>NC_135312.1:97795720-99045720 GCF_048772815.1 Callospermophilus lateralis | reverse complement strand
GGCCTTTGCTCTGTGATGCATCTGCTGATTTCCCCCTTTGCATACTTCATTCTAGCTGTACTGACATTCTTTTTGTTTTATGAAAAAGGCAGTCTACTTTAGCTGAAAAACTCTTTTCTCAGTCCTTTGACTGTCCCATACTATTTCTTCATTCTGGTTCTACAAAATATCTTTAAGTATTCATTTCTTATAATATTACCTAAAATATCTTAATATGGTTTCTTTTGGCACTGATTATAACTTCAAGCTATTATGTGTTCATTTACTTTTATTGTGTCTCTTCAGATTTATTCCAAATTCCGTGAGGACAGGGTCTTTGTCTCATTTTGTTCACTGTTATAGCCCATGGACATGTTGAATGAAAGGCTAGATGGATGAGAAGACAAAGGAAATTCAGATGAAGCTGCTTAGAGCCAGTGGGTTATGAGGGAATAAATCTATCTCAGAAGCACTGTGTTGGATTATAATTTGAAAGGCATTGATTCATGAATCATTCATTGGACTCCATGAAACCATTCAAGGAAGGTATAGAAAGCATAGCTCCTAGGATAAAAGCCATGTTTATTTATTTTCTTCTTGCTATAATCCTAATAGTGAATGTAGTCCCTCACAAAGGAAGTGTTTGTTTCATACACTTGACTGATCTAATAAGTTAATTTAAAATCAGGAACAAAAGTCCCTAAAAGGGGGAAGATGAAGTGATAATTCAAAGTTTAAGAGGAAAGCCTCAAACACCGTGAGTTGGTTGAAACTAGAAGAAAAAGGTGTTTCAAGAAAGAAGACGTAATCAGAAATCTTAACTACAGAAGAGTCAAATGAGGTAAGGTCTTAGAAAAAAGCTTTGTATTCATCCAGAAAGGGGAAATAAGTAGCATTGACATTGATAGTAATTAGGAAAGATTTGTCTACAGACTTAATATATTGCTTTTATATCAGTGAACAATCTTAGATTATATTATGTAAAGGTCCCCTTCATTGCGTGCTGGAATTTCCTGGTTTTGAAGAATGTCTCTTTTCATATACTTTCAATATATAATATCTGAGACTATTCTTTGGAGCCAAACTCTGAGTCATGTTATGAATACATTGATTTCCTGATCTCATGAATGAAAAAATTTATAAAGATAACAATTTAGCAATATTTAAAAATTAATGAATAGATGATCCTGTTACTACAGAATTTTACCAAATGGAAAATTTATGAATAATTCTCCAAATGATTATGCAACAGTAGGAGTACAAATACAGAATTGCAAGAGTTAGGCATTTTAGGAGGAGGTCATATAAATGCAACTATTAAATATATACTCAAGGACATGGAATTTAACAGAATTGAAATGACTACCTAAAGCAATTATCTTGGCAAAATTTTCTGTGTTTATAGGTCCCTTCAGAACACAGCTTGCTACAGTCATTATGAAGGTAAGATTTTGCCAGGATAGGAAAAGACAAATATTGACTATATCACTGTCTTTTTATACCTAGGCTTGCAACACCGTTCTAAAAAATGTGTGTTAGCAATCCAGGTGATGCTACTGAAGGAGAAGTTTACAGACATTCTTTCCCTCTCCTAGTTCTGAAATCAAACTCCCCAGGGATGACATCTGTGCTTTAGAGTCGTCTACCATTTTCCGTTGTTAAAAAATAAAAATACCAAGAAAGATATCTCTGTTTCCTTAGATTACAGAGAAGACATCAGCATTAACTATGTCTTCAGTTAGTTTATATAGTTTATAAGAAAATACTTGTTATATATATATATATATATATATATATATATATATATATATATATATATAAATGTATATATATGTTTATATATATAAACAAGTATTTTCTTCATTAAGCCATATATTATTTGTCTGTTTTTATTTATACATTAATTATAAAAGTAACATCAGCTTATTACAAAAATCAAATAAAGTGAAAATTTATAAAAGAAAAATTAAGAATCCTACCACTGTCCTTCCCCACACTTCAACACTACTCTCAATATTTCCACTTTCATGATTTGAGCTTTTTCTTCCATTTTACTCATTATATATGTTTCTATATGCCCAATATGATACACATTTCTGTAAAGGTGATTTACTTTGCATAGGCAATGCTATTGGAAAACTTTCATGTCTTCTCTTTCTTCTCAGATCCCATTTCTTGCTGTGAGCTTCTCCTCATCTCTCTCTTTTCCTCTCCAATGTCATAGCCTATCCAGCTTCTTTGCTGACTCCATTCCACAGATTCAAAGACATGATGTTTCTAGAATATACAGGGCAAGATCAAGCCTCTGGCTTCCTACCTCACTGTGAGAATAGATGCAATCACATGAATAATTGCACTGGCTCTTCTTTCTACATGGAAAACTCTTCCTGTATACATTCCCTAGTGTATTCCCTGACGTCTTTTGAGAGTTTTCTCAAGTATGACCTTCCTGGTAAAGTCTACCCACAGCCCCCTATTTAAAAATAGCAATCTTGGTATTGGAATTTCGGATCCCCTAACCTCATTCTATTTTTGTAACATTGATCACATGTGAGATCATATATACTGTAAATTTTTATTATGCATGTTTTCTGTAATTCCTCACAAGAATATTAACCCTACAAGTATAATATATTTTTTAATTTATGTATTTGTTCTAATTTGTTATACATAACAATGCATTTCAATTCACAGTACACATATAATGCACAAATTTTCATGTCTCTGGTTGTACACAAAATAGAGTCACACCATTCATGTCTTCATATTGTACTTAGGGTAATAATGTCCATCTCATTCTACTGACTTTCCTACCCCCATGCTCCCTCCCTCCCCTTTGCCCTATCTAAGGTTCCTCCATTCCTCTGATGCTCACTGACCCCTGCCCTTTATGGCTAAGTATCCACATATTCAAGAAAACAGTCAGTATTTGTTTTCAGGGGGATGGCTTACTTCACTTAGCATAATATTCTCTAACTCAATCCATTTACCTGTGAATGCCATAATTTTATTCTCTTTTAATGCTGAGTAAAAGATTTTATTCTCTTTTAATGCTGAATAATATTCCATTGTGTATATATACCACATTTTCTTTATCTGCTCATCTACTGAAGGGCATCTAGGTTGGTTCCACAATTTAACTCTTATGAATTGTGCTGCTATAAACATTTCTGTAGATACATCACTGTAGTATGTTGTTTTTAACTCCTTTTGGTATAAACTGAGAATTGGGATAGCTGGGTCAAATGGTGGTTCTATTCCCAGTTTTCCAAGGAATCTCCATACTGCTTTCCATATTGGTTGTACCAATTTGCAGTCCCATCAGCAAATTGGTACATCCTCGCCAATACTTATTATTGTTTGTATTCTTAAGAGCTGCCATTCTGACTGGGGTGAGATAAAATCTTAGAGTAGTTTTGATTTGCATTTCTCTACTTGCTAGAGATGTTGAACATTTTTTTCATATATTTGTTGATTGATTATATATCATCTTCTGAGAAGTGTCTGTTCAGTTCCTTGGCCCATTTATAGACTGGATCATTTTATTTTTTTATGTTAATATTTTTGTGTTTTTTATATATCCCAGAGATTAGTACTCTGATGTGAAAGTGGTAAACTTTTGCTCCAAAGCTGTAGGCTCTCTATTCACCTCACTGATTGTTTCTTTCACTGAGAAGAAGCTTTTTAGTTTGAATCCATCTCATTTATTGATTCTTGATTTTAATTCTTATTCCATAGGAGTCTTATTAAGGAAGTTGGAGCCTAATCCCACATGATGGAGATTAGGGTCTACTTTTTCTTCTGTTAAACGCAGAGTCTCTGGTTTAATTCCTAGGTCCTTGGTCCACTTTGAGTTGAGTTTTGTGCTTGGTGAGAAATAAGGGTTTAATTTCATTTTGCTGCATATGGATTTCCAATTTTCCCAGTAGCATTTTTTAAAGAGGCTATCTTTTCTCCAATATATTATATGTTTTTGGCACATTTGTCTAATATGAGATAACACTATTTATACATAGTATTTTAATCAGTGCAATTCTAGAGCATGCAAAAGTGCCTAATAGTGACCATTCAACAAACATTTAAAGAAGAGATGTATCAATGAACAAATATGCATACATATTTTGAGTTAGCATAAGCAAAATCTATTAGTATGCAGAAGGTAGATTTAGACTGTTAGATTTCATCAATTATCTGTTTTCACAGAAAATAAGAGTGGATTTATAAGAGGTACCTAAGACCTATTCAATAGGTTCTTAGGTAATAATTGTAAAGAACACAAAGCAACACCTGAAATATGTTAAGTACTTATTAATGATAGATACTTCTATCATTTTAATATATATTCAGAGTTTTAATAATAAGAATGCAATTATACAATAATGTTATTTGTACAACTTGGTGTTTGTACTCAATGAAATATTTTTTTCTAAGTACATGCAGCTCTCTATCATTCACTTTTCCAATAATATCTTAAAGTGCATACTCTATGCCTCTGAGACAATTATGTATTACCTATTCTTTGCTTCTATAGCTCCATAATTTTCTATAGGCTTCAATGTAATCATTGATTCATTTTCTCAATAATGCATATTTTTATGGCCTCCAGTTTTTATATGTAATAAAATGAAGATTATAGCAATATAATCTGCCTTTTCATGTATTTTAAATAAGGACATGCCCTTTAAAGGCAATTTTCAGTATTTTAAAGAAAATACTTATCTTTCCCTATAAATAAATGATTTATGTATTAAAACTATCTTTTTTTAAAGAGAAAGAGAGAGAGATAATTTTTTTAATATTTATTTTTTTAGTTTTTGGTGGACACAACATCTTTATTTTATTTTTATGAGATGCTGAGGATCAAACCCATTGCCCAGTGCATGCCAGGTGAGCACGCTAACACTTGAGCCACATCCCCAGCCCAAAACTATTTTTAAAGACATAGAATACTATGTCTATATTCATTACACGCAAGTTATTTTGTCTGGACTTTCCTTGTTGTAGAACTGCTCTTATTTTCTCTCCATGTTACTAGTTTCTTCAAAATTGCCATGAGAGTCTCCAAGAGCTTCTCATTTCAGTCAGACTCAAAATCCCATCCTTACAAGAACCCCTCCACAGTAGCAGCTGATTGGTCCAAAAGGAACTGGATGCTAGCCGGAAAATTTAAGACTTGCTTGGAACTTTGACCTTTCTACAGAGGGTAAAAACAATCATGTTTAAGTGGTAATAGTTATGAGAAGTAAAGCTTGAGAAGAATCAGTTATCATCTTTCTGAACACATGGATAAACTATTTTAGGTAAAGGAAGACAACAAATTGCATCCAAAGATAGGATGAATGAGAGAGAGGGAGAGGGAGAAGAAAGGGCGTGGGGGATAGAGAGAGAGAGAATATGAATGAGTCCTGGTCTATTTGAATTCCTGGTTCTGGTTGGTTTTATGTACTAGCACATCTTGTCTTACCTCTGAATAGGCTTTTCAAGCCTTTTCTTATATTCTGTCTGGCAAAAGGTTGCTCTTCTTTTTCTTAAAGACTTTGAAAGTTTCATTCCTGTAACTTACAACCAGAGCAATCTGACATATACTATATATTTTGGAATAATTCTGATAATTCAGGATATTAAAATTAAGGCAGTGTGAGGCTTAGGGGTGTAACAAAGTATAAGAGTCTTTCCCTAGCATATATAAGGTCCTGGGTTCAATCATCATCATCATCATCATGGAAATATATATTCCCAATAGTATCATCTTACAGTATCTACAAGAGAACTACCTACATAGAAATTTATTAAAATGTTATATTTTAAAAAGGTATTTAAATGACATATATCACATTGCTATAAGAAAAGTTATGAGATATAAGTTAGTTATGAGGCATGGGAATATGTTCTAGGGTATAGACTCTTTCCAAACATCATTTGGTAACTGCCTCTCTAAGTCAGGCAGATTACAGCTTTCTGTTTTCTAGGGCCTAGGGCCTAGGAATGAAACTCCTAATGAGAAATCTTTCTTCGTGGGCCCTTTTTCTCTCCCCAGGGAATTGATCACCCACTCTTCAGAAGCTTTTGCTTGACATAGTTCCTTTTTGATGTGCTGCTATCACTACCGGTCAAAACTAAGTGTAATATTAATTTCTACAGCCAAACCAACTTTGATTAAAGATGCTTGTTCCCAGAAGATTTGGCAAGTCAGCTATCATGAGGCTGCCAGCACTCTCCAGGGTAAATTTTCCTGATCAGGAGGGGATAAGCCAACTGAGAAAATACAGCCTGAAATAATTTGTGAAAAAATAAGAGTCAGAATTATAGTTTAAAGGGAGCACCTAATAGAGTCTTCCAGTCCTGTTAGAAGCTGGAATAGAAAAACTAAAAAATGGCTCCAATGGTTTATTTAAGGAGGTACATCAAAGGCAGGGATAAGGTTTCAGGGGTGGAGTTTTGCTTCCTGATGTCTTGCAGTCAACAGGTTGATTGGCATCTTGGCAGGCTACACTCATCTCAGAGAAGCTGTGTGGCTACAGCAGGTCACTCCATCTCTGGTGCTATATGGGACCTGAGAGAGCTGAAGAGGAATCACATGTATTTGAGTGATCTTACCCAGTGGGATTGCCACTGAAAGTTTCCAAATACCAGATTTTCCTATTCAATGGGCTTCCATGCTGATTTGGTCCACACATAGGCCAGGGATGGCTCCCAACAGTCAGCCATCATGAATTTGATGATGATGATCCATTGACTTATCTTCTGGGTGCCCGAAGCCTTTTTTATTTATTTATTTATTTATTTATTTATTTATTTATTTATTTATTTATTTATTTTTCCAAAGCCTTTTTAGATTCTAATGCAATAGCCTCCCAGACATCTATTCCTTTAGGGAAGTAAAGAACTCTCTAGAAAGTCATCTGAAAATTTATTTAATTCATTCCAGAGTATCACTTTTCACATTTTAACATGCCAATGAATTGTTCCAGGAGCTTGTAAAATTCACATTCTGGTTCAGCAGGTGTGGAATGGAGCTTGAGATTCAGTACTCCTAACCAGCAGATAGGTGAGGTAGATGCTAAGGCTCTGCAGTCTGCACTTTGAAAAGCAAGTTCTAGAGAATTTCTTATTTACTTTCTCCTGTTGGATGCTCTGTGCAATGTCAAAATTACACCAATCTTTCAAATTATATCTCCCATTCAGTAATTCCCACCACAAACCTAAAAAAAAGTCTTGAATTCAAACCGTGGTTTTTTTTTTGTTGTTGTTATTGTTTTTCCCACTAATTTCCCCCTTCTTGAAACTGAAACATAAATTGAAGAAACCCTGTTATCAAGTCATGGTTCTCATACCATGTCCTCTGTGAAGATTACACATTGAATATCCAATGGGATTAGCAAAGAAAATCAATTACTTATTAGCTGTACGTGCATAGAGAAACTTATTTCCATTGTTATTACCTTATGGATTTAATTAGGATATAACATATACCTGAAATATGGAAAATATTTGGAAATAAACACCCCAGGCTTGTGTGCTTTTTTCATTTTAGCATTTTATTTCTTCTAAACTGAAGGTTTATTTGTGAGTCAATAAAATGTTGTCTTCTTTTCCACAGAGACTTTAAAGTCCTATACAAGTAGAACCTCAAACAAGTATATTCATTGATCCAGTCACTATAATAATAGTGTCACCATCTCTTCCATTTCAAAGTGCCATCCCCAGACAATGTTAACTAGAACATTAGATTCAGCTCCATTGTTCATCATAGATTTTGCCAGAAGTCTGTACACATTAGGGATAATCAAAAGGCCTGTTGTCCCTTGATGCGCACATGCTACCACATAATGTCTTTGCCCCAGGGGATTGAGAGCAAGATTTAGAATACAGCTCTTTCAGGTCACTTTGAATCCAGCCAAAGTTGGTTGTGACTAATACTGCTATCAACAGCTGTTCTGGTACTAATGTGAAATACAGAATGGTTTCAGCCTAGCTTCCTCTCAACATGCACCCACGCCATGAAAATCATCGCCATCATTAGCACCCTCACAGGCAGCATTGGGAGTGTGAATGGTTTTGAAACTGAATGGGAGATATCCCTAGAGATGAATCCTGTGACAGTAAGTCCAGTTCATTGGAGACTTATTATAAGGAAACTGTTTCACTTCTAAGTAGCATCTGCTTTCTAAATAATATGATTAGGTCTCCAAGTCAATTTATGTGGACCACTAAACTGGCCATAAAATCCTATAAAATGATGATAGATTATTAGTTCCCCCCTTTATGCATATAAACATTTATCATATGTAGAGGCTCTGGCACTTGTATTGGACTCTGTCTATTCCTGTTCTGTCACTAACAGCATTTCATATCTGGAAGAACAGATGAAAATGTCTGCCCTTGAAGAAGATGGTCTAGTTTTAATCAAAATTCTGACCTAGTAATAATTTCTTTAAGCGCTAGCTTTTATAAATAATCAGTCACATTAGGTTTTGCAAGTGTAGATACATACTAATTTTTCTGTATATTTAACTGGTAATTGCAAAACATTTCTGAGAGTTTTCATATAAGATCTCACATTTGCAAACAATATATGTTATTCACTATATATAGCCATGCTATGCAGTAATCTTTAAAGAAGATTTATTAGCAAAAACATGTAGAAATCTAGTGTGAAATTTACAGGCCTCAGTAGAAAGAAGTCTCTCTGACACCCTTAGGCAGCTCAGCAGCAATATGAATTTACTAATAGTAAGTAAGTTATTCCACACAGAAGTGGGAGGTAGTTACGCCTTCTTTGAGTACCTTGTGACTTGGGTATGAGTGGGAAGGGTGGGTCACCCATTTGTCAAGACATCCTTGATAGCATACATCCCAAGGAAAGGGACAGGGTTATCTCTGTAGGAGGATACTATCATTTGGAAATGGTACAGGTCTTCACAACTTGTTTTATATTGTTATAAGCTCACTTACCTGAGGATAGGCAATACAAATATGGCATAAAAATACCAGGAAACTGGCTGGGTGCCATGGTGCACACCTGTAATCCCTGTGGCTTGGAAGGCTGAGGCAGGAGGATCAAGAGTTCAAAGCCAGCTTCCGCAACTGCAAGGTGCTAAGCAATTCAGTGAGACCCTGTCTCTAAATAAAATATAAAATGCAGCTGGAAATGTGTTTCAGTGGTTGAGTGCCCTGAGTTCAATACCCAGTACAAAAAAAAACAAAAAAAAAACAGGAAGCTGACAACAGTAACAACAAACTTTTGCACCCCCAATGGAGAAAGTGGAAACTAATTTGAATATTTCAAAAAGGTGATTTTCAACCTTTAAACTTCCAAAAATTAGCAAGATATGTTTTGCTTTTGTTCATTTACCTTTCTCATCAAAGCACTCTAAAAAATAAAAATATACAGAAAATGATAAAAATTAATATAACATTTATCCACATATTTGCCATCACGATTAAGCAACTGTTAACATTCTTTTATTTGCCTTAATGAAAATAAATTGTTGATATGAAAAAGCCCACCTCTGTCTTTTTCCTTTCCTCATTTTTTTTCAGAATAAGTTGTATGTAAGTAATTTCTATGAAGTCTTCTGAGCTTTCAATTGTGTAATAATCCAAAAATTGCATCTTCTGAAGTTTATTCCATTTGTCTGATAATCCAAAATTTGCATCATTATATTTAGTATTTCAAGAATTCATAGCAATGGTATTCTAGGTTTAAAGTTTTTACCTCTCAACATTAGATTTTTATTCAATGTACTTAGTTTTGTTTTCTTTATTTATACTATTGTATAATATTCCATTGGATAAATAATCACTGCTATGCGTTACTGTGATTCTACAGAGGAATAACAAGACTGTTTTCTCTTCCACTAAAATAAACAATGCTTCAGTGAACATTATAGTGTACATCTCCTTAAGCCTACATGTGGGATATTCTTTAGTATAAGATACCTATTTGGGAAGCTGTTGATAATAGATTATGAGCATCTTCAAATCCATCAAGTTTTGCCAAATTGATCTCTAAGGTGATTGTACCAATTGTCACTTCCCACAGTAGCCTATGCAGTCCCTTTATATCTCATTCTTAATATTTCTTGGTCATACCTGTCCCACCCCAAATAGTAGTTATGATTGTAAATGACATTACATTTGTTTGTTTCTCTTTCCTTGAAATATCAATGAGGAATTTAGGCATCATTTTATAGTTTAATTAGTCAGTAGAGTTGTTTTTCTTTTTTTTCATATCCAAATCTTTTTTTTTTTTTTTTTCGGTTTAGTTGCTTAGTTTGTTTTTCATTTTCATTTTTATTTGTTTCTATACTTTAATATCTTTTTCAGTTAAATGAATTGTAACTCCCTTAGTGTGAATATTTTCCAAAAGATGTAACATCTGCAAAAATGTTGAAGCAATTCAAATATTTATTTATCCCCTGTGGATGAAAAATTTTAAAGTAACTAGTAACACTTTTGGATCATCTCAGTATATGTTTATATTGTAGTTCACATAACTTTATAATATTCCATGAAATAGTGAAAAATATAGGAAAAAGGGATTTATTTATGCTTCCTTAGGTAAATATTTGGAAAAGAAACTAAATTATTTTTATAGATTGTTGTTTTTTAATGTATTTTTGGGGGGGAAGGCTTATTGTTAAAGAAGAGTTGAGTTTTCTCCATTTTAAACCAGAAAGTTAGCCTTACAGTTTTATGAATAATACCAAAAGACATGAAATTACTGGGTTAGAGACAAGAGAATTCATTACTCCTAGTATAAAAAGTGGCACGAGATTCATGTTTACATCTATGCCCTGTAAGCACTCCCTACCAGTTTCATAGAATTGATAGAAAATCTAAGTAAATTCTGAAGGCTTAGTAGATTTACATTGTAGCTGAAGAACTCCAGACTTAGGGAACCCATATCTTTTATAAGTAGCAAGAGTGACTGGTATTTGTCATGAAGGGAGAAGTTATTTTTAGCACGATGGATAGCAAAAGAAAGATACTATGCTTCCTCCCAAAGCTGTTTGCTATATAAGTATCCTTCAAAAATGATTCCAGAACAAAAGAGCAGAATCATACAATGTAATCATAAAATGTAAAGAGAAAGAGGGAGAAGGAGAGAGATGGAATATTATTACTATGGAAAATAATCTTACCAAACTTGTGGCTGAACATATAAAATGATTTTTTCATGAGTAAATTGAAACATTTCTTTCAAGTTGAATTTTGTGAATTACTCAGAAACTTGTTAAAAATAAAGTTTTCAATTCAAATATATATATATATATATATATATATATATATATATATATATGTGTGTGTGTGTGTGTGTGTGTGTGTGTGTGTATAGTCTAAACTAATCCAATCATACAAAAGTGTTTACAATTAAAAGCAACAACACCATGTTCTAACCTGTACCACTATTAATCCCATATCTCAGAAGTAAATACTTTTATCTATTTAGTTTTTAATCTTTAATTTTGTCATCTGCAATTAGGTACAAAGAAGTTAAATAATTAGCCCTCCATGTTACTTCAACAAATATGAATATTAATTCAGTTTTTATTTCCCTATGTAAGATAAAAGTTAAATAATGAAACATGCCTGAATTTCATTGTTCATCAATAATGTGATTTTTTTGACAAAATAGATACTGGTTTTTAAACACAGTAATTCCTCAGTTTTTGTGTTATTTATAACTTAGTGACCTTACTCATGACACTTTTAAATTTAATCAGCATTATTAATATTTTATCCATTACTGATGTCTAGACAATCAACAAAATTGTAAATCCAGTTGTAATATGTAGTGTTTGGTGATTTCTGTGGTATAAATATTCTCATCATGACTGATTTCAGGCTTCCACCTTGATATCACTGCACATGCATTCGGGAGTTGATGTGAAACAGCTCATTACCATCTAATATTCTATCTCATGGATGCAGTTAAACATCTCATAGTAACATGTACCAGAATAATTTGAGAGTAGCAAGTTCAAGTATTTATTACCTTTGCTTATAGTATAATTTTTATATTTATAAATTCATATAGTTTGATTTCTAATAATGGCTATGTTCTTACCGTTTCTAATAATGGCTATGTTTCTTATAACATTTCCGAAAACTTAACAATTGATCCATGAGTTTGTACAAGTTAGCTACCTCACACCACCTATTATCTCCATATTGTGAACCAGTATGCAAACCACTGCTTTTAATGTATTACTTCTATGTGCTATCTTCTGATTCCCTGCATTAATAGATGAACATTTAGCTTATATATGTTATTTCCTCTCTCCCTGTAGTAGCCAATTTCCAGTATGATGCCTCAACCCCTTTATCTAGTATTTTCAGGTTTTTGTGTAGTTCTCTCCTTCATTAATCAATAACTCTGTGTAACTAATTGAATATTGAGGAAATAATAAAGTGTAAGCTTTAAAAATTAGAACAAAAAAGGACAATGTGACTTTTGTCTTACTTTTTAGAATCCCTTTTTTTCTGGGAGAAGCTAGCCACCATGTTGTGAGGAAACCAAGCAACATTATAGACAGATTTAAGTGGTGAGGAAATGAAGTATTTTACCAAAAAGCATTTTGAACTATGGCTAATATTAAATTTAAATATTAATAATGCTGATTAAATTTAAAAGTATCATGAGTAAGATCACTAAGTTATATGACTAATACATATTAAAGCAGATATTCCAGTCCTTTAAATGAAGCCCATTTAAATGGAGCAATATCAGAACCAGAACTACCCAAATAAGCTTCTAAACTTCTGACCTGCAAAAATTGCATGATGAAATGCTTGTTGTTATTTCAAGCCAGTGAGTCTTGAGGTAATTAGTTATGCACTAAGGAATAAATAATATATCTTATTCCAAGTTATTTAGTTATTTTCAGTCATATGTATGTATATATACATATATATATATATATATATATATATATATATATATATATATAATATCTTACCTACTATGTGTCAGCATTAATCTAGGAACAAAAAATAGAGCACTGGCAAGATACTACCCAATAAAGCTTACGTTCTATTAGTAGAGACAAACTAGATAAATATACACTATAATATTTAGTATTTGTAAGTACTGTGAAGAAACCAAAGCATATTAAACAGCAGAGATGAAAAGGTCAGGCAAAATCTGTGGAGGAACAAACATCTGTGTAGAGATCTAAATGAGGTGTTGGGAATATTTGGAGAAAGACATTTCCAAGTGGAGAGATGGACAAGTGCAGAAGCCCAGGGAGGCTTTGTATATTTAGTGACCGTTGTGTTCCTTTGTTCACTGTGGTGCACTTTTAAACAGTCTATTTATAATTATACATAATAGTGGGATTTGTTGTAACATATTCATAATATAATACTAAATTTGATGTTTTTTACTGCTGAGGATGACCCTTAGGTCCCTCCACTCTTCCCTCCCCCGGTCCCTTCCCTCCATTCTTTTGATCTCCATTCTATTTTCATGGTACTCCCCCATCTTTTTATCCCCATTTTCTCTCTAGGTTTCACATATGAGAGAAAACATATGGCTTTCTGAGCTTGGCTTATTTTGTTTGGTATAATGCTTTCAAGTTCTATCCATTTCCTGCAGATAACATAATTTATTCTTCTATATGGCTGCATAAAACTCCATTGTACATATATACCACATTCTCTTTATTCTCTACTCCGTTGATGGACACCTAGGCCGGTTTTCTTATTTGGCTCTTATGAATTGTGCTGTTTTAAACACAGATATGCGTGTATTGCTAGAGTATGTTGTCTTTTAATTCTTAGCATAGATACCTAGGAGTGGTAGAGCTTGGTCACATGGTGCTTCCATTCCTGGTCTTTTGAGGAATCTTCATACTGATTCCCATAGTTATATTTTTTCATAATCTCAACAGATCTCAAAATATCACAATCTCATAAAAAATGGTTCTTTTCCTCCACATTCTCTCCAGTATTTATTATTGTTTATATTCTTGATGACTGCCATTTTAACTGGAGTGAGATGAACTCTTAGTTCTGATTTGCGTTTCCCAAATTGTTAAAAATGTTGAACTTTTTCCCAGATATTTATTGACCATTTGTTTTTCTTTTTTTTAAGGAGTATCTATTTAGTTCACTTGTCCATTTATTGATTGGGTTATTTTGTTTAATTGGTGTTGAGCTTTTTGAATTTTTTTATATTCTGGATATTAATTCTTGATCAGAAGAGTAGCTAGCAAAGATTTTCTCCCATTGTATAAACTCTCTGTTCACATTCTTAATTATTTCCTTTGCTGTGCAGAAGCTTTTAAATTTGATGCCATTTTAGTAACTAATTCTTGGTATTATTTCCTGAGCTTTAGGAGCCCTTTTGAGGAAATGCTTGCTTGCATGTTTATATTGGAGTATTGACCACACGTTCTTTTCTAGGATTTGCAAAGTTTCTGGATTAATTCTTAGGTCCTCAATCCATTTTGAGTTGACTTTTATGAAGGGTGAAGATAGGAATCTAGTTTTATTTTTCAACATATGAATAACCAGTTTCCCTAGAACCATTTATTAAAAAGGTGATCTTTTCCCCAAATGTCTACTTTTGATGCCTTGTTATTTGTGTTCTATTTTTTAAACAGTCTATTTGCAATTCCAATTTTTATTCACTTCCCACTTTGTTAGTGACTTTGGTTTGATGTTGTATAAAATACAACACTGTAGTTTCGAACTTTCCCTTTTCTTTAGCATAAGTAGAAAATGATTATTAACTGAGAAGTTATGCTAAATTGACTACCGTTCAAGTGTGAGGTAAGAGAAGCACATTTTGGACCTTCAAGGTTTGTGGTCTAATCTCTAATAGATATATGTTACTTTTGTAATTTCAAAATTTATAATTTATTCTTCTGACATCATAGTTAATTAGTCTTGATATATTATGGGATGATTCTGAGTCAGAAATGAATGAAGTATGTTTGTAGAATGACTATTGCACACTTACACAGATGTGGCTGATTGTACTTAGTTCCATGTGATAATTTGTCCTTGTTGAGTTCAATGGGGGGCATGACTGTGGACAATCTGTGGTGGTATTTTTACAACTGTAGTGACTATATGAAACTCCTTACCTACCACAATAGACTTCATGTTATTCATTGGTTTATTCTAAAATCATATATTTGTTCTACTTCCTTCTTTATTTTCCATGTAACTCCTCATTTACTAGACCAATCCATTTTTGTAATGGAGACTCATTATTACTCTCTGGGGATGGAGATATTGTTTGTTCAGCCTAGACAGATTTCCTGCATCTTGCCAAAGAAAATCCATATATTACTTCCCTAAAAGGAGTGTATTAGAAGAAAAGTGATTTCGTACACAACTAAAAAATGTTCTTCTCTTACCTCAAGCTTAAATGGTAATCAATCTAGCATAACTGCTCAGTTGATAATTATGTTCCACTTACTCTGAAGGCATTGCTTCATGTTATTAGCATCGATTGTTGCTAACCAGAGCTTTCATGCCAATCAGATTCTTAATTCTGTGTGACTATAATCGGTTGAAATGTATCTCCCTCAAAACAGATATGCTGAAGTCCTCACCCATAATGCTTCAAAATGTGATCTTATTTGGAAATAGGGTCTACTCAAACCATAACTAATTACATTAAGCTTAGGGCTTCCTGGAAAGAATGTGCTCCTAATATAATATGATTTGTGTCCTTATAAGAAAATGGTCTAGTGAAGACAGGGACACCCAGGAAGTATGCCATATGATGAAGGAGTTTGGGTTGCATAGATACAAGCCAAGAATACCAGTTTTCCAGCCAACCACCCAAAGTGGAGAGTATTCCGTGACAGGTTTAGGAATAAGCATGGCTCTGTTAACATCTTGAATTTGAAATTCTTGCTCCCAAACTGTGTGATATTTCTATTGTTTTCAGAAATTCAGTTTAAGGTACTTTGTTACATCAGCTCTAGAAAACTAAATAGTGATCTTATTTCTTTCTTTCTGCATAAATGAAGGTCTCCTATTTATTTTTGGTTTATTTATTTGAAGTTTCCTGAAGATTTGTCTAATTGTAATTTTCTTCTTTAATTTTTGTTTTAATGTTTTTGTGCTATGTAACTTTACATTTCTATCCCATGAAAACTCTTAAACTCTGGGAAACTGTTAAAGTTTGATAACTTCAAGAACATTTCCTCTCATTTCTTCTTCCTTTTAGAATTCTCATTAGAAAACCTGATATTTCTAGATTGCTCCTTGGTCTTCTCTCTCCCTCCCCACCACTCTGTCTTTCTCTTATTTTCTTAGACATTTTAAAAACCTTTCTGCTATGGGCTGGGATTTTAGCTCAGTGCTAGAGTGCTTGCCTCGCATGGGTGAGGCACTGGGTTCAATCCTCAGCACCACATTAAAATAAATATATTGTGTCATCTACAACTAAAAACAACTATTTTAAAACAAAAACGTTCTACTAATTCAATTTTCTCAATTCTTTAAAGTTTCTTCCTAATATTTCTGCTATATTATTTCTCTTTAATTTTCAAATTTTAATTTACATTTTTGTTTTAGGGAGTCACAGATGGTTGAACCACTCTAAGAACTAATTAGAGGGGGTTTTGTAAGTCGTTTGTTTTAAGTATGCTTTGGTTTTTTGTTTAAATTATTTTAAGCTTTTAGCATCCCCCTTTTGCCTTCAAGTTGTTGTTTTTCTCTAATATCTGGTGATTCTAGTTCTTCTTAAGAGTGATACACTACACTGCACTTTAATATAGCTACAGGCTCCTGACTGGTGGAGAAGGAAGAGTGTTAAACAGGGGCCACCCAATGTTCCTGAAGATGGGAGGTTTGTTTTAGGAAAAGGAAAATTAATACATAGGGCTCCTGGAGGAATTCCTCTTTGGAAGAGAACCTGAATGTTAAATGCCTGACAGCAGCATGGGGAAAGAGTTGGGAGTACTAACTGTGCCTGTGTTGATTTTTATTCAATACCCCAGTATTTAGTTCCTTTTTTAAATTGTATTTTCTTTATACCTGGACTTTTTAACTGTCAAACCTCTCCTTCAGTTGCTCAGAATAGATTGTGGGGCCTATATAACTTTTGCTTTTTCTACACTTTATTAATGATTTTAACAGAGGCTCAGTAAGGAAAGAGATAACAAAGCAGTTGAAAATCTTGAACCAGCACAAGAGAAACTTTCTTTTTTCAAAACATCCTCCAGACAGATTATTTAGAAAATAAAGAGCAGTATCCAAGTGCACAGAATTCATATAATTTAATTTCAAAAGTAAGCAGAATTAAAAGTGTCCAAAAATTCAGTAGATTCCACAATTACTAATGTGAAAGTCTATCATCCAGTTTGCTTACTTTCAGGATTGGTTTCCATGTGAATGATTATCGTCAGTGGCTTCTAGTTCTTCTAGTAATGACTTCTGTGTGTGAAATACTGTCATTCATGAAAACATGGGTGGCACTGGAGATCATTATGTTAAATGGAAAAGCCAGGCACAGAAAGAAAAGTATAGCATGATCTCACCCATGCAGAATCTAGAGTTGATCTCCTAGAAACTGAGAGTAGAATGGTGGTTCCCAGAGGATGGGGAGAGGGTGGCAAGGGGAGAGGTTGATCAGTGTGTAGGATTAAGAAGTTCTAGGTGTTATTGCACAGAAGGGTGAATACAGTATTTCCAAATAGCAAGAAGAATGGAGTTTGAATGTGTTCACCATCAAGAAAAATGTTTGAGGAAATAGGTATTTTTAAACTGATTTAAACATTATATAATGTGTATATTTATTGAAATAGCACATGGCACAACATTAATATATACAATTTTATATGCTTGTATATTTGTTAAAATAAAATTCAAATTTAAAAAATGAAAAAAAATTTAAAAAGAACCTTAGGTTCCTATATCATGAAATAAGATGTTAGACTGGATATAGTCTATGTTGTTTTTAGGCTCTGTGATTCTATGGTTTAAATAGAAGTATTTCATTCCCTTTAAATATAATCTTGAAACATGTTTAATGCATTTATTCTTGCCACTGAGTAGAATAAATGATTTCATCTGGGATCTTCTCTTTTCTTCTGAATTATTACCTGCATCTTCTCTCTTTCCGCTCTACTATTATCTTGGTTCAAGCTGCAGAATGTGGCATCCTATCTCCTTATAATTCACCTCAGCATAGCAATGGAAGAGAGTTTCTTGTACTGCAAATCAAATTATGTCACTGCACTTCTGAAAGATCTTCAATGATACTTAGATAGAGTCCAGTTCCTTACCAAGGCCTGTACATAAGTCCATGGTCTAAACCGTGCCTGACCTTTCACCTGGAGCCATTTGCACTCAGTTGTTTGGTGAAACCATACTGCTCACTTTCTTTTTCTTCAAATATGCCAAATTCTTTGTTATCTCTGCTTAATTTTCTGCCAAAATTGTTCTTTCTTCCACATTTCCCAGGGCCAGTTCCTTTGGGGCTTAGTTTTAAAGCCTCATGAAAGACTTCTTATTACTCTCCCTTCCTTCCCATCACTTCCTTGAATGCGTTCCATGATTTGTAATGATTTATTTGTTTGGTGAGGGGAGGAAACAAGCCTCTGCAGCTCATCCGCAAATCCCTTGCCTGGACTCCTGTCTGGGACACAAGCATGAGATAAATATTTGATGTAAGAGAAAAAGACTAAAGCGAGTCATTTTTATATAAATGTACCATTGCAATGAATTTTATTTTGGAATAGTGATAACTGGTTATATAGAATAAAACAATTTACAAATAATGTTTCTTAACTTGTATACTTTTATATTTGAACTGTATTAGGTCAAGCCTGTTTGTATTCAGATTTTCCAGTCTGACCTTGCTTGAAATTGGAAGCATTTTAAGAATAATTTATGCATCAAGAAAAGAGTACAATGCTCTAGTGATGCAAGGCCCCTGAGGGCAGAGTTTCAAGTAAAATATTCATGAAGCTTAAGTGCAAGAGACATCAGATTTTCAGTGGTATTTTAGCATCGTATTTCTGTACAAGGGAATGTAAAATGCAAGAATATGAGAGAAGATAAATATTTAGGACAATAAAGGGAGTCTGTAAAATGAATTCTTGCCTCTCTAGTTTATAAGTTGTTATCCTCCTAAGTGTGTGCGTATGTGCGTATGTGTGTCCGTATTATTAGGTCATATTAGAAGTTCCAATGTAATCATTATAAAAATAGATATTAAGAATCAGTGTAGATTTGGCTATTCCCATGTGGGTTAGTCTCTGAATTTCATTCATGTTTGACCATTTGAAATTGAGATCTCTTTTCTTCAATTACTTCTGTGAAAAAGGAAAGATGGGACATAATTTCATAAGTTGCATGAGTTTTTATGAGGGATTTTGAGTTGATCTGGATTAAAAGAAAAAATAGTTTTTTTTCCCCTCAACTTACTGTCCACATTCAACTCTATATTTTATAAGGAATTCATTATTTTCCAAGGTATTCAAGGAAAAGGCATTGGAAAATAGGTGATATCCAATAATCTTTTTGAATTCTTCAGGTTGAAAATGATTTTTAAAAGGTAAGCTGGCACCCATAGATTAAAAATCTTTTCCATGTCAATTTGTCTACAGGTGTATCTTTATCTCTCACATATCATTGATTCCTTTATTCTAATTCATCAAAATTATTTTATAAGTTTTAAAATAGAACATTATAGAAAACACTTCAAGCTATACCTTTTATCCAAGCTATACCTTGTATCCAAGCCTTTATGAGTATACTGACCCCTCCTGCCACCTGAGCTAACACTCAGACTTAAGATCACCATTCAACATGCGAAATACTGGAGTTACAAAAATATGTAAACCTAGAAATTAATCTATAGTATAATGATTTTGTGACATTCTTAAACATTTAAACTATGTAATATAATGATCTAACAACATCTTAGACTGATAATATCTCACTTGATTGTCACCTCTTTTGATATACTTGAACCAATGTTTTTCTTTTGGAGCAATAATTATAACATTGCCTGAAATGTCAAACGAAGACCTGTCTAGAGTAATGATAAAAGGTAAAGTACAATCCTCCTGTTGCAACGGCAAAACTACATTTCTTCCAACCATAATTTAGATGTCATATTCAGCCCACAAGCCTTAAAAGATATTTTCAGTATCCAAAAGAACCATGTTAATTGCCATCACTGTCATGGTTGGGGTATTTATAAACCTAGCTTTAGAAAATGGCCAAAGATTTCATAAAAATAAGATTTTATGGATATAAACATGAATGAAACATGTATGTCATAGCCATATTGTGTAAACAGGAGAAAACATCCCATTTATCTTGAATTTAATATTTTAAGGCTTTTCCGTTTTTTAAAGGCTGAATAATATTCTTTTATAAATACATCACATTTCACAAATCAGTCAATGAATATTTAGGTTGCATCTTAGCAGGCCACAATGAAAATAAAAGTGCAGATCTCTCTCTCCTCCCTGTGCAGAGGCAAGGTAATTGTTTTTGATGCCTCCTCCTGGACCGGATATCCACCAGCACTGCTTTACAGTGACACCTCAAAAGTGGTTTCTTTGGATTTATACCCATAGTGGAATTGCTAGATCCTACTGGAGACATAGAGTTAATTTTTAGAGGAACTTTCACATTGTTTTCCATATTGGGTATACCAATGTAAATTCCCACCATTGGTGTACAGGGCTCTCTTTTGTTGGTATAGTTCACCTTTTTAATAATGGCTATTCTCTCCATTATGAGGTACTAGAGCACTGTGATTTTAATTTGCATTTCCCTGATGATTAACTGCCTATCAGGTCTTTGTCCATTCTCCCATAAGGCTGTTTTCTTGCTATTGGATTATTAGAGTTCATCATGCATATTGGATACTTACTAACTCCTCATTACATGTATGGTTCGCAAATATCTTCTATTTTTTAGGTTATCTAGTCACTATGTGATTATTTCATTTGCTATACAGAAGTTTTTTAGTTTGTCTAATTTGTTGTTGTTTTTTATGGAGAGAGAGATTAGAGAGAGAGAGAGAGAGAGAGAATTTTAATATTTATTTTTTAGTTTTCTGTGGACACAACATCTTTGTTTGTATGTGGTGCTGAGGATCGAACCTGGGCCACACGCATGCCAAGTGAGCACGCTACCACTTGAGCCACATCCCCAGCCCTCTAATTTGTTTTTGTTGTATGTTCTTCTGGGATCATATTAAAAAGATTCTTTCTCAGACCAATATCAAGAAGTAACCACTGTGTTTTCTTTTAGTTCTATTTTTAGGTCTTATGTTTAAGCTTTATATCCAATTTAAGTTGATTTTTATATCTGATGTGAGATAAGGGCCCAGTTTCATTCTTCTGAGTATAGGTATCCAGTTTTCCCTACACCATTTCTTTTTTTTTTTTTTTTGGTGTAGTTGGGGGGACGGGTAGTACTAGGGATTGAACTCAGGGACATTCAACCACTGAGCCAGATCCCCAGCCCTATTTTGTATTTTATTTAGAGACAGGGTCTCACTGGGTAGCTTAGCATCTCACTGTTGCTGAAGCTGACTTTGAACTTGAGATCCTCCTGTCTCAGCTTCCTGAGCTGCTGGGATTAACAGGCATGTGCCACCATGCTGGACCCCTACACTATTTCTTGAAGACATTATCCTTCCTCAGTAGTATGTTCTGGCACATTTGTCAAAGCCAATTGCCTGTAAATGAATGGATTTATTTCTAGGATGTCTCTTCTACTCTATTTGTGTATTTTTAGAACAATACCATGCTGCTTTGATTAGTGTAGCTTTGTAGCACATTTTGAAATTGGGTATTATAATGCTTCTAGCATTGTTTTGTTTTGTTTGTTTGTTTCTGAAGATTGCTTTGGATAGCCTGGTTTTTTTATGGTTCTATATGAATTTTAGTATAATTTTTCTCCATTTATATCTAATTTAAAATTAGTATTTATTCCAACCTTGAAATTTTGAGACATGCTTACTTAAAGCAAAATATGTTTGCAGTTGTATAAAGAAAATCAAATAAAGCTTATATTTGGCACCCAATTTCACATTATTATTAAATACTTGAAAACAGGTCATGATCAGATGTACGTAGAAGTGAGAGAGAGCAAGACTGGAGTGCTTCTGGAAGCTGAGATTTTTTT
This sequence comes from Callospermophilus lateralis, assembly GCF_048772815.1. Classification (NCBI taxonomy): domain Eukaryota; kingdom Metazoa; phylum Chordata; class Mammalia; order Rodentia; family Sciuridae; genus Callospermophilus; species Callospermophilus lateralis. Next base: position 99,023,616 of record NC_135312.1, on the reverse strand, counting down.
GGTACCTCTTTACCCGATGCTCTACAGCAGCATTTCTTCATTTCTGTCTCATAATTCATCTTTCTCCCTCTTCTCTGATCTCTATTTTTATTCTTTTTGCTTCTCTCTAATCATAGCCCAGACGTGATAAATGAGTGTGGGGTGAAAACTTGACAAGATTGGGGAAAATCCTCCTATCATCGTTATCTCATTAAACCCAGTTTTCTCATCAAAGCCTGTTCTATAATTTAATGGCCATAAAATTGGTTCTCTTTTAGAGCAAAATATCATTTGTGGCTCATTTGAAAATTGTGATGTTCAATGTGTGGTTTAATCTGAAATCTGGAAATAATTGAACTTTCCTAAGTGAATTTCATCTCGACAGATTTTTAGAACATCAATGTCAGAGAGATTTTAATAGACTGGGATAAGCCTTGGGTAAATGTTAGGATGTCACAAACTTGTCATTCCTCTTTACTGTTTAAGAATTCAAACATAGGAGTCTTGCTAAGTCTTGATAAATAGTATCTCTGCTGTGAGCTTATTGAGGTGATGGCACTGGTGTGTTTGTCTCCCAGTTTTCCTACCCTATACCTTGCAGGGGTCATTTCAGGACTGCTGGCAACCCAGCAGCAGTCTTTGTCTTTCCTTCCCCTCAGCACAGCTGTTTCTGAGCTGGCTGGAGTAAAACTGACTTTGAAAGCCCTTCACTAGTCTCTGCTCAGAATCCAAACTAGCTTTCCACTTCCTTTTACACCAGGAATAGTCTTACTGTCATGTTACAATGTGAAGGTGAATTTATTTTATATTGTCTCAAATATATCCTAATTTCTTTAAAAACTCAATCATTGCTGTAGTTCTGAAATATGCAGGTATTTTTTACTATTTTTTCTTAGTGGTCAGTAATCAACTGTCAGGGTTACTATTCTGATACTCTTTTTCTTCTCCAAATGCATTTTATTTGTAAATATGGCAAAACATAATTTTATAACACTAAAATGGTTTTGTGTGTCATTCATATAGATGAAATAGTTATTACAAAAATCATAGCTCTAGTAACAGATGAAAGCTCTAATAAGAGATGTTTGTCATACATTTTATTTTCTAGATTTGTGGGAAGAGCAGAGATTTTTTTCCCAAGTGCTGATTGAAAAAGCTTATTTCTTTTGTAGTTTTCATTGTAATATTTGATAATTAGCTTGAATATTGCCCTCTAAGATATTAATAATGTAAACATAACATTTTATTAAGTTTGGTGTATGGTAGGTAGTCCTTGAAGCATTTTCTATATATTATTTATTACTAAGTAACTCTATAATGTAGTTACTATTTATTATTCTCATTTTACAGTAGAATAAGCAGAGGTACAAGTTTTGTGACTTGCCTAAGGACATCAAGTTAGTAAAGGACCTAGATTTAGTCTCAGGCAGTCTGACTTCAAAGTCTGATACATAAATAACTATCTACATAACTTCTTTCTTTAAAAATAAAATGTTATCTAGGCATTAGACAGATTTAAAAATTAAAATCAAAATTATTAAAAATTATTAAAAATGAATAATTATTAAAATTAAAATAAAATTAATACTTATTAAAAAATTATGATTTGGAGGAATATTCTAAATATGAGTTACCTTTGGGAGCAGAGTTGTTGGGAGATTTAGAACATTATGGTAAATCTGAGTCTTTGCAAACTTGTAAAATGTTTCAATCCATAAACCAGAAAATTGAATGCTAAGTGTGATTAAAATTTCTGTAAAAGAGAAATATTTTCTTATGAGTATTAGCATGTTGTTTTGTACTTTGCATGTAAAATTTTCCAACTATGTGTCCACAATAATGCATTGTTTAACAACAAGAATGTGTTCTAAGATATATCATTAAGTGACTTCCTCATTGTGCGAACATCATAGAGTACTCACACAAAGACTGCTACCACATCTCGAAGCAATATAACCATAGGGGACCACCTTTATATAGGGGGTCTCTCATCACAAAACACCATTATGCAGTACACAACCATACTGTATTGTTTATCTTATCCAAATAAAACTATTTGAAGTTATTTGATATAACACAGAGTCAAGGTATGCTAACAAAAATTAATACCCATTTCATACACATGTTATAGAGAATAATATCTGGTTAAGTATGTTCTATATGCTAAACAAAATAGATAGCGACATATATTTGAACCCAAGCTCAAAATGACACATATCTGTTTGCAAAGATGAGCTTCTTAAATTTGGATTCAAATTTGTTAGTCATGATTATATATTAGAAGTGCAATGAAGCACAAATAAACTGAATAATTTATAGTTAGTGTCAACACAGTTAATGAAAATGTCTGAGGCAAAGGGTTTAAATCATAACTAATAGTCTTGGGCTTGTGCTTTTACCTAGGCTTTAGAATATGGATAAACACCCCCTTATAGAATGTCCTTCCTGGAAATTGTTGTACTGCAGATGAGGCCCTGAGCTGTGTTGGCAGTGCTTCTAGAATTTCTGGGACATTGGCTCTCATGGACTGTTACCCAGACAGGCACTGAGGCATTCATCATTCTAGTAGAACTTGATTCAAGATATTCAGGATGTTTATCAGTCTGGGTGAAAGACCAACTCTAGCGAGGGGTAAAAATGCAAGAAGATCTGAAAAGATGGTTGGTTTTATAGAGCAGTAAATTTCTTATTTTATTCCTAGAAATAGATGTTCATGGAAAAATTTTGAAGGATCAAATCTAAACAAAAAAAGTGTACAGGCAAGCATCATATTTAAACAGGATCTGTCCTTTTGGCTGGCTATTTATCTATTTATTAGCTTGGATATTCTTCTCTCTTGTGCCAAAACCATCTCTATGAGCAAATTCCATCCACACCTCTTGATAGATGCAGTTAGTATACCTGGAGAGACTTAATTGTCAGAATTCAAGGAAAATTCCAATACTTCTTTATATATACAGGCACATTTTTACACATGTATTCATTATCACATGAAAATTGTATGAATCTGTTATGAATTATATGTTCATCTGCACATATATCTTCATTTTTACATGAAAATAAAAAAATGTCTTAGGTATAGCATAGTAGAAATGAAAGTCATATGTATAGCTTGTCATAAATTCCATTCATTATTTGAGGCTTTCTATGAAATGGGCTATCTAAACCCCTATTTCAACTGAATGACCTGAAGAGGTAAAACAAAGCCGCATATATTTTTTTCTTTTACCATCTAGACTTGAGTGAAATGATTAATCTATATTTCTGAAACCTTCCTATATTTCTTTTTTATCCTTCTCCATTCAAGAAAATTTTAAGAATATTATTCCCAAAGATAGCATGCTGAAAAAAAAGGTGTATTAAAACTTGGCTTCTTACATCCTCATAGAATTGAGCAGTTTCACACATACTAGAAAAATAGAATAATAAAGATGGAGGAGTAACAAATGATCTCTAATTGTAATCCTTCATTTTACAAAGAAGAAAACTGAAACATATGTATGGTATATGGCTTTTCCAGAGAACACTGGATCATGAACTCACAGATTAGAATAAGCACTCAATTTTCTCTGTTCCAGAGCAGTGTTATTTCTAATACAATACTTTGATTTAAAACAGGAAATAGAAACTTAAAAAGTCTTAATTCAACAACAATAAAACCTGCCTTTTATGCCTTAAGTCAGACAAGTAGACTAAGGTTATGCATTAATTATAAAGGAATAAATAAGACAATAGCATGTAGGACAACATATAAAATGGTTTTTGCTCCCTTTTTAAAAAATGTGTTTGAAGAGATAATATTCATAATATGATTTGTAGCAACTTGAGGAAGACCAGGTTTCAATGGCACGTGACCCACACATTGCACTCAAAACATATTACATCTTGTGCAGAGGAAGGGAGAGTCCTTTTCTTTAAGGAAGGCTACAGGGGATTTCAGAAAATTACCTAAAGACTGAGAAATATAGCACACTGAGACATTAGTAAAATTTAAGGTTTCTTGTCCTGTGAAAACACCCAACCAACCACCTGCTGCCTGCAGAACAAATCCACTTCCAAAACATTTATTTAACAATTAGAAATACAACTATAAAACAGATAAGAATTTTTATATCCATTAATCAGTGCTGTGTGGTTTTCTTTAGCCTCTCCCAGCACACCAGTGGCTTCTCTCCTCCATCACTGCAAAAGAACTTTTTCAGGAATGAGAGTCCTAAAGAATGTTCAGTTACCAAAATCTGCCCATTACACATATCCAGTCTTCTGTTGTCAGTGTCCTTCCAAGACATGGTCATAGATTGTTAGAGAAGATGTGGAAGAAAATATAAAGAATATAAGAAACATCACAGAATGTACCAGGCAGCACATTCTTTCTATGGTTAGAAAGAAAATGAGATTCAGATTGGGATTAAAGCTTCATGAATCATTTTGTAGGGTAATCAGGAAAGAGTCTGCAAGGCCAATAGCATAAGGAAGGGAGGGTTTGAAAATGAAATTTGAATAAATATTGTTCTAATTTTTATCTATTAGGCAACATATGTATAATAGTTGTAGTCACATTATCTTATTATTTAATTTTTATAGCAGCTCTTTATTTGAAATAAGAAGTCCCTTTTGAAGACCAGGAAAGTAAGTAAAGTCTCTTGTAATTGGCAGAACCAGGAATCAAATTCTAACCCTGTTTAAGTAACTATAACTTTAAACATTAATTAACATTTATCTACTTTAAATGTAAGAAATGCATTTATGTTTATACATAGAAATACTTTACTCTTTCTTCTCACTGATAATAATTACTGAATTGGAGTTGAGTTTTCTAGGAAATTGAGCTCTGCATACAACTGGGTCTCACAGAGTAACAATATACTGACTGTTGTAAAAAGATTCCAGCAGCTGATAAACGTCCTTTTTGGTACCATGATTGAAAATTGGCACAAACAAGGTCAATCAGCCTTTTGAAACCAAATGAGACTTCTAACATTGACACCAGACTGATTGTAAAATCCACTTCCAAAATATTTATTTACAATTAGAAATACAACTATAAAACAGATAAGAATTTTTATGTCCATTAATCAGTGCATTTTCTCCTTGTAGAAAAATCTACAAATTAAACTCAGAAATTTGTTTCTTAACAATGGAGTAAAGTCAATGATGTTGGAGAGATCAACTACAACATTCCATGTAATATGCTAAGAGGCATTTTATTAAACTCTTCATTTGGGTTATTTCACTTAATTCTCACAATTGCATGCATGCCCACTTTATAGATGGAAACAGGAGACTCAGAAAGTTTAAGTAACTTAGCTGGGCATGGTGGTGCATGCCTGTAATCCCAGTGGTTTAGGAGGCTAAGACAGGAAGGCAAGTTCAAAGCCAGCCTCAGCAAAAAGCAAGGCACTGAGCAACTCAATGAGACCCTGTCTCTACATAAAATAAAAAATAGGGCTAGAAATGTAGCTCAGTGGTCAAGTGCCCCTGAGTTTAATCCCCCGTCCCCCACACCCCCACAAAAAAAGAAAGTTTAAGTAACTTGCTCAACTTTGTGTAGCTAGTAAGAATCATAAACAGAATTTAATCCTAAGTCTTTCAAACTTCAGAGCAAAGCATTTGATCATGACGTAGTGCTGCCTCTCAAACCTAACCTAAGCTCCCTGAAGGCAAGAAGACTCTTAATAGCATTGATAGTTCCCAATGGAGAGGTGTGTCTATCATGTGTACCATACTTCAAATTCATCCCCATGCCTCCAGTTCTCATATGAACCTGATGATGTAGATGCCTTCATCATCATTTTACAGAAAACAGAAGCTCATATGTGAAGTCTAAGGCCATATAATTCATAAGTAGCAATAGTGGGAGGACTTCATCCCTAACATAAATCTTGCAGTCATTCTTTTCCTATATGCTATGCTTCTAAGCCAGGTGTGCATGTCAAATGATAATGACAATCCTCCATATGTCTGGCATGTTCTTGCACTTTGTATGTATTAACCTATTTAATTTTCAGGGCAATCTTAAGAATATGAGTCTATAATTATTTTCATTTTATGGATAAGTAAGCTTAGTCAGAGAGAAATTAAGTAATCTTCCCAGAAGTCACACTGCTAGCCAGTGGCACATCTGGGATATAAACAAGGCAGGCTGGTTCCAGGGCCCTATAAGCTCCTGCCTGTTGTATATTCTTAATAGCAGATGAAATCTAGCTCTCTGGCCTGAAGCATACAATTTTATTTTAGCAATATTTTAATCACAGGCAGAAGAATGTCTCCCCCATAAAAACCCAAGAATAAGGAAACAAAGGAAATATATTCCTAAAAGAGCAAGATCATTTTTGTTCTTATGGCTATTATTGTTACTTAAAATACTATTTGTCAAAATAATGTACAATGGAGATGTTCAGATTAAAGCCTGACTAAATAGATACTCTGATGCTAGTCTTGCCTTCCTGAAACTAAATCTGCGTCTCCCTGACAGAACTTGAGATGCACAGCAAAGGTCCCTGTACTCAACAGAAAACAGAAATCAGTCAGTAATGCAGAATAACATGTGGAAATCATGTCAAAAATGATAGTAAGTAAGTGAGGTTCAGAGGGGAGCAAAATAGAAATGTTGCTTGCTAGAGTGTAAGTCAGGGAACCAGGTGAGCCTCAAATCAATCTCATTGTTCTTATAAAACTGACTTAGAGGTAAACCATAGTGGTGATCAGGCACTTATACTAATTCATTTATAAGAATGTTCTGTCAAAACTAGATACTTGGTTCAATTCTCATCTTGATAGGAGGACTGTCATTAGATCTAGCCTTCCCAATAGAGAGGAACTTACTGAAGAAGGAAAAATACCAAGTTCCTTGTAGGGGGTGGAGGGTGGTCATCATCCTGCAGTGAGAATATGCCAGAAAAATGAGGAGGACACAGAGGCAGCAATTGCTAGATGGTAAATGCTCACATTTTGGAAAGCTTAGAGAAAGTATTATTATGAGTTCAGGTATTAATAACATGCCTATGTGACTAAAGGAAAAGGAGATTGTCAAATTTGGACTTAGGCCATACCAACCACAGATGGTGCTGATGAAGAAGGTGTTGTGATATCTAAAGAGATCCATGCAGCTGTCCAAGGAGCTCCTTATAAATGTGAGAACATGAAAAATGATGGAAGTAACAGTGTAAAAATAAGATAACAGAAGACTAATACAGAGACCTAAGAAAATTTCCAGTGAGTTTAAAGCAAGAAAGGAGTTGAGAAGCATTCGAAAGATTTCTTTTCAATTATACTTAAATCCAGAAGGATAAGAAAAAGAAAGGTCTGCTGCTTGGAGCTAAGGATGAGATATTAATAGATGGCTATGTGAAAGCAGTACTTCTCTATGCCATTTGTCTTTCCTCTTTAGACAAGTAAGAAGGTAACTTTCACTATAGAAAGAAAATGAATTCCAGGTCTAAAAGTTTTCATCTGTCTATTTTGATTACATACTACATTGTTTTGAGAACTTAAAATTCACACTGTTGAATTTTTTCTGGTTTATTTATGTTGTGAATAAACACAATATATGCCAAGCTCTATATGAAGCAATTTACAATTATCAACATGATTGTCCCTTAGATCAGTTCTACAAGATTTATGGCCATCTCCCAATTATGAGGAAAAGAAGATAGAAATTTTAATACATGAGGGTACTGTCTATCCCAAGATTTACCTGTCTCATGACATTGACTTTTTCGATGAGGTTTTTTTGCCCAACTTGTTCTTGTTGAACTCATATTGTTTTAAGGGTCCCTATTTAATGTCCATAATTTATTCATAGTCTACATTAATTAGTTGAAGAATCTTAAGCTATTTAGACACTAAACTGATCCTAGATATTATATCTTGATAATCAAATCTACAGTTGATATGACACTGAGAATGACAGAATCTAGAAAGGGACAAAATTTTTATAAAAAAGAAAAATATTGTGTAAGAATGGATTTGAAAATTTTGAGTGTCCCCTGAGGGTAAAGTTTATATGTTACCAATCTCTACCACTATTGTTTTATGTAATTACACCAATTACTTATGCTCAAAATTCAAAACTTACAAAAACTTAATGTAATCTTTGATTGGTAGACAATTCATCTCTCTGTAAATATGTAGATTTTAAATAAAGACTTGTTCAGTGACTGCTTTACTCAGGTTTTGTATCAATGTGACCAAAAGACCTGACAAGAACAACTTAGAGGAGGAGAAGTTAATTTGGGGCTCACAGTTTCAGAGGTTTATTCCATAGATGGCCAAATCCATAGTGGGGCAGAATATCATGGTGGAAGGGCATGGCAGAGAAAAGAACCCATGGCTACAGAAAGTACAGAGAGTACTCAGCTCACCAAGGACAAAATATAAAGCCCAGACATGCGCCCTGGACCTACTTCTTGGAGCCACATACTACATGCCTACAGTTACCACCCAGTTAATTCAGTAGAGGATTAATCCACTGATTAGGTCAAAGTTTTTGGAACTTAATTATTTCACCCTCTAAACTTTCTTGCATTGTCTCACACATAAGCATTGGGAGATAGCCTAAAATCTAAACCAGAACAGTTACACTAAACTTCCTGTGTTTCAGATGCAAATACATATTTGTTTCAGATACAAATACATATTTACCATATTTTTCCAGTTACTCTTTGAGTGTATAAAATGGAACTGGTTTTTTTTTTATTTCAAAATAAAACCTTTTCTTCTACTGTATCTTACATTCATTAGTCAGCATAGACTAGGTCATGCTATTATAACCAATACCTGAAAACCTCAGTGACTTACCACAACAAAGTTTTATTCCTTGAACATGCTTTATAAAGATAGTCTCAGGAGAGTAACTTCTGCTCCTTATCATCAACATTCCCTATCCAGTGTGTAGACTGTTTTCATTACTTATTGATGTGTAAGAAACCATCTCAGCACTCACGGGTTTCACATGACAGTGTCATAATTGTTTCATGATTCTGTACATTTTATGGGCTCAGTAGGTGGGTTTTCTCCTGCAGATGATTCTGGGACATTGGGGCCATAGTCTTCTGAGGCCTTGGTTGGCCTATATTGCCCAACATAGGCCAGTTTCATGAATGGCAGTTGATGCTGAAGATTGGCTGGAACCTCCCTGGTACCATCTGCTGGAAAGCTTGCAAGGGAGCTGTTTCTGTGACTTGGTTTCTCACAGCAGGGCAACAGGATTCCTAGAGGTCACATCCAAGACAGAGGAAGTGGCAGGTACCAGTCCCCTTTAAGACTGAACTTGAAATTGACACAGCATTTTTTTCTGCTTCATTCTCTACTTAAAGCTGTCAATCCTAGACTCACAGAGTAGAAAAGCAAACTCCACCTCTAAAATAAGGAGCATTAAAAAAATCTGTGACCCTGTGCAGTAGAATTTGCTTTTCATTTCAACAATTTAAATGAGATTTGAAGACCCTGTATCAAAAAGGGTTTTAAGTGACACATTTCATCTCCACTCAACAAGAGCTTGGCCAAAATAGATCAAACGACTACATCCGATCACCAGAAATGGGATATGGGAAAATATGATCCTACTATGTATTTTGAAAGAACGTGACAGAAGACTTGGGACAAAACAATAGTGCTAATCACAGCAGGAAATATCTCAGTGAATGGTCTCATTATCCACACATAGATTCAAGGCATAAACCTCAGGTTTGCCACTTTTTATGGAAATCACCACCCACTTCCGTTGACTCAATCTCCTACCTGTAGCTCTAACTTATTTCCTTTCAAGATCCCCTGCTATCCTCATTAACCTTGCTCAGAACATCACAAGAGTTTGTCTGTCTCCTTTCTTCCAGGAGGGCTCCTAATTTATTTTTCATAGCATACCCAAAAAGAAATTTATATATATGGATATAATCATTTCTTAAAAAGTCACATAAAATTATATACATATGAAACATTTATGCTAAACAAAAACTCTCTGACTTCACATCTTCCATTAATTCAGTATATATTTTTTGAGCATTTCCTATGGGCTGGGTGCTATGCCCCTTCTTGCCAAAACACATTTGAGAAATTCAATGTTGTCTCTCTGCCATTCAGATCATATTTAAAATTCTTAATATGATTCATAAAGTATTTAAAAATGTGGGCCCTGACCTATCTCTCCAGCTTCATTTTGGAATAAGCAATTTTATTTCTTGTTGTTTTTATGGTTTTTGCTTAGTTCTTTGATGGGCATTTTTTCCTCCAAGGATAAATTTTAGTTTTAGTTACTACTTTAAGAAGTACTAATTTATTGATTTCTACTTTTATTTTTGTTTATTTTTTTAAGGAATGTTCTTCAATGATCTTTTTCTAAGTCATTGAATTGAATGTTTAGTTCATTTATTTTCATTCTTACTCTTCTAATCATAAAGGTATTTAAGGAAACAAATTTAACAGTTGTGAGAACTTCAGCTGCCTCTCATGTAGTTTATATGCTGCATATTCATTTTACTCATGTGTAGAATAGCTTCTAATTGCATGTCATCAGAAAATAGTATGTGTAAATGAATAAACATTGTACAAATAAAAAATTACTGAAATTCAATTTCTAAAACCTTGACATATATTGTTCCTGATCTACCATTGTTCATATTTTTGAGTGATCAGTCATTCACTCTTTTCACTTTTCAATTACTTTTTTCACTTCCCATCATTTCACTAACATCTTGTGCCAAAAATTACATGTGTGCTTTGAATATTTTCATTAAAAGAAGACAACATTTAGGATTCTAGGGTATTAAGGTCAATTACAATTTTTTTTCACTAACAAACAACAGGCTTGAATATGTAAATTCATATTTTTATGTGGCCTATCAATCAAACAATTTTATATAATATAATATATTCTTACATCTAGATTTTTGGTATTAAATATTTAAACTTGAAGATTTGGGAATCAAATGATAATTTTCTCTCTTATTGATTGTAACAATATATCTTCCACTAGCAAAGAATAACAGTGTCTCTTTTCCTACCCCCATGTCAAATTATCATTATTTTTAGTTCTTACCAATCTAATACGAAAGAAAGTATACTAATATTAATTTAATAAACAATTAATTTATTAATGATACTGTTTTACTTTATTTAATTCATTTGGTTATTTATTATATATTTTACTACCTTATATTAAAAGTAATATTCTGTATGCAATGTATATTGTGCTATTTATTCCCAATTTTCTATTTGTCTTTAAATTTTCCCTATGTTTTGTGTACTACCAAAAATTTTTTAATTCAATCTATTAATCTTTCTCTTTAAGGCTTTTTCGCTCATATGTAAAAAAAATCTTAATTTATGTAAATATAGTCTTCCATATTTTTCATAGGAATATAGTTTTACATTTAAATATTTCCTTTAAACAATTAAAACATCTGGATTATGTGTGATATAGGTGTGAAAAAGCCTAACTTTGTTTTATCAAAACTTAATTGCTCAAATGTCATTTATTGACTAATTTATTTTTTCCCATCTTTTCATATATAAAAATTTCAGTATTGTATTTGTGTTATTTTGTTTTATTGATCTATTTTAACATGAATAATGTAAAGTTTTATTATAGAGGCTTAATAATATATTGTGATTATAGCAGTGTATGAGTAAATAAAATATATTTTTCTATTTCAAAATAATCTTCATTGTTATTCATCTTTATTTGAGAACAGTTTTAGAATTTGTTTTAGACAGGTTTTATGCTGCTGTGACCAAAAGATATGACAAGAACAATTTTAAGGAGGAAAGTTTATTTTGGGAAATCACAGGTTCAGAGGTCTCAGTCTATAGATGGCCAACTCCATTCCTTGGGGCCTGAGATGAGGCACATTATCATGGCAGATGTGTGTGGTAGAGGAAAGAAAAGAAGCTGGGGACATCCCTAGGAAGGAGAGAGAGAGAGAGAGAGAGAGAGAGAGAGAGAGAGAGAGAGAGAGAGAGAGAGAATAGAGAGAGAGAGAAAGAGAAAGAGAAATAGCTCTGCTACCCTGAAGACACACCCCCAGGGACCACTCCATCCAGCAATAACCTACCTGTCTACACACACCACCCAGTTAATCCCTATGAGGGATTAATGCACTGATTAGGTTAAAGTTCTCATAAGCCAATCATTTTACCTCTACACTTTCTTGCATTGTTTCACACATTAGCTTTCCAGACCCTGATACCTTAACCATAACAGGATTATTTAATTATTTTAAAAAAATATTTTTAAGTGTCTTTATTGGACGTACAACAAATTTTCAGATTGAATTTGGGGAAAAATGGCACCAACTTTCTGGATATTCCAGGTGGGCAGTTATATACTCAATAAGAAATAATGACTTTAGCTCCTTTTAGAGATATCTTTTGTTATTTTGTTTTATTTTTTAAAATGAAACATTATTGACTACTACAGGCAAAATATTAAATGATAGCAAAATTGATTTTAATGAGAATTACTTCAGCATAATACTGATGGTTTACTTTAAATTGGTACATTTAAATAAATTAAGAAATTATATTTCAATTTTATATTAAAATTTTAAGACAAGATTGAATTATAGTTTGGAAAATTCTACTCTAGTGTCTACTCAGATAAATGTTTTCATTTGTTTTAATAATGAACCATCTTTGGAATTAATAAGATTTAGTTACTACAGATTATTTTAAAAATTAATGTTGCATCCAATGTTACTAATATAAATATGGTCATTTTATATAAGAAGAACAAAACATTTTTTTTTGTTTTGTGCCATTTTGTCAGGTTTTGATGCCTGTTTTATATTGGCTATATTTAGTAATTGAGAAGAAAGTTAGTTATGTTATAATAATGCTATGTAAGAGACCATCAATAAATCAGTAGTTTAAAAACAAATTTCTGTAATTTCCATGAGTTTATGGTTGATGGTTGGTTCTGCTGATCTGAATCAGAATGAGCTCATCTCTAGGCTTAAGGTCAGCCTACTGCTCCCTGGAGAGAAAGCTGAACTAGAATACCCTCATCACAGATAATTATCCCTCTTACATGTGCCTCTCACATATCTCCAGCAGTCTAATCCAGGCATGTTCTCATAGGGGTCTTAGGGTTCCGATAGAGTAGTGTTTGCATTAAGCAATTTCATTCATTAAGCAAATAACATAGTCAAAACCAGAGTCAGTGTGGAAAATCACTACAAAAGGACATAGATTCAGGGAGGTGTAAAAAATTGGACCCAACTGTACAATCAAATCACCACTGAAAGTATTACTTATTTCCTATTCTCTTAAAATCTTTTAAATGGTATAAGGATTCTGTCTAAAGATGCCTTAGAAAATTGTGATAATATAAACCTCATTTATACTCCATTCATGAAGATTTTAAAATTCATAGGCAGAACTTCACTCCTAGACTTTTCTTATTGAAAACAAAACTCCTTTCCAATTGTAATGCTATTTAATTCCTAAAGTGATTTTATATACTGTTCACATTTATATACTATTCACATCCTTAACTCTTGTTATATGAAACTTGTGCACTGAATTGATGATTTAAAAGAATCTGTTATGAGATTTCTTTATATGTTCCATTTTTAAAATTTACAGTGTGTTAGTTTGTTCCTTTTTAAAAATTTATTTTGTTTTATTAATTTTTTGTTTGTTTTGTTTTTGTTTTTGTTGATATATAATCTACAGAGAATTTATTTTACTACTCTTTCTGGCTTCTTGAATCAATACTTAGTTCATTTATTTTAATTTTGTTGCATTTAATGATACTATCAAATTACTTGAATATTCATCTGAAATCAGAAGGATTTTATCCTATTAGTTTTTATATGTAGTGCCAATATATCTATTTGCTAAATATGTGAGATATTCTTTTATGTCAATAATTTCTGTGGTAAAGACCTTTATGTAATCTATCAGTTTTAAAAAAAATCTGATATTAATTCCCAGTGTTATTATATTGTGATCAGAAAAGCTAAACTTTTCCATTTATTTTGTAACTTGCTCAGAATTTTAGAATATATATGAGTTGCTTCATTGTTTAATATATGTTCAATGTTTTATGTACAGTTTAAAAACATGTTAAATTTTCTGAGATATTTTATTTGTTTTAAAATTAATAATTATATTAACTATAATATTTTATATAATTTTTTCTGTTATCAGTTATAGATGACAAGTGATACACTTTTCTATGTCATATAAATATCTATTACTCTTTGATTTTATTTCTTAGTTTTTGTATTTCTAAGATTTTATTTTATATATGTGAATTTTTTCAATATATATTTCAACTACAATTTTAAGTCATTTTCCATATTTAATTATTTTTATTCAAATTTTGTTTAATCTGATATATCTCTTGCTATAATACTTTCCTTTTTTCATTCTTCATTAAATAGCTTTAATACTTACTGATATCTACAATGGAACAGATATAATCACTTAATGTTTTACATGCAAAATTCACTTAGCTTTGAAAAGAACCCTATGACATATGTTCATTATACCATTTACTGAGGGATAAAATTGAGACATAGGGAATTTATGTAAGTTGATCAAACAAAGCTAATAAGTACCACAACTGAAATTTGAACATAAGCTTTCTTCTAAGCAGGTTTTTAGCAAGTGCTTTCTGTTACTTATTTAGATGTATACTGGTTGGTATTGTGTGAATTAGGTAATTTACCCCCATGTTTGCTAAATCTTCATTGGTTTGTCAAATATACTGAAGGCATTCTTATCACTTACTATGATTATGATTATTTCTAGGATTTCCATTTGATTCCAAGAATCCATCTCCCATTGAAATTTCCAATCTGTTCTTACATGTTGTCTGTATTTTTCTCTAAAGTCTCCATCACTTTATTCACGTTTATTTAAAATATCCTAGCTTGTAGTTCCAACATCTGGATTTTATCTTTATCTTCTTTCATGATGGATTTTTCTCCTAATAGGAGGTAGTGTTTTTTTTCCTTGAATTTTTATGTGTCTTGTAATTTTTGAATGCAAGTTGGACATTATATAAGGATAGTATAGACTGGGGAAAAAGTAGTAATGCCCAGAAATGGCATGCCTCCTCTTCGACTACCCTTTTTTTGTGGGATATTAAATCAGTGTAGTTAAGAGTCAATATTAATTTGATTTGTTGCTTCTTGTTACACTGAATATACCATAAGCTTTGGATATGCTCATGAAACATTATGCTTAAGTTAGGGACTGGGTTCATTACAAGAAATTTCTAATTATTCCTTAACATTTGGTTTTCTTGTGAGTCGGTGCTTCAGTGGAACTATGTATTTATACTGATGACTCTCCCTCTATGATAGACAATAATTACTTGTTATTCAACACTTGTTAGTACCTGAGTGAAGGGCTAGAGATGGGGGGGGGGCGGTCTTTCTTTGGTTTAGACAATGTGTTCCCTGGAATGAGGGTATGACTTTTTCCTGCCCTTCTTCCGCGTGGTTGTTCAAAACATTACAAAGCTCTTGACATATCATATTTCATACATTAGATTCAAGTGGGTTATGAACTCCCATTTTTACCCCAAATACAGATTGCATAATCACATCGGTTACACATCCACATTTTTACATAATGCCATATTAGTAACTGTTGTATTCTGCTACCTTTCCTAACCCCTACTATCCCCCCTCCCCTCGCCTCCCATCTTCTCTCTCTACCCCATCTACTGTAATTCACTGACAGAGTTTTTTCTGTGGTCTCTCATTCTGCCTCCCATCTTTCTTGTAAATACATAGTGAGGTTCATGAAAAGAGCCTGCTAATTGGGTGCAAGCTGCTTTTGTACTGTGGACCGCAACAGTTCTTCACTCTCATAAAAACATTATGTTACACTCTTGTGCAAGTTCTTTACTCTTATGAAAGCCTACACCAGGGAAGACAATTTATTTTAAGAATTAACAGAATTCTTATGACTTGCTTTTATGGTGACCTTGTGTTCCCTTCATGCTCTTCTTCAGCTACTCCAATACCCATGTTCCTCTCTGTCCTTAGAAGACCTTGTCTTTCCTGACATTGCAGCCCATGTAATTTTCTTGCCATTTCAGCTCTCTGATGTGGTTGAGAGTAGTTAAGATTTTGTAAATTACCAAGCTTTTTTTTTCTTCTTAAGAAGGAAGTAATGCTCTTCTCAGCTTTCTGCATCCTAAACAGAGAAAGCAAATCTAATTATATCAATAAAAGCACCTAAGTCAATATCATGAGTTTTTTTGTCCTATTCTTGTTTTGCCATGACTGTTGTGTGTGTGCATGCACACTTACATTCTCATTTTTGCAGTGTATCTACTCCTACCTTGGTGACTTAGAATGTCTGAATCCTATTTTTATATATGAATATATTTCACTTGGTTTAATATACTATAATATACCTTAATTATAAAAACCAAAATCAAAAAATATTTTTGTTCCCATATGTGTAAATTAAGGTGCACTTTTGTTTCTTCTTCATTTTATCACTTCCAATTTTTTGAAAGAAAATATTAATTGATAGAAAATAATTATATATACACATAATTGGGTGAATATGTGTATAAAATCATCCAAAATTTAATATTTTAAGGGCTTTTCTTTTGTATCACTGTTGCAAAGATATTAATATTTTAGACCTAATCTTAAATATGTAATTGCTTCCAACTACAATTCCAATTCTTTTGTATTTTTATATTTTCTCTTCTTCAGTTTTGAATTTTAATTCATCTTAAAGTCATTTCAGCTGAATTTTCTTCACAAAGATAGAGTAGAAAAAAATATGGCTTTTATTCATTGAAATTTAAGAATTTTTTAACCCATGCCTTTTCTCATGAATAACAAAATGGCTGATTAGGACTTTTTTTCCCTAAAAATCTGAAGACAAATATGTATTTTCATCTGATATTTGCTGTGAGGGAGAAAAATAATGGACCCACACTTTTAAAAAAATATGAAACTTGTGCTATTTTTGTTTCTTTATAAATAATCTGTATTTGTACTTAAATGCATATTAAAAAATTCTATAACTTGAGAATTAAAAAATAATCACCAGTTTAGATCAAAAAAAGTCTTTTAAATTTTTTATTTTGTCTGTGATTTGGTCTTTTTTAATATAAATTCTTAGCTTAGAAACATTTTCTGTTATTTCTTTCAATATTGAATTTCCTTTTATTTACCCATTTTCTTCTGGAAGATCTAAAAATCTTAGATTGCATTTCTGTTTCCATAGGCATGTTTTTCATTATTTTCTTCTCTTTGGTCTTTCTTTTTTTCTTTGCATCCCAAGAGTTTTTAAAATTCACTTATGTAACTAGTTCACTACTTCTGATGTCATTTATACTTTTCTCCCAATTTTTTTTATTCTTCAGAAATATTGCCTTCATTCCTTTTTTCAAATTTAATCTCATCTTTTGTACCTGTACCGTACTTTACTTTTAGCTTGTCTTCTTTTTGGTTCTCTATTGATGTTTCATCTCAATTCGCATTACTCAAAGAAAGGAACCAATCAGATCATATTATGGCATTTTTGTCATATGAAAGTCAAATATTTATGTAAGATATGAACTACCTTTGAGACTTCAGGGTAAATTTCCCACTTCTTTAGGGTATAATGAATTTTTTGTTTGTTTGTTTTGTTTGTATGAACTATCCAAGCCAAATCTTTGTTTTGGTGAAGAGATGAAGAAGATAAAGCATTCTCAACTTCCCCCAATGTCCATTTAGTTAAGTTTAACCTTTTCAGATTAATAATTAGAGATCACATTGATATATTCAGCATTTAATCAAATTTACCATTCCTAGGAGGCATTCCAAGTAAAAGTGTTTTTTGGACTGAGATTTACTAAATTTCGATGGTGTAATTATGAGAGAACATTTATCCCAAATACTTTGTTTACATGATTTATCACACAATAACTATCTTCCAAAATGAAAATCACTGTAAAATAAACACCTCCACTTCCATAACCTTGTTATATTCCTGTTTGAGAAGTGGTCTCTGAATACTATCTTCCAAAATGAAAATCACTGTAAAATAAACACCTCCACTTCCATAACCTTGTTATATTCCTGTTTGAGAAGTGGTCTCTGAATACTTTTGCAAGAGAGAAACTGGGAAGACAGCCAGTAGTGACAAGAGCTTTGCTATTTATAAAGATAGTTCTCATGTAGTTCAGTATAGCTTATTTACTACTTTTCTGGTCCATAAAGCTCTTAAAGCCTGATACTAGGTATAATAAAAGGGAATATATTGTACAGAGAGATTAAAGTATATTTATGATTGTTCAAATATATGTATATATTTAAAATAATTATAATGCCCCAATGTTAGACATAATCAAAGGAATTTGTAGAGTTGGGTTTTTTTTTTTTTTACTAGACTGGGCTATTCTTGGTATAAATGTAGAATATGAAATATACAGATGAAATATATGCCTTTGAACCCTTTCCAGCATTGATCAATATAAATTTTAAGAGTAGTTATCAAATACCTTTTTCTAACTGGGCCTAGGGAGCCTGTGACATTTTCTTTAAGTTTTATTTTTCTTTGACAACTACTGTGGGGATTTTTTTAAATGGGTATTTGGAGGAAGACCATAAGAACCGGGGTGGGGGGAATTAAATCTCAGAACTAGTTTCTCCTAAAAATAATCTACCAATTCATGTCATCTTCAACATTTAGTTGCCCTTTTCTTTCCCATATGCTTAATATTTTTTTCAATCAGTAGAACTCCAGAAATGTTTTAAATGAAAGTGACTATTGCTTAAATGTAATTAATCTTGTTGATTAAAATAAGAAAGTACAGAAATGAAAATTATTCTGAAAATGCTATCACATCCTCAGTTTAAAATAACCTGAGAAAGAAAAGCACAGCCAGGACAAATAAACAGAACAAACAGTTTGATACAGAGTAAATTGTGCCAGACAAAGCTGGTTGCTTTTTTGATAGCTTTACAGCTTAGCAAATGAGCAGAGTGGAGAAGATGTAATGCATCATGACTTCTAGCAAAGTAGCAGAGACGATGCCATGTGAAACTTTGATTGAAAAATTAATTTGAGCTGGCTTGAAAAACACAGTTAAATGAAATGTAAGCTGGATGAAAGATATACAAAGAACAGTGTTGATTAATGCCATTGAACTAATGAATTGAGTGAGATCTTCAGTTAAATGTCATACATTTGGGTCTTAGGTTGAGCTACCGCTTAATGTTTGTAGTATCTGTCAGAGAAAGAATAACATGAGGTTGATTGAATTAGAGTAGATAATTTATCAGGAGACATCAGTGATTACTGAAAAGTTATAGGCAGACATAATTTATTTTAGAGAAAAACCCAGAAAACAATACAATTTTACTTAAGGAGACAATCTTTTCATCCCAAAGGGAAATTATATGCAGTGTCAATAGTTAAATACCAAAGTTAAGTAATTAATGTGAGTTTGACAAGAATATCATGTCAGACCAATTAGTAGCTATATTTTATCAAAAATGAGAAAGTGATAGCAAATTCTTAACTAGAGAATATGGTTAAATTTATAACCATTACTTAACTAGGCATGTGAAACGTAATGGAAACCTGGAAATCTCTAGGAGTTATTGGGCAACAAGAAAGGGATAAAATTTTGGAAGGGGAGGTAATTACATTCTTTACTGTGGCAATAATGTAGTAAGACTAAAAAAAACTGAAAATAATTTTTTAAAAAGAAAAAGTATTTTAATATATCCAGATGTAATATAGTTAAATATAACAATAAACTTTTGCAAGGTAAGTGTTTTAATACTTAGGAAAAGCTAGCCAGCTATGAGTTGTTAGACATTCAGTTAGAATAAAAATAATATGATCATAATCATTAAACAGAATTAGTCCTTCTATAAATCAAGCTTGCAAAAGGAAGAAAGTATCAGAAGTTTCAAAACAAAACAAAACAAAACTCTTCTTCTTGCTTTGTTCTAATTAGTTTGAAATTTATGGTACCTTAGAAGGTGAATTCCATCTGAGACAGACACAGAAGGTGAAATGGTTTTAGTCATATTCATTCAGCACCTACTAATTGACAACCTTACATGTTCACTATTTTGGGTTTTGTAGGCAGTACCAGACAGGATTAAAACAGAATGTATTCGTTTTCTGTAGCTGCCTTAACAAATTTACCCACACGATAGGTTTAAAACAACAGAAATTTATTCACTAACAGTTCTAGAGTTGGAAGTTGGAAATCAAAGTGGGAGGGCATATGCATTTTTTACTTCCTTGAGCTTCTGGTGGCTGTCATACCCTTCAAACTGTGGCAGCATCATCCCAATCTTTGCCTCTGTGGTCATGTTGCCTCCTGCTCTTCTGCCTATCAGTCTCATCTGCCTCACTTTCTAAGTCCATTGTCATTGGATTTAGACCACACCTATCTAATCCAAGGCAGTCCTCTCATCTCAAATCCCTTAACTTAATTGAATGCGCAAAGACCCTTTTTCCAAATAGGGTAACATTTACCATTTTTAGGGATTAAGTTTTGATATCTCTGGGTGGTCTTGATGCAACTTATGACAAGAACATTTTATATTAAGCAGCTTAAGTTATGCTGCTTTCACAGTATTAATATATATTATACAAGGCCATCTTTTTCTTTTATTCAAAGCTTTCAAAGTTTATTTTTAAATAATAAAAAAGACAAATGAATGGTGCAGTGCAGAATTCAAGAACTCTTATTCTCAATTCTAAGCCAATAAGTGACTAAGATTTCACAGCCATCTTTTTCTTTCAATAAATATTTTACACACACAAAGAGCATCTATAACATAATCAAGATATTTCCCATTTTAGAAAAGTTGGGTTATGAAAATATAATTTATCTTGTCCCCATTTAGAATCCCAATAGCTGTTGTTCCAGTTCACATTATCTTTGAGTTGCTTATGAATTTGGCATTTAAGCTTATTGACTTCCTGTAATGGGCCTTAGATGCTTCCACTTTCTGTTCATTTTCACTGAAATTCCCTTAGATTAATTCCAAATAATTTATTCTAGAGCTATCACCTTCTAATTGATGTTCTGTTGCTAATTCGTTGACCCTGCCATCCACCTTCTACACAAGCATCAGATACATACATTTGTAAAACATGAATTTGATTGTGTCTTCTACTTAATAATCTGTCTAGCTTTCAGAAACATAAATGAAGACCAATCTTCATTTAAAAAGATGCAAGACTTCATATGAACTGTTGAACTTTGTCTGCAGCTTTATCACTTAACATTCCTCTCCTTACTCCTTATGTCATGGCGTGTGCGTGCGCGCGCGCACACACACACACACACACACACACACACTCTTCCCTATCAAACAGAACAGCTCACTGCTCTTTGAAAAACTTAACTACTGTATTTGCTCATGTTCTTCTCTGAGATCAGCACACTTTCCCGCCTCTTTTTTTTCTTTAAAATATTCTGCATATATATTGAAACTCAACTAAAATGTTACCTTTATTTGCATTTTCCCTCACCCTTACTGTTTACCCTCCTTTTTCTTTATATATAATTTTATTACTGTGCGTACTACATTTTATCATTTTTAATTATTTTCCTTGTGTGACATCTTTTATAGGATGATCATCTTCTATACTATAATTTTTTATGGGTCTTTTCTATCTTTATATTCCCTGTTGATTTCCCAGTTCCTGACACAGAGCAGATGCTTATAAACCTCTGATGAATTAAATTCATTGAAATTGCTGATATATTTAAATAACATGATTTACCTATATTTGCCTTAGAATCATAAATATAGTTAATGAGTTAAGTAAAATATATCTGGGAACAGAAAATCAATATGAAACTTCTCCCATGGTAATGTAGAAAGAGGTACTGAATCATTGATTCAAAAAAGCATTTGTTGCCAGATTGTAGTAGTGAACACCAACTATGCAGGAGGCTTGGGTGGGAGGATTGCAAGTTTGAGACCATCTTGGGCAACTTAGCAAGACCCTGCCCCAGGAAATAAAAATCATCTGGGGATGTAGTTCAGTGGCAGAGCACCCCTGGGTTCAATTCCTAGTACCACCAAAAAAAAAAAAAAAAAAAAAAGATTAAGAAAAAGCATTTCTTGTGTCATTATAAATACTGCATAAAAGCTCAGAATCCTCAAAATGGAATCTTAAAAACATTTATTTACTTAATATTAAAAAGTATCATATTTAATAAAGCTATTAGGGTTTTTTAAGGTAAAACAATAAAAAAATTAATCCAAAAAGAGCCTTACTGAATAGTTGAGAAGCCCAGGGCCAGCAAGTACTGAGTACAGTTGAATTTGAGGGTTTAAGCAGTGCTCTTAAGAAGCTACCCACCTTTATCCACTACTCAGGTGTATTATTCTCTTTTTAAACTTTCTTCTCGGGCAGATTCTACCTAATGGTGACAAAACTATCACTTTAAACATTATGTTCATACCTAGTAATTTCAGCAAAAAGGAAATAATTTTAACCTAAGTATTGCAGAAAATATCTGCTGGGTGAATGGGAAGGCTCTGCGTGTCCTTGTTTGGACTACTTGCTGGTTTTTAATCAATCACTGGTCGGAGGACCAAATTGTATGATCTTTCAGAATGAGATTCACATGTCCAATATTGAGGCAGAGATTAAGTATCACAACAAGCCCAGGAATGGGTAGGTGCCCAAAGAATGGCCAGAACAAAGCAGCAGTGAGCACTTAAGTAGCACCCGTACACATTAAGACATTTCCTCTTCATGATGACGCTATGAGGGAGGGAGTACTGTGCTTCTCCTGTCCTGGTTAAGGAGAGGTCAGGAGAGTATTCACAGTCTTAGCTTTGGTGAACAAGCTAAGATTTTTTAACTGTCCCACTCTGGCTTCAGAGTTTGGGATTATAATGACCAGCCTATGTTATTAAAAACAACAACAAAAACAACCATGAATGCTACAATTCCAACTAAGAAAAATAAATGATATATTTTCATAAGATTGGAATAACATTCTCTACCTATCCCATCACATGGGCTCTCCTTTCTATTTTTCTGTATATTGACATACTCATAATTGGCATGTATTTCTTTTATAATTAAAAAATACATACACATTTTATACTGTGATATAATTGTAAGAGATGGCCTTTGCCTTCAAAGCCCTTATTGTACAATACAAGGAAACAAAGACCAAGGTAACAATAAAGTGTAACATGATAAAATAGCAATATATATTAAATGTTAATGATCTCAGGAATTATTTCTCCTTTCAAGGAAGGATAAAGAAAATGTTTCATGTCAGGATATTAGTTTTGAATTGGATCTTCAACTTGAAAAGACAGAGAGATTTCCATTTAAACAGAACTGTGTAGACACACCTGATAGTGGAAATTATAATAATTCTTTTAAAATTATTATTTTTTCTCTTCATCATATTCTACTACCCTGACTACAGTTTCCTCCATATTTGTTCTCCTCTCTTTCATATTATGGCATTGTATCTTGATTTTTCTCATTATTTTATACATCTTTAATTCTTTCACTAATGGTTTCTTCTTCTTTTTCTTCTCCTCCTCCTCACTTGGTACTTCATCATCTCTGGGAGGGCTCTTTCAGTTCACTCCTGACTATACCTTTAGTGTCTCCTCCCTTCATTGCATTTTCTACTCTGCTTCCAAAAAATTCTTCCAAAAATATTGCTTTCAGCATGGCTGTGTACTTTAAAAGAACTGGAACAAGACAGATCTAATGTGCAAGACAATAGTATATATGTCATATACCAATTGCGAGACCACAGGAAGATAGTAACTTCTAAGAGCCTCCTTAGAATGCCCAGTTTGTAAGATAATTATGGAAATATTATGAAATATGTAGAATTCTCAAGTCTCTGGATAAGTGCATAATATATAGGCAAATGATATTTTGTGTAGATTTCCACTTTACTCCTCTACCCAAAGCTCTACAGTGAGTCATCATGTTCCTTATTAAGCTTAGAGGTAGACACATGGGTGTTCATAATAAAAGACCTACTCTTCCTACTCTCAAGTCTTAAAATAGCCTCCTGAGCTTTCAGAATCCTTTATGATCTTTTTTCTGCTTTTTGCATCCAAGCTTATTTTCCCACAGGAACCATAGACAGTCTCTTAATCCCTTCTTTACCACAGAATTTGTTAACATTTATTACACTTAAATCTAGAGTTTTGCTGTCTCTTGTTCTTATGTTCAGCCTTCTTCTGGTTTAAACAACATTTCTTTCCTGAGTAATTTTTTTCCAAAACAACCTAGAAGAAAAATATCCTTCCTTTATTTTGTGAACTGACAAATAGTAATATGACTTACCAATTTTGTTTATTCATATTATAATATAGTAACCACTTATATTAACATATATTACAGTTTTATATAATATGATCTTCTAGACTAATTATTTTATTCCCATTTATTATCTTTCCAGCAAAATGTCAAGTATCAACCAGTATGTTTACACTCCAGACTACCTTTTTCTTAATCTATCTTATGTATTTCCCTGAAATTGGAATTAACACAGAGAATATGAATTCTTCTGTAAGTAATCTTTACTGTGGTAGTTAGTGCTGGTATCCTTGCTAATGCGGAGAACTAAGCCTTAACACCTAAAGAATCTACTCTATGTAATTAACTTATCTACTATAGTAGATACATGACCAGTATTAGCTATGCACCATTCTTGGAAGAACTGGGAAAATAGTCATTAAAATAATTTGTTCTATAGTCTAAATAAGGAATTCTAGTTGGGAAGTCAGCTAATGTACGTTACAAGTTACCTTTTTTTAAAAAAATAATAAAAGGATTTGCAAGGAAATAAATTTAAAAATGCTTGAAACAAGAGCTAGAATTTCAAAGATTTATCTATACTGCAAGAAACATATCAGGGTATTTTCATACTATTATGCATTGTCTTAAGTGGCAAATTGTTGTTTCCATGTCGTTTCTTGGTTTAAAATCCATCATACATCTGTTATATGTCACTCTCCACTTAAATGCTTAAGACAGGTAGATTGCACTGCCAAGTTAGGTGATTATAACTCCAACAGATGTTGTCATGTAGATGAAGACAATTCATTTTAAGTGATATCATTTTTAAAATGTGTTTTTCTTTATGCCTCAGGGAGGCAATGATATGTCATATTAGCTCTTTACATTCAGGTTCCAAAGATTATACATGTTTTGATTAAATCACTTCACCACTTCAGAATCAATGCAGGATAATGATAGACCACATGTGAGGAAACAGTAATAGCAGGAGTCCTTACAATCTCCTGGTTGTTTCAAGCATAATAACATTTAATGTCATCATTCTGCTATAAAGAAATAACTGGCTAGTATGAGTAAACGGTACAGTAAGAAACTACTTTTCCTAAACTATAGGGGTGCAAACATAGCAGATCAATACTTATGTTCTAACTAGTGGTTTGAGTTTTGTCATCCAATATCTTGTTTGTTTAACTTCTACAAAAAAAAAAAAAAAGAACAGTTCCCCAAAGGCATTCCCTTTACTGTCTTTCCTAAATATTTTCTTAACCAGAAATTTGTGGTTCCATTCTGTGTGATGAATAAATGCCTAGCTAATAATATATTGTAAATATCTATGACACTTTCTTCACAACTGTATGAAAAAAGGCGAAAAGTGTATACATAAGAATTAACACCCATTAAACATATATTAATTCTGTACTTAAACATTTATTTTCCAGTAAATTTTGATAGTTTTTTTCTTATAAGTTTGGACTAGTATGTATAATTTATTTAGTGCACAATTGATCAGCATGTTTTTTTATCTCAGTGTTTGTGTTCATCAATTTTTTCAATGCTTATTATTTATTATGTATGCTATATTATGAAGACACAAAATATATTTCATAATTCAAACATAGCATAAAAAGTATCTGTAAGGGAAATTTTGATTCTAACTAAAATTCTCATAAGTAATTATGGCCTAAACATGAAACAACAAATTATTCCAGTTGGCAATTTAATACACACTATATCTAAGGCATCCCTAAGTCTTAAATAACATGTATTGGGAAAGGAACATGTAATAGTAAATATAGAAAAAGGACAGTATGTAAATAAATAATATGTTTTACATGATATTTCTCCTTTTTGAAAAATTGTTTCCTATATACCTAACGAACTCCTTATCTCCTAAAGCATTCCTCTTATAAATTCTGCATCGATTTTTTTCTCCTAATTGAAGTGTCACATTACCTGTGTGTTGGGAGACAATTTGCCATGGGCCTCTTATATTTTTTTATCTCTTATGAGCTGAATTACTGACTGCCTTTATTTTAAACTATCCTTTCAAGGCTGTTTATATAGTGAACAGCCTTGGAAGGTAAAAATAATATTGATCTCCAGAGCAAAGAGCAGATTTGTTTACTGTCCAATATTATAAATGTCTCCTTTAGAAGCAAAGGACAGGAAAGCTTATTGCCCATTATAAGAGACATAGAGACCCTGAACTCTGGGCTTCTCTCCTGTAAAGCAAGCGCTAATTTGTGTTGGCACTCTTTGTCTCATTCTGTGAAACTGGGACTTGAGAAACTAGTGCCATGTTGATGAGGCTATTGTTTGTATCAACCCAGGAATCTCATGTCTTCTGCTAACATCATAAAATTGTGAAAAGGTAATTTGTTAGTTTGAATGCAGGGTAAGATCTGAGATCCTTCACATTCTCAACAATATGTGGTCCAGGTTGTTGTGATTTCTTTGAAATCCTCAGATGTATAATGATTTTGGCCTATGGGCTCATATTCATCAGGAATATACTTTTCTTAGAATATGTAGAGGTTAATCATTTTGTCTCTCTTGTTTTTATTAGTTTCCAGGCTAGGTAAGGAATAAGCACCAAGGAAGAAAAAGAAAAAAAAAACACATACTACAAAATCACAGTTACTCTTCTTTGACAAAACCTTAAAAATAAAGTGTTAAAATTCTTAAGGAAGAAGCAGCGATTGAGATGGTGCTAACTAGGTTGCAATACCCCAACCCTAGACATCTGGAGGGAGGAGTGAATGCCTAAAGCTGGTCAGCCTTGCATCTGCTTTGTTCAACTGAATAACCCCAACAAAACTGTTGTATCGCTCTACTGTTCTTAGCACTGCCTGACCACAACACACTGCTAGTGCTATGGCTAACAATATCAGATTTCTGAAAGAAGGCCCAGGGAATGGTATTCCAGGGCAGCCTATGAAAGAGACGAGTGCTGAATTAAATAACCAAAATTGTAACCTATCCTTTCACTGCTGCTCTTTCCGGCCCTTTACCCAGCCTGCAACCACACACTCCACACAAAACACCAGCACAGCCTTCCCTCTGCAGGAGTTTTTCACAGCAATGTTTTGTTAAATTTTTTGGAATCTATTTCCCTCAGTCATTTCCCCAGGGTTAATTTTAAGGGAAGCCAGAGCACTTGCTATTACACTATCAAATATATTTAAATCACAGGTTGAAATGCTGTATCACATTTTGTTTATGCGATGTACCAGTCCGTGTGTGTGTAAACAAATGGTACATCAGATTAGCCAAATAATGAAAAAAAAATTACCTTTATTCAAATATTTCCATCCACAAATGAGGAGGGGCTTAAGCAATTGAATCAGTAGTATTTTAGCATCATCTATTATATTAGTTGGTGAAGGATATTTTAACAAAACACTGTAGTTTGGGTGGGCAAAACAACAGAAATTTATTTTCTCACCATTCCAAAGCTAGAAATCCAAGACCAAGGTGCCAGCATATTTGCTTTTTTTTTTTTTTTAAAGGAGGACTCTCTTTGGCTTGTAGATGGCTGCCTTCCCTCATGACACATATTAAGGGTCTTTTTTACACTATGGTGTCTTCTATTTTGACCAAATCTCCTGTTCCTATTAGTTACACCAGTCTGGTTAGATTTGAGCACATCCATATGACCTCACTGAACCAAAATTACCTCTTTAAAGACCCTATCTTCAAACATAGTTACATTCTGAGGTATGGAAGTTAGCCCTTCAACATATTTGGAGAATACCATTCATTACAGTAATGACAATTATAAATGATAATCAATAACCGATCATGTTACTAGGAAATAAAATGCCAAAAAAATGTGCCTCTGGCTGCATCACTGTAGTATACTGTTTTTACGTCCTTTGGGTATAAATTGAAGAGTGGGACAGCTGGGTAAATTGATGGTTCTATTCCAAGTTGTCTAAGGAATCTCCATACTGCTTTCCAGATTGGTTGCACCAATTTGGAGTCCTACCAGCAATGTATGAGTGTGCCTTTTTTCCCCACATCCTCACCAACATTTATTGTTGCTTTTATTCATGATAATTGCCATTCTGATGGAGTGGGATGGAATCTTGGAATAGTTTCGATTTGCATTTCTCTAATTGCTAGAGATGTTGAACATTTTTACTTAATATACTTGTTGATTGATTATATATCTTCTTCTGAGAATTATCTGTTCAGTTCCTTAGCCCATATCTTGATTGGGTTATTTGTTTCTTTGGTATTAAGATTTTTGAGTTTTTTATGTATCCTAGAGATTAATGCTCTATCTGATGTGGATGAGGTAAAAATTTGCTCCTGTTCTATAGGTTTTCTCTTCACCTCACTGATTATTTCTTTGGCTGAAAAGAAGCTTGTCAGTTTGAATCCATCCCATTTATTGATTCTTGATTTTATTTCTTGTGCTATAGGATTCTTGTTAAGGAAGTCAGGGTCTAATTCAACATGATGAAGATTTGGACCTACTTCTTCTTCTATTAGGTACAGGATCTCTGGTTTAATTCCTAGGCCCTTGATCCACTTTGAGTTGAGTTTTGTGCATGGTGAGATATAGGTAGGGCTTAATTTCATTTTGATGCATATGGATTTCCAATTTTCCTAGCACCATTTGTTGAAGAGGCTATCTTTTCTCCAACATGTTTTTGGTGCCTTTGTCTAGTATGAGATAACTGTATTTATGTAGGTTTGTCTCTGTGTCATCTAGTCTGTACCATTGGTCAACACAATTTAAAACAGCTAAATTTTGGAACCAATCTAAATGTCCTTCAGTAGATAAATGGTTAAAGAAAATGTGGTGTATATATACACAATGGAATATAACTCAGCATTAAAAGAATCAAATCAAGGCATTTGCAGGTAAATGGATGGAGTTGGAGAATATCATGCTAAGTGAAGCGAGCCAACACCCAAAAACCAAAAGCCAAATGTTTTCTCTGATAAGGGGATGCTGATCCATAATGGAGGTAGCGGGAGAGCATGAGAAGAATGGAGGAACTTTGGATAGGGCAAAGGGGAGGGAGGGGAATGGAGGGGGCATGGGGTAGGAAAAATGGTGGAATGAGATGAACATCATAGTACGAAGACATGAATGGTGTGACTCTACTTTGTGTACAACCAGAGAAATGAAAAATTGTACTCCATATGTGTACTATGAATTGAAATGCATCCTGCTGTCATGTATAACAAATTAGAACAAATAAATAAATTAATCAATTTTTAAAAATGTGCCTTCTGTATAGAGTACACAGCAAAAAAGTTATTGATAAATATTACACTGAGTTAGGTCCATCTGCTAGTTTTAACAATTTACATATAATGCAATAAAAAAAAACATGTTAAGTGGCACAGAGGGATTTAATCAGCACCATCGAGACCATGGGATTACAGAAAAATATGCATAACTTTTTTCTCTACACATCAATTGAAGGAAAAAAGCAATAGATGAATGGAGAACCTATAAATAAATGACATAAGAAACAGGTTAACTCTTATGAAATTGAAATCCTAATTTGAGTAAAATAAATTCTAATGCTGAGTATATATTTGATATCATTAAAATTATTATAAATTTTAGGTGGTATGATAATGTTTTAACAGAGTATATAATTGTCAAAATACATAGTTAGAAATAAAATTATATAATGTCTGATGTCTGGAATTTGATTCAAAGTAAATCTGAGAAGGTGGTGGCAAGAAAGTTTAGGTGTAAAAATAAGGTTAAAAATAACTTGATAATTGTTTAAGTAGGGTAAGGAATACTTTGGTTCATGATTCTGTTCTCAATATATATTTGAAAATTTTAATAATAAAGAGTTGGAGTAGTTTTATATTGGCATTTTAAATTTTGTAATTGGTCACTAAGTCATAGCAGGTTTATCTCTTTAGTTGTTTTGCCTGTGGTAATGATGAGTTTTAATGGGTCAATCCAGCTGCCTCTAGAGTTTTCTTTGTAAGGTTAATTGTGTGCATTGGAGGGCTGGCTGAGGTTCAGAGAGTAAGCTCTGGTTGAAGGTCAGTGTTTCCACTTTCCAAATTTAACTACCTTATATGGTTATTAAACTTTGATGTCACCCTCATTAGCACAATACTCTAGTCACCTGTGGTAACCTGTCCAGATGTTTCTCTAATAATGTTCAGCTCAATAAATTTAGACTTCACACAATAGTTCTTTCCTGTTTTCACCCTCCTGTCTCAAATATATCTCAAAATATGTCCAATCCAGCTGTTAATTGGACTGCATAAAATATTGTAATAACACTTTTGAGGATTGAGATGATTTTGAGATATCTCAAGAGTATTTTCCCTCTGGATTAGAGAACAGCTTTGCCAGAATCAAAATGAATCTTAAATTCCACAGATTCCATTTTATTAACACAGTAACCTTACATTTTAAAAAGTAGTCTGGAGAAAAGGATAATCTTCTGATTGCTTATGTTTAAAGAAGAGAATCTAAGTTAAAATTCCTCTATAGCTACATCTTGGTCCATATAGGTTTTAATTTAAATTTTTAGGTAAAAATTATAAAATTGAATTGTAGTATAAGTGTTAACTTAATAATTTCAAGTTCATAGGGCTTTCAGATTAAGATTAAATGAAAGAATGAATATAAATTCTCAGCACAATTCCAAGTATGTAGTGAATTATCCACAAACGGTAGACACAATGACTATTTTAAGTGTATTTTTCTTTAAATTTGTGTTCTTAAGCAAAGTATTAAGCCTATTTTCTATGTATGTATATATTTTCTATGTATGTATACATTTTTTTTAAATATTTTTTTTATTGGTTGTTCAAAACATTACAAAGCTCATGGCATATCATCTTCCATACATTTGATTCAAATGGGTTATCAGCTCCCATTTTTACCCCAAATACAAGTTGCAGAATCACATCGGTTACACATCCACATTTTTACATAATACCATATTAATGACTGTTGTATTCTTCTACCTTTCCTATCCCCTACTATCCCCCCCCCCTTCCCTCTCCTCTTCCCTCTCTACCCCATCTGCTGTGGTTTAATTCTCTCCCTTTTTTTTCCCCTTTCCCCTCACAAACTCTTATATGTAGTTTTATGTAACAATGAGGGTCTCCTTCCATTTCCATACAGTTTCCCTTCTCTCTCCCTCTCTCCCACCCCACTCGTCTCTGTTAAATGTTAATCTTTTCCTCATGCTCTTCTTCCCTGTTCTGATCTTGGTTGCTCTCTTTATATCAAAGGAGACATTTGGCATTTTTTTTTTAAGGATTGGCTAGCTTCACTTAGCATTATCTGCTCTAATGCCATCCATTTCCCTGCAAAATCCATGATTTTGTCATTTTTTAGTGCTGCGTAATACTCCATTGTGTATAGATGCCACAGTTTTTTAATCCATTCATCTATTGAAGGGCATCTAGGTTGATTCCAAAGTCTAGCTATTGTGAATTGTGCTTTTATGATCATTGAAGTGGCAGTATCCCTATAGTATGCTCTTTTGAGGTCCTCAGGGAATAGACCAAGAAGGGCAATAGCTGGGTCAAATGGTGGTTCCATTCCCAGCTTTCCTAGGTATCTCCATACTGCTTTCCATATTGGCCGCACCATTTTGCAGCCCCACCAGCAATGTACAAGTGTACCCTTTTCCCCACATCCTCGCCAGCACTTATTATTACTTGACTTCCTAATGACTGCCAATCTTACTGGAGTGAGATGGTATCTTAGGGTGGTTTTGATTTGCATTTCTCTGACTGCTAGAGATGGTGAGCATTTTTTCATATACTTATTGATTGACTGTATGTCTTCCTCTGAGAAGTGTCTGTTCAGGTCCTTGGCCCATTTGTTGATAGGGTTGTTTGTTATCTTATTGTTTAATTTTTTAAGTTCTTTGTATATTCTGGATATTAGGGCTCTATCTGAAGTGTGAGGAGTAAAAATTTGTTCCCAGGATGTAGGTTCCCTGTTTACCTCTCTTATTGTTTCTCTTGCTGAGAAAAAACTTTTTAGTTTCAGTAAGTCCCATTTGTTTATTCTTGTATTTAATTCTTGGGCTATGGGCGTCCTATTAAGGAATTTGGAGCCCGACCCCACAATATGTAGATCGGAGCCAACTTTTTCTTCTATCAGGTGCAGAGTCTCTGGTTTGATATCTAGCTCCTTGATCCATTTTGAATTAACTTTTGTGCATGGCGAGAGAAAGGGATTCAGCTTCATTTTGTTGCATATGGATTTCCAGTTTTCCCAGCACCATTTGTTGAAGATGCTATCCTTTCTCCATTTTGAAAAAAAAATTATGTTTAGACTTGAATAATTTTTCTTCCTTTAAGCAAAGTCATCTTTTAAAAAAATATTTATTTTTTAGTTGTAGTTGGACACAATACCTTTATTTATTTATTTATTTTTATGTGGTGCTGAGGATCCAACCCAGGGCCTTGCACATGCTGTGTACCGCTGAGACACAACCCCAGTCCAAACCAAAGTAATTCTTAATATTAAATTTAGGTTTCAATGAACCCCCAAAATGTTTCCACATAAAGAAAATCAGATCATATGATCCACTGTTTGGAGAAATTATAGAGACAAGTCTGTTATGGTGATTGAGTAAAAATTCTTGGGAAATCAACTTTGTTAAATCTGCATCCTATAAGTGGAGGTGCTTATCTGTTTCTCTACTAAGGATTGCATGGTTGTTACAACTTAATCAGTTTTGCCTAGCTTCATTTACCCTGAGTGTTATTAATTTAGTAAAGGGAATCAGTGGGTAAGTTTAACTTTAATTATAATAAAAGCTCATACATTTTATTTACTATGTGGTTCACAAGGCACAAACACCTGTGAAAGGATTTTGAATTTGATATTGAAATGGATTTTTACTAAGTAACTGGAGCTACTTCTCAGTAATGTGAATTGAAAATGGTCTTGACTTCCATCCTTCTAGAGTCCAAGTTTTAATTCCATATATTTTGATGCTGCCAAGTGTCTCTTCTGAGTCTGTTTTTATTCTTTAGCTGAAAAACTTATGTGTATCTGGTATTCTATCTGCTCTGAATTTGGAGAAGGGTTACAGTTTTTTGTGGGGGGATAACTCCTTGCACAAAGTCCCAGCTGAAAATTATTTTCTCAGTTGGACAGAATTTTCCTTTATGAGATTTCCTCTGTTACCCCCCAAATACCTTAGTATGTGCAGAGGTCCAAGAATAATTAA
Organism: Callospermophilus lateralis; assembly: GCF_048772815.1. Classification (NCBI taxonomy): domain Eukaryota; kingdom Metazoa; phylum Chordata; class Mammalia; order Rodentia; family Sciuridae; genus Callospermophilus; species Callospermophilus lateralis. Next base: position 98,990,200 of record NC_135312.1, on the reverse strand, counting down.
TGATTTCATCCTCAGTAACCTATGATCTGAATTATTATTGGGAAGATGAGGATGAAACCTGTATTGATTATTTTCATTAAGGAAATGTGTCTTAAGAAATCTATGTGCTTGGGCTGGGGATGTGGCTCAAGCGGTAGCGCGCTCGCCTGGCATGCGTGCGGCCCAGGTTTGATCCTCAGCACCACATACAAAGATGTTGTGTCTGCCAAAAAAAAAACTAAAACAAAATAAATATTAAAAAATTCTCTCTCTCTCTCTCTCTCTCTCTCTCTCTCTCCCTCTCTCCCTCTCTCCCTCTCTCCCTCTCTCCCTCTCTCTGCCTCTCTCCCTCTTAAAAAAAAAAAATCTATGTGCTTTACATAGAGGATATGTTTGTTACCAAAACAGGAAAATCTATGGAAGAAATTATGTTTTTGTAGTAAGGTTTTATTACATATAGCATAAACAACCTTCATTAAAACTTTATTCTCTAAATGTTTATTCTTTTTTCTTGTTTTAATAAATAAGACATATTATATGTTTAAATATAAAAGAATTGAACATACAAGCAAGATGTTGACTGCATTAATATATTGATAACAGTACAGATTAAAAAGAAATTTGAAAACATTTGAAAGGGGTACCCTTTTTCTCACTCCCATTTTTGGATCACATCACACCTAGCTTATTATAGAGTCCTTTTCGTTTTGCACACTTGGCTTTGGAAAGCCAAACACAGATTGTAGTAAAAAAGTGGGAGGTTTGTTGCCACCATTTCTCCATAGCAGATTAAAAGGTAGATTTGAAAGGTATGGTTATATATGTCAGCCACAAATGTCTAAAGGATGGTAAGCACACTTACATACTATTGAACTAAGTACAACTTATTTAGAATAAAGAAATACATACTTAGAATCAAAACCTGTTTTTGACTGATCACTATATACAAAATTTGTGGAAGTTTTAGGATAAAAAGATGAATACAGCCATCAAGAAACTCAAAATTCTGAGGGAAATAGATATCTGTTGTTAGAGCTCATAGTTGCCAATGGATGACTAGGTGGGAAATATTTAGGATTGTTAATAAAAAAGAATAACTAGAAATCCACAAAGAAATGACAACTCTTTTTAAAAGTATTGCTAACATTTTCCAAGATGCTTAATAAGGAATTCATGATTTACAGTAGTCTCAATTGTTTAAATGTTTTTAATATTCTGCAATGAAATAAAAGTTGGTATCTTCAAAGTTGGTAAGATTGCTCAGAGGTATAGGCAATCATTTGGTAATTTATAGTCACCAAATGGAACCCAAAGCACTTAATTTTCATTTTGAGTTTAGTGGCAGGCATCTGATAAAGAGGGAGCCCCAAAGGAAGAGTCACACAACAACCTAGACAAAAGTCTCATATTATTGTCAGCATAAGATAAACTGATCGTAATTGTCAGCTGTATTGTCTAGAGTGAGGTTTTGATGAGGAAATTTTAGAAGCCTTGTCTTGCTCATCACAGGAATAGTTCTTGATATGAATTCAATCATATTAAACAACTGTAGAATCACAAAGCTAGCCAGGATTTTATGAGATTAACTGATCTATCCCTCACCTTGAGATAAAACCTTCATGCCACAAAATTCCACCATTTGTTGCTGAAATTTAATATATTCTTTGAGAAAAACAAGACCATTCATTCATTTAGCAAATATTTTGTGTGTGAACTATACACTAGGCACCATTGTAGGAGCTTGATATACATCAGTAAATAAAACAAGCAAAGATCTCTACCTTCATGGAACACATAGTCTAATAAGAGAATGCAAATGACTCTTTAAGCTTCCCTTTAGTCAGTGTCAGTAATCCCCACTGATAATAATAAAGTAATGCTTATATGTGTTTGAAACTGTTTTCTGATATTATAAGAAAATATTCACAAATAAACCCAATCAATAATAGGTTGTGTGTGAAAGAAGAGTGTAGAATTGTTTTCATTAACAATCCACTTTATCTTCAGATGAAGAAACTAAGGTTCAAAAATTTGACTGTGTTGTATGTGTAAAGTAAGTCTTCAAATCCAGTACAATATTCCTAATTTTTTGACCAGACTTTCAAGTGCATTTTTTTCCCTAAATTGACTTGTTACAGTTTTCTGACAGAAACCAAACATGAATAGTTGAAGAAAAAGAAGAAGGGGGTATTTATTTATTTATTTATTTACTTACTTACTAGTACCATGGATTGTTAGGGGTTCCTAACAACTGAGTAACATCTCATCCCTTGTTATTTTTTAGTTTAAGAGGGTCTTAGTTTTTAATTTAAGAGTTGCTTAGGGCCTCTCTATATTACTGAGGCCAGCTTTAAACTTGGCATCCTTCTGCCTCAGCCTCGAAACTGCTAGGATTACAGGTGTGCATCACTGCACCCAACAAGGAGGATTTTATTATTAGGAAATTGAAGTTCGTCAAAGCAGAAATAGGGCTGAATTTGGGAAATAGACTTTCAAAAACTGTTATGACTGTCTGTATGCCCCTTGTTTTACTCCTCTCTGGAAAAAGTGTCTTCATGATTGAGGTCAGAATAACCTAATTGTTTCTGGCCTACATTCAAATCCTGGTTATGTTACATATTAGCTGAATGATCTACAATGGGTCTATTAATTTCTTTAATCTTTGGTTTCCACATTTGTTAAAATTAGGATGATTTAGTGCTTATCTGATAGAATTACAGAAAAAAAGGAAATTAAATAACATCCATGGCTTGGCACAAATACTTAGTAAGTAGTATTCAATAAACATGCACATCATTATTCAATGAGAGATGTCAGGAACTGAGCTGAACTGAGGAAGGCTGAACTGCCAGGTGTGGGACTTGTCATTTAAGACAAGCTGCTAAAATGATGGTAATAATCAAGGGTATATTCTACTTGCTATGAATCTAGAAAGAAAGTGTTGGCTCCACTAAGGTTCTATTTTCACTATAGGATCAGTCAAAAGTCAGATGTGTCCATATACTTTGGGGCATTTGTGTCAATGCATGAGGAGCCCTAGACACAAGGCCCTTTTCAATTATATGGGCCTAGGGTTGGGGATGGGAAAGTGGAAGATCTGGAAGTGGATAAAATAGGCATCATTCTGGTGTCACATATTTTAGTGACAATTTTCAGCCTCATATCCTATTTAAAACAACAACCAAAAATTAGATTACTTGAGAAAGTGACACTGGTCAGCTTTTACAAAGAAAGCCAGTAAAAGTTATTCCTTTATACAATAGATTTAAATAAATACTATAAATCATATTTCCTGAGTGTTAGACCAACCTTATAAAAATCTGGGAGGGAGGTTTAAATTACCTAGCAAGGCTTGAAAGTTACTGAAGCCTAAGTCCCACTCCTCTCCTGGAGTTTCTAATTTAATGTTCTAGAGTTTAGCTGAAGTATCAGATATTTTAAAAGTGTTCTAGGCTATTCTAAGATGCAACCAAAGCTGAGAACTACAGCTTTAGAGACATGCTTCATCACTGAGATTACCAAGTCACCTCTGAGAATGAGACTGAGCAAGGAACAAATGAATGCTGATGTGTAAGAATGATAGTATCAAATACTTCTTTAATCTTTATATGCCAAGGACCATTTCTCAGTTCTTGACATATATTCAATCAGTTAATACTCCCAACAGCCCTATGAAGTTGTTGTTTTTACTATTCCCATTGTATTTTTTTTCTTTTTTACTATTCTAGTTTGAGAGGTGAGAAAATAAGACCGACAGCACACCCTCATTAGAGTAGATGCTCAAACCAAAGCAGTATGGTTGTGGAGTTTCTAATGTTTCTGGAGTTTCTAACTGCTATGATATATTGCCTCTAAGTATCATGTAACAGTAATTTTATACCAAGTAGAATTATAAAAAACAGAAAACTTAATAATGGCAGAATATCATTAAATCAGTTTAATGCCAGTTGATAACTAGCAGTGCTTACTATGTCTTCATAATACATCATTGAGCTATTTCCATATATGATGTATGTGTATGTATGCTTATGTATGTATATGTGCACAAATTGCTTTTAATGTTCATATTCATTCACAGAAATAAGTTAACAAGTTCATCTTGTTATGCAGTATAAAAGCTTTTGTTTTCAATAGCAAATCAAGGAAACATCAGCAGTCAAAGTGTGTGCATTTTGTTTGTTTTTTTCTGACTTCTCAAAGACATTTTCTTCTGAAAGAAACTCAAGTGTTAAGGCTATTCCACATAATCTAAAGAAGGACTACTACTTCATGGTAATGATCAAATTGTAGGATTATATGCTCTAGGGAGCAAGTCTTACAAATCAAAACTATTTTACAGGTAGAAAATACCATAAAGAAAATTATTATTGGAAGGATTACTGGCACATTGCATTCCTACACATGTCAAAGTGGAAAACATTCCAATTTAGCTCTACAAAACATGTATTTGAGTCAACCAGCCACATATATATATACACACTTTCTTTTCCACTACAGAAGTAGTATTTAGCAAAGAAATTTTGCACATTTCTAAAAGCCTATTTGCCCACCATTTTGTTATTTCCTCTTTGGGTTCAAAGACTGAGAAAGCAAGTAAATGCAACCCAGCACCTGGCAGCATGTAGCCCTATGAGTAGTAAACATTTCAAGTCCCACCACTGGAGCTTTAATAGCTAGGGTTCATTTCTTCCATATGAGTACAAGCTAATAAATGCAGGGCATTCCATTCAGTATGCAATTAAGAGCTCTCTCGACTCCTGTTATTAAAGTCTACAAACTATTGAGCGTAAAATTAAAGTTGAGCAGTTCAGCTGTTTTTGACATCTAACACAGCCTGAAAAATAGTGATGTAAAACTCCAGAGTCAAAAGTCATCCCTTACAGACCATGGGCAAATGAAAAGCAAAAACACTGAGGAGAAAAGAATAAATATATAAAACTTTATCATCAGTTTGGCGCATGCTTCTGGGCTCATGCAAATACATCAACCAGTTTGTTGAACACAAGATATTACATTGATTTTAACAGAATGCTACACGATTATTATTGCCAAAGCTCCAATGAAGGAAATAATTAGAGGACTAAGCATTTTAAAGCTTTCAAAATGACTTTAGGCAATAACCAGAAATACTATAGGAATTCTATATGCTGTGATTGGAAGGATATGGAATTGGTTCTTACTTTTTATCTCTCCTAAATTTTCTCTGGACTGCCAAACCATAGAAGATAATGGATCTTGTTTTGCCATCAGCAGTGTGACATTTTGTAAATCTCATGCATGGCCAGGGTGACTTTTAGTATTATTTTATTTATAAAGCACTCTGCTGAATAGATAGCATGAGATTGTGTATACATTATCTTTATTAGTCTCTGGCTTCATTGTTTAAAAAAAAAGTAAATAGAAACAAACAAACAAAAAAAAGCACAACCAGGAGAAAACAACCTTGACACAACCAGAGAAGTCAAGTTAATGAGATTTCAAACACTGAAACCAAAGAAGTTGTTAGATAAGCCTCACACTTGAACCTAAGTGAAATTCTTCCAGGTTTTCTCAGCCCTATGCCTATCCGTCTTGCTATGCTACAAGGAATATTACCTTTGGAGATGCTAATTCAATTTGAATCTATGTGAACCTAACTCATTTTTATTGCTTATTATTGGAAGGAGTTATTATAATCAGAATATCTTGAAGTGAACCTCAGGGAGATGAAGGGTTTGAACAGAAATGAAAGGAATCTTAAACTTGAGAAATTCTTCAAAAAGATGTAGACAGTCGACCTTTCCTCTATGTGTTGCTGTTGTTTATTTTCTTTTTCATCTTTGTCTGCATTTTGAGAGGTATCACCAGGCCTTAGGACAAATGAAACATGATTCACATTTATTTTTTAGTAAGTTGATTCCACAAAATAGAGTTCCAGAAATATTTTTGAGCAACTTTTGTCCACTTCATTTTTCTACAACTTTCCTTTACACAATGCCTAGTTAATTGCCTAAGTAGATAAAAGATAACAATGGAAAGATCAATACCTGTGTCTCCCTCTCTGGAAAATGGGGATAAGATTGCTACCTTCCTCAAAGAGTTTTTCAAGTTAATACAAGCACAGATCTTAAATAACTGGCACACTCTGTACACTGTATAAAGCAAAACTACATTAAAAAGCACTGAATGTGGAAGTTAAACAGAGCTAGTTTAAATTCTAGCTTCATCTCTTAATAGCTATGTGAACTTAATTGAGACCTTAGTTTCTTTGTGAAATAATAATGCTGATAGCACCTTCTCAATCAGCTATTGTGAGGCCCAAATTAGATCCTGTATAAAGAGCTCAGTAAGCATTATAAGAAGTACTCAATATAGGAAATAAGTGTCGTCTTAGTTTCTTATTGATAGCTTATGCCTCATTTTTGATGTGACGAATAGGTATATTTTATATCTAGTATCCCAAAGAATCTGTAACCTAAACATTCTGTACACTCTAAAACCTGGTCCTTGAACATCTCAGTTCTTGATGGCCACAATTGATATGAGCGTCAGATAGCAACAACACGAAAAGAAGACTACAGAAAAGTGAAAAATCTTCATTGTACAGAAGAGAATTGCTGTCTCACCAGAAGTATGAGAAACACAGTCCAACCAAATATTAAAATTTAAAAACAAAGTGAGCAAAAACCTCATATATTGTGTGAATAATGTCCAAGTCATTGCCTGTGTCTGAAGATGACATATATTTACCTATTCTACCTACTCCAGATTGGCTTTTGTTGTTATTTCAACAAGAAAAGTGCTTTAGAATTTTAAAAACATTGATCATATTTAATTATATTTAAATAAGGGCATAATTAAGAAAAAGCTGGAAACTGTTAAGTGTTTGTCCAGAGGATCGTTGAAACAAATTGCTCCCAACTTTTGTTGCTAATCCAAAAGTAAATATTTGACCACAGCACCAAAATCCTGTGGTCACATTGGTGCTGATGGATATCATTTATTTAGGTAAACTGACAATAGGTTTACCAAACTTAGAAAACAACTCTAGGGCTTACAGAAAACAAACCCCTATTTTTGCTTTGGCAGCTTAGACATACTTATCATGAATAATATTCTAATCTAAAGGCTATTTGTTAACCCTAAAGTTGTGTAATGTAATTATAAAATATGGAGATAGCACATTGAAAATTTATCTCTTCAGTTAATGTGACCAGTGTCACATTTTCAACCAATATTATTTGGTCTAATCCTCTTGAAGGGGGTAGAAAAAGTGGATATAAGAAATGTGATTGATGATAGACTTTGGTCGACCTCAGAAGAGAACAGAAGCTCAAAAGACATTTCATAAAGTTCAAAATTTGGCAAAAGGACTACAGTATCTCTGATAATTAGACTTTCAACACATTTGGATTTGCTAATTGGATCTCAGTTCTAATTAGACTTTTTTATATAACTAAGAATGACATATCATTATATGAATTTAATGTGCTTTTACAGTTGAAACGAACAATTAGTAGCCTTTTCTAAATTATTTAATATGGAAAAAGCTGGCTGCGTTATTTTTATTGTGTCATCTTCTTTTACAATATATTGCATATGTTTGAGTTTTCTTAATTAAATCCCTTTTAGGAACTCAAAGAGAAACTTGAGTTTTTACAAGAAGCACCTAAATGGTTTATTTGTGAGGGAAACTTGCCAATATGTTGATGACTTTGGAAGCCACAAACAAAATGCAGTATAAGAAAATAAATCATAGCCATCAGGAGGAAACAGCACAAATAACCAGGTGTCCTGATAATCATTCAGTTAATCAAAAACAGTCTCCAAATATGACTAGAGCTCTATTACATTTTAAAAGCATGCAAATGCAGAATTGATTCCCAAAAGTGAGGGCTCATGGAGCTGAAATCAGAGTTAATATCATGACATTTCTTCCCAAGGTGTGCATCTCTTTCTTTTCTCTGTATTTCTGATTGAGACTTGTCAATTTTTAATCCTGTTGAGATTTATATAGTCAATTTTAAACTAGTAGCCCTCAGATTTGCATATTATAAGAGTTAATAACTACATGAAGGTATAAAATTAAGCCAGCATTTTGGAGAATAAAGAGCGGTGAACCATTGTATAACTTAAAAAAAAAAAAAAAAAAAAAAAAAAGCTGTTACCAAAATATTCAGACAAATTGGTAGCATTGACAAAAAGACAAATTATGTTGCTTTATCCACTGCAAATACTTCAAAAACAAAATATACATGATATTTTTCCTCAAAAGCATTTGTACTCTTAAAAAAACATAAAAATCATTTAAAATATTTTAATATTTTTCCAAGTAAGAACAGTGACAGATCAAATTAAAGTATTAATGCTGTGAGAAAATTAAACTGGTGCAGTAATTGATATATTAGAGTAGATGTTATTCTGGAATTATATGCGGTATTATTTTTTCAATTAGTGCATTACTGTGACTGAGTCATTGGTGTATACATAACTCCTCATTAAGTCAGATGTCCTCCATGAGCCTCCAAAAACATGTGGGCACTGTCATACACCAGAAGATGATTTCAAAGCAGGAAATAGCATTTCTGATTGTTTTATTTGTTGCTAAAAAAGAAAACCCAAGCAGGACCCTTTCTATGCTAATTGTTCCAAGAGCTCTCACAGGGTTCTCTATAAGGTCTCTTCAGGGGCAACTGGACTGTTCTTCAGGCAGAAAAGTGACCGAAGCTATTTTATTTTTCAGCTTGGGTGCTGGAATCCTGTCACAGGTCTAAATGGATCACTGACTGACAAGAAATTGGAGAATAACATGCGTGGAGTGGTTCTACGTGTGGTAACTGTTCTGGTAAGTCTTATCTAAGCCTTGATTTTGGCTTCTAGAGGCTCCTTTACCTTTACCTTCCATTTATGTTTTGTTAGTTGGTTCCACAGTCTTAAAAAAGTTTTTAATAAATCTTGATTACCTGTTTAATATATTTTAATGGTCATATTTTCTAACTTTCAATTATGCAGATCAGGATCAGGTTTTTGCAGGCTTTTCTTTAATTATGATGCTTTTTCAGGAACTTTCCTAGACATTTTAGACTCTATTTTATCCTTCTAGAATTTTCTACTCACAAAGTAGAGGTTTCCCTGAGGCATTCTCTCACTGGAACTGTAGTATGCATAAGGGAAGATGACCATGATGAACAAAGGTAGATGTGGATAAAATGTAGTACATTCAGTAATGGTGAAACATTAATAAACTAAAAAAATCCTTTTCTAATAAAGACTTACTTCAAAAACAAGATCATTTAATTATTTAATAAGCATTTATTGAGTATCTGCTATATTATCAGTTCAGTGCTGACTACTGGGGACAAATAAAATAAGCAAACATGATTCTGTCTTTATGAGTCTTATGTATTGATTTTATGAATGGGATTATTCACATGAAACATCAGGTTCGATTCCATTTAGTTGTTAAAAAATCAGTACATGGTAGCTACTATCATTGTTCTATTCATTATTATATCCTTTTAGTAAGGATGTAAAATAAAGTAATAGAAATATTATTTTAATATAAATTCTCTTAAGCTATAAAATACTCAAGTGGCTACTGCCTAAACAGTCACAGAACATGATGACATGCACTCTTCATGTTGTTCTAAATGTTTGATTTTTTTTGCTAATAGAGTATCTTTCAAAACCTAATAGCCCATATGTACTTTTTTGTTTAGAAAATCTAATACATTTTTAAATTTGAAAAGGATCTCCTGTAAGCTAAATTAATTACAGAATTAATAAATGGGAGAGGCAGTCTTTTGATATGTTGATAATAATTGTGTTTTTATCAAAGTTTACAATACTAACCTTTTTTACAAATTAAATAGACTTAATTTCAATATTTAATATTAAATAGACCTAACTTAATACATTAAAAAATGTACCTGTGAATAATCTCTATAAAAGGAAATTCAAATGAGTAATCCAGTCTCCCTTTTGGGGGACCTATGATTTATTTTCAGTTATTGTTTTAATACAGGTTTTATTAATTGGTAACTAATTATTTTATGAATACCTTACAACTTAAGTGTGAATGTGCCCTACACATAAGGGTGTAGATATGCATTTGCACTTATTTGCTAATTTTTTAAAAAGTCAGGCATGTAAAATGCAGCACATTATGGTCTCCCAGTGATTTTCATGTAAACTCCCGTAACAACTGCAATAAAAGGCAATATATATATGCTTTGTTTTTCATTAAGAAAACAAATTTCTAAGTCAATTAACCTTACTCAACTGTTAAGCAAATATTTAGTGCTTACTATATAATAAACTTGATAATGGATATAAAATAAATAATACATAATGGATATAAAATATATAATATCCTTAAGATGTGCATCTGATCTTGTTAGGAAGATTAATATACAATGAAGTAGATAAGATTTATTAGGTGCTTACTTTGTGCTAGCTACAATACTAAGTCCTTGGTGGACATTACCTTGTTCAGTTCTCATAGTATTCCCTGGAAATCAGGACTGTTCTGATCCCAAGAATATGAAAGAGGAAACCAAGACATTCAGAGATGGATGTGAAGAAAAATGTGAGAGGTTATATAGATAGGAAGAAAGAGTTTTAATTCAAATCCTGAAGGCCTTGACCTGGACTTCTTAACTCCCTCTCTTAATGACACATTATACTCTCTCCACTCTTACTCTGATAAGTGTGAGAATTGAAGTATCTATAGAATTTTATGTGACTTGAGAATTGGAAATGTTTAACTCTGAATGAGGTGAAAGTGAGGTTTACTGAGAAAACTTCAAAGGGCCAATTATTTTCAATTCATTTCCAGACTGAATAGAACGATTGCTATTTTCTTCATGAAATGGTTGTGCTTCACACCGTGTTAATACTTGCGGTACCCCAGGTTCACCTTCAGGACTTAAAATGGTCTCTGTTTCCTACAAGCTCAGCCCTGCTCAGATACTGAATGTGGCTAGTGAGTGGAGTTATGGAAACATTCTGCTTTCCCCAAGGCTTCTGTGATGAACTTATCAGTTGGGTGCCCAGTTTAGTGAAAGGTGTTTACATTTAATACATTCCCACAATATACAGCCGTTATACTTAATAATCTTGCATGCCTCCTGATTCTTGCAGGGTAACAAAAACCAGTACTGACCTTCTTAGTTCCTACAAGCACCTTTCCAGGTTCAGCTCTCACTTAAATGGCTTTGCACATGTCCTCCACCCAAAACAGAATCACACTCCCCTCAACCCACTAAGCAACTGTAAGATAAAATTTCATTGCTTAATCACACTACCCTGGAACTAGGACTTGTTCTATATTGGATTTGATCTGACCGGCTAAACACCACCCTCTTATATTCCATGGACATTTTACCAATACTTTCCAAAGAGAGAAAGAGAAGGACCCAGGTGTAAATCCTCTGAGGAAAGGTCTTTTAGTTTTTGTTTAGTTTTTGGATATTATAACTGAAATCTTACCTCAGCTCTACCCACTCCCTTTTATTTTTTAGGAAAATGATTTTATCAATTATGCATAAGTTAGTAAATTGATTTTTCTTTAAATCTCTACCTTTATCATTGTTAATGATATTGATTAGAGGAAAAACAATCAAATTTATATCTTAAACCAAATAATTCAATACTATATTATAGTTTGTGACTTTGGCAATAAAATAACTGATATACTCGAATATTTCACTGAAGAGAATTAAGTGAAAGAATTTTGAGACAAAAAATGTAAACATAGTTAAAGGAATTAATAAGAGGTATAGTGAAGCACCAGAGACTTGCATTAGCTAAATTGGGGTTGGGGAAGGGAGTCCCCAAGAGCTGTGAACTTTGGTGCAGGAAGAGAATGGAGGAGGAGCATCACTGCCAAAATCACAACTAGGCAGTGAAAATGTAGGAAGAGAGGATACTGCAAACTCACTCCTACAATCTTTCCATCTCTTTCCAATAGCAAATCCAAGCATAAGTCAGAAAGCAAAGGAACCTAGGTAATGAAGACCATGAATGTTAGTTAGGCTTACAGAACACAGAGCAGGGTGGTGAAGGCCACAGTCTATCTGGAGGGGAAACCGATAAGCACCAGCACCAGCACCTCCATTTCCCTAGGATCTATTACAAGTTTTATGGGTCAATTTACTTAATCTTTATAAAACAATATAAGGACATTAGAACAATCAAAAACAGCACTGAAAAGTTAACTAAGTTTCCATGCCCACGTACCTAACAAGAGTTAGAGATAAGTTTCAAGCTCAGAGACCCCAGTTTCAGAAGTCATGTTCTTAACTACTCTGCCTTCTGCATCAGAGAGAACTCATGTTACATTTAAATTAAATAGGGTGTAACTATTGAGATCTGAGGATTTCATGCTATTGAATTGGTAACTTAGGAGCATATTTCTGAATGGCATCTCATGTACATAACTTTATTTTTTTAATCATCACCAAAGTGACAGAAGTGTTTATTAGAAATGAAGAAAAAATTATTGAAGGAAAAAGAAAGAATGAGTATAAAGTAAGACACAAGAGTTTGGCAACTTTGCTAACCCTTTTATTTCCATATGTTGCCAATTGATTTCTACTTCTTTTCGGGGGGTCTAAATGCTTTGTTACAAAGCAAATGAAGATTATTTTTCCCTTTAAGTTTCCTGAGTGGTAAAAGTAAAAATAGCTACAAATTACCAATCATGTCATTAAATTTTTTTCATGGTAACTCCCCCAAAACTACTAGAAACATCATCATGATATAAATATAATGATAACATCTATGAAAATAAAATGAAAAGACATTGATAACAAGTGTAAAGAAAGTCATGAGAAGCTATGTAGAAAGATAATATTTGATAAACATAAACTTAAATTTGGAAGGAGTTCTTTTACCTGTTGGATTTGAAGCAGACACATGTTATCTCTAATGATACATATATTTAATTCATAAATTCATTTGAGAAGTATTAATTGAGAACCTTCTAGTTGCTTCAGGTACATGGGATACAATGATCCTTACTTTAGGGAATTTCACATAGCAAGACATCTTCTGAAGCTCTCAAAATGTTTTTGGGATTGCCATTTTCCTAAATTAAATATACAATATAATATTTCTCTCCCTAAATTATCATGAAAATGTTTCAGTAGCTTTGTATAAATAAATGATTAGAAGTTCATGATACAGCTGTAGTAGTGATTTTTCTGGATTTCATAAATTAAAAAATAAATTTTCCTATTTTAATATCTCTGAAATTAGGATGCATTTTTCAATTGCTAATTGCAAGTATAGTTGTCAGCATTTTTGTCTTTATTAGTGATGTATAAAAATAATTCTGAATCATATGATAGAAAACAATGTAGATTAAATAATCCATGGTATGTTTAGAACATTAACTTAACAGATATATCTAGAAAGTTAAATAAAAAATACTGGAAAAGAAGGGCATCTAGGTTGGCTCCACAGTTTAGTTATTGTGAATTGTGGTGCTATAAACATTGATGTGGCTGTGTCCCTGTAGTATGTTGTTTTTAAGTCCTTTGGGTATAGTTCGAGGAGAGGGATAGCTGAGTCAAATGGTGGTTTCATTTCCAGATTTCCAAGGAATCTCCATACTGCTTTCCTTATTGGCTGCACCAATTTGCAGTCCCACCAGCAATGTATGAGTGTGCCTTTCCCCCCACATTCTCGTCAACACTTATTGTTGTTTTTCTTCATAATAGCTGCCATTCTGAATGGAGTAAGATGATATCTTAGAGTAGTTTTGATTTGCATTTCTCTAATTGCTAGAGATGATGAGCATATATTTGTTGATTGATTGAATATCCTCTTCTGTGGAGTCAACCTAGATGACCTTCAGTGGATGAATGGATAAAAAAAAATGTGGCATATATACACAATGGAATTTTACTCAGCAATAAAAGAGAATAAAATCATGGCATTTGCAGGTAAATGGATGGCATTGGAAAAGATAATGCTAAGTGAAGTTAGCCAATCCCGAAAAAACAAATGCCAAATGTTTTCTTGGATATAAGGAGGCTGACTCATAGTGGCGTAGGGAGGCAGAGCATGGGAGGAATAGATGAATTCTAGATAGAGAAGAGGGATGGGAAGGAAAGGGAGGAGGCAGGGGATTAGCAAGGATGGTGGAATGTGATAGACATCATTATCCAAAGTACATGTACAAAGACATGAATTGATGTGAACATGCTTTATATACAAACAGAGGTATGAAAAATGTTCTATATTGTAATAAGAATTGTGATGCATTCCTCTGTCATGTATTTAAAAAATAAAACCAATAAAAATTATTTTTAAGATACTGGACAAGAAGCCATAATAAAGCCAAAAAAAATAAAAATACCTTCAACAGCAAAGAAATAATAGGGAATGAAACCATTTGAAAAAAGTAGGACAGTACTTACAACAACAACAACAAAAATACCATTCAAGCTAAAACTGTTGTTGCAGTCATAGAAGCATAAAAGTAGGAAGCACACAAAAAATGTAGGAAAAGTAAGAAATACACAAAATAGCATATCTTGACTTAATATCACACCAAATAAGATCCAAACTATGTGCTGGGAGTAATGTCTGGTCTCTCTAAACAAACCGCTATAAGAAGAATTATTTGCTTGTCTGTAGCAGATAGCTGCCTACTGAATTAGCATTTTATAGTAATGTCTTTTTTCTAAAATCCTTCATTATAAGTTTCTTCTTGAAATTATTTCCAGGCCTTATTTCCCTATGAAATTTCACATATGTTCTGAAAGAGGTAAAATATTATCATATAGTACATTCTATAATTATTAGCATTGACTTAAAAACTACTTATTAAGTACATATTGTAAGCTCAGCATTGTGCTAAAGTCCAGAGACAAAATATATAAATAAATGAGAGAGAATTCCAGCAAGTAGAAGACAGAAGTCACAGTTTTTATTATCCAATTTCAGAAGTGACATTCATGGGCTTTGTGAATCTAGGGGGAAGTTTTATTCCCGTTTCACTGTGTTCTTTTATTCAAACTTCTTTGTAAGTCTCTCTTACTATACTTATATTTAATAATTTTAACAATTCTGGACTCCCTCATTAAACTCTAAGTACCAATAAAACACAAACTTGGTTTTCATTTGTAATGGCTGGCACATAAAAGCAGCTTTTTAAATATTTTATTGAATGAACAAATTAGAATATTCTGATAATCTGAAGAAGGAGAGGTGTCTGTGTGTGTATTTGTGTTGGGGTCGGGGAGAGAAAGGGAAGGAAAGGGAGGGGAAAAAATAAAACTCTACTAGTAATTATGAAAATTAAAAAGAGTTGAACACAGACTGACAGTATTAAGATTCCTAGTTCTTTTTTAATTTGTTATATATGACAGCAGAATGCATTATAATTCATATTACATATATAGAGGACAAATTTTCATATCTGTGGTTGTACACAAAGTAGAATCATACCATTCATGTCTTCATACATGTACTGATAATGATATCCATCTTGTTCTGCCATCTTTTCTACCCCTATGCCCCCTGTCTTCCCCTTCCTCCCCTTTGTTCTATATAAAGTTCATCTAATCCTCCCATGCTCCCCCTCCACAACCACATTATGAATCAGCATCCTTAAATCAGATGAAACATTCAGAGTTTGTTTTAGGGGGATTGGCTAACTTCATTTAGCATTATATTTTCCAGTGAAGTAAATAGAGAGCCTACAGTTTGGGAATAAATTTTTACCACACGCATATCAGACAGAACACTAATCTCTAGGATATATAAAGAACTCAAAAATCTTAACTCACACACACACACCAAAAAAAAAACCCACAAACAATAAATGGGCCAAGGAACTGAACAGACACTTCTCAGAAGAAGATATACAATCAATCAACAAGTATATGAAAAAAAAAATGTTCAACATCTCTAGCAATTAGAGAAATGCAAATCAAAACTACTCCCAAGATTCCATCTCACTTCAGTCAGAATGGCAGCTATTAAGAATACAAACAACAATAAGTATTGGAGAGGATGTGGGGAATAGGCACATTCAGACATTACTGGTGGGACTGCAAATTGGTGCAGCCAATAAGGAAAGCAGTATGTAGAATCCTTGGAAAACTGGGAATGGAAACACCATTTGACAGCTATCCCACTCCTTGCTCTATACCCAAAGACTTAAAAAACAGCATACTACAGGAACACAACCACATCAATGTTTATAGCAGCACAATTCACAATAGCTAAACTGTTTAACCAACCTAGATGCCGTTCAGTAGATCAATGGATAAAGAAAATGTGGTATATATACACAATGGAATATTATTCAGCATTAAAAGAGAATAAAATCATGAAATTTGCAGGTAAATGGATGGAGTTGGAGAATATAATGCTAAGATTCCGAATTCTTTAATTTCCATTTACCAAGTCCAAATTTCCTAAGGGATAGCAAAAGATATTCTAGATGAATAGGTACTCTGTGTCCCTGAATCAATTCTCTTGGTGAATTGAACTAAACAATCTAGATGAAATACTTCGGGCTCTTTTTACCTATTATTTATAGTTTAAACAAGTTCTTAGCCACATGCTTCTTACTGTTTCCCTTTGGAGAACATCCTGGTTTCTCAGACTCCCCAAGCTTCCAGAAACACCTAAAGTAGGTCCATGACTCCACGCTCAAAGACCAAATGAATGAAAAATCTTAACCTCCTCCAGGGTCTGTAGTTTTCTAAGACATTTACCTCTTCTCCCAGAATTATCTCCCTCCACTCATAGAAGTGAGAGAGAGAGGAGTGGATATTTGCTACCCTCTCAGCCTCCTCAGATAATCACGTCCTAACATTCCAACTGAAATTCCCCATGCCATTTAGTTATTGCCACAGTGACTCCTTCCCATCTGTCCATTTATATATCCATCCAGCATTATTTATTCATCATCCTGTCTATATGAGCTAGCTGCGAGGGATGCATAGGTAAACAAAACAGATGTGGTCAATGCCGTCATGAAACATGGTGTCTCTTGTGGAAAACTGCTATCACTCTAATACAGTCACTAATAAATAGCTAGTCTAAAGATAGCAGAAAACATTTCTCCAGGGAAAACTGCTTCTTATATATCTCTTCAATTGTGGAGGACCTTCATGCATGTCCTAGATGTCTCCCAGAACACAACTTGGAGAGTGGAAGATGGAAAGAGGACTTGGTCAACAAGACTGTTTACCCACAATAAAAAAATCCACATTATATTATTAATTAAAGCCTAAACCCAGCAGAAATTTAATCATGTAGAATCTATATGTTTTTTAAATAACTGTTGTCTTATAGAATCTGTAGTTTTGATCTGCCACTTAGTTTTATATTTAGTCTATGTAATAAATATGAAGATAATTAAGATTTATTTTCTATTTTCAAAAGAATCAAGGCTACTAAAATTTTGTCACAGTTTATAATAAAAAATTGCTTAATATATTCATGATATGTCCAATGAAATACAAGCTCTCAAAACAAAACAGAAAGATTTAATTTAAAATATCAAGAATGGTCTAAAGATATAAGTTTGACTTTTAAGTTTTTGTGCTTGATAGATCCTTGAATTTATACAAACTAAGAAGCTATTCTGAATCTCAGCTTTCTATCTGAAAAAGAAGAAAACTGACTACAAAGCATTATTAAGAATTTAAGAGGGTGAAAACATGTTTAATCAGGTACCTAGATGCACATGCTTCTAAATGTAAGATATCATGAACTCTGCAGCATAAGTATAATGGGGAAATGGGAAAAAAGAAAAAGCTAAGTATGAGTGATCATGAAAATACAATTAATCATGTAATCATACTTCAGATTTTTGTGGAAGGACATCTGAAGGACCTTGAGGCAGACAAGCAAATGTAAACCACAGAATCATTAGTTTTAGGTGCAGTCACTGTTACCTCAATTTGGAAACCTGCTAATTAGACCACAGCAACTGTCCTGCCATTGGAATTGGTGCTTCCTAGAGTTTTTATACCAAATCCCACAAAAAAGTGGTCTGAGTTATGATATTCAAAATTTCAGATAGGTTTATATCATATATTATGTGAATTATGTTTGGTTCCAGACAAGCCTTAATTGAGCTCTATATCTTAATATGTAACTTTAAAAATGACACTGGTAATCACCCTGAAATGTCATTGGCCTTAAAGTTTTGCTAAAGATGTCATCCAAGTTTTTGCCACTGAAGACCTTTGGCATTTTCATTCCACTACCCAGAGCATTCTTTTTGAATCTTTTGTACCATGAGGCAACATCAGTGATTGGGAGAGTCAGTTTGACTAGTGGTTCTACTTGGCAAATAATCATAGCAAGGGGATGGGAAAGAAGTTGATGGCAAGCTTTTGTAGCACCCACAGCAACATCTGAAGAGGGATTTGGAAGAGTTAATCATAAAATTTGATGCAGGGCTCCAAGCAAGAATGACAACCCTGGGTGTGAAATTTCTAGAAGATGATATAGAAAATAAGTTGAAACTCACAATGAAGGGCTGGGGATATAGCTCAGTTGGTAGAGTGCTTGCTTTGCATGCACAAGGCACTGAGTTCGATCCTCAACACCACATAAAAATAAATAAATAAAATAAGGATTTATTTTAAAAAAAAGAAACTCACAATGAAATATGATAAATGTCCTGTAATAATACTGCAATGTGAGTAGACAGTGTAGCCATGTGGTGAAGAACACAGCTTCTGGAACTGTTCTACTTCTAGGATGACAGTGTGGGGAGTTCCAGAAAATACTCCCCAGCAAAATAAACAAAGTTGCCCAAACTGAACAAATAAACAATAGCAAAATTTAAAGTCTCTGGAATAACATATTTCAAACACTGAAAGAAAATGGGTTCCAACCAAGAATTGTGTATCCAGCGAAATTAACCTTCAGGATGGAAGATGAAATTAAAACCTTCCACAATAAACAAAAGTTAAAAGAATTTGCACCTAGAAAACCATCTCTTCAAAACATCCTCAGCAAAATATTACAGGAAGAGGAAATGGAAAATATCAATGAAAACCAACAGTGGGAGGTAGTACAGTAAAGTGTGTGTGGGGGGGATAATCAAAGAGGAAAACAAACCATGTTTAGTAACATAAATAAACAAATATGGCTGGAAGAACAACCCATATCTCAATAATAACCCTAAATGTTAATGGCTTAAACTCACCAATTAAGAGACACAGGCTAGCAGAATGGATCACAAAACAAGACCCAACAATATGCTGCCTTCAGGAGATGCATTTGATAGGAAAAGACATACATAGACTGAAGGTGAAAGGTTGGGAAAAATCATATCACTCATATGGACTTTTGAAATAAGCAGGAGTGTCCATACTCATATCAAATAAAATAGATTTCAAGCCAAAGTTAATCAAAAGGGATAAAGAGGGACACTACATACTGCTCAAGGGAAACATACACCAACAAGACATAACAATCATAAATATATATGCCCCAAACAATGGTGCAGCTATGTTCATCAAACAAACTCTTCTCAAGTTCAAGAGTCTAATAGACCACCATACAATAATCATGGGAGACTTCAACACACCTATCTCACCACTGGACAGATCTTCCAAACAAAAGTTGAATAAGGAAACTATAGAACTCAATAACATAATTAATAACCTAGACTTAATTGACATATATAGAATATACCACCCAACATCAAGCAGTTACACTTTTTTCTCAGCATCACATGGATCCTTCTCAAAAATAGATCATATATTATGTCACAGGGCAACTCTTAGACAATATTAAGGAGTAGAGATAATACCATGCATCTTATCTGATCATAATGGAATGAAACTGAAAATCAACGATAAAAGAAGTAAGGAAAAATCATGCATCACTTGGAGAATGAACAATAGGTTACTGAATGATCAATGGGTTATAGAAGACATCAAGGAGGAAATTAAAAAATTCTTAGAGATAAATGAAAACACAGACACAACATATCGGAATCTATGGGACATATTGAAAGCAGTTCTAAGAGGAAAATTCATTGCTTGGAGTTCATTACTTAAAAAAAGAAAAAACCAACAAATAAATGATCTAATACTTCATCTCAAAATCTTAGAAAAAGAAGAGCAAAACAACAGCAAAAAAGTAGAAGGCAAGAAATAATTAAAATCAGAGCTGAAATTAATGAAATCGAAACAAAAGAAACAATTGAAAAAATTGACAAAACTAAAAGTTGGTTCTTTAAAAAAATAAATAAAATCAACAGACCCTTAGCCATGCTAATGAAGAGAAGAAGAGAGATAACTCAAATTACTAGAATATGGGATGAAAAAGGACAGCAGGACAACTTAATGAGACCCTGCCTAAAAATAAAGTGCTGGATATGTATTTCAATGCTAGAGGGTCCCTGGATTCAATTCCCAGTACTGAAAAATGAAATAAATAAAAATGGGCAGAGATGGGGACAGATTTCTAAAGAAGATAAATAATAAGCATGTGAAAAGATGTGAAACATCATTTGACATTATGGAAATGCAAACCAAAATCATGATGAATTACCACTTTAAACCTATTAGGATGCTTGTTACCCAAAGGAGCTATAAAAAGTGTTGACAAGGATATAGAGAACTTGGAAGCCTTCGTACCCTGAAAGTGGAAATGTATAAATGGTGTAGTTGCTCCAGAACATAGTCTGGCAGTTCCTTAATAGTTAAATATAGTGATACCATATGATCTATCAACTCCAACTCTAAATGGAGTCTTAAGAAAATGAAAACATATTTCCATACAAAAACTATCACAAATATTCATAGCAGTATTATTTTTTATGTTTTCTTGCATTGTTCATTTTTATTTACTCTTGATTTATTATTTCTGTGTATATTTTATATTAATATTTGATTAGGTTTCATTGATTACCTCTTAATAAATTTAAATAAGCAGACACTAGAGCATTTTGTTTTAATGCAGATTTATCAAGGACTTTCTTCACTTTTAAAACTTTTCTCTTTGATATCATTGTGGTTTTCATAGCAGCATTATTGAGAAGCTCAAAGTGGAAGTATCCCAAGTGTCTATCAACTGATAAACATATAAAATGTGGTCTACCCTAAAATGGAATTTAATTTGGCAAAAAAAAATGAAATTACACACTGGTAATGTGGGACAACATGGATAAACCTTTAAATGTGTTTAGTCATAGTGAACTACATAGTATATGATTTTGTTTATATAAAATGTGCAGACTAGATCAATTTATAAGGAAGGAAATTAGTGATCACTTAGAGCTGGTAGAAATTAGATAATTGAGAGATGGCATCTAATGGGACCAGGATTTCTTTGGGGTGTAATAATGTTCTAAAATAGATTTCACATATCTTTGAATATACTTAAGCTATTGAATTATACACTTTGAATGGGTGAGTTGTATGTTATATGAATTACATATAAATAAAATTGGTTTTCAAACAAAAGAACTGAGACTTTGGAACTGTATCACCTATGTTTAAATCTTCAGATATCCTACCTATGAACAAAGGTCAAATCACATTCTGTGATTCTGTTTCTTCAGTTATAAAACATAGAAAATGATATTACCAACCTTACAGAGCTGTTATGAAAATTAAAGGAGCATGTAGAGGACAAAGGATTTCCAGCAAAGCCTGACACACCAGAAGTGCTATGTATGTTATTTCTTGTTGTGTACAGTGTTAAGGCAGGACATAAAAGAAGCATTTAAGACATGTGTGACAGTGGTCAAGGCTTCAAGGATAACACTTAAATTAGTTTTGAAAGATGAGCAGGGATTTCTAAGACACAGATAAAAGGAGAGTGATATCCCACCATATGAAGAATATACACAAAATCATACAAATATGGTATTCTATCAAGAATTTGAAATATCCTAAAGTACACTGGACTATTATCTGAAGTAAATTAATTGAAATACAGAAAACTTCAGTATTCTGTGTGTAAGGTATTTATTCACTTTTCAGAGCTTCTTTAAAGACAACTCAATAAGAAATTTGTGAATATTAAGTTACCATAGCATAATGTAGCTAATATTTATAAACAAGTTAAAATACCATTGTTAAATTCTGTTCCAGCTTCAAATTTAGGTAAAATGGTGCTCATTTCTATAGTTGAAAGAGTGTAATCAGTAGACACGAATCTATATTATATACATATTTTATTCTGTCTCTTCTGCTGATTGTACCTATCTTATGTGAAAGAAAAGGAGAAAATGTGATTTTTATAAACACACACTTGAGGAAAAATGGCCTATGTAAGCGATGTAATTTATAGCAATACTGGAATATGTGCTCACTTCAATGCTGACTAAATAAAATCATCCTGAGAATTGGTGCATGACAATGGCTTGACAATTTCCCATTCTACTGTATCACACCAATTTCTAAGATGATAGCCACCATGCTGACATGTGTTAGTATTGCCATTGCACATGCGATAACTGTGTGTGACCCAACTTTTTCACTCTTGGAAGCTGAAACCTGATTTCTTACACTAAACAACAAATAAATATTTCAGAGATATATAATTTGCTCCTGAAAAATAGCTTTATTACTTCTCTCTGGAAGTTTAGAAAGAGATTGACAGAGTCATTTGCAAGTTCAAAAATGTAAAAACAGTAGGTATATAGACTTCTATAATTTCTCCAGTATTCTAGCCTGAACTGTATTATATCTTACTTTCGTAACTGCAATGTGCCATTTCATCTGAAAGAAAGCCTAATACTAAGGTGACCTTGAAGTTTTAAGTTATCTTTTGGCAATGCAATAGTTTAAGCATAGTCCCAACAACACAATATCAGCTTCCCATAAAATTCCTAAGGAACAAACATGAGTATAAATTATAAAAACTGGAGAGATACTGCTGAGATAGATCTTACTTTTTAGTGTTACAAAGGAACGTATTAAGGAATTAGTAGCTACTGAATCTTACAGATAACTTTGCCAGCTAACTTACTAATAAATCTTATTCTTGGTATTTTCTTATCAATAATTTTTACTAGAGCCTACAATGTTATGTTTTAAATTTTGCTGATATGGGCTGAGACTTATAGCTATTAAAAACTTTTTCAAGTTACATATGTGCTAAAAATAAGCATTGAATCTTTGTTTTGTCTAATTTGCTCCCAGTAACAAGGACTGGTGTGAATAAATTCCTGTGATAAACAACTATAAAACTGAGCAAAATATGGAAACATATTTTCAGACATTTGTTAACAGATACCAATAGACTTTGATTCCTAAAAGGCTGGAAATAACTAAATGTAAGATATAGAAAATGACAAATCTCAAAATAGTGTGGCCTGAGAAGAGGGAGTACGGAAGAAGGCAACACACTGATAACATTGATCCTTTCCCAATACATCCTTTCCTAGTGACAGGACAATCCCTAGAAAGGAAGCAAATATCGTCCAGTGACAAGACAATCCCTGGGAAGGAGATATTCCTCAAGCCTAGAATGTCAGTCTCTGGGAAGAAGTCAAAGCATTGATCCTTCCCCAAATAAATTCTTTCCCAGTGACAGTACAATGGGACCCTGAAGGGAAAGAGAGAAGCACTAAATGCTGACCCCAGACCCTCCATTCTTCCCCAAGTAAAAATATTGCCCAGTAAAAACACATTTCAGATTCTCACAAACCTGTCTCCTGAGTGCTTAAACTGATATGCTCTGTCAATAATTAAGTCACCTCTCAGTGTAGTATGTATAAGCACAGACTCCCCCATTAGCCAGTGGATCATTTTCCACCAGGAAAATGGGTCGTCCACCTGTGGCATGACTCCACAACTGAATAAAGGCTTTGTACCCAGCTCAGTCATTGTGTGCTAACAATTACTCCATCTTTTTTCTGCTGGCAATTTCTACAATGGAGACAGAGACATAGATCCAAAACAATTGTCAGCCTCATTGAATTGAGAAAAAATAGAGATCAGAGAGTCAGAACGCTGAGGTGGTTGGTAGTTTGGGAGACACATTCTAGAAAATGGCTATTATAGGGTTGAATGGAATTCCTTTTACCTTCTGAAGGTTAAATATTTGATCTATGAAATAAACTGATAGACAGATTAGCAGGAGAAAAGGCATGTAAATTTACTAATTGCCTGCACCTGGGAACCATATAAAATGTGGTACTCAATAAGGACCAGTTAGTTGGAGTTTAAACAGCATTGAGCTAAGAAAAATGGGTATTGGGGATTCTGGAGGGAGGTGCCAACAGGTGATGGGAGGCTGCGGGAAGAACAAGTGTGCCAAAGGCGCTGGGCGAGTGACTTGATTTCCTTTCCTTTCTCTGGTGGATGAGGTGCCAGGGAGGGAGTTCACGACAATCACATTCCTTCTCTTCCCTCTTATAAGGGAACTTCAGAGAAATGACCTCACTGCACTTTGAAGGGAGAGAGGAACAAGACCAGGGATATATTAGAGAGAAGATCAGAATGATCTTGGTTCTCCTTTAATTCAAAGCACTCAGTATGACAAAGTGCCATACTTTGAGCCCCAACACTATATAAGAAAATATTTTCAGAAATTTTCATGGAAGTCTATTTGAGTGTTGGCTGAGAATTCAGGCCTCTATATGTAAAGAGAAATTTTACAAGGCTGAGGAAAGAATGAGAAGAAAGTAGATAATTCCCAGAGCTCACACATGATGTTAGAGACCTGTTAAGAAAAAGTTTAGGGTTAAGAAAAAGTTTGTGGCTCAGAGGTGGCTTGCCTAGTATGTGTGAGGCACTGGGTTTGATCCTCAGCACCACATAAAAATAAAATAAAGATATTTTTAAAAAAAGAAAAAGTTCATATGGGGAATCTTACTGTACCAATACTTAAAAAAAAAGATACGTGAAAAGTATATATTTTTCCTGGAGTTCCATAATAATTAGCAGATATTAGGTGAGCAAACTTATATAAAGTACGGTTCTCCCACATAACTTGCTTTGTCAGTGTTTCAAATATTGCTCCAAACTCTCAGAAGACCTGGCATTTTATCAAGGAGAAACACATCTGAGCTTCAAGGACTTGTTGCTACTTTATAGTTGACATAAACTAGCATTGGGTAACCAGATGAAAAAAAATCACAGAAAATTTTCTTTGTTTATATCAATGTGCAATAACAATTCTGCTTTAAAGAAAATAAGAAATAGTTTAACCTGAGCCAAATATGAGTGAACATGCCCCTAGAACACAGGTTTCAGATAACCTGAATGATGTGCCCTGAAGTAGAAGAGATTATATGAACTTTTATAGCCAAAGAACAAAGAAAATCATAAATCAATACTTTCAATAAATACATGGGTGGGGGCATTAGATAGGTGGCTTCACCAAAGCAGAAAAATCTCTTCTACAGGTTTCAGATGTTATTTTATGGCATTCTTAGCTTTGGTGTTGTTGGAGGCTATGCTTAATATATGCTAAACTTAATAAATTCTGAAAAGTTTACATAATAGGAGAGTGTTAGGTCAGATAGAAAGGTTAAGAAAATTATCATTTTTCTATAAGGCCTATGATAGCCCAAGAAAATTTTGGCTATAAATGTTCAATATTTCACCTCTCCCAATCATGATCTTCTACTTAGCCAAGGTCAAACAGCATCTTTACTAAATATGTGACTTCTTTGGAGACCCAATCTTCCTAATCAGTAGAGAAAACAACCTTAAAATTATTATGTAAAAATTAGATTTTGGCTTGCAAAAGGAAATGAATTTTGATACAACCTTGTATGCCTTTCCAGTCCCTCCCTCTTGAAAGGCCCATCTTGGATGACAGCCTTACCAATGAGAACACTAATCCCCAGATAGGACTTAGATCCTTTCAAGGGCACAGTAACAGTTTTGAGCAATAGAGGATCATTAATCAAATCACTGTCCATTGCACTAAATAGTACTCTAGAGTGGTCTGAAATGAGAAAAGATACCTCCAAAAAGCATCTAATCTGGGAATAGTTTACTCATCTGTCAGCGTCTACTATTAAAATGCAGCTCCCTCTGGGGAGGTCGGAGCCAGTCAAGGGGAGAACCACCATACTGCATGGAGGTCCCAGAAATGGAAAAGTTGGTCAAGGAAAGGAAGGCAAATGCACACTTTTTCAGAATACATCCCTTGGGTTTTTTAATGATCAGTTGAAATACAAAGAGGTGTGGGTTTTAATTTGCTCTTTCACAGCACCTCCATGTAAACTGCCAAGTAATTATTTTAACCTGGAAACAAAAATCCCTTTATGCTTGTACTAAATTTGTGATTCTAGCGTGTGTTCAATCTTTTGTTAAGGAATTTCAAGTTCTCTAGGTGATGACAGCCTGAACAAATAATCTTTGTTTTTTTAAAAAAAAGTTTTTGGTTTCTCTTTTAGATGTTTGAAATTTCTTTTTTCTTTTTTATTCTTAAATATTACTGTTGACATGATGTTTGAATTGGAAAAATGAAATTTCAGACTACATTTTTTCCCATGGATTCTTATAGAGAATAAAGTACTCTGCAGTTCAATAAAAAATAACAATCTGCTATGTTGTTCTGGGGCAAATATAACCTCTAAGACTATGGTCAATAGAACACTCAAGAAAATGAAGTATTGAGGCTGAATGATTTGAAGTCCATAGGGGAATAAAGAAGCAAATGATTAGCATTTGAAAGCAAGGTCTTTTACCTTCTTAAAAGTCAAGGAGAATAAAATAGTGATCAAAGGGTTTGAAAAATATCACACCTTTGTCTTATGAATCCTTTCAAAATTTTAAGAATGACCTTGGCCATCAGCCCCAAGAACCAGGATGCATTTCAAAACACATGTTACATTTGGAAACATTTCTAGAGTATGTGCTAGGGAATACAAAAATGTATAGGACTAATACTCACTGTTTTTAATGACTCTAAGTGACATTTGCTCCATCCAATGAAGGATCTAATAGGTGGAGTAAGTGTTGGGACAGATTTTAGATGAAGCATTCTGACTTATTATGCAATAAGATAACATGGGAAAAAATCCATATATTTTTATGTTTTCAAGCGAATTACAAGAACTTCCTTATAATTAATCTGATGCTGCAGTTTATATTGCTTCTGATAGAAGCTGGTATAGAAGTCATTTTTATGTACCTTGTCATTAATTTTAATAACACTGCTAGTAATAATCCTTTGTGTGTTTTCATTTTGTGCAAGACAGAAGATTGCCTTTGTAGTTTTAAGTTTAGATTTCTCCACATATTTTTTTTTTGTGTAAATCCCTACAGATTTGTTTCTTGCTTTTAAATATCAGCACCTTTCTGCTTTCCACTCTTCTGTCGCTGCCCTCTATGCAGGAGATCATTTCTTTCAAGTTTCCCACTGTGCTTCATAATAGAATCAAAAGAAAAAGGTACATCCTTCAGAAAGCATTCAGCTCACTAGAAATAGAAAGCC
The DNA here is from genome assembly GCF_048772815.1 of Callospermophilus lateralis. Lineage (NCBI taxonomy): Eukaryota > Metazoa > Chordata > Mammalia > Rodentia > Sciuridae > Callospermophilus > Callospermophilus lateralis. The sequence continues at coordinate 98,962,843 of NC_135312.1, read as the reverse complement.
TGCAACTTTATTCTTAAAACCTTAGATCAGCCACACCAGTGGCTGAAATAGTGAGAGTACTTTCCACAAAGGATGTAGAGTGGGGTTAGCGAAATATTTGGCACCTTGTTCTCTCCAGAGTTACTTTTAAGGAAGAGACTATCTTTGTTCAAGAAAATGACTGTATGCTGTTGGGAGAAAAACTTTTTCTGTACTCACAGAAGGTTCAGTGTATGGAGCCTGTGAATTAACTAGCAATAGATTCACAGAAAAAAAAAAAAGATGTGGAAGTCACTCAGTAATGAGTAACTTGTAGAATACTCAGAGGTAAAATTTATACTGCAATTTAACAAAAAGAGAGGGATATGGTTCGGGCCTCAGTTTGTAGTTTCTTTCGTTGTTAGAGTTAGCAGAAAATGCTCTTGGAGGAGGGTTTATGGCATCTGTATTTTCAGGAGGGTGTGCTTTAGTCAGATAAGGGAAATTAAAATAAAATTTCAAATGATTTGACTTTAAGTTCATCTTTATGGCAGAACTGCAGAAGAAAATTGCAGCATTGCTTGGAAGGAGAAGAAAGTGAAAATACCTTTATTTTACATATAAAAAATATTTGAGTTTCAGAGTAGGTGGAAAGAGGAGAGGGAGAGAGAGAGAGAGAGAGAGAGAGAGAGAGAGAGAGAGAGAGACATACCATGTGTTTAAAAAAGTTCTTCCTCTCTTATCACCAAGTAGTTTCTGTCCCCCTCCCAGATACACACAAAATGCTCATAGACTGATGAAGGAAGTCTAGGTTAATGGCTTATAATATAGACTTTAGCATGAGAAATTACAAGATTCAAATTCCAGTCTTTCTTACTAGCTTTGTGACTTGAGCACAGTATTTCTCAACTGTGCCCTCAAGTTTCAGTCCTCTCATTTATAGCATAACAGTGCAAAAGATTTCTAGGAACTCAAAGAGGTAATGTGTGCAAGAGCAAATTATGAGATATGTGAAGTAAAAAGAGTTTGTTTCTTTTTATTTGCTTTATCCTTCAGCCTAAATATAGATTCCAGGTTTAATTTTTTTTAATTCTTTTACCAAAATCCTTTACTATTTCTTTTCTCACACACGTGTCTTAGACTCTTCAATTCTGTTATCAGAGTCCTAACCCAGAAACTCGATTCTGGGAGTCCCCAAGGTCAGATCTGGCCCCTGATGAAATGGTAAAAAGCAGAACAGGTGGCTCTACCAGAAAGACAAGAGTACTTATATCCTTTGCCCTTAATCCAAAGGGCTTATACAGACTGCAGGTTTTGCAGAAAGGACGATGAGGACAAAGCTTGGGTGTGTGCACAGCTGGAGGACTTACACAGCTGGCAAAGCAGGTGATCTTGGTCATGCCTGGTCTGTCCCATCATTATCTCAAGATTGGTCAGGTGGGAGCTTGTCAGCAATAAGAAAGTTGCTATTGCCTGGGGTGGGGAGAACTTTCCACTCATCACAAGATGTTAATTGATCAGACTTGTTATTCCTGGAATCCAAGGTGACTCAGAACAAAGGAGAAAGATGAAAAATGTAAGCAGAGATGGCAAGTATTTTATATTGCTATGAGTTACCTATCGATATTTGCAGGCCCAAGTGAAAAATCCAAGTCCTTGTTACAAAACCACTGAAACTTGGCTTCTAGTTTCAATTCTCCAAAGAAACTGCTTTTCTAAATGTCTTCAAGTTCTATTAGACAACTGAAATGGGTGCTTTCAGGACTTATCAGTTGGGCCTCATATCTCAGTTGGAATCTGGTAACCTCCTCCTTGAAACCCTGTCCTTACTTACATCTTCCAAGAAGGCCTACCCCTGACACCCTTCTACCTCTCTATCCCTTCTGCCTCTTCCACTGGAATCTTTTCTTCCAGAGTTCTGTTCCTGGCTCTTATTGGTTTTTATCACTGAATGACTTTATTTACTTTCTTAAAAACTATAATCATTTGATTTTCAACCCTGGCTTCTCCTTCATGTTTCAGACTCTCTTATTTGTAGGAATTATAGAAAAGTATTCTACCTTAAATGACAAAACCTCAAATAATGTGGAAAATAAAAATTAACAAATTATTCATAATTCTTTTATTTCTATCACTTACTAGTTGTTTTATTATCTCTAAAAATTAATATCATTATGGTCCAAAATTTGTAGGATTATTGGGCATAAATATAGAAAAAATATTTTGAAACTGCACAGCACATATTAAGTCCTTTTTTGGAGTTTTGTTGCCATTATTATTACTGATATTATTTTCAAGTGTTAAACACTCACATACTGTGGGTAGTTCTGTACATTTTGTTCCCACTTAGTTATATACACATGAATACTTTTAAGGGAACTAGGTACTATTTGAATAAGAGACTTGCAACAGTTTTTTTTTTTTTAAGCTACGTAATGAATACTTCTTAGAGTTGCTTCAAACATCCATTAATTTATCAAAGATTGTGTATAATTCCCAGAATTCTAACTGAAAATTAACATTTTTATTTTTCATTTACTAAACTTTTTTGTAATGTAAATGAAAGGATTCCTATATAAGATGAAGGAAAATAAAATGTCAATTTAAAAATACTTTGGTTTAAGAAAAAAATAACCTGTAGCTCAACTCTTAACATGACTATAAGCAGGCATTAGAAATACTGAGGTTGATGACTTAATATCTTATAAATAGTTTGCCATACAGATAGACTTTTCTAAAAATGTAATCCCTTATTCCTGGGCACTTACATTATTTTCACCTTTTTCCTAAGATAATTTAGGCTCATTTATGACATTTTGTTAGCTGCAAAATTACCAGATGAAATAAAATGAACATTTTTAAGGCATTTGCTTTCTTATTGTCAATTCGTTTTCAGGAAAAGTTTTACCTGTTTTAATTCACATAAGTGGTGTATAATAATGCCTATTCTTCTGCTGATAAACATTAACATTCTTTTTCTTCCTTGCCAATCTGATAAGCAATAAATTAAACAGTTCTTTTTATTCTAATTTGTATTTCTCAAAGGTGTTTTAGGAGAGTAAAAATAAATAATTTACCCTCAAAGTTGGCTATTGAAATTTGGTCTTTTAAAACTTAAGCTTCAAAAATTCTGATGATTTTAATTTTTGTTGTTTCTTCTAATAAATATTATTTCTCTTGTAAATGATTATGGGTAGTGGTCATGCGAATATTAAAAAAAGAATGTACACATTTTCATGCTTTCTTCTATTAACTTTGAATGTGTATTAATTTTGTATGCAGTGCTGCAATATTTTAAAAATACTGCTTTGCTTCTATATTGAATGCTAACCTTGAAGACTTCATTGATTCAGAATTTTAGTTCCTATAATGGAATTATCATTACACATTTTCCAAATAAAAACCATTCAAGGACAGCCTGAGAAATCTGTCCTCTTCTGATGACTAAGCCCTCCACTATGACTCTCTAGGAAGTACTGAATAGGGTTGTATCACTTTCCTTTAAGTACTTACAACACCTATGAACATTGATGTGGCTGCATCACTTTTACAACACCGCATCCAACGGCAGAGAAGCCTTTTAGCTCTGCTCCAAAAAATACTTAGAGACTGATTTAATCTCATCAAATCCATTGCAAACAAGTCATTATCAGCTTATTCCAGATTTATGGCCCAAGACTCCTAATTGACCCTTTGTCTCTTCCAGTTTCTTGTCAATCTAACTACAATTGTCTATAAAACTTAAAACTTATCAGGCTATTTGCCTCCTCTGCCCAGAGCCATCTGGCTTCCTATCTCAATGCCTTTCCTTCTCAGCTGAAGTTATAACCAAAGTCATCCCAGTGGCCTGAGGACCCTCTACAACCTCCACCCAACCCAAACCCATCACCTACTCTGACCCTGGCTCCCTCAGTTCCAGCCATAAGAGCATTTTTTCTCTCCCTGGACTTATCACCGAGACTCTTACGTGAAACATTTGTACTTACTCTGCCCTCTGTCTACAATGCTGTGTTTAAAGATGCTCTTCCTAGTTGAAGGTACAGCCCTTTCTCACATATTCCTTGTTCTCCTTATTTGTCTAATCTTCCTTCATAGCCCAACAGCCAAGTGAAGTAATGTGTGTGTGTGTGTGTGTGTGTTTATTCCACATACATAATATATACAAAGCTTCTTTGTTTTGGTGTCTGTCACTCCCACTACAAGGTGTGTCTGGGATAGACATGCTTGCTCTTTGTTCATCCTATTCATGGCTACATTTTTACTGTGAGCTGGCAGCAGCATTCTTTTGTTTATTCTTTTTAGTTATACATGACAGTATAATGTATTTCAATATATCATACACACATGGAGTATAACTTCCCATTCTTGTGGTTGTACATGATGTAGAGTTACAATGGTCCTGTAGTCATATATGAACATAGGAAGCATATTTAATTCATTCTACTGTCTTTCCATTCTCATCCCCTCTCCATATCCCCAAGTCTCTCCTGTACAATATGGTGAGCCTCCAACTCCTCCTCCTTCATTACATTCAGCCTTTGGTTTTTGGGGATTGGCTTCTTTTATTTAGCATGATAATCTCGAGTTCCATAAAATTTACGGGCAAATGACATAATTTCATTCTTCTTTATGGCTGAGTAATATTCCATTGTGTAAATGTATTACATTTTCTTTATCCATTCATCTGTTGAAGGGAACCTTCATTCATCTGTTAAAAGGCACCTAGGTTGGTTACATAGCTTAGCTGTTACTAATTGAGCTGCTATGAACATTGATGTGGCTGCATCACTTTAGTATGCTGATTTTAAGTCCTTTGGGTATATATCAAAGGAGTGAGATAACTAGGTGAAATGGTGGTTCCATTACAAGTTTTCTGAGGAACTCCATACTGCTTTCCATAATGGTTGCACCAATTTTCAGTACCACCAGCAATGTATGAATGTGCCTTTTCCCCTATATTCTCCCCAACATTTATTGTTACTTGTATTCTTGATAATTGCCATTCTGACTGGAGTGAGATGGAATCTAAGTGTAGTTTTAATTTGCATTTCTCTAATTGCTAGTGATGGTGAACATTTTTTGATATATTTGTTGACCATTCATATTTCTTCTGTGAAGTGTCTGTTCAGTTTCTTTGCCCATTTATTGATTGGGTTATTTGTTTTATACTGTTAAGTTTTTTGAGTTCTTTATACATCCTTTTAGCTTCCATAATGCTCTATCTGAAGTGCATGTGGCAAATATTTCTCCCATTCTGTAGGCTCTCTCTTCATGTTTTGATTGTTTCCTTTTCTGTGAAGAAGCTTTTTAGTTTAATAAAATCCCATTTATTGATTCTTGACTTTACTTCTTGTGCTTTAGGAGTCTTGTTGAGGAATTCCATTCCTAAGCCAAAATGATGGACATGTGGGCCTACTTTTTCTACTAGTAGGTACAGGGTCTCTGGTCCTTGCTTTACTTTGAGTTTTGTGCAGGGTGACAGATAGGGATCTAATTTCATTTTATTACAGGTGAATTTTAAGTTTTCCCTGCACCATTTGTTGAAGAGGCTATCTTTTCTTCAATGTATATTTATGGCAACTTTGTCTAGTATGAGATAACTTTATTTATGTGAGTTAATCTCTGTGTATTTTATTCTGTATTATTGGTCTTCATGTCTGTTTTGGTGTCAATATTATGCCATTTTTGAGTAATGCTCTTTTGAATGATCAAACAAGGTACTGAATTTTTGCTATTTTTCTTGTAAGTAATATTGTTTTGGATAGAAAAATCACTAGTGCTAAGATATTTTTAATTTTTATATGCCTTTTATTTTTAATATTTACAATGGATTTTTGCTATATTTCAATATTTAATTAACTTTAGTTTACATTTATTAAATTCTTCTATATCCTGATAGAAAATTTGTTAACATCCCTGTCCTTCATAAAATTTTAACAAGGGTATGATTTCATTAGCCAGAGAGTTTATACATAACATCATCATTATGAAGTTAAATGTTGCCAAGCTATTCAATTATTTATCTTATAGTTGTCTGACATCTGGTATAGCCCATTACTCCTTACAGCTGCAGTATGCTGTATCTCAAAATGTATTCTTGATAGTTTTCCTTGAGATAACTGTACTTGAAAAGTAAAATGTACCTAATCTTTAATAAATAGTTATGGAACAGAATCACCTCTTGCGTGTGGGTATGCACTTGTAAGATTCACTTACATGTTTAATTTAGTAATATATGAAAATTTTGACCAAACCAAAAATATTATCCAGCACTTACATTCAGAAAACAATCTTAGAATCTAGTATTTCTCAGTTTATAAGTGGTAATCATGTGGTTTATAAGATCTTAGTCTCCTAAAGTGCATTTTCAAATGTATGTTAAAGAAAACCGTATGTCAAAATACATTCTACTGTCATGTATAGCTAAAAAGAACAAATAATTTTTTTAGAAAAGAAAAACCAATTGAGAACTAATGAGTTTTAGGTTATTGTGGCTACCTATATTCTTAGTTAACATTTTATTCCCATTATAGTAACCTATTTTCTTCATATTCTCATGTAATTTTTTTTGTTTTATCCATTCTCTATCTAGCCACTAAGTCACTAACATGTAATCATCTCATTTTTTGAAAATAATATCTAAATATTCCATTGTCAAAGTAAAACATCTTGAATACTAATAGCTTTACTTTATGTTCAATTAAAAGTATTTGTTCACTTAAATAATTGCAAAATAGGAATCAGGAATAATATATAAAATATGGGCTTGGGAATTGATTTTTATTTTTTTTATTTCTATCACTTACAGTTGAATCTTATTGTTTGGTAAAAATACATAAGCAAAGGTATCTTAAAATAAGGTAAGGACAATGTTTTATAAACATTTGTTCTTCCATATATCATTCAGCAAGAATTCTTTTAAAAATGTTTCATTGTACATAGTTATGTCATTTTTCTTCTCTCCATGCAACTCAAGTATCTCCTTTACTGTACTTAGATTATTCCTTCCTCTCCAGCTGTTCCTTAAGTTTGTTTTCCTATCCTGATGTCTGGATGTCTCTTTAATAACAAGTTCCATATCTCTAGCCTTTTTGAACTTATAAAAATTTCTAATACTCATATACATTCTACAAAAGATAATGAGGTTTTCCCAAGGAGAATGGTGATCATTAATTCTGCATATATCAAAGTAGAATGTGTCATTCCCGAAGCAAAATAGAAACTCACACCATGCATAAAGACAACTCTTGCTTGCTTCAGCTGAGAGCATGTTTTATGGAAAAACATTTTTAAACAAGCCATTAAGAAATATTCTCATTCTCTCTTCAATGTCTTTGAGCTGTGTGTGAGCAGAATTTTAAGGAATTTGTAGTAACTTCTTTCTAGTTCTGGCCATCCTGGTATTCTGTAAAGTCAAGCATAATAAAACCTTTAAACAGCCTTTGATAAAGTCTTGGCAGAAGATTCTGTAGTTTGTATCTTATGAAAAAATCAAATTAAATAAAACTATCACTGGCAAACAATATTACATATTATTAAAATATGGGAACTAACTGTAAAATTTGCAAGCTGCAAACAGTGTTGTAAATCAACTAAGCAATTAGCATGAGATTTTTTTTAAGTGACTGAATACAAATTCAGAATTATGAAGTTATTATCCAATAACCCCACAAGTGATGTGAATAAATTCTTACTAATATAAAAATTATCAACCACTGAAACACACTTTTCTACAAGCAGGTCTATGAATCCTCATGCTAATGCACTTAGATTGATAAACTACTGACATTCTGTTAAAGCTTCGTTTATTCCAGTTGCTGAGGCGTGTGCTTAGAGGGTCTGTCATGCACATGATCAGCAGATTGTAGTCTGCAATTTGTTTTCATTTAATCAGCAGACAGGTTTTCACCAATTTAGACTCAAGTCCTATTAATACTCTCTGAAACTAATTGCTGGAAAATGAATTTTAGCAGCAGAATTTTATAATATCCCTTTTCCCCTCTGCCCATATTGTAAAACACTCAAAGCTATGTACTTAGATGTTGAAAATGTATGTTAAATAGACATAGGCCATAATCTCCTGTCATCTAGGCTACTGCAAAAGACTCCTAATCCTCCCTCCTGCCTCAATACCTTCTGAACTTTACTTTTGAAATTACTTTCTTGTTATTCTATGCCTCCATAGAAACTCTAGTTCTCTGCCAAATAAAAAAAACAAACACTTTAACATGACCTCAGTGCCCTTCATTATCTGGTTCTAGCTTACACATTTTTTCCTTGTTTTTCTTTTATGTTGCATTATACTACACATATAGGGAAAATATAAATCATCAATTAATGAATAGCTGCCCAGGACAAAAAGGAAAAATTTGTAATGTCATAGGAGCCACTGTACCTTGTCCATCTTTTTTTATTTTATTTTTATTTTTTGGTTGGGGGGATAGTACAAGGAATTGAACTCAGGGAAACTCAACCACTGAGCCACATCTCTAGCCCTATTTTGTATTTTATTTAGAGACAGGGTCTCTAAATTTTACTTTATTTAGAGACAGAGTTGCTTAGTACCTCACTTTTGCTGAGTCTGGCTTTGAACTTGAGATCCTTCTGCCTCAGCCTCCCAAGCCACTGGGATTACAGGTGTGTGCCACCACACCCAGCTTTTTGTGCATCTTTCTAATCAGACCTTCCTCAGCATCCTAGAGCTAACTACTCAGAGTAGTCCTGGCCTTGATTTTCTTTATTGTGTCCCCACTATGAAGCTTCGAATTCTATTGTAATTTTTACCTGCTTTTGTATGTTACATACTTGAAATCAAATTGTGGCTTGGGGGATATTGATTTTTTTTAAATGACTTTTTTTAAAAAAGTCATTCTTTTAAAAATTTATTGATGCTCATGTATAGTTCTAGTCTAGTCAATTTTAGTATTCCCTTGCATCCATGTACAACAACGAATTTATCTTTTTCATGCTGATGGACAATTTGGACTTTTATGTTATATCCATATTTGGGCTATTACAAACAATGCTGCTGTCAACATTCTTGGACAAATGTTTTGGTGCTCAATATTCTCTATTGTGCCCAACCAATCAGTGGAATTTTCAGAACATAATTATGCATATTTTCATACTAGATAAATATTTATGTATCACTCAAAAAAGGCAATCTTAATTTGTCCATAAGTATCTTTCTGTGCTACTAGATATGTCAGAATGTTTTCCAAAATGATCGTACCAATTTACATGCCCATCAGAAATGAATGATAGCTCTAATTTCTTCATATGTATGACCATACTTGAAATCATCAAATCATTTCTCCTTGTTTCTCCTCTATTCTTGTTTCTTTTCTTTTTCTTTTTTTTTTTTTTTGCACTTTATCATCTATTTATGTATGAATAAACATCATTGAAACCTCCCAAGGACCCTGAGTGATCAAGAATAACTTCTCGCCCTAAAACCCAGATGTTCAGTTCTTGTTGCTCCTCATAGAGAAGTCTACTTGCAGTTCCAACTTGACTTCCAACTCTGATGCTGACTTCTTTGGGCTTGATGACCTGTGCAGGATAATGATCTGCACCATCTTCACCATCTGAGTCCATAGCCTTCTGGTCACCATTTCCTCCATTCTTTCTTTGGGGGTTTCCATCTTTTCATTTGTTCTTGTTGTACTCTAGGTATTAATCTTGACCTATTGCAATTCATTAATTCATTCTTCATCTGTTTCTAGTAAACTTAATCATTAATTTCTTACCTTTTGTCATTATATTTTCTAATTCTTGAATTTCTTTTCATTTTTATTTTTTTTCTAATTAGTTATAAATGACAGCAGAATGTATTTTGGTTCATTGTACACAAATGGAGCACAGCTTTTCATTTCTCTGGTCGTATATGATATAGAGTCGCACCATATGTGCAGTCATACATGTACCTAGGGGAATGATCTCCATCTCACTCCAACTTTAATTCTCGAATTGATGATTGGTTGTTTTTCAACTCTATAATGATGTAGTTTTCAGTTTCTGCCAATTAAAAAATATATGCATTTCTTTTATATATACTTTTTTCAATAGGCACAGTATTTATAATAGCAGTCAAAATTTCTAATATCTGAATTCTTGAAATCTATTTCTGTCATCTGTCTGCTACTTCTAATATCTGAAGTATTATTTCCTTTTACCTAATGCCTTTGATTTTTTCTAAAACAATTTATTCAGACATTATTTGAAGTAATAATGTGAAATCTAAAATGAAGATACTTTCCTCCAAAGGGGATTGTGGTGTTTTCATTTTTTTCCTGACAGACATATGGAGTCTCTATGAATGTTATACTAACTTAAATTGAAATTTTAAGACAATTAAAATTGAAAGTTAAGACATTAAAATTAGAGACAAATTATGCAATCTTAGTTTTTAATCCAAAGGATTGGGTGGAAACTGGAATTTAGAGAGATGTCTTTAGAGTAAAACAAATTTTGATGACTTCTTTTTCTGTAACTTATTTGTGACTTTGAGTTGAAACTTTCTGTTCCTAAGTTTTCTTATTTAGCAAGAAAGTGCATGGCTGGTAATACCCAAATCATATTTCTTTCTTTCTTTCTTCTTTTTTTTAGTTCCCTTTGTCCTTCTTCCTTGATCTCAAGGTACCCATTATGATGTATGTTGTTTTTGTTTTGCTTTATATTTTTTAGTACATTGTGTGTCATTTTGAAAGTGGTGCCCATGCCTTTTTACCATCTTTCTAACTCTACTGAGCATAATTCTTTGATGCAGTGACTGCTTAATGGATGTTATATGGATAAGTCAATGAGTAAATAAATTTTGGAAGTAAGTGCATATATAAAAGTGTATATAAAACTGATTAAACCAAGCTAAGTATTACCACAGAAGAAAGAAGTTTCTCTTCTATTATTGTTCCCAGAGCTTTAATCTAATTTCTGTTGTTAGGTTTACCTGTCCAATATATTGGCTGTGCATCCTTGTAGAGAACAACAGACCTGAGTTAGAATTTACAAAGAGTGATCTAAATCTGTAATGCACCTTAAAAATAAATCTTTAAAAATAATATTGATCCAGGTGACAAATGAGAGGATAGAATAAAGGTTTATTTGGAGCATAAAATTTAAAAGGCATGTCCATCGATAATTCATCAGCTCTCTTTAAAAGAACCTTTAGTATAACCATTTCTATTCTGTACCTTTAATCAATCCTAGTTGACATTGCCATGAGCAGATTTTAACAACAGATCTGAGAAAGGGATCTGCTTATCTCTGGATTTATAAAATCAAAATTAAAGTCATTTCTAGGAAGAAACTTAGCACACTAAGGAAATGTATCAATTTAGTATATTGAACAATTGCTCAAAAGAGATATAATCAAAAATGAAAATGAACCATTAGTAGTTTATATAAAAGTATACATTGGTATATTATTCTTGGCACACTTATCACTTACTTACACAATGTAGTTAATGGCTTAGTTTTTTAAGTATCATTTACCTCAAGGAGTTTATTGAGTTTCTTGGTGATTAAATTATTGCTCAACTTAAGAGATCTGTTTGAAGGTGCTTAAAAATAGAGAATGCTTATGACCCCAAATTGTTGATAGAATGGTCAACCCAATAAGATTCTCCATGAATGTTCATTCAATTGGTTTTGTTTGCCAATTGATGATGTTCATAATGTAGACATCAATGGGTTGCATATGAAGAAGTACATGCTTTCTGTTACATCATTTATTACATGATACAGGCATCTAAGATCGTATTAATTACAGAACTTCCTGGTCATATTTACATACTCCCTGAATTTGATCTTAATTTCTTTAATCTACTCTGATTCTAATGACCTTAGGACCCACTTAGGATTATTTGCACAATGCTTAATAGTCATTGCCGTAGTATGTTTTGTCTAAATAATCAAAAGCAGCAAATTCTATCAATTGTCTGGAAATTTTATTACATACTTTAAAATATATAAATAATTTATAATCATCAAGATATGTTTTATTTTATACATTGACATGAAAGAATTGAAATGAAATTTTACTCATGTATGCCATTTATATTTAAATTAATACTAATAGAAATTTCTATTTCATTCTCAACATCTCTAACCTACTGATTTAATAATCTATCAATATTCATTAGCATCAAATAGTACTATAACAGGAAAAAAATTAGTAGTTTAACCAAAAAAAAATTTGAATTTCTTGATTTTTCCCCCCATATATTGTAGAACTCTAGAGAGGATCTGCTGGGCCAGGGTGGTTTGCAATTTCAAGTGTCAGAGACATGGATTTCTGTCTTGTTTGTCTGTGATATATGGTCTCTGATAGTTACCAGGGCACCAGGCATCGTATGTTCAAATAGTAGGAAGGACAGAAAAACATGTTGTAGAAACCACCCTGCTTACATTGTTTTGGCAGGAATTAGTCACATGGAACTGCCTTGCCTGAATTAGGATTACAGGTTGTCCTTATTCTTAGTAGTCTAAAAAGGAAAAAAACAATTGTGATAAAAGAAGAAACTCACTAACGGGGAACAATTGGTAGTAATCTACCCTTTTGAACCATCCATTTACTGATTCATTTTATTCTAAAATTACCTAAGCAATAAAATTTTTTAAAAAAGGATACCTCAATAACTAGTTACATTATTTTCATCCTTTTTTTTTTTAAAAAAAAAAAAAGCATTACTGCAGCAAAATGAAATTCTGTGATCCTGATCAATTAGTCCATGGTGAATTTTAGGGCAAAAAAACTGAGCATTATTCTGGACAATATTTTTGCAACAGGTGCAGTGATTTTATTAGGCATTTACTTAGTGTCTTTGAGTAAAAGCCAAAAGCAAAATACTGCTTTGCATCTCAATAAAGGCTATTTTGTGTATCCCTAAAGGAAAATTATTCAAAAAGAAAATCTTTGGGTTTTCTGGCTTAAACCCAAAGAAAGATTTTAGCCTGCCCAGAGGGCTGGATGGACTCTATGTACTATGAATGGTTATTATAAATATTACTATTGCTGAAATATTTCTGGACAAGTTTAGCAAAGTAAAGAATAGATTATTTAATTCTGTCTTTTCATCCCAATTTTGCCCTAGTAACGTTAAGTGCTCTAAAATGACATTGAACTATTTGTTAGAGTTTAAAAGACAAAAAAGGATACCTCAATAACTAGTTACATTACAATAACTAATTCAGGCAAGGCAGTGGTGCACACCTGTAATCCCAGGTGCTTTGGAGGCTTTGGCAGGAGAGTCAGACATTCAAAGCCAGGCTCAGCAAAAGCATGCTGAGCAACTCAGTAGACTCCGTTTCTAAATAAAATACAAAATAGGACTGGGGATGTGGTTCAGTGGTTCAGTGTCCCTGAGTTCAATCCTCAGTACTTCCCTCCAAGATGACAAAAATGTAAATATATAATATAAGTAGCAGTAAAAATCAATCTGGTAAACTTACCAAATTAGATAGTATACCAAAAAGGTAAGTGATTTTTCTTATAGTAGTAGTAGAGAAATTATTTTTGCAAATAAAATGTATGTTTATATCAAAGTTATAAAATTGTTTAGCAAATAACTTTAGTAAATATGATGTGGAATACCTTTTGGCTAATTTATAGGTACTTAAAATATTCAATCTTTTCACAGTTACATCTCTATATTATATCTGTTAAAATAAAATTTTATGTACTTTAACAAATATAAATAAAAATGGTAATAAATATGGTAAATGCATCCTGTTGTATTATTAATTAATTTTAGATAGATCCTAAGGTGATAATAAACTCATGGCTCTTGAAGTTTTTCAGTCACTTTCATCCTACTTTTGATATGGAAATTATTAAATAATAAATGATAAGAAATTAAGTGATTAAAACTTTTTCAATAATATGATTCATTAATAATGCATAAACTATAAAACTAAGTTAATTATTTCAAAGCATAAAACAGATTTTGGACTTTGTAAGCAAAGTTCTTTAAAGAATTAGTCTTTGCTTTTAGGGAGCAATCTTGACATCAAAATTTCTTTTATTTCCATGTAGGAAGAGCCTTTTGTAATGGTCTCTGAAAATGTCTTGGGTAAGCCGAAGAAATACCAGGGCTTTTCCATTGATGTTTTGGATGCCTTATCTAACTACCTGGGTTTTAACTATGAAATTTATGTTGCACCGGATCATAAGTATGGAAGCCCACAAGAAGATGGGACATGGAATGGCTTGGTAGGAGAGCTGGTCTTTAAGGTAAGAATTCATTTATTTGTCTTATATCTAAAGATTCAACTGTAACCCCTGGAACCCTTAATTTCATTCAAAATAAGTATAATACAAGGCATTAGGTTGTGGTGTCATATTAAAACCTCACCAAATGCTATTTTATGAACTTTTTGGAAATAAAATTAGGTGACAAAATGAAACTAAATTTAAAAATATTTTCTATAATAAAAGAGAATTTAAATGAAGCCTTTACCTTTGACAACTCATGTTCTAAACATTTTGTCAAGATATAGTACATGATGAAAATCACAATGTAATTTTCAAGCACAATTCATACAATTGTTGTCTTTTAAAATGGCTATGTTATTAAAAGAGAAAGAATGAAAGAAAGAACCAGAGAAACAGAAGAAAGAAAGAGAAAGAAGGAAGGAAGGGAGGGTGGGAGGGAGAGAGAGAGAGGGAGGGAGGGGTGAGTGAATTAATGAATTCTGATCCCTGAAGGGCTAAATATTTAGTTTGGGTAATGAAACAAGTTTCATTTATAATTATATTTTCTCTTGTTCTTTCAATTCTCAAAAAGATATTTCAACATCTCTTTAGCTTTGTCAGTGTTTGCTACGATTTTTGAAGCTCTGATATTTATTTAATGCATATACATTTAAAAGTACAGTGTCTTCATGATACATTGTTGAATAGTTTGGTTTAGATTTATAATTTACTATTTCATTTATATATTTCTTCCTCTGTTCCTTCTCTTCCTGACCTTTTTCGGAAGAGGGATGTAAATTGAAATTACTTTAATATTTGATTTTATTGTCTGGGTTGCCTTTTGACCTATATCTCTGTATTTTTCTTATTTGTGGTTAGTCTACAGATTACAGAATGCATTCTTAAGTGAAAGCATTCTATCTAAAACTAATATTACACCACCTCAAATTTCAAAAATTAATGAGCTTTCCTCAATATAATTCCATTTATATCCACCCTAACCTTTGTACTACTGTAGTTATATATGCATGCCTTATTAATTTCACAAAAAATAAAGGTTTGATTTAAGCAATTAGTTATCTTTCAAAGGTAAAAAAGATTAAAAATCAGTATTTCACTGCTTATCTACTAATGCTAAGGTTCTTTGTTCCTTTTATTTATCTGAACTTCTGTTATCGTTAAACTTGAAGCCAAGAATTTTCTTTGGATCATCTTGAAGTACAGTCCTGTAGGTGGCATATTCTCAATATTTATTGACTTAATATGTGTTTACTGAGCTGCAATTTTTAGTGATAATCTTACCAGATAATCAAATTTGGAGTATAAGTTTTTTGTTTTTGTTTTTAGGGTTTTTTTTTGTTTGTTTTTTTTGTTTTGTTTTGTTTTACTATGAAGGACTGACTCAACATTTAATCTGTATCTCCCTGTTATAGGCAAAAATTGGAATCTGTTGTTTGTCTCTTACAAACTTCTTCCTATTCTTTTCTGCTGATTTTTTTTATAGGGAGCCCCCACAATTTGCATGTTTAGTTTAGGTGTCAAAATGGATTTTTTTTTTTTTTTTAGTTTAGGTATCAAAAAAAATGGATTCAAGGGAGATTTATACACAGATCTGAGGGCTCCTCTGACCACTCTCACTGCCTTAAACTCCATCATCTCACACACTCTGATGCACTAGATAGTAAAGTACTTTCTGCTAGAGCTCTATCACCTGAGCTAAGATGGGTCCACAGTGAATGACCCATATAAAAGCAGACCTCACCTAGTACAGTCATATTTTCAAGGACTGAACATCCTCCAGTCCCTGCCTGGTTTTTGTGACCTAAACCACCACTGTTTTGGTACAATGGTGGGAGAAGAAGCCAAACTGCAAAAGATTATGTACAAACTTGGAAGTGAAAAGGTGAAAGTGGCCTGTCTATATATTGCTCTTTTAGAAAATTTAGAGGAGAGGAAGAGAGACAAAGATAATAGAACAATCTTTGATTTTGGTAGGGTGTTGTTGTTTTGTTTTGTTTTTAAGCTCACAGAGACTTGAGTGTAATTATAAGATGAGGAAGGAAAAGAAAGAAAAATAATTTGAGAAAAGGAATTTAATAGATGAAGGACAAAGATCCCAGAGTAGATTGGGGGGGGGCATTAAATTGAGAATTAATTTTGATGAGGTAAAGATGTTTCCTTGATACTTAAAAAGTATGGTGAGAATGTGTCTTTTTAATCTATAGGTCATGATTGGGAGGCTGAGGAAGATCATATCTTATCACTTCAAATTTCTTGATAAAAATAGGAGTTGAGGGCTGGGGTTGTGACTCATGGTAGAGCACTTGCCTAGCACGTGTGAGGCACTGGGTTCATTCCCCAGCACCACATTAAAAAAAATAAAACAAATAAAATAAAGGTATAAAAAATAGGAGTTGAAATGTGTTGACAGCACCACATTAAAAAAATAAAACAAATAAAATAAAGATATAAAAAAATAGGAGTTGAAATGTTTTGACAGTGATTGGAACAGGTATTACCTAAGAGTCTACAGGAGAGTAGTGAGAGATTGAAATAGATACTGAGGGACTCGACTGACTGCAGAATGGATGAAGGATAGATCCGTGGCGCTGAAGATCGAGCTGAGGTTTGTATAAGATTGGCATTTTCATTGCAGCTAGTCAGCACAAAGGTGTGACTTTCTCCAGCTGAGATTGAGAGCCCACGTGGAGAAGCAAAGAAGATTAAAACTTCCATATCAGAGCTGAGATATGGTAGGTGAACTTGGCAAAAGAATTAGTGAGATGAAAAAATTGCTAGAGTGATCAAGGAAGCATGGCCTTAATCAGGGAGAGAGAATCTCAGGGAAAAAAAAAATGGGAGATAAAAATTTGGGAAAATTAATCAGATCATCAAAATCAGATTGAAAAATAAGTAAAATATAAATGAAAATATGATTGAGCCAGTAGATTATATAAATGAAAATGTGAATGAGCCAGTAGATTAGAAAGAGATAACCAGAGACTGAAATATAGAACAACTATCTTTGATCTTGAGGATCATAGTAGAATATCAGAATATATAAAAAGAATAGTAGTTTACAATGGCCCATTAAGGAGGGCAGAATATGTAGAACACAGGTGATTTTTAGGGCAGTAAAACTGATACTGTAATGGTGGATACATCACTGTCATTATGCATTTTCCAAAACCATAGAAACAGTAAGATATTGACTTTAGTTAATAATGTATTCATATTTGTTCATCACAATAACGTTGGAACCACACTAACGTAGCATGTCAATAATAGAAGAAACTATTTGTACTTCCTGCTCAACCTGTAAACCTAAAACTTGTCTTATAAATAATTTTTTAAACAGTGGCCCAAACTGATTGTTGTGAGGAATATCTACTTTGATAGAGAAATCTTTTAGGTTGGTTAAGTTTTAGGATGAAGACCAATATTTAACCAGATGTCTAAGTTTTCAGAACAAGTGAAGACACTATGGTGCAGTATCTCTGGTCGAGGTAGTTAGACAAGTTCACCTCAGAAAGCATATGTAATTGACAAAATAAAAATGGAGATCACATGCATGGAGTTTCATCAATAATGAAAAAGAATCAGGTGACTTGCTCTATCTAAGACAACAGGCAAAAACTCCAGGTCTCTAGAATATTAAGAAAAATGAAGAAAGTGAAGTCTCACTCCATAAAAATTCAAACTAAAAGTATATTTTTGCCCAAGTCATCCACCAGCTCTTGATCTCTTTCTGTGCCTCCTCTGGTCATCTCCACTGCCACTCTGTGTGATCCTGTACATGGTTCATAGGTTATTGCTATAGAAGATAATGACACTTGACCAAATTCACTTCAGTACCCTAGGGGCTAATGTCAGCAGAACTTTGACTTTTTTTTTTTCTTTAACTCATTAGATCTTGATCCTTTATTTAAATCCTACAATGGCTATTCCAGACATTTTCCATACTTTCCAAATCTCAAGTCAAGTCCAATTTTTTAACCCTGGCATGCTTCTCATTTTGAAAATTTATGGTTTAATGTAAAGACTAAGAGCATCTAACGTTAGTCCCTTGTTTCCTTGTTTTTTAACTTCAAAATCCTTCCATTTATTCTCTTATCCTTAGTGGCAACACAAAAAGCCTTGAATAAAACAGACATTAGCTATGGATACCTGTGATACATCTACTATCGATGTGAGTCTAAGTAGATCTTTGAATCACAGTATCCACCTGTGTGGAATGAAGCTATTGCTAAGATTAACCAAGAAAATCAACTCAAGAATATGCTGCAAGGAAGGTGTGTTAGTCAGCTTTTCCTTGCTGTGACCAAATACATTACAAGAACAAGTCAGAGGAGGTAAAGTTTAGTTTGGCTCACAGTTCAGAGGTTGAGTCCATAGTTGACTGAGTTCATTCCTCTGGGCCCAAGGTGAGGCAGTACATCATGGCAGACGGTCAAGGCAGAGGAAAGGTGCTTAGGACATGGAATCGGAGAGAGGGAGAAAGGGGAAGGGATCACAGGGCAGACCCTTCTAGGGAGCTTCCGCAGTGACCTACCTTCTCCAACCATGCTCCATCTGCCTACAGTTGCCACCCAGTCAGTCTGTTCAACTAGGATGGACCAATTAGGTCACAGCTCTCAGGATCCAATCATTTTACCTCAAATATTCCTTCATTAACACAGGAACTTTGAGGGGACACCTCATATCCAAACCGTAACAGAAAGTAACTAGATCTCATCTCATCTTCTGATGTGGTAAAATCTTCCCCCAGAGTCTGTGTTTTAAAATATAATAAATTTAACATTTATATTTGAATATATTTAGAAATTATCTGTCAGGATTTGCTGATAGATTAGATGGGGAGGTGAGAGAAATACCCAAGCCAATGATCTCTTCTAAACTTGAGGCTTTTAACCACAACAGTAAGAAAAGACATCCTGTTTTCACATCTAACACAAAATCTACTAGCTACTTTGCCCCTAGCCATAGTGGTCCCTTCCCTGGGTTGAAGTGATAAGGAGGTGCAGTTGCTTTCCCTCTTTCCATTCTTGACTTCCTTCAATATATTTTTTAACACAGCAGCCAGAGTAACAGTCACTCCTCTGGTGAAAGGCATTTGACGGTTTCCCGTTTCACTCAGTAAATTCATCCTTAAAATGACCTACTAAATCTGTCCTACCAACTACCTTGGTGATCCCTTTTATCTCTCTCCTATTAACCATGCTCCAAGTTTGTGGTCTTCCTTTCTCTTCCTCCTACTCAACTTGACCTTTGCAATTCTCAGTTTCATATGTCTGGAATGTTCTTTCCCTGTTATTCCTCCTTCCACCTCATTTTTTTTCTTCTACTTTCTGCTTAACAGTTTTCAGAAAAGGCCTTCCATGTCCACCCCATTCAAAAAAAAATAACTTCTGATCTCTATGTTGGTTATCCCCTCTTTTCTGTTTTGTTGTTTTTTATAACATGTATCAAGATTTTATTATGTTTACCTACTTGATCAGTCAACTTTCCCTGAAAGATTGTAAGGCTGATTTGAGAAGATGTTTCTTGTTTCGTTTATTGATAACACTCTAGTATCTAGAAAATACTTCCACATCAAATAATATATAGCAGTTAAGTAATATTTTAAGATCTACATTAGATAATTATCTTTCAGGCAGTCATTACTATCAACCAAACTCCCACAGCCTGCTAAGTTTGTCTTTATGAAAAAAAAGTTTCATTTTTATTACAAGGCTAAATTTGGGGCCTTTTGCTCCTTCAGTTTTAAGCCCATTTTTTTGTATAGCTTGTCATGTTCGATCTCACTTTTCTACAACTGCATTGAGAATGGTTTCATTTACTGTCATAAAGGAAACTAAGGAAAGAAATATTTGGGTGTAGAGAATATATAGTGTGAAGTCAAAACAGTTATTTTGGACATAGATAATAACAATCATGTCCTTTATAGGTTTAGCTCTTTAAGTTCTCACAGTGATTCAATAAATTAGTTATTATCCCCATAATGATTCAATAAAATAGATAATTATTTAATAAAATAGATAAAAATCCAAGACATAGAGATTTTAAGTAGCATGCTCAAGGTCACCCAGCTATTTAGTGGAAGAACTAGGATCTGAGTTTAAGTTGTTTGATTCTGGAGACCATTGTTTTAACAACTATCAATAGACCTCTTTGGAGTTATCCAAACAGAAAATGAAAACAGAAATTTGATATATGAGTCTAGAGTTCAAGAAAGGGATCTGGAATGGACTTGTAAAATTTAAGGCTAATCAGTATATAGATGAAATTTGAATTGCCCCTCTGCCTTTCTTTATCCCACTTTCCCCTCTATTTTCAATTTCCTTCACAGTCCTTGATCCTTCTCACTGCTTGAAAATGGTATTCTCATCTTAAAAATAACCTCACCATATTTTCTAAGTAATATTAATTAGGTGTCTTTGGTTGCAAAAGACAATCCAGTTGAAGTGAAAAGAAAATTTAATGGCTCACAAAATTCAACTGCCCAGGGATGAGACCCAGATTCATTTCGTTACTCTTGGTATTGCTCTCTCCATCTCTTAGCTCAGTTTTCCTTGTGGTTGCTCCAATTTTCAGGCAGGCTTTCCTTTCTTGGCAGTAAGTTGACTTTCAGCAGCTCCAGGCCTACATTTCAGCCTCTTATCTATACCAATATAAACATCAGTTCTCTTTTACCAACAGTGCCAACTTGGAGCCTCAGCTTGAGTACACACTGGCTCTGACTGCATACTTCTGTTTCCAAGAGGAAGCAGTGTCCCCAGTGTCAGGGCGCCAAGAGCCCACTCCAGCACTGAAGGAAGGAGTGGTGGCTTCATGCAGAACACTTGGAGTAAGCATAGGAAGTACTCCCCAAGGAGAAATTTCCCCAAGGAAAAGCAGGATGTCCTTAGAGGAAGGGGGAAATGAATAATAACTAAGCAAAACAATATCCTCAGAGGCACGAAAATAATTAAATAGTTATAAAGAAATTATCAATGATTACATGTACAAACATTTAATCATCATTAAATTGAAAAAATATTATAAGCTTAATAAGTTAAATTAGAAACAAAATGCTGCAAAATATTTGCAAAAGCATAATGATGGATTGTTGATGTCACTTTTGTACTGCTCCACAAAGCAGTCATAAAACCCATACGAAAGTACAAAGATTCCAGTAGGTAAAGATAAAAGATATGAACTTAGAGTTTCAAAAGAAAAAACTGATAGGCAACACAGATGGAAAAGGCATCCATTGTAACACAGTACAACATTTTAAAAATAAGTACTTGAAATATAATTGGTTAGTGTTTTTTTAAAAGGTACAACTCTGTTATACATAGAGTGATTTTTGGTTCTATATTCCATCATAAAAATAGAACATTACTAGAATTAGATGCCCATATTTCAGTCAATTTAACATAGTACCTACAAGGAATTCGAAAACATAGTTTAAAACTAACCAAACAATAATAACTAGCACTTATACAGAGCTTACCAGCGCTGACACCATCTTTTGTACTTCATGTTTACTTATTCTTCAGTACTCACAACAATTCTGTGGGGTATCACTGCTGTGATCCAAATGTTGCATATCGTGAAACATATCAGAAAGGTGGAATAACTTGCCCCTGGTTATAGACAAGTTGTAGGGAGTTTGTGATTCAAATCTAGACAGTGTGGCTTCAGAGTCCAAGTGTTTTCTTAAACCTTTTACCAGTTACAGAGGGGAACAGAGTTCTAAAGTTAGTGCCCAAAAAGCATTTTAATAAACCAAGTTATATGCCAGTGAAAACAATAATACTCAGAAATAGGTTAGCCCAAGTATTTTTAAGACCTTCACACTTGAAGAAGGTTCAGATGGAGTTGGGATATGGTAATGAATAGCAGACAAAAAATTAGATTATATGGAGAAGAATTTGGGATGTGACATAGATGATTTGCATCTCTAAACTTCTCAAAAATCTCACTTCTTTCTAGAAATACTGTTCATTCTTTCCCTTTTCTAAAAAACAATGAAAACTTCTACATTCATCCTACACTTTACCACTCTTCATATACAGCCCGTTCAACCTCAGTCTGCCCAGGCTGCCCTGGCTTACCTCCCCAAATGTTCATCCCCAGCAAAACTCACATTTCATCCTATATGGCTTTCAAATCAAATCACTCCTATCACTTGATAATCCTGTCTACTGAGAACAGTTATTCCACATCTTTTCAAACCACCCATTTGAACCATAGAAAATATGTTTATGCATGTGCTATATATAATGTTTCTCTCTCTTCATATGTACACACACACACACATGCACACACACATACAACACATGTATTTTTTACATAGCCCCTTTTTATTTAGCTCCTCTTTTGTGAAACAGAAGGCTGAGGTTGTGTTTACTTTGTGTGCCAAGTACACAGCAGAATTCCCTATATTCATCCATTCATCCCCACGCATTTTTGAATGCATGTTATATTCTGGGTACTGTGCCTCGCATCATAGATACAAAAAAAAAAAAAAATAGAAGGTATTGTTCCTGCCTTAGAAGATCTCATAGTGTACATGGAAAACAAATGTGTAAATAAATAATTAAAACTCAGTGTGACAAATGCCATGGGATAATGCATACAGGGTACCATGGCAACTCAGGGCCGAATAGCAACTTCTGCCTGGGGTGTTGTAAAGATTTCACTGAAGAAGAAAAACTTGAGCTAGGTCTCAAAGATGAGTAGGAGTATGAGAGGCAACAATAGGGATAATTATAAAAGCAGGTCTGCCGTGCTAAGGAGTTTAAACTTCATCATTTAGCCAGTGAAAATTATAAAAGGTTTTTACATAAGAGAAAATGTGATTTAATTTATGTTTTAAAAAGAGAGCTGAGGTAGGCCTGAGAATTCATCAGAGTGATAAAAGGAAAAGACAAATGGCTTTTTCAGCAATCCAGAGAGGAAGAAAGAATTGTCTAAACTAAAACAACAACAATAGGAGATTAATAAAAAGAATAATCTTGAGAAAACAATCGATATGCTCAGATGTAATTAATAGAACTTGATAACTCAGAGGGGAAGATAAAGGAGGTGCTGAGACTTGGTGAGAAATTTAGCAGAGCAAAATGAGCAGAAAGACATGTGGTGACAGAAAGAGGGGCTATAGAAGGAAAAGCAGGTTGGAAAGGGAAACAGAGATAGAGAATTTGGCTATAGAAATTTTGATTTTATCATACCAAACATGCTAATGGAATTGCCTAGGAATAATTATTAAATGTACATCTTGGAACCCACACAAAAAAATGTCTAAATGACTGAAAAGAAATGTAAAAAACAAAGCTTACAAAATATGATATTTCCCTCACCTTCATTATAAAAGCTTAATTGGAAGTGTTTGATTAATATGAATGTCATGCACATGATGGTTATTTAATGTCTTAAATTATTCCACATGAGCGTGGGCAAAGAGAATGAGTATTATTATTTTCATTTAAAAGAGAAATAACAAAAAATAGATAAAAGAGAAAGTTAACTTTGAGAGTTCAGAGAGCCTGACATGTGCTTTGCCCTTTTGCATCCATAGCAGCACTTGGGAAGAAGGGGTCTTCCTCCCATGAAGTCAGGTGGGAAAGTCACATACCAGCTTCTACCATTCTCATTCTCCATTTCCTGGGGAGTCAAGTTGGGGGTGGCAGGAATGCCATAATTCACAATGTCTAGATAAGGAAGAAGAAGTAGCCAGCACAAAGATCAGCGGCTTCCTCATGGAGGGTGAGCCAGCCCCAACACAGATCAGGAGAAAGACATGTATGAGGAGTCATGTGCTTGCAGAATTAGAGCAGTCTGCAGCTGGGTGCCTCAAGACCATCAAATGCTCCTCATGATCTCTCTCTCTCTCTCTCTCTCTCTCTCTCTCTCTCTCTCTCTCTCTCTCTTTATGCATGCATGCTCACAAATCTTTACCTATTTTCATTCTGTATTTCCAGTACTGCATACCAGCCTGAAAATATCTGTATCCACCAATAACACTTCACTCAGCAAAGACAAACCCCTCCTCCATAACACATTTGCTAATGACTACCTACTGATAAATGCTTACCAACCTTGTAAAATGATTAGTAGCTTTGCAAATAGATAAATTATTTAAAAGGAAAGAAATATGATATATATATATATATATATATATATATATATATATATATATATATATGCAGATAGATAAATAGATAGATAGATATAGAAACAGAGAAGGAGCCCTTACAGATTTAAATTGGATAGTGACTAAGATTTCAATTCCCAAATTATAGTAAGGAAGTATTAAGGAACTGATTGCATTTCCCGTCGTATAGCAGCTGTAGGTCAGACAGGAAACTCAAAAAGTACAGGTGGTCATAAAAAGATGTTTGCCTATCTGAATGGTGAGTAATCAGAATTAATCTGGTGGATACACATGTAGGCTGGAGCTGAAGTGTAGATGTGCAAGATACACAGGCTGTATGCTTGTAAGGAGAAAAAAAATGCCCCCAAACATTTGTTGTTGATAAGGAAAGATTTAACACTGATGAAGGAAATGGATAAAGAGAGATCTGTGGAAGGAAATAAATTATGTAGATGCAAATGACTTAGTGAATGGTTGTAGGAGCAATTTTCTAAATTTGCAGGTGATATTTAATTGGCAGACATTGCAAACAGCAAGGAGCAATTCAATCAGATAAAGGACTTGAATCATTAAGTACTTGGTCTAATAGATGGCAAGTGCAGATAAGTGGTGAATAATAAGTCTTGAATCAAAGCTGAAGAACAGACAGTGAATATTTGCCAAAGGGAATGACTCTGTCTAGGAATGGCTCTGAGGTTTAAGGAGAACTTATATGCAAGGACAAACACAATTTCAGGAAAATGTACGTAGAATTAAAATGATTCGGTGGGTTATAGGTTTATAAATTAACAGACCACTGCATCTGTCAAAGCTGAGGTGATATAAAGACTGGAGCAATGATGAAAAAAAATTCATAACTGGAGGATATATAAATCCTGAAATCCACTATTGGCTATTGAAATGCCATCTCTTACCTAGATTTTCATTTATCTCAGGCCATGGTTTTGGGGGAAATTTAATGAATAAGATAACTTCCAAACAAACGAGAGAGCAGATCTGGGTGGGATATTATAAATATATTTAAAAGAATGTTTCCTCCATAAAATTGTATATGATTCTATGGGTATAATTGTAAGGTACTGCATTGATATTGCTTAGTCATTTTTATTTAGAATGCAAATTCCATAAAATAAGGGTCTAGGTTAGTCTTGAAATTAAAAATACAGGTAAATATTGTTCCAAGTAAAAGATGAGAAAAAAGGAATTGTATTGTAGCTTAGCAATGTAGTTTATGTAATAGATAACATACCCCTTTTATTCCCCCATGCTTTGGAATGTTGAGTACTTTACTAAATAAACAGCTAATCTAATATTGAAGAGAAATAGAAATATCCTTTAGTATGATATCAAAACCACATATGAAACATTTAAGAATCCACTTAAAGGAATATTTTAAAAGAATATTTTAGCAGTTCATGTACAACCCCCTTTTGAAGAACTCTTTAAAAAAATAAAACTAATATTCCAATGCTCACATTGAGTATTTGGAAGTAGAGCAATACTTTGAAAGATAATTATGATTTTCTCTTGCCTTCCTTGGATACTTCAGATTTTCATTGTTTCAGGTCTTAATGATTCTAAGTTTTCTCTCTGGTAATTGATAATTTTATAATGGCAGACTTTAAAGTAAGTAAAGATTTCCCTGGCTACTAATGAAGAAACAATTGAGACCTAACAAGGCTTAATATGTTAGGAAAGCAGTTGTCTGCAGGCGGATTGCAGAGGCTCCTGATACCTGGTCAAGGGATTCTGAGTACAACTCATACATTTTATATTTCATGTAATACTGCTCAGAATCACTAGAACAACAAGAATTGATTCTATTCTCATAGAGATAAATTGTATAGGAGCTCGTTCTCTTCTCATTTATGAGAACTTACATTTCCCTACCCCTGTGGGGCTTCACAAACAACTATAACAGTGATCTTAAGCAAATTCTAGAATGATTGACAATTTTACTCTAATTAGAGTAAAGATCCACTCAATTCTGGTCCTTAGCTTTTGTTTGCATTGTTCTGAAATGTAGGTTTGCAGTTGGAGCATTTTAGGCAAAGATTGCTTCTACATGTTCTATCCACAAATAGCCTGGGGATGGCCTCTCAAAAAGTAGAAAAAATTTCTAACCAACAGAAAAACCTTTTCTGATGATCTGTTTCTTCAAATATAGAGCATTTTCTCTTGAGAATCGTAAAACTTATGTTATTTTTAAGTCTGCTCTAATGAGACAGAATAGTGCCTGAACTACTACAATGTACAAATATCTGGGTGATTGCTTCTTATTTCGCATTCAACATATATTTGTTGTAGCCTAATGTGTAGATGGAATTGTAGGGAATGCAGAAAATATAGGACATAGAGTTCTTGTTCTTAAGAGCTAGAGAGCTAAATATGGAAGAGGAGACAGAAAAGAGAAGGGGGGGGGGCTCTAGTACAAATCCAACCCTTTCTTTCTATACTTGGATTTCCAGTGAACTGCTGCAGTCTCATGGATTTAATTGTCTGCAATTAGACTATTTCCAAATGTGTTTCTTCAGTCCAGATCTATCATTTGAACTATACAATGATATTTCTTATTACCATGTATTCCCTCGTAAATGTCTAAGGAGTACTTCAAATATTACATGTTCCAAACCCTATCCTAGTTTCATCCATTTCTCCAACTTGGTCTAGCCACAACCTTCCCTGGTTGAGGTACTACTGGCAACTCCAGTCCTCAAGTTATCTGATCCCAAATTCTTGAGTTATATTTGATAATATCTTCTGTTTGTCATGCCTCATACATGGGCATGTATGCCAAATTTGTCTGGTTATAAGCCTGGAATATACTATAAATATGATCACTTCTCACCATGCCACCATTACTAACTGGTACAAGCATTTCTTTTTGTGGGGTTACCACATTAGCCACTCACCATGCTATTGCCGTTTGTCCCACAATCTAATTTCAATAGTACAACCAAAGGGAATCTTTTAAAATGACAAATAATTTCACACTCTCCCTATAACCCTTCAAATATTTTCTATCACTTAAATTCTTGCAATTGCCTGTGATCCCTTATATATGTTTGTTCATGCACATGTGCATTCACCATGTCTATACACTCTCCCATTTCCTCAGTATCAGCATTGCTTAGAGATAAATCAGAAGTCAGAAAAATAAGTATAATGATTAAATGCACATAAATGCTAAAAGGGAAAAATAAAGCAATGAATAAATATTGGGGAAATAAGAGAAACAGGTTAAACAGAAACCATAAAAGCAAAAACAGTTTAGCAATTTTCTAAGCATAGTATGTAGGACATGGCTAACTCCACTATTTGTTCACTACCAACATCAGCCAAGCTATTTACCTTCTCTGAGTCTCAGCTTTGTACTCAGTACAGGAAGTGTTTTAGTTTTTATTTTTCACCAAAATATTCGACAAGAACAATTTTAGAAGAGGAAAGGTTTATTTGGCACTCACAGTTTTAGAGGTCACAATTCATGGACAGCCAACTCCATGGCTCTGTGCCCAAGGTGAGGTAGAGCATCAGTGCAGAAGAGTGTTCTGGAAGAAAAAAGCTTAGGACACAGCCATCAGGAAGCAGAGAGAGAGAGAGAGAGAGAGAGAGAGAGAGAGAGAGAGAGAGAGAGAGAGAGAGATCCATTCAACAAGGACAAAATATAAGCCCCATAGACACACATACTGGGGTGACCTACCTCTTTTAGGTACACTGTACCTGCCTACATTTGCCACCCAGTTAATCCATTCAGGTGGATGTAGATCAACATACTGATTAATTCAAGATTTTCATAACCCAGTCTTTTAACCTATAAACTTGTATTGTCTCACACATGGAGTTTTGGGGAATACCTCCTATCTATACCATAACAGGAGGGTAGTGATACCTCTCATGCGGGGTTGTGATATGACCACCATGTATGGAGATGCATCCCACATATGTGAACTTAAATCTTTAGAACCCAAGCTATTAAAGGCAAAGAACCTGGATCATAGTTTGACCTGGAAAAAAATCATAGTCAATGACCTTGTCCCAATGGGAGAGACTTTATGAGACTGTATACAACCTGGATTCTATTTCCTTTTTTTATTGGTGAAAATTACAGATTATATAAAAACACCTGTTTCTACCAAATAGCAAAGAACTAGTTGGCAGACCCTTTTTGGAAATATTTTGGGGATAAAGCAGTAAAGAAATATTGAGGGAGAAAGGAGACTATGCAAATAAGGCACCTGCTTTGAGAAATTGTATTTAAATTAAGAAGATAAAAAGATACTATTGAATAAGTACATATGATAGATATAGAAGAACAGAGGACAGAAGGATAACTATAAATTTCAAGGGAGAAATAACATCAACTTAGGTGAAAACTCATAAAAAGGCAAATATATTGTATTAGTCTTTTATCAGTGCACTAAATAACTAAGAAAAGCAACTTAAACAAGGAAAAGTTTATTTGTCACTCAAGAGATTCAGAGACTTCAGTCCCTGATTGTCAGTTCCATTGCTCTGTGCCTGAGGTAAAGAAGAACATTATGGCAGAAGAGCATGGTACAGAAAGCTACTCAGCTCATGGCAGCCAGGAAGGGGAAAGAGAAGAAGGAGCCAGGGAGAAGATATTCCCTTTTAGAGCATGTGTTCAGTGACTTGCTTCCTCCAGTATGTCCCACCTCCAGTAAGTCCATTCAACTACCAGTAAATGCATCCACTGATGAGGTCAGTGCCCTTGGAATCCATTCATTGCCTAAGAAACTCACTTCTGTACCTTGTTGAACTGGGACACAGTTTCAACATGAAATTGTGGAGAATATTCCAGATCTAAACCATAGCATATGTATTTTCCACTGTATTCTATTCTATTTTCCACATGTATTTAGGTTGGAACAGTGAAGCTGGTATGGAGACCATAAGATAAATTATTTCCAGAAGGACTTTAAATCCGATCAGTATGTGAATTGGCATGGTGGCCTGGTGAAGAGAGATAGGGAAGAATGGATGGCATGTAGTTTGGGGGAAGAATCTCAGAGATAATACTAAGAATAATAGGAGGAAAAATTAAATTAATTATACTTTTTCTTACTCTTATGGTGCTAGAGATAAAAAATCTGTGGAAATAATGGAAAAATATTAATTTCTAGAAATACCAGTGTGTCAAGACCCAAGAAACACATTTCTATTGAATATATTCTAAATGGCATGACCGAAAACACTATTGATTATAATAGGTATGAAAAAAGGAAATTATTCTACAAATTCTTCAAGGGTAAAATGATTAAATTAATCAGAGTGCCTTCATAATCAACATTCATTGAAAATCTTTTTATGTGTTATCTTTCTATGTGCTGAAAATACAAAGGTGACAAGAAGAATTTTAGCTCAAAATTCTGTGTAGTGTTTAGAAAAACTGAGTGGGTCTGTGTTTATGTGTGTGTTGTCTCCAAGATATTATGTTATATTATATTATGTGTGATCAGATTTATGGGTAAATATATATACATATGTGCATGTGCTTGTCTATGTGTATACATGTGTGAGTGTGCAACACAACACATATACTTAATGTACATGTAAAAATAGAAAAGAGTCTAAAAGGACTTGCATCAATTTTGAAACAGTGGTCACATATGAGGAAATATAATAAACACTGCTAATTGCTCTTAAATATCTATTATTTCCTTTTTGTGGTGATATAAATCCTAAATAATAGCCAGATACAAATTATACACAATACACATTTTCCACCTTCTCTCTTGAGCAACTGTTATCATGTAACTTACTTCTAACCAATGAGATTTTAGCAGAAATGTCATGGGAAGCCTCTGGGAAATGTTATTAGAGAAAGGACTCTTGTCCTTATTCTTATCTTCCTATTTTGTCCTGACTAGAATATCAACAAAATGGCTGGAACTCAAGCAACAATTTTAAGTCATGAGTTGGAAGCTATGTATTGAGGGGAACCAAGAAATAAGAAAAAATTAGTCAGGTTCCTAACACTGGGAGCTTTATCATTCAGAACTGTCATCCAGGAAACATCATCCATTGATGACCCTTAAGTCAGTGATATAGTAGACATTTCTTTTACTTGCAGGAAGAAAAAAAATGACTTTATGTAATTTGACCCTTTAATATCTAGGATGTATTCAGATACTACTTTTATAGCTCAATGTTTAAACATAGATTTTTCATTATAGTTTTGTTTTCCTAAGTTTTATAAATGAAACTTATTAAACCAATTTTGAGATATCTAAAAATTTTTCAGTTATATTTTGTCTTGATGGAAACCCAGCTTCCATCTTGTCCTAAATGGCCTTGTATGTTTTATCTTACCTGGCAGTTTCACACATTTCACTGAGATTCCAAGATAGAAAACTTATTTCCCCATATTTTTTTAACAGCTAAAACTTGAAAAACATAAAAGTTTATAAGTTCTTTAATATTCACTGACATTTCACATGTGTTGGTCAGGTTTCTGTTACTGTAACAAATACCTGAGATAAATCAGTTTAGTGGAGAGAAGGTTTATTTTTGCTCATAGTTTGGGTATTGTAGTCCATGATAATTTGGCCCTCTTGTTTTGGGCCTGTGACAACACAACATGGTAAGAATGTAACACAGAGCAGGATTCTTCCTTTTCCAACCAGAGAGTGAAAAGGAAAAGAAGACTGGAGTCCCATGGTCCCCTCTACTAGAAGGCCTCCAGTGACCTAAAGACCTCCCGCTAGGCCCCACCTCTTAAAGTTTCTAATACCTCCCTGTAGCCCCACCTTTGAGGGACAATGTGATCCAAATGTTTGAGCCCTGCCAAAATATTTTTCTTCTTTATGTTTCTACTGTGCTTTGAAGGCATTTTTATACTTTCGATTATAGAAAGTTTAGGAATTTTGTGATTTCTATTCATTTAAATGTTGAAGCAAACACAGCATCTGTATTCCCCTTTTTAGATCTGAAAAGATATGCCCAAATAAATATAACAATAGAGGAAAATTTAAAACAGTACTCTAAATTTAAAAAGCATGACCTACATGAACCTAACATAGTCAAATTTTAGAAAGGAACACTCTTAAGAAATTGTAGCTTTTTCAGATGACCTTAAAAAATTGCCCTAGTTTAGATGGATAATGAATGATGCAGATAAGAGCAGGATATGAACTCAAGATAAAGCATGGCCAATTTGTTCTTGTGGTGCAGGAGCACTTCTGTTATCTTCTCTGTAGATTCTCACTCCCCGGTAAGCAAATGAGGGCTCTCGAGTTTGTATCACAGAAATATATATCTATCAAGCTTTGTGTAGAATTTTCAAGGCTGTATTAAAATTGTATTGCTTCTCTTCAATGGCCAAAGCAAGTCACTGGCTAAGGTCCAGTTGAAAGACTAGAGAAAATACTACATTATTTGATGGCCATCATCTTACAAGGAGGAAGACATATGGTAAGAACTTTGTGGGTGCTTTTTGTTATCTACCATACTAATCAGTTTGGGTAATAAAGTAGAGGGTATGAGTTTAAGTAACTAATAGAGACCAGGGAGTTATGATACAAAAGTATAGGTATAGGTACTAATGCATACAATATGCTTGAATGATGAGGGCTAAAGTAAACTTTCCACAGTGGCACTGCCTCTCAGATTTAGCAAATTGTTGCCACATAATCCAATATTTTTCACAAGGAATTTTTTTTGGTACTAGGGATTAAACACAAGGGCACTTAACACACTGACCTAAATCCCAGTCCTTATTTTTATTTTGAGAAAATAAGTTGCTTAAGACCTCACTAAATTGCTGACACTGTCCTTGAACTTGCAATCCTTCTGCCTCAGCCTTCCAAGCTGCTGGGATTACAAACATTTGCCACCACACCCAGTTTCACATGAAATTTTAATATGGGATTCTCCTGTAGCATCTTCAAATTTTAAATGTTGACTGAAGTATTTTAAAACTCTGGACAAAATAAATACATTTGAAAGTTACATTTGAAGTCATAAATTTGTGAGTAGACACAAGAGGTTGTAAGGATGAAATGTTTCAAGTTTATTTAATGAAATTTAAACAGTATAGTTAATATTTATTTCTTCAATACATATTTATACTACAGCTAGACACAAGAGGTTATAAGGATGAAATGTTTCAAGTTTATTTAAAGAAATTTAAACAGTATAGTTAATATTGATTTCTTCAATACATATTTATACTACAGCTAGTGAAAGCCAACAGGTTAATTTTTAAAAGTGATGATATATAACTACCAAACTCTATAATAACTATTTACCATAAATAATACCAGAAAGATTACCTGGGCAAAATTCAATGAAGCAAAAAATGTATAACAACATTTTAAAACAAAGACAAATATTAGCCCACTTGGAAATAATAAATAACAAATTAAGAACAACAACAAAAGAAAAAATTTTCCTAAACTATTCTTCCAGCAAAGAAATTCGAAAACTAAAAGTATATAATATTTAGAAAACAATAACAAAACCATTACACGTAAATCGTTCTCAGAAATTAGAGAAACACATGCATCTTTAAACTGTTCTCAATTATTAAATTATAAATGATGAACTTAGTGTTCCACTGAATAAACAAAATAATTATTAATAAAATTTAAAGAAAGCTATGAAGTTTAAGTTAAAACACATCAAATATCTTTAATTTGTCATTTATAAATCAATAGGATTGATTAAAGGAGAAAAGCCCAGTTGTTTTGGAAAAGTTGTATAACAAAAATAATCCCTGCAAATTATGATTTAAGAGAACAGAATGCTTAAATAATATTAAGAAAATGTATATGCTACAATGAAAGAAAATTTCCACAAGCATGACAGCATAATATCACTATGCTAATTAATTTGAAAA
Source organism: Callospermophilus lateralis (assembly GCF_048772815.1). Lineage (NCBI taxonomy): Eukaryota > Metazoa > Chordata > Mammalia > Rodentia > Sciuridae > Callospermophilus > Callospermophilus lateralis. Next base: position 98,929,693 of record NC_135312.1, on the reverse strand, counting down.
AATCTTAAGAAATAAATTATTAGAAAATATCCCATCATTAAAATTGGTTCAAAAGGAGAAAGAAAAATTTATACATATTTCAAATATACCAAAATGCACATTGATTTTCAAACAAATTAATAGCGTTATTCTCTTTTCTTCATTCCTTTCAGGAAAAAAAGTCAGCCATATCATTAGGACATTTCATAAGAGTTCTCAAATTAATTTTGTAGTATTAGAGTAATGCCCCCCCAAAAGACTGGCAAGGATACCACATGCAAAAACGTGTTGCAAAAAGGTAACAATATCCAGTATCACATGTGAACATGAGTATTCACAAACCTTAATGTTTTAGTCAGTTTTGCTGCTGTGTCTAAAGGACCTTACCAGAACAATTATAGAAGAGGAAAGTTTATTTGGGGACTAACAGTTTTGGATGTCTCAGGAAGAGTGTGGCAGCGGGAAACAGTTCACATGAGGATCAAAAAGCAAAGAGTAAGGTCTCCACTCTCAGAAACAAATATATACCCCAAGCCACGCCCCTATTCCCACCTCCTCCAGCCACGCCCTACCACTTCAGTTACCACTCAGTTTATCCTTATCAGCAGATTAATTCACTGATGGGGTGAAGGTTTCTTTATAACTCAATCATTTTTCCTCTGAACCTTCTTGCATTGTCTCACACATGAGGTTTTGGGGGACACCTCACATCCAAACCATAACACTTAAAATACATCTATCCTTTCATATTTGACCCACCATATATTACAACATGCTAAAAGATTACTAAATATTATTTATTTCAAGAATAAAATATTTGTCAAGAACATGTTATTCTGATTTTTTGAGTAATTAATAGAAGGATAAAAGTCTATAATTATAACAAAAAAATAGTAAAAAAGAGTATCATTTGAGGAGATCAAGTTTGTAAGGAATAATGGTAGCCACATGCATTTTTAAATGAATGAAATAAATACTATTGAAATTATAAAGAGATTTTTGGAAAATTAAAGAAAACTTAGATACAGCCGTGTGGCACTTAACAGAAGTAATATGTTTGAGAAATACATTCTCAGGCAATTTTGTCATTGTTCAAGTAGAACAAACTGTCATTAGACAGAGAGAGAGAGAGAGATCAGAGCCTACTACACAGCTAGCCTGTGAGATGAGGGAGGGAAGGAGAGGCAGAATGAGAGAGTAGCCAGTGCTCCTAGGGCCATGATGAACAAAACAACATGAGATTGAATGAAGCTCAAAGAAAATGTTGCAGTGAAGAGACGGGGCAATACAAGCTACTTGAGGCTGCTGCTGGGGTGATATAGCATTGCCTTTACAGTAAACTTGACTTTAATAAATAGGTGGAGTGTTCCCTAGAATAAAGGTATAATAGCTATATAAACAGTAGCAGAGCCATGTAATATCATTATCAAGTATTATGTACTGAATGTAATTTTATGTGCTATACTTTTATAAAACTATCAGTACAGTAGATTTATTTACATCAGCATCACCACAAACACGAGTCATTTATTACACTACAAAATTAGGATGGCTCCAGTGTCCCTAAGTGAAAGGAAATTTTCAGCTCCATTATAATCTTATTAGACAACTGATATATTTGCAGTCCATTTTTGACCAAAATATCATGGTGTCGTGTGTGGCTGTATATTTAGTGAATGGGCCCATTGTGTTCCTAGAAAAACTGATCTAGGACAATAAGATTTGAGATACATCTTAGTAATTATTGGACTTAAAAGACAAACAAACAAAAAAAAAGGAGAAGAAAAATGTCCTCAAAGCTCAGAGCAAAAAGATTAAATTATTTTAGTGGTACCACAAACAAGTATCAGCCTTCTAAAAACAATATACAAAGCAGGCCAGCAATGGAGATATAGTTTGAGAAGATATGAGCCAGATATTTTATATCCAGCTCAACACTCCCTCATGGCCAAGGAAAAACTGGTTTTAAAAATACAAATATATTTAAAAGCAACATAAAAGTGGACTTGTGAACTTGAGAGTAAGCTTCACTTACCCAAGATATAATAGAAGAAACTGTCAAAATGACCAATAGTTAAGTATTTAATATTAGTCATGGTTGGAGAACTGGGTTAAATAGTAATATGGAATCATTGCATGTACTAACAATGAAAGAATGATATATTTTTTAAACATTTTCTATATTGTATTTTTTTAACATTTTCTATATTGTATTTTTTTGATATTTTAAAAAGGGAAGAAAGGGAACAAAGAAGGGAAAACAGGACATTGTTATTTAGATTAGAGAACAAGTGCAGATCATAGATTTCACTTAAAATTGAAAAAAAGTGAGTGAAAGATTAAGTGGAAAAACAGAGGGAGTAAAAAGCATTATGAAAAGTATAAATATGAATGAAACCACAATCATAAAATCACAAATATTTCTAAATACCTAAAGAAAAAAGTAAGCAAAGACAAACTACATAGAAAAACACAGTAAATTTAACAAATGTCACAGAATAAAAAATAATACAAATAGTAGATTAAATAATATGTGTCTCTTGGATATAAATAAACTGCTACACCCAGAAAGCATACCATTTTCTTTAGCACACATGTTGCATTGACAAGTCAACCATATGTTAGAGCTCGAATAAAATCCCCTGAAATTCCATTGAGGACATACATTGCAAACAATGTTCTTTGATCCAAATGTAATAAAACTAGAAATTAAAAGCAAAAGTAAATAATGACTTTCATCTGAAATTTAAGAACATCTTCTCTTAGCTTTTGAGAGAAAGGAAAAATAAAAACACATTGAAATTTTTAAAAATTAGTGGGAATAAAAATAGAACTTACCAAAATCTATAAAAAAATTTAAAAAGTGTTTCATAGTCTTAAAATTTTCTAACAATTAAAATGGCAGTAAACATTAAAAATAATTTAAAATTTCAATTTTAAAATCTCAGTTTTTTAAAAAATGAGATTTGGAATGGCAATTTTTTATCTCAAACAACCAATCTCTTACTTAATGGCTAAACATTTAAAGACATTGCTATTAAATCTAGGAAGAAGATAGAAATATCAGCCATAATCTAATTATTTGAGTTTTTGACATATATTCATATTAAAATAAAAGAAAAAGAGCAAGCCGAAAAATTTTTCCAATACGAGTCAGAATTAACATTATTTTTAGGAAATATGATATTTAAATGATCTAAATAAAGTAAGAGAACTAGCTTAAAATCTATTAACTTTAATTAGAAATTTTCATATTTTGACCAGTTAAAAGTATACAGAATTGCCAGCCATCGTGGCTCACCCTATAATCCAAACTACTCTAGAGATTGAGGCAGGAGGATTCCAAGTTGGAGGCCAGCCTGGGAAACTTAACAAGAATCTGTCTCAAAAAAAATAGGAAGGGCTGGGGATCTAGCTCAGTGGCAGAGCATTTACCTAGCATGTGCAAGGGCCTGGGTTCAGTCTCCTGTACTGCAAAAACTAAACAGTATATAGAATCATAAACTGGCATAAATAGCTATAATAAAAAAGGGAATGTTAGACTTGAGTAAATAAACAAGAATAAATGGGAAGATATGATGTCAGACCCAAAGACTATTGAAATGTTCTCATTAGAGCGTAAGTTATCTTTGATCAACTCAGGAACCCAAAAGGACTTCATGAATTTATGAAAATGTTTTAAAATACATCTGAAGATATACTCTGAGTATGTTGGGGCACAACTATAATCCCAGCTACTCCAAACACTGAAGCAGGAGGATCATGAGTTCAAAGCCAGCCTCAGCAACTTAGAGAAGCCCTAAGAAACTTAGTGAGACCCTGTCTTAAAATAAAAATAAATAAATAAAATACATCTGAAGATATTGCTGAAGTGGTTTTACTGTAAAAAAAAAAATTCCAAAGATGAAAAAAATAATAAAACAAGAAGAATTTTTTGTGTTGTAGATATTAAGGTAAAATTATTAAAGTTATACAGATATACCAATAAAACAATAGAAATCCCAACATGGTGTGTATGTATGTATGTGAATTATGAACTAAGTATATACTGAAGGAGTAATTTCAAATCTGGAAACAAACTATGGATTTTTCTAGAACAACACTGAAGAAGTGGGCTAATTACTAGGAGAAGTAGAATATGTCCCCATCACATTTATTCTGGAGATATGGAGATACATGCCTAGGATGGAGTCTTGGCATTAGTACTTCTAAACTATATGGCTTTAGGCAAGTTACCTAATTAGTCTGTCTCACTTTTCTTATCTGTGAAATGGTGATGGTAATTTTTAATTCACAAGTTGATTTTAAAGATAAATTGAATTAATCATTGAAAAATATTCGGTGTACAGTAAGCACTATGTGAGTTTTAAATAATATAAACAATTTAGTAACAAAATAGATTTTATGTAGCTATAGTACTGGTTAAATACCTTACCAGGTGCTGAGCCATAAGCATATTAATGCCATTCATTCAATGGGCTCACAAATACCTTACATAAAAATGTAAAAGTAAACATTTTCTGAACTATTAAATGTGATCTTGATGTCAGAATAGAAATTATTTAATGACACTTTCATTTGTTGTGCCTACAGAGTTATTCATTTCTAGCAGATATTGGAAAATTAATGGATACTGTGTTGTATTTTTAATTGAAGCTGAAATAATAACATATAAAAATGATGTATTAAAAATGTCTATTTTTCCTTCAAAGAAATACATAAAATCTTGACTTGTTGTATAAGCTTAATGATTTATGGTTTGACAATTTGATTATTTTTTTTCTCTTTCCCATAAAATATTATTTTAGTTTCTCCCATGAATGATAATAACTTAGGCCCATTTTTTACTTAGAAAAGTATTAAAATATACAGTCAGAATTTAGACAAAATGTTTATACTCCTATAGTACTAAGCATAGAAGGATCATATACTAAGGTCCTAATAAACAATTTTGACATTAGAATTTCATTATACAAATAAGTGATCTAAAAGGTTGAGTTTAGCCCACGGTCATAGTACATTGGCAGATGTAGGACTTATGTACCTTCTTCTTCCTTTTTTCTTTTCTTTGTTCCTCCTTCTCTCATTACTTCCTTTCTTCCTTCTTTCTTCCCATTCTTCTTTCTTTCAACCTTTCCTCTTCCATCTCTCTCCACCTTTCCTTTCTTCAGCGTGTTCCTTATCCCAAAAGAACCTGGAATCTTTACAGTGTGACATTATTTGAAAGTTAAAGAATATCAAATAATATTTATTAAAGCTGTCAATTAAAAACTCTATAAAAGCTTATTCTCTTGAAGAGCAAGAGAAGAAAATACATCATTTCATAAGTTCAAGAGGCAAAATATGCACCAAAACTCTTCAAAACAATTTTGCTTCTACTTTGTGTTTAAAAGAAAATATTTAAAATAGGAAATGATAAGGAAAACTTTTAAGAAGATTTGAGTTAATGATAGGTCCTTTTCATGAGTTCAAATTCTCAGATCCAGATGAATGAGATCCTAGGGAAATAAACGCATTTACTCACATGATAGATGTATTATTATAGGTTTATGTTCAAAACACAGAAAGAGAAGTGTTAAATAGTTTGAGATTGGTATATTCAAATTTTAAAAATATGTATGTTCATTCCTATGTGGCAGCAAGTTTTTTATTCCAAGATAAAAACTAAAGAATAGATCATTAATCAGATGTGTTGTAGATGATAAAAATAAGTTAATTTTCCTTTTGACAGCATTAGCTATTGATGAGAACTTGAATAATTGATTCCTCATATATTTTGAGTTCAATAATAACTTTTACAAAGCATTTAAAAGCCATATGGAGAAATTTCGTTTGATGATGGTATGGTAAAGAATATTCATCGGGGATTAAAATACATATATGGAGTGTTAACTAGTGGTCATTTTCAAAGTGGATATAGCTTTATAAGCACATTGCCACAGTATGAACTTGCCAGAATACTTTTCAGTAATTTCATTAACTACTAATGTGGATGAAGAATGAAAGATCTGCTCTTCAAACTTTCAAATGACTCAAATCTAGGAGGAAAAATTTGACAAGATGAACAACAGGTAAAGATTCAAAATATTATAGACAGATGTGAAGGATGTAACAGATCCAAAGAATGAAGTTGTTAAGAGACAATAAAATCCAACGTTTTCTTCAAAATCATTTGCATAGGACTTACGAATACTTCTAGTTTTGTTAGTGTTTCCTTTTAGGTTGTTTTAAAATTTCATTTGTCCAAAGTTTAGGCCCTGTTGTATTTTACTTAATAATGATTCAGGCCCCAATTTCATTTTTTGTAAACTATGTTATCTATGCCAAGGGGATAAACATTGACGATTTAGAGTATGTTCATAGCAGAATGACCAACATTTTGAGGGGTATGTAAATCATGTTATAGAAAAACTAATTGAACAGACAAAAACCTTAACAAATTATTTTTTGTTTTGAAAAAATATCTTCAAATAGGATATATGATAGTATTCTTAATGTATTTGAAAGCTTATCATAGGACTGATATATTCAGATTAAAAATATGATGTATGGGTGACATAATTAAAATATTTAATAGATGGTAAAGGGAAGTAGACATTAATTTATTATGAAATAAAAGCTTTATAATAACTAGTATGTTTCAAATGTAAACTGTTTTTCTTGGAAAGAATTAATTGGACTTGCTATATATTAAGTAAAGCACTCTATGCAAAATATATAACATAGCACTGATATATAGTAAGCTTTATGTAAATAAGTAACTATTAGGATTATTAATGAACTTACCACTGTAAATTAATTAGATAATTAGATAATTATTTTTTTGATCTGTTAATTTATTTCAAACAAATTTAGAGCTTGTTTTTAGCTTAAGTTAATCTTCTAATATTCAAGATAATTTACTTGTTAGTCAGGCCTCATTTTATTATCCATCTATCTCCTTTTTATGAATTGAGAAAATACAAATTTTATATTTCCTTCCAAAGAAAATATGTAACTATATAATTAGAGTAGTTTTTAAAGTAAATTTACACAATGGACTATTACTCAGCCTTAAAGAATAATGAAATTATGGCATTCGCAGGCAAAAGGATGGAGCTAAAGAATATTGTGCTAAGCTAAATAAGCCAAACTCAAAAAACTAAAGGCTGGATGTTTTCTGATAAGTGGATGCTGATCCGTAATGGGGGATGGGAGTAGGGAGCAATGGAGGAAATTTGGATCTGGCAGAAGAGAATGAAGGAAGGGGAAAGGGCAGGGAGGGTGGGAAGTATGGTAGAATTAGATGGATATTATTACCCTATATGCATATATGATTGCGTGACCAGTGTGACTCTGCACCATGTGCAGCCAGAGGAATGAAAAGTTGTCTTCAATTTGTATAAAATGTGTCAAAATGCTTTCTGTCATGTATAACTAATTAAAACAAATTGAAACAAAGTCTCTACTGAGATGGTAAAAAAAAATTTATATTTTAGTTTTAGTGCTAGTCTTAAACAAAATTTAAATAATTATTTTACATTAAATATTTGGCATATATAATGCATCTGGAAGAAGTGCCAGGAAGAAAATGGCACACGAAGAATTTGTTGGAGGGAGTTACTCTATTTAAATATGTGTAGAGATATAAAGATCTTTTCCTTTTCCACAGAACAATGTAAATCCACTGAAAATCTTAAAAGTGTGGCAGGACTGGATCAGATTTGCTCCACAGAAAGATAACTTTGTCTGTAGTAGAGACAATGGAGAGGAAGAAAGGTTGATTTCATGTAGACCCGTGGTAAAACGGGGCCCAGGATATCAATGATGAGAACTAGAGAATGGATTTGGGGATTTTCAGAAGTAATAAGGCTGGGGAAGATAGTGAGACTACAAAACTTAAGGACCTATATAAGAAGATGTCATTCATTGAAGTAGAAGACATTGAAAGAGGACTGATTGGCACTGAATATCATGAGTATGGTCATGGCCATGTAAAACATGAGGTATGTTTGAGAGATTTTAAGAGAAATGGAAAATATGTAGTTGAATAAACACATATAGAGTCCAAAGCTCAGATACAGATCTAGAAATTAAAATTTATAAATAAGGTATACTGAGGAGGACAATGGAAGTAACAGATATGAATGGATTGTCTCAGCAGAGGATCTCAAATGAGAAAAGGGTGTAGGCCCAAGTCCAGAGGATGCTAATGACTTTGAAAGAAGAATTGAGAAGGAGATTTACATCATGTCATAAATCTCCAGGGAAAAGCAATCATCAATGTCAAATACTATGGAAAGGGCTAATAAGATGAGCACTGAATTGCCTCCACTTAATTTGGCAATGCAAAGATTCAAAAGCTCTGTTTCCATGAGTAAGACTGTCCAATAATATGGGTTTTCAGAGTGACTTGGATGTGTGAAAATGGAGACAAATTTTCAGAGAAAACTAACTCTGAAAAAAAAAAAAAAGAAAAGAAACCATATTCACTGGGAGTCAGAAGTGATAGGGAATTGAATGAAGGGCGTTTCTCCCCTTTGTTTTAATGAGAAAGAGTTAACTCTTTGGGAATATACAGCCTATAGGATGATATTGAATACATGAAGAGGAATTTAAGTATCTGAAATAAAAGATCAGTTGATAAATCAGTTGATAAGTTTACTGATGAGGGTAGGCCTTAGATAGAAAAGAGGACAGTCCCTCTTTTGTAAAAAGGTGTTTGAAAAGAATAGGTTGGTATGGAGCATAGGTGGAGAGGTAGAAATTAGTGTGAATTTTAATCTTAGATCTTCTGTGTTGCCTATCACATAGCAGTGTAGGTCATCTTCTGAAAGTTGGTGTGGGTGATGAGAAGATTAAAGGTTTCTTGAGGGTGAAGATTTGAAAATCATTATAGAAAGTGGACAAGCATGTTGTCCAAGTAGCTCATTAAGTAAGACAGGTAAGAATGAGCCATCATCTCTGATAACTTCTGATTGTGTTCATAAATATGTAGGAAGTTTTAGGGCCATCCTTCTGAATCTGTACTCCTTTGGCTTTGTGTGTGTGTGTGTGCGTGTGTGTGTGTGCGCGCGTGCTCTAGTATAGATCTCTATTAGAGTAAGGATGATCATATTCATTTCAGTCAGAAATGTCTGCTATATCATTGATTTTGAAAGTTATAGTGAGGCACCTCCTTAGGAAGGTATATGCAAACCTCGGAGACAGGAAAATGTGTGTTTATGTTGTGTGTGTGTGTGTGTGTGCATGTATGAAGTTTAAAAAAGTTTATTATGTTATTCTGATATACCCTCCACAGGGAGGGTGGCAATTTTTCAAGAATATTGGAGCTGAATGTGACCTTGAATTTAGAATTTCTCTGTAGACAAATGGCAACTAACTTGTTACATTTATTAATAATTATTTTAGTTAGCTTTTTCACTGCTATAACTAAAAGACCCGACCAGAACAATTGCAGAGGAGGAAAAGTTTATTTAAAGGCTCCTGGTTTCACAGGTCTAAGTCCATAGACAGTGGGCTCCATTCCTTGGGGCTTGAGGTGAAGCTGAACAACATGGTGGAAGAGTGTGGGAGAGGGAAGTGACTCACATCATGGTCAGAAAGCAGAGAGAGAGACTCTACTAGCAATATACAAAATATGTACCCCAAAGCCATGTCCCCGATGCTTACTTCCTCCAGCCACACCCTACCTACCTTCAGTTACCACTCAGTTAATCCCTGTCAGAGGATTAATTCACTGACTGGGTTAAGGCACTCATAATCCAATCATTTTGCCTCTGAACCTTCTTGCATTGTGTCACACATGAGCTTTGGTGGGACACCTTACATCCAAACCATAACAATAATTAAGTGTAAACAACATAAACTTTTATTTTTTCCTTGGTAAATGAATAAATCTCTAGTTATTTTTCTTACCTTATAGAAATTCACTTTATGATACCTAGAAATATGCATTATCCATTACTAAAATCAATGGAGGAAATGTTCCATGGTATAATCACTTAAATATAGAACAATTAGTTGTTAGCAAAATATTTACAAACATTTTACAAATATTTAATCCACATGTCAGTAAATTCCTCCTTAGGTAGAAGTTTTTGACTTTGGATTGAGTCATTAAATGCTTTGGGTCACTAGTGCACCAATTAGTAAATTACTGATCCATAGTACTTTACCAGCCTGAAAAAGTAAATGCACCTTCTGAGAGCCTAATTGAATCTTGGAGAGTTATTTATTTGCCATTAAGATCAAGATAAATGAATCAGTTCACAATAGTGTTGCTGAACAGTTAACATTAATTTCACAAATAGATAAATTGAAGCTCAGAAGAGACAGGAGTGGAAAGCTAAATATCCAGGTACCATATTCATTCTGAAAAGACCCAATTCCAACTACGTAGCTATAAAAACATAAAATGTGAGTTTGAAAACAATATTAATTATTTTTCTACAAATCCAATTTTCATGTAGAATTAGTAAGCTTAATACCAATTTGTTTAGTAATTCTGAACTTGTAGTTCATATATAAATATGGCCTTACAGCAATTAAGAAGTTCATTTTTTAAAAAATGAAAAATTTCAATCTCTCATAAGAAAAAAATTTATCCTGAAACTTGTTACATTGACCTCCTCCAATATGGGTCTTTTGGAAAATGAATAATATCTTGCAATATGATAAAACAGTCATGTATACAATCTTCCAAGTAAGAAAACCACTTTAATTCACCTCTGTGTTTACTGAGAATTGAACAGATAATTTAATTTCTCCAATTTTTAGTATCTCAGCCTACAAAATGGAGAAAATACATTATTTATAGCTCATTGTAAGAATTCAGTGAAAAAACAATTATTTGAATACTTAACACTGAGCTTTGCACACACCACTCACTATTTAATTTGAGCTATAACATTAAGAGCATTATTATTTCCAAGACCAGATGAATCTTAAATTGGTTTATTATTACACTTGGCATGTTACTTTTCTTTACATTTTTCTTGATCTCCAAAAGTTATAAAATAAATTTCTACTCTTTTTTATAAAACATAAGAAAGAAAAATAACTAGAAACTTCAACATGTAACTTAACTCGTGTTTGTATTTGTCTGGAAAGGGGCTTTCCACAGCTTTAATCACAGCCACAGATTATTATTTCAAGATGCATCTTTTAGATATTTAAATATGTATTATACCATAGAATGTAAATGTGAATTCATTTATTCTGTGCTTTACTGAAATTCTGTGATGAGTTTTAAATAATTAAAATAGCATGCGCTATAGTTGTAAGTGCAATCACTGAGACTCTGAAGAGACACATACTGAGAAAAGGGGTTATAGCTCCAGGAAAAATTATCTGCCTTCTTAATCATTAATTGTCATTGAAATGCTTTTGAAGTTTATACAACAGAATCCTGGTTGAGACTCTGGCATCTGACACTATATAACAATGCAGTGAAAGCTCTAACAAACTCTATTATATAAGAGCCCAATAATATAAATTTTTATTCAGAGATATTTAAACCAAAGGTAAAATGTCACATTGAAGCTTTTAAATAACCTACCTAATAATTCACAAGTTAACAACATAGTTAATATTTTGGAAGCATTTTCTTGGAATACTTGTGTATGTTTTTCTTTCTACTGTGTCAATGATGGCTTTGATAAAATGATTCAAGGAAAAGAAGGCAATTTTCTTCATATGTTACCTGTGTCTGAGGTATTTGCTGATTTCACATGCACTGATAATATGAACAAGGTAATTTGTTTGCGTCTGGTGGGGTAGGATTTGTGGTGAGAAATACAAAATTCACACGTAGCTCTTCCATGAGAAATCTCTATATGTTTTCAGTTTATATAAAAAAAGTCTCAAGGTGTTGCCTGAGGCATCTATTTTTTTTCCCTCAAGGCAAGCTGAAGTGCTACAAATCAAGTTGTTTTCACACTACTAATATATTCCCTTTTTTTTTCAATTTCTCAGAGAGCTGACATAGGGATTTCTGCTTTAACCATCACCCCGGACCGTGAGAATGTGGTGGACTTCACAACACGTTACATGGACTACTCAGTGGGGGTTCTACTCCGAAGGGCTGAAAAGACTGTGGATATGTTTGCCTGTCTGGCTCCGTTTGATCTCTCTCTGTGGGCCTGCATTGCTGGAACAGTCCTTCTGGTGGGTCTACTGGTCTACCTCTTGAACTGGCTTAATCCTCCACGGTTACAAATGGGATCAATGGCATCTACTACACTCTACAACTCCATGTGGTTTGTGTATGGATCCTTTGTACAGCAAGGTAAGAAGAAAAACTACCTTTTGTTATTAAAAAAAAAAAAGGAGCATGTTGTTTTAAAATGCAATGTAGTTAGGATGATTCTGAATCTGACATCAATAAGAGTTCTAAAGGGTCCTCAAAGCAATGCTCAGAAAAGAACATTTTCTATTCTCCCCTAGTGGATCTCAAACCCAGCAGGTTTCCAGCAATAATGGCTCATTGTCATTTGGTATAAGCTCAGTTTTATCAACAAGGCAAAAGTGAATGTCAGAGTTAAGATTCACAAGATACCTCAAGATCAGAATTTCTTCCCCAAACTGATTTTCTGAGGAAATAGCCTTATTGCAACGAAACTACTTATCACTAGAGAAAGTAGTGATGTATGAGAGATGTTAGGACTTCTTTGTTCAGTGATGTTATTTCAGGAACTGAAAATATTCATTAGCAGTGAAAAGACTTGGGCTAATTTTAGAGTCTGATAAGAAGTAGTATATTTTATCTCTCACTTTCATATACAATCTTTACTAATGATTTAACCTATGAATTCATTATATTCTAAAGAATGCCTGTGCTTCGTTATTTAATATCCTATCTGCTCTCTTCTTTAAACCCATCTGATTAATTCCTTGATTCTCAGAATGGAATATTTATTTCATCCTTTATTTGAGACTACTGTCCTCATAGAGAATGAAATAATAAGGGAATCGGTAGTCTCTTGCAAGATCAACTTGTGTATTGAACAGGAGAGTTATGTGTTTCAACAGAGACCTGTGACAATTTTACCTTAATATTTATAGCTCTTAATAACACCTTACTTTCAATTCCCACTTGCTGTTGGATCTTTCATTAAACTTCATTCTATCTATTCTCATTTAATTAATCAAAGGCTAGTCTTGGCTAGAGATGTGGCTCAAGGGTAGAGCATTTTCGTAGCACATGAAGAGCCCTGTATTCAAGCTCCAGCAATGCCAAAAAAAAAAAAAAAAAAAAAAAAACCAATGATGTGTGTACCTCCTTCCTCTCCACTGTCTCACTTCTAACCTGGCCTATAAGCCTTTGGAAGCATTCCCCTCTCCCCCTTCTCTCTACCACTTCCATATAAGAGCTCCCAATGTTATCTTTAGCTATATATTTGTCACAGAACTTTTAATTCATTCATTAGTAGAGGAAAGGGGATACAAATAGTTGGGATAAAATTTTAGACCAAGACGTGAAAGAGACATTGGGATAAAATTATGTTGAGGGGAGTTTGTAAAGTTGAAGGCAAAAATATATTTGTTATTAGGAGTTCAAACTGATCTTTGGGGAAGTGATCAGTTAGTTAAAGGTATACAGGAAAAGGATGCTCAGATTTTTACTGCAGAAATATTCTGGTTATAATGTGGATAATAGATTGGGGGGGAAAAACACTGTGGAATGTAAGAAAAATTAGAAAATTATTATAATAACCCAGTAAAGAGTTAATGTGGCATGGTGGAATTGGAATTCAAGGGAAGGGTACTGATTAAATGGAACCAACAGAATTGAATAACTATATCGTGATACGGGAATTGGTAGTGAAGGAGGAAAAAGGAAATTAAGTTTTATCCTATGTTTCTGAGTTAGGAAAGTATGTATGTTGGATGTTGATTTTATTTACCGAAATGAAGAAAACAACAACAAAAAAGATATGAAAGAGCAGATGATACATTAATTTTGGTGCAAACCAGAGGGTATTTCTAGTGCTTGGTTAGTGGTTTGATATATTTGTCATATATACAAAAGAGATATCTAGGCTATATATATATATGAAATACTAGCATATAGGAAATTATTGAAGCCATGAAAGTGACTAAGATCATTTGGACAAATTTCAATACTCCTGATTAAGGACCACTGGTCCATAAAAGGCATAGAACAAAGCCCTAAGGAAAGGAATGGATGGAGGAGCCCTCAGTGGTGACTGATAGGAGTCCTTAGAAGGAGGTAAGGAAAGATCAGAACCCAGTAATACAATTATCAGAAAAAGGCAATACTTAAAGATAGAGAATTTGTTAATAATATCAAAGGACTAAGTAAGATTAGAGCTTGAAAGGTGTTCATTTGATTTAGCAGTAAACATGTTATTGAAGCCAAGGTTTGTCTTTGCTCCATGATGTCTGAGGCATCCACTAGGTGAAAGGCAGAAATCATCTGAAGTCTGTGTGCTGCACTTGCATGTTGGGTGGTTTATGCTGTGAAATATGGGCTTCATTTTTCTACTTGTGAGTCTGCTCATGTGATTTCTCTTCCTGGGATAGTTTGGCCTCACTCACTGTGTGGCAGTTGATTTCTCCAGAGGATGTTGAGAAATATAAGCATTGACTAGAAATAGAAGTCAGATATAATTAACCTGTTCTCATTTCATTTCTTCACTTTCCAATTTGTTTGAGCATACTTTCAACAATCACCCATATGCAGATGACTCACAAATCTATATTATCCATCATGAACTTCAGATTTGTGTAACTAAGTGTAAACTAGACCATTTTCTGTATGCAACAGGAATACAACTCTCATCATGCCCAAACTTGAGTTCATTTTACACTTAAACTTTTTGGCCTCTCATATTCTTATTCCTATTGAGGCCTCAGCAACCACCTAGACATACACAGAGACTTTTAAAATATTTTGTTTTCTTCTCCTTTCTCACCTCTCATGTTCAACTATAATCAAGTCCTATGAATTTTACCTCCTATATATTTCTAGGAGTGAAAATCTCCTCTCACCTAGAGAGATTAGTCTAGTTTGTTACCTAGATTAGGCCCTTATTTCTCACCTGAAGTATAGCAATCTCATTACAGATTTTTCTTTTTCCAGTTTTGTCCCTTTCAAATATATGACAGACATACTTGCACCCATACTCAAATGATCACTGCCATGAAAATATGACCACATAATTTCCATTTTCAAGTATTCCCTTAACTCCTTAATACTCACATTTAAAAGGCCTTAGTTCTTTAAGATGTAAACCATAGGCTCCCATCTGGCTCCCATCCATGCTCAGTTCTCATCTCCTGATTCTCACTTCCCACATGTAATTCTCTAGTTACTCTACACTGGTTTTAGTCCTATAAAAATAAGACTTTTCTGTTTCTCCACTTTTGTTTCTGCCTCTTGAATTCCTGAGATGGCTTTATGACCAAAGCCATTATTTCTGCTCCCACACTGTGTTTTTCTGTGGTAAATTGCTGTCCATTCTCCATCTCTTGCTTTGATCTCATTCCTTTCAAGAAGTCTTTGCTGGGACATGGGACTATCTTCTAGGCTTATCAATATATATTTATTATAGTACTTATTGACACACTGTATCTTTTATTCATTTGTCTTCACTTGAATTCTTTAAGTACAAGACATTCTATTTATCTTCATAGTCCTCTTGCCTGCATTTCAGTGTCTTGTATACATTAGATGTTTCATGAATACATAATGACCAGCTTAATGAATGAATGAATGCCAAAAACTTAACTAAATCAAACATGGAGTTAACTGCAATATTATATTTATTAGATTACAATCTTAAATAAAAATGTTAGTAAAATTGTCCCCCCAATGACCTGAAACTCAATAAACCAAAGAGGAAGTTTTTGTAATGTCCCTACCAAGTATCTTTTGTAATAAGTTAGAGTGGAAAAACATAAATAAAGTTTCCTATAGGTTGAAGAATTATTTTTGAGGATGTTGGTTTGAGTATGGATTGGCTTTCTGAATTCTTCCTCCAGGTAGGCAAATTTCAGTAAGTCTTGGAGTACAACCAACAACAAAACAAGATAAATAGAATTATCCATATGGTTAGTAAGCTTTTCCTAGTTCTATAAACATGCAGCAGATAGCAACAGTTATAAATATGTTAAGCACCTTTGCATCCCAACTGCTTCCTTAAATAAGCTGCACAGCCTGTAAGTTGATTGTACATTTATACAAATTCATAATGATGGATAATGTTGAATTGCATATGATTAACTGTTTTATCTTTGAAAAGCTGCTATTCCTCCACTTGCTAACAATGAAAAGGTGAATTCATTAAAAGATACTGAGAACATTTTTATGCTCTGATTAAAAATAAATTAGGAAAAGGCCCATAAACCCTGTGAAAAAGAGAATCAATCAGTGGCAGTGTCCATTGCATAGGCAAAGGAGCTGGAGTTAGTGGTAATTTCCAATAAAAATATAGTCTCTTAAGAGGAAGTACAGCTGTTATTTCAAAATTACAATCTTTATTGAGCTACTATACCAGATTGAATAGGGATAAAGATGCATTTCACGTGTTACCAGATAGATTTCTGAAAAAGAGTTCAGGGACAGCTAAAAGCAGAAAAATGTTAAATATATGAGTTGTTTACTAATCATGATCTTTAAAAAAATCTGTAACTTCAAAACATTCTGCAAAAACAGCTCAGGGAATTCAACTGTGCAAAAGCAGTATGGTCCATTATAGAGATAAACTCAGTACATCTGTTTAGCTGGAACATTAGAGCTTGTGAATTAGGTTGTAAATGCACAAATGAGAGACCAATTTTATACAAGTTTTGTTGTCATTTTACATCCTCCTCTATCTCCATGTCTACATGCATCTCCTTGAAATTAACATACATAAAAAAACTGGAGTTTAAGTTCTGCAGATCTCCTATGTTTAATGTATTAGAAATGATTCTCTGCTGCAGTACTGGGATTTGAACCCAGGGCTTTGTACACACCACGCAACTGTTCTACCACTGGGCTATATCTCCAGTCCTTTACTTATTTCAATAAAAAATCTTGAATGCAGAAACACTCTATCATTGAGCTACATCCCCAATTATTTTTATATTTTTATTTTGAGACAGGGTCTCACTAAGTTTACCAGACTTCTTCAAACATGTTGCCTTCCTATATCAGCCTCCTGAGTATGTGGGATTACAGGTGTACACCACTGCACCCAGCTATTGCTCATGACTCCTAATATCAACTAGATCACGGAGAACCTCAATGACTTGTTCAAAAATGTGGTTGGGTGTAACTTGTTTGCTATTAAGAGCTATCCTCATATGCTTTTGTCTGATTTCATATATATGAAATCAGACAAAAGCATATGAGGATAGCTCATATATATATATATATATATATATATATATATATATATCCATGTAAAATATTTGAAGCAACCATATACAAATTTATCAGCAAATATTCATTAGATACCAACAGTGTCCCTGGACCAGTAGGATTGAAAGGAAAATAAGGAATAACTCTCAAATATTTGGTTTAACAAATATGCCTTGGGTATACTATGTGCCATGCATATCATAGATGTTTGAATGTGATGTTAAATAAGAGAGTCATTGCAAGGGTATTCTACTCCATGCCAATGAATCTTAGACAAATTGCAACCAAAATAAACCATTTCTTATGAGAAAAGCAGATGAAATTATTTAAAAGGGTAAAGAAGGAAAATTGATTTTAGTAGTTTTCTCAAAGATTGAATAGTTTCACCAATGCTAGTGATGAATAGAAAATCTTTATAAGTGGTAGAATACCAAAAATAGCTTGGTGATATTGCACAAAAATGAACAGGGGAAGCAACTTGAGTTTTTAAATCCAAGGATAGTTTTGGAAGACAACAAAGTTCTTCCCACTGCCAGATGGATTACACAGTTATACAGAATCACAACTTTCTCATTTCTACAAGAAGAGGAGACAGTCTTCTGTATTGAACTGGGCAACAGGAGAGATTGCTGATGAAGGAGACTCTATCTCTTTAAAACTTTGCATAAGAGAATAACTCAAAAAGACACCCGTTTTAATAGTGTAGACATCAAATATATGAAATTTACCAAGTCTTATTCACAAAACCCAAAAGAATTCAAGACTTGGAATGCAATAGCTAAAGCCATTCATTTGTAACGTTATCTGATATTTCACATTCAATTTGTATATAACAAAAATGATATTGGCTAGCTCTGTTGTTTACTGACATTAATGAACACAGGGAAAAGAGAGTAATTCCCAGTGACAGGTTAACTGGGCTATAAAGACGAATTTCTTTCTACATTCTGTTCTTACAGGTATTAACTCAGAGAGGCTCTGGGTAATTTTTATTTATGTTCAAACAACATCTCTGTTGTTGTTAATAATGATTGGCAGTCCTTAACAAAGGGATTGCCAAGCACTCTGAGTGCTGTCATATCCACTTGAGAATTTCCCCTTGCTGATTTAAAATATGACAAGGAGTACATTTTCTTTCATTTTCTCACCAAAATCTTCCACCAAAAGAAAAAAAAAAAGAAAAAAGCTGAACTTTCATGCTGAGAGAGTTAAAATTCCACCAACAATGGGGAGTAATTTGTGTTCCTGTAGAACAATTCTATGAGGCTAAGATATAAATAAATTAACATTCAATGAACTGTAATGAGCTAAGCAGTTATTCCATGAACTATAAGCATGCAATATGCTCCCGAAAATCATTTATGTTAACTCCTATTTTTCCTGCTTTTTGCCAGAAAACCCTTTCCCATGCCAAATGGGATTTTAAAGGGTTAAAAGTAATTAAAGAACATGAAGAATGAATCCAATTTCTGATTATAATACAAGAGCTGGGGTTATATGGTTGCAGCTCAGTGGTGGAGTGCTTACTTAGCATGTGTGAGGCCCTGGGTTCAATTCTCAGCACTGCGTAGAAATAAGTAAATAAAATAAAGGTTCATCGACAACTAAAAAAATATTTGAAAATAATAATAATAATATAAGAACTGTCCCAAATAACATTTTCTTGACTCCTTCAATCTACTTGTAAATAAAAAGAGTAATAGTTTTATATTTAACAGAATCAGAGAGGTGTCCTAAGAGATATGAAACAAATAAAAGGGATACTTTAAGAAAACACATTTTAAAAGCCTAAATTTAATGAAAGAATAGATTTTTACAGGTCCTTTAAAAGATGCTTTGCCTGACATCTGAGCTGTTGGCAGAGTTTTTACAGTACCATATCACAATTCTTCTCAGTTTAAGTAATAAGAATAGGAACAGGCATCACCAAAGATAAATTTATTCTAAAGATGATTTAGGATTGATCTAAGGTGAAGTGTTGGGCTCAAGGGACTGCAGATAAAAGGAGAGAACAGCAATTTAGAATATAAATTTGGAATTCAATTTCTTTTTGACATGCCCAAACCTGAATCCATTTTGCCTTTTCATCTATGAATACGTAATTAGAGGCTTAATAATGATGGTTATATTTCTGAAAGTATAGCAGACTGACCACAGCCTTCAAAAACAAAATCAACATGTTTTGAAATTTAAGATTTAGCTTTTAACCTAACTCTAAAATGTAACCTTATAAGCCAACTGTAATATACCTGTTTCTGTCTTTAGGATTCTCTTCTTTAATGCACCCAAATGATGAGTAATAATGTCCAGTGACATTCTGTTAAACATCCTTGAATGAGACACAATCATTTTTTGATTTTTTTTTACAATCATAACCATAAAAGTTTTAATGTGTAATATAAAGTATAAGTTTACATTATGTTTTTCATCATATATATATATATATATATATATATATATATATATATATATCAGTGTCTCTTATTTGTAAACTATGTTCTTTATGTAATTCTTTATTACATATGTAATTGTGTGCATAAGTATGTGTTTGTGTGTGTGTGTGCCAAAATTTAACAAAAGACCAATGTATGATCCCTAGTTCCATACTATGGATACACCAAAGTATTCTCTGATTTGTAGCCATGGACGAAATTTATAGTCACTTTATATTTACAGCTCTGTCTCCTAGACTCTAAATTAACAATCCATTTGGGATTGCTTTACAGTTTGTCCTATCTGCTTCAGTTGTTTTCTGGCACTTAACGTTTATATCCATTGTTTAAACTCAAGCTTAGCATGCTTTAAAAGTATTTCTTCTGCCTTTACTTTAAATTCTTCATTCTCTAGGAAACATCTGCTTGAATATTAAACAGAATTATTATCTAATCACAAAGGTGAATAAAACAGCATGGGGTCTTTCTTTATGGAACTTTAGTACAAGTGACACAAGCTAGCGAACACGCAGTGCCATTATAGAATTGTATCTGTCCTGTGCTACTCAGGAAAACACAAGACATGTGGGGCATTGAATTTACAGATACCCTGCAATTTGGCAAACTGCACTTTCTCAAATACATACCAAGTCATGACCTATCAAGAGAATTACACAGGGCCAGGCTTGGGGGTGCACACCTGTAATCCTAGTGTCTTGGGAGGCTGAGGCAGGAGGATTGTGAGTTCAAAGCAAGGTACTAAGCAACTCAGTGAGACTCTGTCTCTAAATCTAAATAAATTACAAAACAGGGCTTTGGATATATATAGGTTGTCAAGTGCCCCCTGGTTCAATCCCTGGTACCTGCCCCCCCCAAATAAAGAGAGTTACACAGGATAAGAGCCAATATTTTACCTATTGACAATGAAAGAAATAATGTTCAATTAACTCACTTGATCTTTGTTTCCTGATCAAACAGATGTAGATCAATAAATGTCAGATTCTTTAAAATTTTCTGTAAACTATAAAATTATTTGATTCTAGGATATAAATATCTGATTAACCTACTGTTAAATATATTTGTGTTTTTTTTTTTGATAGGCAGCTCAGTTTTAAACCTGTTTTTACCACTGGCTAGCTATGTATCATTAGACAAGTTTCTTAAACCTCAAGGTACCTCAGTTCCCCAAATAATAATCACCTACTTAATCAGATTTTTGAAGAATATTAGGAGTTAATAGATATAAAATGCTTAGAACTGTGTTAATGACATAAAGTAGGCATTCAGTATTGTAATTTTTATTTCCCCAGTGTTTTTGCAAGCTATAAGAGATGGAACCACTCACATTGTATAATCCTTTATAAACTCATCATTACCTCACAGAAAATAAGCATTCTTTTAAAGATGCAAATTATAATTAGGTATAAGGAAATATGTTAGAAAAACTGATCTAGCTAATGAAAATTCTCATGATAAAAACTGTACACTAACAAACTCCTATTTACTTTATATCAACCAACTAAACATGAAAAACAATAAAAACATGTTTCCCTTTTTCATACATCATTACCACATATGTTTTAGCCATCATTTTCATGCAATAATGAAATAACTGAGGCAAGAAAATTTTATACAGAAATGAGATTTACTTAGCACACAGTTTTGGAGGTTTAAGGGACAAGGAGCTGGCATTGGCTCAGTTCTTGTGAGGGCCTTTTGGCTTCAACACATCATGACAGATGGCTGTCTGTAGGGACACATGTTACAGAAGTGATCAGTCAATAGTTAGGAAGCCAGAAATAAGGGTGTGACCAGTACAGCCTTTTGAATAGACCTTTTCCAAAAACTATGAAGGGTTCACATGAGAACTACTTTAACCTCTATTAAGGGCTCACTCCCAATTGACCTATAGATCTCCCAAGAGGCCCCACCTCCATCTCCTAACACAACCACCCTGGGAACCAAGTGCCCAACACACAAATTTGAAGGGGATACTCAAACCATTGCCAAACCACAGCAACATGTGGTCATTATAGACTATGGCATAACATAGCCAGGGATACAACAAATAAAGAACTCAAACTTGGTGCAATTACAAACTTTGTTTCCAAGTTCTTACAATTTATATCTTGAGTGCTTTTGAGATTGGAAAAAAAAAAAAACTCATCTTCAAGGAACTAACATTCTATTAAAACACATGTATATATGTGTTTTGATTTTGGAATATATATATTGATATTTGTGGCTAAAAATAGTGCACTACTAAGCATAAACAACATTCAGAGTCTGATTTTCCTGAACTAAGAAATGTTCACAAACTCCCACTGATTCCAGACTAGAACCATATGAACCTTTCTAATGGTAATGATGATGATAGTATTTCATTTTTTAATTTTTCTAAAAAAAACACAACAGCACTAATATTGCAAACAAAAATATTTTATGATTTTAAAATAGGTTAGTAACTATATGATAGTTTGCTATATTAATAACTAAAAGCATTCTTATCAATAATATATAAATAAAATATATCAAATGCTATGCTACAGTTTTTTTATTGTTTTTTCCTTCTTTCTTTCTTTCTTTTTTTACAGTGCTGGGAATCATACCCAGGGCCTCATACACACTAGGCAAGTACTCTACTACATCCCCAGCACTTAAAGATTTATTTTATTAAAAGAATGCCTCAAATTTTTTAAACTGTGGTTTCATTGTTACTTGAATGTAAAAGGTTTAAAATACCCATGAAATATAGCATAATGAATAGAAAATATATAGATAATATAATGAAGGTTTTACATTGTTTTCTATTATTAGAGCCTAGAATATACCATACCAGCTATGAAAACAGTTTCTCAATAATCAATAAAATTTGTGACTTCACTCTAAGAACTCAAAGCACATAATAGTGTCCTGAGTTTGATGTGAAGCCAGATTACCAGGATAGTACTCTAAAAGTTGATTCTGAATTAAAACCATCTTTGAAACTAGTTAATTAATTTTAATGATCTAAAAATAAATTGAATTACATTATTAAAATTATTGTAAAGGAATAAATGATCTTTGGATGTTTTTCCAAAAATTGTTTAGATGAGATTTTGCTGAGAAAAATTACCAAGTTCCTAAATCAGCAGTCATTTGTTACCTAAAATAATTTTTGAGAAGTCTATATTTTAGAGATAATTCTAAATTTGTTGGTTTTTAACTACTGAAAGAGTGTGACCCCTTCAAGTAATTGAACTATCAGCTAAGCCAAGAAGATTTGTTGTTGGCATTCTATCTTAACTTAGATCGTTAGTAGCATTATATTTCTTTCTATTCACAGAAACAATCTGCTCTCTCAGCAGGGACTGTCAGCAAGCGCCACATTTCCGTGCTGTTGTTGCGCCATGCAAAGGGTTAAGGCCACTTAGTCTTTAGTCCTCTGCCTTACATCACCACCCAAAGAGTGCTGTAATCCTCTGGAAATGCATTGCCTGGAGTGTGGCACTGCTTCATAAATCACTCCATCTTGTTTATCTTTCTCTTGACATATATCTAGCAGCAGGAGCCATTATCCTGCGACAATGTTAAGTTCTATTGACATTTTCTCTTAATTAACTACACCATTGGCTACAATTTTTACATTGGGAATAAACTACCTTTATTTAATGCTATCTTGAACAAGAGAGTGTTAGATTCGTTATGCATTCATTGTTGAAATAAGTGAAATGGCTTTGAGTCATTTTGCATCATTTATGTATTCTTTATATATGATATATATTCATTAAGACATCTTAATGAATATGGAAGACCTCAAAAATATATCCGAGTTCCTTGCTGAGACATACCCTTTGTCAATTGAGTAACATTCATGTACACTTTTATAAATTAAGAGAAACATTTCTTTCCAGATTAAGCATATTTTATGTATCTTGGAACTAAGTTTTAGGGGTTCAAATTAAAGATCATTCATTGATTCAACATTTATTGATTGTCAATAATGTGCCAGGCACCATTCGAGCACCTGATGCTACCTTCACAAGGAAAACAATTATGCCCTCATGGAGCTTATATTCTAGTAAGTAGACACAAGCAAAAACAATAAGTATGCTAAATAAATAAGTACCTCAGAACTCAAAAGCTATAGAAATAATATTTCTAAGTGAGGGAAACTGAAAGCATGTGTGAAATGGTTCAGATTTCCTTTTGTCAAAGTAAGAATCTTTGAGAATTTGATATTGAACAAAATGCTAAGGATAGGAAGGAATATTGTGAATGTTTGAAGAATGAATGATCAGGTAGAGGGAATCACAAAGTACCTGCCTAAAGAGGACAGAAGAATTACTTAGTAACTGGTGAGGTCACGAGATCCACACTTCAGATGAGATTGGGCTTTGTCAACTTTGACTTCTATCCTGAGAGAAATGGAGAATCATTGAAATGTTTTAATCAGAGAAATGACAAGACAAAAAAAAATAGACACTTAGAAGTAATTATTAGAGAGGACATCAATTGACAAACCTTTTCCATTTCTATTCTGTTTTTTAAAATCCACCAGCATATTTGGGAATTTTAATATGTTTTAAAGAAATATAGATTTGTATCTAGATGAGTCAAGATTATATTTTATACATACATGACTATGTAGATATTTAGGTGGATATATATACTCACATATATTGGTTACAGAATATGTTATGCTTTGCAGTTTTAGAACACCTGAGCTTCAACATCCAGCAATAGTTTTCTAGTCTGCAAATCAAGCAAATATGAATATCCATTTCAGACAACATGTAAAAAGTAAATCAGTAAATCAGAGGTATATATTTTTCTTACCCAGCTTTGTATTTGACACATATTTAATGTACACATTAATGGGATTCACTGTGATGTTTCCATATGTGCATACACTGTGCATTGATCATGTCCGTCCACCTTTCTGTCCTTGCCCTCCCATCTCCCTACACACAAACGTGCATCATTTCCAGTCCTATATTCACTTCTCACTGCCTACTGTTTTTTGCTTGTTCTTGGGTTGTCTGTTTGTTCAGTTTCCACAAATGACATAAAACATGCAATACTTATCTTTATGAGTCTAGCTTATCTTATATAACATGATTTCCTCCAGATCCATACATTTTGCTGTGAAAGTCAGGATTTCATTCTCCTTTATGGCTATTACTTCATTATGTATATATACCATATTTTCTTTACCTCCCCATTAGCACCTAGGCTAATTCCATATCTTCACTCCTGTGAGTAGTGCCACAATAAATATAAGTATGCATGTATCCCTTTCATATGACAACTCAATTTCCTTCAGATATTTAGTCAGGAATGGTATACCTAGATCACATGGTAATTCAATTTTTAGTTTTTGAGAGATCTCCATATATTTTCTGTAGTAGTTATACTAATTTATACTCCTATCAACAAGTACATAGGGTTCTTTTTATCCATATCCTCATCAACATTTGTTCTTTTGTCATTTTTTTTAAAATAGCCATTCTTACAGGGTCAAGATGGCATCTCACTATTCTTTTGATTTGAATTTTCCTGATAGCTATTGATAACCTAGCATTTTTCATGTTTATTGGATATTTGTAATTTTATTTTTGAGAAATGTCTATTCAGATCATTTGCACATTTTTGGATTGGATCACCTGTTTTTGTTTTTGTTTTGTTATGTTTTTTGAGTTATTTTGTTTTTGTGGATATCAGCCCTCTGTCAGATGAATAGCTAGAAAATATTTTGTCCCAATCTGTAGATTGTGTCTTTGCCCTACTATTTCATTTTCTCTGCAGAAGCTTTTTAATTTGAGGCAATCCCATTTGTCAGTTTTGTTTGTTTGTTTGTGTGTTTCTTGGGCTTTTGGAATCCTATCCAGGAAATCAGTGCCTATTTCAATATCTTTTTTTTTCATTACAATCCTTATTACACATATAGAGCACTATTTTTCGTATCTCTGCACATACAGTATGTTCATGCCTATTTCAATATCTTGAAATGCTTCCTTTATGTTTTTCTCTAGTAGTTTCAGAGTTTTAGGTCTTACTTGAGGTCTTTGATCCATTTTGAGTTAGTTTTTGTCCAGGATAAGAAATATGGGTCAGCTTTTAAACTGTTGCTTATAAATATCCAGTTCTCCCAGCATCATTTGTGCTCTCTTTTCTCCAAAGTATTTTTAGCACCTCTGTCAAGATTCAGTTGGCTGAAGATGCATGGATTAATATCTGGGTTCTCTGTTCTGTTCTGTGTGTCTGGTTGGTTTTTGACAATACAATGCTTTTTTAGTTACTTTGGCTCTATAGTATGTCTTGAAATCAAGTATTCTTTGGATTCCAACATTGCTCTTTTTGTCAGGATTTCTTTGACAATCTGGAGCCTTTTGTGCTTCCATGTGATTTTTAGAATTTTTTTCTAATTCTGTGAAGAATGTCATTGGGCTGGATGTGGCTCACAGGCTAAGCACCTTTGAATTCAATCCCTGATATCAAAAGGAAAAAAAAGGAATGTCATTGGTATTTTGAAGGGGATACATTGAATCTCTAGATCAATTTGGGCAAGATGGGTATTTGAACTATATTAAGTCTTCCAAACTATGGACATAGGAGGTCTTTCCACCTTTGAGTATCTTCTTCATTTCTTCAGTGTTTTGTAATTTTCAAATGTGAAAAGTGATCCTTTGAATTTCAGTATATTTTCCAATGTCCCATTTTTTTTGACTTTAATTTTATTTATGTTGTCTCTCCCCTATCCCTTCTTCTGGTTACTCTCTCTCAAGATTTGTCAGTTTTATTTATCTTCTCAAAGAACTGACTCTTTGTTTCATTGATTCTTTGTATTGTTTTTTAGCACCTGTTTTATTACCTTTTGCTTTTTTATAATTTATTTTCTTCTACTAATTTTTCATCTAATATATTCTTGCTTTCTTAAGATCCTGAGGTGCATCACTAGGTTGTTTATTAGAAATCTCTCTGTGTCTCTCTCTTTGATATAGATAATCTTTGCTATAAACATCCCTTTTAGTGTTAGTTTTGCTGTACCCCACAGGGTTTGGTATGCTTTTTGCAATTTTATGTGTTTTAAAGAATTTTAATTTCCCTTCTGACTTTCTCAGTGACCCACTAATCATTCAAAAGCATGTTCTTTAGTCTCTGTATCCTAATATAATTTCTAAAGTTTTTCTTCCTGTTGACTTTTACTTTCATTCCATTGTATTTATAAAAGACACTGAATAGGATTTCAGTTTTTTAATTTGTTAAGATTTGTTTTATAGCCTAATAATATGGTCTTTTCTAGAGAAAATTCTAGGCACTAATGCAAGAAAGTGTTTTCTGCAGCTCTTCAATGAAATAGTCTGTAAATATCTGTTAAATTCATTGCATATATAGTGTAGTTTAAAGTATGATGTAACTTTTGCCTAGATGATTTTACATCTGTGAGAGTAGGATATTGAAATCCCCCACCATCATTATATTAGAACCTCTCTCTCCCTTTAGGTCTAATAAGTTTTGCTTATTTATTTTTTATAAAGTTGTGTTCTCTGACATTAGTGGCATATATATTTATAATTGTTTTATTTTGTTGATTAATTGATAACCTTGACCATTACATGGTAATCTTCTTTGCCTCTTACAGTTTTTGTCTTAAATTCTATTTTGTAAGATATAAGTATAGCTATTCTGCTCACTTTAGGGTTTCATTTGCTTAGAATATCATTTTCTTTCCTTTAACTTTGAGTCTGTGTATATAAGGTCAGTTTCTTATAACCAAAATATTGTTGAGTCATACTTTTTAATCCATTAAGCTAATCTGTATCTTTTAATTGGAGAATTAAGACCACTTACGTTCCGAGTTATAATTGAAAGGTTGTAATTGTACCTATTGTTTTTTATTAATTTTTAATTGAAAAGTTATAATTGAACCTATTGGTTTTTTAAAAATTTTCTTTTAGTTGTTTTAAATATTCTGTTTGTTTCTTCCTCCTTTAACTTATCTTTATGGTTTAATAGTTTACTGTATAGATGATGTTTTTTATTATTTTTTATGTCTAATTTTTTAAAAAAATTATTCTCCTCCAGTGGGATCTATACTTTTACATGCTATCATGAGGCCGCTTATATTTCTTCGATTTCTGGGAGTAGGACTCTCTTAAGAATTTTTTGTAAGGTTAGCCTAGTGGTTCTTAATGCCCATCATTTTTGCTTATCCTGTAAAGTCTTTTTGTCTGTCAAATCTGAAGTAGAGTTTTTCTGGATATAGTAACCTTGCTTGGCCATTATTTCCTTCAGGACTTGAAAAATGTCATTATATGCCCTTCCTGGCATGTAGGGTTTCTGATAAGAAATTTTCTCTTAGTTTAATGGGGTGTTGGTTCTTAAATGTGATGTGGTGCTTTTCTCCTGAAGATTTAAAAGTTCTTTCTTTGTTTTCTACTTTCTTTAGATTGACTATCATAGAGTTGTGAGAAACTTTTCTGCTCATGTTTATTTGGAGTTCCATTACATCTCCTTGTAACTGAATGTTCATCCCATTCCCAAGATTAGGAAACTTTCTGCTTTTATTTAATTGAATAAAATTGCTATGCCCTTAATCTTTATCTCTTCCCATTGAAGCATGCCATTGAGGCAAACATTTGACTTTTTAAAATTTCATTATAGTTATGCATAATATTAGTATTCATTTTCTGATATAATTATACAAGCAAGGAATATAATTTACTCCAATTCAGTCCCCATTACTTTCTCTTTCCTTTCTCTCTCCCCTCCATGTTTCCTTTACTGTATTCAACTGATTTTTATTCTATTTATAGCTCTTTTTAAAATTAGTGCATTGTTATATATACATAGAGGCAAAATTCACTGTAGTATATTCATGTGTGTATATAGGTAAGTTTTATCAGATTCATTCCATTGTTCCTTACTATTCCCACCCCTCCCACTACTCTACTCCACTGTTCACTGATTTCTCTTCAATTTTCATGGAATTTCCTTTTTTTTTTTTCTTACTTTGGTCTAGCATCTGCAAATGAGAGAAAACATTCAACCCCTGACTTTCTGGATCTAACAGATTTCACATAGCATGATGTTCTCTAATACCATCCATTTATCTGCAAATGCCATAATCTCATTCTTCCAATAGCTGAGTAAATATCCGATATATATATATATATATACACGCTACATTTTCTTTATTAATTCATCTGTTGATGGGCACCTGTACTGCCATAAACATTGATTTGGCTGCATCCATATAATATACTGATTTTAGATTGTTCGGATATATACCAAGGAGTGAAATAGCTGGGTCATGTGGTGGTTCAATTCCTAATTTTTTGAGGAATCTCTATGCTGCTTTCCAGAGTGTTTGTACTAATTTTCAGTCTCACCAACAATGTATGAATATAACTTTTCCCCCACATTCTTACCAACATTTGTTATTATTTGTATTCTTGATAATTGCTGTTTCACTGGAGTTAGTTAGATGAAATCTCACTGTAGTTTTAATTTTCATTTCCCTGATTGCTAGAGATGTTGAGTATTTTTTCATGTTTATTCGCCATTTGTATTTCTTTTTTTGAAAAGTATCTCTTTAGCTCATTTGTACATTTTTAATTGGATTATTCGGTTTCAGGGGGGTCGAGTTTTTTGTGTTCTTTATATATTCTATATATCATTCCCTGAAGGAGCAGAGGGCAAAGATCCTCTCCCATTTTACAGGCTCTCTCTTTATGTTCTTGTTTCCTTTTTAATGCGGAAGACTTTTAATTTGATGTCATCCTACTTATTGATTTGTGGTTTTATTTCTTGTGTTTTATAATCTTAATGAAGTCTATTCCTATGCTAATATGTTGTAGTGTTGAGCCTACATTTTCTTCTAGCAGTTACAGAGTTTCTGATCTAATTCCTAGGTCTTTAATCCATTTAAGTTTACTTTTGTGTGGGGTTAATAATAGGGATCAATTTTTTGTTTTATACATATATATAATTGATTTTCCAACACCTCTTACTCATTTATTTATTTTTTCTCCAACATGTTTTTTTTTTTCTACTTTGTTAAGTATCAGATGACTGGAAGTATTTGGATTTGTTTCTTTGTCTTCTATTCTATTCCATTTGTTTTCATGTCTGGTTGGATGCCATTACCATGATGTTTATGTTACTATAGCTCTGTAGTATAATTTGAGATCAGGTATTATGATGCCTCTAGCATTGTTCTTCTTGCTCAGGATTGCTTCAGCTATTCTGAGTTTCTTGTTCTTCAAAATGAATTTTAGAACATTTTGTGTAGTTCTGTGGAGAATGTTATTGATGTCAATGTATTTTTATGGGATTATATTGAATCTGAATAATGGTTTTGGTAGTATGGCTGTCTTGATAATATTAATTCTGCTATCCAAGAATATGGAAAGTCTTTCCATCTTCTAAGGTTTTCTTCATTTTTTAAATCATGTTCTACAGCTGTTTTGTAAGGATGATCTTTCACCTACTGAATTAGATTTATTCTTAAATTTTATTTTGTTTTTGTTTTTGTTCTTGTTATTGAATTACATTAAAGTGAAGAGGATGGTTTTACTAATTTTTTTCAGCAGATTAATGATTGGAACATCGGAAGTGATTGATTTATGTATGTTGATCTCAAATTCTGATATTTTGCTAAATTCATCAGCTCTACAAGTCTTCTGGTAAAGATTTTATTTGATTTATCGAGCCTTTTATTTCCAGGATTTCTGATTTGTTCTTTTTCAGAATCTCTCTTTATTGAAATGATCTTTCACTTCCTGGATTTTCTAAGTTCATTCCTTACATTTGCTTTAGCTCACTGAACATTTTAACTATGAATTCTCTAAATTCTTTTTCTGACATTTTCCCCACTGTGGTATTAACAGAGTCAGTTGTTGAAGTGTTGTGGGCTGTCTGGAGTGGTTTGTACTTTTGTTTTTCATTCTACTTGTATATCTGCTCATCTGTTGGGGAGTTTAATCACTTCTTTTATGTAAGGAACTATTTAGTGAGCTTTTCTCTCTTAGGAGCCTCAGGCTGGGTGAATATCCAGGTGTTGATACTTTAATTCAGTGTGTGTCCTCTGCTATTTCCAGTGTCTGCACCACTTTGAGAGAAGCCACTGGACTCTATTTACTAAAATCACTGTGGGTAAAGCCATATACTATTCAAACATATGAAAAACCCCAAACTTCATAATACTCTCCTCCAGTTTCTTTAGTCCAAGTACAAACTTGAAGTAAAGTTCTGAATAGGCGAAAGCTTAGTTATTAAGCATATTAAAATTGTTATAACATAGGGCTGAAAAGGGAAGGAAATTAAAATGAGAAAAAAGTATAAAGAAAATAAAAGACAGAAAAGAATAATTCACACCACAGTGAAAAGAAAAAAAAAGATGGATGGAGGTATGGGTTTCATGCAATAGCATGTAATGTAAGAAGGAAAAGAAGATAAGAGGAGCTAGCTAAACCTGAGCTAGGAAAACAAAAATACAATGATTCCAATTAATGCTTTAAAACACTGGAAGAAATACAACTGAGTGACTTAAGGGCACAATATTAAACACCAGGATGACAACTATCAAATCAAAACAAAGTGTGATGTATATATTATCAAGGTTGTTAGACTGTTAGAACTATTTATAGTAAGTCATACCAAGGTGAAGAAAATTCCTATAGAGTCTTGGTTTGAATTTCACCAGGATTTGGTATATTTAGCAGATATTTATTGCTCTTGGGCTTTGGAAATCCCACCACCACCACCACCAGAGGTGCCAGGACCCAGGAACCACTCCTCTAGATCCTGTGGGAACAGGACTTGTGGTTGTTGGTTCTCCTTGGATGACATATGGTACAGGAGCCTCCACCCAGACAGACACAGCTTTCCTGAGCACTATCCCTACTACTGGGTAAAGGCACTTAGCTGGTTCATAGCTGGTTTTTAGCTTCCACTGCCCAAGGTTGTGGACTGCAGGTGTCATACCCCTCTACTGACTGGAACAGAGAGAGTATTCCGGCCATGTACAAGCTCCAGCTAGCTGCAGCAGAAAATATGGGCACCATTCCTTTGTGCTGCCCAGGACAGAGATGGTGTCCCACCAGTTTCCAAGCTTCTGCGGATTTCTGCTATGAATCACAGATGCCATCCCCCTACACTGCCCGGGACAGAGACATCCATTCTGCTCATGTTCAAACTCCTGCCAATGCTTTCCCTCTCCACTGCCTTTCAGCCTGGTTCTGTACTCTCACTTCCTCCTGTCATGAATCTTGGGCATCTTCTCCACTTCTGCTGGGTTTCTGTAGCTATGAGAGCACTGGGTTAGGGTAGGACCTCCCAGGGCAGGTCTGCTCCACCCACTCGTCTTGTGTGTAGCAAAGCGAAGAGGATCTCATCAACTTTCAACCAGTAATAATCCCTCTACAGATGCCTTCAAGAGGGATTATTGAGACATCTTGCTTCAGGGGAACTCCCTCTGGTCTAATCTGTTGTTACCTGCAGGTGGGAAGTTGGCTGTGTTAATTTAATTTTCTTCTAAGGCATCTAGCCAGTTGTGGGATCCACAAAATGACTGCTGTGCCCAGCCTGACTATCTGTCCATGATCTGGGTTGAACTGCTTAATCTCTTTCAATGACCCCGCTGCTCCTGTTGGGTTTTAATTTGGTCTGCTTTCCTTTACAGCTGTTGTTAAGAGACTGAACTTATGTGATTTTCCTCTTTTACTCTTTGTCCTTTCTCCCTCCCCAACCCTGGTCTGGGTTCGGGGTTAAGGAACTTCATCCTTATTTTCTGCTTCAGTAACTGAACTTCAACTCTCTCTAGATCTCGGAGTGTCTAATATTGGGACTTAGAGCATTGATTCTGTCACCCACCTCTTCAGTCAGCTGCTCTTTCACTGCCTTCTTTCTGTGCTGTGGAGGGGGTAGGGATCATCGCCTAGCTCCCAATTTTTAAATAGTGTACCAAAGATAGCAAATGCTCTCTTTGTTCTTATTTTTAAAATTTCTGTCTGAATGTGATATTTCAAAGATCTATCTTCAAGTTCCAATATTCTTCCACTTGATTTACTCTGTTGCTGAGACCTTCAACTGATTTTTTTTATCTGATGTATTGAGTGCCTCATTTCTAAGAATTCTGTTCATTCTTTTTCAAAATATCTAACTCTTTGCTGAATTTCTCACTCATATTCTTCGTTGTCTCACTGAGTCCATTTAATTATTTATCTGTATTCTTTTGGATCTCATTTTTTTAAAAAAATTATGCTTTTGAATTATTTATCAGACATTTCATCTACTTCAATATCATTGGAATCTGTTATTAGGGAATTGTGATTTTTTCGGAGATATAGATCACCTTGTTTGTTTGTTTTCATATTATGTTTTTGTGTTGAGATTTGTGCATAAGGTGGAATGGAAATCTCTACCACTTTTATGGGATGGTCTTCTTTGTAAACAGATTTCTCTATATTTTCTTGGGGCATCGGTTTGTTATACAATGTTGAGTTTATGTGCAGTGTGGCACCATAATGTAATCTCCCTGTAGCTTCTTTGGCTGTGGTTGGTGAGTTTGAACACATGTGTATGCCACATGGGAGTCAAGAGATACCCATTATCTCTGTGGGTCACGCAAGAGTCGGGAACATTAGCAATCAGGCAGCTATGATGTAGACATCAGTGTGCAGGGTCTACATTGTGTGATTACTTCTACATTGGGAGTGGCAGTTCCTATAGAGTAGGAATTTCCTCAGGTACTGTTTGTATTGTTTCCATTACTTGAGAGAGTCCCTGATACCAGCTGTTCCAGTAGTGATAAGGGGCCAGCAGTACTGTCCTCTGATGAGACACTGTTGTGACAGTAATAGCCAGGCTCATCAGGAGTACATGATCAGACAAAATATGGGGCTATTGATGCAAGGGACCCACATAGATGCTGTGGTAACAGAAGTTATTTTATTCTTCTGTTACTATTGTGACCATTCCTACCCAGGGGAGGGACCTTAGATCACCCCTTCTAGCTGTACATACTTCATTTTGGGGCTTTTCTCCCCCTAATTATTTCAAATCAAGAAGAAGTGGGCAGAGGATATGACCAGGCAAATTCCCCTCAGCTGGGTGATTCCAGGTGCAAGCAAGATTGGATTGCAGATGGCCCTGGCACCAGGCAAAGTTTCTCTCCATATCTTCTTTTTTTAATTTATTTTATTTTTTAGTTGTTGATGGACCTTTATTTTACTTATTTATATGTGATGCTGAGAATGGAATGCAGTGCTTCACACATGCTAGGCAAGCACTCTACCACTGAGCCATGACCCCAGCCCTCAATATCTTCTTATAGTATGTGCCCCAGTCGTAGGATGAGAGCCATAGTGTTGAGGTAGCCTTAACATGCCTCTGAAGATGGGAAAGCAGTGGAACCACAGAGTTCTTTCTGTACTTGTTAGCAACAGACACTGAGAAAAGAGTGGCAGAAACCGTGTGGACACTGCCTTCACTCTTCACACCCCCTCAAAACCACATGTGGTATTAGGCAAACCATTGACCTTAAAGGGCAGGCTCGCCAATTCCCTGATTCTTAAGGGCAGCACACTTCATGGATCCCCCTGAATTGCAACCATCTGTCTTCTATAGGGCAGACCTCTCAGTGGGTTTTGTGAGTCATTCTGCTAAATGACAAATAGTTTTTGAGGAAGTTACCTGCTGAACCAGTGTAGTGGAATGTCTCTGGGGACCCTGAGATGGGACTATTCAGAGAATGCTGACCTAGAGAGGCCCAAATTCAGACAATGGTTCCCTTCTCAAGATGGCTCCTGGCTATAGCACCCTCAGGTTTTGCAAGGAGGTGTATTAATTCCATTGCCAATGCTACGCTACTGTGCAGATTTTAGATTTCTTATCTATTTACGCTATAAGCCTTTAAGGGTTGTAAAAGTTTCCAAGAGTTTTGATTGCAATATCTGCACTGAGAGAGTTTGCTGGGATTTTTCTTTCACCTTACCCCTGAAGAGGGGAGATTCCCCCTCCTCCAGCTCTGGCAGGGGGTGCAGGTTCTGGGATATTGTGTTTTTCTTACTGTGCTACTGTCCTGAGCCTCTGAATTTTATAAGGTTTCCATTTTTCTACTGTTGAGTTTCAGAGTTCTCCCAAGGTCACTCACTTCACTAAACAGATACACACCTCTTGCTTTGGTTCTCCGTTGTGTAGGAGCAGGTCAGTGTTGTGTGCTCTTTTCCAAACTTTGTGGTGACAGCTCTGGGGAAGACCATTTCTTCTAAGGGGTCTTCCCAAGAGATCTTGGTAGAGAGCGAGTAAAGTGAAATACAAAAGTACTGGCCTTCTCAGTTTATTTTTTCAGTCTTGTAATTTCTTTATGGTAACAATAAATACTATTTTACAAAAATTAGCATAGTTATTTACTTGAAATATGTGGGTATGTACACATGAATATATACACATGCAGAGTGAGAATTTTTTATATTAAAACAAAATACTAACAAAGACTTTCAGAGAATGATTGAAGTTATTTCTAAATTATGAGAAATAAACTCTATAGAGAATTCTAGAAATAAAGAAATTGCCTATCTGTACTATTAGCTTTATTTATTTGAAATTTGTGTCCACTCCCCCTTTATCCCACAAGATCTTAACATCCACTAGCATTTGTAATAGTACTGAATTCTTTTGCTTCTCTCACAGGAAAAAAAAAAAAAAATCAATAACCTTCTACCCCCAATTTTCTTTGTCAAGGCCAGGTCTTTCCATTTAAAGTTTCTTGATTTTTAAATCTGCAGTCACTTGGTCACAAAAAGCCATCTGGAGTATAAGATTAAATAGACACTAGCTTTGGCTGCAGTAGGAATCTGTAAACTCAGCGTTATCCCCCAGAAAACCTTCCTTTGAAAATGATGTGCAGTTTATCCATTGGGGTGTACTTAATCTCTAAGCCATGGAGAAAAATAAGGTCAAATCCGTTGACACAGGAAATAGTGAAACTGGTCCCCCATAGTTGTTGCAAATAGTTGTATAGATTAGTGACACTTTTGCAAAACTAAATATTTTAAAATGAGTCTTTAATATTCAATCCTCTAAATGCAGGAAAAGGTTTAGGTTAAAAAGTGAAAATTAAAATGTTCACCCTGATGTTCATTGATTTTTAATTTTTTTTCTTCTGAGCTAGTATTGACCCAAGTGACATTCTACAAATGCTGACTTAAATTAGGTTAAGCAAGTTGGAAATTATATTTGATGACCTGAATAATTCATTAAAAGGGATGAGTATAAAAGCCTGCTTTAGTAGCACAAACACTTTTTTTTTAAATAATAATGTAAGATCTTGAAGCTGGCCACATACAATGTCCAGGATGGACCCTTTTAAGTTGGAAAGAGTAACTTTTGTGCTAATAAATTATATGCACTGCATGTCTTACTGATGAACCAAAAGAGTAATCTGGCTAAGGAAAAGTCATTCCAGGCACTAAAAGGCAATTTAACATGAATTTACACCCAGGAAAGCAGAGAAAATGCATAGTAATTGCAGAGGTCAAACTTGTGAGCTGGCTATGCTTACTTGTTTCACTTTAAGACTTGACTGCAGTGCAATTTAAACCTCAAATCTCTGACTATCTGAGACTATTATTGAATTGAGGTAGTTTTACCAACTGAGAAAATTTTAAATGATTAGATCAGTTTATGTCTAAAGTATACAATGCATGGACCAAATCATATGAACAAACAAATAAGATGTGTTAAGAGTGAAAGAACTGATATATTATATACATTGTTTATGTGTGTGTCTATCTTTTTATTTCTTTTTTTTCTTTTTTTAAAGGGACAGCTCCTCTTGGTTTATTATGGTAGTTTGATATACTTTATAATATTAATTGATAAAATAGAAAATAAATATATTATTCACACACCTAGAAAAGCAAACTAGTATGATTTGTAAAAGATCTACACGTTATATTCTTTATTTTAAATTAATTTTAAAAACGTCATATACAGTATGCAACCATTGATACATATGTGAATATTAATGTGTTCATGGATATTAGGATATAGCTAAGTAATGCTATCAAGTCAATTTTCTTAAAGTTGCAAATTTTTATATTTGTGACATTTGTAAAGTGAAGCTAGATTTTTAAAATGATTTTAAAATAAACCATCAAACACAATATTTATTATTGAATTTTCTGGGTGGAATTTATTTTGCAAGTCTTTTAGTAGTATAATTAAAAATACTTCAAATAATGGCATTCAAAAGAAGCAAAGGAATGGAAAAAAAATAGTAGAGTAAGGTTATTTTTCCCCTTCCTTAAAATATAGTTTTAATTTTCAAATGAGAAAATCTGACATTAGTGAAATAAAATGAAATCAACCAAACAGAAAAATACTTTAAATTAAAATTCTTTTTTTTTTCTTTCTTTTGCTTCTGTGCAGATGTTCTGATAATTCTGAAAGGGACAGAGGGCCCACTATTTCTTTTAGATAGGGTGTAAGGAAAAAAGAAAAGCCATGTCCTCCAAGTCTTAAACTGTCTCTTCATGAGATAAGCATTTTCAAAAATGATACATTTTGTAACTCAACTTCTAGGGGTATTTTTTTTCCTATTTTTAATTTATTGTTGACTCAATTTTAAAAAGAAAGTGATGGTAAGAATCCTATAGCAGGCCTGTGAGGTTTGAAGACCTTTTGATTTTTAATTGGGTTTGTAATTTATTATCAAGATGTATCAGCTGGTACAGAAAAATGTGAAAAATTTATCTTGAAAGAACTCTCAGGGTTTTATTTCTATTTTTAAAATTTACAAAGCACTCACTATTCATCACTTTATGCATTATTTCTTCTCCAAAATGTAATATATTATTTATGCTAATTGAATATAGAACTTTATGAGCAAATTATGTGAAAAACTATAACTTTTGGTCATAATTCAAAAGCTGGGTTAGGTTAGACTTTGTACATACACATCTAAAAGTATGAAATACTATTGAATATAAGATTTCTTCATTTAAAGCAACAACCACAAGATCATCTCATTTAAATACCTAACTGGTCAACATGTGGACACTGAAGTCATTTTTCTTGAGTTGAAAAAGTGAGCTTACTGGATAAAAAAGAGGAAAAGGCATTCCAGACATTGAAAAGTTCAAGCTTTTAAACAGCATCAGAATCCCAATGTCCCATATGGATGAAAGAAAGGTGGAGATGAGACCAGATCAGAGAAAATGTTAGGGGCCAGATTGCTGATCTCTTCCTGAGAAGGGTGGGGAAAGCTCTGGAAACAAGGATGTGTCTAAGCACCTCTGGCCCAGCCAGGGAGGTAATCAAATCACATGCGAGGAAATATACGTGACAGGATGAGCCTGAGTGGACGTCCATGAACGCATTAATATACACATATAACAGTGGTTTCATAATGTTCAGGATATTTTTAAAATTAATTTAAATTAAATTAATAGTGTGAACTGAAGAAATATTTCTTTAGCTACCCTTCTGCAACATTATTTACTATCTTATATAAGATTCTTTATTATTTGTATGTATATACATATATCTTTTGCCAGATTATATGTTTATAAAATTCTTTAAAATATCATCCAAGAGATTCAGTCTTCGTGCACATACATGCTTATTTCCTTAAACACTCTGTCCTGTCAGACATTTTCTGAGTTAAATGATTTGCATGCTTTTTTGATTTGATATCTTCAAACACAGCACTATACTTCATATTTGTGCATTTTAATAATTAAAGTTTTATATATTTATGTAGAATTTTTTAATATTTCTTTAGAAAAACAATAGTAATTTAATAACATAATATAAAACTCAGCTTTATATTACTTACTTTACTAGATATTTAGAAGACCCTTAAGAATATTCTGACGGAAATTGGATATAAAGCATGACAATTCTACAATCCTTTAAAAATTGTGTAAATCATTTCAACAAAGAGTTTTGAATATGTTGTTGCTTTCACATTAAGAACATAAACAGCTGAGCATGGTGGTGAATGCCTGTAATCCCAGTGGCTCAGAGGCTGAAACAGAAGGATCACAAGTTCAAAGCCAGACTCAGCAACTCAAAATAAAAAATAAAAAGGGTTGGGGATCTGACTTGGTTGTTAAGGGCCCCTTGGTTCAAACCCCAGTACCAATAAATAAATAAATAAATAAATAGATAGATAAATAAATAAATAAGAAAAGTAAGCAAAAAGCAGGCTGAGCTGGGCACGATGGTGAATGCCTATAATCCCAGCAGCTCAGGAGGCTGATACACGAAGTTCAAGAGTTCAAGGCCAGTCTCAGCAAAGGCAAGGTGCTAAGCAACTCAGTGAGACCCTGTCTCTAAATAAAATACAAAATAGGACTGGGAATGTGGGTCAGTGGTTGAGTGCCCCTGAGTTCAATCCCCAGTTTCTGCCCCCACCACACCCCCAAAAAAGAGACTGAAATCAATCACTGAAATGTGTGTTGTTAATATTCAGTAGGTATAAAATGATGCCATTTAATGCAAGGAAGTGATTTCAATCATTCAAAAATACATCAGTGAACTTTTACATATTTATGTATAAAAGAGAGCTGTATTGTTTAAAATAATAGTTAGGGTTAAAGGACAGGAAATCTCCTACAGTAAAGAGAAAAGAAAAGAGAAGAAATAAGATCAAAATTCACCTAAAGTACCTCATTCAATATCTAAAGCTTAATTTTTTTATTTCACTTATTTTTAAAAATATTTTTCTAGTTGTTGGTAGACCTTTATTTATTTATTTATTTATTTTGTTAATTTATATGCAGTGCTGAGAATCGAACCCAGTTCCTCACATATGCCAGGCAAGTGCCCTGCTGCTGAGCCAAAGCCCCAGGACCTTAGTTCACTTATAAAGTAAAAACCCATAAACACCAAGTAATTACTTCCAGAGCCACTAAATATTCTTAGGTTGAAGAGAACTCACAGTATTTGTTTAAGAAATTGTATTGAATCACAAAGAAAACTATCATCCAGTGACTAGTTGGGTTTCATTATTTGTCTCCAAGTGTCAAAACTTTTCTAAAAAATCTGTCTGCCAAAAATTTTGTTCCATGGTAGAATCAGAATGTATGTACCATGAGGAAAATTCTTTAAGAAAGAAGAAGAGATTGCACAAGATTGCCAAAGATTGCACAAGAACTTAGTCTAATGACTACAATTAATATTAAAGATACTTCTTAGATAATATCTCCATGTAAAAACTGTCCAGCATTTCTATTTTTTTAATAGCAGCCTGAATTCTCAAACATTCTGAGGTTCTCTTATCTGTTCTCACAAAGTGAATAGCAGACATTTTTAAGTCTATGAAACTTAGAAGCAACATATGCGAATATGTGTGTACACATATGTATGATTTTCTTGTTTTTTTTGTTTTGTTTTGTTTTCAGCAAACATAAGCACAGGACTAGGATAAATGAATGTCTCTAGGGAAAAGGGAAACAAAAAGGAACTCAGCATTTTGTTTGCATGTACAATTTATACACTGAAAGTTTTGTTCAATGGTACATCATCTATTATGTCTAAGGTTACATGAAAAGTTATTTGTTAATGTAATTCAAAAACAAAAATATTATAGCTATTTATAATCCCAATACTTGGGGCTTGAAATTTTCTAATAATTAAATTAGAAGTTTATGTGTTACTGTTAAAACAGAGACTATTAATACACTTGTTGAATTTTCCCCAAAGCATTAGTCAAGGTATGTGGACTCACAGCCCACCTCCCAGGACAATTCCAAGGAATGAACTGTTAACTACTCTGTGTCTAGGTTACTAATCAGTGGAACCTCTTGTTGCTGCAGTATTACCTTCCTTCGGTCTTCCTAACATGTCATATCTTCCAAGATCTCCAATTAATTATATTGATCATGTTTTGAGTTCGTTGCTTCCTACTATCATCTAATATATTGGTCTTAGTAAATTATCTTCAAGTCAAAATAAAGGAGTTTTTGTTTTGGTTTGTTTTGTTTTTGATGAGTTTTATTGAAAAACTCTTATTCTACTATTTTTAATTTTATTTGCTTATATCTGCCCTAGTGGTCCATGGTCTATGCTAATTTATTCTTGTCAGTGAGGAGAACAGAGGAAGAAAATGTCATGGCAGTAATAAGTTAACTTTCACTCGGAGAGAAGTGGTGCATGTATTTGGAGGAAGAGAGCCCGGGGCTTCCCAGGTGCTCTGACACATGTCACTCCCTGCCTGTCTTCTCCCTTGCCCATGATAGCCTATGACATGCATCATCCTATTTCCCTACTTTTTTTATGGCCTTGGCTTAGAAAACCCAATCTTGCTCTCCTAATCATATCATAAAGCTGTTATGAAGATTAAATACAATAATGCTTATGAAAAAAACATTTTTTTGGTATCAAGGATTGAACCAGGTACACTTATACACTATGCCATATCCCCAGTCTCCTTTTTTTTTTTCATTTTTTATTTTGAAACAGGGTCTTGCTAAGTTGGTTAGGGCCTCTCTAAATTGCTGAGGCTGACTTTGAACTTGCAATCCTCTTGCTTCTGCCTGTAAGACACTGGGATTACAGGCATATGCCACCACAGCCGGCAAGAAACTCTTAACATAATGCCTAGTGCCTTAGTAAATAATATATACAGAATTTTATATTGTTTCTTGAGCTTTGCTTTATAATCTCTTACTGCCTGTTTTTTTACTTGATTTTAATAGTTTTTTTGTTTTATTTTGTTGTTTTATTTTTCAAATTCACCCTTATCTCCTTTTTTCCTGACCTTACTTTCTATTGGTTACATCCCTGCTTTTGATTTACCACTTCAGCCCAGCAATATGACCCTGATTTTCTATTGTTCATCCATTCAATTCCAAGTCCCTGACTCATTTGCCCTATAGGCTCTAAATTAAAAATGCCTTTAGCACTTCCTGGGATAATCTAAAAACTGTACCCAAAAAGCACATTCAAAAGGGGGAAGAAAAAGACATTTAAGTGAACTATTTGGTTCCATGTGGAGTTCCAAAACGCATTCTGCTCTGCATATTTGCATTCACAGACACATTACATACAGAGACCTTTGAGTTGTGGTTCATATGCCTTTGCTTTCTCAATCAGCAATGTAGTAGGCGTCACTATGACATGAGTTATTTTACATCCTTAAATTACAGAACTGTATTAACTTACTAAAATTTATCTGAATATATAGAACACACATACTGAATAAAATGTTTATATTTTATCCCAATAAATTTCCTGTAGCACCAGCACACCATAATCTCATTCCTTTCAACATTTCCAACCTATTATTCAAAAGAACATATTGAAAAGAAAGTTGGAGTAGAGTCCATTTTTCTCTTCTGCTCTTTAAAATGTTCTACTAAGATTTCTGGAAAACAGGAAATTATAGAAGAGAAAGTTTAAGATTGAGAAGACTAATATTGTTTGGGAAAGGCTAGATTCATAATGTTAAATGATTCCCTTCTTCTCTATCAAATTATAAATCTAATGCATGCTCGATAAATGAGTTCTAATTTAAAACTAATCTTCAGTGGTGGCTAACAGTTTGTTGTGTTTGAACGGTGTTTTGGAGTTTTAAAAATGTCCTGTAGACTTACTCTCAGCTCTTTTATCATTAAAACTGATTGAATATGTATTGACATTCTCTGACCTTGTGGAACAGATGACACATTTATGCAGAAAGCCTTGTTTAGGAACCAGTCCTGAAAATTCCAAATTAAAAACTTCACTTTGAGATCCATTTCACTTTGATTCCTGTTGACAACTGCTGCTTACTCTTTGAACTTTCATGCTTCTGGAATTGGCAAAATGGGTGCAATTTTCCTCACAACCACTGATTGATTGAATCTCTGAAAAATGGGGTTACTAATGGCACTAGAATTTATATAGTGGTTTTATATAGTGGCTTAGGCCTCACTATAATTATTTTAAAACATTAAAAGCCCATATATCACGACAGAGTGGCAGGTTCTGACTCCACTGCAGCCCAGCTTCATGCTGTTTGACAAACGACTAGTCATGCAGACAATATTTCCTCTTTCAGCACCTTTCCCAGCCTCATTTCATTGCCAGGTCTGTGGTAAAGTCAGTAGGTAACAAGAAAATAGTCTAAAAGGAAAAGAGAATAATTTTTTTTGAGAGCTTCTGAGTGTGACACTTGTGAGTGTGTGTGTGTATATATTTATATACATATATATATATTAAGAATTATGATATAACCTTATTCAAATCATGCCCATGATGTAAGTTGACTTTAAAAATACAGTGTATTCCTGAATCAAACTACCTGAAAACTTTCTGAATATTGTGAAGGCTTTGTTTGGTTATGCTTTTCCCCTTTTAATGGGATTACTAAAATCTCAGCTGTTCTAATTTTGTAATATC
This sequence comes from Callospermophilus lateralis, assembly GCF_048772815.1. Taxonomy (NCBI): domain Eukaryota; kingdom Metazoa; phylum Chordata; class Mammalia; order Rodentia; family Sciuridae; genus Callospermophilus; species Callospermophilus lateralis. The sequence goes on along the minus strand of NC_135312.1, from coordinate 98,886,556 downwards.
AGGTAGGGAAATGCTGTCCACTGTACACTTAAATCTTTTACCAAAATCTTGGACTTAACTCTTTTATAAAGCAAGTCATTTTCTACCATATCTAAAGCCAAACCAGGAAAGAAAGAACAAGGCTATTTGGTTTCTCTTTATTTTTTAACAAAATTGCTAAAATAGCAAAATCAAAAAGATGTAAGAGCAAGAGTGAGTACAAAGACTGAGGATATTTCCAAGGTCAGCTCTTAAATGAATATGTATAGTTTTGGCAAAATACTAACTAATGGAAACCATGTAAGTAGTGAGAAATATTCTCCAACTCAATCAAAGTTTTAAATATATTTACCTATGATTTTTAAAATTTAGTTGTCTTATCAATGTTTTTCACTATAGAATCTTATTTTCATTATTATCATTTATAAGGGTACATACTAGAAAAGAGAACAGAAAGAGATAAACATATACATTTTGAGCCACAAAAATTGCAGAGATTCATGGAAGACATGCGACACAACAATGAATTATGTTTTGTGCAAAAACTGTTCATTATCCATTAATATTGCAAAATGCAGAACTATGGATTAGTGGAAATCTCAATAAACAAGTAGCATATAGAAAAATCCCCAAAATATTAATAGGGCCAAGCCTTCCAACTGTGGCACTCAATTTCAGGCATTTACATGCTTATTTATAAAAGAGAAAGAGAGAAAAGAAAAGAAAAATTTAAAAAACCTTCAAAAGAAGAAAATATCTACTAATTTCAGTATCATTTTGGAATCTCTAAAAGAATATATTTACGTATTCAAGATGAGTTAACTATTCCCATTTTTTTTAAAGGGGTATTTTGTCTGCTAGAATTTTAAAGTTCATGTGTAATAAGCTACTTTCAGGAGATTCATTCATTCATGCTATGATCAGGTTGTCTAGTGCAGAAGGGGAAAAGGAAAGTCTTCGTTTAATATGACCTAGAGAAAGTGTTTCTAAATACCGTCACTGGTACTATACTTGGAGATAAGAAAGTTTACCAGTTTATGGTAGTGAATCATGGTAAGCATGATATATATACAGCTCATCTATGTTTTCTTAATATTGTACTTGGGGGAAGTTTGTCTTTCAGTCCAGCACTTACATCAGGGTTTTGTGACTATTACTTGAGGTCCAACTGTGTAAAACTATAATACAGCCCACCTTAGAAACTGGGAACCTGAAATCTGTGATTGACTTTAAATGGGCTGTTTTTTATTCTGTAACTCATTAGAAACAGTAGGGATTTTATAAGGTAGAGTAATGAAAACACTGTACAAGTAAAAAGCTGCCAAGTGTTACTATTTTGTGTAATAAAATTCAATTTAGTTCTAATATAAGTTACAGCATTTGGCAAAGCTATGTTAAAATTAGCATATAAGGTTTATGTGGTATAACCAGCAGCCATTTAATTTCATTATAATTAATTTTTAATTTAACATTTTTTAAATGGGTTCATCAGAAATATTTCATGATAGTGAATTCAGTGAAATAAACTTAACTACTTGTACTAATTCTGGTTACAAGGATTATAAAAATTATCTCCTTCAGTGGGAAATCCTAGTGTTGGAATAGCATACTTTTTTTTTCTCAGAAGAACAATCCTATTTTAGATAATTACATATAGTAGGAATTTTTTGTGTGGAAAACAACTTTATTAATTAAGAAAAGAGAAGTGTGGTAAAATTTATTATTCAGTTAATGTGGGAGTCTTCAAAATAGAAGAACAAATAATGTTGAAGTACTGGAAAGAAGGAACTGCTATTTATATGCAGCTTTACCTGTATTATAGTTATTATCAAATTTAAGTTTTAATTGGAGAAGTCTTCCTATTTAAAAAATTGCCATTTCAGTTATGTAACCTATAGTCCTTCTAGCCTACTTTTTCAAATAGAGATATAAAACGGTCCAGAACAACATTTTTCATTCAAAATCACCAGAAAAGTCAATGAATACCTTAGAGAGACACATGTTTGACAATAGAGAAATAGCATTACATACAATGATATATTAAAAAATATATATTATTATAAAACGTGCTTTTAATTTATCATCACTTATAAAGTACATAAAAAACTCTTGTTTCAACAAATCATTTCATGGATTCTACCAAAAAATTCAAAATATTATTAAATTACACATTTGAATATGCTTATAGCAATGTAATATATGGGGATACAAATCTCTGGATTTCCAAAAACTAGAAAGATATTTTAAGAAATTATGATACCTATGACTGAGAAAATATTTTTCATCTATTAAAAATATAATGAATAACATACAAAATTATATGTGTGGCATGCATGGCTATTACTATGAAAAATTGCTTAAGAAAAGTCAAGAACACATGGAAAATATTAACCTGGGTTTTTCTTTGATATTGGGCTTCTGAATCCATAAACTAACTGAGTCCTGGGAATTAGATATGAAGCTGAAAATTCCCACACAGCAATCGTGTCTAAGTTTCTGCCCTGAGATTCAGAATTGTTTTGTCCAGACATATCAAGAGATACTTTAACAGTTTATAACCTATTATTAGAAGGTTATGAATAAAGTAAGTTAGGTAGATAGAAGAACTTATTTCATTTTTAGAGACCTTGTGATCAATAAGCTATTACTATATATCTCTGAAGGTCAATACACTCCAATTACCATTCATGAATAGCCAGAGTTTATTATGGTAATTTTACCTTGTCTCTGATAATTAGGCTTCTACTCCAGGCCTTTGCCAGCCTAAGATACTACATTCTCTTTGACATCAAAAAATCCAATTTATTGCTGTATTCCCCCGTGTCCTCTGGTCCATAGAGTCAAGCAAGCTGAACTCCTGAGAAATGCTTGCACTCACCTCCTCCGTGCATTTCTTGTCTCTGCAGGGAGTATCCCTCTTACCTAAGAGGAGTCAGCAGGTTTTTCGGAACAGATCTACTCCGACATTCCCACTTCTCTGATTCTCTGCAGTTTGCCAGAGAAATTGTAATTAAGTTACTTCTAAAATACTTTCATTATTGGACCATCCACCCATCTAACAAACGACTACCACCACCCTGAAGTATAAACCAACACATTAAATTCCAGAGCTTAGGTTATTACCAACCCCAACAATATGTGTGTCCTTGTCTCTCGTTCTGTTTTATCTCCGTTGGTGTACAGATTTCATAAATGAGCTTTATACTTCTCTGAAGAAGTTGTTTTGAGACCCAACTTGTAACCAGGAGGCAATAAGGGGAAATGTGGGTGAATCTAGAAGAGAACTGTAAGATTCCCCAGGTCCCATCATTGAAAAGCAGTTACACAGGGAAGAAGGATTCCTATAGAAAGGCTGAGAAGTTGCTTGCAATAGCAAAAAGGTTCAGAGGAATTTCTTCCAATTCCTTGTTCTTCCCTTAGCACGACAGACCTTGCTTATGTGGCCAAATATTAATTGGTGACACTGGTGTGCTACACTTGCAGTCAAGCCTCAGTCTGGTCCTCAGCCATATCTACACTGAAACTATAGTAGTAACAGACTCATTCAAAGCTGCTGTCAAGACCTACAAATTTTACTGTATTTCTAAATTGGGTATTCATTGCCTTCAGTTTCTCCTTTTCCACATTCTATTCACTCTGAGGGTTCAGAATGGTTTAGCTGAAACCACAATCTTCAAAATGACTGTCATTGCCCCAGCAGTTAGCTTCCCAAGCCTTGCATTCCACCTATCAACACTGATGGTTACTTGAACAATCATAATGTAACCACAGAGGATACATCGTCCGGGTTCTCTTCCATCAATAATACACTACACGTTTGTGGGAGCAATCCAACACCAGAATCCCATTTTTGTGTTTCTATTTCCATAGAAGCTACCAAACAGGAAGTACTACATTCTGTCTGGGAAGTTAAGGATACTTTCCTATGAGAACTGCTTACCATGATGTGGGATGTTTTGAGAAAGTAACAAGGTCTGTTGCAGTACCCGTTAGTTACAGAGGAGGGTTATGATCACTACTAAGTCACAAAGGAACCGTGAAAGTTGTAGGTACTGGCATCTAAAGAGGGCGGCTGTATGACAGGGTGGCCCCCCAAAACTGTGGCCTTCAGTAGTGGAAATAATTCTTTCCCTTGTTTAATTATGTCAATAATTTGACAGACTCCCATGTTCATTTGGATCGGTTTGTTTTCAGTTTGCTTTTTTAAAAATGTAATATGCTTTTTTAAAAAAAAAAAATTTATAAAACATTTACACATTCCAAATTCAAATTTAAAACTAAATTACAAAGTGCAAACAGAGGATCTCCCTTCTGTTCGCCATGTATTTACTTTAGGTTTATTTTTCTATTATTTTTCTTTTCGGAAGTTGGAGCACGTGTCTCTTCTTATCTGAAAACCCACCCTGTAACCTGTTTTGTGCCTGATTTTCTCTGGCAGTCCCTTCAAACTGCTCTAATTTTCTACATGAAATAGATTTTCATGATTACAGCCAAATGTGAGAATGGGGAAGGAGTTTTGGGTTATCAGAAAAGAGACACTGAAATAAGTGTTCAGGAGAGAGTTACTGAAGAGCCACACTGTGACCAAGAGGCCCCACTGAGGACCCCCAGGAGGGTGGTGGTCATGGACTTAAAATGGTGTACGTAGTTGTATGCTATTCCACAGTTCCACTCGGCTGCACCCGTGGTTCACACACAGAGTAGGCAGAGTTGGACTGAACTCAGTCTGGGTCTTTTCTGAAAGGATTTCATGGAATTTGAGGATGAACACAACGGGTTGTATTCAAGTCACTGGATTTAATCTGAGTAAGGGGGACATGTGTCAAGAAGGGTGTGGAGGGACAGTGAAAAGTGGATAGTGGATCTGACACCTGGGTGGGACCGTACATGGGATGGAAGGAGGAAACTCAAAAGATTTCCGGTGGATCTCAGCTGGCGCACAACAGTGGAATGTTTGAAACTGAGATTGCAGAGAGGTTAAGGACGTTGTTAAATAAGGGTTATAGTCACTGTTAAAATCATATGATCGGTGCCATTGTGTTAAGTAGAAAATAACTCTAAAGCAAGCTTAATGTAAATGAAACAATATTATTAAATACTCATTAGTTCCCATTGCCTGACAAATGGAATTTGAATTTTTGCCTTCTCTTTGTAAAAATAGATTCAAAGTTTTAAGGAGACTAATTATCACATTATTCTTTATGCTAAGAATGAAGGCCTTGTTCTTGCTGTGATTTTTTTTTTTTAATGCTGAGAGATGACTGTAAATGGAACAACTTTCTCAATGGGAACATGATATAATTTTATGGTATCCTTATCTATCAACTAAAGCCATCTCTTGTACTGATGATAGGCATGGTGTATGAGAGCCTAAGAATGAGCTTCAGATTGAGTTCAATGTGGTGAACCTGTCAACCTGTGGCTGAGAGGAAGCCACACTCATATGTTACCTCCTCTACTTATCACCTTCCACCTTCCCCAAAAGCAATTATAATACTTAAAGCATTTTCACATCTGGCCACTACCAGTCTTTCCATTTGATTATAAATTAATTTCACGGAGCCCATAAAAGCAACTCTCATACATTGAGCATTTCCATGGTGACAGGTAGAATTCTTCCCATTCTTAAATGTAGAATGTGCTTATACCGACAACGACTTTCACATAATTGCAATAATACCCTTCTTAGATTTTTTTCTCAAACAGAATCCTTTAAGTGTAAAAATTTTAATACTTATTGATACTTCAATTGATGGGCCTACTTCAACATATTCAGTCACCAGGAATGTACAATTTTTCTTCTTTTTTAATTAACTCTAGCTCATGAATTCTATAGTACCAGATTATTAAATATAAACTTTGTGAGAAACTGATTTACCAAACAACTAAATTGGAGAATCTCAATCTGTTAGTTGCTCTTCTACATATTCAGGCAAACACGGGTGCTAAATCATACAGCATAAAACTTACAAATTTTTGCCTGACTCGGGTGGAATTACCAACTTTCACAATCTTGCCTGAGGGGTAAACATTATTTTATTTCTTAAAAACTTTTATAAGTAAAATAATATAAACAGTAACAAGATTGATGGTTGTATGATGTGAAAAACCGGTCACATCAAAATGGTCATCAATATCAAGAAGATTTTCTTTACAGCATACTTTGGAAATAAATTCCTGATACTTCTGCAGAGGGGTTATAGCAAGGAAGGCAAATGTTCAATTCTAGAGTCACACCTTTGTATATCCTAAAGTGTCAGGAATTACCAGCCTAATTTTTGTTATGCTTTAGGAAGATGACATTGTGGGTTTTTAAAAATTATTATAATTTTGCCCATTCTTTTTTTTAACCATTCAGAATCTACAAAAAAAAAAATGTTTTCCTCAAATGAGGACAAATAAAAGAAAAGATAGAGAGCAAAGAAACTAATTATTTTTTATTAAAATCACCCTTACTTTCTCACCTCCTACTTTCCTCATTTATTTAGTTTTTCACTGTGAAATAGTTACACACAAAAAGTGCACAAAACTTAAATACAATTTGTGAATTACCATGGAACAGCTGTAGAACCACCAACCAGGAAAATATAAAACATTATCCATGATTCAGCCCCCATTGCCTTTCTGTCACCATTATTTGCTCTCCCCAAAGGGGGAACCATCTAAGGGTTTACCAGCACTACTATTCACATTACCCATTTTTAAACAATTGTCATACAGTGAGAATTCTTTTATGTTTGTGAAATGTAGTCATGGTATACTATATAAATAAGATTTAATCATTTTCATTGCTGTATAATATTCCAGTTTGAGGAATACACCATCATCTATACATTATCTTCTCAAATGATGTTTAGGTTTTTTTCATTTGGGGTATTAGGAATGTTAGTGCTATAAGCATTCCTGTATTCATCTATTACATACATGCCTTAATACTGAAAGTGCTAAGTCTTAAGATAGGTTGGTATTAGTTTCCAAATATGCTACCAGATTATTTATCAAAGTGATTGAACAAAATTACCATCCCTCTAAGAGAGTACCAATATTTCATTAGTTCCTATCTCTGTCAACATATGACATAATCTGTCTATGGTCTGTCTTTTATTTGATATAGTCTGTCTATGGTCTGTCTTTTATTTAGTCATTGTGGTAGCTGTGAAGTGTTATTTCATTAAATAACTAATGAGGTTTTCTGTGTGTGTGTGTGTGTGTGTGTGTGTGTCTTTCTCTTGGTACCAGGGATATTGAACCCAGGGGTACTCAACCACTCAGCCACATCCTGGACCCATTTATTTTTTTTGTTTTTATCTAGAGACAGGGTCTTACTAAGTTGCTCAGAGCCTCACTAAGTTGCTGAGTCAGGCTTTCAACTTTCGATCCTCCTGCCTCAGACACCCGAGTTGCTGGGATTACAGGTGTGTGCCACTGTGCCCAACACCATCTTATACTTTTAGTGACAATTTGGTTATCTTTTCTGAAGGCTCTCACCCACGTTTTTCTTTACTGGGTGTGTTATTCTTATTGATTTATAGGAGTTATCAACACATATTAATGAATTATTGTTAGATATATGTATTATAAATATCTCCCACCATTGTTTATCCTTTTACTCTGTAGTGTCTTTTGAAATACAAAATATTATGGTTTATCATATTTTTTGTGTTAATGCTTTTTGTACTCTCTTTAGTAGATATTTTTCTACTTAAATTTGTGGCTGTATCCTCCCATATTTTTTTTCTAGAAGCTTACTCGTTTATCCTTTATATCTATAAACTACTTGGTATTGATTTTCATGTTTGAGGTAGGAGGCAAACTTAGTTATTTCTCATACGAATTGACCTAGTACTGCTTAATTAAATGACTTCCATTTCTGTGTCCCATTACAGTACCAGCTAGTGTAAATCAAGAACCTATGTATGCGTGGATAATTTTCATTGATTTATTTGGTTTGTCCTTCCAAATAATGAACTTTCTTAATTACTGGAAAAGCTACAGGCAGCCAGACCTAGACTTTTTCTTCTTCTTGAAGAGTGACTTGATTGTTTGTGGTGTTTTGCAATATAATATAAACTTACACTGAGATTCTCACACACATACACACACACATACACACACACACACACAAGAGGTGGTGTGGGGCAACACCTGGGAGTTCTGGGGGGTTTTCCCCATATTTTTTATTGGTGTATTACAATTGTACAAAATGGTGGGATTCATTGTTCCATATTTGTACATGCACGTGATGTAACAATATAATTTGGCAAATATTATTCCCCAATATTTCATCTTCCCCCTTTCACCCTGCCCCCTTTCTTCTATTGATGTCCTTTTGTATTTTCATGAGATTCTCCCCCACCACCTTTCTTTTCCTTTTTCCTCTCAAGTTTCTACAAATGAGAGAAAACACACAACACTAGACTTTCTGAGCTTGGCATATTTTGCTTATCATAATATTCTCAAGTTCCATCGATTTTCCTGCAAATGACATAAAATCATACTCCTTTTATGGCTGAATAAAACTCCAGAGGATTTAGCACATTTCTTTATCCATTTATTCATTGATAGACACTAGGCTGGTTCCATAGTTTGGCTGTGAATTGGGCTGCTATAAATGTGGGTACGCATGGATTACTATAGACACTGACTTTAGTTCTTTGAAATAAATATCAAGGAATGGAATAACTAGGTCATGTGGTGATTCCATTTCTACTCTTTGAAGGAACCTCCTTATTGATTTCCACAGTAGTTTACTAATTTACCATCCCACCAACAGGTTACAAAGATATTTATTTTTCTCCATATACTCTCTAGAATGTATTATTGTTTGTATTCTTCACGGCTTCTATTCTGACTGGAGTGAGATGAAATCTCATTGCAAGTTTTGATTTGCATTTCAGTAATTGCTAAAAAAGTTGAACAGAACAATTTTTATATATTCATTGGCTATTTGTATTTTCCCTTTTGAGTTGTATCTGTTTAATTCATTTGTCCATTTATTGACTGGGTTTTTTGTTTGGGGGGTGTTAAGTTTTTTTGAGTCCTTTATTGTGTTCTGGATATTAATCTTCTGTCAGAAGAGTTGTTAGCAAAGATTTTCTCCCCTCCTTTAGATCCTCTCTTCACATTCTTTATTGTTTCCTTTGCTGTGCAGAATCTTTTTAATTTGACATTACTCTATTTATTAATTCTTGATATTATTTCCTAAGCTTTAGGGCTCCTACTGAGAAAGTCGTTTCTTCTCTCTGTATATTGGGGTATTAACCCAATGTTTTCTTCTCTGTCACGTCAAATTTCTAGACTTTTGGTCCATTTTGAGCTGACCTATGTGTAGAGTGAGAAATAAGGGTTAATTTCATTCTTCTACATATGGATAACCAGAGTTCTCAGCACCATTTCTTTAAAAAACTGTCATTGTCTCCAGTGTTTGTTTTGGGCACTTTCAATGTTTATATCACTGTATCTGTGTGGATTTGTCTATGTCTTCTATTCTGCTGGTCTGTGTCTCTTTGTATCCCAGTACCATGCGGGTAATCTCAGTACTCTTTAGTTTTTGTTATTATAGAAGTGTAGCTTAATTTAAAGTCAGATATTGTGATGCCTCCAGCATTACTTGTGTAGTTCAGAATTAATTTCTTGGCTATTCTGGGTCTTTTATTCTTCCAAATAAATTTTAGAATTGTTTTTTCTGATTGTATGAAGAATGTCATTTGTATTTTGATGGGCATTACATTGAATGTGTATATTGCTTTTGATAATGGTCATTGCCTATCCATGAACATAGGAGATCATTTCAACTTCTTATGTCTTCTTCAATTTCTTTCTTCTGTAGAAACTGAGATTTTGACTGATAATTCACTGAATGGATTTATAGATCAATTTTTTTGCATTGTTAAGTCTCTTAATCAATGAATAATATATCTGTTCATTTATTTAATCTTTTTTCCACATAGAGGTCTTTCACATAACTATACAGATATACTCTTGGGTATTTAATCATTTTAATGCTATTGCAAGTTGTATGTATATTTAATTTAGGTATTTAAGTATTTTTTGCTAGTATACACAAATATGATTAACTTTTGAATATTAATTCTGTTCCATGGAAAAGTGAGAACTTATTGATTTTGGAAATTTGTTTTTTTATTCTCTTCAAATTTTGTCACATTATCATCTCTAATTGTTAATTCTCATTTCTTTCTATTGTTTTTTTCTTTTTCCGTTCTTTTTAAATTTCTTGTTTAGCACATTCAAATAATAAAAGTAGTAACAACTTGTAGCCTTTATGGCCATCAAAAAGTTTTATTTTTATGACTAACTATATGTTTAATAGATTTTCTAAAAGTATTCTGTGAGAACAAGATAGGAATTTTTAGTTGTTTCTAATTTGCTGGATTATGTCCAGGTTTGTTTTGCATTTTTGTTTTAATACTGAATTTGAACTTTTTGTATGCCTTTTAAGTATCAAACAAGGTTTACATGATTTTTCTCTCTTTTATATAATTTTTTCCTTTGATAGTAATTGATTTTTGGATGCAAAACTAACCTTGCCTTCATACCAAAAAACCCAACCAGGTTGTTTGTTTATTCAGTTTTCAATCTATTAAACTTATTTATCTTTCATATCAACAATCATGTGTAATTTATTTCTTATGATGACTTTGCCATGTTTTATTATCAAAGTTATGCTTTCTTTATACAATGGATGGCATAGTGCCTTGCTTTCTTCCAATCTCAGGAAGAGTTTAAGCAAAGTTAGAGTTAATTATCTCCCAGATATTTTTGTAGATTTTGTCAATAATGCCTCTGGTTTTTAATTTTCTCATGGGTAATTTTTAATTCTGGATTCAATACATAAGATATAAGACCTTTCAAACTTTCTGTTTTTTCCAGCAGAAATGTTTCTAGGAATTTATTCATATCTTCATTTTCAAATCTATCCACATAAGATTGTATTTAAGATCCTCTTGTTCTCCTTCTAACACCATAATAACTATACAATGTACCCTTTCTATTTCTGCTATTATATTTTTAGGTGTTTTTAGATGTTATCTTGATTAGTCTTCATAGTAATTTGTAGTTTCCTTAAAAGGCAAATTTTCTTCTCTATTGTATTTTTATCTATTTTAATAATTTTAACTCCTATATTTTCTTCAGGTTGAACTTGCAGATATTTTTAACATTTTAAAATTCATGAACAATTCATTTCTTTTTCATCTTCTTTGCTTATACATTACATGTAATCAATTTCCTTCTTGATACAATTTTATCTATATTCTATCAATTATCAAAACTTGTGGAATTTTAATATGGAGTATTGTTATTGTGATCTAGTTCAATTTTTTTAAATTTCTTTTATAATTTTTCTTCAGTCCATGGCTGCTTTTGTCTGCTTTTTGTTGCTGTGACCAAAATACCTAACAAGAACAAATTAGAGGAAGAAAAGTCTATTTGGGGCTCATGGTTTTCTAGGTCTCAATCCATAGATGGCCGACTACATTGCTCTGGGCCCAAAATGAGGCAGGAAGGATATCATGTTGAAAGGATTCAGTAGAAGAAAAGTGCTTAGCTCATGGCAGAGTAAGGAAGCAGAGATCAGGAGAGAAGGGGCCACAGGGAGGATACAAGGTTCCAGGGTACATCCCCAATACCCCACGTCCTCCAGCTATGCCTCACCTGTCTATGGCTACCTCCCAGTCCATGCAAACTAGACAGACTTTATAGCTCTCACAATCCAATCATTTCTCCTCCAAACACTAAGTCCTGCATAAATGCAGGCACTGAGGTGGGGGGGGACCTTATATCCAAACCATAGCAATGGCTAAGTATTTATTAATTTCAAAACATATGAGTATTTTGTGGTTTTTTTTAGTTCCCATTGTCTAGACAAGCTCCGGATTCCAATTTTTATAACCACCTAACTTTGAAGGCTTTTTTAAAGATATTGCTAGATTATCAGTCTCTTTACTTTTTTAAAAATTGGCATATGCTTCTCAGGGAAAACTAGTCACATATACAAGGTGCCCTGTGTCGTATTCTCACTCAAAATTTTGTTCCTCTGATTTTTTATTGCTTCTTTACCCTGCAAATGCTTTTCTATGTTCCTTGTTTTTTTTTTTTTTCTAGCTGCCAGTAGCAGAAAGGTTTTGTGAACTGTCTAGTCCAGCATTACAAAAGTCAAGATTCACATTACTTTTAACATTTTATTTCTAGGTGTATATATCAAGTAAAAGAGCCTTTTTTTGGATTCTACAGATATATTTAAAATTTAAATTAATATATTATATACCATTGATGAAGACACTGAACAAGTATTCTTTCACATTGGTGAAAACAACACTAATCAGGGATAAAGACTTTAGGAAATCAATCCTCCAATTAGCCTATTCAGTCATAAATTTATTCTTCTACTTATACATACAGCTCTTTTATATCTTATTCATATTTTATTTTATTTTCAATTAGTTATTTTGCTCAGAAAATCTTCATGTGGACTTAAAAATAAATATTTTCTTTAGCTTTCATCTTTTAAAAGTTGTTTGAAAATTTATTTTGCTTTGAAGAAGAGAGTTTCTAAAATGCATTATAACCCCTTTTGGAAAATGTATTCCATATAGTAGAGGTTAGCCTGTTCTGAGTACATTGCATTAGGAAAATAGCTCAAAAATATGACCAAAGGGTGTGTTGACATTATGTTTAAGATGTAGAGATATTACAGAGTGAAAACTAATGAATAGAATAAAAGGATGTCTGATATTATTGTTGATTGTATCCTGTTTAGTCATTCAATATACTGATGGAAATAAAATATATGAGATATATTGAATTATTATTTGTAAAAGGTAAGGGAAATGAGCATCTGCATATCAGAGAAAACATTCTGTCTTTTGTTTGGGGGTATTGGCTTATTTCACTTAGCATGATATTCTCCAGCTCCATCCGTTTTCCAGCAAATGCTATAATTTCATTCTTCTTTAAGACTGAGTAATATTCCATTGTACCACATTTTCTTTATCCATTCATCTTCTGAAGGGCACCTATGTTGGTTACATTGCTTAGCTATTGTGAATTGAACTGCTATGAACATTGTTGTGGCTTTATCACTATAATATGCTGATTTAAAGTCCTTTGAATATTTGTCAAGGAGCAGGATAACTGGGTCAAATGGTTGTTTCATTCCAGATTTTCTGAGAAATCTCCATACAGCTTTTCATAATGGTTGCAATAACTTGCAGTCTCAGGAGTCTCATCCTCGCCAACATTTATTATTGTTTGTATTCTTGATAATTGCCACTCTGACTGGAGTGAGATGAAATCTTAGAGTAGTTTTGACTTATATTCCTCTATTGCTAGTGATACTGAACATTTTTTCTTGTATTTGTTGATCAATTGTATTTCTTCTGTGAAGTGGCTGTTCGTTCCTTAGCCCATTTATTGATTGAGTTATTTGGGGTTTTGTTGTTGTTGTTGTTGTTGTTGTTTGGTGTTACGTTTTTTAAGTTCTTTATATATCTTAGAAATTAATGCTGAATCTGAGGTGCATGCATGTGGTAAAGATTGTATAGGCTGTCTCTTCAAAATTGGCAGGGATGCTAAAGAAGAATAGAGTTGCTTTAGATTAGGTGGAGGGGGGTGAAGGGGAGGGCAGTGAGTATGGGGAAAGCAAGGATAGTAGAATAAATGCTGGATTTCAAGCATTATTATCCTACGCACATATACAACTACACAGCCAGTGTGATTCTTCATCATGTACAGCCAGAAGAATGAGAAGTTATATTCCATGTATGTACAATGTGTCAAAGGGCATTCTACACTCACTCATGTGTAACTAATTACAATAATTTTTGATTTTTAAGAAAACCATGGTTATAGTGTCAGAGTGATACTTTCTAGAATGTAAATGGGGAGTCAGATAACCCATTCCATAGTGCAATCAAAACATGATGTTGGTTTGGTTTTGGGCATTGATTTTGGAAGTGATGACACAGGTTTGGGGATATGATTTGAAGGTAAGAACGACAGAAACTCTTACGTGTAAGGAAATTCCTAAGATTTAGTCTGAGAAAGGAGTAATGATGTTATTTCCTGGCATGATGTGAACTGCATTGGTGGGGAGTTAATTTGGGAGTGAAAATGAAAAGGGCTCTCTTTTAGATGTGATGAGTTTGAGATACCCACTAAAATCCAAGCAGAAATTCTGTAGGCCTTTAGCTATAGTGCTCCAAGAACAGTGGGGCTTAAAATGTTGTTTCAATACCATAGATGTTATTGAACTGGGAGAACTTGTTGAGGTTACACAGGGTGATAATGTGAACAAAAACTGAAGCAGTGTAAGGACTGAGCCCCAGGACTTTCCAACATTTGAAGAGTGGAAATGAGCATTGTGCTATAAGATTTTAAGAATGGTTAGTCAACTGGGAATAGAAAAAGCAAATGTAATGATGCTGAAGCCAATGGTCATATGTATGATCCCAAGATCTAGAGAATTTACCCCAAAACCAGTTTAATATCTATTGAATTGGAAATCTGAAAAGTTGTAATAATTATACACATAGCTGTGTTGATATTACCTCGTGAGTGAATGATCAAGCCCTGGCAAACAAAGTGTATCTCTATGACTATAGTAAGAAGGTAATTAATTCTGGAGTTGAACAGAGAGGAGGAAGAAGTAGCACTTAAACATGGGACCTTGAATATTTATCATGTCTAGTTTTGACAGGGCCTCTCATATTCTCATAAAAAAGAATGAAATATAAAGCAACGAAAATATGTTGTTAAAAGTCTCTCACTACATGAAAGTATTTTGGTATTTAATGTGCTTGATTTCAGATTCCCAATAAGTGCTTGTTGAGACTCTTTTAATCTCTTTGCTTCTTTCCACAGGTGGGGAGGTTCCATATACAACCCTGGCTACCCGAATGATGATGGGGGCGTGGTGGCTATTTGCTTTGATTGTCATCTCATCATACACAGCAAACCTGGCTGCTTTCCTTACTATCACCCGCATTGAAAGCTCCATCCAGTAAGTACACAAAGATTCCAGTATCCACAAACTGTGACAATGACTCGAGTGGCTAAAGCTATCTGAGAATAAGTATATAGTATCTGATTATGAATTCACAGCCTCACTTTGAGTAAAAGTTTAGTTTTGTGACTTTGCAGTGTTACCACATGGTTCAATTCCTGAAAATACAATATATTTTTTTACTATTATTTTATTACTAAAATTTTGTCTATAATTTCAATAGTACTTCCTACATTTTCCTGTAAAGATAATACATTTTCGGGGACAGGATTGTGGCTCAGTGATAGAGCACTTGCCCAGCATGTGTGAGGCACTGAGTTCAATCCTTGATACCATATAAAAATAAAGAAATTAGGCTGGCATGCGTGCGGCTCGGGTTCGATCCTCAGCACCACATACAAACAAAAATGTTGTGTCCACTGAAAGCTAAAAAATAAATAAATAAATAAATACTAATATCCTCTCTCTCTCTCTCTCTCTCTCTCTCTCTCTCTCCCTCTCAAAAAAAAAAAAATAAAGAAATAAAATAAAGGTATTGTGTCCAACTACAACTAAAAAGAAAAAAAAATTAAAGATAACACATTTTCAGAATTTTAATCCCTACAAATAATAATCATGTCTGAGAATCATTGTGAAAAGGAAGGAAAAAGGGGTCATACTGAAAAACAATCTTTGCCTTGAGTCTGTCCCATTATGCACTGTTAGAGTGAGCAGTTGAATTCACACAGACGATTGAGAGCTTGATCATTGAGGGGTGGGGTAGAGAGATGGCAATTAACAGAAAAAACTTGGTATTTCAGTAACCACATTTTATTTGTCTCATCATTACATTTTATACTTAATGTGGTCATTATTGCTGTTGTTTTCCCAGCTACAGTTGCAGTGGTAGGAAATGGTCATTAACCATGGTGCATGGTACTTAAATCCTTAAAATTACCTAAGTCAGCGCCTCAATTCAAAAATGCTATATCCATGAACCCTTAAAGCCGAAAGGCCTTTGATTAACCAGGGCCAGTTTTGCTTTGTGGTTTCATGTTATAAGATCAGCTCTACAATGTAATTTGTGCCCTACTAGAACATCATGTCTATGTATTGTTCTAAGAAAAAATCCCCTGAAGATGTTTTACTCATACAGGAACAAGGTAGTTCTAATTTTCCTACTTCTCAAAATCTGGCAATGTAATATTAGAAAAATTAGAAATGTTAAAGAATTTCTTAGGGATTTAACTTTTCCTTAAGAGAAAACAGCAAAGTTCTTGCTTTAAAAAATATATGTAAGTGAAGTCTATTAGAAGCCGTAAAACCATTGTAGTGTAACACTAAAACATAAAATTAAGAATTAATTATCTCTAAAGGAGTAGGATATTTTTCTTTAATTGAAAAACCAAAATTCAACTAACAATCCTAACAGGCAGTCAAATATTTCATCCATTGATGAAAATGGTATTTCCAATTTCTCTCATCAAATCATCCTGCTCAGGTTGTTTTTCAGTTATTCCTTTCACACAGAACCTTCATTCTCTCCCAACTTACTTTATCTTGTAGCCAGCCCTATGGATAGTAAAAATAATAAATGGTCCTGAGTGAGCCTCAAGGAAGGTTAAACTGATGACCCCACCAGCATTATTGTGAGCAATAATGAAAGTGATTACAACCATCTAGCCAGAATATCAACAAAGGTACTAAAACCTTAAAAGTGATGATTAACATTTATTGATCACTTGAAGGATATTAGACTTTATGCTAAGTATTTTAGATGCATTGGTTCATTTAATATTTTTAACCATCTTCTAAAGTACACACTATCAATAAGTCATTGTACAAGTAACAAAGCTAAGGTTGAGAGGATAAGGAACTTCCCAAAGCCATGGCACTGATAAACGGTTGAGTAAGGACCAGACCTTGAATCTATCTGATTCCTGATGAACCTATATTCTGAATGACCCACACTAGATCTCATCCCCCTTGAACTTCTGAATGGCCCTAGGTTTTCATAGTTTACTAGAGAGAGTGATCCTTTGCTAAGTATTTTCTAAATCTTCAACTGGACAGACAAAACAGAGGAAACTTTAATGTTGGGCCACATCTGTAGGCATACATCCAATCCTGGGCTATCTATACCCATAACTGATGTCTGCCATTTGGAGTAAGATACTTTGGCATATCCAATTAATACAAATTACATTGGGAAAAATAGTGTTAAATAATTGTCAAATAAAAGTAATATATATTTAAGGCATATATTTTGATGATCTGAGAGATATACATTGTGCAATAATGAACACAATCAAGTTAACTAATGCACCCATCAACATCCACACTATCCATTAAATCCTCAAAATTTGTTGATCTTGTGACTAGAACTTTGACAGACATCTCCCCATTTTTGCCTCCTTATACCCTCTGCCAACCAGGGTTCTCTCAGCTTCTAAGTTTTCACTTTTTTAGAAGCTACAGATAAGTGAAATCGTACAGTAGTTGTCTTTCTGTGTCTGACTTATTTCACTGATTAAGAACTTCAGGTTCATCTGTGTTGTCACAAATGGCAAAATGGCCTTTAAAAATTAAAATGGAGTGCTTTATTTCATTAAGCTACTTCTTATTAATTATGTTTAACTTTAACATTTTTGATATACTGAAAGATAGAAATCTGTATAGTTTACATCTAGCTCTAAAGCTTTTATAAATAAGTAAATGAAAATTTGAAAAAAAGAAATGAGTTTATATAATAAAGAACAATAATCATAGTAGTAAACAAAAATCATGGCTAACATTCATTGAGGATTTATTATGAACTATTATTTTATCATTTACTGTTCAAAACATCTGTAATAATAAAAGGACTTCTATTATTACTATTTTATTATAGATGAGCAAACAGACTGGAAAGGTAAATCCTCAAGACACAGTTAACAAGTGTCAGAACTGGGAGTCTAATCACATTACTCCAATGACAACCTATGACCTTATCTGCTAGTCTTTTCCCTGTCTAGTGGTGGTTTCTACAATTTGCTTCATCTGTCATTTCTCGCAAGTTGCAGACATCATGGCGTGTGTTTGTATCTGAGCTACTTAGTTATTTATTAATTTCAATAGCAACAATTTGTATCTAGACTTTCATGCAATAACTGGGAGCTGAAACTGTTTTCAAATTTTAAACCCCTAAGATTTCTCTAAAAGTAAAACCTAATAGGAAAAGATTGTGATATCACATGATGTTTCCCTCAAGTGTAGTTCTACAATCCAAAGTAACTGAACATTTATTTAAAAAAAAAAAAAAAAACTATTCCTTTCCAGTGCCAACTGGCACTATAAAAAATAATCAGTGGGTATAATAAATCTTCACTCCCTTCTAATATTATCACTGGACTAATTTTGGAAGGAGAGAATCAAAGCCAAATAAGTTAAAAGAAGTCTGATTCCCCAAATTTACAAATATCTTCTAATTTCATGCCTCAGCTGTGTTGGTAAACATAATTGCCTACAATGTTTCTTGCAAACAAAGTTCCATTTGTAACTAATGATGAAGTTTCTTAAAAAATTCTAATTTTTCTAGAAAGTCCCAAAACTTTTTTTTACAATACCACTCAATGGCATGCTTCTTAATCATTGATATTCGTAAGATTTTCTCATCAGGAAATGAAGCAGCAGCGTATGTCAGTATGCCTTTTTCCAGCCTAATTTTGCTATGCTATTAGCAAGTCTATACCAAGTATATCTTCATTCCCAAAATTCAGTTCCTTCTCCAGATAAGGATGGGCAGAGGTGGTTAGAGGAATGTCCCTAAGAAAGAGGAAAGTCTGTTCCTGCTGAATAAATGGTTGATGTAAAGTCTCACAATTGGTAGGAGAGATCCAATGGATTTATTTGGGGAAAATTGAATAACTTTAATAAAATATTAGCCCTTTTTCAAAATTAGTTATCTGATGGAATCTAAACTTCTAGTTGCTACTTTCCATTAATAAAAATTTTAAAAATGATTTCTCCCTCTAAAAGATAATCCAGAAATTCAATTTTCATGTCCCTTCAATGATGGTGACAGTACAACGTAAGGATATTCTGGCTGTGTGATATTAAATAGTGTAACAGATTGTGATACAGCTGGGATTGGCAGCATTGAGATACACAGCTCAGTTTCTAAAGGAAAAAAGACGCCATTGCCATACGAAGCTAAGGGCAATTTGGACTTTTTCATTCTCATTGAAAGGTAAAAACATATAGACATTAAATGGAAAGTGTGTATTTCTATTGGCCCTCAGGCTAAAAGTGGCAATAGGGAAATGTGTTTGGGGGAGTTTTGAAGGTACTTGCAGAATAAATACTGGGTAACAACATCATCTTTAGCTCCATTTGCCCTTATTGTAAGGTAATTTCCAAAAAACTACTTATTCCACATGAGAGGAGACATAGCTATGGGGAATTCATAGTTCTACAGTTACATTTACTAATAACTTTAGAGAAAGACTGGGCTCTGATTGAAATTTGTTTTCATTCCTTGAAGCTAAAAGCAAGCTCGAGCCTTTTCAAAAGAATCCCAACATCCCACCATATTTTTGTGTTTGATACATTCATTGTCCATGATGCTTGAGGCTGGACTAAACAAAATATGGAGTCAGTGCTGACACAGACAAACTAAATGAGATAACATTTCTTTCCAAGAAGACACTGAATCAGTACATAAATTTTTTTCTCATTAGAGGTAACCTTTTTTCCCAAGCATACCAATACAGGAATTTTGCACAAACATTTTTCTACATTTGGAAATATGAGCAATTGTTTTTTTTCAGTGCTACACGGTATGCTTTATCTGAGGCTCAGAAATTTAAGTAAGTCTGTCAACAAGTGTGGTTGTAAAAATGGGTACAGGTAGAATGGTAGAAACTGACAGACGACCCTCTAATGAGAAGGAGATTGGGACTGAAACTTAAATGCATGGTAAGACTTGTTTAGGAATCTGGAATTTCTCCGGGAGATAATAGAGAGTGACAAAATTTAAGACGGAGATTTATCAGTTTAGAGAAGAATGAGTGGGAAAGTAAAAAATGTAAAAAAGAAAAATGTGTAAAAAGGCATTTCAGGTACCTAATGTACATATATCCATGGTATTTAACTAGTGTGGATCACCTTGATTTTAAACTTGATTCACATATCTGATTTAAGAGCTATTTAATTTGGTGATATCATAGGATTAGGATAATTTAAGAGAAATTTGGTTTTAGAAATGTCATATCTCTGGCTGGGGGAGGGGTGTGAGCCTGTAATCCCAGTGGCTTGGGAAGCTGAGGTAGGAGGATAGGGAGTTCAAAGCCAGCCTCAGCAAAAGCAAGGGGCTAAACAACTCAGTGAGACCCTGTCTCTAAATAAAATACAAAATAGGGCTGGGGATGTGGCTCAGTGGTTGAGTGTGCCCGAGTTCAATCCTCAGTATCAAAAAATTAAGAAAAGATATATCATATTTCTGGGCTAATGTTTACATATATAGTGAATGCAAGTATTGAGCTTTAGCTTATATTTTTTGAAAGGTATTTTAGGAGTATGTGGTTTTATTACCTCTTAGATAAATAGGTAGAAAGGAGAATAGTAATCTGAGAAAATTCTAAAAGCCACTATGCTTAAGATACTTTTCAGATGTAATTTTGCATAAAAGTTACATCTCAAACTCTGCTGTTGCTGGGTCCCATTCTACCTCTTACTTTTAGCTTTGAACCTTCAAAAAGAATTTAGACTTATTTTTATTCTATTTGAATGTATTTTCTTCTGACTATGAAAGTCATACAGGCCTACTTTAGAAAATAGGAAATGACAATAAAATTTTGAAAAACTAATCAATAATCCATGAGCTATCACATGTCACTAAGCTCTGTTCATATTTAAACAAACTTTCTTTTTATCTTTTTGTTTTGAAACAATAGTGTATTTGCAAGAAACTGTAAAGATATAGTACAGAGAAGTGTCATGTATGCTTTACTAAGATTTCTTCAATGGTTACATCATAAATAATTAGAATACAATATCAAAATCAAGAAAATTTGACATTGCTATGATGCGTGCCCTTAATTCTATGCCAGTTCATCATTTGTGTAAAACTGTAAAACCAACCACCATCGCAAGCCAAGTACAGGACTAATCCATCAATACAAAAAAGGTTTTCCTCATCCTACCCTTTAGGTTCACAGTCATTTCCTCCCTCCCTTCATCCCCAAATCCTGCAATCACCAATATGTTCTACATTTCTGTAATTTTTGTCATTTGAAGAGCACTACACAAATTGAATCATATAGTAGGTGACATTTTCATGTTGGCTTTTTAAATACTGGCATAATTCCCTTGAGATCAATCCACTTTCTGGTATGTATCAATAGTTTACTGTCTTTTGTTGTTGAAAACTACTCCATGATATGGTTGTATGGCAAATTGTTTAACAATTTACCCAATGAATGGCATTTTGATTGCCCCCAGTTTGGAGCTATTACAAATAAAGATGCTAAGAACATTTACATACAGATGTTTTTGTATGGATTTGTTTTCATTTTTTTGTTGTTGTCATAAAAGTTTGGGTGTAAAATTACTGTCATGTGGTATGTTTAGATTTTAAGAAACCACCAAACTATATTTTAGAGTGGCTGTACCATTTTATATTCCAGCTGCTATGCATGTGATACCCAATTCTCTGAATATTTACCATTAACATTTTTTTTTAAATTTTAGTCATTCTGATATGCATGTGGTAATATCTTATTGTGTTTTTAATTTACATTTTCCTGGTGTCTAATGATCTTGGATATCTTTTCATGTGCTTATGTATAATCCTTACTTCCTTTTACATGGAAAATATCTCTGTCTTTTGCCAGTTTTCTAATTTAATTGTTTATTTGTGTTTTGCTGCTGAGAGTTCTTCGCATATTCTAGATACAAGTTCCTTGTCAGACATGATTTTGCTATTGTTTTCTCATCTGCAGCTTGTCTTTTCATTTCTTTATAAAGTCTCTCAGAGAACAAAAGATTTTATTTTGATGAAGCCGAACATATCATTTTTTTTTTTCTTTTATGGACTGTGTTTCTGGTGTCACATCTAAGTCTTTTCAAGTCGTAGGTCCTAAAATTTTTCTCTTCTACAAGCGGTTTTGTAGTTTTTACAGTAGTTTCACATGCAAATATCAAATCCATTTTAGTAGATGTGAGTCAGTTTTTTGTCAATGTGACCATAATACCTGAAAAGAACAACAGAGAGGAGGACGTATTATTTGGGCTGGTGGTTTCAAAGGTCTCAGTCCATGGCCAGTCAACTCCATTGTTCAGGCCCACGGTGAGGCCAAACATCACAGAAGAGTTTAGTAGAGGAAAGATGCTCAGCTCGTGATAGCTCAGAAGCAGAGACAGGAAGGGGACAGATTTAGTCCCCAAGGCCACGCCCCCAGTGACTATATCCTCCAGCCACAGTCAACCTGCCTACAGTTGCCACCCAGTAACCCATTCAAATTTTTAATCCATCGAATGGATTAACCAACTGATGAGATTACAGCTCTAATCACCATCTAAAAGCTCTACCTCAGAACCTTGCTGCATTGGGGATCCTGTTTTCAACACGTGACCTTTTGATGGGCATTCCAGATCCAAAATGAAAGAGGAGAGAGATTTAGGTTGAGGTTTACTTTATTTTATTTTTGCCTCTGAATATTCAGATGGTTCATCAACATTGGATAAGAAGACTATCTTTTTTTCAGGGGAGGTTTGAACTGGGGATTGAACTCGGAGACACTCAACCACTGAGCCATATCCCAAGCCCTATCTTTTATTCAAAGGATTTTATACTTTAAAACAATAATTTTCCATACTAACTGGCATATCTACCTCTTGGCTAATATCACACAGTTTTGATTATTGCAACTTGAAATTTGCAAGAGTGATTCCTCTTACTTAATATTTTTCCCCTGGGGGAAAATTATTTTAGCTCTTCTATTTCCTTTGCCTTTCCACATAAATTTTGGAATAATCTATTATCATGAGGCAACCAGCACCTCCTCAGGGTAATTTTTTTTCTGCTCAGAAGGGGATAAACCACCTGAGAAAATAAAAGTTTGAAGTAATTAGTGAAGAAATAAGAGGCAGCATCAGAAAAAGAGGTTTTAAGGGATGGAGCACCTAATAGATGCAGTCCACACAGGAGCTGGAGCTGGACAACTAGAAGATGGCTCTGCTTGTTTATTTAAGGGGAGTACATCAAAGGCAGGGATAAGGTTTCAGGTATGGCAGGGGACTTGCCACAAACAGGTTGATTGGGCATCTTGGCAAACCACACCCATCTCTGAGAGGCTGTGTTATCTATGTGGCTTCAACAGATCACCCCATCTCCTATGCTGTGTGGGATCTTTTGGCAGAGCTGGGTGGGAGTTCACATGTATCAGGCCATCTCAAAACCAGCGAGGGTGCTGCTGGGAGTTCCCAAATACCACATCTTCCCATTCAATGGCTACCATTTCATGGGTGGCTTCTGACAATCTATATTTATAAAACAAATCTTGCTGGAATTTTGAAAGGGATTGCATTAAATCTGTTTGTCAATTTAGGGGAGAATTTACAACTTCACTATTTTGAGCCTTCCAAATTATGGAAAAGGTATGTCGGTTGATTTATTTAGATCTTTGCTTTCTTTCGGCAGCATTTTGTAAGACTCAGCATATAGGTTCTATACATCTTTGTTAGAGTCATACCTAAGTATTTCACTCCCCGCCCAGTGATTAAAATAGTATCATTTCATTTTTTATTTCAGTTTCCACCTATTAATTACTTGTATACATAAATTTAGTTTCTATATGCCAATTTTATTTTTTGACCTTGCCAAACTCATTTATTAGTTTTAGGAAACTTTGATGGTTTCTTTGAGATCTAAGTAAACTTTTTCACCATTTACACAATAAGGCAGTTTTAGTTCTTCATTTTTTATTTTTAAGCTTTCTGTTTTCTTCTTCTTGTCCTTTATGTGCTAGCTAGGGCTTGCAGTACTGTCACAATAAGAGTTCTTGGTGTGGTATGCATTTTGCTTATAGGATCTCATTTTTGTTTTTAGATATGCTTCATCAAATTGAGAAAATTCTTTTTTAATCCTAGTTTTCCATGACCTTTTATCACGCATGGTGGTTGTATTTGTCATGTTTTTTTTCATTGATTGGTATGCTCATGTGATTTTTCTTCTTTAGCCTATTGAGTGGATAACATTGATTATTCTTAAAATTATGTCAAGGTTAACTATAGTTGCTTCTATGTCTTCTGCACTTTATTCTCTAAATCTTGCTTTTTTCCCTTCTTTTATTAATCTAAGGCAATGAAAGATCTCTGACTTTCCCTGACTGCTGCTTCACTTTTTAATTTTCTCTTAACTTATTGTTTCTCTCTTTCCATTCTTTACACATTCCAGTTTATTTTTCTGAGTCTGGTGTTCAGACTGAACCTCCTCCTTCGATTCTTAGAATTGGCTTGAAAACCTTTCCTCATTAAAGGAAGGAATAAATTGAACTCCATTAGCAGAGCTTACAGTGCCCTTCATGTACTGCTCCAGCCTCATTTCTATCTACTGGAACCAGTTAACCCATTCTCACCTTTATTCACACTCTAGTCAAGCCACACTTGTGGGTCACTTCATGCCTCTGTGAAGCTGTACATGCTCTTCCCTATCCCTGACATAATCCACAATCCCTTTCTTTTTTGCTGTCTTCCATTTGCCCAGACATAGTCACTACCCTCATGTTTTTTGAGATTATAAATTCTTCAAAGGCAAGGATAGTGTCATTTTCATGTTGTGCTTCCAGTGCCTCTCAAAGTTCTTGGCACACAGTGGGCAAATAATATTAGCAGCTAACGTGTATTGAGTGCTTGCTATGTGACAGACATTTGTAAATGTTTTACATAGTTTTTGCATTTAATCCTAATAGCCCCATGGGGTATATGTTATTATCATCTCCAATTTATAGATGATAAAACTAAAAGCCAGGGTAGTAAGCCCAGACAATCTGGAGTTGAAATTTTTATCTTAACTTATAGACCATATCATCTGCCAACAGCAAAATGCTAAATCTGTATGGATTTAAGTAATGAGCAAATGATACATGAAAACCATGGAGGTCATTATACATTTATTTTTTTTAAAAAAAAGAGCTCTGAAGGTTAGAATAAATAATCTCATTACATTTAGCTAACTTAATTTTTGATATGTCTAAGTTCTATAATGTCTTAGAAGTAAGCACAAGAGACTATGGATTAAAACAAATCTGTATTGAAATACTATGCTATCTATTAGCTGAATGACCTTATCAGAATCCATAATAATTTAAAACTTTATATTCCCTAAAGGTAAAAATGCATAAGTTTAACTTCATAGATTTAGGGTAAATATTAAATGAAAAAGAAGAAAAGAAAGAAAGAAGTTGCACTGTTCTTGAACTCTTAACGCACCCCAAGTAACATTTGCTTTCATTTGTTTTGTTTACTCTCCCGGATCTTGTATAGGTTCCTTGGACTGGTGGTCTTCCTTTTGCCCAATTTTTAAAGGATATATGTTACACTCAGGTCAGGGCACTGGTAGAGAAAACTTAAAATTTTGACATGTGGTCTCGGAACACGTGGATATGCCCTGGAAGGCTTTGGCTCTGCAGACTCTTTTTGTAGAGTTAAAACTTCACCCTGCTCCAAAAAATTTCTGAGGCCTCTCTCCTGCAAGGCAAAAGATGAGTCTTTTGTCCTTGTCAAACTTCCTCTCCAAGATGAGAATTGAAGTTGCAGAAAAATCTCTGGGACGTGTGAGGCTTGATAACGGATGAAAGAGACTGTACACTGAAGCAATTGCAAGAAGTAACTTTCATGGATTAACAGACCCATGATAGTAGCCCTAGAAGTGGAGAAATTTTACAACCTTATGGAGATGGAATTACCATACTATAAAATTCACTTGTATATCTGCACAACTCAATGGTGTTTAGTATATTCAAGAGTTGTGAACAAAGCATGACAACCTAGTTTTAAAATGTTTTCATCATCCCCAAAAGAAAAACCTATATTTTTTAGGATATACTCCCAATGTGGTCTACGCATACCCTGGAATTCTCTCACCCCGCCATTTTTGGTAGTGTTATTAACTATTCTTCTCATCTTGTCTACAATGGCACTGTTAAATTCTTTCTTTTACCTCATTCACCTAAGCCTCAATGTTTCCTTCTGATGCTTTTCTTGTTTCTGACACAGCTGCCACTTCCAACCTCATGGTGTATCTTACAATGTGTTGTGTTTTGGCCCCGTCACTCAGTCCTCCAGTCCCTTCAAATGGGAAAAGAGCTTTGGTTATCAGCCAAGCCTTATTTGAATTTAAGCATAAATAATGAATCTTAGCAATGATTCACTCTGTGATCCCACCTTAGTGCTTGACTGACTAGACTGCAGATCAGGCTGCTCCTGATGGTGGCTGGCAATCAGCCTGGGTTTGCCAGGCAAGTATTCTCTTCTAACTCAACTTTATTTACACTATCATAATGCTACTGCCTCCATGTGGCCTCCCCTCTATTCATAATTAGTCCTTCTATTTTGAGCCACTTTGTATCTACCTGGTTTACACTCTGAATTATATCTGGCCATGTATTGGCATATTACTTGTTTTACCTTCCCAGTTAAAATGCATGTCCTTGGGCTGGGGAGGTGGCTCAAGTGGTAGCGCGCTCTCCTGGCATGCGTGCGGCCCGGGTTCGATTCTCAGCACCACATACAAACAAAGATGTTGTGTCCGCCGATAACTAAAAAATAAATATTGAAAATTCTCTCTCTCTCTCTCTCTCTCTCTCTCTCTCTCTCTCTCTCTCTCTCTCCTCTCTCACTCTCTCTTTAAAAAATAAAAATAAAAAAATAAAATGCATGTCATTGAGAGCTGCTTTTAAGCATCTTTGTACCAACCCAGGGTCTTATGTAGCACCTTACTAAATATCTGGTACATAATTTGTTACATGTAATATTCATTCAGTGATTGAACAAGGAAGCGATTTCTTGAATCTGACTTGAAACTATGGAACTATATGAATTGTATAACTCATAAAAATCAGAAGGAGGCAGACATGGTGGTACATATGTAATCCCAGCAGCTTGGGAAGATAAGGCAGGAGGATCTTGAGTTCAAGCCAGCCTCAGCAACTTAGCAAGTTCCTAAGCAAATTAGCAAGACCCTGTATCTAAACAAAATATAGAAAGGCTGGGGTTGTCACTCAGTGGTGAAGCATGCCTGAGTTCAATCCCCAGTGTGGGGATGGGGGGACAGAAGGAAATGTGAAAGCCATTTCTTTGTGCTCTTATTTCACAAAAGAGAGAAATCCCAAAATGGTACTCTATCTAGGTTTCCATAGTTGTCTCACCCACTCGCTCTTCAGTCCTCCAGGAGCATCCTGTTACATTGCTCTCAGCAGGGAATTGCACACTTTATTAGAAAGTGAGCTGGGCCTGATTCATGCTGCTTTTATGTTTCATTTTAGTACAGAATTGTATAGGCTCAGCTCCAGAACACACAGGCACTACAGACCGAGGATGACATTCATCTCCTTGCTGTGTATTGTTCAGTGTTGCAATGGCTTACTTACCCTTGCACTTAAGAACAGCAATGATGGATGTTTTATGAGCATCTAGCCATCTCGATGTCATAGACAGAATCCTATCTCAAAAAAATGAAAAGCAAAAACTCTAAGACTTGTTGGTCGGTCTTTCAAAGCCACCCTTCAGTGAGCATTTAATTAAAAGTTGTCTCCCACTTTATTTGTGGTTCCCGGGAACAGGGCTATGTTAGCATTGGCGTAGAATTTGTTTACACAGAGCTCACCAAGACAAAAACTTTGCCAACCTAATAAGCTTCCACAACCCCTAAGGTGATCTCCTTCTTCTGGATAAACTGAATCCTTCTAAACAAATAAATCCTTCTCTCTCTCTAATTCCTCTAAGCCTAGAAACCTATTAAGTACTCGAGAATAAAATTCCCACCTTCTATTTCTTGTTATTTTCCTTCCTTACCTGAAGGCTGCTGAATAAATAAATTCTATCTACCACAAGTTCAGGCATATGGTAAAAACTCGCTAGTTGGGAGGACTCTGTTAATCGCCGTAGAGGAGGTAGTTTTGAGTATGGATTATGCTTTTGCAAAATTAATGTGGGAAGAGCAGTGATAGAAATCAGCAAGAGTGAAGTTGGTAGTCGGGGGCTTTTGGCAGATCACTACTAAGGGATACTGAAGACTTAGGTTCAAGCCTCCAGGTCTCCTTTCTGCTACCAAAAAGCAGGCAAGTTTTAAAGCCTCTTTGCACTTTAAAAAAAAGTGATTCATTTCCTCTCTCACTACATAAACATTGGTTCCATAGTTTGAATGAAGTTATTTTCAGTGTCCCTTCAACTATATTGAACAGGACACAATGAGGTATTTTATTAAAGATTTGAGATACGTGAGAAAACAGATTTGCAGAGATACCTTATAAAAGAAATCCTTGATTGGCAGGCAGAAACTCCTACTTTGTCACCCTCCTATCTTCCTTTATGTCTGTTTTTTCCAGTTTCGCCCTTTTTCCTCTAGCCTCTCCATCATGCTAGCGGCCTTGGCATGCTGACCTCCACCCTCCACTAAGTACCTGTTTGACCCCATTAGTCCTCAGAACCTCTTAGCGCCTCCACAGCTTCTGTCATCTAAAGATACTCAATTTATTTTTAATGGCTTCCTCCTCCACTCCTACACACACAGACACCTCTATGAGAGGTCCCATTCTCAAGGCCTGATATTAAGGATGAGCTTGGAAAATACCCAAATGGCCCAGATAATGGCAAGTGACGGGGAAGGTGAGGAACGGAGTCTGCAGCTGGCTGGCTCGGCTCTTTTCCCAGATGGAGTTTTCTGGGAGAAATGATGCTGATTTCTCAAGATCTGCTATTGAATTGGGTGTGGGGAGCACATTTGCAGAACAATTTGAGCATTTACGATCTAATAGTGGCTTTTAATAAGACCTCATCTCTGCATCAGGATGCACATTTATTATCAACTTTAGTTAAAATTCCTCAGAAACCAAATATTGCCTGATTGGGCATAGAGGATATTTTCTCTAAATCATTCTTAAAGAAAAAAAAAATGAATGGTTTAGAGAAATTCACAGACCTTCTATGCTAGAAAGAGGAATCATATCTTTCAAATTTGAGAAATTTTAAGTGATCAATAAAAATTTGGTCTCCTGCTCTGTATTCTAATGAGCCCGGATTTCTGTTTTTAGTGGGATTCATTAGCATATTCACTAACACCAAGACTTTCTGCCTTCCTTTGATGGGAATAGTTCATTGGGTATTTAAATACAGTAGTAAATTTGCTTACTGTTAATCTTGGTAATTTCTTTCTCTCTAGTCTTTTTTTTTTTCTTTTTCACTCCACTGTGAAAAGTTTGATAATGTGATTAGTGTTTTGAGCTCTTCAAAAGACCATATAGGGGAAAAAATACAAATTGCTATTGATTTCTTTCATCTGAATCTACACTGTATTTTATTTGGATCATTGTTTCATGTAGTATTAGTATGTATTGCTTGTTAGTGGGCCATGTGCAAAGCAGTGATCAATGGTTCAATGTCAGACTTGAAGGGTATATTGAATAAAGGTTTTTCCTTAAGTCAGCATTGGTCTTGATTCTAATTAACATTTCCAGTGTTGATTTGAAGTATGGAATAGGGAGTAAGCTTATTAAATATGCAGATTACTCTATATTGAGTAGGGGTGATTATTGACTAGAACCACACTGTAAGAATTTATAAGGACCTTGACAAATTAAGCAAGGTGATTAGAAGTACGATGAAGTTTAATATGGACAAATATGTGACTCAGAGAGAGAGAGAGAGAGAGAGAGTGTGTGTGTGTGTGTGTGTGTGAGAGAGAGAGAGAGTGAGTTTAGCACCACTTAATGAAGGTAGTTTCAGAATGAACCATGTGACAACTATAATGAATTGTAACGTTGCTATTTATTAAGAAAATGACTTAGTAGTGTAAAAGTTGTTCAAACCTTTTAAACACCACCATGGCCTATTTAATTTTTATATTTTACCACTGTTTGTTTTTTAAATTTATTTCTTTATTACATACATGACAACAGTGGAATGCATAACATTCATAATTATCCATTCCAAGAACAATTTTTTATAACTCTGTATATAAAGTATGTTTACACCAAATTATGCCATTACACATGACCTCTCTATTTTTTTTGCATTACAATTCTTAATACCACAATACCTGAAAACCACAATTTATCACATCTCTGTTTGTATATAAGGTATGTTGACACCAAATTCACATCTTCATACATATATTTTGTATAATGATGACCATCACCTTCCACCATCCTTGCTATTCCCCTTCCCCCTCCTTTTCCCTCCCACCCCTATTCCCTATCTAGAGGTAATCTTCCTCCCATGCTCTCCCTCCCTACCCCACTTTGAGTCATCCCCCTTATATCAGAGAAAACATTCAGCATTTGTTTTTTGGGGATTGGCTAACTTAGCATAATCTTCTCTAATGCCATCCATTTCCCTGCAAATGCCATGATCTTATTCTTTTTTAGTGCTAAGTAATATTCCATTGTGTATAAATTCCAATTTTTTAATCCATTCATCCACTGAAGGACATTTAGGTTAGCTTCACAGTTTAGCTATTGTGAATTGTGCTGCTATAAACATTGATGTGGCTGTGTCCCTGTAGTATGCTGTTTTCAGGTCTTTTGGGTAGAGGAATAGCAGGGTCAAATGGTGGTTCCATTCCCAGATTTTCAAGGAATCTCCATTCTGCTTTCCAAATTGGCTGCACTAATTTGGAGTCCCAGGAGCAATGTATAAGTGTACCTTTCCCCCCCACCCCCCACCCCACCCCCGCATCCTTGCCAACACTTGTTGTTGTTGTTTGTCTTCATAATAGCTACCATTCTGACTGGAGTGAGATGGTATCTTAGAGTAGTTGTGATTTACATTTCTCTGATTGCTAAAGATGATGAGCATTTTTTTGTATATTTGTTGATTGATTGTATATCCTCTTCTGAGAAGTGTCTGTTCAGGTCCTTGGCCCATTTATTGATTGGAATATTTGGGTTTTGTTTGTTTGTTTGTTTGTTTGTTTGTTTTTGGTGCTTCTCTTGTTGAGCTCTTTATATACCCTAGAGATTAGAGCTCTATCTGATGTGTGAGGGGTAAAAATTTGTTCCCCATTAATCTCACAGGTTATGTCTTTTGCTGAGAAAAATCTTTTTAGTTTGAATCCATCCCATTTGTTGATTCTTTGTTTTACTTCTTGTGCTATAGGCATCTTATTAAGGAAGTTGGGGCCTAGCCCCATGTGATGAAGATTAGGGCCTACTTTTTCTTCTAATAGATGCTGAGTCTCTGGTTTAATTCCTAGGTCCTTGATCCATTTTGAGTTAACTTTTGTGCATGGTGAACAAAAGAGGTTTAATTTCATTTTGTTACATATGGATTTCCAGTTTTCGTAGCACACCATGGCCTATTTATAATGCTCACAAATTATGTAAACCTTAAAGCAGGAGAGGAAAAAATAGCTAATATCTATGAAAAATTGAGTAATAGATACCATTATCATAAGCAAAATAATTTAATGTTTAACTCAATAAGTATTTTACTACATCAAGAAATATCAGATTGGAAGTAATAAGCAGCTATTATTCACTTTTACTGAAAACAAAATGAGATGCTTCTTTGATATGGGGGGTTTTGAATTAGGCTTGAGTAAGGAATTCCTAGTATTAAGTTTTCTAAGTCACTAAGATACCTTAGGAAAAAAATGATAAAGTCAGTTTTGTGGACTGGCTTATATGCCTTATGGTGTCTAATCGACTTATGTGCTACCTTGGGTGATTCTTTCATAGCTCTCTGATGTTATGATTTTGTTAGGATTCTTTTTTAACACTGTTTAGAAATTTGATCATCCCCAGGGGAATTCATGGGAGTTAGTGAAGTCCTTCATTTTTTTCAAGGAGGTAGAAATATAAAAATACACTATTCCACTGTTGAAGTTTACTGAATTATTTCAAGATATTGCAACAGAAAGTTTACAATCAGCTGACAACCAATACTGGCATATTGAAATGATGGATATGAAAGTTAGAATAAATGCACATTTGTTCCTGCTTTGCTAGGATAAATAAGTATTGTGTCTTTTTCACAATATATAAGAAAGAAGCTGCACATATGTTTTACCATGCATGGTAAAACTGCAAGATAATTGAATTCACAGAACACAGGAGCCTTTTGTAGTCAAGTTTTGCTTACTTGATATTTATACAATAATATGTAGATTTTGTTATTGATCACATATTATTTAAATATAATATATAAAGCATCCTTTCATGATCTAGATGTGTGTATTGTTGTACATATATGTATTTGACATACATATATATGTAATAGTTTATTTATAATTAAATAGTAATATGTAGGATTTATTTAACTAATTGACCATATCATAAATTATAAATCTTCACTGTCATTTTGAATTTAATCGTCATTTTTGTTAGTTATGCTTAACAGCAATAAGAACAGAGTATTTCTTAATAAGGACCTATTCTATCCATAAGTTTGAACCAACTTTTAAATTTGTACGGAAATACAAATATTTCTAATTGCAGGAGAATATACTCTTAAGTAGTGTCTTACATCCATTTATCTAAACTGTATCTATTTTACGTGAACTTTCAGTTTTACCTGTAACCATCCTATCTCTACCACATGGAGGATAGGAATGCCTCTGATCACTCTGTTAGGGAGAGAGTGCAGGGGGTATTCCTAAGTCAGTTAGGAAGGACTTCAGCTATTTTGGAGGACTATAATCCCTTTACCTAGTAATCTACCACAAAGTGACAGTGTTCCAGAGAGGAAAGGTGTCCTCCTTATGAATACTGACACACACTTTTTCCAGATCAACCACATTCAAAAATCTATGGCTGCTTAATCAGTCCTTAAAAATAATAATCAAGTGAGCATTCTAAAATAGTTCAGAAAGAAAAATAAGATGAATGAAGAGAATATACAAGGTCTCTGGGACACCATTAAAATCTAAAAATCAAACATCTGCATAATCAACATGCCAGAGGCAAAAGAGCTATGTAGAGGGCACAGACAACCTGATCAGTCAAATAACAGCAGAAAATTTCCTGAATATTGGAAAAGACAGAGAAATCCAGGAACAGGAGAAATTTAGAAAGCCAATAGGACAAGACCAGAAAAGTACCTCTTTGTAATATATTATAGTTAAACTGCCAAGTACAAAACAAAGAAAAGAATATTAAAGCTTCAAAGAGAAGTGCCAAGTCACATTAAAAGGTAGATCCATTAGAATAATAGCAGATTTCTCAGCAAAATCTCTGAAGTCCAGGGAGACTTAAAACACTGTATTCAAATCCTGAAAGAAAATAGCCTCCAACCAACATTATTACTATATCTGTCAAGGTTCTCCTTTAAAACTGAAGAATAAGACATTCCAAGATAAGCATAAACTAAAGGAATTCATAACCATTAAGCCAATGTTACAGAAAATATTTAAAGGAATTCTACACCCAGAAGAGGAAGAAAGACAAAAGCAATCATGAGAGCATGGAAAATAAAAATTCTCACTAGAAGAGTAAGATGCAAATGATAAATAAGAGGTCAAACATCAGTTTAGTAAACCATCAATGTCTGAGATATAAAAGTAGAAGAAAAGAGCATGGAATATTAAAAAAAAAGAAAAACAACAAAACAAAAAGAACAGTTCTATACCTTTCCATAACAAAACAGAATTTAATGGTCTTACTTCACCTAGTAGAAGACACAGACTGATTGGATTAGAAAACAAGACCCAACGTGTTGCCTGCCAGAAACTCACTTCGCCTGCAAAGATGTACACAGATTGAAAGTGAAAAAATGGAAAAAGAAATTCTAACTAATGGGATCCAAAAGCAATTACGAGTAGCTATATTTATAAATGACAAAACAGAATTTAAGAAAATGAGAGGAGACTAAGATCAAGAGAACAATTCATCAAGAACATATAATGATTATAAATATATACATACCAAACATTAGAATACCCAATTTTATAAAACAAGCATTACTAGACATAAAGGGAAAAACAGACTTTGGCACACTAATAATGAAACTTCATACCCTACTTTCATCAATAGATACATCATATAGGGAAAAAATCAAAATTATAGTTAAATTACACTATAAATAAAATAGATTTAATAAATATCTATAAAATATCCCATCTGATGTCTACAGAATATACATTCTTTCCATCAGCATATGAAACAATTTCCAAATGGACCACATATTAGGCCATAAAATAAGTCTTAACAAATTTTTAAGAATTTAAATAATTTCTTGCATCTTTTCAGATCACAATGGGATGAAACTAGAAATAAGTGAAAAAAAAATTATACAAACCCATGCAGATTGAAAAACACTTTTGAATGAATAGTGTTTATTAAAGAAATCAGGAAAGAAATTTAAGTACTCCTATGAATCAAAATGTCAAATGATAATAGAAGTAGAGCATATACTAGAACTTGTGATATACAACAAAAGTAGAACTAAAAGGTAAGTTTATAGCAATGATACCAAAAGACAGATCTAAAAATAAATAACCTGAAGATGCATTTTAATGTCATAGAAAACCAACAATAAACCAAGCCTCAAATCAGTAGAAGGAAAGAAATAACAAAGATCACAGGAAAAATAGAGACTAAAAGAACAATACAAAGGATCCAAGAAACAGAATTGTTGTTTTTTTTTAAAGACAAAAAAACTGACCCTTTGCTAACCTAAAAAGAGAGAGAAAAATAAAAACAAATTAGAGATGAAAAACAAGTAATTGCAATGAATACTATTGAAATTTAGAATATCATTAGCGAATATTCTGAAAAACTGCATGCCAATAAGTTGGAAAATATAGAAAATATGAACAAATTTATGAACATCTGTGACTTATTCAAACAGAACCAAGATGATTTCAAAAATCCTAAATAGAAGAAAAACAAGAAATGAGATTGAAACAGTAATAAGATTTCCATCAAAGAGAAACCAAGGACCAAATGAGTTCACTGATAAATTTTCCCAGATTTTTAAAGAACTAATATCAATGTTCCTAAAGGTATTCCATAAAATAGAAAGGGAAGAACCCTTCTAAACTTATTCATGAAGCCAGTATTACCCTGTTACCAAACTTGATAGTGACACAACAAATAAACAAAATTATAGACCAATATCCATAATGAACATAGATGCAAAAATCCTCAATAAAATACTTGCAAGTCAAATTCAATAGGGCATCAAATGATCATACACTATGATCAAGTTGGTTTCATTCCAGGAATGCAATGATATTTTAAGATATGCACAACAAAAAAATGTAAAACAGCACATAAATAAAATCAATAAAAATCACTTGATTATCTTAATAGTTGCAGGAAAATTCTTTGATAAAACTCAACACCCTTTCATGATAAAAGTCATGAATGAATTAGGTACATAAGATTCATACTTCTATATAAGAAAAGCTATATATTATAAACCCATAGTCAAAATCACGCTCAATAAGGAAAAACTGAAAACATTTTCTCTAAGGTCAGGAACCAGGCAAGGGTACCCATTCTTACCATTCTTAATCTGTATAGCATAGACATTCTAGCCAGAGCAATTAGGCAAGAGCTGGGGTAAAGCTGGGTAAGGGAGGAGGTTCAAATAGTAAAGGAGAAGATCAAATTATCCCTATTTGCTGATGACAAAATTCAAAGAAAATGCTAAAGACTTCAGCAAAAGCCTCTTAGAACTCAAACAAATTTATTAAAGTATCAGGATAAAAAAATCAATATACAAAACCAGTAGCTTATCTATACACTAATAAAGAATTGACTGAGAAAGAAATCAGGGAAGCAGTTCCATTCATAATATCCTAAGACAAAACAAAATAAAACATGGACGACAACAAAGAGAACTTAGAATAAATCAAATTAGGGAGGTGAAAGACCTCTACAATGAAAATTTCAAAACGCTAAAGAAAAAAACTAAAGAAGATGCTAAAAGGTAAAAAGACTTCCTACGTTCATAGGCTGGGAGAATTAATATTGTTAATATGGCACCACTACCAAAGTGATGTATGGATTCAATGTGATTTCAATCAAAATACCAAAGACATTCTTTACCGAACTACCAAAAAAAAAAAAAAAAAATCCTAAAATTCTTCTGGAAGCACAAAAACCCTGAATAGCCAAAGAAATCCTGAGTAAAAAGAGCAGTGCTAGAGGCTTCACAATTTCACTGATTTCAAAACATTCCTTAGCGCCAGAGTAATCAAAATAACATGGTATTGGCATAGAAACAGACATAGAGACCTGAGGAACACAATGGAGAACCTAGATATTAATCTATGCATCTCCAGGCAACTGATTCACAACGAAGGTGCCAAAAACATAATACTAGAGAATAGACAGCCTCTTTAACAAATGGTGCTAGGAAAACATCCAGATTAAATTTTGATATGGCTCTCTCACTTTGTACAAAAATCGACTCAAAATGAATCAAGGGCCTTAATATAAGACCTGAAACTTTGAACTACTAGAGTAAAACATAGAGGAAGCAAAATATTGGTACAGGGAATGATTTCTTGAGTAGGACTCCTATATCTCAGATACAAAAGCAAAAATTGATAAATGGGAGTACATCAAATTAAAAATCTTCTACAGAGAAAAGGAAATAATCAACAAGTAAGGAGAAAACCCTA
This sequence comes from Callospermophilus lateralis, assembly GCF_048772815.1. Taxonomy (NCBI): domain Eukaryota; kingdom Metazoa; phylum Chordata; class Mammalia; order Rodentia; family Sciuridae; genus Callospermophilus; species Callospermophilus lateralis. Next base: position 98,849,750 of record NC_135312.1, on the reverse strand, counting down.
ATGGAAGAAAATCTTTGCCAGTTATACATCTGCCTGAGGATTAACATCCATAATATATGTAGCTCAAATAAATTAACAACAAGAAAACAAGTAATCCAATCAAGATGGGCAAATGATCTAAACAAACACTTTTCAAAAAAAAAGAAATATGAATGCCAATAAATATATGAAAAAAATGGTAAACACCTTTAGCCATCAGAAAAAAGAAAATGAAAACTATATTCAGATTCTAGGCCAGGCGCGGTGGCACATGCCTGTAAGCCCAGCAGCTCAGGAGGCTGAAGCAGGAGGATAGCAAGTTCAAAGACAGCCTCAGCAAAAGCAAGGCACTAAGCAATTCAGTGAGACTCTGTCTATAAATAAAATACAAAATAGGTCTGGGGATGTGGCTTAGTGATGGAGCACCCATGAGTTCAATCCCTGGTTTAAAAAAAAAAAAAAAAAACCTATATTAAGATTCCATCTAACCCCAGTCAGAATGATAAGTAGTAGTAGCAGCAGCAGCAGCAGCAGCAGCAGCAGCAGCAGTAGTAGTAGTAGTAATAATAATAATAATAATAATAATAATAATAGTGAAGCTGTGAAGAAAAAAGAATCTTTATATATATTTGTTGGGAATATAAAGTAGTACAGCCACTGTACCAATAGAATTTGAACTACCATAAGATCCAGCTCTCGCACTCCTAGATATATATTTGAAATGAAGCCAATATATAAAAGAAATAACCTGCGTGCTTGTTATGGTTTGGATATGAGGTGTCCCCCAAAAGCTCACATGTGAGACAATGTTAGACAGTTCAGAGAAGAAATTATTGGGTTACAAGAGCCTTAACCCAATCAATGAATCAATGACTTGATGGGATTAGCTGAGTAGTGACTGAAGTAAAGGTGGGGTGTAGCTGGAGAAGGTGGGGCATTGAGGGCATGGCTTTGGGGTACACATTTGTATCAGGTGAGTGGATTTGCTCTTTCTGTTTTCTGATCATCATATGAGCTGCTTCCTTCCACCACACTTTCACCATGATATGCTACCTTATTTTGAGACCTAAGGAATGGAACCTGCTGAGTATGGACTGAGACCTCTGAAACTGTGAGCCCTCAAGTAAACTCTTCCTCCTCTATAATTGGTCTTTAAGTCATAGTGAAGAAAAAGCTAACTAAAACAATACCCATGTTTATTGCAGCACTATTCACAATAGTCCAAGGTGCCCATCAATAGATTAATGGATAAGGAAAATAAGGTACATACACACATGGAGTATTGTGCAGCCATTAAGAAGAATGAAATCCTGTTATTTGCAGCAAAATTGATGGAATTGTAGGGCATTATTTTAAGAGAATTAGCCAGACCAAAGAAAAAAGTCCTGAAAGTTGAAGCAAGACTATATGGGAAGGGGACTAGGGAGAAAGGAAGAGGGAAGGGTAAGGATAGAAGGGAGTATGGACAAGATCAATGCACAATACATGCATGTATGGAAATGTTACAGTGAAACCCATTTATTTGTACAGTTAATATGTGTTAATAATAGGATAATAAAGAGAAGTTCAGAGCCCAAGAAGTTATCTTTATCTGAGGTACTCTGTTGTTCCACATAGGGAGGGCTTAGGGTCAGGTGAAGGATTCTGACTGAGGATAGGGAGAGGAACAAATCAGAGTGAAGGGAATGCCTGCACTACTTGGTCCATATTCCAGTGTTCCTCCTGGAGCCTCTCATCTGCTGACCCTCCATACATCTCCAGTCTTTGCTCTTCATGTGACACCTCCTATAAAGCCCTCTGTCTACATAGAAGGTCTTGCTTGGGAAACTCCCTGCTTCCCCAAGAAAAGAAGTCTCCACCCTCTGCCCTTTCTGGTGTCATTCCAACTTCAGACTTCAGCTTGTTCTTCTAAGGACTTGATGTTGCCCTGAGAAGAGAGCAGTTCCAGCACCAGGGAGAGGAATGAAGACACAGCACTTCAGCCCTGGAACATGGTCTCCTTAGAGAGACCTGTGCTGGGCTCCCCTGATTACCTTCCCCATAACGTACACTTTAAAGCCATACAATCTAATCTGTGAGAAGAAGCCCTATTTCTTCCTCTGAAGTCACTTGGACCTTAATCTTTTTAAACTAAGAAACCTTGTATTATGGGGATAAAGGAATGTTTATCTCTTTCCTGAGCCTGTTTCCTCTCTAAAGCAACACTCTTGGACACAAAAGATGGCTCCCTGAGCTCTTCATATGAACCACACCATCTACAAGCTAAACTTCCCTACTTATAGCAAGGAGTTCTGTTTACCTCAGCATATGCTCTTGGTACCTCTGCATTTCATCAGATTTTCAGTATTAACTTATATCTGAGGAGATTGGAAAAACTTTCCTGAGGAAAGGGAGCTACTACAATGAGGAATGTGGTTTCTCAAAGAACAGCTGGCCATTGGCTCTGCCACAGTAGGAGGGTGGACAGCCTATTTCATTCTTCTCTAATAGAGCACACACATTGTCTTACTCCTCATTATATAGATATCCTACTAGAAAAAAAAAATCCCTAGGGGTTGGGGTTGTGGCTCAGTGGTAGAGTGCTCGCCTAGCATGCTTGGGGCAATGGGTTCGATCCTCAGCACCACATAAATGTAAAATAAAAGATATTTTGCCCACCTAAAACTAAAAAATAAATATTAAAAACAATTTTTTTTTAATTCCCCAAATTAATTTTCTGTAATACTAATAATACTACCAAAGGTGGCTATTCTCTCCTTGTTCTTGGTATTTGTATCTTCTTTAACTATTAAAATCATATTCTTTTATTTATGTTAGTTATTTCAGTTGACAGAGTTAGTTGGAGCAATTCTGTTTCATCTTGCTTCTGACATTTCAGTCAAAAATCATTCAGTGAACAACCCACTTCTCTCTGTCTGCACTGTTAGCCTTTAGGAATAGATAGTCCACTTTGTTCCAGGTCTGATGTCTGCCAAAATCATGGTCCATGAGCTCTTCCAAATACCTTTTTCAGTCCTGTTTGTTTGAATTTTCTTTTTTATTTGATTTGCTGCTGAATTTATTTATTTTACATACATGGCAAAATGCTTTGGCAAGCAATCCACTGATAAAGCTTTCACAGCTGATTTTGTCACAAGGGAGATTCCCATAGATCTCTTGGGGTGGGGAAAAAAAATATATATATATATATTTTCCCCACCCCAAAATATTTCTGGCCATGATAAATTACCCTCTGAATGACTGATAATATATAATTAAAACTCCATTTTTATGCAGTGCTAGTTAAATGGGAATCTGACTTTCCAAGAGTATTTTTCTAGTAAAGACTAGCCAAAACAAATGAGCTTCATTGATTGCTGACTATTTTCCAGACCCAGTGCTTGGTTCTATGTTTCAACCATGAATTTTAAAAACTAAGAAGAATCAGTAACAAGGTGTGTAAAGAAGTAAAGTTTCATAACACAATGCTAAAATGTAACCTATGCTGAATGTTAGCAGACCACTCACTGAAGAGACAGTAAGTGGAGTTTGTTCTTAAAGGGGAGGGATTCATCAGGCAAACAAGGAAGCATCTTTTATGGAGAAAACATCTACCAAGGTGTGAAGATGTGATAAACTAAAAAATGAAGAAATGGTACGTTTGGCCTAATTGTGACTGTAAATAGGGGAAATGGTTATTTTTAATAATGGAAATAAAAAGATTTAAGAGAAACTTTTGAAGAATCTTGAAAGCTAAAGAGATGGAAGCATTTTCTAAGGGCTCTGGGATAAGACATATTTAAACAAGGCAGTAGTACGGTTAGATTTACCCCAAATTACACATTTCCTGAGCATGTGTAATGTTCATATGAAGAACACTTAAGCTGTAGTATGGAGGATGGATTAGCAGTGGGTTAACGTAGAGACAGGAAAGACTTAGAAATGAGTAAGTAAAAATGCAAAGGGTATTGGCAAAAAAAAAAAAAAAAAAAACCTTTTAAAAGACAATGGCCACAGATTTCAAGACTGGAAAAGTAAAAGGTACAGAATTTGATGACAGATTATATGAAAAGAGAAGTTAGAATGAAAGACCACAGGTAAAGAATAATGATTAGTGGAGAATGAATCTAATTGATAGGAAAATTAGGAAATGGCATTTCTAGAAACCAAGGGAATAGCAGCGAACAAGTAAAACTAATAACAGTAATAATAAAATTAGTAATTGTAATTACTAATAGAGCACTTAGAGTGCTAATCACTAAGGAAAATGTCTTACATACAGTATCTAATTCAAACTTCCAAATACCTCAGCATAAAATTATTATTTCACTCTGTTTAATAGGCGAAAGCAATTGAACTTTGGAGAAACAATTTGCTCAAAGATTGAAACACAAATTAAAGTTTTATGTCTTAAAACCTCTACTCTTAGAAACTGAGAGGTTATTTAGGGCTGTGGACAGTACCTCTCAGACACAAGCCTGCCTTATCTAACGGCCCAATCTTGTTTTTCAACACTTTCAGTTGCTTTTTGAGTGTGAAGAGCACATTCTCATTCTGATGGCATGTTAGTTGTTCTTTTAAGTTTTAAATTTTGAATCACTTTTTATGCTAGAAAACCTGCTTCTGCCCTCTTTGCCTAGCAGCTGTCAGCTGCTAGAGCCAATGGACAGCAGTGGGCACTGGGTACTAGGCTGGCTCTTTATGTGGTTGCTACAAAGCCCTGGGCCCTTGGTTGAGCCCTGGGCCTGCAGCAATATCTGAGCTTTGGCAGATGCTGAAATCGGTATCCAGAGGAGGAAGCTGGGGAGAGAGGGGGCGGGTGGAGGGGCCTGAATGGAGTGGGAGAATGCTTGTCCTATACTCCTTCTAGTCTGTTTTCCACTGTCAGCCCTTTGCCTGAAGTATCAAGTGCTAATCCTATCAGCCACATTTCATTTCTCTCCCTGACCCAAAGAAAAATCCCTTCTGATGTAATAACTTGTGTTGACTTGTTCTGTTCCATTAAAAATTGGATTAGACTTACCCTTCCTGGGATGGAGCTGGCAGATCAGACGTGTCATTTGTTGGTGAGCATTGCCACAACCAAGCTCAATTTATTTTTTTTAAAAGAAGATGATGGTGAGATGGGACAGAGAGGCTTATGGAAGCTCTTCGAAAATTTTTTACGTGGATAACATCGACTCTTTTATTAAAGGAAAATAGGTAAAAATATGAATGAAAGTTCATTCAGGGAATAGTCTTTGGATTTTTTTTAACTATCTGATAGTTTTAGAAATGCAAACATTTTTAGTGACACATTCATTGTAACATAATTTTGTTAATAAAAGTCATAACCTGCCTAAATAATCCACTATTAAGAAATTTATGACCATTAAGTATCATAGATTCAGTCAACATTGTACTTAGAAGGGAAACCAGACATTGTTCAATTCTAGTCCAATGCTTGAATCTCCTCTTCAACAATGTTACAAAGGGCCATCCTGCCTTCTCCACAAAGAGATATACATTAGAAATCATTAAATGTGGCCTTATAGAGAGAAAATCACCATCATCATAAACACAATTGGGACTTTGGTCAGAGGCTGTTATGACAGGTTCTCTCTGTTAGTTATATTTAAGACCATCACATATATGAAAATTAGTTTTAAATTCTTGAAAGGGTTTCAATGTTTATTCTCATGTAAAGAGTTTAAAATCAGTGTAAGTCCACTTAAATTCCTAAAATTTATTTCCACAGAATTTCCCTAAATTGCCAGTTCCTTGGTATATGTAATATTCATATAAATAGCTACATGATACTTACCTATTCTCTCTCAGCATTGTTTTGTGCCCATGGGTTGATATCAGTTTGAAAGGAGAACAGAATGGGAGATAAAAGAATCTTAGCTCTTTGAAAAAACAAGGCTGGTTAGTGTGGCAAACATTTGCTTTCTTTTATCATTTACCACTTGCAGTCACATGTTTCCAATTTTCACTCTGTGTGAACATGTGACACAGGTAATGTGTGTCTGGAGTGTGGGGGGCTCAGGTTTAATAGATTCACAGAGTGAGCATTTATTGAGTGGTATGTGGGTTATAGGGAGAAAAATGGAGTGTATTTCGAGTGTATACACAGCTCTATTTTGAAATGTTCTAGATTCCCTCATTCCTTCTGCAACCTGGGAAGACATTGCCTATTGTTAGGAAGAAATGTTAATATTCACCATGGTAAATTAATTTATGTCTTAGGTGCTTATGGATGATTCTAGGATTGCTTTGCATTTTAAAGCAGTGATTGGCCCTATTTAAATAATATTCACTCAGCATTTGACCTTCAGATACAACTTTTAAGGACTACAGCTTGTAGAATAACCTAGTAGATTCCTTTCAGTGGTTCATAACATAGGCCATCACATTTCTCTTGCTCTAAAATCTTATTAGCATGAAAAAAAAAAAAAGAAAACCAAGATGGCTACTCACGATAGGCACTCCTTTTCTATGTTGGGCTCTTAAAACAGCGTTCTCTTTCTATGATAAGCTGTTTGTGTTCACTTCATTTTGCTTCAGTCATTTTATTTTTGTCACCTTTGGTGCTGTCTTGGTGTGCTATAATGGAACGACACTGAATCCGACAAGCTGTAATTTTTATTGCAGATATGTCTCAAGGCAAATTTATACACTGAACTTGATATCAGAAACTACTAGAGGGAACATGCCTTTGTTCTAAATTACAAAATGCTCTGCTGTTCTAAACTTGAAGCATGTTAAAAATAAGCTGCCTGTTTTCTGACATCAGGAACTTCATATAGGCAATATATTCAGATATTCCTTTAAAATTTCATTGTATACAAAACGGTTTCACCAACTAAACTGGTGATAGTATAAATCTATATTCAGGTTTTAAAACTAATATTTAAGGTGAAGCTGTGAAACAGAAAACTGTTTATATTAAATACCCCAACATTTACCAGGCATGGTGGTGCATCCTGTAATCCTTGCGAGTGGGGAGGTTGAGACAGGAGGATTGCAAGTTCAAAGTCAGCCTCAGCAACTTAGCAACATCCTCAACAACTTAGCATTATAGATCAGTGGTAAAGCACCCTCAGCATTAAATTCCTAGTACAAGAAGGAAAGAAGGAAAGAAAAGAAAGGAAGGAAGGAAGGAAGGAAGGAAGGAAGGAAGGAAGGAAGGAAGGAAGGATCCCAACATTTGATTTCTGTTTTCATGGGAGGCTAAGAGGAAACATAAATTTGTTGAACTGTGTTTTATAGTATGACTCTTTGGGCAAGCTTGTATTTTTAGATACAGGCAAAAAGGAAAAAAAAAAGGAAAAAATTACTCTAAACTAAAATCTCACCTCTGCCAAATTGAAGCCTTTGACAGTTATAATCAAGACTGATTGTCAGAACTGCCAAGCAGCAAGTGGTTGATCATATGCTAGTAGGGTTTCTGGTAAACTATAACATGGACCTTCAAGTTCCATATGGTACTATGTAGGACTACTTCACCTTGAACAGAGAGCAAATATTGCAAGAGAAATACAGAAATAATAGTAAGTATCTTGCATTTGAAACACTGTGACCTTAGAAGCACACAGACCTACATTTTAATCCTAGCTCTGACCCTCCCTGATTTTGCATTCTAAATTACTTATTATTTCAACCTAAAAGTTTCCTCATCGAGAACATGGTGAAAACAGTTCTGAAATTTGCATTTGTAGAAGTTGAATCAATGGAGTCTGTTATAATCTGTATAGATATATTTTATTTCTTCATTCTGTATTACCATTTTAGAATACCTTCAACCACGCAGTGGAAAATACATTGAAAATATTGTGTTTTTAAAACAGCGTTGCATCCATCGCTAGAAAATCAACAAATTAGCAGTAATTAGCAGTATTTTTTCTCTTTAAACAAAATTCTTATTGTTACAATATCACCAAGATAATTATGATATGTCGCAAAAATAAATACCCTGTCACTCTAGCATTAAGTTGTATTCTATCTACATGCAACTTACTTTTTTCTTGCTTTTGCCTTAATTTATTCATTTACATTGTCACTCTAGTTATCTTTTGAAAAATGCTAGAATTAGTAATAGTTGTAGAATATTCCAGAATATTCTCATCAAATCATACTTTTTAAATGCATCATTTACACAACAAATTGGTAAAGCAAAAAAGAAATTATTACTGCAGTATTTTCTTTAGAGTAAATGATATGTATCAACAACACAAAATTCAACAAAATGCAAATTAAATTTTGCTGAAAGTTATAGTTAGAAATTGGTATAAATATACCTCTAACAAACAGGACCCATAATTTATTTTATGCCACACAGTTTTACACATGATGGAGATTAGTGAACTTAAGAATATTCCCAATTCTTTGTCCAATGCAAGTGTTGGTTTTAAAGACCCTCAGGAAATCATTAGTTAACTCCATTTAGAAACAAACCAAAGGTCAGAAGTATACATTACCTTTGATTCATGGTTCCTGTTGTGGAGTACCTGGTGCATTTTTTCTCGTTCAAAATATGGCATAGTGTTTCAAAGCATCTGCTCCCATTCTTGGAAGTTAGTTGAAAGCATGCTAGCATCTGATTTTGAATACTATGTCAAAGCCACATTTATTCTTAAATGTCAGTCATTAAAGTTGTTCACAAACTCAAATTCAATGAATTCCAAGGAGTAGAACCAGATTCTCCAAATCAGAAATTATAGAGTGGCTCTGTAACCCAGATTTAAGGAAATTGACCACCAAACTAGAGATGGATAAACTGGGATAAATAAATGCCATCTCTAACTCAAATATGGATTTGAAAATCCTCGATCATTATCCCATAACCAAGAAAGCTGAAAACATTCTGCTTCCAGGAATATGAAAATTGTCCTATTTGACTGCAAACAGAAGTCAGTATTCCTCTCCATCCCTCTTTCCCTTCCCCCCTCCCTCTCTCTACTACACACACACACACCACACATATATACAAAAAAAAAAAACCGAGCAAATATTGCAAGAGAAATACAGAAATAATAGTATCTTGCATTTGAAACACTGTGACCTTAGAAGAAGACAGACCTACATTTTAATCCTAGCTCTGACCCTCCCTGAGTTTGCACTCTAAATTACTTATTTTCTCAACCTAAAAGTTTCCTCATTGAGAACATGGTGAAAACAGTTCTGAAATGAAGCACTGCTATAAGGATAATACATGTCAATTGCCTGATATGTTCAGTAGCCACACCATAATAATGACTATCGATACTAATTGTTAAACATGCATTTATTTAAAAACATGTTGTTTATGTAAAATGTAATTATTTTATAAAACTATTAAAGGCTTGCCAACTAAAAGAACATAGGCTAATAATTATACTTAAAATTAACTATTAAATTATTTATGATTACAAAGCAATCTAATTTAATTTGTGATCATTTTAACGGTATTACTAGATTTCTTTTTCCCCAGTGACGGTCTACCAAAACAGTACTGCATTACCACTAAAAATTTTCACCTCTTCTTCAATAATGACTATTTTATCTCATAATTTGCTACATATATCCTAACATCAGTTCTCCTTATACATTTTGTCTCACTATTAAGAGACAACAAAATAATCAAAACAATTTTTAAAATCTATCTTTTCATATATTGCCCTTTTTTTTTTTGAATTTTACTTTCACTTGAAAATAATCATTATGTCCTCTGTCTCTCTTTTCTCCAAATAATCAAGGTCTCTTCAGGACCTTTCCAAGCAAACAGACATCCCCTATGGCACAGTCCTGGACTCTGCAGTATATGAGCATGTCCGCATGAAGGGATTGAATCCTTTTGAGAGGGACAGCATGTACTCCCAAATGTGGCGTATGATCAACCGAAGCAATGGATCAGAGAACAATGTCCTGGAGTCCCAAGCAGGCATTCAAAAGGTATTGGCCATGGTTTTTCATTAGTAATCTTTACATGTTATTTTCCATGTTGGAATTGCTAAGTAGAAATTTATTTCTTGTTTTTTGTTAACTCTAACATAGAATTTTTAGGTAAATTATAGCTTCTGTTGATTTAAAGAAGGTTTTGAAACAATTCAGTGCATCAGGAGAGGAATTCAAAGTCTTCTGTAGTGTCTTAACAGATCCATTTCCCATAGACTTTCCAAACTAAAAAACATGTGCTGATATTTTGTTCTGAAAAGGATTAAGGAATTATAAACATGAAGACCAAAAATTTTTTACAAATTCCTTTCCATATATCATTCAGTTTATACAATTCTTTTAAATGACTCAGGGTATTTTCTACACTGCATTTGTTTTTAGATTAAAACTTTATCTTGTGATTATGTGAAGCTATTTCAAAGCAAAATTTAATCTTGTCAACAAATAACATGCCTATAAATGTTCGTTTCTATTTCTGAGTGTGAAAAATCTTTATATACATCTTATATTTCTATAACCTTTATTTAGAAATAATAGACCAAAAAAAAAAAAAAAAGCTTAGAAAGACTTTTCACCTTTTTTGAAAAAGCTAGTTTTTATTCTGGATCATAGTTTATTTACATGAATACTAAAGCAGTTCAGGCCCTAGCAATCTCTGTGTGAGAACTGAATGGTTTTTGCTTAAAATTGTGTCCAGGAGCTAACGTATTGAAAGAATTATGGAATGAATGAATGAGTGAGTGAATGAATGAGTGAATGTCAAAATGGCAGCAATAATGCTCTGCACATTCCCTCTGTGATCTCATGCAGCAGAATAATTGGACCCCTAGTCTGAGTTTCTTGTTCAGACGGCAGATATTATACGAGAGAATATTTTAACTATTAAAATTCCCCAGCCATAGGCTCCAACATTACTCTCAGCCTTCCATGTGATGCCCCTTATCTGCTTACCATTGTCTCCTTGGCCACTAGAGTCACCACATTGATGTCATTCTGTTGAGAAGTGACAATGCTAAGGTAAACCTCTAAGTACTAACAATGCCTTTAAGGAAGTGGATATTCTACAATCAGTGACTATCCTGTTAGCAATGGCCTCTAAGTCCTTTGCCCTCATTATTATAAGAATCCCAGTTTCCCAGGGGCCATCCATTTACCCTAAAATTTTTTTCTTTCTTTTTTTTCTAATGAGGACCATTGGCTCCAGGAAGTTCACAGAGTGTCCTTAGTAGGGAGGAGAGTGGGAGAGGTGGATCTGGTGGGTGAATGAACACATGTATTGGGGGTAAGAGAAAGAAGGAAGACATTTTAGGATATAGATGAATTTCAACTCTAAAATGAAAAGGCTAAATGGTTTAGGGGAAAGTTTTTGTTTTTATTTATTTATTTTTTTCGTTATATTGTCTAATGTTGAAAAGACAATTTCTCCTTGAGGATTAGTACAGATAAAAATTCAAATTTTATATTTCAATTTCATTTTAGAAGCCAAATCTCCCCATGCCTAATAATCTCTTTCTATACAGTATTATTCCAGAGATATTTCATTTTTTTCTCTTTTACTAGATAGCTGTAGTCTAACTAAATATTTTTTGAAAATGTACATAGTCACTCATTCATTAATTTGTTCATTCATTAAATATTTATGAAGTACCAATTATATACCAAACACTGATCTAGGAACTGGAGATAAATTCAGCAACAGAGAAATAGGCACTAGATTCATGAAATAGAGTCTGTAAGGAAAATAAAAGGGAATTGAAATGTGAATAAATAAAATGTTTAACATTGTGATAAATACTATAAAAATTTTTAAAAACATGAGATTTGCAAGCACATCAACCTGACTTTGAATCTAGCTCATTTTTTAAAAATAAAATGTGTACACATGACTAGCTAGGTAGTGCCTAGACCTTCAGAGTTTCATAACAGACAAGAATTCCTAATTCTCCCATCTTTTGTCAAAGTTAATTAAGGTAATATATGTATAATTTAATAAAACAGTATGATTAGAGCCATAAACCTCTCATCAGATGGTCCTGAAGATTACCTTAGACAATATGTTTGTAAGAGATTGGTAACTACAAAGCTTTATTGCTCAATATTTCCTAGTGTTAACTTAAAATTATGACATAATAAAAAAGAAAATGCAGTGAAAGAAGTGGAGAACAATTTTTATCTTCTGATAATATGCTGATAAAGAGGGCTAATAAGTTTAAAACCAAAAAATCAAGGCCTCAAATATTTATTATACCATATTTCTTCTGTTTCCTGATTTACTGGCAGTCTGGTGAAGAATGCCTTTACACATTTAACAGAAAATATCTCAGTGAAATTTGTTTGTATTATATATTTCTTTCACCCCAGGCAGAGGCAGCTGAAAATTGTTTGGGCAGAGAATAGGTCACAATAATGAAATGTACTTTGGTTCAGTTTGCAAGGTTTTGACCAGCTTCAAAATTAAAAAACAAAATCAACCAACAAACATACGATAACCTCCGAACCTGCTATTCTCACTGGAGGTTCATGAAATCGAGAACTCTAACGTGAAGTGTGACTGTGGATTCATCGAGCAACTCAAATTGCACACCTCACAAAGCAGCTTCCTGTTCTCTATTATTGATTTCTAATTTGTGCAGACAGAAAAGACTTCAGAGGTCTTCTAGGTCAACATTCCACAAAAGGACAAACTTATTCTACAGTATCTTTGACAAGAATCCACATATCCAGTAACTGCCTTCCAGGAAAATCTGCATCACTGTGAAACACAGTCCCCATGATCTATAACTTGAAAGAGATCTCATTAATAATGTGCAGGCTGTGTTTATTTTTAATTGTGTTAATAGTCTCATTAATTTTCTCTTACTTAAAGGTGGATCCTGATTCCATCTAACATTTTTGTTCCACTGGTACCAAGAAAATCTGTATAAATGAGCATTAAATAGACAAGTTCTGACTTACTATTCTTGTGAGACATTTGCCTGCACTGAACAATACTAATTAAACTACAACAAATTTGTTTCTATCTTGCTCTGCCTAGGACCTTTTGCATAAATAGAAAAAGTTATGGTTCAAATAATGTAACAGAATTTTTTCAGACATTCAACAATTATTTACCAAGCATCTTCTATGTGTTAGGGGTTAGTCACTGGGGTGAAGAGAAATGTAAACAAATGCCTTCATGGAGTGTGCATTCTAACCAGTGTGGAGGAAAATAAACAAAGTAAGTAAAGGATGTTATACCTTCAATAATGAGAAGTATTAAGGAGAAAAGGTACAATGGAAGAGGGAGGTAGGGAATATGGAGGAGTAGAGTGTTCTGTTTTATTAGATCAGTGACCAAGGAAGGTTTCACTGAAAAAGTGACATTTGAACAAAAACTTGAAGTAAAGGGGCAGGGACAACAGGTGGAGTATAGGATATCTGATTGAAATGCTTCCAGACAGAGGGTCAGCTAGTGCAAAGGCCTTAAGGTAGCAGCATTCCAGAATGTTCCAAGACCATAAGGAAGCCAGTGTGGGTACACCTATAAGGGATAATATCAGAAATATTAGAAGCTCAGAGAAGTGGAGGGTTAGAAAGTAAAGAAGATACAACTCATGTAGGGACTTACTCCTCAAATTGTGGACCTATGAACTAGCAGCATCAGTATTTTTTGGAGGGCTTTTTAGAAGTGCAGGCTCTTAAGACACTACCACCACCATTCTGAATGTGGATCTCATTTGACAAAATTTGAACATGATTCACATGCATGTTGAAGTGTGATTTGGAAACCAAGGCTGTATAAAACATTCCAACTTAGCTTTTACATGTGGGATATTGCTATGGTTTGGATCTGGACTGTTCCCCCAAAAGCTCATGTTAGGCATTTGTTAGGCAATGCAGCAATATTCAGAGGTAAAATGATTGAATAGTGGGGAATGTAACAGCATCAGTCGACTTGATGGATTATTATTTATTTGAATAAATTACTGGGTGGTAACCCTAGGCAGGTGGGGTATGACCAGAGGAAGTAAGTCACTGGGGATGTGGCCTTGAGGACTATATCTATCCCTAGCCCCTTCCTGTGCATCTCCCCCACTTCCTGGCAGCACAAAATGAGCAGCTTTGCTCACCACATCCTCCATCATGAGATTTCTGCATTTTCTGAAACCATGAGATGACCCAAAATAAATCTTCCCTCCTCTAAGTTGTTTATGTCAAGTATTTTGGTCATAGCAACAAGAACCTAACTAACAGATATGAATCTTTAGGGGGGTTTGAATATAATATTAATATGATCTGACTCATATTTTGGCAAATCATGTGATTATTGCATTGAGAAACACTGAAAGTGGCAATATGAAAGATGGAAACAAGTTAGGGGGCTGTTCTGCTGACTCTGCAACATTCTGAAATTATGCCATGGAAAGTCCATCCCTGTTAGCACCCAAATACATTTTAGAATGCTACAAATTTAAGGAGTTACTGGCATTAGGCCATTAATGGAATTTAGTCTGTCATATTACTTTATAACAGACAGGGGCATAAGACAGATAATTTCTGAGAGTGGATGGTAAAATTTCCAGGTCACAGGTAAAGACTGCACCAGGAATGAAGGATCTGTGAACAACACAGAAACAAGAAGTCCCTGATTATTATTATGAAGCCAATATTAATTTGCTGGAAACCTATTATAACCCACGTAGTAAAGAACAAATCATTCTAGAAATTGAGTAATTATCAACACTAGGGAAGTCAATAAAAATTATTGTTGGTAGAATTAGAACTTCTGTCCTGGACAGAGGACCACAGTGGTATGTAAATAATACTACAGACAACAAAGTCCAAAAGTGTGTGGTAACAGGAAAATGGATGGTAGTGCCAGGTAGCAGCAGTATTTAATCAGAAGGACGGCATCAATTTATCATCTCAAGAGCAGTACAGTATAAGAAATATCATTACTGGAGGAACAGGTAAGGTCCAGAGAGGGCATCAAGCCAAACCACTGGACCCAGCACTAATCCTATTCAGAAAATCAAAGACTAGCAATGGAAGCCAAAACAAAAGTCTAAACAATATGGTCAATATCATGGATTTTGAAAAACAGCCAGACCCTATAAACTGTTGAGTTAAGCCTATCCCTGTTTTATTCAGTTTGGCTGAAAAACTAGGTTAAATGAACCTTCAATTTTGCAAACTCATTTAACACATAATCACCTATTAATTACCAGGCATTGTTCTAGGCAGTGAAAGGTACAACAGAACAAGCAAAATCTCTGTGCCATCACAGAATCTAGTGTAGTAAAGAGAAGACAACAGAAATCACATAAACATATGCTATAAAGAAAAATTGGAAAAATAAGAATGAAAGAGAACAGAAGCAGGAATATCACATATAAAATGGTCTGGGAAGTCCTCTTTGAAAAAGTTAATTTTGAGGAGAGCTCTGAAGGATGACAGGGTGTGAAACATGCAGATAGTGGGGAGACAGAAGGAACAGGAGGTGCTCCAGGTAGAGGAAAACTCACTTCAAAATTCCTGAGGCAGAGACCAGGTTGGGTAAAGAATGTCAAGGCCAATAATTCACAATAGTTAAACTGTGGAGCCAACCTAGATGCCCTTCAGTGGATGAATGGATAAAAAAAAAATGTGGCATATATACACATTGGAATTTTACTCAGCAATAAAAAAAGAACAAAATCATGGCATTTGTGGGTAAATGGATGGCGTTGGAGAAGATAATGCTAAGTGAAGTTAGCCAATCCCTAAAAAACAAATGCTGAATGTTTTCTCTGATATAAGGAGGTTGACTCATAGTGGGGTAGAGAGGGAGAGCATGGTAGGATTAGATGAATTCTAGATAGGAAAGAGGCAGAGGATTAGAAAGGATGGTGGAATGTGATGGACATCATTATACAAAGTACATGTATTAAAAAAAAACTTTGTATCTAATTCAAATAAATATAATGTTTTTTGGTGAAAAAAAAGAATAATCCTGACCTAAAAAATAAATAAATATTTTTTTTTAAAAAAAAAAAGAATGTCAAGGCCAATGTGCCCGGAACAGGGTTCATAGAGAAGGGTTGGGGTTTTAGGGCGGAAGGATAGGAGATCAGATCAGAGTGAGAGGTGGTTGGATGGAAGCTGTTAAAATGGCTGATGCTTTGGACTTCACTAAAGTTCAAATTGTATCTTAATTGGAAATGGCAGGCAATAGGATTTCTTAAGTCCCATTCAAGTGGTTCAGAATCATTGATCTGTAATATTCTGGGAGCCATTTTGATGACCTTGGCTTTACTCCGAGATTGGGATCCAGTGCAGGGGTTTGGAGTGATATGATATAACCCTTTTTAAAGGTTTACTCTGGTGCTATATGGAGAACAGGGGGGTTGAGGATGTAAACAGGGAGACCAGTGAGGAGGCCACTGCAGTAATCCAAGTGAGACTCAGTGACGGTTGGCCCTGAGTGGTAATGTTGGAAGTAGTGACAAGTGACTGAATTTGAATATATTTTGAAGGTAGCTCTGATTTTCTAAAAGATAATAGTTTGGAGGTGAAAAATAGTAATTGACATCAAATTCAATATCTTTGGCCAGAGAGACTGGAAAAATGAAATTGTCATTCCTTGAAATTGGAGAAACTAAGATTATAACAGGTTTAAGAAGCCAAATGATAATTTGTCCTTAACATAGTAATTAATATGAAATTAATTAACTAATATAGTTATCTGGTTGATGTTTACAGACAAAAGGCTGAATGAGGTAGCCAAGAATATGAGTATATCTAGCCAAAAAAGATGTGTGAAGACTGATCCTAGGACAATCTCATATTTAAAGGAAGGCAAGATAGAAAGGAGCTCAGGGAAGGATCCACTATTGAGACAGGAAGAAAATCAAAAGAGTGATTTTAGAAGCAAATGATACAAAAAGAGGGTATTTCAAAAAATCTGAAGAATCCACAATCTGTCAAATGATACCTGTCAATCAAATGTGAGGAAGACTGAGAACTAATCCTTGATTTGATAACCAACAGCCACTAGCCACTAGTGACCTTGGCAAGAATAAGTCCAGTAGAAGAAAAAGATAAGAAATAAGAATTAAATTGGAGGAAAAAAAAGAATTAGAAGAAAGGAAGTGAAAATTATGAAAATAGACAACTTTTTTAATGGAGTTTTGCTCGGAGGAAATGCCAACTAATGAGAAGGGTTCCTGGAACTGGATGTGAGGTTTGGAGAAAATTTTTAATGAAAGAAAACATATATAATATATTGGAAGTCTGATAAAGATAGGTAAATTCATGATTCGGGAGAAATACATGAGAACTGCTGGGAAATTTGAGTAGGAGATAAGTCCTGGGATCCAGTATACAGGTGAAGAGTTTGAACTGAGAAGCACAATCCATCCATAGTAGAAGAGAAAAGGGAGAGCATGTGTGCATGCGTGCAGATAGCTTGGAAATGGTGGTAGAAGTGTATGGAGGCTCATCATCAAAGTCTAAGCAGCAGGACAGAAAATCTGGAGACTTAGTGTGGGGGTTGTAATTCTGGGGAAATGGGAGAAAAGTAGACTAGTGGGCTTCTTAGACAAGACTAAGTGCAATTTTGCCATTGGCCATAACCAGTCGGCATGATTCTGAGGTTTTTCTGTAGTTTTAAATTTCAGCTGCCTGAGTGTAAGTCAGCATGAAGTAGGGTTCACTGGAATTGGTGTTTGCCAGGTAAGTAGTTGAGTATATACCCCCCAAAAGTGATTATTATTATGGATCATGGAATCCAATCTGTATAAAAGGAAGCAATGACATAAAGGGGATTGAAGGCACCAAATGAATGGCAAGAAGAGTGGATTTTAGGCCTGAATGGATAAACATTGGAGTCAGTGAGACAGATGGTAGAATTAAAAGTTATAATAAGTTAGTTCTGAGATGACATTTGAAATTGAGATAACAAAGAGTGCAGTTATTAAAGATGATCCAACATGGGAGTGAGTAGCTGAGACAAAAGAAAGACAAGCTCTTTGGAGAAGAAGAAGCCAAGAGATTGAGAGTCAAGTACTGGAAAAGAATTTTCTTTGTGAAGAAACAAATCACCAAGAATAAACAGAGTTTGTGTTTAAAAGAGTGACAGAAAACCAAGTGATAAAACCAAATGGTGTTGGGGAAAAGACAAAATCTCAGTTGTCACAGCAAGACTGAGTAGCAGGTAATATAGTCTGAAAATAGGAACTTCAAAGCTGAAGGACTTGAGAGACAAGGGTCTTAAGTAGTTTGAGTGGCAAGAAGGACACCTACTCCTAATCCAGCCAAAGTGCACAAATGTTATAGCAAAGAAAAATAGGCACCATTTGAAAACATCATAGGTAACAGTCCCAGTGATGTAGGACAGATGAGGCTGGACATCCAAGGAATTTTGGGGAAGCAGGTTTATATAAGCTACAGCGATCCAGAGGGACTCATGCTTAAAAATCTCTGGACCCTGAGTCTGAAAATTCTTTTAGATTTATACTCAGTGAAGTTGTTGGGTTGAATGTCAGTGGGTGGGAACTTAACAGTTACTTTTTTGTGCCATATTCCTAGGCTAGACTGAGATTTCACACATTTTGTCTGGAAACCCAGCATTTACAATAAAGAGGAAGCTTCAAACCCCATTGAGCTCTCTGCAGAACTCCTATGAACTCCTGTTGACATTCTTTCAAAAAAAATCTTTCTGACAAGAGGAGAAGCTTAATAATGGTGCAGGGTCTTTTGGGTGGAGGTGTCTGGTCCACTTCACCAGAGTATAAGCAGTTTCTAGTTAGCAAAAGAAGGTGTATTAAAAAAAAAAAAAACTGGCAGCTATAGGTAAGGTGACTACATGTACTAGTTTGCTTGGGCCAGTCTCAGCTTTTCCAGTTTCTCCAGCATTATTCACTGCATCCCCTTTTTCTCCAAAGAGTCTTCCCATTAGAAAAAAAAATGTTATTTAGTATATAACTAACTATAGTGATCTCCATAGAGCAAAGTGGAAGAATCTCAGGAAAAATTTAAAAACTAATCAAAATCAGGGGATGTGCAAACCCATAGTAATGAAAAATATATATAAGTAGTGACCTAGAAGCCTTGGACTTTGCATGATGGTGGGCATTTGGGACATAGGATCAATGTGGGCTGGGGGGTGTTGGCTCATAGGTTGATGAGTAGCTGAGTGTGAGGTGTGGGTGCCCATGTTATCAAGAGCATACTGAGGCATAGGGCCCCTCTTTATTCCAACAGCAGGTGAAAGCCTGGCTCACAGCAGTCTTACTAGCAGATGGGAAACTTGAGGGCTTTGCTTCCTACAGCTCAGTGAAGCTGGGGTAGGTAACAAGTGACACAGACTTGACTTGAGAATGAAGTGCGTATCAAGATATATAAAGGAAAAAAGGACAAGAGATGAAAACAGATTTCAACTGTGACACAGTTTTACACATAGTTAGTCCTGGTCTTCAGTACCTCAAACCCATGAGCTGCACTGGCCATATCCTCTTTTCTGTTTGTTCCACTCTCCCTCCTCTTAGAGCGTCAATTGGTATTGAGTAAAAATGCCAAAGTAGATGATAATTAATGAGCCTGCAGCAGGAGGCTGTAAGAAGTAACTTGAGTTTCAATGAGCAATTTGGTAATAAACTGACAGGGTGCATGACCTTAAAATGTGGGTTAGGCCCTTATTACAGAAAAGAATAATCAAACTGAACCCTGCTTGGAGGAAAAACAAAACAAAATACGAAACAGCTCTGAGCTATGAAAATGCCAAGCCTGAGCTCTCAGAGCAGTAGTCTTGGTGTATTTGCTGCATTTGCCCTTTTGCCAAATGATTCCAACAAACAATATATTATTCACTTTAGCACTTCACCCTAGAGCTGGGAGTTCACCTCCCACTGGTATATTTTCTGCTTTCCAGAAATCAGAGTTTTTAGGACTATGTCACCAATAATACAATGAAAGAAGAGACCTGCACCAGCAGAACAAAAAGACAGAGAGATCATTTTTAACATCCCTGCTATTGCATTTTGAATGCCTGGAGTTGGGTGGTAGTTTTTTATCATTATTACATGTTTTTAAAAGCTGTTTTATTAATAATCATCCTTGTGGATATTTGAAATCAAAATCAGTCAGGTGTTTTCTCAGAGAGGAGAGGAAAAATCTAGCACCATAAACTTCTTAAGCAGTTGTTAAGTATCTTAAGTTTGAATTTGTTAGGTTTTATAGCACAAAAAGTACAGTATAAATAAATATTTTTTCAAGATTTTGAGTTACAAACACACACACATGCACACTTTGATTCTATATGCCAGAGTGGGTATTGATGAAAATAATGACATATTTTACATATGTAAATATGAAAGCACCAGATGACACTACCAACCTACCATTGGAAAGGCATGCACTTTTAATAGTTTTTAGAGTGGGGAAAAAAGTGTATTTTTAAGCCCATGATGAAAGCCAGGTCTACTGCAATTCTCATTTTTATTAGCTAAATTCATTTATAATCTATCCATTCATTTGCTTCTTCCTTTCCTCAACATTTACTCAGTGGCTACTAAATTAGATGCAAAAATAATAGCTACCAGAAAGAGAGTTGTATGAGATACTATGAGAACACAGAGAAAGAGGTTTAGCTTAGCCTGGGGAATGAAAGTAGTTCAGGTCAGTGAAGGCTTCCTAGAAGAAGTGGTGTTGAACTTAGAATAAGGAGAATTTAATTAAGTCAAAGGGAGATAGCAATTAGTGGGTAGAGCGGAAACAGCCTGAACAAAGGCATGAAGGTGAGCGGATCACAGCATGTGCAAGAAACTAAAAGGAATTAGAGACTAAGGTGCACAATAAGGTGACAGAGGAGGGAGGTGCCACCTGTGTCGCGGAACTAAGACACATACAGGGTCATGTATCATCTGAACTTGCTAATTGGACATTAATCACATAATTCTAACTAAATGAGCAGAGATGTGAAAAGAATAACCAAGATGTTTGAAAAGAAATGTCTGGATTGGAAAGAACATATAGACACTTTGAATCTCAGTTTTCTTTCATATATTTTTTTAAAACTGTGGAAATGGAATTGACGAATTGTAAGATGATTTTTTTTCTGGAACATTAATTAGTGAGTGTTAGGACCCTAGTTTAAAACTGTTGAATAACCACATGAGAGAAGTACACTCAGGGTAAATTGCAGAAGCCCCTAACAGCAGCACAAAGCCTCTGCTTTTAGTTCTGACTTAACACACATCTACCCTTTCAAACAGAAAAAAAAAAAAAAAAAAAAAAATTCTGAAGGAATTTTAAATTTGGATTTCCCCAGGATGGAAAAAATGAATAGGTACATCTTTGACTCCTGGTGATTCCATTCTACTTAAAAACTTCTTTATCCAAGAAATACATTAAATGATGCATTGCTGTTGTGTAGTTCTTACTACACAACAAGACTACTTGGTAAATCAGAAAATTCACATATATTTCTAAAAATTTCTATTGGCAAAATAAATTATAAAAAACTAAAAATCATAATCCTACCAGAATTTTAAAATCAGTTCAACTCTAGCCATCCCGTTTCACACCATGGTAAACCTCCTCAGCCTTTATCTTTTTAAATATCTCTCATAATCATTGTTCAGTTTATCATATACTATCCATACTTTTTAAATACCCTCAAAATATTTCATGAATTTTGAATATTTATCAGATCACTGTCCTTTGAAAGTTGCATTTATTTTCTCTTAAAAACATCTACAATGAATGTATACATTTTATATAGCTAAATTTTCTTTTTAAAAAAAAAAAGAGTGAGAGAGGGAGAGAGAGAGGATTCTCAATATTTATTTTTTTTAGTTTTCGGCGGACACAACATCCTTGTTTGTATGTGGTGTCGAGGATCGAACCCGGGCCGCACACATGCCAGGCGAGTGCGCTACCGCTTGAGCCACATCCCCAGCCGCTGAATTTTCTTAACAATACTGTCCCAAAATTGGGCTTAAAGGGTATGTGCAGATGCACAGATTTAATAAATCTTCTCAACATAGTCTAAAACTATGCCAATTTCTATTTCTGTCAATAAATTAACAGTGTCTCTACTCCCTACTTTCTTACCAGAATTTGTCAGCTTTAAATATTATTATTCTTATTTTTCCATTTGATTTAAAATGATCAGTGAAGTATAGCTCATTTTAATTTTCATATTTCTGATAGTTAATAAGATGGAACATTTTTAAAGGTGTATTTTTATACATCTTCTATGGATTTATTTGGATCCTTTTCTTTGGATTAAATAAATTGAAATACCTCCTTTTAAAATATTGATCCAGGCCAGGTACAGTGACGCATGCCTGTTATCCCAGCAACTCAAGCAGCTGAAGCAGGAGGACTTTGAGTTCAAAACCAGCCTCAGCAGCAACTTAGTGGCATGCCCCTGCTGTCTCAAAATTTTTTTTTTAAAAAAAAGTGGTGTGTGTGTATACACACACACACACACACACACACACACACACACACATATATATATAGAGAGAGAGCACGCTGGAGATGTTGCTCAGTGATTAAGTGCCCCTGAGTTCAATCCTCAGTACCAAAAATATATTGATAAAAGACTAGTACTTTTTGCACCCATAAATCAAAGTCATTTCTGTATATCAATAACAAGTCCTCTGAGAAGGAAATGTGGAAAACTACCCCATTTACAATAACCTCAAAACAAAAAAATAAGATACTTGAGAATCAACTTAACAAAAGAGGTGAAAGATCTATACAATGAAAACTACAGAACCCTAAAGAAAGAAATCAAAGGAGATCTTAGAAGATGGAAACATCTAGCTTGCTCTTGCATAGGCAGAATTAATATTATCAAAATGACCATACTACCAAAAGCACTATATAGATTTAATGCAATCCTGATCAAAATCCCAATGGCATTCTTTATAGGAATAGAAAAAGCAATCATGAAATTCATCTGGAAAAATAAGAGACCCACAATAGCTAAAGCAATCCTTAGCAGGAAGAGTGAAGCAGGTGGCATCACTATACCAGACCTTAAACTATATTACAGAGCAATAGTAACAAAACAGCATTGTATTGGCACCAAAACAGATTGGTAGACCAATAGTACAGAATAGAGTACACAGAGACTAACCCACAAAATTACAATTATTTTATATTAGACAAAGGTGCCAAAAAACATGCATTGGAGAAAAGATAGCATCTTCACAAATGGTGCTAGGAAAATTGGAAATTCATATGCAACAAAATAAAATTGAACCCCTATCTCTCACCATGTACAAAACTCAACTCAAAGTGGATCAAGGACCTAGGAATTAAACTAGAGACTCTGAGTCTAATAGAAGAAAAAGTAGACCCTAATCTTCATCATGTGGGATTAGGCCCCAACTTCCTTAATAAGACTCCTATAGCACAAGAATTAAAACCAAGAATTAATAAATGGGATGGAATCAAACTGAAAAGTTTCTTCTTAGCAAAACAAACAATCTATGAGGTAAACAGAGAGCCTACATCTTGGAAGCAAATCTTTACCCCTCACACATCAGATAGAGCACTACTAGTCTCTAGGGTATATAAAGAACTCAAAAAGCTAAGCACCAATAAAACAAATAACCCAATCAACAAATGGGCCAAGGAACTGAACAGACACTGCTCAGAAGAGGATATACAATCAATCAACAAATATATGAAAAAATGTTCATCATCTCTAGCAATTAGAGAAATGCAAATCAAAACCACTTTAAGATTTCATCTCACTCCAGTCCGAATGGCAGCTATTTTGAAGACAAATAACAATAAGTGTTGGCGAAGATGTGGGGGAAAAGGTACACTCATACATGGCTGGTTGAACTGCAAATTGGTTCATCCAATATGGAAAGCAGTATGGAGATTCCTTGGAAATCTGAGAATGGAACCACAATTTGACCTAACTATCCCTCTCCTCGGTCTATACCCAAAAGACATAAAAACAGCATACTACAAGGACACAGCCAATCAATGTTTATAGCAGCCCAATTCATAATAGCTAAACTGTGGAGCCAACTTAGATGCCCTTCAGTGGATGAATGGATAAAAAAAATGTAGTATATATACACAATGAAATTTTACTCAGCAATAAAAGAGAATAAAATTATGGCATTTGCACTCATATGGACTTCGGAAACAAGCAGGAGTGTCCATACTCATATCAAATAAAATAGATTTCAAGCCAAAGTTAATCAAAAGGGATAAAGAGGGACACTACATACTGCTCAAGGGAACCATACACCAACAAGACATAACAATCATAAATATATATGCCCCAAACAATGGTGCAGCTATGTTCATCAAACAAACTCTTCTCAAGTTCAAGAGTCTAATAGACCACCATACAATAATCATGGGAGACTTCAACACACCTCTCTCACCACTGGACAGATCTTCCAAACAAAAGTTGAATAAGGAAACTATAGAATTCAATAACATAATTAATAACCTAGACTTAATTTGACATATATAGAATATACCACCCAACATCAAGCAGTTACACTTTTTTCTCAGCAGCACATGGATCCTTCTCAAAAATAGATCATATATTATGTCACAGGGCAACTCTTAGACAATATAAAGGAGCAGAGATAATACCATGCATCTTATCTGATCATAATGGAATGAAACTGAAAATCAACGATAAAAGAAGTAAGGAAAAATCATGCATCACTTGGAGAATGAACAATAGGTTACTGAATGATCGATGGGTTATAGAAGACATCAAGGAGGAAATTAAAAAATTCTTAGAGATAAATGAAAACACAGACACAACATATCGGAATCTATGGGACACATTGAAAGCAGTTCTAAGAGGAAAATTCATTGCTTGGAGTTCATTCCTTAAAAAAAGAAAAAACAAACAAATAAATGATCTAATACTTCATCTCAAAATCCTAGAAAAAGAAGAGCAAAACAACAGCAAAAGAAGTAGAAGGCAAGAAATAATTAAAATCAGAGCTGAAATTAATGAAATTGAAACAAAAGAAACAATTGAAAAAATTGACAAAACTAAAAGTTGGTTCTTTGAAAAAATAAATAAAATCGACAGACCCTTAGCCACGCTAACGAAGAGAAGAAGAGAGAGAACTCAAATTACTAGCATACAGGATGAAAAAGGCAATATCACAACAGACACTTCAGAAATACAGAAGATTATCAGAAATTATTTTGAATCCTTATACTCCAATAAAATAGAAGATAGTGAAGGCATCGATAAATTTCTTAAGTCATATGATCTGCCCAGATTGAGTCAGGAGGATATTGACAACCTAAACAGACCAATATCAATTGAGGAAATAGAAGAAACCATCAAAAGACTACCAACTAAGAAAAGCCCAGGACCGGATGGGTATACAGCAGAGTTTTACAAAACCTTTAAAGAGGAACTAATACCAATACTTTTCAAGCTATTTCAGGAAATAGAAAAAGAGGGAGAACTTCCAAATTCATTCTACGAGGCCAACATCACCCTGATTCCTAAAGCAGACAAAGACACTTCAAAGAAAGAAAACTACAGACCAATATCTCTAATGAACCTAGATGCAAAAATCCTCAACAAAATTCTGGCGAATCGGATACAAAAACATATCAAAAAAATTGTGCACCATGATCAGGTAGGATTTATCCCTGGGATGCAAGGCTGGTTCAATATATGGAAATCAATAAATGTTATTCACCACATCAATAGGCTTAAAAATAAGAACCATATGATCATCTTGATAGATGCAGAAAAAGCATTCGACAAAGTACAGCATCCCTTTATGTTCAAAACTCTAGAAAAACTAGGGATAACAGGAACATACCTCAATATTGTAAAAGCAATCTATGCTAAGCCTCAGGCTAGCATCATTCTGAATGGAGAAAAACTGAAGGCATTCCCTCTAAAATCTGGAACAAGACAGGGATGCCCTCTCTCACCACTTCTATTCAACATAGTTCTCGAATCACTGGCCAGAGCAATTAGACAGACGAAAGAAATTAAAGGCATAAAAATAGGAAAAGAAGAACTCAAATTATCACTATTTGCAGATGACATGATTCTATACCTAGCAGACCCAAAAGGGTCTACAATGAAACTATTAGAGCTAATAAATGAATTCAGCAAAGTGGCAGGACATAAAATCAACATGCATAAATCAAAGGCATTCCTGTATATCAGCGACAAATCCTCTGAAATGAAAATGAGGACAACCACTCCATTCACAATATCCTCAAAAAAAAAATAAAATACTTGGGAATAAACCTAACAAAAGAGGTGAAAGACTTATACAATGAAAACTACAGAACCCTAAAGAGAGAAATAGAAGAAGATCTTTGAAGATGGAAAAATATACCCTGTTCATGGATAGGTAGAACTAACATCATCAAAATGGCGATATTACCAAAAGTTCTCTATAGGTTTAATGCGCTGCCAATCAAAATCCCAACGGCATTTCTTGTAGAAATAGAGAAAGAAATCATGAAATTCATATGGAAAAATAAAAGACCCAGAATAGCAAAAACAATGCTAAGCAGGAATTGTGAATCAGGCGGTATAGCGATACCAGACTTCAAACTATACTACAGAGCAATAGTAACAAAAACAGCATGGTACTGGTACCAAAACAGGCAGGTGGACCAATGGTACAGAATAGAGGACACAGAAACCAATCCACAAAACTACAAGTATCTTATATTTGATAAAGGGGCTAAAAGCATGCAATGGAGGAAGGATAGCATCTTCAACAAATGGTGCTGGGAAAACTGGAAATCCATATGCAACAAAATGAAACTGAATCCCTTTCTCTCGCCATGCACAAAAGTTAACTCAAAGTGGATCAAGGAACTTGATATCAAATCAGAGACACGGCGTCTGATAGAAGAAAAAGTTGGCTACGATCTACATACTGTGGGGTCGGGCTCCAAATTCCTCAATAGGACACCCATAGCACAAGAGTTAATAACTAGAATCAACAAATGGGACTTACTCAAACTAAAAAGTTTTTTCTCAGCAAAAGAAACAATAAGAGAGGTAAATAGGGAGCCTACATCCTGTGAACAAATCTTTACTCCTCACACTTCAGACAGAGCCCTAATATCCAGAATATACAAAGAACTCAAAAAATTAGACAATAAGATAACAAATAACCCAGTCAACAAATGGGCCAAGGACCTGAACAGACATTTCTCAGAGGAGGACATACAATCAATCAACAAGTACATGAAAAAATGCTCACCATCTCTAGCAGTCAGAGAAATGCAAATCAAAACCACCCTAAGATACCATCCAGTAAGATTGGCAGCCATTAGGAAGTCAAACAACAAGTGCTGGCGAGGATATGGGGAAAAGGGTTCACTTGTACATTGCTGGTGGGACTGCAAATTGGTGCGGCCAATTTGGAAAGCAGTATGGAGATTTCTTGGAAAGTTGGGAATGGAACCACCATTTGACCTAGCTATTCCCCTTCTTGGTCTATTCCTTAAAGACCTAAAAAGAGCATACTACAGGGACACTGCTACATCGATGTTCATAGCAGCACAATTCACAATAGCAAGACTGTGGAACCAACCTAGATGCCCTTCAATAGACAAATGGATTAAAAAAATGTGGCATTTATACACAATGGAGTATTACTCTACATTAAAAAATGACAAAATCATAGAATTTGCAGGGAAATGGATGGCATTAGAGCAGATTATGCTAAGTGAAGCTAGCCAATGCCTTAAAAAAACGTCTTCTTTGATATAAGGAGAGTAACTAAGAACAGAGTAGGGACAAAGAGCATGAGAAGAAGATTAACATTAAACAGGGATGAGAGGTGGGAGGGAAAGGGAGAGAGAAGGGAAATTGCATGGAAATGGAAGGAGACCCTCAGGGGTATACAAAATTACATACAAGAGGAAGTGAGGGGAAAGGGGAAAAAAATATAAGGGGCAGAAATGAATTACAGTAGAGGGGGTAGAGAGAGAAGACGGGGTAGTAGAGGATAGGAAAGGCAGCAGAATACAACAGAGACTAGTATGGCAATATGTAAATCAATGGATGTGTAACTGATGTGATTCTGCAATCTATATACAGGGTAAAAATGGGAGGTCATATCCCACTTGAATCAAAGTGTGAAATATGATATATCAAGAACTATGTAATGTTTTGAACAACCAACAATAAAAATTAATTAAAAAAAGTATGGCATTTGCAGGTAAATGGATAGTGCTAGAGAAGATAATGCTAAGTGAAGTTAGCCAATCCCCCCCCCAAAAAAACAAATGCCAAATGTTTTCTCTGATATAAGGAGGCTGACTCATAGTGGGGTAGGGAGGGGGAGCATGGGAGGAATAGATGAATTCTAGATAGGGCAGAGAGGTGGGACAAAAAGGGAGGGAGCAGGAGATTAGCAAGGATTGTGGAAAGTGATAGACATTATTCTCCAAAGTACATGTATAAAGACACAAATTGGTGTCAACATATTTTATATACAACCAGAGATATGGAAAATTGTGCTGTATATTTGTAATAAGAATTGTAGTGCATTCTGCTATCATTTATTTTTTAAAAAATCAATTAAAAAAAAGAATAGTACTTTTTGTTACTCGACCCCGAGCCTTAAGGCTTTTCTATTTACATCCATGTCCACATCTATATTTACCCTATCAGTTAAGGAGACATGGGAAGCAAACACCACTTGGCAGGTCCTACAATAAATCCATGTGCCCATATATACACTTCATAAGACATTTCTTTTGCCAGCCAGTATTTTCAAAGAATAGGATTGACTCTGCCAAAAATAGGAAAAGATTGATGATTTTGTAAATGTGTCTCTAAGCAATTCACTGTTTGCTATCCTTCACTTTATCCCTAAGACTGTGAACACAGGCAAGAGTTTTATAACTTTTAGTTAGTTCCCCAGTAGATGAGCTATACTGAGAGGGCTCAGATTTTTTGAAAAGTTTTCCTATGAACATTTTCTAATGAAGATGTTGGATTTTCATGCCCATGGCTTTGTTTCCCTTATGTTAAGCTATACGCCTTTAATATATAGTTTGAATGTTTAGCATCTCCTTCCCTCAATGGTAAAATTAGGAACCTAGATAGGTTTCATTTGTATCCCGAGAGTCCTAATCCCTGGCTACCTTTCATATCACCCAAAGGGCCTTTCCTCTCCTCCATCTCTGATTTATATATCTTCTGTGTTCTGAAATATTCTTCAACTGCTGAATTCAATTCTCTGACTAAAGCATAAATGCTATGATTACTAGCATATCTTTCTGCTTTACTGTTTACCAGATTCATTGTCATTTGGAACATTAAATATCCTGATTACAGATTCCACCTGTCTTGTTAAATATCCGTAACTATTATTTTCCTTATTTTAAATCATTATATTTTTGCAAAATCCTTTATGGCTGTGCAATCTGGCAACAGCTTTGTCTGAGAAATAGCAAAATAAATCAAGTTTGAATGCCTAGATTGTATTTTGGGGCAATAAGTATATTACAACATAAAATCATACTTATGTTTGGTAAAAAAAATAACCTGCATCTTCAAATTTACCTTTATTTCTTCTATTACACCTAATTTCAAATAGTGGAATCTGTAACTGCAAAATAGGTTTTAAAAAACTCCATAAGTAAGGATAGAGCTTCTCTATTTAAGTCTTAAGGGATTGGTTTGTAATATAATCAGAGTAAAGCACCTAACATTTTCACATAACGTTCAACAGAAATTTTTATTGAAAGGCTTAATTTTATTTTTTAAATTGTGTAGTAAAGCACATGTCATATAAAATTTCCGTCTTAATCATTTTAAGTACATAGTTTCCTAGTATTCAGTACATTCACATTGTTGGGCAACCATCACTACCTTCTATCTCCAGAACTCTTTTCATCTTGCAAAACTAAAACTCTGTACCCATTAAACAGTAATTTCCCATTCCTCCTGCCCACAACTCCTCTAACAACCACCATTCTGTCTCTATGAATTTGACTACTCTAGGTACCTAAAATAAGTGAAATCAAACAGTATTTGCCCTTTTGTGACTGGCTTGTCTCACTTAACATAATGCCTTGAAGGTTCACCTATGTTCTTACACATGTCAAGATTGCCTTCCATTTCAAATAATATTTGAATAATATTTCATTATATGTCTATACCACAGTTTTTTATCCATTCATCATGAATGGACAATTGGGTTGCTTCTACCTCTTGGTTGTTGTGAATCATGTTTCTAGGAACATAGGTATACAAATATCTGCTTTCAATTCTTTGCATCTTTTCATCCAGAAGTAGAATTACTGTATCATATAATAATTCTATTTTCAACTTTTTTGCGGGGAGGCACTGGGATTGAACTCGGGGGCACTCAACTAGTGAGCCTCATCCCCAGCCCTATTTTGTATCTTATTTAGAGACAAGGTCTCTCTGAGTTGCTTAGTGTCTTGCTATTGCTGAGGCTGGCTTTGAACTCGAGATCCTCCTGTCTCAGCTGGGATTACAGGTGTGCGCCACCACACCCAGCTTTCAATTATTTTGATGAATTGCTATACTGTTTTCCATAGTGACTGTTGTATTTTATATTCATTCAAAGAGAACAAAGTGTCCCAATTTCTCCACATTTTCACCAATATGTATTTTTTATTTATCTATGTATTTCAATAATAGCCACTTCAATATTTATAAGATGAGAAATGTATAGATTTATATTTTATTTTAATATGCATTTTTGTAATGGCTAACAATCTTGAATTACTATCATCTCCAAAATTTGCTCCAATAGAAATTGGAGTGAGCTTGCTTGTCACAAAAAGTCTAGCATTCCTGAGAGGTAACATACAATTCAGCCCACAGAAATGCATGTCCCAGCAGTGAGTCTCAAAGACAGTAGAGACCAACAACCTAACAACCCCAACAAGAGAAGCAAATCAGAATGGGAACAAGGTGTGTATAGTTTAACAAAATAGAACAAAATCCATGTTATTCTGACTAACTTGATTGAGAAGAATTTTTTTCCTTAATTTTTTTCTGGGAAAGTTTATCTGTGACAATTACCCATTGCTATTACCCCAAATCATCACAATTTAAAGCTGACAGGAAATGTGGGTATCTTCCAAATTAGTCATTTTATTGTTAGATGAGAAATTATACCTAAAAAGGTTAAGTGGTTTACCTAAGGCCATCCAACTAATTAGTATCAAGATTTATGTATACACCCCACATCTCTTAACTCCCTTTACTTGCTCTTTCTACCAAAATTATAGAACAAAAGTCTCTAAGGTCTCCCCAACATTACATGCAGGGCCCTGGGTTGGTAGGTTCCATCCTCAGCGCCGCATAAAAATAAATAAATAAATAAATAAATAAATAAATAAATAAATAAATAAATAAAGGTGTTGTGTCCAACTACAACTAAAAAATAAATATTAAAAAAGTAACTATTCACTGAATCACAGGTGGTGTTCCAATAACTAAATTAATAAGAAACTTGGGTGGTTCTGATGAAGATTGTTCACAGATTATCTTCTGAGAATGATTCTTTCAGGCATTATTTAAAAGCCCATGTCCTAGATCAGTGATCATCAAAATGTGGACCCTGGACCAGAAGTAGTAGCAGCATCACCTGGGAACCATGAGAAATGCCAATTCTTTTTTTATTCATTATTTTATTTTTATTTATGTATGACAACAGAATGCATTACAATTCTTATTACGCATAGAGAGCACAATTTTTCATATCTCTGGTTGTGTACACAGTATATTCATGTCTTCATACCTGTACTTTGGATAATAATGATCATCACATTCCACCATCATTAATAACCCCATGCCTCCCACCCTTCCCCTCCAACCCCTCTGCCCTATCTAGAGTTCCTCTATTCCTCCCATGTTCTCCCTCCCTACACACTATGGATCAGCCTTTTTATATCAAAGAAAACATTTGGCATTTGGTTTTGGGGGATTGGCTAACTTCACTTAGCATTATCTTCTGTAACTCCATCCATTTACCTGCAAATGCTATGATTTTATATTCTCTCTCTCCCTCTCTCCCTCTCTCTCTCTCTCTCTCTTATTCTTAGAGCTCTCCCAAATCTTTCTAACCAGAGACTTTTGAGTTGAGACCTGTAAATTGTATGCTAACAAGTTCTTCAGGTGATCCTGATACACCTAAAATTAGAGACCCAGTAGCATAGGCTATGTTTATTCTAAGCAAACCACTCACTTTACTCTATTGCCTTGCAACTGAGGCTTTAGGAATCTAGAGCTTTAGGGTATATCCAGGTAATCTAAAATATTTTGTCACCCTAATTGATACTTCCCTAGTATATTATATATAACATAATAATAAAATATAAATATACATGCATATTTCCCTTGAATATTTTAACAAAATCCTCCCTATCTTTGCTCCTTATATGCAATTGATCAAAAAGTAAGAGTAAAGTGAAGGACACATCGAGTGGCAATTGCTGCCTTTCCCATTGTGACAGCATTTATTTTTTAAGAAGAAAACACTTATCTGCTTGCCATGCCTCTCCACCTGGATGCCATGCCAGTGCCCCTGCCAACTATATGTCTAACAATGAATTAATTATCTTTCCTTGCAAGTTGATGCTTATCTTTCTGTGTTCTTTATTTCTGTTAAAACACTGATGCCCTCCCTATTATTCAGGCTGGAAAATGAGGAGTCACTTTTATTGCCTTCATCTTTCTTACCAGGGTGAATTAATTGCTTTAACTATCAATCCTGCCTCTGCAGCATTTCTCTTGTATATTCCCTCCTTTCCTTTTCCACTTCCAATTTAGTCCTTCATGTCATTATTACTAGTCTCCTGGACTGTAAAAATAACTAATTGGCCCCCTTCTGCAAATTAATCTTCCCTCAACATGGTTCTGATAATAATCCATTTTTGCTCAAAAGCTTTTAAGTGTCCCATTTTATCTCCAATGCAAATTGTTTATTATAGCATTCAAAGGTCCCCACCATTTGACACTATTCTTTCTTTCAGTCTTTATTTACTCATTCCTTATTATCATTAAAAAAAAAAATTGAACAGCAGTTCTGTGCAAGTCATTGATGTGGGTGTTCTCTTTTCCCCTTCACATGCCTTGTATTCCCATTGAAGTCCATTGTGGGTTTTCTCTCATCTATCTTCCTCAAATGCTTACTTAACAGGTGTTGCCGACTTCTTTCTCACCATCAGGAATGCACACCCTACTGCCTTTCCTCTTCCCATTGGCTATTTATTTTCCAGTTCTATATCAGTTATTACAATGAAGTCTTACCTGATTCTTTCCTAAAATATTTACATTTTTCCATTACTCTCTTCATCTATCCCTCCTCAGATCTGCTCTCATTTCAATATTTTACTTATCTGTGCTGTTTCACCTTCCAGATTGTACACTACTTTGAGTCAAGATTGATACCTGATTCATCAGTTTGTCCCTGTGTCATATAAAACCATTGTTCTGTAATCCTATAGTGAATTAATTGAATTAAATTTCAAGCTTCATTTCTAATCTTTCTTTCCAACTTCTTCTTTAATAGAAAGTAATCTCATATTTTCCATGAATTCAAACCCCCTAAATTTCTAAGCCTGAGTCCTCAAAGAACATTCGTCCTAAGGAGACCAGATATTTATGTATTTTTTCTTAATAGTACAACCCATTCACTGGATGCTACTACCTACTCACCACTACCTTTAAAGACAGCAAAAATAATGTATAAATAGAAGTCTCAATTCTTTTCAATCTATGAGTGATCTCAGTCTCATGTGTAATTTTAACAAAGACCTATGGCTTTGATTAAGGGAGGGTGGCATGGAATTCTGTTCAAAGGTTGACAAAATGATCAGTTATATATACTTGTTTCATATTTTTGTCTAGAAAGCTCGAAAGTAATCAGGAAAGACAGACCAGAGCCAAGCAAGTTTGCATCTTGTCTCAGGTGTATAATTTAATGGGACACAAAAAAAAATCTCAGTAACCACATATAGATAAAATCAGAATTGTTGATCTTTCCTTTCAAAAGATTGGCAAATCCAGCCTTTATTCAGAATTTTGAAATTTTATCATGGGTTTTTGCATTCATTGTAATTTTTAAAGAAAGTGTCAATAAAACGTTATTTATAGCTAGGTACACCTGTAATCCCAGCAACTCCAGGGGCTGAGGCAGGCGGATTACAAATTCAAAGCCAGCCTCAGCAATAGTGAGGCAACTCAGTGAGACCCTGTCTTTAATAAAATACAAAATAGGGCTGGGGATGTGGCTTAGTGATCAAGTGCCCTGAGTTCAACCCCCTGTACCCACCCCCCAAAAAAAGTTATATATTTCTTCTTGGTCCACCCTTCAATTTTGAACCCAATGCAATTGCTTTACTCACCTTAGCCTAGATTAGGCCAAAAGAAGGATGCAGAAGATAAAACAGGAAATAAAGGAAAATAGGGAAGATAAAAATGCATGAAGGTAGACAGACAAATAGACTTTACTGAATACTTTCAATCTTCATATTAGATGATAAAAGATACACAAAAATAAATATGATGAATGATTCTGCTAACATTTGTGTACATCTATGTTGTGTACTTGTGTACAGTGTGTATATGATATATAGATGTACATTTTTATCAAAGTGAATATTTTATTCCTATATATTACAGTTGATTATTATGTTCATTGAGTTAGCCAGGAATATTGGTTCTCAATTCTGTTTATTTTTCCATATCTATGCTAATTTTTTTCTCTGAAGGAATTATTTACAAATTTTGTGCCACATTTTAGGACAATTTTCCAGTTAATCTGCCAGTTTCCAAACCATGCTTTCTTAAATATTTCTTGAAGAATCCAAGATAATATATTCTGCTTAAGCTTACGTTGTTTGAGTTTTAAGGGGAGATGAAAGAGAGTTTGAATTCAAAATTCCCTGCTAATTAGTCATACAGCCTAGTCATCATCCTGAGAAATTACCAGATAAATTCTGCTTAATATAGCACATAATGTATAACTCATACTAACAGGGAAAATACAAACTAAAATGTGTAAAAAAAAAATAAAAAGCATTTAGAATCAATAAACTTGAGATACTTCAATGAATATGTATATTTTAATCCCCTTTGCTTTCGTTTTTTTAAACTTAAAAAAATGAAGGCTCTGTACTGTAAAAAATGTAGTTTATTTTTAAAGAATGGGAAATTACCAAGCAAAGAGTAGATACTCAATAGTTATCACTTGCCCCTCCCCAGACATGGGGCCAACCTCACTACCTGAAGCTTGAGCACCCACCCATCTGCTCAGCAACATGGAAATGTGATGGAATGTTTCTGCTCCAAATTATACTTCCAGAAATATATTGTATTTAATATTTTTGTGTATTTAACTCTGCATATAAAATATTTAGCCTGCAGGAAACTTGTGAATTACAGTCAAGAAAAATAACTGCACTCAAGTTGTGAAGCACAAGAAGCTTTTACCAGCTTTTCAACTCAAAACATCAACATTTTCCTTCATTATGTTAACACATAAAGGACACTCATGTTTGTGCAATTCCAGCAACAGAGATGATCTTATCCGTTCTCCATTTAGGGCTTTAAATATGATAAATATGTGGAATTTTAGACAAATTATTTTTCTGCTTCAGGGGATCTAATTTAGTTTGTCAAACTAGCTGGGAGTTTTGGATGTTGTTCCACAAATTATACACTATAAGAACCAAATTTCATTTTTCAATTCTGAACTCCTGAAAACTGAACACAATATTTTGCATGTATATTTAATAATATTCTGTTTGAAAATCAGAAATTTCTGACTTTCAGAGCCTTAGAATTTATTTTTGGTATTGCTTGTACCAGTAGAGCATCTTTTAAGTTGCAAATGCAGAGAGCCACTGAAGGATCTAATTGGCCAAAAATGTTTACCCATTTGATATTCTCCATTCTTCATCCAGGTGTGTCATACACATTTAAATCTGGATATAACCCAAACGCAACAGTTGTTACACCTTTCATCTTTTTTCCCTCAATTGATAGAAAATACATTTTTAAAATTTTAGACTCAAAACATTAAAAAACATTCCTTTTAAATGAAATTCTAAATCCTCGCTCTTCCTTCCCAGACACAGAAGGAAGACTAAAATCATTCTTGGCTCTTCTCATTGTCCTATACTTATTGTATAATTCATCAGCTAATTCAATTGTTTGTTTGTTTGTTTGTTTAACTTAAAAACACATACAAATTCTCATCATGTCTACCATTAGCTTAGTCCAACCCAACATCTTGTCTTTAATGGTTATTGCAATAGGCTTCTATCTGGTCTTCCTGCATCTATCTACTCTGTTTTCTATAGTCTGTTTTTAATGTAACAATTTAAATGAACTTTTTATTCTTTAGTTTAAAACCATCCAGTAGCTCCTGCCTTATTCAAGACAAGAGCCAAAATCTTAACAATGGCCTGCAAGGTCAAACCTGCTTTCTTTTCTTTCTGACTTGGTTCATTGGGTCTCCTTGTTGTTTCTTGAATATGCCAACACCACTACTCACCCAAAGCCTTTTCACTGGATGTTTTCTCTTGTTCCTGTCTGTTCTCCTAGATGGCTCTCTGGCTTGCTCCCTTATCATCTTTGAGTCTTGGCCTAATGTAACTTTCTCACTGGGCCCTGTCCTGACCACCCTACTTTTAAATGCAGTACCCCTCAAACCTTAGCATTACATTATAAATATAGTATTATATAACATAAATGCATATAAATTCAGCTTTTATTCCTGCTTTTATTCTTATTTTATCCCTGCTTTTATTCTTTTTCAACAACATATATTGTTTTCTAAACTATAATGTACTTACTATTTTGTATGTTGAAAATTTTCTTATATAAGCTCCATGAGGACAGGAACTTTTATCTTTTTGGCTCACTGATGTCTCTCAAGC
Organism: Callospermophilus lateralis; assembly: GCF_048772815.1. NCBI lineage: Eukaryota > Metazoa > Chordata > Mammalia > Rodentia > Sciuridae > Callospermophilus > Callospermophilus lateralis. Next base: position 98,812,982 of record NC_135312.1, on the reverse strand, counting down.
ACCTATAATTGTGCCTAAAATAGAAAACTTTCCATAAATGTTTGTTGAAAGTGAATTTGGCCAAAATAAAATGACTCCAAAAATAATTAAAAGAGAATGAATTGGTCAAAAAATGTTTGTATGATTTTCATTACTATTATAAGAAATTATTTGGGCAAAATATTCTGAAGTATACCAAATGATCAAGGCTTAAATTTTAAAGTTCAAAAGATACAGTTCTATTAAGGTGACTTTTATAATATTCATTTTTTTCTTGGCACTCATCCATTACTAAGCAAAAAATACTTATCAGACTTAAGAAATCATTACTTGAGACATTGGATAAGGAATATTAATTTCACGTAAAATTATATTTACTATTTGTTTCCTTTTTCTTTTAAACCTATTTTCCTTTCTTCTATATTTAAATGAGTATCTCAAAAAATGCACATGCACATACACACACACACAGAGTTATATTGTAGGGTTGGTTTATTAAGTGATCTACTTTACTTTTAAGCACCTGAAACAAAGAGAGATACTTTCACTGTATAATCAGCCCAATGATAAAACCCAAATGTGTGTGGGCAACAAGAGGTTGCATCCAAGGATAAAGGATGTAGAAATAAAGACTGAAAAATATATGTCATTGTGAATCAGAATGGCACTAGAAAGACCATTGTTGAAGAGAAATTTTAAGTAAATCCAATTTCATTGGATATTTATTTTTATGGTTATCCCTGGCTTCTGTTTAGGATTTCAGAAGAATTACTACAAAAATGTGACTTAGAAAGCATTAAAAATACTGGAAAAAAAAGAGGAAACAAAGAGGAATCCCCTGTTTATTAACTAAATAGAGAATAAAAAATGTTTTGAACAGGAGAGGTTGATTACATCCCATGACCTAACTAAACCTCTCAGTTTCACAAGCCCACTTGTTTCCCTTCTGAACAACTTTAATTATGAAAAGCCTTCCTCATATCATGCCCAATCTGTCTCCTTGTCTAATTGATTCTGCTTCTGGTTGCCATCCAAACATAAGCACTTCAGATATTTAGCATCAACTTGAAATGGTTACTTTCTGAATTAAATATCTTTTAATTATGACTTAGATGCTGGGCTCTTTAGAAATTTTAATTTCTTATGAAGTAACTACTTAGTCAATATCTTTCTTAGGTTATTACTCCCAAAGCTGAATTTTGGTACTCCCAGAGCTACTCAATATTTTCAATATATTGATGTGACCAGCTCAAACTCATACCACCCTTATTCTGGATGTCATATTTTGAAAACCACAGCATAAAGGTGACATATTTTAAGGGTTGTAAATAGTTCAAATGTTTGGATATTCTTTAGTAGAGACTGTTCATTCAGCCAGTTCCTCTGAGAAAAACTAAATAGATTTCCATTTCTCAAATTGCTTCTTGGTTTTTCTGTTATCTCTACTATTTATTTGCAAATTTATAAATAATACCTACCAAATCTTTATATGATTCTATCTTGCCGACAAAAATATTTTGAAAAATAATTAAAACACTATGTTGAATTTATATGCATTTATGTTATATAATATTATATTTATATATAAATACTGTATCACTAAATTCTCAAAAACGTATAGTCTAGCAACCTTATGACTAAGGAAATTATACTAACCCATCACAAGTTGTTCTTAAAATAAAATCTAAAAAAATAAAGTTGGGTGGAATTATACAACATGTGGTCTTTTATGATTGGCATCTTTCACTTAGCACAATGTTTTCAGGGTTCACCCAGCTTGTAGCATTTTTCAGCAGTTAATTCTTCTTTATTGCTGAATAGCTTCCATTATGTAACCTATACCACATTTTGTTTATCACCATATCAGTTGCATAGTATTTGGATTGATAGTACTTTTAACTTTAATTAATAATGCTGCTGAAAACATTCAGGAGACAGTTTTTGTGTGGACATATACTTCCAATTTTCTGAGCATATGCTTAGAAGTAAAATTGCTGGGTCACATGGTAACTCTAATTCAACACTTTGAGGAGCTAACAAATTGTTTTCCAAAGCACCTATACCATTCTTAATCTCACCAGCAATATATGAGGTCTCTGATTTCTTCAAATTCTAGAAGCCAACTGTTGTTATCATGTTTTTATTTTAGTCATATTAGTAGATGTGAAGTAAAATCTCAGTGAGGTTTTGATTTGCATTTCCCTAATGAGGAATTATTTAAGTTGAACATCTTTTCACTTTTATGTTGGCTATATGCATGTCTCCTTTGCCCGTTTTTATGTTGGATGATTTCTTTTTCAATGGCTGCTTTGCAAGATTTCTTTGTATATTCTATATGTCAATCCTTTATCAGATATATGACTTGCAAGTAATTTTATGTCCTTTGAAGGACATAAGTTCTAAATTGTAATATAGGGTTGGGGTTGTAGCTCAGTGGTAGAGCACTAACCTAGCATGTGTGAGGCTCTGGGTTCAATCCTCAGCACCACATAAAAACAAAATAAAGGTATTGTGTCTTCCTTCAACTAAATATATATAAACACACACACACACACACACACACATATATATATATATTTATGAATATATTACATATATTATATAATATATATAAATCTACCTCTCCCTGGGCATGATGGTACACACCTTTAATTCTAGCAGCTCAGGAGGCTGAGACAGGAGGATTGTGGGTTCAAAGACAGCCTGAGCAATAGCGAGGCACTAAGCAACTCAGTGAGCCCTGTCTCTAAATAAAATACAAAATAGGGCTGGGGATGTGGCTCAATGGTTGAGTGCCCCTGAGTTCAATCCCCAGTGCCAAAAAAAAAAAAAAAACTGAAAATAGAATTAGCATATGATGCAGCAATTTTACTTCTGGATAAAAAGATGCAAAGAATTGAAAGCAGATATTTATACACCTATGTTCATAGAAACACGATTCACTACAGCCAAGAGGTGGAAGCAACCCAATTGTCCATTCATGATGAATGGATAAGCAAAATGTGGTATAGACATACAATGGAATATTATTCAAATTTATTTGAAAAGGAAGGCAATCTCGACATGTGTAAGAACACGGGTGAACCTTCAAGGCAAATGTTAAGTGAGACAAGCCAGTCACAAAAGGGCTAATATTGTTTGATTTCACTTATTTGAGGTACCTAGAGTATTCAAATTCACAGAGACAGAATGGTGATTGTTAGGGTTTTGGGGCAGAAGGAATGGGGAATTACTGTTTAATGGGTACAGAGTTTTAGTGGTTGAGTGTCCCTGAATTCAATCCCTACTACCCCCCACCAAAAAAAAAAAAAAAAAATCTCTCTAAAAGTTGCTGTGTCCAATGTAAGTATTTTTTCTTTTGTCACTGTTCTTTTGGTGTTCTGCCTCATACTGGTAATTTCTGACGTCTCTGTTTTTTTCTTTAATAAGACTCCTTTGTGATCTTCCCTCTATATACAACACTTGAAACTTTTAAAATTCTTTGAACCTTATGAAAGCCTACTTTTTTAGGTAACATCTATAGAGCATGAGATTATGTGTACATATTCTCTGATTTTAAAACTTTTGCTTTAAAAAAATCTTGCTTTTTGAAGCACTAATGTATCTTTCCTTTGTTTATATGATTCATCCTAACCTCTTTCCTTAGTTATTAAGACTTACTAATGCCAGCATTTCACTCTCCAGGGTTCTTGCTATTTCTACCTTGTCAAGTAGCCTCTTGATTCATTCATTTTTACCTTCATTTGGTGTTTCAGTAGCTCATGGATTATGCTTAGCAGCAGGCAGGCTTTTGAGAGATACAGACAGTAGGACCCAGGTGCCTTTAAGAAAATTTGTCTTATGGTAACTAAAACAAATCATGTGAATAAATGACTGATGGGTGGTGAAAAGTGATAATCACTAGCAAAGAAAGGCACAGATTAAGTTCTAACTCAATTGACAGAGGAAAATATAGGGTTTTTTTTTCTTATTTAAATGCTGTCAGTATTAAATCTAGAGTAGCAGCTTCTCTCATTATTTCCTTGGTTCCTGTGAGATAAAAGTTAGCTAAAAGGCAAATCAACATTTCATTCACAAATTATATTTGATTGAAAGGAAATTACAAAAATATATTTGGGGAGTTAATCCTGCCTGTCAATATTACATCTTGTTTCTGTGTTTGTTTTGTCGTCTGTATTAAAAGTATTTAATCATTAGTGTCTATTGAGCAAGCACAATGCAGAATTGCACCATGAAGTTATCCTTTAATCCTATTTCTCCTTTGTTTCTTTGGCTCATATTGGACTTCACTTTTATTACGTATATTATACATTCCTTTTATGTCATTTTTATCTTCATAATACAATTATTAAATAAATTTTCACAAATCAGTAATTTCTACAGTTACTTAAGAGTTTTTCCTAAAACATTTCTGCAACACAAAGCTGCACAAATAAATAAATAAATATTTTGGTTATTTAAGAAATTATGAAAATTACTTACATTATTATTATTAAATTATTATTTTAGTATTATTATTAAATTATTTTACATTTTAAATTATTATTTTTTATAATTTATAATTATTATTTATAATTACTATTATTTTAAATTCTGTACTTTTTAAAAAGTCATATATGCAAACCTTAGAACTATAATGTTCTCCAAAAAAAGGAACCAGAGATTCAGGGAGAAGTGGCTGTTCTTAAGGCTGGAGCAGAAAAGATAGAAGATAAGTCTGGGAAAAAAGCAAGAAAGTAAGCAAGTACTCAAATTTCAAAAGGAGCAAACAGGGTATGTTAAAGGGACATACATAGGAGCTAAACTGAAATGTCTTCTAATGCCAAAACTGGAATAACTTAAGAAACATGAATAATGTAATACTTGATTATAATGCAAATCATAAAAGGAATATATTGAGTCCACATTGATATAAATAAATTATAGAATTAACAAATAGTAGAGATGCAGCAAATCTTTCTTATAGGAGAAACTGCCTCCCTCTGGGAGTTCTATCCTGTCCCATTCTCCTTTAGTGTAATCTGGTCTTGGTGACAAGGATCCAGAGAAAAGAGTATGGAACAGGAAAAATAGTGGAGAAAGCTGATGAACACCATCTTCATCTAGTTATCAGTGCTATACATGGGTACATCATATGTACTGATAAGATGTGCTAAGAGTATTCCACCACCTTAAAATCCATAACCCTTGTCTAACAATAAGCAAAACAACCAACTCAAGGGATATATTCCAAAATACCTGATTAGTATTCCTTAAAACTGTCAAGGTCATGAAACAATGAGACAGAGAAACTGTCATAGTCAGAAGAAACAGAGGAGGCATAGAAATTAAACATAATATAGCACCCTGGACAGGACCTTGGAACAGGATAACAGACAGTAATGGGAAAACTGGTGAAATCTGAATAAAACTTGGAGTTACTAAATAGTAATATACCACTGTTGACTTCTTAGTTTTCAGAAATGTGCCCTATTAATATAAGATATTAACAATAAGTAAGGAATATAGAATCCTGTGCTACCTTTACAAATTTTTTTGTAATCCAAAATTACTCCAAAACAAATGGTTTATTCAAAAGAATCAGATGAATTTCTACTTTAAGCCTTAAATATCATTTCTGATTATGGAAGATCAAAGGTTCGTTTATTTTCTTCTGCTGCTCCTACCAAAGATGTATAACCTTCCAATTCACCCAACTTCCTATTATAATTTTGTTCACATAAATATGTATTTGTATTCACAGATGATCCATTTAACAAACTATAATTGCTCTTCATTCTTGGATAACCTTCCATTTCCCTAGATTTAGTAGTTATTTTTTTTTCCTTTGTTAAATTTTTTTGTACTTAGCAGTTAATCATGGATTTTTTTCAATGGTCTGTTCCCTTTTAAGATGATTTTTTTGTTTTGTTTTGTTTTGTTTTGTTTTTTCAGAGATGGTCATTGAACCTAGGGCCTCACACATACTTGGCAAGTACGCTACCACTGAGCCACATCCCTGGCCCTCAAGATGTCCAAAGTGTATAAGTGTTCTATCTAGTTCTACCGATATGGTAAACTGAAACACATCACAGACTCTTCCTTAACCATTGTTCTATTGCCTTCAGCCTGTTTGAGATCTCTTGTTTCCTCTATCTCATATTTTTCCTACATGTTTTACTCCATCATTTTGACAGGACACAGGATCCAATAAATTGCTTAGGAAAAATGGGTTGAAGATAAAATTTTGAGACCTACATGTCTGAACGTGTCTTTATCCCACTTATATATGATTTGCAGAATGGCCAGAAGAAGCTTTTCTTTCTTCGGAATTTTGCATGAATTGTTCTGTCCTATAACATCCAGTCTTTCTTTAATTTTTCTGAAAAATTGAGCTATATAGTTATAAAAAATTTCTTCATGGAAAAATACACAATAAAGTGAGCTGAAAAGTAAATAATAGAAAAGAAAATATTTGGGACACAACACACCTACTGTATGTGCCTTAACATCAATAGAAAGAGCCTAACTAGTCCAAGTCACATATGAAGAATTTATAAAAAATGATCTCTAAAATGTAAATATATTGAATTTCACAGAAAAGAAGAGAAAAACAAATTAAAATTATAATATCCATCATAAAACAAAAATAAAAAACTTTGATGATGCAATATTTTAAGCAGGTATTGAGTAAAGGGAGCTCTTAACTATTTCTGATGGAAATATAATCCATATATTCTTTTCCAAAATCAAAATTTTTCAACTCAGTTGATTCATTTGTTTGTTTCTACATTTTTTTTTAATCAGTGCATTTTAGTCAAACATAGTGGCAGGACTTGTTGTTTCAGATTAGTGCATGCACCACTATAACAGCGTAATTCCGCCAATATCATTTCCCCTTCCACTTCCCTCCCCCTACTCTACTGGGTCTACCCCCATAACACCCTGAATGTGTCTCACCTGTTCTAAGAAGCTGGGCAGGGTTGAGTCCAATTAGTATTTGGATGGAAGGCATCTAATGTTTCTGTGGAGAAATCTGAAACATATCTCACTCCCAATCCTTTTTGTCTTTATCTCCCCTCCCCCCGTTTTTTTGTTTTGTTTTGTTATTGTTTTTTTTTGCCACTAGAGGTTTGTGATCTCTTTTTGGACCCCTGTGAGATCTTACTCTGATTTGTCCACTGCCATCCTTGTGCTATATCTTTTTTTTTTTTTTATTGGTAGTTCAAAACATTCAAAGCTCATGATAAATCATCTTTCATATATTTGACTCAATTGGATTATGAACTCTCATTTTTACCCCAAATACACATTGCAGAATCACATCGGTTACACACTCACCTTTTTACATAATGGCATATTAGTGACTGTTGTATTCTGCTACCTTTCCTATCCCCTACTATCCCCCCTCCCCTCCCCTCCCATCTTCCCTCTCTACCTCTTGTGCTGTTGTTCAATTCTCTCCCTTGTTTCCCCCCCTTTCCCCTCACAACCTCTTCTATGTATTTTGTGTAACATTGAGGGTCTCCTACCATTTCCGTATGTTTTCCCTTCTCTCTCCCTCTATCTTGTTGGCTCTTTGAGTGTGCAAATTCTCTGGCCTGAGCCTCAAGCTCCAGTTTAAAGTGTGATGCTTAGACTTCAATTCTGTAAGATTTTTTTGGTTTTCTGACTTTGTTTTGTTTTTGAGTTATTTTTCTGATAAATTCCACCATGTTTCTTTATTTTTCTTTCAGTGTTCTCAGTGTTCATATTTTTTGGATCTTCTACATTGATATTTTTATATATATGTGTGTATATATATATACACATATATATATTTTTTCTTTTCAATGTATGTGTGCTTATTTTCTTAGAAATTGTCTATACTTATCTTCCCAAACTCCTGTTTTTTCTATCTCATTTTTTTTAACTTCCCTAGCTCTTTTTATTATCTGATTGTTGTATTTTCTATAGAACAAATATTTAATTATTGCAATGTCTCTTAACTCCTTAAATATATAGAAACATTTTTTTTGTTCTTGTCACTGTTGTTTTTGCTTGGCCTCTAACACTAGGCCTCTAGTCTCTTTCCCTGATGTTACTTTTCTTTCCCTGATTGCTTAGTCAATTTCACCTTAGGAAACTTTCAGTATCTGGTCAAGTGTGAATTTAGGCTTATATTTTAAAATGTGGAACTAAAAAGTTCTGTAGAACTCTGAGAAGCAGCCAGGCATAAGAATAAGAAAGAAAACCATATGGGTAAAGATATAAGACAGGATTGAACTTGATCCATTGATAAAACAGGGTTTAAAACGGGATGAAAAACTGGAATATGGTGAGGGAGGGAAGAGATATGAGAGATTTATTTCATGTTCCAGGAAGAAAGCATCACGCTTAGACTGGTGCTTGGGGCTCAGGCCAGAGAGCACCAAAACTTGTACCTAGAAAATGGGAGGCCCAGTGTCTGTCCAGGTTGAAATATTACTACAGTTGTCTCCTACAAACCCCAGGAATACAGCAACATCTACCTTCTCTCCAGCTCCTTTTATGAATACTTTTTTTGATAAATCACTTGAGCTTTGTCCTTTACCACACTGTAGACTTTTCAGTTCATTCAACATTAACTTCCACTTTTCTTTGGTGCCTTAAACTGATTAACATTTTTATCACTAAAATTTCTCTTGGAAATTACAATTACATTGAGAGGATATAAACACACAACTCCTAACATCATTTAAAGTTCCCAAAACCCAAATGAAAGGGAACATGACAGCTCAACAGAGAAAAGGAATGCGTTTACCTAACTCGGAAATGTCATTGAAAAGTACCAAGGAGGAAACTTACCTTAACTCAGTGAAATTGAAGTATATTACATTTTAAAAAGCAGAGGGATGATAGTGAAATCCCAGAGGCATTTCCCCAAAAGGCCTTTAATACATGAACACAGTAAATCCCAGTGTCAGTATACTTTTTGTTCAAAGTGTTCGGATATTTTCTTGAGAGCTGTAGAATTATAAATGTTAACACCAACCATAATAGCTCCCAGAAAAACACCCCACAAGACAGCCCTTAAATTGTTAGGATTCAAGACTTTAGGGGTACAAGTGTATTATGCTCTTTTCATGGAGAAAACGAGAGTTAAGTGACTCTTGGGTATTTTTTCCCCCTCTTCAAATGCCAGCTCTGACTCTCACTTCTCAAGCTAAGGAGGGAAAGTAAGCATAACTCTCATGTGGGAATAAGAATTCTCTCTGTCCTGGTTCTACTTTATTATATATAAAAAAAACTTACCAAAAATTTATGTGTTGTATATTTCAAATGCTTTGTAGTCATTTACAAACTTTCCTGGCATTTACATGCAATCTTGCTGGGGGAGCCTTGGGAACTAAATCTGTCATTCGTCTGGGGGAAAGTTTCCACGCAGCACTGTTTGGGAGCTACTATACAATGTGACACTGATCCAAATGACCAAATGACACTTTAAATATTAACCTCCAGAAATGAACTAGTCATGCATTTCATGACATCTGTAATGCACAATCAGAAAATAATTCTTCATGACTGAAATTTGCCTTTATTTGACCTTCCACCATGCTGACTTCTCTGTGCAAACATTATGTGCAACAGATGATGGGGCTCTTTCATGGCTAAAAGACCATTTCATGTAAATTCCCTGGAAATATTACACTTTTCTGAACTGAACCAGTGGAATCCATCCCATATTATTCCAGCTGTGTTTAAATTCAGATGTCTCTACCCTGCCCTACCTGAGTCACTACTCCTCACATGAGCCATCCTGAATTTCCTTTAGCTCACTTACCGCTGTCTAAAGTTAGCCATTTTTATGTTATCTTTGGATTGCCTATCTTTTCTCACTAGACTAGGGCAGGGGAGGGAGGTGGGGGATCTTCAGGGACATTGTCTGTCTCTTCATTTGTGTTCACTGCTATGTTTCTAGCATCTGCAATAATGCTTGGTGACTTATTGAGTGAAATATAGTACCATCCTGTATTCAGACATTGATGATTCACCAGAACTGAGCCCCAACAAACATAGCCTTTTCTCCTTGTTTCAGTGATCCATCTCCTGGATTCTACCGAAAAAACAGAGCAAAGGTGGAGGAAATTGCTGCAGCTAGCAATAACTCCAACAAATAGTCACCCATTCTGATGGTGTTGACAGAATACATAGGCTTAGTTGCCAGTATCAAACCACACATTTCTAGTGTAACCATGTCATAAAAGAAGAAACCATGTCTCATTGTTTCTGCTTTGTCCAAGTAGAAGTAAAAAGAGGAGAAAGGAATAGGGAATGGGTGGAATTGTGAAGTGAGGAACATGGAAGGAGCCATCATTTCTCTCAGCTTCACTTTGCCCAAAGGAAGGTAGTGGGAGCAGAGGTGTGAGGAGGGTTGTAGGCATCATCCACCTGAGAAGAAGTAGGCCTGCTTGGGATGCTCAGAAGACAAGAGGGGCTCAGGGCCCCTTGAGCCTCTGTCCTCTTCAAAACAGGTCTAACCTCTACTTTCACATCCAAACATTCTCCTTCCTCTGGCATAATATAAATCCCTTTCTGCCCAGCACCTTCTCCTGTCCTATGCCAGTTGCTTTACCCATCTTGCTTCCTGACTATATGCTGCCTAGATAGTGGCTATAGAAGCTGAGAGGTCACAAAAGCTTTGGACATTTCCCCAAAGCCATGCACTCCCCTTATAATAGGTCACTGATTCTCAAATCCCTTCCACAGAGACTCTTCTGGAAACTAAATGAAGGAAATATTATTTAAATGAAAAGAAAGTTGAATCGTATATATCTGTGACTGTAATCTTTTCAGTCTCAGGCAGTTTCAGGCCAAAGTAATATCTGTAGCTTTTGGTGTACGTTGAGAAGAAAAGAAACCTAAATACTCCGTTGCCAAGCTGAATAAAGGCTTTTTTTAAAACATTTTTTTTTTTTCTGAAATGCCAACAGAGTCAAGAAGCATTACATAGTTAGTAAACATTAGAAATATTTTCAGTTATTTTTCACTGATTGTTATGCATTAATGCATTATACACAAAGCCCTGAAGAAATAAGAAAAAAAAAATACCTAGGTACTGATATAAACTAGCTTGTCAGCATGAGTGAGTGAAAATAAAATTGCTAAAAATATTTGTTTATTCAGTTTCAGCTACTTGAAAATAGAATGTATTAACATCTCAGTAGACAGTAACTTCAACTTATGAGAATTATCAAATGGACAGGGAGAAAAAGAGGCACCGAGTGGGTCAGAGAGAAGCCAGAAAGTTCTAACAGCCCAGCATCCTAAAGTCTCAGCAGCTGGACTGGCATAGCCTTTGGGTGACCCTGAAATAGAAAGTGCTTTATTACCAGCAGGATGCATAAAACAGGGCTGTTACAAGAGCCATCATGGATATACAATCAATGTGAGAACTATAAGCTCTTCTTTTACATTCTTCAGCAATTATCATTATACTTTCACCTACTGATATATATATATATATATATATATATATATATATATATATATATATATATATCTAGACTCTGACCTAGAGTTTTTATATACCCTCCATATCAAACCAAATGCTATTATGATTTTTCATACTGACACATGTCAGAGATAGTTACACCAAACTAGATATAGAATGCCTAAATTCTAAAACCAGCTCTCTCATTAATTCACGTTGTAAGCACTGGCAACACCATATTTCTGTTTTCATTTCCTCATTAGTAAAATAAAGCTAAAGATGCTTGTCAAATATTTTGAGATGTATAGAAGATTCAGACTCTTCTGAGCTTCTTAATAAATAATGTCTAAAAATTTAATATAGAAATACTATTTAAAATAAACAAATATAAAACCAAATATTAGTAGGGTTCAGCATTTATAATATATTGATCCACCATAAACTATACTCCTGATGATAATAATAATGATAATAGTAGCTAATTATTTAGATATGCTGGGCTTTCCATGTCACATATATATTCCCAAATTTAGTCCTGAACATTATTTTCATTTTAAAAATTAATAAAGACATAGATGCAGAGAAGTTAAGTGAGTGGCAGATCTGGCAGTTAAACTCATGGATGTCTATCCCCAAAACATCTATCTTTCTTTCATCTTGTCTCTCTCGGGAGGACTGCCTGAATTTTAAAATGTGCTCAATTTCACATATATAAACTGTTATATTTCAATCTTACAATGCCCTTTATAAAATTTGTCCCCCTTTGCAGTATCCATCCATCTAGCCATCCATCCCTCCATCCCTCCATCCCTTTACACACTCAACACATTCACTAAATACAACTTCTTCACGTCAGGCTCTGAGCCAGACCTTGTGATACAGTGATGAATAAAACAGACAAGGCCTTTGCCTTCGTGGGGCCTAAATTCTAGTGCAGAAGCAGATAATAAATAAAGAACTAAATAATTCAAAGTGGCACATTGCAATTTGTGCCCTGAAAGAAGAAAATAGAAATGTTTAAGCAAGACTAGGTCAAGCCAATTTAGATTGAATAGATAGGGAAAGACTATGAGTTAATGACATTTTATAGCTGAATTGTGAAAGAAAAAGATTAGTACCCCCAGGAAGAATTGGGCCAGAGAGACCAGGAAGATCAAAGCTCAGAGACAGAGGTGGGTTTGTTGTGTGATGGGGACAAGAGAGCAGCATGTTGTAATATAAGTGACTGCGAAATGGTATAACATGAAGCTGCAGAAGTAGGCAGGAAGAAGATCATGGTAGTTTGAATTTTCCCAAAGAAATCTGGAAGTGTTTCAAAAGGATTCTCCAGTTTCCAGACCAGTTAGAGGAGGCCCAGCAAAGAGGACCTGTATGTTGAATATTTTCTTTCTAGGCGATGAGGCATAATCTATCTGCTTTAATCTAGGATTATGAGGCCTGAAATTTCTAAAAAGTCTTAGTAGTTCCCAATTATATACTCAAAAGGGATTTTAATGTGACACTGAATTTAATCTAGTTAATTTTGATCATTTTTTAAAAAACTGGTGATTTTTCAAATGATTTTCTCTCACAGGGACCAAGTTTATAGAATTCATAGAACAACTATGGCTCAGAAAAGTACATTCTATGGAGGTGTGGAGTGATAACTTACCCTCTCGGGCCACATAGTAAATGTTGTCTGTTTATTATCTTTCACCCATGTGTTAAGCATGTCTGCTACCAAGTTATAAAAGTGAAGTTTGGAAAAGCAATGTGACTTTCCCAGAGTCACATAGCCAGAAAATGGTGGATCTAAAGTTCAAATCTATACATGGGTCTGAACGTTGAGCCACAATCCTGACTCAAGTGGGAGTTTATCTTTTAGGCAATCATAATAGTAGAATTATCTGAATTGCATAACAGAACCAGTAACTAGCACAGTAATGTTGTTGCTCAATATAATAAGACTAAATCTATTTTGAGAAAAGTAGATGCTTTCTTCATTTTGAAAATTGATATCAATTTTCTTAATATTGATATCAATATCAAGACTTAAAAATACCAGAGTAGCAGAAATGTTTAAAAAAAATGAATTAATCAAAGTGTGAACTGACTCACAAATATTAAGACATTAGAAAATGTTTTAAAATTAGAAGCAGTTGAATGGAAATAGCACTGGACAGGGAACCATATCCTGTAAAGTTTATTCCCATTTCTAATGGTAAATTTCTTTCTTGACCTTGAGCAATATTTTTTTACATTTTTCAAGTTTCAATTTCTTATAAATGAGATAGAGTCAAAGATAACAATTCCTTTCAGCCAAGGACACATTTGTTATGGAAAAGATGTTCTATGTGGCAAAATTTTGAGCTGCTTAAGAACAGTACTCAATAAAAATGAGACAGTAAAAATGAGTAAAGCAATCAAAACCATAATCAGAAAAGTACTATTCCCCAATTTACCATAGAACTCAATAAGATTGATTGTTCTAGTCATAGCCACAGTTTTAAAAAAGCAAACCCATCTAATTCTAATAATGCATTGACTCTGATTTCTGAACTCATAGTGTGTCCATTCTGTGGCATATATTCTGCCTCATTGCTAATATTCCTTTGGACACAGATAGCAGAGCTAATGGATTAAAACATGACCTTCATTTATTTTCTGATTAATCTTTGCTATGCTCAACACTAAATCATACCATTAAAGTAGCAGTATCTGGATTGTGACCTTGATTTCTTGATTTAGAGAAATAAAAAGAATAAAATATATGTTTTCATAAAATCTAGGTAGAGCGAAGTTTTAAATATGAAATGCCAAGGCCCTTGAAATTCATAAAATATCTTTTTATGAAATAAAAGATCTACCCAAAATAAATAGATTAAACAATGCAATATTGAAAACACATTTGTTTTTTCTCTCTTGATCAAATACATTTGGTTGCCGTGGAGAATAACTAAGATATCATCTCATTAAAACATGTCAAACCAACAGCACAATATTTTTATCAGAAAAAAAAATGTGTATAGAACTTATACAAGGGAGAGAGAAAAAATGTGCTTATTTATGTTTACATCAGAAAGCATGAAGAAAATAATACAGTTTGATAAGATTAGCCATGAGGAAGAGAGATCTACAGGTTAAGGAATAAGAAAAAAATTTAAAATTAGACCAAAACACATTTGGAGATTGTACAAAGAGTCTTAACCATTATAACAGACATTATTAATTAAACTCTATATTCAAATGAGCCTCAATATTTCAACCACCTACTGAGGTTGTGTGTTTGAAGCATGCTCATTGTGTGTCATGACATATTTCATATACTGAAGTAATAAAGGAAAAGTTTAAAATTCATATTCAAGCTATCAGATTTTTAAAAATCAATGTCCAGTGCCTATTGATCAGATCTACACAATTGAGAAAGATTTGATTGAGATATAAACGTATCCATAAAATTCTACAGTATTTTATTCATTCAAAGAAAAGTTTTATCACTCTGTACTGCTGACGTTCTTGTTCATAAAAGGGAGGGATATTTTCTGCAAAACAGATTAATTGGTATAATCAGGGAAACCAAAATGTGTCCAGTTATCATTGAATCTGCTGAAGTACTGAGTAAAAACTATGAGCAATTCTATTTTGTTGTTCGTTGCATTGAGGTAAAATGAACACAGGCTTTTAATCAACTGATCTATAGAGAAGTAAATGATTTGTGGGAGGGGGGGATTCATAGTTTCAGAGGTCTCAGTCCATACACAGCCAGCTTTATTCCTCAGGGTAAAGATGAGGCTACACATCATGGCAGAAGAGTGTGGTGGAGTGAAGGGGCTCACATGAGGATCAGGAAGCAGAGACTCACTTGCCAGATCCAAAATATATACCCCAAAGGCACGTACCCAGTGATCCACATCCTCCAGCCACACCCTACCCACCCACCTTCAGTTTCCACTAAATTAAAAAAATCCTGTCAGTAGATTAATTTATTGGTTGGGTTAAGGCTCTTATAATCCAATCACCTCTCTCTGAGCCTTCTCTCAAAGTCTCATACATGAGCTTTTGGGGGACACCACATATCTAAACCATAACAGCATGAAATAAGAATAACACCTAATCTCATGGACTGTTGTGAGCAAACAGTGAAAAAATGCTCAACTTGTGAGTTCCTTTCTTTACTGATTATTTCTTCCTTGATTCTTTATGAGGTTTTTAAATCTAAAAATGTGTCCAATGGCAAAGTAATTTAATAATCTGCTAGCTCTAAGTTTAAGACTGTAACATTAGACATTCTTAGAGTCAAACTTCTGAGAGCTTCCACTAATATTAAGTTTATACTTGGGCATTTCAGAGATCACTGTTTTCAAAGGCTGCCAATAACCCTTTGATCAGCCGTATTTATGAAAAAGTCATCCTTGTAAGATGTGAAATATATTCTTCCTTATTATTTGTATTTGCATCTGTTTGTTCTACCTTCTACAGAATTCAGGCATTTGAAGACTATTAGGAACCTACCTCAAGACTTTTCACTAGCCTAATGTTTCCAAGCATTACAAACCTTTTGTTGCTGGAGAACTCTTTAATAAATTCCAATTGTCAATAATTCCTATACAGAACTGAACACCATACTCCAGAAATTTTCTGACCAGTATGGATTAATTATGTTATTATTATGAATATTTATAGCATACCTATTTTATACCATGTATTGCCCTAAATACATGAGATGAATATACTTCCTTGTGTACCATTTTATTCAAAGTTTATATTTAGGCTTCTAACAAAATGTTAGCTAGTATATACAGTGTGGTATGTAGCATAGCTAAGGACTTGGCATCAAAATCCAGACTTCCCAGACTTGGATGCAGAGTCTGGTATTTACTAGTTCTGTCATTTACTAGTTTTTAGCCTCTCTGTGCTTCTGTTTTATCAGTTGCAAATGGAATTTTAAGATTTATCTTAAATATAAATCTATGTATGTGAAACACTTAGAATAGTGTTTTGTGTGTCATAATCATCATGTGTTATTTGTTACTATTAATCCCCTGGTAACTTATGTAGTAAATGGATAACTGAATGAAAAATAACATAACACTGAGATAAATGCTATTAAAAACTAAAGCATAAAAGTAGGCAGGGAGCACTGAGCTTCCTGATTTTTGAAGGGTAAAAGTTAGATACTTAGGTCCAGTTCGATACTTACTTCTACCATAAGGAGAAGGCATTTGGAGAAACCTGAATGAAGTTAATCAGTGGACCAAGCAAGTGCCCAGTGAGTCAGTGTTCCAGGAAGACAGAAAAACTAGCAGCAAAAAATGCCCCTGAGCTGAGACTTGGGGATATTTGCGGAGAGCAGGCTGTCTAGTATGACTGGCAAAGACTAAGCAAGGTTGGCGGATGAGTCAAAGTTAGGCAGAAGCCAGATCACATAGGCAGTGGGAAAAGAGGCACAGAATGGCACAGTACCTTGTGTAAGGAGACTGAGCTGATGCTAGTATTCTCTGACTGGAAACCACATAGTGCTTAATCACTTTGCTGCCCTTGTTGTGAATAACATATTTTACTTGTATTAATATTCCATCCTTTTACTTGATTGATTGATGATTGATTGATTTTGCAACATATTAATGGCTTATACTGAACTTCCTGCCAACTAAAACATTTTGTATTTTTTATGGAAACTCTTGCTTATTTGGTTGTATCCTCTCTTGTGTTTCTGTACCTGATATTTGAAGAGATTTATGTTTATTCATATAATATTTCACCTTACTCTTTTCAATCTTATTTATTGATTACATGTGTTCTGATAAACTTGTCTTCTGCATCTTCATTCAAAATCCTAATGAAATGTTGGACGAGCTAAGAAGACAAAATGATTCAGATGCCTGCAGATTGGCATGGATCCATTAAACTATCTTTAAGGTAGACTTGTCCGATAAGTTATGAATCTGCTTTTATCCTTAAATTTTTCATATGAAATTTTATTAAGGGATTTTTGTGTAAGGTTCTGCAGCATTTTCATGAATGTCTCATCTAGTGCACTTATTAAAAAGAAATTGGGAAAACTGGTTTAATATGATCAGTTCATCAAGCTCTGGAATATTACTAATGTTTACTATATATTTTTCTAAGATATTAAAACAATCCTCCTTATCATCTGTCCTAAAGTTTTGCCATGAATAAATACCATACATACTCAACTATAGATTCCAGTTACTATCTGAAAATGAGCCAGCATTTGTCTACCTCATGTCTTATGGAACCAATACTAATTTATACAAATTCCTGAAATATTACTGTCAGTTATTCTATGGCTTTAATTACTACTTATAGTAGTATGTTTGGATCTAAGATGTCAAATCTGTTATTATAGGAAGATTTATTCTTACTTCCTCTTGATTTTCTTGTACCCATTTGTTTTACCATCCCCATGTTGAAGATTATTGCTATTAGTGGAGAATATAGGAAAAAATATCTGGAAATTCTCCTAATTCTTTTTCCTCTATTACTCTGTCATCAATGGCTAAAAACTGAGACTAGCCCTTCTTTGTTCTCTTTGCTGCAAATCTGATTGTAAGAGCCTTTTTATGCCATTAGCTTTTATCCCAATTCTCATTACATTTTGGATTTTAGCCTATTTGGCACAGTTCTTAGAAGTTTAAATCTTTATTTTACCTTTATTCTTGATTAAATGTCTTTTTATTTTTTTCCACACATATATTTTAAATATGGACTTATCATGGATCATTCCATGCAGTTATATTGTTTCCTTTAGATGGTCTGCTCATTTTCTTCTTGATTTCAGATCTTTTGTGTTTCTATTGTAGAAATAAATAGAATGTCTGTGTACCAACAGAGTGCTAATAATGCACACATTTAAACCATCAAATTTATTTCTAAAAATCATAGCATGTATCAAAAAAATTCAGTGGTATTTTTTACACTTTTAAAATGTAAAAGACTTTATATCTTTGAGAAGTTTTAGGTTCACAGAAAAAATGAGAGAAAGGTACAAAGATTTCCCTAGACTATCCTTCACACCCAGCCTCTCTTATATCAGCATACTTCACCAAAGTGTCACATTTGTTACAACTGATGAACCTACACTGACACATCACTAACACCCAAAATCTACATTAAAGTTTACTTTTGGTGAGGTACATTTTAAGTGTTTGGACAAATACATAATGACAATGACATGTATCCACCACTACAGTGTCATGCAGAATATTTTCACTGCCTTAGAAATTGTCTCTGCTCTACCTATTTACTCAACCTGCTTTGTTATTGGTAACTATCGATCTTTTTACTGCATCCATAATTTTACCTTTTCCAGAACACCAAGTAGTAAAAATCACAGAGTGTACAGCCTTTTCAGAATGACTTCTTTTACTTAGTATTATGCATTTAAGTTTCCTTATGCCTTTTCATGGTTTCATAGATCATTTCCTTTTAGCACTGAATAGGATTCCACTATCTGGAAGAACTACATTTTGTGTATCTACAGTAGTCACCTTCTGAAGGACATATGGGTTGTTTCCAAGTTTTGCCAAATAGGAATAAAGCTGCTATAAGAATCTGTATGCAGGTTTGGGGTGAACATGAGTTTTTAACTCCTTTAGGTAAATACCAAAAGATACAATTGCTGCATAGTAAGATAATAGTGTGCTTAATTTTGTAAGAAAGTTCAAAACTTATCTTCCAAAGTGGCTGTTCTCTTTTGCATTCCCACCAGCATTGACTGAGAGTTCCTAATTTTTTAAATCCTTATCAGCATTTAATGTTGTTACAGTTCTAGTTTTGGCCATTCTGATGGCTGTATAGTGGTATCTTATTGTTGTTTTAATTTATATTTTCTTGACAACATGTGATGGGGAGAGTACCTTGTTTATCTTCTGTGTATCTTCTTTAATCAGACCCATTCTTTAATCAGGTTTTCTGTTTACTTCTCATGAGTCTTGTGAGTTCTTTGTATATTTCAATATTTTTTATCAGATGTGTCATTTCCAAATATTTTTCTCACTCTTTGATTTGTCTTTTCATACCCTCAACAGTATCTTTCACAAAGCACAAATGTTAGTAGTATAGGAGTAAATGGTCTTGGAATGTCAGAGTCCTAATAATGGTTTATCAATTCTTTCCTGGGGCATAGCTTTGGTGTCATATCTGAAGTCATCAGAAAGATTGTATAAATTGTCGTCTATGACATCTTCTCGGAATTTTAGAGAGAGAGAGAGAGAGAGAGAGAGAGAGAGAGAATGTGTGTGTGTGTGTGTGTGTGTGTGTGTGTGTGTGTGTGTGTGTGTGTTTTATGCTGGGGAATTGAACTCAGGGCCTCCACCATGCTAGGTAAAAGTTCTACAGATGAGCTACACCTCCAGCGCCCTATAGTTTTGCACTTTACATTTAGACCTATGATCCATTTTGAGTATCTTTTTGTGAAAAGTTGAAAGTCTGTGTCTAGATTTTTTTTTTTTTTTTTTGCATATAGATGTTCAGTTGTTCTAGCACCATTTGTTGAAAGGACTATCTTTTTTCCATTTTATTACCTTTGCTCTTTTGTCAAAGATCAGTTAACTATATTTATGTAGGTCTATATCTGGGCTCTTTATTCTGTTCCATTGATCTATTTGCCCACTTTTTGACCAACACCACACTTTCATGATTACTCTAGCTTTATAGTAAGTCCTTGAAGTCAGATAATGTCAGTCTTCTGTGTTCTTCTCCTTCAGTACTATGTTCGATGCTATTTTTATAGCACTGAAAAATGCAACTAATGTAAATGTCCAGCCATAACAGACCAATTCAACAAAGCTTGGAAAATCATTGAATTGTTAAAAAATGGTTAGACTTATGTACATGAAAACAAAATTTTAATTCTCTATTAGGAAAAGCAACACTCATCACACACTATATTGAGGTAGTCTGTTGGGTATTTGTAAAATAACATGGTATCCATTTCTACCATCCTTTATATTTCCCCTGTATTCTATACCAAACACTATTTAACATGCTAAGAACCAGTGTTTATTTTGTTGACATGAACTGCTGGTCCTTTTCTTAAACCTGTTTCTTTCTATTGAGCATGTTGTACCAATCCATTTTCTCATTTTGGTTCTGAGTTGTGATTAATCATTTTAGCAAAGTAAACATTCAGTCAGTAAACTAGCTTATATTTTCTGAATATATTCCACAGACTGTTCCAAAGGCAAAGACAGCCCAGCACTGTTGAAAATATTTATCTTGTAACTTTATTTCTTAAAAATTGTACTTGAGTTCTACAAAAACAATCTTTCAATTTATTATACAGTATACTAAAAATTTAAAGTAAAATGAAAAATCTCATTTCCATTCCCAAAGAAAAGTCATGTCTACAAGGAAAAGTGGCCATGAAGTTCTCTGGAGGCTGATTTTACTTTATCTTTACAGTGACTTGGTGCCTAGACCTAGATTAGTTTAAGTTTTTTATTTATTTATTTTTCATGCTGGGGTAAACCCAGGCCCTTCCACATGCTAAGCATATGCTCTATGGCTAAACTATACTCTAATCTTGTTTTTCCATTGTTCACTTGTTTTTTTTTTTTGTTGTTGTTGTTGTTGTTGTTTTTTGTACTCTAAGTTTTCTCCTTTTTTTGAAATTTTTAATTGATTTTTTAAAGATAAATAACAGTGGAATGCATTACAATTCTTATTACACATATACAGCACAGTTTTCACATCTGTTTCTATATAAAGTATGTTCACACTAATTCATGTCTTCATACATGTATTTTGAATAATGATGTCCACATTCCACCATCATTACTAACCCCCTGCCCTCTTCCTTCCTCTCCCACCCCTCTGCCCTATCCAGAGTTCATCTATTCCTCCCATGCTCCCCCTCCATCAGATAAAACATTTGGCATTTATTTTGGGGGGATTGGCTAACTTCACTTAGCATTATCTTCTACAACACTATCCATTTACCTTTAAATGCCATGATTTTAGGGTCTCACTGTGTTGCCCAGATTGGTCTTAAATTCCTGGGCCCAAGTGATCCACCTGCTTCAGAGAACAGAGTAACTGGGACTACAGGGGCACACCATCACACCTTAGTTTAAACATTTCAAGGAATATGTGCTATGAAACAAAGTTTCTGATTTTGTCAGATACTATGAGTTTATTTTTGTTTATCCGATTTAATTTGATCAAATTTACTATTCATTATGTTTCTTATGGTATTAACAAATACAGCTAAGATGCTGCATTTTACCATTATGACTGCTTTTGAATCTATGAAACAAATTATTTTTTACAAAAAGATTTTAAATGCACATTACTTGGTAGAAATTTTATGACTCTTGCCAGGACCAAGAAAATAAGCCACACTTACATAAAATTTTTCATTGATAAATAAATATATAGAAAAGTAGCCTACTCAGCTACTATGCTTTCAGAATTTAATATAAAAAATAGAAAATGCTATTAAGCCAGAGATTCAAACCTTAAAGAAGGGTTTTTTAATCTATAAATTTGAAACTGTTCCATAAAAATTTGTCAAAGTCTGAAATTCTCTGATTTTATTTCAGATGATTGACATTCTTTAAAGGAAAAAGAAGGGGTGCTTTAGTGCAATCTGCCTAATGGAAGTTCTTATATTTGTTTCCATTATTTCCTTATCCTTCCCCATTTCTCAAAGGCTCTTAGCCTCAAAGCTTTACTGCATAGGTTCAGTGATGCTCTTTAGAAAAGAAAGAACTTGGGTAAGAAATGAAGTTAAAGTTGCACTGAGTGAACTTTCCAGCAGTCAGCTTAGGTGTTTGTCAAAGTCGTATGACATTTGGCAAGGTAATTGACAGTAGCATTGACTTGATTGTCTTAACGTGTCAACAGCGCACAAAAGCTAAAAATCTGGCTTTTAATAAATGGTTGGTATCTCCAGGCTAAAGAATAATGAGTGCTCTCTTTTTGAGCTTCTTCACTTTATTTAACCTGCCAGTCCACCCCCTATGTATTAGAAGCAGACACCACAGTTGTCTAGTGTGAAAACATAGCTCTTAGAAATCAGTGTCTCTTTGCATAACAAAGATGAAGTAGCTTTTGCAGAAAGTAAATGGGAATGGTTTCTAAAACTAAAATGGTAAAGATACAGGAAAATACAGCACCAAATTACAAATGTGCCACTATTTCTTCAACTTGTATTGAAGTCAATGTGTAACTACTCACTTGATAATCTAGATTTTAGCATTGTATAGAAATATTGCAGTCAGGGCTGGGGATGTGGCTCAAGCAGTAGCGCGCTCGCCTGGCATGCGTGCGGCCCGGGTTCGATCCTCAGCACCACATACAAACAAAGATGTTGTGTCCGCTGAAAACTAAAAAATAAGTGTTGAAAATTCTCTCTCTCTCTCTCTCTCTCTTTATAAAAAAAAAAAGAAAAAAAAAGAAATATTGCAGTCAAATAAATATTCTATATTCTCTATTAAAATGATAAAATGAATAATTAAATGCATTTAACAAATGGAAATATCATATGGCTTTTGCAATGAAGTACCTAAGGGGAATACTAATGAATATAAAACATATCTAGTTATGAACTGTACCCAAAATACCTAATGTAGATCTTTCTATACATATAGTCTAAGATTCTGTCTGTAATCTGGGGGAAAAAATATAATATTTTATTTATTTATTTATTTATTTATTTGTTTGTTTGTTTACTTGTTATTTAGAATTTTATGTATAATTGATCTTGAATTTAAAAAACAAAAAGAAACAAGGGAAACTAAATGAATTTAAAAGTTTTAAATATTTCCTTACTAGAAGGTGTTATTTCATTAAAAAAATACGTTGAAAGTAAAATAATAGCTAAAAAATACGAGTATGTGTATATGTGCACACATTGTGCATTTAAAAAAAATCTACAAGAATAAAAATAAAACTTACAAACCCAGGTGTACAAGTAAAACTTGGAAAATATGAATGTAGTTGCTGGATTTCATTATTATCAATACCCTAAGAAAATTGTTCAGTATTATAAAGTGTCACCATTACGGGAAACTAGACAAAGTGTACAAGGATATTTCTATACTCTACAACGGCCTATAAATATACAATTATCTGTGCAAATTTCAGTTTTTAAAAAATCTACATTACAATTGACAGCAATTTGAGTTTTCAAGTAGCAAAATATGATCAATCTTTTCTCACTTCGAATATGTAAGCAAACCTATTTAAAAATAAAAGGACTGGATCCAAACCTGATTTGATAATGAGTCAATCTCTATCAAGTATAATAGGGAGATACTGGTGAGTAAGCAATTATTCTATCAATATTATCATTCACATTCACGAATGTAGAAAAAAAATAAGCAAACGGTTGTTACTACTATAAATCTTTCTCTCCTCTATTCTCTTTCATCCAGGTTTAAGTCTCAGCTTTCTTCACATTTAGAGTCTGAGAAACCTGAGGAGTCAATTTGCCTGTGAGCAGTTTCGTATAACACCAGGTTAAACACTGCTGCACACAATCACCCTCATGTTCTTGCCCTTTTTATGACTGATAGTATAATTTGGAGGCATGTATTAGAGTAAGAAAATCTTGGTGGCTTAACCCAGTAAAGGTTTATTTCTTGCTCATCTCAGAGTACAATGTAGTGGTGGGGACTTTGCTTCACATAGTCATTCAGGAAACCAAACTTTTTCCCCTTGGGTGATTTTTTTCTAGGGCATCTGTGACTCTTGCATATTGCTGCAACTTACAGGGTTGCAGGGGAGAGAGCAGTTTAAGGAACTATGGGAAGGGAGAGAGTCAGGAAGATTTGGAAGTATTATGGTTTAGATATGAGATGTCCCCCAAAAGCTCACAAGTGAGACAATGCAACAATGTTCAGATATAAAATGATCAGATTATGAGAGCTATAACCAAATCAGTGACTTACTCTACTTACTAGGTGGTAACTACAGGTAGTAGGATGTGACTGGATGAAGCAAATCACTGGACCTATTCTTTTAGGGTGAGCAGATCTCTCTCTGCCTCTTAGTAGGCATGTTCTGCACTTCTTTTCTCCACCACACCCTTTCGCCATGATGACTACCTCATCTCAGGCCCAGGGCTATGGAGTTGGCCAACCATGGACTGAACTTCTGAAACCATGAACCAAAATAAACTTTCCCTTCTCTAAGTTGTTTTTGTCAGGTTTTTTGATCATGGTGATGATTCAGCAGGGTTAGGAGCTAAGCCTGAAGAGATTATCTATTACTTCCAACCTCATTAAATTTACAAGAACTAATAACATGCATTTTCCAAAGGAGATTAGAAAACAGTTTAGCTCTATACCTTAAAAAAAATAGAAGGAGAATAAACAGGTTACAGGGAAAGGTAGGCAAATAACAGTCTCATCTGCATCTCTTATTGGTTGAACATGTTCTTAATTTGCCTTAACTGAATTATATATATTTCTGCAACTTAAACAATTCTCTAGAATTTCAGATAGAAGGGTTTGATTATAGATGTGTGTTGCCTGAATGTTCTGGACAAGAAATGTCAAAAGAACAGGCTTAGGACTTCTTCAAGATCTGTGAATAGGTCATACCAACCTTCAGTAAATTTCATGTTGATATAGAAGTCTCTGGGCATTTCCAACAGCATTATTTTATTGGCTGACATGTGATAGTCAGTTTTTAACTCATGTAACCAAACAAATAACCCCTTTACACATACCACAAAAAAAGTAAGAAATGGAAATTTATCTATGCAGGTATCTGTTACAAAGTTCAATAATTTATTATAAATTTCTCTAGTTCACCAATGTGGTTTAACTGCACTAGAAAGATGATTAATTGCAAATTTTAAAATAAAATAAGCTCATCTACTAGGTGTGTATTCTACAGGAGGTGATAGAAGTAGCCTTCATTGTCCAGGCCTCTTAGTGCTCGATCTTTGTCCTCGGACTTGGTGATTTTTATTGGTCCAGGCATGTTGCCTCTCAAGATGGGTGTGGCTAATAATGAACATAACATTGATGGCCCCTGCAGGTCCATAGTTTATTTGATTTGTTCCTTGCAGTTCTGCACAGGGAGTGTTAAAAGAATAGGTTTAGTTCTCAATGGAATGATTTTAACCTACCTTCTGTAGCCCTAGTCTATGGCCAATACACACAATTCTTAGAGTAACACTTAATTTCTGGTCTTCAGAGCAGAACCAATTTCTTTCTAGTACATTTTCATCAATGTTTCAACAGTAGACATGTAGATGGCGACAAAAAAGAGGACTTCCTTGTGTGGACTCTAGAACAAGTCTGCTTGTATTTCAAATTTTGGGTTTGCCACTTATTAGTTAATGTGAGTTGGCAAGTTATTTAACATTTCTGTGTCTCAATTTTCACATATTAAATATAAAATATATTAATGCCTAATTGATAGAGGTGCTTTGAGGTTCAAGAGAATTACTATTTGTATATTTGTTAAATATGTGTGTTTGGTGAATAGTGAGGATTGTTTTCTCATTGATTTATTTTATCTTAAAATCCGCTCAGAAGAGACAGGGTACAACTAAAGTTCACTCAACTGCTTTGTTCTCTTTTAAGAGAGGATCCTTCTGCTGGAACCTGCTGACCAGTTTGATTTCCTTGTAATTCAAAGTACATTTGAAATTAAATATATTCATTGCCTAATGCTAAGTATTTTATATAATAAAGTAAAAATGTTTTAGGAAGATTTCTATTCAAAATTTAATATCACAAACAAAGACCTTATATAGATTGTCATAGAATTTTTTTTAAATCTGAAAATAACCCAAATACCCACCAGAGATTAGAAAATCAAATTATGGCATTACCTAGAAAAAAAGAATTGTATTCAGCACTGAAAAGAAACAACTTATTTATCATGCATCATGCAATAGTATGGATGAATCTCAAAAGTATGAAACCAAGTGAAAGAAGCATAGACTCAAAAGGTTACATGTGTATAATTCCATTTGTATAGGATGTTCTAGAAAAAGTAAAATTATAGAGACAATCAGTAGTTGCCAAGGAAGAAAAGAGAATTCTTGAAGGTGAGAGAAATTATCTACATCTTGATTGTGGTCATGATTATGTGATTGTACACTTTTCAACACTCATCAACTACATGATTTAAAAGATGGACCTTTAAATTATACATTAATAAACCTGAATTTTAAAGAGCTATAATATATGCTTTACACATTATCTCAACTTTAAAGTTTTGATAATCAGAAAGATGTTTTTTAAATATCTTTGAAAATATTCTCCCTCCCCAGGCATTGTGAGCATGATCTGCAGGCAGCTGTCCAGAATCAATCTTTCCACCCCCTTCCCTGCCTTCCCCTGTAGACACTGAATCAGAATATTCAGGGGAGGGCCTGGATATTCTGGATTCTCTGCTCTAGCAGACACTTCAGGTCATGCCAAGGAATGTAAAACATTGATAGTTTATTAGAAAATTAAAAAGTGTGTGGTCATTTCACAGTAATAAATGTACTCAATTTATAGTAAATTTAAATCCAGAATCTTTGTTTCCCTACATCTCATATATAAAATAAGCTTTTGATTATCATGCTGTACCATTGTATTATCATATTATTACCTTTAAAACAATGTAAGTTGATCATTTATCATATCACCAGTGCATCAGCAGGATTTGTACAAGGCAAGAGCAATGACATTCCCAGCTTCTTCTCCAAAGGTAGAGACAGATATCTTCTGACCTCAGAAAGTTACACCCAAACTTCACAAATGTAAAAAAAAAAACTTTTTTTAAAGATTTGTAACTATGAATGTATATAACTTAAAATTTTCTTATCTAGGAAAAAACAAAATAATCACCAATTCTGAAGAAAAGGCTAAAGAAAGATAATGTCAGAGATGCATGTATTATGCTGGAAAATAAAAGGCACAAACAGCAGATATTCCTTCTCTCATGTGGAGTCACTCTTCCCCCATTATTTAAGCAGTATATTGCCCACAGCTTGCCAAGTGGTACATTCTCCTCAGATGTGGATAATGGAACATCAACCATAAATGTTCTCAGCCTTGTTTGGGGGTCTTGGAAGTAGTCTAACCAACACTAAGAACAATGAAAATGTGTTTGAAAGTTAAGTGTTTTATAGACTATGACTTGCTTTCTGGAAAGCAATTTTTATTCTGCTTTATTATTCCAACTGAAACACTGACAACAGACTAGCATTCCCAGAAATGAACTTATTAAATCATTTATTTATTCAAGGAGGCTGATGAATTGCAAAAAGTTTAAGCCTAAGAGTCAGACAGAAATAGGCTTAACCTCAGCTCTGTCTTGGCTGAGAGCTTTGGGACAACCTACTCTCCTCTAACTCAGTTTGCTCAGATATAATATGGAAATTATAACAACCCTGCAATCATGGTCATTGTGAAAACCAGCTGAGATAACAGAATATCTAAGATGGTGTTCAGTATTATTTTTTGTTATTTAATAAACATATGTCAAGATTTTCCACTGTGTTACCATATTCCCTAGGAAAAGCAGAGCACATAATTGAAATAAGATACTATATTCTCTCTGAGGAGTTCCTGGGTTCCCAAAGGAGACAGTCGAGCACTCTAGGAATTATTTTTTATAGGGATTATTATTGATTGTTATAAAAACTGGAAATGCTGTTGATGCTTCATGCCCAGGAATTCTACAGATTTTAAAATACATGAGATAGCCTAAAGAAATAAAAATTTTTTAAAACACTGTCTTACCCATACTGTCTTTATTAAGAAACAGTATGTCAAGGAGGCTGCCAAATAAATTAACTATATAGGAAAATAAAATAAATGTTATGATAGATGAAGTAAGAACATTACCAATATTATAGGCATCATCATAATAAAGTGATAGCCCTTTACAAGGTAATTTGTATCATTTCATTTAAATCTTTGCAACAAGCCATTTGGGAGTGCATTATGTATTAGCATGTATGCAAACATCACAGTGAATCCCACCATCATGTACGTCCACAAGAATGAGGACCTAACTAGAATAGTTTTTTCATGTTTGTATAATCATATCAAAATGGATTCTATTGTTATGTATAACTAAAAAGAACAATAAAAAATAAAAATAAATCAAATGGAGATCTTGTTAAAATGAAGATTCTGATTCAATAAGTTCATTTTAAATTCATTTTAGAATAACTTATCAGCAGACCACATGGAACAGTATTTTATTGTAGGTTGCACTGTTGGAGCTCTGCCTAACCTCCAGGCGACCAGCACTATTTCTGTGCTTCCTTCACCTCTCCCCTGCCCAAGATTCACTTCTAACATTTGTGCCTGTGACTCCCTTCGGGAGACACTAAAGCTACAGAAACCCACACAAAACTGGAAGTGTCTAGAAGTTTCCATCTCTCTCCAATGCATTAGAGCTGATGACTGATTGACCTGAGGGTAAGAAAGCCCAATTCCTTAGCCAAGGATAGACTCTAAAGTGTCACTTCTTGTCTAAGTCCCCCTTCAGACTGGAGGTGAAGCCACCTGCTGCCAGACTTTGCCTACACTCACACCTCTAACTTGTCTTTCCCCTTCATTCCCTTTCTTCATTGGGCCCTCCCCAGTTTCTCCTGGGAACAATTCTTTTGATAAATCACTTGTACATGAAACATTATTTTCTGTTTATGCATCTGGAGAACCCAACCCAAGATATCTTTAATTCCTCTCTTATTGTCAATTCACACATCCTTTCTGCTCACCCTCCAAATACACCTATTTATTACCAAACCCAGTGCTACCTAGGGACAAAGCTACCATTGGTCTGAACTCATGCAAGTGCCTTTAAACTATCCCAATTCCTTTTCCACAATTTCCTGAGTGCTCTTTTAAAAATGTAAACCAGATTTTTTTTCACTCAACTGTGCAAAAATCTTACAATTACTGACTTTTCAATAAACTCCAAACAGCTTACTAAATCTATAATTGCATACATTATCAGTTCCCTAATTCCTTTTTTCATGTGTCTCCTAATACATCCTAACCTTGCCAATTTCATTTAACTACGCTTTTTTTTTTCTTTCATCTGCATTTCACCAAAAAGTAGTTAAACTTCACTGTTCTGTCACTGAACGGTTTTCTGAGATTTTCTTCTCATCCGTCTTAGATCAAATGTTATTTCTTTAAAGAAACACACTTTACCCAATATCAAGTACAATCTCATCTCCTTGGCACTTCCCTCACACATACCTGCATTTATGTTCGTTATAGTGGTTATTTTTATTTGACATTAATTTGTTTGTTTGCTTATTTCTTGGTGGTTATTTATTGACATTCTCTCAGAGTCATTGGAATTTGTAAATTCTTGAGACCAGAGACCTTGTCTGAATGGTATGCAACTTCAGAGACCATGAATCACTCATAATAATTGCTCAATTAATATTTATTAGATAGATGAAATATCTGTGATTTCTCATTGAAGAGATAGGAAAAATAAGACTCCAAATATTAAGTGACTTGTTCAAGATGACACAAGAGTAAATGGCAGAGGGAGAATTCACCTGAGCTCTTAGGAACGTGTTATATTATTTTCTTGCAGTTTTGAAGTTTGTTTGGTTCAAGAACTCTGATCAGCATCAGCCCCGCAGAGCCTCATTGTTACCTCACAGGTATCTCCGTGCTCTGCGCTTACTTGAATGTAATTCTTTAGGTTATTGAGATTAGGGAAAGCGAAAAAATACCAAAGCTAAGTAAAACAATTGGAGGCAGATGGAAGAAAAAAAATGGTGTAACAAAGAAATTGGTAAAGAGGCTATTGAGGAAAGTGAATACTTTGATAGATAATGTTCATTTATTTTAATAAAGATTTATTAAGTGATGGAAAAGACTGCTTATAGACAATAAAGTACACATCTAACAAACTTAAAATCAAGTAGATAAAACTAGATGAAAATATTTTTTTAATATCTTTATTTATTTATTTTTATGTGGTGCTGAGGATTGAACCCAGGGCCTCAAGCATGTGAGGCAAGCGCTCCACCACCTAGCCACAACCCCAGCCCCTAGATGAAAATCTTGTAAATGAAAATATATTAACCTATACAAACAAATTGTGAGAGTTTAAATAAGGAAATTAAGGACTAAGATTTGTGTATTACATGAAATTTATAATTATAAACATTTTTCATGGTCTGGCAGCTGTTCATTTTGATAAAAGTATATGGATGAACGTCACGTAACCTGGCTCTGAATTCCTCTCAATGTATCTTTCATAGATTTATGGAATGTTAAATGGGAGATATATCAAAGAGAATTACTCCACTACCACCTTCTTTTGTTGTTGTTGTTATTGCTGTTCATGTCTTCACCCACTGTCCCTATTATTTTGTTCTTCCACTCTTTTACCAGCTATTCACTCTTCAAAAAGAGAGAGAGAAAGAATGATCTTGTCTAGGACATCAAGATAGGTCTCCTTGAAATGAACTCTGAAAAAGAACTGGGAATTAACCGGTGCCATTATTGACTGTAGTTCCAGTATGCCAAGTGAGAAATAGAAATTAAATAGGAAAGGATTATTTCAGGTAGATGGCTGGGGTGAAGGCCCTACAAAGGAAAGAAACATGAGCATACTCTCTTTTCCAGTTGACCTTGAAATATCAACCCTAACAATAAACACAATAACTAGTTTTCCTGAGGCCATTTTCCCCTAAAGTTTGTGAAAGAAATACATATAATTTATATAATATATATAATTATGCACATTGTTAGTTAAATTACACCTAAACATAATGTTCCTAATTTTCCCTTAGAAACTATTATGGAGTTTGTTTCTACTGAAAAAAAAATAACATTTATTTGAGTAGCCTAACTTTACATTAAACAGAATTTGGGGATACAGTTCAGAAATAGTATAGAGAGAGTTGTGCCCTTGTTAACTTCAACCTGAAATTTTAAAGCCTTAAATTGAAAAATTCACGAGGGTTTCAGGATAGTCATTCACACTAGCAAAGTTTAGAAACATTACATCATCCATAAAAGAATTATGCTTATCCTAAAATAGGAATTAATTTTCCAATAATGTCTTCTCTTTTTAGACACACGTGTACTTTAATGTTATTTTAGATACCTCATTATATTATCATTTTGTCTTCTACTCCACTTTTTAAATGTTATATCTCTCCTATTTAAATACAGAGTGCTATTTTTGCTAGATCCAAAAAAAGAAACAATAAAGTAGGTATGGCAAATATGATAGATAGACTTATTGTAATACAAGAGACTGGAAAATAGAATTCATTTACTTACCACCTGAATTTCCCAGGGTATATCTCAGTCACATTACTTACCTATAGAAGCACTTCCTCCCACTGAAATAAACCCTTCCCAGAGCAGATTATGGAGAGAAGGATTGTCATATTGAGTCCTGAGATACAACAGCCCACAGTACATACTTTTTGCTAAATCAGAATCTGCTATTTGGACTATATCACTGTAGAAATTACAAACGTAAGTGAGTTCCAATGCTTAATTTAACTGCAAGATCCACAGGTATAATTATATTCCTGTCTATAATGTGTGTTCCTGCAGGGTCTGGATCTTTATCAGTTTTGCTTATTGATGTTTATCACACACCTAGAGCAATGCTTAGAAGCTCATGTTGTGTGTGTATGTGTATGTATGTGCATGTTACAGAGAGAGAATAAATAAATCAGAGTGGACAGAGTATGTGGAGAGAGAGAGAGAGAGAGAGAGAGAGAGAGAGAGAGAGAGAGAGAGAGAACACAAATAAATCATGTAATTGGCAGATCCGCTACTCCAAGGCAAGGATGTGTCCAGTTAACTGTGTATTTATTTTTCCTGTTACTTGTCTGTCTTTGCACATATCTCATCTTTCATCACAAGGTCCCTAATGCACAAGTCTTTTGAAGTACGCTAAGTAAGAGTGCAACTATAAGGTACCTTTCCTTATTTTCTGTCTACTTGAAAAAACTCACAGAAACTAGTGCAGCATATCCATTAACACTGTCACAGTGTTAGACGTGTCAATGTGCATGATCTTTTTAAACAAGGTAGACTAATAGTGGTCTAATACAATTTGACCATATCCTCTCTTTATCTTCATAAGGACTCTATCAACAATTTGGACAGCTGCAAACAAGATTACTATAGGATTGATGAATTTATTTAGATCCAGACTAACTTGAAAGATTAGAGGGATATATGAGATTCTTTTTATCATGTTCTCTTAATTGCTGCTGCTGAATTCCTTTACTCTTGTGAGTCATGTCCAAGTCCCCTTTTATATAATTTCTAAGGGCGAGGATGCTAAGTTTTTGTTATACATCTACTATGCTCAATGAGAATCATTGCTTTCCTTCTGAACAAGAGCACAGAACAACTGCACATTAGAGTACCACATGGAGAAAAAATATTACAGAAATGATTCAGGGTATGGAGCCAAACATATATGGATTTGAACTCTAATACTTACTAGCTAAATTAATATCAACTTACTAGCTAGACTTAGATTTCTGAGCCTTAGTTTATTTACAGAATAGGAGACTTTCAGCATCATGGCAAGACTTAGAAAATTCATGGGCAGTGCCTAAGAATGGAGTAGATATTCAACAAAGAATGCCACAATGAATGGCAGAGAGTAGGAAATGAAATTTTACTTTAAACTCATATTTCCCACCTCAACATATGTACAGAACGACAGTTTGGGAAAATAAATTACATTCAAGGCTCCTAGGCAATATCTACCTTTCCTATGAGGCTCAAATCAAATTGTACTTCCTCCAGCAATGCCCATGACACACTGATCTCTTCTAGTATCATTTATCCTTCCTGTAGAGGAAATCGCATGCAAACACATGCCAAAAACCTGTGCTAAATATTAACCTTTTTTTATTCACTATATGATCTTGGGCGAGTTAGTTCAAAGTTTTGAGTTTCCATTTCCTTCTCATAAAATGTTTTTTTTGGATCATCTTAAGAATTGAATGAGATAACAAAAGATGTTACAAAGTCTATAATGCTTTACCAGTTGACTCAGTTACCTGTGGCTATGTAAAAAGTCATAACATGTAGTGAACTAAAATAATAATGATTTATTATTTCTCACAACCCTAAAGTCTGGGCTGGGATGAGTTGGGTGATTCTGCTCCAGATGATATCTGAGGCTGGCTCCTTCATTCACCTCTGTGGTGCTTTAGCTTATGTGGCTGGCATAGCTGAGGCCCCACTAACACACATATCTCCCCCACCTCCCCCCCCCACACACACTCCTTCCCTCCCTCTCTCTTTGACTGCATGTTTTCTCCACCAGGGTAACCAGGAGAGGCTGGTTCAGGGATCAAAGAGAGCTTGATCCAAGAGGAGCAGCCTCAAACCTCTGCTGGTATCATGCTTGTTGATATTATTATTGTGCTATTAACCAAAGCAAGTCCTATAGTCAGTGTGTGACGTGACTACAAGGACATGAATACCAGGAGATATAGTCCACTGGGAGCTACCAGTGTGACAGTCTACCAAGCCAACATAAGCAGGTACTGATAGTCCCACTTCACTGTTATTACTCTGCTATACCCAAATATTCCCATCTGCATTGTATTTGTTGACTTCTTGCATTATATGTACATGGTCTTCTCATTTCAAGTAAATTGTACGTTTTGTGGTGACAGTGACTAAGCTCTAGTGTTACTTTATATTCCCAAAAAGCTCATATTTATGATATATTGGAATGTGTAGGTTTGGGAGGCTACACAAACTAGGATAAAACCCTCCCAAGTCTGCCATTTACCATCTATATATGATCCTTGAACAAATTACCTGTTATATTCCTAACCTTTGTTAGTTTGGGCAGTTTTATTAATTAATTTGAGAAAAATATGTATTAAAATAGTTAAGCCAAGATAGTATGGTAGGTGTGCTAATGACATTATTCAGACTTTGTAGATTTCACTTGTTTTTAGAGACTTCACATACCATTGTACAAAGCGAACAAGATGATTTTGACATTGTTTACATGTGAACCTTTTAATGTGTACCTAAGGACCTAAAGGAACTCTCTGAATTATATTTCAGTAATCCCTGCCACTATGCTACCCTCTAGAATTTAACAGAATTTCTTTTGAGTGAGGAATGTAGCTGGCAGCATCAACAGAAATCAATTTTCTACTCACATTCTCTCTTTTCTACCCAATGAATTTTACTGCCTTATGGGCAGCAACAGTTGTACCCTGTAATTCACTTCACTACTCTCCTCCTCATGCTCAGAAACAAAAGTCTGCTGACAAAAGAGAACAGCATCTCTTTTGGGGAAAAAAAAAACTGGAGATATTAGACCACAAAATGTCACTTTAGTGGAGGCCAGGGCAATTAAGAAGTTGAAATAGGTACTTTTATTTTGCAAACACTCTCTTAATGAACTTTTGTTTTTTTAAAAAAATAACAATACATATAGGGAAATTTAAAAACATTATTTTGGTTTTTTGCATTAAGAGCTATTAAATTCTCTATTTTTCAAACAGAATATTGTCCTAGTATATATTGCCCATCTAATGTTTGCAAATACATTTGCCTTCATTCATTTTTAATGGGTCTACATTTTGAGCATTTCCTTTTATTTTTTTTTCTCTTGACCAAGGCATTTTTTGAAGGCATATGGTTTTCATAAGAAAAAAAACATAATAATATTTTTGTGTTTCAGTGTTCAAAGTATATGCGGGTGATTTATGTATCAGTTGGTATATGCGGGTGATTTATGTATTGGTTGGGGGTGGAGGACCAGGTGGAAAGACAGGGCACATGTAAAACTTTTCCTGGAAATGGAAGCATGAAAGAGCAGTAAATAATGGAACAGAAAGATTGTTTCTGTTTGCTTATTAACCTGGGAAAAATAGTTTCAAAGTATCTTCAAATTGCCTAGGTCTGTGTTTTAATATAGAAGAATAATTACAGAAATCAGGAAATTTTCTTTTTGTCCTATGTTATTCTTTGGCAGTTATTTGGCTCACTATAGGAAAGAGTCCATGGTATTTCTTCTTGATAAAGAGTGTGCACTCAAACAGTTATGCAAAGCCAAGTATCTTAAAGCCTAGTATGCCTAACAGAAATATGAATGAATAAACTTGAAAACAGCCATGAGTTTTTCCATAAATGTCTGTGCTTTGTGAGGGGACAGGGACATCAGAGTTTTTTCATAAACACATAAGTAGAAGAAAAAGCATTTTTTAATTCAAAGGCAGTCACTAAAATACCATAGTGATTTAGAGATTATTTTAGTTCAAATATATGAAAAATAAAAGTGAAAAGTTTAGGTTAATGGAAGATAAAACAAGATAATTTCCCCCACATCCAGTCAAGACTAAGAATATTAATGAAGAGTATTAAAAATAAATTACCATGCATTTATCCAACCCTGTTTTAAATTCTATCAGGAAATGTTGGCTAACCTTGTGGAGAAAAAAATATATATAAAGCCTAATTTTATACATATTTATTAATTCCATGAATGCTTATGTGGTTTCTACTACGTATCAAACCATGAAAGTTACTAGAAATAAAATGATTAGGAGAAACATTTCCTTACAGAACTTTAAACGAGCACCAACAAATATTTCCCTCAACTCTCCTCCAGTCACTTTACGAAATGAAATGGCACAGGTCAGAGAGGCTTCTGAGCTCTAAAAAATGGGCAGGCAGCCTTGTCAGTTTTCTGGAGAAGGCCTTTAATGTCATTAAGAAGGTAATTTGCATTTAATATCTACTTAGCTCCAGTCATAGTGTTTTCTGCTTTAACTTAAAGCAGACGATGTGATTGATAATAACACTAACATGGGCAGAGTTATTTAGAAGGGAGTGTTTATGCCAAGGAAATTAGACAGGCAGATGCAGATTCGGATTCAGATGGCCTTTTTTCAGTAATTGCTCTCTGGATGTCTGTGCAGCCTGTTTGATTCAGGGCCTGCCGCTGCTGGAGAGCTTCTCGCCTTGCAAACAGAAGGTCGGCTGCTCTACCTAATGATGTTTTATCTGCTCTTCTGTGGTTTCATCTCAACTACCATAGCAACACCAACAGTGCCCCACTCCCGACCCTCAACACTCTTGTCTTGCTTTCCCAGGACTGCTCTTACATCTGCCTAGAGAGCATTCCCAATTCATCACATATATGTTTTTTAAGAACGGTCTCCTGAGGAAGAAAAATTAGTCCTTTGAAACATGATTAGGATTATTTTTAGCCCTCTGTGCTGCCTCAATTGCCTTATCATAGGATCAGATTCAGGTTTTGTGGAGTAGACTCATTCAGTTAGAGGAAGGGAATACTAACTAATTTAGAATTAGTTACAAACCTGAATATTTACTTAGAATGAGAAAAGGACATCATATTACATTATCAAGTTAAGAGTGATGATAAACACCATAGGTGTCACAAAATCTAGAAAAATAACCTTGCATTGTTTTAATTAACTGTCAGACATACTTCTATAATGTTTTTCCCTATAATTTCCTCTCTGTGTACTCATTGATTTCCTTTTTATGAAGGATTTTATAAGATCATTTCTGAAGAGAGATTAGAAAGATAATTCAGTCTTTCTACTAGCAGGGTGATCAAAATCAATTTTTGTTGTTGTTGTTATTGACAGTCTGAAATAGTTTCTTTCGGTTTCATAGCTCATTATTGCTTATGATGTGTACATTTTAAAATTGTCACCAAATTTGGGAAATCTTCTATCAAGTTTATTTCACCAATAAATTGTCAGGCCTAAGAAAATATTTCACAGACCAGCTTTTAGCTCCAAAAAGCTTTTAGCTTTGGAGTCAAAACTGCTTTCCTCCTCCACTTTCCACATAGCTGCAATGACCAGTACTGGGGGATGGGTTCATGACACATGCAACATCTGACCCTGTGCCTTTTTGTCAAGAAGGTCAGTGCATTAGCCCAGTAGGTAGTCTGAATATTCCAGGCTTGACTGCTGTGAATTAACCATGACTGAAAATCACATAGAGTTTTCCTGCTAAGTTCTCTTGCCCCTTGTTGCAAAAAAAAAAAAAAAAAAAGCCACCTAAGACTCTTCTGGTGTCATCTGATGAAGAAAGTGTAATAGAAGGGGAAATTGATGTTGCAGGAGATAGTGGCCCTAACTGACTGCAATTAAAATATTTTGATTTTGCCAGACAAGTGAGGGATCCTGAGAATTTAGCTCCATTAGCTACTCAGTGAAGCTGCCTCTCCTTTAATGATGCTTTCAAGACAACCTTTGCACACACACTTCCTACACTGTATCTGGTCCAAAAGAGAGCCAACATTTTCTAGGGCTTGTTTACATTCCTCTCAGTCTTCCCAACTCCATCTTGCCTTCATTTCCTTTAGCCCTGTCACTTCTTTATCAG
Organism: Callospermophilus lateralis; assembly: GCF_048772815.1. Classification (NCBI taxonomy): domain Eukaryota; kingdom Metazoa; phylum Chordata; class Mammalia; order Rodentia; family Sciuridae; genus Callospermophilus; species Callospermophilus lateralis. The sequence goes on along the minus strand of NC_135312.1, from coordinate 98,775,251 downwards.
ACCAAAGACTGACTGATCATGAGAAATGCAAGACAGAGTAGCCAAAAAGCTGTGCACACATCATTCAGCTCCTCTCCAATGCTCTGATCTATGATCTTGGCTATCAAGGTTCTCCAAAAAATTATTTTGGAGAATGGGCCAAGCTTATATCTCTGATATTTCATCTGTGCTTCCTCCTCTTTGCTTTATTTTTTGTAGAAGGCATGTAGCAGAGCTGAGAGGTACAGTGAGTATAAAAGAGAATGAGTGCCAGTGACTTCAATGACTGTTGATCAAAACATTCCTTCACTGGTGTGGGTGGTGGGGAGATTTCTCAAGGAAGCACTGCCAACATTTGCTCAGCGCAGTCTGTAGAATGTTTAATGAGATGTAATTTAGCCTTATCATCGAGTCGATTGAACATGCAGAAGGTGGTGGGACGCTTTCATTACACTGTGGCAAATGGACTAGTATTATTTTCTCTCACCATTCCCAATCATAAAGATAGGGGAAGGGGAGAAAAGATAGGATGTGATGATCCAGTAGCATCCACTGAAAGCACAAAAATTATTTCCTTCGTAGCGTTTTGAGAAAGATCCCCTGAATTTTCGGGCTTGTATTTCAGCCACAGAAATCTGTAATTGCAGCATGAAGTAAAGGAAGATAGGTAGGAAACTGTGTTGTTTCGTTTCGTTGTCAGGGGCCTTGGTAACTGTTTTGCTGTACCAGGGATGGATATCTGAGGCCATTTTTTTTTCCTTTTGCATCTCACAATGCCATATTTTAAATATACATCATTACTATCTGACATTTTTTTTTAAAACTCTGCAAAGCCCTGAATGATTAATTATCAGAAAACCAGCAGTGAAGAAAGCGAAGCCCTCTTCAGGAGCTTCTATACTGAACTCTCAAAACCTTTGAAATTCCAGAGTGAAGAGGGTGAGAAGAGCAGCTTTTATTATTCATAAACACATCATATGGCAAAGCATTTACTCTAAGTGGTTCATTATCAGAAAGCCACAGTGAAGAAAGTAGAAAGTGAGTTGGTTAGTGCAGAATAAACCAGAACACAAGATATATCAGGAAATTTATGGGAGAAGGAAGTAAAAAGTCAACTTTCATGAATTCTAAGAATATTCTTTTTTTTAATTAACTTTCATGAATTCTAGGAATATCCTTTTTTTATTATTGGTTGTTCAAAATATTACAAAGCTCTTGACATATCATATTTCATACAAGAATAAGGCAATATCAAGATGTTAAATAATTTTATTTCTGATAGGGTACAGCAGCAAGGACCTGACAGTCACCCATGTCTGCCAATTGTGATAGGAAGGTAAAGTGTGCCGTGTGCACAAGATAGACCAGGCTTAAGACTTTGGAGGTGTGTGAGCACTGACTTTATGCACTGCAATATGGAAACTCTCAAAGATACAATGTTAAGTAAAATAAAAGACAGAAAAGAGCAAGAGTTATAGCATATCATTTATGTGAATTGTAAGACAAGCTTTTTAATTTTGCCATTATATAATTAATGTCAAATGTTTTATGTATGTATGAGATATCTATACCTAAATAAACATATGGAAGACAAAAAAAAGATATATCAGGATATATCAGAACCTCCATGTTCAAGTCAGCCAGTTAATGACACAGCTTTTATATCTATAAATATATTTTGGTCCCTTTGGAAATGTAAAATATTTTAAATTGGTAATGTTGACAAAGGCCAGTGCTATGGACTTAAGAGGCTTGTGCTGAACGGTTTTTGTTGTATAAACTAGACACTGTTTTTTAAAAAGTAGAAAGGATTAGAATCCAACTACTCATAAACAAGAAAATCGGCACTTAAGGAAGTGCAGTAATTTATTCAGAGCCTACAACTTGCTTGTGATGGGGCTAAATTCTACATCTGCAAACTAGCCCAGGATTCTTTGCACTGAGATGTTTTTCTCTATCAATCACATGTCCATAATTAGTTTTACGTGATATGACAATCAATTTATAAATTAGACAGCATTCCTTATGAAGTCATCAGGAATTCCTGTTTTAAAATGATATTGTATTTTTGTTGTTGTTCCTTGTCAATGAAGATAAAAATGTCAATTCAAAAAAGAAGATTGTGTGGTTGAAATTTTCCTTATTGTCTTATATAAATCCTCCATGTTTCTGTGCTACAGGTATTGGTTTCTTATTGCTGCTATAACAAATTATTACAAAAAATAAGCTTAAAAAAACATAAATTTGGGCTGGGGCTCGGTGGTAGATGCTCACCTAGCATGCATGAGGCACTGGGTTAGATCCTCAGCACCACATAAAAATAAAGATATTGTGAACACCTAAAACTAAAAAATAAATATTAAAAAAACACAAATTTATTGTACTGTAATTCTGTCGGTCACAAGGTCAACATGGGTTGTACTGGCTAAAATTAAGGAGCCAGAAGGGCTATTTTCTTCCTACAGGTTCTAGGAGAAAATCTGTTCCCTTGCCATTTCCAGCTCCCATGAGCCTACATTTCTTTGATCATAGTTATTTCTTTTGCCAGCAGCAAAGTCCCTTCCAAACTCTCTTGGTCTCTGGCCCTCCTGAGTCCCTTTTGAACCCTTATGATTGGTTACATTAGGCCCAACTAGATCATATCAAATAATCATACCATCTTGAAGCTTTTAATTTAACCATACCTGGGAAGTCCCTTTTGTCATAAAAAGTAGCAAAATCACAATTCCAGGGATTGGGATGCAAACCTCTTTTGGGGGTGGGGGATGAAGTGGCGGTATGACACAGCCTACCACACAGCCCCACTTAACTAAAAATGATAGCTTTCACTTGTTCCTTATTAGATTTTACTTTAGTTTTACATTTCATGGGGCTTATGAGAAAGAGAATGATAAGTAGCTGTATTTTGAGACATTTGCTAAATAAATATTTATGATTTCAAACACTTAAAAATGTGCTCATCTGTCTCATACTCCACTTTCATAATGGAGACCATACTTGTTATGTGCTCATTTTTTCTAGGAAAAAAAAAGGAGGAAATAGCTAAGAAATGAAATTATGAAATAATATTTAGACTATGAGAGCAAAGAATTCCTAAGGTTCTTCAGATGATGAGGCTGAATAAAAATTTCTCATTCCCACACCCAATATAAAAAAAAAAAAGTCTAATATGGCATGGTATTATTTTGCTAGGGCTTTCCATAAGCAAGTTACTGTGATTTTTGGTGGCTTAAAATAACAGGATTTTATTCTCTCAAAGCTCTAGAGACCTGAAGTTTGAAGCTGAGGTTTTGGTAGGGCCCCACTTTCTCTCTGTGGGAGAACACTTTCTTGTCTCTTCCAAGTTGGGAGGCTCCCAGCTCCTGAGCTTGGGAAAGCACAATTCTAGTTTCCACCTCCATCTTCACATTATCACCTTTTCTTCATTCCCATGTGTCCTTTTCTATCTTTAATCATGTTCCCATTAAACTCAGGATTCATCCTAATCCTCATCTCTACCATCAATTAATGATAACTTCCTAGACAGCATTTCCAAATATGGTCACTTTCTGATGTTCCAAGTGGACATGCATTTTAGTGGAGCGCAGATATAAAGATGTAAAGGAATTATTCTTTATAATTACCTTCCTAAGTAGTGTTTTCATATATCTCCTCAGTTAAATAAATCACAAATAATTAGCCACCTTCTTGAATGCTATGAACCTTTCTCCTATGTTAATACTGACCCAGTTCTTCGGAATTCTCTCAATGCTAAGACCTAATAAAAGGAGGAAAGGTAATAATGATTCTCATTGAATGTTTTTTACTATGTGCTTGTCATAGTTCTTGACAGACCACAAACATTCAGCAGTTTTATTATTTACAATAATCCTATCAGTTTGTTATCCCTACAGTACATGTGAAAAAAACTGAAGTTGGAAGACTTAGCCAACATTACATACCTAGGAAGTAGCAGAAGTCAGAATCAGATATATCCTTCTCTCTTCCAATTTTTCTTCCAATTTTTCATCACAAACCCCATTCTGTTAAGTCTGTTTCCAACACACATGCATTCACCTTCAATTCTTACTTTTGAATTCACTCCCAGGCTTATATACTGGCAAATAACAAGTAATGTCAATCCTGCAAGCTTTTTTCAAACAAACTACAACAATAACAGCAACAGGTAGAACTTTAAAAGTTTAAAGAGCAGTAATAAAATGAGAAAAACAACCAACAAGCAAGATATCTCTAAATAGTATTATTGGATTTGGGAACCACAAGAAGCAGATGGAAAATGCTGAGACATTTCTAGAGATGTTGAAAAAAAAGTCCTCTATTAAATTGGAAAAGACTTTAGGATTTTGGTCTTAAATCACAAATGAAACAAAAACACTTTTATAAAAACACAACTGTTTCTGAATGAAATATATCCAGAAATTTCTTGACACACTAAATATTTTTTGAAAAATATTTTAAACAGAAGGGATAACCTTTTGAGGTTTTACAATATAAGGTAACTTTGAAAGTAAAACAGACAAACCAGTCAATAAGCAAAAGTAAAAAGTCATTTTGTTGTTATCATGCGGATTGAAAAACAAGAGAAGGAATAAAAATAAACATTGCATTAAAATGAACATTACATTAGCTAGCTTTCTGTTGCTAAAAAAAAAAAAAAAAAAAAAAAAAAAAAAAATCCCTGAGGTAAATAAACTTAAAAGGAGGAAAGGTTTATACAGGCTCATGGTTTCAGAGGTTTAAGTCCATGGTCACTTGGTTTGGGCCTGAGGTGGCACAGTATGTCATGGCAGGAGCACATGGTAGAGGAAGCCTGTTTACCTCATGGCAGGAGGAAGCAATAGATAGACAGCCCGTGGTCCCCGTATCTCCTTCAAGAGCACACTTCCATTGAACGAACTTCCTTCCACACACCCCACACCCTAAAGGTTCCAGCATCTCCTAGTAGCATCATCAACTTCTATTGAATGCCTTTGAGAGACATTTAAGATCCAAACCATAACAAATATCTGGAATATAGGTCCTTAAATAGGAAGATATTTGTGGTTGTTGATAGGATCAATAAATACACTAACAATTCTATTTTTTTGATAAAAATTTAAGGAGAACTTTAAATTTTTTTTCTTCCATTCTTCCCCTCTGATTGAAAATTTTACTTTTTTATATAAGGAGTGCTTTCTTTTACTAATTGAGCTATTATTTTCTAATTTTGACAATAGTTTCTTTTCATAAGAAAATGCAATAAATTATATGAGTTGAGGAATATACATGGGATATCCACTTTCTGTTACTAAATAAATAAAGGTTCTCTTTAAATGCCTCAGCTAGAACTCTGTGCTGAGCTCTCAAATCTCACCTCTTGAATTTCTGTTTTTGTGATTTTATATCAACTCTTGAACTTATAACATGTATTGAATTGATAATAACCAAACCTATGGCTACACCAGAGATCCTATTCCTAAGTATCTGATCTATATACAAAGAAATATCATACTTGACCACTTAAGGGTCCCTAGACATCCTCATTTCCATATATCTAAAATCCTTTGCCCTAAAACCAACTTCTCTGAAGATGACACCACCAATCTTCTGTTCAACCAATTCAGGTATCTTGGGTTTATCAGATGTTTCCTTTATATTCAGGACTTTACTAGTCACCAAATCTGGGGAAATCAGTCCTTGAAACATTTCTCAGATTCTTCAACATATCTCCATGTCTTTCATTCATCTGCATTATAACACCATCTAATTTATCCCCATGCCTAGACTCTGTACTTCACTCAAATCATGCTCTATCATTAAGTAAATTCATAAAACTGAAATCCTCAATACTTATCTTTCAACAAAAGATTAATAACCACAATTGTCATTTTCCCCCATTATGGGTCAAATATTATCCAGACACTTGACATACATATCTTTGTATAGGTCTCAGGAGACATCAATCTCATAAGATAGACATCACCCCAACTTTACCAATGGAGAAACCGACTTTCAGAAGGCTTAGACGACTTGTCCAAAATGAGTGAGCCTGATCATGATAGAGTGGGGTTCAATATTAGAGTAGCCTGGCTGCTAAGCCTTTCGATTTGCTAGAACTGTTACCATCTTGAAGTTTGTGAAATTCGGATTCAGGTTTCTTGATGATGTAGAATGCCCAGCCGCTGATCTTCTGTGATGATCCAGTGCAGTGCCTTTTTTTTCATTCTCTTTCCCTCCTTTCTTCCCCCTTCCATCCCTTTTTCTCATTTATCCTTCTACACATATAGTTTTTTTTAATTGTACAAGAATACATCCAGGTTATTTAAAAATTCAAATAAAGCAAAAGTAATCAGAGTAAATTATCTCTCCTTTACACAGTCCCATCACCTCCCAAGAGACCTAATCACTTTTAAACATTGATCTTGACTGAATCCATTTAATATAAAGTCACAAATCTCCCCTGCTCTGTGGAGTTTCCTGCTATCAATTCTCTTTGTTCCCTGTGCTCTTCATCTCGAAATCCTCTGCACAGCATCTGTGCCAAGACCACTCTGAGAATATGAAAAAGCCTATAGAACTATGTTTATAAAATTGTATAAATTTAGATAATAGGATTACAAAGGAAACCAATTTTATTAAAATGCAGTTATCAAAATATTTAAGATAAGATATAGTAATATAATATTTTGTGAATGCATAAGAAAAAAAAGATCTAGCCTAGCAAAGGATTTAATAGATATCTTAACTATGAAGTAGTGACGAACATAAATTCTAATTTTAGATGCCTGCAGCAATAATACTATCATGTGAAATTATCTGTAATTTTTGTTGGTAGCAAAGACTTCTGGGTTAGATAATACTACTGTGATTTTTGCCTACATTTATTCATTCATTCATTCATTCATTTGCAATACTAAGGATTGAATATAGAGCATGCTAAGCAAGCATTCTACTACTGAACTACATCCTCAGTTCATTTTATTTTCATTATGTATTTTTTTAAACAGAGTATCACTAAATTGCCCAGAATAACATCCAGCTTGTGATCCTCCTGCTTTAGCTTCCTGAGTAGCTGGAATTATAGGAATGTACAACTATGCCTAGCTTGCATTGACTTATAATCGAAAGACCTTTTGGTTAGGGTTTATTCCAACAGATGAAATTTCTTTTTCTATACAAGAACTCCTAGAAATCTATTCATGACCCTATGTTATTATTACTGGGGTTTTAGAATGTCTACTACCCTTAATATTTCTTACACTTCCTCTTATACTTGCTAACTCTTTTTTTATACTGCAGAGAAATAACTTTTTACTCAGATATTTTACTCCACTTGTAAGATAATTTATTATGTATTATTATTAGGTATTGGGAATTCAATCCACTTTACTATTGAACTACATCCTTAATCCATTTTATTTTATTTTGAGACAGTGTCTCACTAAGTTGCTGAGGCTGGTTTCAAACTTGCCATCCTCCTACCACAGCCTCCCACATCACTGGTATTATAGGAATGGAACACCATGGGCAGCTGTAACCACTTTTTCTACCTGTTATACCCTGCTAAAATTTTCTTCTTAAAATAGTGAGCAAACTACAGGTAGATGCTTTCCGTCACTCAGAATGAAAGTTCCAAGAAAAAGGGAAATTTCTGTGAGGTTGTTTTAGTTGGTTTTTCATCCATGTGACCAAAAGACCCAACAAGAACAACTTAAAGAAGGAAAAATTTATTTTGGCTCATGGTTTCAGAAGTTGCCCCCTTGGGTAAGCATGGTGCCCCCATTGTCTCTTGTCATAGGAAATTTTATATTCTTGAGCCTGAGATGAATGTAGCTTTGCCAATTCCTGAGATGCCCTCTAGCCATCTTTTCTATTGTCTCTGTGTGAAGTTATTATTTGGAGTTAAGGGCTGTAATGACTTCAATAACCATAACTTCCTGATCTCCAGTTTTACTTGCACTTTGGGGCCCAACTTACTAGTTTTGCAAAGCTTTCTGCTCTACTTTCTCCTCCCAATTATCACATTGAACTTTGCTAAAAGTTGTCCCCAATATTCATGTCACCACCTGAATGCCATGCTGACTTAGAATTTCCTCTGCCAGATTAATTAGTTCATCACCTTTAAATTCATTCTCACAGACAGTTTCAAGACTTGGGCAAAAGGTAGGCAACTTCTTTGCCAGAACATAACATGAATATCTGCTAATCAAATTTCCATCATATTCCTCTTCCTCAAAAACTTCTTAATGCCAGTTGCTATGGTTTTGATGTGAGATGTCCCCCAAAAGCTCATGTGTGAGACAATGCAAGAAGGTTTAGAGGTCAAATGACTGGATTGAGAGCCTTAACCTAATTGGTGAATTAATTCTCTGACAGGGTTTAACTGAGGGGTCACTGCAGGCTGGTAGTGTATGGCTAGAGGAGGTAGACCACTGGGAGCATGGCTTTGAGGAATATATTTGGTGAGTTGAGCTTAGTCTCTCTGCTTTCTGATCATGTCCTAGTCGCTTTCCTCCACCACCCTCTTCTACTATGATGTTCTGCCTCATCCTGAGACCTGAGGAATAAAGCCAGCTGCATTTGGACTGAGATCTCTGAAACCATGAACCCAAAATAAATTTTTCCTCCTTAAAATTGTTCTTGTCAGGTCTTTTAGTCACAACAGCAAAAAAGCTGACTGAAACACCAGTTTTTACTTTCTACAGTCTTATCAGAATTCTGATCCTCTGAGGTCCCACCAGAATTGCCCATAAAGCTCCACTTACAACATTCTAAAGCTTTTCCAGCTAACATCTCAAAACTTTTCAAAATTTCTCCCCCACCACACAAACCAGCTCCAAAGGCTTCTGAACCACATGGTCAGGTTAATCACAATAACCCCACTTCTTGCTACCAATTTCTGTTTTCGTCAGTTTTTCATCAATGTGATCAAAAAACCCACAAGAACAACTCAAAGAAAGAAAAGTTTATTCAAGTGACTCCATAGCTCTGAGCCTAAGGTGAGGCAGAACATCACGGCAGAATTGTGTGGCAGACAGAAGCAGTTCAGAACATGACATGGCAGTCAGGAAGCAGGGAGAACTCCACTCACCAAGGACAAAATATATACCCCAAAGGCACACTCCCAATACCCCACCTCCTCCAGCCATATCCTATCTGCCTATAGTTACCATCCAGTTAATCCATCTCAGTGGTTTAATACACTGATTAGGTTACTCCTCCTATAATCCAATCACTCACCTCTGAAAATGTTTGCATAGTTTCTTACATGAGCTTTAGGGGGACACCGCATATTTAATCCATTACAAAAGTAGGATGGGGATTCTGCTAAAGGAATGGTATTAAGAAATATTTTGCCTACCACTAAAAGGTTATTGATTAATCATTTTTGTTCCCGACTAGATAAATCCATGGATGATCCAAAAATCTACAGATAATAATCCTAATTTAATATTTGTCATTAATTTTCAGTTAGTTTAGAAAGCAATTCAGTGTTCTTTCAGTTTGGAAATGAAAATAAGTATGTGAAACTAACTTCCTGAAAAGTATGAGCAAATAAAAACATGATCAAGGACTCTAAATAGGGTTGCACTTATGTGGAAATTCCTTCTTAGGAAGGAGACTGGGGGGAAGTCCATCTCTAAATGAATAAAGAACATTCACAAAATAATTGAAATTTCTTTTGTAATTTGAATGACAAGTTATTTATAGATATTCATTATATTATAAATGTTTCCTTTAATTCTCATTAATATCATTCAAGAACACAAAAGATTGGCAAAGCTGTGGATATCCTGTCGGTCAGTGTTAACAGAGTTGATCACTGGTGTTTCTCTAACCATGAGCAATATTTCATCTTCACATCCTTGTGTTTCACAAATTGCTCTTCAAGAAGACAGCAAACGAAATGTGTCAAATCCCAAAGTAACTGTCCATTTTTCCTGTTGCCTTCAATAATGCTGTCACTCTGATTCATACCCATCCAGCATCTCCACTGGCGTCAGTGAGCTACTTCCCCCAAAGGCAATGGAGTCTCATTCACTTGCCTGTAACAGAGAGGCAAGCCATATTTGGGATCCCCCAATACTCAGAGAACAGCCAGCAGGATCAAGTTAAGTTGGACCTGAACTCTCCAGCAAGTTTATTATGTGCAATATACACAGAACGGTCCCAACTTTTCAGCCTAGAATTCAAGAGCATCCAGCATCCTGCCCTCCCTGGCCTTTTCAGACATTCTACCTCCTATCCTGTCACAATGGTGACCTCTGTGCCCCTATACTTTAAGATCCAACTTGGCTTCCATCTCTTTAGGAAGCCTTCCAAGAGCAATTCAGCCTACAGTGACCCCCTTCTTCAAAGCCAGGTGTCCAAGGAATTCTCTAGCACTTAGTCATGATTTCTTTTATGACATCCTATTGTAAGTATCTTGAGATAAAATTACATATTTTATTAGTATGTAACTTCACAATTGCATTTTTTTGGCCTTCTTTTTACTCATTACATAATTTTTCCTCACTGTAACTTAGTAAAAGGTGAAAGATTAATCTGAAGAGAAATCAGACTATGGTGACTTAGAAGTAAAACCCAGCATTGCTATTTACTGCTCCATGAACTTGAGCAAATTATCAATCCTCTCTTATCTTCACTCAGTTCCAATATGTGCAAAATGATGATGAGAATAATAGTTACCCATAGAGTTATTAAAAAAATTTAATGAGGTGCCATATGAAAAGCAATTTGCACTGGAATTCAGTAGCTCAATAAAAATATTTGTGTTATTATTACTTGTTTGCCATTTTCACTTTCTTGAGAACAATTAAAATGACTTATTCCAGATTTACTCTTATTTATAAACTCTTCACTATTCTAGAAGTTTGCATAGTTTACTTTCCTTAATCCTTCCTGATAATAAATATCACTATAAAAATGTTCTTCTAATATTCTGAGATTCCCTTTATAAAAATTGAATCATGTGCATTTCCATGTTAAGATCATATAGATGTATCTCTTTAGTTCATTTGCCAATTTATTAATTGGGGTTTTTTGATATCAAGTTTTTTAAGTTCTTTATTTATTCTGGACATTAATTATCTGTCAGAAGAGTAACTAGCAAAGATTTTCCTCCATCGTGTAGGTTTTCTCTTCACATTCTTAATTATCTCCTTTGCTGTGCAGAATCTTTTTAATTTGATGCCATACCATTTGAAGAATTCAAAAACTATCCACAAAAAAATACAAACAACCCTATTAGTAACTGGGAAAATGAATTAAACAGACACTTCTCAAAAGAAGAAATGCAAATGGCAATAAAATATGTGAAAAATGTTCAACATCATTAGCAATTAGGGAAATGCAAATCAAAACTACTCCAAGATTTCATCTCACTCTATTTGGAATGGTAGGCCTCAAGAATACAAACAATAATAAATGCTAGAGAGGATGTGGAGAAAAAGGGACACTTTTACACTGTTGGTGGGATTGTAAATTAGTATAATCACTATGGAAATCAGTATGGAGTTTCCTCGAAAGACTAGAAATGGAACCCCCATATAACCCAGCTATTCCACAGCTTGGTATTTACCCCAGAGAACCAAAGTCAGTATACTGTAGCAATACATGCATAACCATTAATTAAAGTCTTCTTACTACAATGATACATGCATACCCATGTTTATAGCAATACAATTCACAATAGCCAGACTATGGAACCAGCCTAGGTGTTCATTAATGCATGAATGGATAAAGAAATGCAATTTGTATTTGGGGTAAAAATGGGAGTTCATAACCCACGTGAATCAAATGTATGAAAGATGATATGCCATGAGCTTTGTAATGTTATGAACAACCAATAAAAAAAGAAAATATGGTATACATACACAGTGGAGTTTTAGTTAGCTGTAAAGAAAAATGAAATTATGTCAGAAATGGATGGAACTTGAGAACACTATGTTAAGTGAAATGAGCCAAACTCAGTAGGTCAAGGGTTGTATGTTTTCTCTCATGTGGAAGCTAGAGAGGAAAAAGGAAAAGAAAGGTGTGGGGGCAGACAGACTCAAGAAAAACAAAGGGACATCAGTAAAGTAGAGAAAAAGGACCAGTATGAGGGAAAAGGGAAGAGAAAGGAGAAAGACTGTAGAGTGATAGTGGCCAAATTATATTGTTATGTTGTATACACATAAAATATGTAACAATAGATCTCACTATCATGTACAATTACAAAGCACTAATAAAAATATGGAGAAAAAAGAACATATAGAATGCAAAAAAAACCTTGAGATGATGATTTACTCTTCAGATAATTACATTGAAAACAATTACTTGTACTTCCCATTTATTGATCAACTATATTGAGGCAGGAACTATGCTAGATATTTAATTTCTTTAACTTATCACTAATGTTCAAAATTCTGCAAGGAAGGTGTTATGACATTTATTTTACAACTGAGGAAACTGAAGTTCCAGGTGGTTAAATAAACTATTTATGTTCATTCTATATCTCTGTGGCAGAACTAGGTTTGAAATGAGATCTCCAAAGCCTATGCCCTTCTCTCTAATTACCTTTTTGCCTTGTGTTTATTATCTAGTTAGATATTGAGCCATTCAGAGGTAAATGAGCCCTGGTAAATCTATAATTTCTAGAAATATTGCAATTGTATGTGTTTAATGTAAAATAAGTTCTTTTTTGGTCTACAACTAATAATATTTCTGTTACCCCACTTTGCCTGTGCTAGCAAAAACAGGCTAGCTGAGAAGACCCAAGTTATTATATTAAGGATTTTTCAAGATGCAAGTAAAAATATCACTACATTTTTTGTTGTGTAGTATTAAGTGGTACTCAGTGTTTTGTTTAAAAAGTATCTGATTTGACATGTCATTTATATATTCCTGATGAAGAAGTGATCTGTCTCATTCTTAGATATTAGTTTCAGAGAGATTAGATTTAATATATCACATGGACATTTATGAGGCTGTTCTACATATAATATTATTGATTTAATATTGATCTTGTTTATAGCTAGTATATTTAATTAAAATATCATATCTGACTCAGTATTTAATGTGTTTGGTTTGATATTTAGTATTTTGGTTCAATATTCAAGGATTTGATTTGATAAGAAATATATTGCTCTTAGATATGAAGAAAATTATCAGTAGACAGTGAACAGAAGAGCCATTATGCAAAAATAATCACATTTTTAAAGCAGAAATCTGAAGAGAAAATATGTTTAAAGGAGATATGTTTTTGTTTAAGTAAAAATTGTGCTCTCAGCTTCATTTCATTAAATAAACTCCACACAATAGGCATAGAAGGCCTCTCAAAATTAACTATTTTTTTAAACAAATTGCATATGAATCCATTTTATCAAGCCTTTCCTTACATAGAGGACCATTTCATGTATTTTTGGTAAACTGTTAATTAAACATTCTTATTTATGGTTTTCATTTTGCATTTAAAAAATCTGCAGCTCCAAACCATCATGATGAATGTGTTAAGATCTTTTAGTTGACAGGGAAATGGAATGCAAGAGACTCACCAGCCTCTCTGAGGACACATTAGGAGTCAATAGATTTTAAGCTTATGTATAATATCGTTTTGCCTGGCTCGCCAATAGAATGAATTTTCACTTGCTCACTGATTTCTGTTTCCTACAAGGAAACTTCTGTAATTCCCTCACAGCCATCCCCATTGTTCATCCTCCTTATCAGAGCAGTCACCCCAGCAAATCTCCCTATCACACAACCCAGAAATCCCAAGACATTCTTCATTGCCTATCCTTTTTGCCTCCCAAATTTGTTAGCTTGCCGGTTCAGCCACTTCTTTCTGCCTCTTTTGAATCCAAATATTCTTTTTTTCTGTCTCAAAGAAAATGCTCGCACAGGTACTTATTTTGCAGCCAGATTTTAGTCACTTAGTTCCTGCTGTATTCTACTCTCTATCTGTGTTTTGCAACTGAATTTGATCTGCTGAATTTCCATGTTCTCTTGCTACTTCCACTACAACAAGAAAGACAGGTCTGCATCACATATAAATTGTTGCATTGCAGCTGTCTATTAGCTAGTCCTGGTTTAATAGACTGCAGCCTTAGTCCTTAATACCAGTAGCAAGGACTGAAAAATACTGAAATTTACTGTTGAACAGACTGTGGGCTGGTCCATGCTCTGCACATTCTCTCATGCAACCTGCAGGACAGCAATATGAGGGAGGGATAATCCATGCTGGAAATATGCTCACTGAAGTCACCACAGTCACTCAGAGGGATGCTTAGGCTTCATGTTGCAAGTCCATGCAGTCGGACTCCATCCAGACTGCAGTTCTTAGATACCACACGATGTTACCTATTATTACAGCTTCCATATCACATGCCCTGTTCTGTGACTTCAAGAAACAATTTATCTCCTCTAGCTACCCCTCTTCCCATAGCTCAGCATGTCTTTCTATATTCTTTCTTCTCCTCCTCCACTTCTTCCTTTTTCTTTTCCCTTATTCTTTCTTTTATTCCTTGTTGAACTCAGCTAAACACAGATTTTTTTAAAAAAAAATTACAGTCTGAAGAGGTTTATAATTGGTCTCTTGCTGACAAAACAATAATAAAAACATTTTCCTCCCTAAAGTTGCTGCTTTTTTGTCTCTTTTCCATCAAACTTCCAATTAATCTTACACATTCTCTAAGATCTAACCTAATGCTGTCTCCTTTCACTTCTGGCCTAACACCCTGTGGAGTGTTGGTGCACCCTCCATACCCAGCTAATGTTTGGGGATGGAGCTGAATGAGAATCACCTGAGGCACAGTGGTCTTTGACTGAGCATCTAATTCAGTAGAGAACTCAACAGAAACAGATCTGAAGATGAGAACAGTATTAAACACTGTCATTAATGGGCACTTATGAGCATAAGTAGGGTTAAAAGTATTTCACCTAAAATGTAGCGTTGGACCAGCCACTTCAGGTGTACTTCAGGTAAATAGATTATAAGTAAATTGCAGGCATTTCTTTAAGTGAAAAAGCTTTTAGATGATTACATAAAGTCTCATGAAAACAATTTTATCATCATTGAAACTCCATGTAATTTTATCCTAAGTAAATTTCACTTCCAAATGCATCACTTAAGTTTGAGATAAAATAATCTTAAAACTATGACTTCCATTTGCTTCCATCAATCTACCAGAAAACAATGTGGTTATATACATACAAAACAAAAGTTATGCTGTGATTCCAGTATTGACTGAGGATCTTGTTTCAAACGAACCCTCTCACAAAAGCAGCCTGAAAATGGAGGAGAGTGACCCTTGAAAGAAGAGAACTGCACAAGGAAAACACATTTTTACGGCTGTTCCCCTGAGCACACTTCCAAGCCCATGCACAGCTCAAGGCAGCCAGAGCTCAAGAAGAAAGTTGCTGTTTTATTAGTTTGCTGTGCCACAGGATGGAGTGTGGGCTGCCAAAATATCTGAAATTTAAGGAAGAATCCCTGAAAAAACAGAGCCACAGCAGGAAGAAATCCAATATCTACATTCAAACTGCCCTCAAATGATTGGATGGTCCTAAGCAGTGTAAGCACAGGGAGAAGCCAAGAGCACACTGGAAAGTTACATCTGGAAAGCCAAAGAGTTAAGCGTAACTTAGCAGCCATATGCCACAAAGTAGACAAAAATTGGAATTTTGATCCTGCCAAATTAGGAGGGTTAGATAAAACACAGTGAATATTCAATTGAAAATTGAAAAGGAGCTTATAGAACAAAAATGATATCTTGTAGAAATACAATAAACAAAGAATCAACTTGATACATTACATTTTACCAAAATAAAAAAATGTACTTGTCAAAGACACTATTAAGAAAATTAAAAGCAAGTCACACAATGGGATAAAATATTTAACATACATACATATATCTGACAAAGAGCTTGCATCTCAATATATAAAGAACTCCTAAAATCAATAATAAAAAGACAAATGATGCAATAAAAATAAGCCAAAGGCTCGAACAGTCATTTCATAAAAGAAGATATACAAATTTTCAATAAGCACAAAATGGGTTTAATTAGCATCATATTAACATCATTGGTCATCCAGAAAATGTAAATTAAAATTACAATGATTTACATTTCACATCTATAATAGCTACAATTAAAAAGTTATTTTATATCAATAAAAATGACACATGGTTATACTATGTGCCTTGGGTTAGATTTATATTGAATACAGCATGATTTATGATTTGGATTGGATTGGAGGATTATAGTAAATTATTTTAATTATAGCATAGTCAGATGATAAGAATTGAAAAAGTTCCTAACAGCCCTCTGTACACATTCTACTGTATCCTACCAGAAACACGTGGGCATCTTCCAAAATGCCCTGTTTTCACACCCTATTCCTCACACTTCCTTCCTTTCTTCATTCCTTTCTCTTTTCATAAATTAAGAACTGCTGCAGTCACTAAGAGCCAGTTTCATCTAAGCATTCTTGTAAACAGCGATCTCAAGTGCTGAGGTATTTTTGTAATGCTGATATTTTCCAAAAGTTCATCTGTGATAAAGGCTAGTGATTTTATCTACACAAGATTACACTGACCAAGGTGTGGTTTGTTGCTCTATTTTTGAGGCTTCAGTCATCATCAAATTTCTAAAATACTTCTTGTGATATGTTTACAGGGATTTTTGTTTTGTTTTGTTTTTGTTTTTTTTTAGAATCCAGATAATTTTTTACTAATTATTATTATTTTCAATTAATATATGAAGCAGAAGATGAAATTGAAAATCAGTTTGGGCATATAGCATATTCATAAACTTTTCAGGAAAGAACCATGAATGGCTATCCACATTTGTGAATATAATGCATGAATATAATGCAAAAGAAGATATTTCCATAATATCAAAGTATCTCCCCACAAGCATAACTTTAAAGGACCAAATATATTGTAATTCTGCGGACAAGAAAACTGTAAAGTATCATTTGAATCAAGTTTTCTGTTAATGTTTACCCCAGCGAAGACATAAATATCATGTAATTCTTAACAAGAAATATGCTGAGAATAATACAGAAATAGTTCTGTGGTGTGTTTACCAAAAATATATAACTTGAACTGAAATGTGTGGAAATGCTATACTAATCCAAAGTAAAGAACAATATAGAAAATTACTGGCCAATATTTTTCCAAAGTGCCAAGGTCATGAAAGACACAAGAAGCCTAGATACTGTCATAGATACTGATTATTACACTGTACCTGAAGTATACTAATGAAACTTGATAATTAAATGCTATATGTGATTTTGAATGAATCTTGCACAGATAAAGAACATTAGTGGGATAAAGGGTAAAATTTGAATAGGGCATATAGATTTGTTATAAACATCACTGTTAACTACTTGGGCCTTGGCAAATATACCATGGTTTTATAAGATATTATGGAAGGAATCAGGGTAAATGATATGTTTTAATACTGTTTAAGAATTTTTGTTTACAGGGATTTATTCAATTTGATTTTGCACCAAAATGTCTACCATATCTTTGTTCTCCTGTGTATAAACCTTGATCATGATAGAGAATTCTTTTCATCAAGCCACTTTACACAGTTTAATACAAATTGATGCAATAACCGGCTTCTTTACATGAAAAAGCACATATCCTTTTCTGGATAACCATATTTTTATGAATAGTGCTATTATATTATATCTTTATTTTCTCATTGCTGACCGAGAAGTTGGTGTGATACTGAATTGTGACAACTGAGCACCATATAAATTCCTTTTTAATGCTCTTGTGTAATGTGTAATAGACTGTGAACTCTCATCTTGAAATGTCATCATGTTTCCAAAACATGACAAAGTAATAATGTGGAAATGCTGAATCTAGTCACTTAAAGTCTACCATGCACAGTGAGTGATATCATTTTCTCCAAATCCTAATCTAAGAGTTAATTTACTCATTTTTCACTTTATTTTATAAGAAAATCTTTCCATTTTGTTTTTTAAAAAGGATTGGGTATTACACAGCCACCTCTTTTTTTAGTACTGAGCAATAGTCAAATGCTGAATTTTCCCCTTAACCTCCTATAAATGCTTTTTCCCAAAGCAGTTAATTCAGTTAAATAGAGAACTGCACAGGGAAAACTCACATTTATATTGTCTTTCCCCTGAGCACACTTCCAATCTATGCATAGATCAAGGCAGCCGGAAATCAAGAACAAAGTTGCAGGTTTATTGGCTTGCAGTGCCATGGGATGGAGTATGAGCCACCAATATATCAGAAAATTAAGGAGGAATTAAAAGAGTCAAATATCATAGAGCCTGCTAAAGTGCTGTCACAGGAATACGCAGAAGGTACAACAGGATCATGTAAGAGGGACATTAACCAAAGCCTGAGATCAAGGAAAGCTTCCAGGATTAAGTGATAGCTAAGCTCTTAGTAGAAGCTATAATCAGAATGAGGAAATTAAGAGAAGAGGGTGAACAGGAAAACATTTCCAGCAAAGGAAAGGATTATCTAAGAATCAGGTACAAAAACCAAGATGACAATTTAAGGAGTTGGGAGAAATAAGAACAAATATTGTTAAGGTAGAAAGTTAACCCCATTATAAATAAAATTGATTTTTCTCTTATAGAAGTTAAAGCATCTAACTTATTTTAGGTCTTAGTTTATTTTATAGTGTCATTTCCAAAATTAATTTCTTACTTAATGTTTTATCAGAATGTATACATACATGCTAACCGACGTCATGGGAATAGTATAGATGGAAAAATGGCAAGACCTGGCAAGGTTAGCCTGAATTCTCATGCATGTTGGATTCTTTTCCAAGCCTCTGCCATTATAATTTGTATTAACATATTGTTAGGTTATAAGTTAAGTGTAAGTCAATGGCCTTCCCAGCCTAGAAATTAATCAGTTATTAGAGGAAAGCAATTAGTGATATGTTATTATAAATAACCTAGTACTTAGAAATTTATAAATCAATGTACCACTTGAAAGCTATTATTTTACTGTGTATGTTATTATGCCATTTAAAAATTCTAAACATATTGCAAAAATATTGTTGATTAGTAGCTATATACCTAAAAATTGTGAATTTGGCTCAACTGACTCAAAAACTCTGTAATCACCTATTTAGTTGCATATATAATTTTCATAAATGCTATAACTACCCTTTCCATTTAGGGCACTTCATTTTTATTTCTGTGCTTGGTTTTCTCTCATTTTTCTCTTCTTCCTTATCTCCAAATTTTCTACTTTAAAAAGATAACCAATGGGATACGCTGCACTATTCCATTTTTTTCTCTAAGTATTTCTAATAATATAATAATATGCATACATATAAACCCACATATTTATATAAATTTTGGTCATTCGTGTTGTTTTCAAAAATAGGATATAATATTATAAACAATTTCTGTGCTTTGCTTTTTCTCAACTGCAAATACATCACAGAAATCCTCCACTGGCACCTTGTATAATTCTAATAGATCACTTTTCAAGTTTCCATAATGTTTTATGGCAGGAGTGCATCATCATTCCATGATTGATGGTCATCACCACTATTCCATTTTGGTGCCACAATAAACAATGACACACCAGGTATCTTTGTACATCAATCTGAATTTTTTATTTCTCTGGTATACCATCCTGGAGGTGGAATTGCTGGGCCAATGGGCATCTATATTTTTTAATTTGCACAGATGTAACTTTTGAAAATGAGCTATGACCTTTTCCGATTTCTACTGGTAATATATAAGAATATACTTTTCTATGCTTTCACAACAGCAATTGATGTTATCAGACCAATAGATATAAAGCAGTTGTCCACTGATCTTTTATTTTATACTCATGCATGAGTTTGGGCCTTTTTCATATTGTTGTTGGACATGCATATTTGTTCCATTTGTATTTTTTCCATTTGTATGGCCTTTTCAGATGCTGTATCTATTTTTCTTCTGCTGCTTCTTTTTTTAGAGAAACGCCTATATTTATAAATATCCACTTTTGTACCCTCTGTTTTAATTTTCCCCAATTTTTATCATCTTCTGTTGACTCTTTAAATAGTATATTTTGTAATACACATTTATTTTTAAAGGTTTTCATTTAATTTAATTTAATTCAATTGTGATACCAGGAATAAACCCAGGGTTGCTTAACCTCTGAGGGCATTTAATTTTTATTTTAAGACAGGGTCTCAGTAAGTTGCTTAGAGTCTCACTAAGTTGCTGAGGCTGGCTTCAAAGTTATTATCCTACTGCCTCAGCCTCCCAAGTTATTGGGAATACAGGTATGTTCCAAGTGCCCAGCCAAAATGTTTTGTTTTTAAAAACTCTAACACTCCATATACACTTTCTGGTTTAAAAAAAAAAATTTTGTTCCCAGGTTTCTCTAAAATTTGTGAGAGTCAGTCTAGCTAAGTGCTTTCATATCTCCTTTTCCATCAGACCCAAGTCCAAATTCTTTTCTAGATATCATCAATAGTTTGTGTGGGTTATTTATCTCCTTCATCCAGCTATTAGTGTCCTTTCCTTTTTAATAAGGTAATACAGTCATTTAGCCTTCTTTTTTGGTAATGTCTGGGTCATGGTGACATTGGTATTATAATCATTCTCATTTTCATTATATGAACTCTCAGGAAAAAATGATCACAGTATTCAAAATGTTAAACATTAAATTAACATCACTTCAATACCAAGGAAACAGTCAATCCACAGGCCAAGGACTATTAACACTCATGATTACAATGCACTTAAGCTGCATGTCTCAGCACTCAGAGGTGTGCAACAGATGATTCATTATTATAAACAGAAAATCACAGTTGCCAACATCAGCAGCCAGGGAGAAGCAGTGACAGCTATTATGGAAGGCACATAATCCATGCCATGTCCATCTGCTACAAAAACAGTTGCTTTAAGCTCGTTTTTTGTTTATGGTATGTATGGGTTTTGTACTTCCCCCTCCAACCTTCTCACCTACTGCCTGGACTTTCTTCCTTCCTAGAAGGTTTCTCAGGACATGGGGTTTTAGTACTACCATGATTGTGGCATCCCAGGTGAACCAGAGGAGTTGTTGTCTTTCTTCTTCCATTTGAGCTTGCATTTATGAACATTTTCTCCTTTGATTCATCTTTTTGTTCAACTTTTTGGTTGAGAATTTAGGGTTACTTTGTTTATAGCCTCATAGGCTTTTTGGGACTCACTTGAATCTAGCTGAGCGCTCTTTTTATTTTTCTGTTAAATTATAATTTTCCCATTACCATAGTGCCGTTTCCCTATAATATGCTCATTTGTTCTAACTCATTTTTCTCTCTCTCTGATGGTGGTTCTCACAATTGAGTAGTTATTTCTCTTTGTCAGCTCATGAGGACATAGGTCTGGTTGTTAAATGACAACCAGGAATTGGCAGTCTTACTAATTGTAAAAGGTAAAATGTCCTTTCTCACTGTCTGTGAGTCAAAACAAATTCCTCTCCTAAGATATACAGAAGTTGTGGGTTCTCCAGTCTTCTGGTCTGTGCCAGGTTCAAAGACTGGGAGGTCTTCTTCCACCCTGCAACAAACTTCTTGGCCATTAGAAGGCAACAGAACACATACATTATTGGAGACAAATGTCTAAGAAAGGAAATCAGGAGGACTTGCAAATGTAGTTTTTGTTTCTGTTTGTTTATTTGTTTTTGTTGTTTCATTGCAGTTTCCACTTATTTTCTCACTGAACCCAAAGGAGAGTTGATGATAGTCCTCTTCCATCATATTATTACCTAGGACTCCAATCTTGTTATCAGTGGAATGGAAGGAAACTGTTCAGTTTTCTAAATTCCCAGTATGCTTTAAGAAACTTAAATATAAATATAAATATATTATGTAAATATATTCAAAGGTTTCAAAAATATGGGAAAGAGATAAATGTAGACATAGTTATACCTCCTTCTTTTCTAAGTTAAACAAAGGTATTCTTCAAAAAATTGATATTGATTTGTTTTAAACACATTCATATCTCCTTTATGAGAATTTGTGCTCTTTGATGACTATCTCAGAGCACAAATTTGAATTTCAACATAAAGTATATAAAATATGGTAGGTCAACAATTGATGCAGCAGTAAACAAAATCATATATATTTTTAAAATCAATCTTAAGTACTTAAATTTGGACTTGATCATGATTTATTGTGTTGCATAAGTTCAGAAGAATGGATGGATGCTGCTAAATTATTCATTTACCTAAAGTGGGAAGAGGCCACCACCTAGGATCATATGTCATAAATATTAAAGCCATCTCATCTTAAGGACTTATGTGGGCAATGAATTTTAAGGACCACTATAGATCGATTCTGGGTTAATCATAACTCTTTTTTGCTTCTAATTCACAATGATTTTATCCCCCACTGACCATTAGTTAAAACGGTAAAGAAGTTAGCAGCTTAGCATACAAGGTTTGAATTTATTTCTCTCACATATATTCTCAGACCTTTTGACTTTTATTTGGTAGACAAAAATCATAGATTTCCAACCTCCAGACTTTGTGTTAATTTTTTAAAAATCTGCTTTGGTTTCAATCTTGAGAATCAAGAAAGCTTTGATAACAATGGTCAGAGAATCAATAAGCTTCAGGGGTCCATAGTCATAGAAATCAAATATTCATTCATTCCAATGACTTCAACAAATAGCAACCTTTCTTTTTATAAGTTCAACTTTTTTTTTAATGATGCAATCATAGCAGTTTTTGTATGGTTCTTGCCACATACTATATTGTATTATGTTTATTTACATAAATGTCATTTCTCAAACTAGAAGGGCTATGACTTAAAGCCTGCTATCTCACATGTTTTTTTCCTTCATATAGACAGTGTCTCCTAAGAATTTATCTTTAATGTAGTGAAAAGAACATAGGGGATGGTCTTGAACTTAACTTCCAAATCTACCACTAATGATTGGTATGACTTACCGCAAGTTATATCTTCTTGTGAAGTAGATATCATAACATCAGCTGCCTCACAGTGTTGTAATGAACAAAGAAATTTATATGAAAGAGGCATTTGTAAAATTAAAAAAAAATGCTTCACAAAATAAATGTTATTATTATAAGGAATAAATTCAGAAGAAATAGTATATTACTTCTTTAATGGCAGAAAATTCCATCTTACACTTTGGATTTAAATGCCATCTTTTCCCTGAATTTTTTTTTAAGAAGAAAGAGTCATCCCTGTTGTCCCTGTAGCTTTAGATTTTGAAGTGAGCTTTTAAGAGATTTATTAAATTTAAAAATTCCTGTGAGAAAGAACATGGGTCTACCAATTCAGATCAAGAATGGCAGGATATAGATAGTGATAACTCTGTTCATGGCATGGGCTTCTGCAGTTATTATGGGAGACTGCTGCCTAATAAATTCTCTTTTAAAAGCACTTTCAGTGCTAGTTTATGATGGAGATGTTGGAACAGGGGCAAACAGGCAAGAGCAGTCCACAGAGAAAGTGAAATATGTCACAGTCCATAACATGATAAGGAGCACAGGTGCAGGTTTTGAAAATACATTTTCCCATCCTTTACTTTACTTGGCAAGAAATGCAAATATTTGAGAGAATAACAGTGAATGTTTACAGTTCTTCGTTTGACAGATGGAATATTGAAAAAGAAAAAGAAAAACTCTTGTGCATGAACAAGAAATGTTCTTCAAAGAGTATCTGTGTTTAATCAGTTACACACTACAGATATGGAACTTAAATATTTGGGGTCTTATTGTACAACTGTTTTGGTTACCAGAATGTTTGAGCAGACTATCTAGTTCTCCTCAATGACAATTTTCCATTTCTTTAAACTACTTTAAATGGGAAGCTGTTCTTATGACACTTACTAAAATATGATTGTGCTACAGCAATCTAGTACTGGACATATCTCTACTACCAAGTTATAAACAGCTTGAGGAAAGGGGCTCAAGTTTTGCCTTGATATCCCTTATTTAAAGATCCCTTTAAGATCTTAGAATTGGAGAATGAATATTGTTAGTAAAATTGACTTTAAGAGAAATTCTGGGCAAATAATATAGGAATAGAAACAAAACCTGGCTCTCTGTGTTTTCTCAGAAATGAGAAACTTATCACAGACTATTTGTATCTCAACCATTCTGAGGACACAGGTGCTGAGTATCAATAGATACTGCTGTTCATCAGTCACCACAGCACCTTAGCATCTCCACCTCAGTTTCCAGAGATTGATAACATTGGAGGTAGATGTCACTTTGGATTTTTTTTCTTCACAACAGGACTTGTAATATGTTGAGATGAAGCATCCAAATTCACCTTTATTTAGCCTAGTATGAAGCACTCTGTTGGTATAGAATCCTCTGGTAAATAATTTAGTGACATGCAGTTCAGCCGCCTATCCAAACATGACCTCAAGAATAAGGGCTAGTTGAAAAATTTTGAGAAATATACATCACCTAGTCAGATGGATTTAAAATTTCCTTGAATAACCCTTCAATTGTTATTCTCTTGAAAGTTGACTTTAGATTTTACTGATGAGTATTTTCTAGATGGTTTTAATTTGACGGTTAAAAATCAGCCAAGACAGTGATTGCATGTTTTAGTTGATGAAAAAGGCCAGGGGCATTTTTAAAAGCTAAAATACTTTTGGTTACTAGGTAACATTTCATTGGCATTGCTACAGGCTATAATCATACTGTGTTTTAATGCTCCTCTTTTAAAAAATTCATTCATAATGCTCTGTACCATTAAATTGCTAGAAACAACATATATAATGGCAATGATAATGTTACTATACATTTAAATAGAAATCCACAGTTCACAAAGCAGTAACAATAATGCTAGAACACTTTTCTAACAGCAAAGTAATAAGTCCCCAACTGGGGAAGTCCTTGGAGGATTATAAAGAAGCTGCAAGAAATTCCAGGAGGCCAGAGTGGTGGTTTGAAACAGAAGAGAATTGCAAAAATCAAAGCAGGTTTCTAGAGGAAGCTTCAAGGTCACTACTCTCTATTGTTGTTGGTTTAGACCTAGGAAGCTTAGAAGCAGATCTGAAAGTTTGTGTCTAGTGCAAAGGATCAGAGAAAGGGAGAAGGTTATTTTGTGGCTATGAAAAGTCAGTGCAAAGAAAACCTAATCAAGTATTTCTTGTCTCTCCCACTATACTCCAGGAATCTCTCAGTGCTTAGAATTTTATTGTCTCATGTATGTAAAATTGTTCCTCATTATATTACTCACTTTTTATCACCTGCATCAGTAGTATTCAAAAAATGGCATGCACAAACTGTCAAGGTGGCTAAAATGCAAATTCGCAGTTCTTAAACCTCAAGCATTTAATTCAGTATGTTGGTGACTGCATCTTGAATCTGTGTTTCTAATGTAAGACGCCCCAGGTAATTGTGAGAAACACTGAACTCTGGTACCTGACATAGTGCCTAAAGCAGTACACACTCCATAAATAGTACTGACATCAACATCGACGCTTTCTTCAGTAGAAGAACTTTAATTTATTACCTAAGGTCTGGTTGGGGTTCACCCTCAACAAAAGATGGCATGTATCCACTGAGCACATGTAACTTGTCTAAAGGTTTTAGGCCACTCATTATTTCATGCAAAAATCTTTATTGAGAAAGAAAACATATTTTAAAAGGGGGAAGTTTAATATCAACTATTTCTTTTATAGTTTATTCCATTACTTTCATGTTTAGGTATCCCATTCTTTTTCCAGTGTCAGAAAAATGCAATCCTACATGTTCTTCTAGTTTCACTTTTTTATTTTTTTACTTGGGTCAATTTATTCATTGTATTTAACTTATTATACTACAGAAATTTGTTTTATGTAACATGATGTAGTGCTTTAATATTGACCTTTTTGAAATAACCAGCTGTCTCAGTCTCACTTTTTGAATTTTAATATGTCACAATAATTTAAATTATAGTCTTCATAATAGAGCTTTTATATGACATTTATATACTTTTATAAAAATATGCTTTTTTCTGTTTTATTTATTTTTTAAATTCTCAAACAAGTTCTGTACTGTTTTATTTTTAGGCTTTATAATGTATTTACTTAGCATTCTATATCTCCAATTATTATTTTTCATTTTCATAATTTCTTTACTATTCTCATCCATTTTCTTCCAATTAAATTTCCAAAGATCTTAATAAGTCCTAAAATGTCCTTTAGGTTTTATCTAATATTACATTAAGTTTCAATGTAATATTGAAAACTGACATATATTTTGTAATGGGACCGCCACCCTTTTAGGAATATGCTATCTTTTATCTAAGAGATTTCAAGTCTTCTGTCAGGTGTTGGAGTATTTTTAATGCTGCTCATACTCATTGATCATTAAATTTCTCACTAAGTATTTATATTGTGTGTAAATGATATTTTTCTCAAATTATTTATGATCTTTTATTGATGAATTAATAGAACAGCAAACAATTTGTATATATATGTTTATGATCACTTTATGTGTTGATATTTCAGGCTCTTTCAAATATTTGTTCAGTCAGTTCTTATGGGCTTCTTAAATATGTCATCAAATAATAAAAATTTTGTCTCTGTTTGACCATATGTTTTCCTACTAGATTGAAATCATAATTTTTTTTCCTGCTTTATTGCATACGTTAAAAATATTTTGATATTGTTTAGAGGTAATAGTACACACCATTTTCTTGACTTTAATAGTAGTGTCATTAAAGTTTCAGCTTTCAATAGATTTGCAAATTGTTTATGCTATATCTCACTAAAGACAAATCTTTATCCTTCTTGGTTTACAAGTAGAAAGATAAGTGTTTTGTTTTGCTAAATGCCTTTCTGATGTCTGTTGAAAGATCATTGAAAATTTTTATAAAGCCTCATTTATAAGACATATTATCCCAGTATCCTTCTGAATGCTGAACCAGTGCTGCTTTTCCTTGTTTAATAATGCTACATTATTCTTTTACTATAAATAAATTAACTTTAAATTTAATTATTAATTCTACTTCTTTTATGAATTCATTAAATTCTATTTTTGTATTTAACACAATTCTAAATGTATACTATTTATAGGTTTAAGACAATTGCTTTTTTTGTGGTAATTTGGAGTTAGGATACAAATGCTTACTGAGAGGGGAAAAAAGTAGCACATGATCCAGAATAAAATAGTGTTTCCTAAATGATGATATAAAAGGCAGTGATTTTTTTTCCTCACTACATGCCTACCAAGGAGCATTTAAGTCCAACTGTAAGATACCCTTAAACCATATGTGCCAATAGATTAATTTAGAAGGACATGGGACAGGAAATCCTTATCAGCAGGGAGTGTTACTAATTTCTCTTCAATGTAAGTTGTGAGCATTTATTTATAATATAGGTCATGTGCAATGGGATCCCATATTGGGTGTGCAGAAACCTGCCTGAAATGGAAACCTAATAACCCAGTAGAGTCAGTATCTCTTGTAACAACTCCAAAGGCATAGCCTTCAGGATTCCCAAAAGAAAAAAGCCCAGTTACAAAAGTCACCAAACTCAGAAACTCAGAGACATGTCTTCTTTTCTTGCATTTATAATGATCCCCTGAGTGGTAAATAATCACTACAAGCAATGTTACCTAGATGCATAGTTAACATTCCAGCTTTATATTATCTCCAAGAAAACAGACCTATAAATTAACCAAATCCATCAGGATAAGTGTTCATTTAGACATATGTGCCTTTTTATATTTTTTACAAGTGTAATCTTTTTTGCCCAATTTATTTATTTTTTGCCCAATTTATGTTACTTGTACTTCCAACTTTAATTACTATTTTCTTCTTTTTCCATATTTTGCAGGTAAAATATGGAAATTATGCTTTTGTATGGGATGCAGCTGTATTGGAATATGTGGCTATCAATGATCCAGACTGTTCATTTTACACCATTGGGAATACTGTTGCTGATCGGGGATATGGAATTGCATTGCAACATGGCAGTCCTTACCGGGATGTCTTTTCACAAAGGTAAGATTATCATATTGTCAAAATAAGGAGAGAAAAAAATTTAAATACAAATAATTTACATGGTTACCCAGTCTGATTTATTACATTTTGTTTTCTTTGTTAGAAGTGTGTTTTAAAAGATAGCTATAAGCGGCTATCCTATAAAACATTTATTTCGCAAAACATGAACTGAAGTACTATTTTTGTTATAAATACCAAATTTGCTTCATATTATTTGTTTTACTCTCAAAAATTTGATATGCCAAAGAAAGTAAATACATTACTAATTTCAATTAGAATTTAATTAAGCAGAGCAGTGTCTGAGTTTTTAGAGACCAAACATCACAGAGTTAGGAAAACTAATTCATTTCTAAGAACACAAAACTTCAGGGCCAAGTTTAGGTTCTGATATACTGAAGCACATAATGATAAGAAAACTTCCATCTGAATTTTGTAAAAGAAAAGGATAAGAATTTTAACGTCCCCATTTGGTATCAAAGTGGAGATGAAACTGACATCAGAGAGAGTGCTTATTAAGAAATTACACCCAACTCCAAATTAGAATTTTTTATTATAAGCAAATTGCTTACAAAATATTTTAAAATAAATATTTTAGATTAACAATATATATGAAGACTTGGGCCTAAAAGGGATTCACAAAGACATTTCATTCTATCTACTACCAAGGAAAATCGGGCTTAAAGGGAATATCTTCCAGGTAAAAGTATATCTCATGTAACACAGTACACTTTATTTTTTAGATAGTCTTCTACCTGGTCTCTGAAAGTTAATGCCAGACCAGGAGAGCAGTCAGTTACAGATAGTGCCAATGCCCCAAATTTCAAATGATTTGAATTCTATTTCTCCAAGTTTTAAAACAATAGAAAGCCAGGAATTTCATGTTTTAAAGAGAGAGAGAGGGAGAGAACTGGAAATTACTAGTTTGCAATGTGTGTCATAACTCTTTCATTAGCTAACCATAAAAAGCTAACCTCTTTCCTTTTCTGCAAAAAAAAAAAAAAAAAAGGAAGTTAGATTAATTCTAAGGTTCTTTATTCATTAGTTTTTCTGTGTAGCAAAAAATCTCCAGGGTATCAGTGACATAAATTATTTCTCATTGATGAAACATGAAGGCTGTGATTTGGCAATGTTTCTGCTGCAGGCAGTGGGTCAACTGCAGATCTGCTCTATGCAGTTTCTAATGCCAGAGCCCCAGTGGAAGAAACATCCCAGTCTGGATCAGGCTATTCTCATTACAAAGAGCAGTTGCAAAAGAGGCTGGCAGAAACCCACAGTGCCTCCTGCACTTCTTGATTCGACATGGCACATGTCCCATCCACCCACAGACCTCTAACTAAAGCAAGTCCCATGGCCAAGCCCAAAATCAATGGGGCGGATAAGTGTACTTATTCCACATAAAGGAAAGGAGGGAATGAATAAATATGAACAATAAAACAATCTACCAGTGGTACCTTCTGGTTCTAAATAAATTCTAAGTATATGACAAAAGTAAAATATGCATAAACTGAAAAGTAAAATATTAAGGTATAAATAATAATTAATCAATCAAAATACACTTACTGATGAGCAGATTCGAAGGGGAACAACCTGGAAAGTCAATTACACCATAGGGAAATTGCCTCAAAGGCATTTACAGTCTACTTGGAAATACAAAAGCCATTTGCATGCATGTATACGGTTCTGGGTTTGATCTCCAACACGGCAATACATAAATAGATAACTAAATAAATAAATTGTATGAAACAGTAAACAGTACAGACATTTCAGAAAATGTGTGTTTATGCATGTATCTATATATAAATATCAGCTTTGCTTATTTATATTGTGTTAAATGGTGTACATGAGATATTGAAAGAACCGAACAGCATACAGAATGAAGAGTTAAACAAAGGAAATGTGAGTAAAAGCTCCCTGGAGAAGGTGAGCTTTAAACTTGATCTTGAAGGATTAGCAGCGATTACTTGAGCTGGAAGCAAAAATAAATAAATAAATAAATAATTCTTGGAGTAATAATAAAGACTGCAAAAAAAAAAAAAAAAAAAAGAAGTAGAAGACAGTAGAATGCGTTGAGGAAGAATAAGGACATTAAGTTACTGGGAAAAGAAATTTGAAGTTTAGAATTCATATTGTAGGCCAATATGAAGCTCCAAAAGACTTTAATCTATTCTGGAGCCTGAGGTAAAATGAAGAAGGTGACATATTCAGGAAAGTTTTGACATGAAGGATGAATTGAAAGAGCCAAGACTAGAGAAAACCTGAAGGAACGTGATAATGAAGGCCTAGTCTGGAGTTGGGTAGGGTGAACCAGGAGGAAAGAGCAGATGGAAGAGACCCTTCTGAAGGAAGAAGCACAACATTGTTTTAAACTTAGATATAAAGATGAAAATGCATGATTGAATGAAAAGAGATGTAGGGTCTCATGGCAAAGATCAGCAGAAAAGTTTGAGTCTGTAACTTTACTTAGATCACTGAGAAAAGGATTATTGGTTATTGATTGTGGTTAATTGGCTTGTTATCACTAAAGGTGTTCCTTGTTTCCAGACGTGATTTCTAAGTCTTTTATGTTAAAAAAAAAATTGCAATTAAAGAAATATTCAGTAAGTCACACCTTGTTCCATTTTTTATTCTCCTTGGGGTGCTTTATCCATCAGAGATTGTAATTCAAAGAAATGTACTCTAGTGAAAGGTTGAAAAGTAATATTAAAAATTGAGCAGTATTTTCCCTTTGTTTGATAAGCATGATAGATACTGGAGATTTAAATTGTCCATTTCTGTGGAGTTCCTTAGTAATGACACCCTGCAT
This sequence comes from Callospermophilus lateralis, assembly GCF_048772815.1. NCBI lineage: Eukaryota > Metazoa > Chordata > Mammalia > Rodentia > Sciuridae > Callospermophilus > Callospermophilus lateralis. Next base: position 98,744,554 of record NC_135312.1, on the reverse strand, counting down.
CCTGGTTCCCTGGACATCTGGAGGAAGGGAGAGCCAGGATAGAGACATGACCTGGCAGTCATATTCCTAATGATCTCTTTATGCACATGCACCACATTAATTTATGACTCAGAATCCCTGCCCGAATTCAGAAAAAATTTGCACCCGTCCCCTTCTTCTAAAGCCATTAGGGAAATGAGTTTTTCTTTTTTATTAACTGATTTTAAAGTTCACAGATGAATTAAATTTAACCATTGTAGTATACTTTGGAAATTATTACATGCAGCTTTGAAACATCAAGGCTGTTGAGTTGGCTAGATCATGGCTGTTGTCATTATTTTCAAAGAAAATTATAATATTCTGAGTGATTTTTTTTCAGTACTGGGAATTGAATCCAGGGTTGCTATAACCAATAAGCTAAATCCCCAGCCTTTTAATAGTTTATTTGAGACAGGGTATCACTGAGTTGCTCAGATTGGTCCCAAACTTGCAATCCTCCTGCCTCGGCCTCCTGAGTTCTTGGGATTGCAGGTGTATGCCACCTCACCCAATTCTGGGTGATTTTTTTCAAATATTAATTTTTTCCAGTGAATTTATATCTATCTCAAAGAAATTTAATGTGTTAAGTATTATATCTAAAATAAATAATATGTGTTGATATAGTAACTATATTTATTATCTGCTGTTTATATGCCTTTATATGCCTGCTTCTTACACTTTATTTCTTAGGTCCTCCTCGTGTTGGTAAGCTACATGAATTCAGGCATATGTTGGCACATCCCTGATGCCTACCTCCAGGTCTAGCACATAGTAAATACTCAATAAATATTTCATACCTGTGTAAAGGATATACCTAACTCTTTGGTTAGAGATAATCCTATTTATTTATACACATATAAATATTTATGATTTTGATTCATTAATAATTTTTAAAGTCTCCTCTTTTGTTATTGTAATTATTGTTCTTTCTTGGTTTTTACAATTGTTCATATAGTGAGTAAAAATAATAAGAAATAGGAAACAGAGCACTTGTCTTCCTTTCTTCCCAACCCTGTACTGTAAGAACATTTATGCTTTCCTTCCCACAAGGAAAGTAGAAAACGTTCCTTTAACTTGAAAACATGGTCGTAGTTCTTTTACTTCCCATCCAGAATGGGTACTTTTCAAGCATTTCATTCCCTGTTCAGGAAGGAAAGAAAACAGCCTGCATTAATTGTCCATTTAGAGGTTCCAGGATCATACAGCTGGCTGATACTCTATTCACAGTTGGCTAGAAGGATCTCTCGCAAGGGTAATTATAACAAGAAGTTAAAACCGTTAACCAGTTTCCCTGTAGATTATATATATACAGAACTTATGTGTGTGTAGAGAAACTTTTTAAGAAAGGAAATCAATGAAGTGTAGAATTGAAAAGATTTTATTAGACTAGGAGAATTCAAAGATAAAGAGAATTTGTATATGGGAACAGAAACATGTAATACACTTAGAAAAACATGAGGAAATGAAAACAGCCCTTGCGTGTTGAAGATGGAGCCATTGTGTGATGAGAATGAGCAACTTGACTAGAGGTTGTATTGGTAGAGGAATATAGGAAGAGAAGCTAATAGCAAATATGAAACAAAGTTCCAATAGCTGCTACTTATTAAGCATCTACTATGCGAATGATGTGGTGTGTTTCATATAACACTTGCTACAACTCTGTGGATTGTGTTACATAAATTTGAGGAATTTACATAACTTTGAAACTCAAATTCAAAGTTAAGTATCTTGCCAAAGCCACACAGCTAGTAACAAGCAGAGCTGGGCCTCAAACCCCAACAGGAGCTGGTGTCCTTGTTTGCCCTGCACCAGCCTCATGGGCTCTGAAGAGAGGAGTTATCTATATAGAGGAGCATCCAGGGAGACTGGTATTAGGTCAGACAAAGACAGAGCTTAATTCTAGGAGGCCATTTACAAGACTGTTGGGCTACTCTAGCTGGGAAGCAGTGAGCAAATTCTCATAGGGAATGAGAAGAAAGGACTCCAGTGACCACAAAGAGTCTCCTCCCTTCTCCTGGTCCTTCCAGCTCTTATTTCTACCTCTTGATAGGCCACAGTTCCATTTCTAGGTAAAATTAACCTTAAAACAAGTCTAGAAAAGTGTTAATTATTTTTCATTCATGGTATTTCCTACAAATCTACTAGTAGATATTTATTTCAAAGAAACTTTCAATATAGATTTTTATTTTGTCATTTTTCAAATCACATTCACATGTCCCCAGTAATATTGTTCTTCTCTCTCACTGCATGCAAAACATTATTTTTTAAATTATATGTGTGTATGTACATATATATATGTATATGTGTGTGTGTGTGTGTGTGTGTGTGTGTGTGTGTAATTTTAAACCCAACTGATTTCATTTTATCTACATTTTTGTTTTATATCAAGAAAACAAGAGAGTTAGGTGGGTATGTTTACAAAAAGTAAAAAAGGAAAATGTTTGAGAAGTCTCAAAATAAAAGGAAAGCACATGCACTTTCAAATTGAGATAGCATTAGAATAAAATAACGTATATTTATTACAGATTTATACACTATTTTATTTTTAAATTTATCCTCTAAAATGTGAAAGGAAAGTATCTTCTCATATAATATTCATCTATTGAGTAAGGATTAGCTTCTGGAATCTACTGAAAGAAATGTGTTCTTCCTACTCTCTTTAAAATATTTGTTTTAAATTAATAATTCTGAATTTATAAAATATTTGTTTTAAATTAATAATTCTGAATTTAGACAACTTTGGTGAAAGAGAAAAAAATGAGTATGCTTATTTGTCAGTCATTTTCATCTTGCTTTCCTAATCTTTCTGGAACTGTTTTATGACTAATATCTGTGAGTTTTACCAGTTACCCTGATGGCTGCTTCTAGTGTAGACCCTAAATAATTTACAATTATTTTAGTGCTTAGTATAGTTGTTGATATATCTAGTGCATATTTTGAAAATATTCATCATGCAGACATTATATGTATGATTTTAAAAAAAATTTATTTATTCTGATTTGTTATACATGACAACAGAATGCATTTCAATTCACAGTACACATATAGAGCACAGTTTTTCATTTCTCTGATTGTATACAAAGTAGAGTCACACCATTTGTGTCTTCATACATGTATTTAGGATAATAATGTCCATCTCATTCCACCATCTTTCCTACCCCAGTGTCCCCTCCCTTCCCTGATGCTGGGAGCCATCAGCCAAGTAGGTATGACAATTTCCTTGCCAGCGTATCCCCATGTTTCTTTAGTGGAAGGACTCATGGAAATAGGACATTTTGCAACAACATTGCATGTAAGGTGACCTTGCTCAAGGACCAGGGCAGATCCGTATTTAGGGTGTTCCCGGTTTAGCATAATACGAGATTAGGGCGTTCCCATTTAGAATAGGGCGTATCCTGCTGCCTGAGTTGAGTTCTTAGGGTCAGACAGTATATTTTGGGAGACAGAAGCCCAGTGGAGGTGTGGATTTGGGCAGAGAACGTGGATTTGGGCAGAGAACGTGGATTTCCCCAGAACGTGTTTGTAGACGGCTGGTGTGAGTTCGGGAATAAAGAATTGCTGTTTGAACCTACAAGCTGTGTGGAGGCTCGTGATTTGTGCCCAGCCAGAGACTGCGGCATCCTTTCCTCTCTTTTTCCCTATCCAAAGTTCCTCCATTCTTCCCATGCCCACCATCCCCATTATGAGTCAGCATCCTCATATCAGAGAAAACATTTGGCTTTTGATTTTGGGGGCATTGGATTACTTCACTTAGCATAATATTCTCCAATTCCATCCATTTACCTGCAAATGCCATGATTTTATTCTCTTTTAATGCTGAGTAATATTCCATTATGTATATATACCGCAGTTTCCTTATCCATTCATCTATTGAAGGGCATCTGGGTTTCCACAGTTTAGCTATTGTGAATTGAGCTGGCAAAAACATAGATGTGGCTACATTATGATAATATATTGATTTTAAATCCATTGTATATAAACCGAGGAGTGGGATAGCTGGATCAAATGGTGGTTCCATTCCAGGTTTTCCAAGGATTCTACATACTGCTTTCCAGATTGGTTGCACCAATTTGCAATCCCACCAGCAATGTAGGAGTGTGCCTTTCTCCCCACATCTTTGCCAACACTTATTGTTGTTTGTATTCTTAATAGCTGCCATTCTGACTGGAGTGAGATGAAATCTTAGAGTAATTTTCATTTGCATTTCTCTAATTGCTAGAGATGTTGAGCATTTTTTCATATATTTGTTGATTTATTTTATTTCCTTCACATTATATGATTTGACATTAGTTTTATTAATATTGCAAAGTACTAGCCAAATTGTTTAAAAAATCATAGATCCTGACTCTTAAGAAGCATACAGCATTCTCACTGCCCAGCACAGAGCTAAACATCAATACAACAATCCCACTGAGTAGATACTAAAGCACTTCAGAAGTCTGTTTTCATTGTATTTATCATACAACATTTGGGGAACATTTGTCCAAGGTGTGGGAGCATCCTTTATAAACAAGCTCCATTGGTAGACTCTTCTGAGAAAAGTATTGAGGTACAGGGAAGATAAATGACAAGCACAAGGTAGAAAGTTGTGTTTTCTCTGGATAATGAACCTGCAATCTGGAACCAAGGTGCTTTGCGAAGAGCACATTTGAACAGCCTTTTTCTTAAAAGATTTGGGTTATTTCTAGATCTCAGCAAGTATTGTTTTATCTTTAAAAAACAGGGTTTTTTGCAGCAAGCATAGTTATTACAATGATATAAAGTAGGTGTGACTAAAGGATGAGTTTTTAGCAAAATACTTCAGAACTTGGTAGTACAAATGTGTATAGGAAATAAGCATATATGCACATGACTCATGTCCATGCCACACACACATGCAGACACATTCACACACACTCATGCCTGCACACACACACACCCAAAAAAAAAATTACAAGCCTCTCTGGAAAGTCTTTTTATTCCACTATAGTTATAATCACTATATTTACTCAGAACACACATTTTACTCACCAGACATGGCCAGGATAGTCTTTGTTTTAAAAATTCAAAGAGACAATTTGATATCATTAAGGATAATCAAAGAATGTGCTCCTTCTCTAATAGATCCTTAAACTATAGTAAGTTTAGTGATATCATGGAAATAAGTGTATGGGCTTCCGTGATAATTTATGTTTATAGAGTGAGACTTTGGCATGCCTTTAGATGTAGTCCATAATTTAAAAAGTAAAACCAAGAAGGAAAATCAGTGACCTGCACAGAATCTAATTCTTGGTCAAAATAAATGCCCTGGAAACTAATAGGGCAAAGTCCCAGTCCAGTGTCCCTTTTCCAACCCTGTTCTGCCAGTTCCTTTAGTTTTAAAAACAAGTAGATCTTTATCCCTTATCTACTAGTGAAATTAATGTTTCCAGAAGCACAGTTACATAAGGGACCAGGAATATTAATTAGAAAATATGTTCAACAGAACTAGAACATCTGTTTTAAAATTGTCATTTCTCTATAGATATAAAAAGCAGCAGAAAGATGAATAGATTTTTACAGAATGTGTTATTCCTAACTTATAGAGAAACTATGCTATAACCTAAAATTGTAGTTAACATTCATTGAAGACTTACAAGATGCCAGGTACCATTATAAGGACCCTATCAATATTAAGTAATTTAATCCTCAAAATAAATGTGCAAAGTAGGTATTATTATTGACCTCATTTTATGGATGAGGTATCTGAGGTACAGAAAAGACTTGTTATTTTGCAGAGTCAAAAGTTAATAAGCAGCAGAGCCAGGCTTTGAATGCATACTTCAAACACTAGTGTTCTGGTTCATACTGCCACAGTGTAAGCCCATGCCCCAGTGCAGGAAATAGATAATGTGCATTGAAATTGTCGTCAGCCTGCTCAGGTAGCTGTAGTTATTCACATTAAAGTGCCACTGGGCATTTTAGTTTAAATGAAATGTAGATGAATTTCAGAAACAGTATGTCAACTCTGAGTATGCCTTCATTACAAGAGGGCAGATCCATCTGAAATAGAAGCTGTCTTACATCAGACAATCAGAAGGAAACAATAAATGTTTTGAAAATTGAAAGTTGCAGGAGAGTACTACAGTATTTTCTGTCTCATCTTCTTTTGCTACAAGTGTTTCTAGAATCTACTTAACGAAATCTTTAATTTTCCCTTCATGGAAGAATTTAATTTATTATGGCTTATTAATTGGTAGAACCCATAATTGCCTCTTATCTATCTCATTTCATAGTTATTTGAGCAGCTCAAACTAACATCATAATTGGTTAGGCTGTCTGCTCACATGGTGAATGTTTACTAATATGAAACATTATTATTTCTGGGACATGAATTATGGTTAAATAAAAACATAAGAATTTCCATATGGAATAAGACACATAATGCCATCTAGCCCACATAAATCTAACTGTAGCAATGATAATTTCTGTCTTAGTAAAGATAGTTCTCTGTTTTAGCACAAAGTTCAGAAAGATAAAAAATATATACCTCAAAGTATTCATTTACTGTTTTTTTTAATAATCAACTTGCTATGGTCATTTTAGGAAGCTATTTATGTTTCAAATAATGTTAGCAATTATTTAAAATGATGTAAATCCAACATGTTTTATACCATATATTGCTAAACTTTGAAAATAAATGTAAATATTACAGCTTAGTGATATTCTTTCCAATATTCCAAGAAAGTAGGAACATGGAAGTATCATGGGGAGAAGCTAGGAAAATTTTAAAAAATGTAATAGGCTTTCTGTTCTGATAAGATATTCAGTCTTTCTCCAACACAATATTTTTCATAAGAAAACTTTTGTTCTACTGATTTTCTAACATTTCTTTTCCATTAATTACCCAAGATCACCAGAGCACTTTCTGTAAAAGCCACTGACTTCAAGGTATCTCTCATATTCTTTGAGCTAATCAACATGTATGTTTCTAGTGTGAATCTCTTCTTTTCTGTTTTTTAGCAACTTCAGAAAATTGCCAAGCAAATTACCTCACAACCAGGATCTACTCAGTTAAGTGGCCTTGCAACAGTCATTAAGATTGACGAGAGAATAAAGTAGAACTCATAGTCTGAATAGCAGGCCAAACTGTCATAATTTAGGACATGGGGAATCATTAAAGAAGTTAAGCAAAGACTAGCCAAAATTAGAAGTATGCATTTTTAAAAATTAAATTTGTTTTAACCGATACATTAAAATTATACACATTAATGGAGTCCATTATTATTTGATATATGTATACATTAAGTAATGTTTGAATCAGGCTACACATATCTATCTTCTCAGATGTTTATCATTTCTTTATGGTGAAAACATTCAAAATCCTTTCTTGGGTTTTTCAAAATATACAGGACATTATTTTTATCTATGATCACCCTACGGTACAATAGCACACCAGAGTTTTTTGCTCCTACCTAACTATAACTTAGTACCTATTGATTAAACTTTCCCCATCTCCATCTCCCCCTACTCTCTCAGCCACTTGAAACCTCCATTCTACTTTTGACTTCTATTCAATCAACTTTTTTAGATTACACATTTGAGTGGAATCATGTGGCATTTGTTCTTCTGTGTCTGGCTTATTTCATTTCACATAATGATCTCCAGTGCTATCAAATTGTCACAAATGACATATGTTCATTCTTTTTTATGGCTGAAGACTACATTGTATGTATGTACCACACTCTTTTTAACCATTTATCAGTTGATAGAGACTTCGGTTGTTTCCATTTCTTGACCATAGTAAATAGTGCAGTGATGAACATGGAAGTGCAGATGTCTCTGACTTCATTTTCTTTGGGTATATCGCCAGCTGTGGGATTGCTGGATCAGTCCTATTTTTAATTATTTGAGAAACCTCCATACAGTTTTCCATAAAGACTGTACCAATTTATATTCTCACTAATAGTATGCGATCTATTCCTTTTCTCCATATCCGTGCCAGCAATTGTTATCTTTAACCTTTTTGATAGTAGGCATTCTCTCAGTGTGAGCTGATAAAGCATTGTGGTTTAAGTTTGCATTCCCTGATGATTCATGATGCCAAGCATTTTTTCATAGACCTATTGGCCTCTTATATGTCTTATTTTGAAAAATGTCTATTATGGTCTATTGTCCATGTTTTTAATTGAGTTATTTGCTTTTTTGCTATTCAGCTTTTAGAGTTCTTTATACACTGCAAATATTAACCCCTTAACAGGCATACGGTTTACAAATATTTTCTCCTTGTGTTATGGTTTGAATGTAAGATGTCCCTCAAAAGCTCACATGTGAGACAGTACAAGAAGGTTCAGAGAAAAAATGATTGGGTTGTAAGAGTCTTAACAGAACCAATGATAGGGATTAACTGGTAACTGAAGTGGTGAGGTGTGGCTGGAGGAAGTGGGCATTAGAAGCATGGCTTTGAGGTATATATTTGTATCTGGCAAGTGGAGTCCCTCTCTTTCTCTGTTTCGTGCTTATCATGTGAGCGGCTTCCCTCCACCACACTCTTCATCCATGATGTAGTGCCTTACCTTGAGCCCCAAGGAATGGAACTGGTCTTCTATGGAGGGAGACTTCTGAAACTGTGAGCCTCCAAATAAACTTTTTCCTCTGTAGTTGTTCTGGTTGCATCCTTTAGTCACAGTAGCGGGAAAAAAAAAAAAAAAAAAAAAAAAGCTGACTAAAACAAAAATTGATACCAGGAGCAGGGTCATTGCTGTGACTAACCAGACCATGTGGTTCAGAAGCTTTTTGAGTTTTTTTGGATTTGGTGGGAAGAATTTTGAGATGCTCAGCAGTGCAAGCTGGAAATGCTTTAAGTTGTTGTAAGCTAAGTTTAATGGATGATTATGAGGGAGACTTCTGAAATCATGAGCCCCCGAAAAACTTTTCCTCCTCTACAGTTGTTCTGCCCTGGCCTTTTAGTCACAACAGCAAAAAAACTGACTAAATGCCTGGTCTGTTGGTTCTCTCTTCCCTCCAATGATTATTTCCTTTGCTGCACAAAAGATGTTTTACTTTGATGCAATCCCACTTATTTTTGTTTTCTGTGCTTTCCGATATTGACCAAAAAAAATCTTTGCCCATTCTAATGTTCCGAATCATTTTCCTTGTCTTTTTCTAACAGTTTTATAATTTCAGTCTTACATTTATCTTTAACCATTTTGAGTTGATTTTTGTAACTAGTGAGAAACAGGGGTTTAGTTTTATTCTCCTGTATGTGGATATTACCATTTTCCCAGCATCATTTATTGAAAAGGCTGGCCATTCTGAAATGTATATTTCTTCCACCCTTGTCAAAAATAACTGACTCTAGATGGTGGGTTTACGTCTAGGTGCTCTGTTCTGCTTCATTGTTCTATATATTCTTTTTCATGCCAGTACCATGCTATTATGATTACTACAACTTTGAAATAGAAATATGCTTTTTGATTAATCTAGAAAAAATGTATCAAATGAAATAAAAGAGGAATTGATGGGAATGGAGAATGCCAGTTGGGAGGCCATCCTGTATCCATGATACAAATTCCAATTGGAGTTCCTCTGGCAAGTGGAATCCCTCTCTTTCTCTGTTTCCTGCTCAAAAAAAAACCTACCATATGGTAGAGGTAGATAGTTTTAAAATATTAGTTGAGTGAATATGTGCATAACCTAAGCAAAGGAACAAGGCTAAGCTAGAGTGAGGGCAATGGAAATGGAAGAGAAGGGAGAGATCATGTGAAGGCAGTGTTCACTATCCACTGGACATGGAGATGAAAAGAAAGGAGAACCAAAATCCTTACCTTTGCTGGCTGGGAGACAGGGAAGCTAATAATAGAAAAGAAGCTAGAAGAGAAACCTGGTTTGAGAGTTTAAGTGCTAATTTTGATCTAGACATGTTGGGACAGAGGCATTGGAGGAACATAAATCCATATAGGAAGATGACAGATAAATGACAATGTAGGGTGGGATTTGAGGGAGAGGCTGGAGCCCTGGATGTAGACTTGAGCAAACTCTCCTTTAAGGTAATGAAATACTGAGATAAAAAAGAAAAGTTCATAGAAAAAACTTGCTTTGTAATATCTCTTTTCATTTTCCTCTTATTTCCTGCCACAGTCACCATCCCACTGAATCTCCTAGCACATCGTGCCTCCTGTCTTCTAGGAACATGGGCATCCCTTTCTTTCATTTCTACTCACATCTTATATATTCTGTAGGCATGAGCACAAGACGCACTTCAGCATAAAGCTTTCCTTGCAAATTTAGCTTTAATCAAACCCTTCCTTATATTCTATATTTTATCTTCCCTATATCACATTTACTTTTTTTGAAAAGTAATTATTTTGTATGTTCAGACTTGACATTCCAAACATGTTCTAGGTTCTTAGTGTGCAAAGTCTTATAAAACATACTTCATTTTTATCTTCCATAAAAAATAGATAATATACACCTACTAGGCATTCAATAAATTTTGGTTAAGCAATGTTTGAGGAGGAAAAAAGACAATATTCTCCTCACTGTGATTACTAAGGCAACCAACCTACTAGAGATTAAGATTTATGTTTATTTATTCAATAAATAAATATTTATTCAGCTAATATTTAGTGCTTCATTCTGTTTTGCTTTTCTGGAGATAAAATAGTGAATAAGATTGACCAGATAATTGTTTTACTAGAGCTTATATTATGCTGGAAAATCAGAAGAGGAAATATATAATAAATAAGAAAACAAATAAATAGTTTTATATTAGAAATGTGCTACAAAGCAAATGTATCAGGGACAGAGATCAAAGAAAGATTGGTATGAGGGTAGTTTCAGGAGAACTTTGGAAGAGGCAGGATTTGATTATTTGAATTTAAACTTTGAGGGAAGGGTATTCAATGCATAGGAAACCATAAATGTAAAGGCCCTGCGGTGGGAACCAGCTCAGAGTGTTTAAAGAACAGCAAGGGGACAAGGTGGCTCAAAGAAAGTGGGCAAACAAGAAAGTGATAGGAGAGGAAATCAAGGTCTTAATTGGACCTAGATATACTATAGAACCTTGAAAAATAGTAGAAAATTCAGAATGCTTTGTGACAAAAAAAAAAAGGCAAGCAGTTGGAAGTTTTGGAAGGAGGAATATTTACTACTCTGGCTATTAATGTCAAGTAAAAAATATGATAGGAAGTGGGAGGGGAAAAGAGGTCCTAAGAAGGGTGAATGCAGGAAGTTAAGTTAAAAGCTAGTGCTGTATTCTGGGACAGAGGGGACGATGGCTTGCTCTAGAGCCATAAGAGTAATGGGAGAAAGTGGCAGGTTCCCATGTCTAAGGTAGATAGGAAAATAATAGGACTGCCAAGTGGTTTGTTTGTGAAGGGTATAAAGAGGAATCAGGATAAGTTTGTTTGTGAACAAATAAGTAGATCAGCCAAGCATGAGCCCAAAGTTGGTTTAAGAACCTGGGGAAATGAGGCCTCCACCTGGGGTCTGGTAAACTTGAGATTTGTATTAGATTAAACTAAGTTGTATTATAAATGTATATAAATGTGAAATGTAAGAAAAAAGACAAAATAAATAAAATGGCAATTTGAGAGACTAAGGTGCTGGGTTATGAAACACTTCTGTGCTGGGGGAAGGACTTTAGGCTTGATGATTTTTAGAGATTACATTAGCTGGGATTAGAAAGGGATGCTTAAATGATTTGAGATGTACACTGAAATGGATGGGAAGATATTAGAAGCAGCAAAATATAGGCATCATTTATAAAGTTTATAAATTCTATAAATGAGAATGTCTTATGATTCAATTACAGATTTTTGATTTTAAGAAAGGAAACACTAGATCAAATGTTCCTAAGGAGAGAGATTTATCTCAAGTAGTAAAATATCTAGAAGTAGAAGGGGCTCCATGGTTGGTCAGTTCAGAGGATCAACAGGGCAGTGTTAAGGAGTGAGGCTCCATCACTGGTGAATGGAACAGGACCGTCTTCAGACCAGCCTGATCTGTGACTGAAGGATGCTAGCAGCAGCAATGCAGACAACATGCTTTGCTATTCTCATGCAGAAGACAGTGAAAATCTTCTCAAGCATAAATGTAACTCTGTCCTTTCAGCTTAAGTAGTTTTTCTTAGGTTGGATGTTTTACCCCTAGACAGAACAGATCCCCCACAAGAATATATACTAATAGCTTAGGCTAAAGTCTCTCTCTTAGAAGAGTCAACTCTAATATCTCCTACAACAAATTCAAAGGAAGAATTGACAGGTGTTAGAGACTATAAGTAGCCATAGAAAAAGAATCAATACCCATAATAAAATAGCTACCCTTTATTACACATTTATTACCTGCCAGCCACTTCTCAAAAGTTTTCCCATTGACTTGTCCTCACAACACCCCAGGATAGGTACTGTTATCATCCCACTTTATAGTCAAGGGAACAGACAGACTAACTGCTCCAACGATAGCTAAATTATAGTTAATAAATGGCTGAGCCAGGATCTGAACCCAGAGTCATCTGACTCCAGAGGTCACAACCGTAACCAGTTGGCTCTAGCTAAAGTATGAAACTAGAGGGGTGAGTGGCTCCACTACATCAACTAGAATAGTGTAAACAGGAACACAGCAGGGAGAGATCGGGGAAAGTGCATGATATTGAATTTGTACATGTCACATTTGACGTGAAGAAGTCTGTCTGAAAACAGATGAAAGTGTGAGATAGGAGGTTGGGTAACATGAGGAAGACAGACAGATGTACAACCTAGAAATACAAAGTCCTAAAGGGAAAATCAAGAGAAATATGTGCAAAGAGACCCAATTCTTAAGGACTGATATTAGAAGAAAAAAGAGGAAGAGACACTAGGAAACAAGTGGCTAGAAAAGTACTTTATAAGTAATGACAGCAAACAATGAAATCTTATATCTCCAGGTCCTATAGCTAGTCCTGGATGGTGTTGGGTTCCGGAGCTATTTTTCAAATGAAGCTGAACAGCTGCTCTCGACTCCCTCAGCTATGCCTGTGGCCTCCTCCTTCTAACAGAGCAGTTCTCAACCTTTCGCAAGCACCGGATCACCTGGAGGGCCTGTACAGAGTTCTGGCGTCAGCCCTAGCATTTCTGATTCAGAGGCAGAATAATTTTTCATTTCTAATAAGTTCCACCTGCTGCTGCTGATCCAGAGTCTGCACTTTGAGAACCACTGCTCTAACTCATGATCTTTGACTTCCTTACTATTCACAATTCTCATTCTTTCTCTTGCATCTTTTTTCTTGTTTCTTTACTCTTTTCCCATTTTTTTCACTATTTTTGACCTCTGTATTCAATCATATACATATCACGCCCCATGTATATTACCATATATCACCATATTCTTACAAAATGTCACTGGATAATTATTGTACCTATCTAATTGATTGAGAAACTATAGGTTAGAGAATATAGAAAAGACTTCCATATTGAATCAACAAGCCTAAATTACACAGCAAGTTAAAGTTATAAATTTCTTTTTGAATATCATGTGAGTCAGCTTTTTGTCATTGTGACCAAAATAAACAACTCAAAGGAGGAAAGTTTATCTTGGCTCCTAGTTTCAGAGGTATCAGTCCGTGATTTACTGGCTCCAAGGCAGAAGCATCACAGCAGAAGAACAGCATGGTGTAGCCAAGCTGCTCACCTTGTGGTGGCTGGGAAGCAGAGAGACGCCAAAGGCAAGCATAGATAGCAAGTTTTAGTTAAGAAAGTGATAGAGAAGGATTTCTCCAAATAGAAGTAGGGAATCAGAGCTGACAGCCTATGGGAGCAGTGTGACTTGCTTTTTTCTAGACCCCAGAATGCCACACACACCGCCTTTAATTATTGTCTTCTCTTTCTTCCTCATATATGTGGCCAAGGGCAGGGATGTGGAGGTTAATTTTCAGCAAGGCAGAGTGCCCAGCAACATGATGGAAGAGGTTGCAACCCATCATTCTGTCTTTGAAAACCAGTTGTCATCCTCTCTTGACCCCCATCCTTCATTACCTATACTGACTATGGGACCTTTGCCCCTGCCTCAGTTTGCTGAGAAATGTAACACATCCTGTCCACTTAGGCCAGGCAGGGCTGCAGGTGAATTGCTTTTTGGCAAAGAAAGCAGGTGGGATCAGCAAAGTGGGTATTCACACCATTATCATCTATCTGATATAACAACAATGTCGATTCAGATTATAAATTCATCAATGGATTAATGCAATAATGAGAATTTTAAGAAATCTTTAAGGAAACTTTTCTGTTTTATGATTGATTAAATGCCCTACCCCTGGACATGGATGCTTTGGGGACCAATCTTTCAAAACATGAGCCTTTGGGGGACATTCCAGATCCAAATCCTACACCCATCTTCCCTGATTTCACTTATCTAATTTCTTGCAATTCATCAACTAGGGGATCATTTTTAACAACCAAAATCACTTCTCATACTGGCTCTTTTGACCATATTGCACTATTTTTTTTTTTTTGTACTCTTCTATAGTTCTTTTTTGTACCTGTAGAATTCTTATTGATCAGCTGGTTTCTCTTTATTTGGTCTGGTGCCAATCAGTGCTTTTCCTGTAGGAACTCCATAAAATAATATTATTTGGTGCTAGATTTTCACCTAAGCCCTCCTCCTGTTTGACCACTGTCCTTGTAATACATTTTCATTTCTGTTTTTAGGACCATAATTCCTTGAAAGTAAAAATTATGTTTCTCATAGGCACTAAGTCTCATCTGGTTTTCATGGAGACTAAGGAAAAGCAAAGAATACAAGTTTTGTTTTTTGTTTTTTGTTTTTTTTTTTTTTTTTTTTTTTGCCTTAAGGAGGAAAAGAAGTCTCTAATTACATCCCCAAGGCTGTAGTCCTAGGGTTTCCTCTCTGCATCACACCATCAAGTCAAAAAGTCCCTTGTTAACTTAAAATCACAGAACTATAGGCCCTGTAGTGATAATTTTTCATCTTTTTAAATCCATCTTTATCCAGGTCATTGTAAGGAACACAGTTCCAAGCGGAGCAATGAAAGGGCCAGAGTCTTATACCCTGCAAGAATTCGAATTATGGAAAATCCCAGATTTCCTAATTATCAGTCTTGGTTACTACTTTTTACTCATGAACTTATAATCCTCAAATCCTAGTCCATCTCCAAACCTCTGAGAGGTTCAGAATCTTAACAGGTAAACAAGTTTTAAATCAGCACCATGAACAATGAAGAGCTATCAAGCACCCTGCAAGATTCTTAAATACTTGTCTCCCAGTTCCTCTCTAACTACATTCTGAGTACTGGGCTGCTCCTGGGCCTACTTCTGCCTCCAGGCCTTGCTTCCTGCCCTCTGAAAACTCCAGCTCACCTCCCTGCCTTAATTAAATGGCTTGTCAAGAAGGCGAAACCCACTCACTTTTCTTGCCAACTTCCAATGCCTTTTCCCACTAGATGTCAGTCCCAAAGAGACGTTCATCAATCCATTTTCAAGTGGGGAAAAAAAAGAATCAGGAAAATGTATTCAGATGTTAACTCAATGGATTCGATTTTAAAACTGTCATTTGTTCTGAGATCCTATCTTTTTATATTTGGAGAATTAAATGTCCTTTCATTTGGATATGAGCAAATACTTTTTAAATATTTTCATTAAAATAAAACTTGAGAAACCTTTATCAAGCCCTTGGGGGTTTTCCCCTTGAAATCAAAAGATCTTGTAATTGGATAAACCTTGCTCAAAATGACTGTGGGGAGGTAGAGGCAGAGACAGGGGACAAAAAGGTTAGTAAATGTGTAAGCAAGTTGCTGTGTCCAAGTACCTCTGTGACTTCCTTTGTGGAGCAACTCAATGCTTGGTATAATGGGTAACACACAGGAGTTTCTAAGCCAATGCTGCTGACTCTGCCTTTTAGGTTCCTTACATTAAAAAAAAAAAAAAAAAAAAAGAAGAAGAAAAAAAAAAAGGCCTTTGGGATGGTTTATGCAGAATTCTATGTCCTACTTTAAATCTAAGAACTTTTTTGACCTTCAGTGCATGTAGAAAAATGGAAAAAATAAATGAGAAAAGTAGCTTGTTCAAAGAAAAGCTTTCTAAAAAATCTTCAAGCAAAGCTTTTCTGTGTTATCATTGATTAAAGTAAGAAGGTAACAAACTGAAAGCTTTAAGCAGAGTTGTCCCTTGAAACCTTTTATATACATACTACAATTTTTTTTCCATTATGAAACAAAGGCTTATAGAACCAGCCTACTGAATACAGAATGATCAAACTCAGTTTTATTCATATGTGAAGGTGACTATTTGAGGTCTCAAATAGCCATTGTGACCACCATCTGTAAAATCATTTCTCTGAAAACTGGCTACCTCTAGGATACAGATTCCGCCTAATCTCACAAAAGATGGTAGAGAAATCCCTTTAGGAAAGATTTAAATAATGAGCCATTGCATACCACCTTCAGAGTTTCTCACATTTTTTGCCAGCATTGAAAATCCATCTTAACCCTGACAGTAGACTACCAATTGATGTGTTCCCACAGGTTAGAATGTTCCCTTTCTTTTCCACCAAAGATGACCTTGTGTACAGCACCAGTTCTGCGGGCACCACAAAGGAGTTGCTCTTTTGATAACACTGGATTTAAAATTCTCAACTGCCAAATTGCACAGGAAGTATTCCAGAGATGTTGTCACTTGGTAGAGCTTATACTGTACACAACAGATATGCTCCACAATGAAACACCTGGTAAACAGCATCTTTGAATTCTTAAGCTTTCCTTGTTTCTGTATTTTTGCACTTTGGAAATCCATGCAGCTGCTTTTAGGCAGAGCATTTAATATGAGACCTTGCATCACCTCAGTATTCTCATTTCTATGAATATTTTGATGCAGTCCCATTACAGGACTAATATGAAAAAATTGTAAAAACACAATAAAAATGTAAAAGTCAGTCTAAAAGGAAAATATGTACAGAAACCAGTGGACTCAGCCATATATTATATTTAATACATTTCTAGTTGATGTATATTGTTTTAAAATAGAAAACAAACTAGCAATGCTTCATCTCAATTATCAAGTATTTATTAACCACCTACTATGTGCCAGACACTAATAGTAGTAGTCGTATGTAGTAGATTCATATTTGTCAACTGTATGTAACCCAGCCTACAAGCTGCTTGCTCTCTAGAAGGAAGGTGAACCAATGAATGAGCTGCTTTTTGTTCAGTATGATGTTTTCTGAGGCACAAAGAAACCTGAGAACACAGGTGGCCAACTGAGGAAGTCTTCTTTGTGGACTGGACATTGAAAGGTCAATTTAAAGAACAAGTGAAGTTGGTCGACGTTAATGGGCTGAATCATGGAAGTGCTAAACCCAGCACCTCAGAACGTGACTATCTTTTGAGAACGTCTTTTAAAAAGTGATTAAGGTTAAATAAGGTCACTGCAGAGTGTCCCATCCAGTCCATCTGGTGTTCTTATGATAAAAATAAGGCACAGACATGCACAGAAGGAAGACCATGTGAAGACACAGAGAGGAAAGGACCATCTATAAGTCAAGGGAGAGGCTCAGAAGAAACTGACCCCACTAGCCCCTTGATCTCTAACCTCAAATAGTGCTTGTTCCAGCCATCCAGTCTGTAGCATTGGTTGTGGGAGTACTAGCAAATTAATACAATTAATGGCATAAATTACAGGAGCAAGAATCACTGTGTTATATATAGTATGAATCACCCTATGGCAGCAAGGAGCCTGGGGGAGACACACAGGGTCACAGAGGACCCTCTTGTTCTCATTCACTAGGGCTGAGATGCCTGGCCACAGTTCACACTTGATCTTCAGCAGGATCAAAAGCCATCACAGGTTTCCCAGTAATATGAAATATGAAAAGCTCAATTTTATCAAATTTCCTCTGCTTGCAGTGTTGATTATTGATTATATGAGAGCAAGACTTTAGCCACTGGGAGGCCAACCAGAAATGTATTGCAGTCATCTAGAGGAAAGAAGATACTGACCTAAAATATAGTGAAAATAGGAGAAGAAAGTAAACTTGAGAGATCAAGAAAAAATGTGAGGCAATAAAAAAAAATGTTTGTTATAGGACAAAGGATGAGAGCAAAGTTGTTAGCAAAATCTCTGAGTTTCCCCACACCGTCACATTCTCACCCCAGTGTTTAGTCTTCCCCAAATAGTCACATTTCTAACAGCAGAGATGGCAAATTCCACTTTCATTAGTTAATATATTTGGCAACATCTCCTAAGGCACCTGCCAACTTCAGTGTATCTCGAGCTTATGCTCCTGAACTCTGAGACCCGAGAATGCTAAATTCATTCACACTTCTAACAAGAACAAGGATTGAGGCATATTCTATAATTCCTATATTTATAACACTGCCCAGAAGTGTTCTATTTCGTATGTGTGAAAGTTGCCAACAGAAAACTCACAAACTCTCTTAACTTGCATCTCCAGCTTTGACATCCCTGAGGAAGAATAAGCTGCATTCTAAATATAGTTAGCTGAGAGAAAGAATTGGGGGAGCAAGAGAGGAGGAGAGGTATTTTTTTTCCAGTAGTTTGACTGTTTAACCAATGTCTTTCTTTAAACCACATAGTTCTAGTGCATAAAGGATGTGAATGAGAGTCCAATCTGATGTTTTTAGGAGCTCTACTTTTGCACAAAAGATTGCAAGAAATATATAAAGTTAGTAAGTCTCACATAGGTAAAAACTTTATTGACCATCTATGCAGCGTTCAAATATCAGAAAAATTTATTTTTATTATCCCTTTCTTCAAATATTTCTTTCCTTTTAAATGTCAGTGAGCTTTCAATAAAATAAGAGCATGTTTTAGAAAATTGTCGAAGTGTTTCTTTTATCTCTTGGATGTTTCTAATACAGTAATCATCCTTTCCTCTTATCCACAGGGCATGTATACCTAGACCCCTAGTGGATACCTGAAACCACCCAGAGTACCAAACCCTATATATACTATGTTTTTCCCCACTACATGCCCTGCAGCATTGCCACATAGTATAAAACTTAATTTGTCATTTCCATGTTTTATGTCCTGATGTTTCCTTTGTATCATTGTTATTGAGCTTTGGGGCTATTATTAAGTAAAATAAAGATTATTTGAACATAAGTCCTAGATATTACAACAACCTTAATACCCTAAATGATTACTAAGTGACTTAATGTGCAGGTAGCATATACAGTATGGATACACTGAATAAAAGGATCATTCATGTAGTAGTCAGGAAAGAACAAGATGGTATAAAATTTCATCACAGAACTCAGAATGGGGTATAATTTAAAACTTATGAATTATTTATTTCAGGAGTTTTCCATTTAATATTTTGGATATCGTTTACCATGAATAGTTGAAACTATGAAAAGCAAAACTGCAGATGAGGGAAGACTACCATCAGTGGATTTATTGTAACCCGGGTTGTCTAGCAGCCAGCTTTTCATGTTCTACATTTAGTGATCATGTCCTTTTCTTATCATATTTCCCAATTGCCCTTTACTACTTTTATCTTCTCCTTAAACAATGTGTGACTTTCCATGCCAAAAAAAAAAAAAAAAGGAAATTTAAGGAAACATCACTTCATTGTGTTCCCTTTGGGAGCCCAAGCACAAAGAGAAATGATAAAGCTCTGGTCACTGCTTTATTCATAAAACATTTTTTGCAAAGTGCATTTAGTAATTTGCCATTGTAACCACTGGCACTGAGAGCTTTCAGGACCGAGTTCTGACACTGTATTTAGTTCATACTTTGACTGCTCAGCTAAAACTTCCATTTGTATGCATTTATTCTGCTTCACACATTATGTTATCAGTCACTTTCAATATTTCAAAGTCACAGCAGGCTCTTTCTGACACACATTTGTCAGAATGAACTGCCTTGATTGCTATTATTACAGACTACAGTGCCTGAGTAAGGGGGAAAAGCTTATGTAGTACCAGAATATTGAAACTGCCCTGATAAAACAATAGATACAAGGGAATAAAAATAGAATAAATGCATATAAATGGATGCTTTAAAAGGCCAGCAAAATGTAGGGTTATAAAAGAGCCATATAGAATTTTAAAAACCTGTGAAGAAAGTGTAATAAAGTTTTTTTTTCAAAAATGATAAGAAGCTGATTGAAAAATTTCATTGCACAAATGTCAGTGAATAAGTGAATATTGTATACTTCTCTTCTGGTAATCAAGGATTTTTAATAGGCCCTGCTAATGAGTGCTGTCATTGAGAGACATTTCGGTATGAAATCCACTACTGAACAACAAAGGACATAATAAAAACACATGCTTTGACCAAAAATAAGTTCAATAAAGGCTATGAGGAACTAATCAGGCCTTCAGACCCATTACCTCTTTATTGTTCTTGATAAACTGAAAAGCATATCACCCAAAAGAAGATCTTTTACACACCGTTTACTCCACCTTTTGAACTTAACATGCTTCAGAACTGTGCTCCAAAGAATTACTACAGAAATCAAATTAGAATCATGGAGCCACCATGTCTACAGGAATGGTCCTTCTTTAGAATTACTCAAATTTCAAGACTTATGAAAAGCATAGGATTAGTCACTTAAATAAGCAATAATAATTAGTATGTCCAATCTCTTCTTTAAATGAATAAAATACATAAATCTGAAGGATTTTATTAATGTAGATCAGAAAAACAGAAAAAGCTAAATTGTGTTGCTTTTCCTTTTTGAGTAATTATATGACTTTATGAATTTACCTCTCTTCATACATTCCTCAACATATATTTCTAAAATAATAGTTAGAAATCACTGAAAATATAAAATATCCATCTAACAGACCTACAGTTTGGAAGACCCAGTTTTCTTTGACAAAAATATGAAGAAGAATTATCAAAATTAGAAAAAAAAATTAAACTTAAAAAGAAAAAGACCTAGGACATAAATTGCTTGCTTTACTTCCAGAAATAAGATTTAATTATTTCTAAAGATGTTAGGTTTAATCTGAATACTACTTAAAGCCCCCAAATGAAGGGTGGCCCTTTTAATTCTACTTGAATCCTTATAATGAAATGTTAAAATTATACTTACAAAACTTTAGGCAGATTAAATTGTTTTAAGTCCCTCATTGTCTCACCCACTCACCCACTCGGCATCATGAACTTCTTACAAATATTAATGAGTTTTTGGTGCATATTGATTCTTTATGTACTATCTGACTAATAGCATAACTCTAGATTTACAGTTAGGAAAGTAATTACAATGAAATATACACTGATAGAGTTCAAAAAATACTTTGAAAATTTTGAGAAACATTTTCATTTGCATAATTTCCATATTCATAAATAAGTTTTCCATTAAAAGCCATACCTTTTAGGATATTAAAATAAATCTTGAGACTTTTAAATTAAAAATCATTATTCAGAAGGTATGCAGAATATATTATTAAAGTATTTTAAGTCTATATCTTCAGTGCATCCACTAAATTTAAAAGATTAGCAATTTTATTAGAATATCAATTTAATTTTACCATTAAAAATATAATTGATCCTGGAAGTTAGTCATCACTGAAAAAAAAAATGAAATGTTTACTGGAAAAGTCATTCTAGTAAAGTATTTCCCTTCCTAATTAGTGTGTTAGAAAGAATAAATATATTCTGTCTAGGTGCAAACTATTTAAATTTGTTTTCCAAAGAAATATATATTTTAACCTAAACTATATTCCACAGTCTATAGAGATATTAAAAATAACAAGTACCATAAAGATTGAAGGACAAGATGAAACCCTAAAATATATGAAATAATGTATTTCTATTAATCATCTTAGCTACTGTGTTTGCAAAGTCATTATGTCATCTTAGAACGACTGCAGATGATTATATCTAAATTACTAAACAAAATAACTTTAGCCTGTTCATCACCCTGAAGTATTTTCACCAAATAAAACAATAATGCAGAGTGAAACTGTACCACAGATATTTTAAAACAAATCACCAATAACAGAGATTTGATATTTTTAAAAAATTTGCCAATTACAAAATAAAAGTCCTTATCCACAAACATACATCACACTACACAAACTCAGGCACACAACCATTCACACATACTGGTCACTGCACCACTTGCTCTCAATGTGCATTCATAACTACCGTATCAAAAGAACTGCTACGATAAGGAGAGACAACTAAGTCTAGCTGTCATTTTAATAGACTATCCCATGAGAAGTTCAATGTTTCTTGGACCATTTTACACTGGCCACTATTTCAGGCAAGCTCATGATTAATTTGGTATTTGGATAGTTTTGAAGGTGTGATTTTTCATACATGTCTTGCTGCCCCAGGAGACAAAGGGTATCTGTATATGTGTACACAATCCACATCCTCTGGCCTGAGGTAGGTATAGAAAGCCTGGAAATGGAGTAGCTATACCTAGAGGAGTATACATTGATAATACCTACATAAGAGTAGGAAATTTGGGGCTGGGATTGTGGCTCAGCAGTAGAGCACTCACCTAGCATGGGCAGGACCTGGCTTTGATCCTCAGCACCACATAAAAATAAAGGCATTGTGTTGTGTCCATCTACACCTAAAAAATAAATATTCAAAAAAAAAAAAAAAAAGAGTAAGACATTCAGGCTGGGACTGTAGTTCAGTGATAGAGCAGTTGCCTAGCATGTGAGATTCTCAGTACAATATATAAATAAATAAAATAAAGGTCCATCAACAACTAGAAAAAAAGAATAAGGAATTCTTCTTTAGTTAGCCCTATCTTCAGGTGATATTTCATTCGTATTCTTATCCCTTTCCATATACATTTATAATTCTGTCGTCTGCTTCTTTCATGCTTGCACATTTGTAGGAACTGCTTTTAAGTACTTTTAATGATTATAATACTTTAATGTGTTTAGAATATTATATATTATATGTAATACTTAGAATATTTTACGTGTTTTAACAAATACAGAGTGAATGTTGACATTAAACTGTACATTGACTTTGAACCATGGTTATAGATGAAGAGTTCTCACCAAACCTGAGTTTTTCTCAACTAGAAGTGCTCTCTTGTGGCAGTATGTGGTTTGATAGGACATAAATACCTACTACCACAGTATCTTCCCTGGATTTAAAAAAAAGTGGAAAAAAATCATATTCTTTGATTCATACCCAGTGTGCCAAAGACTCAAGCACAAATTTAGGGGGAAAAGTCGATTCCTCTAAATCCAGTCACCTCTAACCTAACTTCAAAGAACTCCACTCAAAGCACTAGCTTTCATTTGTTTTGTTTTCTGTGGTTGCATACTTACTCAACATGTTCTACTTAAGCCTTTCCTTGGGGGACTATCTGGAAGCTACATTCAGGACAGAAATCTATAGTTGGATTGCCTGAGGTTCAAATTTCTTGTAAAACCTAATACAGCTGCCAATTTACTTTTTTTTTTTTTTTTTTTTTTATTTTATTTTTTATTTTTTTTTTTTTTTATGTAATGCAAATTTATTTTTTTTTTTTTTTTAATTGATTTTTATTGTAGGTTGTTCAAAACATTACATAGTTTTTGATATATCATAATTCACACTTTGATTCAAGTGGGATATGAACTCCCATTTTTACCCCATATACAGATTGCAGAATCACATCAGTTGCACATTGATTTACATATTGCCATTCTGGAGTCTGTTGTATTCTGCTGCCTTTCCCATCCTCCGCTATCCCCCCTCCCCCCTCCCCTCCCCTCTTCTTTCTCTACCCCCTCTATTGTAATTCATTTCTCCCCCTTATATTTTCCCTCCTTTCCCCTCACTTCCTCTTGTATGTAATTTTGTATACCCCTGAGGGTCTCCTTCCATTTACATGCAATTTCCCTTCTCTCTCCCTTTCCCTCCCACCTCTCATCCCTGTTTAATGTTAATCTTCTTCTCATGCTCTTCTTCCCTACTCTGTTCTTAGTAACTCTCCTTATATCAAAGAAGACATTTGGTATTTGTTTTTAAGGGATTGGCTAGCTTCACTTAGCATAATCTGCTCTAATGCCATCCATTTCCCTCCAAATTCTATGATTTTGTCATTTCTTAATGCAGAGTAATACTCCATTGTGTATAAATGCCACATTTTTTTTATCCATTCGTCTATTGAAGGGCATCTAGGTTGGTTCCACAGTCTTGCTATTGTGAATTGTGCTGCTATGAACATGGATGTAGCAGTGTCCCTATAGTGTGCTCTTTTTAGGTCTTTAGGGAATAGACCGAGTAGTGGAATAGCTGGATCAAATGGTGGTTCCATTCCGAGCTTTCCAAGAAATCTCCATACTGCTTTCCAAATTGGCCGCACCAATTTGCAGTCCCACCAGCAATGTACAAGAGTACCCTTTTCTCCACATCCTCGCCAGCACTTGTTGCTGTTTGACTTCCTAATGGCTGCCAATCTTACTGGAGTGAGATGGTATCTTAGGGTGGTTTTGATTTGCATTTCTCTGACTGCTAGAGATGGTGAGCATTTTTTCATATACTTGTTGATTGATTGTATGTCCTCCTCTGAGAAATTTCTGTTCAGGTCCTTGGCCCATTTGTTGATTGGGTTATTCGTTATCTCATTGTCTAATTTTTTTAGTTCTTTGTATATTCTGGATATTAGGGCTCTGTCTGAAGTGTGAGGAGTAAAGATTTGTTCCCAGGACGTAGGCTCCCTATTCACCTCTCTTATTGTTTCTTTTGCTGAGAAAAAACTTTTTAGTTTTAGTAAGTCCCATTTGTTGATTCTAGTTATTAACTGTTGTGCTATGGGTGTCCTATTGAGGAATTTGGAGCCCGACCCCACAGTATGTAGATCATAGCCAACTTTTTCTTCTATCAGACGCCATGTCTCTGATTTGATATTAAGTTCCTTGATCCACTTTGAGTTAACTTTTGTGCATGGCGAGAGAAAGGGATTCAGTTTCATTTTGTTGCATATGGATTTCCAGTTTTCCCAACACCATTTGTTGAAGATGCTATCCTTCTTCCATTTCATGCTTTTAGCCCCTTTATCAAATATAAGATAGTTGTAGTTTTGTGGATTGGTTTCTGTGTCCTCTATTCTGTACCATTGGTCCACCTGCCTGTTTTGGTACCAGTACCATGCTGTTTTTGTTACTATTGCTCTGTAGTATAGTTTGAAGTCTGGTATAGCTATACCGCCTGATTCACATTTCCTGCTTAGAATTGTTTTTGCTATTCTGGGTCTTTTATTTTTCCATATGAATTTCATGATTGCTTTCTCTATTTCTACAAGAAATGCCGTTGGGATTTTGATTGGCATTGCATTAAACCTATAGAGAACTTTTGGTAATATCGCCATTTTGATGATGTTACTTCTACCTATCCATGAACAGGGTATATTTTTCCATCTTCTAAGATCTTCTTCTATTTCTCTCTTTAGGGTTCTGTAGTTTTCATTGTATAAGTCTTTCACCTCTTTTGTTAGGTTGATTCCCAAGTATTTTATTTTCTTTGAGGATATTGTGAATGGGGTGGTTGTCCTCATTTCCATTTCAGAGGATTTGTTGCTGATATACAGGAATGCCTTTGATTTATGCGTGTTGATCTTATAGCCTGCCACTTTGCTGAATTCATTTATTAGCTCTAATAGTTTCTTTGTAGACCCTTTTGGGTCTGCTAGGTATAGAATCATGTCATCTGCAAATAGTGATAATTTGAGTTCTTCTTTTCCTATTTTTATGCCTTTAATTTCTTTCGTCTGTCTAATTGCTCTGGCCAGTGATTCGAGAACTATGTTGAACAGAAGTGGTGAGAGAGGGCATCCCTGTCTTGTTCCAGATTTTAGAGGGAACGCCTTCAGTTTTTCTCCATTCAGAATGATGCTAGCCTGAGGCTTAGCATAGATTGCTTTTACAATGTTGAGGTATGTTCCTGTTATCCCTAGTTTTTCTAGAGTTTTGAACATAAAGGGATGCTGTACTTTGTCGAATGCTTTTTCCGCATCTATCGAGATGACCATATGGTTCTTATTTTTAAGCCTGTTGATGTGGTGAATAACATTTATTGATTTCCGTATATTGAACCAACCTTGCATCCCAGGGATAAATCCTACCTGATCATGGTGCACAATTTTTTTGATATGTTTTTGTATCCGGTTCGCCAGAAGTTTATTGAGGATTTTTGCATCTAGGTTCATTAGAGATATTGGTCTGTAGTTTTCTTTCTTTGAAGTGTCTTTGTCTGGTTTAGGAATCAGGGTGATGTTGGCCTCATAGAATGAATTTGGAAGTTCTCCCTCTTTTTCTATTTCCTTAAATAGCTTGAAAAGTATTGGTGTTAATTCCTCTTTAAAGGTTTTGAAAAACTCTGCTGTATACCCATCCGGTCCTGGGCTTTTCTTAGTTGGTAGTCTTTTGATGGTATCTTCTATTTCCTCAATTGATATTGGTCTGTTTAGGTTGTCAATATCCTCCTGGCTCAATCTGGGCAAATCATATGACTTAAGAAATTTATCGATGCCTTCACTATCTTCTATTTTATTGGAGTATAAGGATTCAAAATAATTTCTGATAATCTTCTGTATTTCTGAAGTGTCTGTTGTGATATTGCCTTTTTCATCCCGTATGCTGGTAATTTGAGTTCTCTCTCTTCTTCTCTTTGTTAGCGTGGCTAAGGGTCTGTCGATTTTATTTATTTTTTCAAAGAACCAACTTTTAGTTTTGTCAATTTTTTCAATTGTTTCTTTCGTTTCGATTTCATTAATTTCAGCTCTGATTTTAATTATTTCTTGTCTTCTACTTCTTTTGCTGTTGTTTTGCTCTTCTTTTTCTAGGATTTTGAGTTGAAGTATTAGATCATTTATTTGTTGGTTTTTTCTTTTTTTAAGGAATGAACTCCAAGCAATAAATTTTCCTCTTAGAACTGCTTTCAATGTGTCCCATAGATTCCGATATGTTGTGTCTGTGTTTTCATTTATCTCTAAGAATTTTTTAATTTCCTCCTTGATGTCTTCTATAACCCATTGATCATTCAGTAACCTATTGTTCATTCTCCAAGTGATGCATGATTTTTCCTTACTTCTTTTATTGTTGATTTTCAATTTCATTCCATTATGATCAGATAATATGCATGGTATTATCTCTACTCCTTTATATTGTCTAATAGTTGCCCTGTGACATAATATGTGATCTATTTTTGAGAAGGATCCATGTGCTGCTGAGAAAAAAGTGTAACTGCTTGATGTTGGGTGGTATATTCTATATATGTCAATTAAGTCTAGGTTATTAATTGTGTTATTGAGCTCTATAGTTTCCTTATTCAACTTTTGTTTGGAAGATCTGTCCAGTGGTGAGAGAGGTGTGTTGAAGTCTCCCATGATTATTGTATGGTGGTCTATTAGACTCTTGAACTTGAGAAGAGTTTGTTTGATGAACATAGCTGCACCATTGTTTGGGGCATATATATTTATGATTGTTATGTCTTGTTGGTGTATGGTTCCCTTGAGAAGTATGTAGTGTCCCTCTTCATCCCTTTTGATTAACTTTGGCTTGAAATCTATTTTATTTGAAATGAGTATGGA
This sequence comes from Callospermophilus lateralis, assembly GCF_048772815.1. Classification (NCBI taxonomy): domain Eukaryota; kingdom Metazoa; phylum Chordata; class Mammalia; order Rodentia; family Sciuridae; genus Callospermophilus; species Callospermophilus lateralis. The sequence continues at coordinate 98,717,068 of NC_135312.1, read as the reverse complement.
CACTCCTGCTTGTTTGCGAAGTCCATATGAGTGATATGATTTTTCCCAACCTTTCACCTTCAGTCTATGTATGTCTTTTCCTATCAGATGTGTCTCCTGAAGGCAGCATATTGTTGGGTCTTGTTTAGTGATCCATTCTGCTAGCCTGTGTCTCTTAATTGGTGAGTTTAAGCCATTAACATTTAGAGTTATTATTGAGATATGGTTTGTTCTTCCAGCCATATTTGTTTATTTATGTTACTAAACATGGTTTGTTTTCCTCTTTGATTATTCCCCCCCACCTTTACTGTACTACCTCCCGCTGTTGGTTTTCATTGATATTTTCCATTTCCTCTTCCTGTAATATTTTGCCGAGGATGTTTTGAAGAGCTGGTTTTCTAGCTGCAAATTCTTTTAACTTTTGTTTATCATGAAAGGTTTTAATTTCATCTTCCATCCTGAAGCTTAATTTCGCGGGATACACAATTCTTGGTTGGAACCCCTTTTCTTTCAACGTTTGAAATATGTTATTCCAGGATCTTCTAGCTTTCAGAGTCTGTGTTGAAAGATCAGCTGTTATCCTGATTGGTTTACCCCTAAATGTAATCTGCTTCCTTTCTCTTGTAGCTTTTAAAATTCTCTCCTTATTCTGTATGTTGGGCATCTTCATTATAATGTGTCTAGGTGTGGCTCTCTTATGATTTTGCACATTCGGCGTCCTGTAGGCTTCTAGGATTTGGGATTCTGTCTCATTCTTCAAGTCTGGGAAGTTTTCTCGTATTATTTCGTTGAATAGATTGGTCATTCCTTTGGTTTGGACCTCAATACCTTCCTGTATCCCCATGACCCTTAAGTTGGGTCTCTTTATGTTATCCCATATTTCTTGAATGTTCTGCTCATGGTTTCTTAACAGCTTTGCTGAGCTGTCTATGTTCTTCTCCAGTTGAAATACTTTGTCTTCATTGTCTGATGTTCTATCTTCTAAGTGTTCTACTCTGCTGGTAGTATTCTCAATTGAGTTTTTAAGTTGGTTTATTGTTTCCTGCATTTCCAGGATTTCTGTTTGTTTGTTTTTTATAACCTCTATCTCCCTGTATAATTGATCTTTTGCTTCTTGGATTTGTTTGTGTAATTTATTGTCGAAGTGGTCGAAGTGGTCTTTCATTGTCTGATTTTGCTGTCTAATGTCTTCTTTGAGACTCCAGATCATCTGAAGCATGTATATCCTGAATTCTTTATCTGACATTCCATCTGCTGCAGATATTACCTCTTCTAAAGTTGAGTTGACCTGCATTGCTTGTGGTCCTTTCTTTCCTTGTCTTTTCATACTGATCGCGTTTCTTTCTTCTGGTAGCCACGCCCCCGTATCTGGTGCAAGAGACCTCAGTCGTCAGCACTGGTGGGTGCTGTAGCTGGGAGACCCGCGCCGCGCGGCTCCCGCCGGCTCCTGCGTCAGCGCCGCCTCAGCTCCCGCCGGTTCCCGTGCCGCTGCCACGGTTCCCGCCAGCTCCGTCCGGCTCCGTCGCCGCTCCTGCTAATTTAGAGTCCGCTGGGAAGGAATCTCTTTGGCCGATCTTTGGTGACTTCCCCTCTCTGCTATGGCGGGCCCCTGGCTCCTTGCAGGAGTGACCGAAGGGAGAGGTGGAACTGGCTTGTCTCTGGTCTGATATAATCTCTGGTTTTAGATCCCAGTTCGCTAATTCATAGAGGCTTGGTTAGATTTCCTTCCCATCCTCTCAAGGTGGGGAGCCCTTTCCTGGGTGGGCAGGGCCGTTAGCAGAGCCGGAAGGGCACGTGCCTTCTGTCGGGCCAGGCGGGGACCCTTCTGGCTGCGCTGGGCCGCCGGGGGCTCCCTCAGCGCCAGGCAGATGGCGCCCGCGTGGCTAAGAGCCGGGTGGGGTAACCCTTCGCAGAGCGGGCGGGCCGCCAGGAGTGCCGGGATGGTGAGAGCTGTCTGCCGGCCGGGCAGGGACCCTTCTCGACGAGCAGGGCCGCTGGGGGCGCTTGTAAAGCCGGGCGGCTGCCGCCGCGTGTCTAAGACCCAGGCGGGCGGGGTGGCTGTTTGCAGGGCAAGAGCGGGACCGGCAGGGTAGCCGGGATGGCGGAAACTGTCTGTTGGCCGGGCAGGGACCCTTCTCGCCGAGCAGGGTCGCCGGGGGCGCTTGTAAAGCCGGGCGGCTGCAGCCTCGTGGCTAAGAACCAAGCGGGCGGGGTGGCTGTTTGCAGAACAAGAGCGGAATGGCGGGAGCTGTCTGCCGGCAGGGCGGGGACCCTTCTCGCCGAGGAGGGTCGCCGGGGGCGCTTGTAAAGCCGGGCGGCTGCAGCCTCGTGGCTAAGAACCAAGCGGGCGGGCTGGCTGTTTGCAGAACAAGAGCGGAATGGCGGGAGCTGTCTGCCGGCAGGGCGGGGACCCTTCTCGACGAGCCGGGTCGCCGGGGGCGCTTGTAAAGCCGGGCGGCTGCCGCCGCGTGTCTAAGACCCAGGCAGGCGGGGTGGCTGTTTGCAGGGCAAGAGCGGGACCGGCAGGGTAGCTGGGATGGCGGAAACTGTCTGTTGGCCGGGCAGGGACCCTTCTCGCCGAGCAGAGTCGCCGGGGGCGCTTGTAAAGCCGGGCTGCTGCAGCCTCGTGGCTAAGAACCAAGCGGGCGGGGTGGCTGTTTGCAGAACAAGAGCGGAATGGCGGGAGCTGTCTGCCGGCTGGGCGGGGACCCTTCTCGCCGAGCAGGGTCGCCGGGGGCGCTTGTAAAGCCGGGTGGCTGCCGCCGCGTGTCTAAGACCCAGGCATGCGGGGTGGCTGTTTGCAGGGCAAGAGCGGGACCGGCAGGGTAGCCGGGATGGCGGAAACTGTCTGTTGGCCGGGCAGGGACCCTTCTCGCCGAGCAGGGTCGCCGGGGGCGCTTGTAAAGCCGGGCGGCTGCAGCCTCGTGGCTAAGAACCAAGCGGGCGGGGTGGCTGCTTGCCGAACAAGAGCGGAATGGCGGGAGCTGTCTGCCGGCAGGGCGGGGACCCTTCTCGCCGAGCAGGGTCGCCGGGGGCGCTTGTAAAGCCGGGTGGCTGCCGCCGCGTGTCTAAGACCCAGGCATGCGGGGTGGCTGTTTGCAGGGCAAGAGCGGGACCGGCAGGGTAGCCGGGATGGCGGAAACTGTCTGTTGGCCGGGCAGGGACCCTTCTCGCCGAGCAGGGTCGCCGGGGGCGCTTGTAAAGCCGGGCGGCTGCAGCCTCGTGGCTAAGAACCAAGCGGGCGGGGTGGCTGCTTGCCGAACAAGAGCGGAATGGCGAGAGCTGTCTGCCGGCAGGGCGGGGACCCTTCTCGCCGAGCAGGGTCGCCGGGGGCGCTTGTAAAGCCGGGTGGCTGCCGCCGCGTGTCTAAGACCCAGGCATGCGGGGTGGCTGTTTGCAGGGCAAGAGCGGGACCGGCAGGGTAGCCGGGATGGCGGAAACTGTCTGTTGGCCGGGCAGGGACCCTTCTCGCCGAGCAGGGTCGCCGGGGGCGCTTGTAAAGCCGGGCGGCTGCAGCCTCGTGGCTAAGAACCAAGCGGGCGGGGTGGCTGCTTGCAGAACAAGAGCGGAATGGCGGGAGCTGTCTGTCGGCAGGGCGGGGGCCCTTCTCGCCGAGCAGGGCCGCCGGGGGTGCTTGTAAAGCCGGGTGGCTGCAGCGGCGTGGCTAAGAACCAGCCGGGTGGGATGGCTGTTCGCCTAGCGAAAGCAGGGCCGCCAGGGTAGCCGGGATGGCGGGCGCTGTCTGCTGGCTGGGCGGGGACCCTTCTGCCGCGCTGCTCTGGGCCGCCTGCCGCTTGCAGAAGCGGCGGGTGGCCGCGGGATTGGACTCTGAGCCCGCGCTGCCAGTCAAGTTTCACTTGTCTGGGGCAAACTGTCACGTCTATTAAACTTACTAATTCTCGGCAGGTCTCCTTTCAACGGAATTTTGCTAGAAGATCCTCAGTAGGTAGAATGTAGCTGTTTTAATTGGTGTTTCTGATCCCGTTAATGTGGAGATATTGAAAGTGCAGCTTCCTCGCCGGCCGCCATGTTCTCCCTGCCAATTTACTTTTGAGGGCAATCAAGATGTTCATTAGTAATTGAGTTGAAGCAGAGAGGAACTTCATTTGTACCGAGTCAGTGACCTGGATCGTTTTCAGAATGAGTGTTAAGCTGAAATGGACCATTCGTTTCTACTTCCATTGGGATCCTGCACAAAAAGGTTATTGCTCTTACCTTCTTCCATCAACAGTGACAGGATTTTCAGGAGCAGAAAACAAGACTTCATGTTGCCTCTTGTATCTTAAGATAGTATTGATTTGTGATTTCTGGTCAATCCTAGAGCACGAGGTAAGCCCTATCATTTTCTACTGACCTGTTAGATTAATTCCAACAACTTTGGAAGGTAATTGGAATGCTATGACAATATACTAGGGTGGAGCAAAGGTTTCAGAAGTGGATAAAGGAAATAATTAAATAGGCATATCTAAGCAAGGTCTATATAAAACTATGGGAATTCAGTAATCCATAAAGCAGTATTGTATCTAATATTGAAATAATAATGCCTTAATAATTTTAATAACAAAGGCCATATAGGATGTACTATATCCAAATACTATCCTAAAACCTTTTCATATATTACCTTTTTTTACATTCACGAATATATAGGTGAAAGAACTGGAGATTACCAAGAGGTCAAGTGTTTTAAGTAACTTGCCCAAGGTCACAGGAGTAGTAAGTAATGGAGCTGGTATACAAACCCCAATAACATGGCTCCAGAGTCCATGCTCTCAACCACCACACCCTATTAGCAGTTTTAAGGACTCATGAAACAAGCCACCAAGGTTATATTGCCTTCAAATTCTAAGTTGCCTCTAGAGAAATAATTAATCATGGTGGATGTGAATATTCTGTGGAAAAGCAATGACCTCATCATTAGGACATTTATTTTATTTTTATTTTTATTTGATGGGGGGAGGGTACATGCCAGGGATTGAACTCAGGGGCACTCAACCACTGAGCCGTATCCCCAGCCCTATTTTATATTTTATTTAGAGTCAGGGTCTGACTGAGTTGCTTAGCACCTCACTTTGCTGAGGCTAGCTTTGAACTTGCAATCCTCCTCTCAGCTTTCAGAGCTGCTGGGATTACAGGCATGAACTACCAGGCCCGGCAGGACATTTTATTATTTCATAGTGCTCAATCTCCTGTGATTTTTTTTTATTTTATTTATTATGACAGTGGACTGCGTTAAAATTCTTATCACACATATAGAGCACAATTTTTCATATCTCTGGTCCTGTGACTTTTTTTTTTAACAGAGAAACTGAAAAAAGCAACTCAAACAACTATTTTTACCAAAAATTTGTGAAAGAACTTGAGAGTACAAGCTAACGCAACTGGTATCAGTTAACACAGAGTGGCCTCATGGAGAAGGTATTCTCCACACTATGATGGAGTCTCCAGGTCCCTGGAGCAGGCATTGAAACAGGTCCTAACAGGCATAAAGGCTGAGCCAGTCCAGCACTAGCTTCAGCCCAGCACCAGGAAGACAGTCCAGCATACCATCTTAGCAGCAGTGGCCACAATAGCCCAGGTAAGGAGATACACTTATCAGGCTGCCAAAGTTTGCAAAACCTTAAAATCAAACAAAAAGTAAAGCTGAAAACTAGAGGGAAAGGGCCATACGACATCTCAAAATCCAAAAATTCATGTAGAACTTGTGCGGTGATCCCCAAAATGAAAGTTCGGAAGCTACAGGTCCAACACTTACAGGGTGGGTATGGAGCCAAATGAATGCTGCTTGTTTCTAAAATTGTGAGCACAACTTCCTGCCTTGTGGAAAGCAGAAGAGAAACACAGATTACATATTCACCCACAAATTATTAATAATATTTTCTGCACACTTTTTGGATATTGTCATCATATCATAATTTTTTTTCATTTAAAAAACATACATATGTACTGAAACTCAAATTGACAAATAAAAAGTTCTGATATTAAAAAAAGAGAAAGAGAAAACTTCAATTTGATAAATATCAGGTCTTAAAAAGAATGGAAAATTAAACTGCCTTTTCTAGACTTTTTAAATTTTGTCTTTTGCAATAAATTTCTTTGCACTAAATGATTGACAGACTAGAATAAAACATCAGAAAGAAGAGATATAATGAAGATTTAGCAGGCAGAGTGCAGACCCAAACTTAGCTGAGTCATCAGCAGGAATTTTCATTCCCTCTTTTAAATTTTAAATTAGACTTCACTCTTAGGAGAGCTCAGTACTGGAGATGTGTGAGCTAGTTCTCAAATTGAAAAACTTATCGAGATATAAGATCTGACCCTTTTGTAGTATTATCATTTTAAAATAAGTTTCTAATGCCCTCTTTTTGCAAAAGAATCTCTGATTTACTTTAAAAACTGGCTCTCCTATGACTCAGTATTGAGCATGAATATCAGCATTGTTATGATAATAGTTCAAAAATAAAACTCAGGGACTCTTTTCACTGGTAGAGGCCTTTCTGAAGATCTCCTTAAAAAAAAAAATAAAATAAAAGGAGGAATCAAATAATTTTAATTGAACTTAAAAACGTTATCCATATGTTGCCAAAAGCTCAGTCTGTGCCTGATGCCAATTCAATAATGAAGACAGGATTTTTTGAGAAAAAGGAAAAGGAGGTTTATTGCTTTGCTAGCAAAGGACAAACACAGAGGACTCCTCTCCCAAAGGCTGTGATTCAGCAGGAACCAAGGGAGCTTTTCAAGGGGTGATTCAAAGGCTATGTTCTGGTGTGTTCTCTGTCTGGAGTTGTAATTCACTTGTTAATTTGGGAGATGGTCATTTATGAGATCTTCTGGTAATATCCCCCAAGTCTGGATTACTTGTTCTTGTGGTGGGTGTGTGCTGAAGGACAGATAAAGCTGCCTAAAACAGGGAAGAAAAATAATCCTGTTTCCCCAAGGTTAGGGAGGGAGAGAGATTAGGGAGGAGCAGGGAAAGGAAGAAAAAGAAACATGTCCATTTTAAAAATAAGTTGCCCTGGCAGAGCAGCTAGGGCTATATTCAAAGCCTAAAGTGGACCACTGTTACACAGGAATTATTTCTGAGTATTCTCATGTGAAAAGCAGGGAAATCCTGTATTTCTAGCTACATTTTCTCAGTGCTTTAGTGTCAGTTCAAATGCTATCCCAGTCAAAATAACTCCTATATATGTAAAATTATGGTTATTTCTCAAATTATACTCTATTTCTTTAAGTGAAACTGCACTTAAATGGTGTTATTTTGACTTGCCAGTAGATACATGTAGTCACCTAAAGAAGTTTTAAACTATAAGTGTTTGATGTCAGAAGAAAGAACATTCTGTAACTTTATAGAGGGGGGAAAAAGTAAGAGAAATACTTTAATTCAAGGGGATATGTGTGCATTAGAAATGATTGCAGAGTACAAACTTATTTTATTATTTTAGAGGAAACTACTGTTAAAAACAAAATGAGAAGTCCTCTATCAAATGGACTTAGTAGTCATGAATCTGCCCCCCAATGTGTAAGCAAAAGTTTTTTAAACTATCTTAAAAATGAGACAGGTAAATAGATCTCAAGAATTGTGAAGATCTGAGATTTTTATCCTACTTTCCAGCTACCAATTTATTGTTGGCAGAAGACATGAGACTCCTGAGTCTCAAACAAAAGACTTTCTTACTCAGAGCACAGCAGACAGCATGAGTTCTTAGTTTCCCCAGTTCTGCTTGCTCCCAAATCTGCTGTTGGTAATGTAGAGGCAGACCCAGATGGATTCTGCTCATAATGTGGGTTTAGAAACCCAAATCCAAACAGAGACTGCTAAAAAAAAAAAAAAAAAAAAAAAAAAAAAAAACCTGTCCAAATATTGTCCAGAGGGACACATCATCTCTATTATTCCGTGAAGAAAAAAGAAATCTAATCTACCCTATGATCTAAAGAAAGGTACAAACTCTTTTCCATATCAATTGGCCATAAAAACATCCTTGAAGTGTCCTAGACAAACGCTATCACAAGACATGGAGAAATAAAATGGAGAATCGCTCACCAACAAAATATTATAATCAATCGTCACTATTCACAATTCTGCATTTGAGAATTTGCTTGTTTGCTAAAAATTATTTGTTACCCTGCAATAAATACTTACTTGACTTTCATAATCCATTTTCAGACATGTACATTGTGTTGAAAATTTGAGTTGCCTGATGCTCAAGTTCCCACTTGAAGTCAAATAAGCTGGCTCTGAGGTATTTGTTAGTCATCTCCATGTTATTATAACAAATACCTCAGAGAATCAACTTATAAATAAAAAAGGTTTATTTTGGCTCACAGTTTTAGAGTTTCAATCTGTCCTGTAGCAACACCTCATTGAGGGAGCATAAAGAAGTGCAAAACTGCTCACCTCATGGCCAGATAGCAAAAGAGAAAAAGAGGGAAGAGACTCAGGTTCCATAGTCCCCTTTGAGATCATGCCCCCAGTGACTTAAAGCCCTCCTACCAGACTCACCCCTTAAAGTTTCTGCTACCTTTCAATAACACCAAGCTGGGGTCCAAGCCTCTAATACATGAACCTTGCAGGGAACACTTATGATCCAAATTATAGCAGGAACAGTCTACCATTCCATTCTTATTCAGTAAATAAATGTCCTATTTTTTTTTGAGACTACTTAATGTCATGTTTGTTTTTTTTGCCTTTTTTAGAGTGTGTGTGTGGGGTGTGTGTGTGTGTGTGTGTGTGTGTGTGTGTGTGAGAGAGAGAGAGAGAGAGAGAGAGAGAGATATTTAACTATTTAAAATGGCACTTAATAGGGCTGAAGTATTTTCTTGTATTCCTTAAGTGCAAAAAGGCTATGGTGCATCTTTAGGAGAAAATATATATGCTAAATAAGTCAATTCAATCCTGAGTTATAGTGCTATTGACCATGAGTTCAATGTTGGTGAATCCAAAGTATATATTACATAAGGCATCTTTAAACAGAAACATGCATAAACAAGGTATATATTGATCTGCGGATGAAATGTTATAATCTAATCCTGTGTCTCTCCCAGGTGCAATGGTTGCGTATTTGCTAATTCAAGGATTCACAGTAATTTTATGGAGAATCACTGTTGTGAATAATAAGGGTCAGCTCTATAGTCAGTCACAGATGATGGCTTCCTGCTTTCACTCTCACTCCCTACCCTCAACAAGACAGCAAGAGTGGGGCTGGGGATGTGGCTCAAGCGGTAGCAAGCTCGCCTGAAATGCGTATGGCCCGGGTTCGATCCTCAGCACCACATACAAAAGATGTTGTGCCCGCCGATAACTAAAAATAAATATTGAAATTCTCTCTCTCTCTCTCTCTAAAAAAAAAAAAAAAAGACAGCAAGAGTGATCCTCATAAAACCTAAGCGAGATGATGGCTTGGCTCTGTTCAGAGCTCCCCAGTGACTTTCCCCTTTAGTATCAGAGGAAAAGTTACCTCAGTGGTTCTACCCACATTATCTGGGCTCCCAATCTTTCCAGCCCTTTCCACAGAGTTTCTGACCTCAGTTTCTTCCAGTCTCCCCTTTGCTTCTTCTGCTCCAGCCATCCTGGCTTTCTTACTGATTATGGAACATCCTAGGCCTCAAGACCATTTTGCTTATTTTCCTCCACTTAAAAAGCTCTTGTTCTTTTACTAGACACCCAAAAAACTTTCTCCCTCATCTCTTTGAGTTATTTACTAAAATGTCATCTTCTCATTAAGGCCATCAGTGACCAGCCTACTTATGAACCTGTCCTTCCCAAATTAGTCCTACTCTCTAGTCCCCTTCCCTGCTTTATGGTTCTTAAGAGCACTGGCACCATCCTATAAATATTACATTTGCATTTTTTTTGTCTATATCCTTCCCACAGAATGCAGGGATTACTGCTGTTTTATTTGTAGTTGTGCTCTCTACAGATACTTAATAAATATTTGTCAAATAAATTTAAAAATCTCATGGAGTTTTCAGGCTTTCCTTTTATTTTATTTTTTTTCTTCAGTAGAGTAAGCTTTACCTATTCTGCTCCTGAAGAAAGCACCTGAGAACATGTCTTTGAAACACATAAATAAACATTGAGAGTCAGGGCTTGAGCTCAGCAACGCTAGAAAGCTAATTGGAAAAAGGCAGCGGGGTGTTTTCAAGTTGTCTTGGAAAGAGAAGAATGGTGAATCTCTTCATTTTTTATGTTGACAGCAATGTTTTTAGTAGCATGAGAGTTGATATTAGACAATCAAAATAAAAATGCTTTTTAAAAACCCTACTCACCCACAAAAAGGTGTTGTTTTCTCTTTAATTTCTGTATCCAGTAGTACCAAATCAAACTACTCCTTCATGAAGGAAAACGAGTGCTTTTTCTTTAGAAAACAAAACAATTAGATTCTAGCTAAACTGCCCACAAAACATGAAATGTTTCATTTAACTAACTGAGAAGACACAGCTTGTTTAAATCCTAAATAAAGAAGCAATCTCCATTAATGGAAGGCAGGTCCCTTGCAAGCATGTTTCTCTCTGCGCCCAAACAGATATCAAGTGAACTCATTGTACTTCAGTGGGTTGCCACAGACAACCACAGATAAATGGAACAAACACCAGGCAAACTTTGAAACGGGCAGTTTAGTGTGATGTCACCTCTAATTCTGAGTCTTACCGTAGAGTTATGTTCTCACAGTACTAAAACCCAAATTTCTCTAGGCCTCACCAACTGGGGAGCGCGAGCAAGGCCTCATCATCAATAGGAACTTTAAGTTCAGGCCCCATAAAACAGCATAGGGCCTCCGGCCCGCCTTCAATGTTTCAGACAAGTATGGGGTTGAGGTGTTTATGAGGAGTCCTCTTGAGGTATCCCATCTACTAATGTAATGCCTTCTTCTCCCCAAATCTGTTAAGAGTAGAATTTTGGCTGCTGTAGCTCCACATAAACACACACACACACACACACACACACACACACACACACACACCCCAAGGGTGAAAACCCTTGAGAACTAAAGCAGAGCAAGGTTCCCCATGGTATTCACTCCACTCCGCTACACTGCATCTCAAACAAGAACATTGCCTTCCTAAGGTGGGCCATACTATGGTGCTCTGTAAGAACAGCACTTTGTGCCAGTGGTGCACGCCTGTAATCCCAGCAGCTCAAGAGGCTGAGGCAGTAAAAAATTTTTAGAAAAGAAAAGAGACTGAGACAGGAGGATCATGAGTTCAAAACTAGCCTTATGAATTCAGTGAGACCCTGTCTCTAAATAAAATACGAAAAAAGGGCTGGGGATGTGGCTCAGTGGTTAAGTGCCCCTAAGTTCAATCCCCAGTACCAAAAAAAAAAAAAAACAAGAACAGCACTTTGCATCGTAGCACCTTCCCTGTGTAAATGGCTCAAGAGAGAGAAGGCACTGTGCCAGAAAATATATTTACCCATACACACATATTCTTATGTATTGTGTACATCTATGAATATAATATGCCCGTGGAGAAAAAGCCATACAATACAGGCAAAGAGCTATTGTAATATAAGGAAGCTAAATGACATTACACGGTATAAGGACCAGGAAAATGCCTCATGATAAGAAAAGCTTTCTGTAGACCTTAGTCTATGGGTGGTATGGATGTATCATCACCCATTATTTAATTCATGGCTAGAAAAAGATTATCTTCTCAGTTCCCTGATTCCTATATTTCAAGAAGGCAATTTAAATCTTAAGTATTGGTGGGCTTACTTGAAAATGTTCTCATATGAAAAGTAGTTACGTCTGCTATCTCAATGAGAAAATGTGAGGAACTGTGTTAGTCTATACTATATGCAATAATCTTTTTCATACATCACCTGACTTTAAAAGATACCTCTGTTCAAAAGCATCCTGCTTTTACAGAACCTAAATTTGAGCACCATGAAGGACAACAATGCCAGGTAGAGGGAAATGTGTAGGGGTGAGCTGTGAGTCAGCAGCTCATAATAGGGGTCAAGGATAAACCCTCTAATAAAGGACATGTGAGCAAAAACCTGCAGTGATGAAGAAGTAAGCCACATACACAGCAGGACAGGAATATTCCAGACAGAGGGAAGTGCAATGCAAAAGCCCCAGGTGGGAGCCTGTACATGCCTAAGGAACAGCAAGGAGGCAGGGCACAGAGAGCGAGAAGAGGAGTCATCAGAGTCGCTGTGTCACAATGTTGGGACTTTGCTTCTTAGTGAAAGGAAGGCACTAGAAAATTTTGAGCAGAGGAGTGATGCTATCTGAACTGAAATCTGAAAAGACCACCATGTTTTATAGTGGACAACACAGAGGCAGATGATGACCTGGACCATAAGGGCAACAAGAAAGGGCATAGGAAGCGTGGTGTGGTTCTGAATGGGTAAGGCCGAATTTGCTAAGACTGGACGTGGGGTTTGAGCAAATGGTGCACAGTTGAGCCTCAGTCCAAGTTCTGAACAGCTAGAAGGGGAAAGTGTCATACGATGAGATGGGAACCATGTAGGAAGACCATTTGGGGATGGGGCACCTGAAAATAAGCAGATTAGAAGAGAAAATTTGGACATGGGACTTTTGAGACAATGGAGTTCACCTGATTTCTGTTAGACTTGCCTCTGCTACATGATCTTGGTGCTAACTCAGTCCTTCAGAGGCTCAATTTCTTATTCTGTATCATAAGGATTGTCAAATATAATGTTTAAGTTAAAGTTGTGAAGAATACACAAAAGGACAGATATAAGGTACCTACAACATAGATTTCAGTAAAGTAAAATAAAATGAAATATAATATATAAGTGCTTCATAAATGATGTTTATCATAACTTTCATGAAAGTAGGTGTGGGGTTTCTTACAGCACTATATGAATTAGTTCCTAAAACATTTCTAAGACTGAATTTTATGAAATAAATTCTAATTAAACACCTAGAAAAGGGAACCCCTCTCACATGCCATCCAGTTTGCATGTTCATCAAAGCAACTTGTCCTTTACATTAACTCTCTTTCTGGGTCTGTACTATTCTGATTCATTGGCCTCTTGTCATTCTCCAAAATTACTAATTTATAATCTCTTCCCTAAATATTTGTTTACTCTAAAGAAATTATTGCTGAATGTGGGTAGTGTCTTTCCTTCATTCATTCTGCATATTTTTGGAAGGGGACAGCCTTCAGCTCTCTTTAAGGTGGGCCTTTTGTATACCTTCATCCTGCATTCTACTCACAAAACCAGTGCACATACTACAGTGAGATCTTTTTCCCACCCAGCATGCCCCAGTACCTGAAAATGTTGTTCCTCTGGGCACCTAAGTTAGGTGCCAATGAACTACTTTCAAAGTCAATTTTAATTATTTGAACTGCTGTACGTTTTACATTCATTAAGTTGCTTGGCTAGTCCATACTTCGTCTGTATCTTCTTAGGTTTACAGCTTCATTTGCTAGACTGACCACATCTCTCCTTAGCCAGGCCAATTTGGGGGATACTTCCAATGTTCCTGAAAAAAAATTAAGAATTTACATATCACCATGCTTTTTACTACTCCTTCCTGAGCTACCTGTTTTCTTTACCCATAAGAAATATATAGTATACTTCTGGTATGACTCAGCACCATGGACAGCCAGAGGAATGAGAAGTTATGCTCCATATGTGTACAATGTACCAAATGTATAATGAATTAGAACAAATAAAAATTTAAAAAGAAATGTTATTCTGATTTTAAAATGCAGCTCTTAGATGGCTTCTTCCTAGAAGTCACTTCATCTGCATTTATTCAGCCTTACATACTATCAGAGGGAATCTTTTCTGCTGCAATAACAGAATATGACAGACTGAATAAATTATAAGCAATGCAAGTTTATTTGGTTCACAACTCTGGAGGCTTGGAAGTCCAAGAGCAAGGTAAGGCTGCTGGCGAGGGCCTTCAGCCTGTGTCATAATATGTCAGAAGAGTAATTGAACCCAAGGGTAAGAGAGAAAATAAGGTTGAACTCATTCTTTCCATCAGGAACTTATTCCTGTGATAGCTAATCTTCCCCCTCAATGACATCCATCCATGACCTAATCAGCTCTTCGGAGTCCACTTCTTAATAATGTCATAATGACAATTAAATGTACATAAGAATTGTGAAGGGAACATTCAAACCATAGCAGTGTTTTAGCAGAATACCTATGTACATTTCCTCAATTGATCATAAGTTCCTGAAAGGCAGGTATGCCTTATGTTTTATTTCCCCAAATATCTTTGAATATAATACATGGTCAGTAAAGTCTATTTGAAATAATATACTTCTTTTCCTAATATTATCTTTTAGTTTTTTTCTACTAATCTTCATTGTGAACATTGGTCTGATTCAACATTTCATACTAGTTTTATGCTGGTAAACACAGTTTTATTAACTCGACCAATTTGGGCTCCCTCTGTTGAACTTTTATTGAATTTGGACTTGGGATACAGTGAATTAATGTGTAATCCCTTCCCCAAAGGAGCTCACAGATGGAAAATAAAAACTGAAAAGTAAGCAATATACTGTATGATATATATTGTGGCCGTCTTATCTTTATGTATGTAAGCATTTAAGGAGATTTAAGGGAAGATGGAGTTTGGAGTATCATTATACTAAATTTGGACAAATTGAAGAGTGCAATAAATATTACAAGCACTTACAACAGTGCCCTGCATATGGAAGCATTTAATAAGTACTGTTTGTTGAGTTAGTTATGTGGTGGCTATTATAAGGTAAGTTCAGAGGACAGCAGAGGTAAAGCTAAAGCACTTTAAAGTGCACCATGATGATATGACTTTCCTACTGCATTAATGACCTTGGGTTTTAGGCACTTTTTTCCTCATTTGAGAACTCCCTGGATCTCATCTGAATAAGATCATGAAAACAGTAAGACCAAGTAGTTTCCCAGATGATTGGAATGTCTTCCTAACAGCCGTTTTCAGTAACTAAAATAAACAAACAAAAAAAACCCACCTACTTTGGAAAGTGAACCTGCAGCATTAATGTAAGAAAGGACAAAAACAAAATCTTTATGAAATTATTTTTAAACATTACAACCCTTCTTCAGATGATTGCCAAATTTCAGGTTGATATCAAGTGTCCTCCTTTTGTTTATAACGAAAACAGAAAGTTTTCATTCAACAGTCAGTAGTTTACTTACTAACTGAACAAACATCCATTGAAAACCTAGTATGTGATAGTCTCTTTCCTAGAATCTAGAAATACAAAGACAAATAAATTGGCCCTTGTCTCTGATTAACTTGTTCCAACTGATTGAAAAGAAAAATAAATAAAGCAATTCAGTATGTCATGGGAAGAGTTAAGCCAGAGGTGTGCATGGATTTTTAAGAAGAATAGATAACAGCATCTAAATCAAACTGAAAAGTGAAAGGGAAGGTTTCTTCAAAGAAATGTTGTGCTTAAACTGATTTTTAAGGACAGAGACAAGCTAATGCTAGTCATAACCACTAGATAGTGGAACCATTTGACCAAGTGCATCCAGGTACCCAATATAAGATTTTCTTTTTTCCAAAACCTGTGCTCTTCAAGGCTTTAGTGATAACCAGAAGGCACCACCTATGGAGAAGATTTTTCTTTACCTCCTTTGAAGAAGCGTAATTCTTACATGAAGTACCTTTTATGGGCTTAAATGATCAAAAGAGAAGTCTGCAGATGGGTTTCATAGAGAGAAGTGGCCTCAAGAGTCCAGATTCTTAGGATAAACCATCCCATCTGTCACCAAGTTGCCATGAAAATAAGTCACTGTTATTTTATTCACTGAAAATGAAAGTAGCACTCTTTACCAGGGTATGGATGAATACACTGAGTAATGTTTAGCCATAAAATTTAAAGAGTGAAATTCATCTGAAAATATCATAAATGCTTTTATCTTCTGACAAAGATGAGATCAAGGAACTAAATTTATTAAGCCACATAACCATTGTTTCTTTTGTTAAATTCACCATGTGAAATAAGATTTAACATAATGCAGAGTAGGGCTAGCACAGTACGTAGAGATAAACTCCAAATACTTCTGAGTAGTTTGAAAGGAGCCATGTATTATGGAACAGTTTCTTTTCAGGATTGTCAAATGTAGCAATGCCTTCCAGCTTTATCATCTTTAAGGTATTTCTATAAACCTGAGTGCCTGAAAAAATGAGCATTTTTCTCTTTATTCTTATATAAACCAGAAATGCAATGTTTTGTTATGCACTAGCTATGGCCAATAATGACTCAGTAATGTTTTAGTTTTGTGCTACCATCAGGTAACTTTTATATCTCTCCATATACCTAAAGCTTTCTCCTCTAGCATTACACATTTCCTGTCTTTATGAACAGAACATTTTAATCCCAGATGATCATTATATAAAATGTGTTATTTTATGTGCTTTAATACAATGATACCATGAGGCATTGCTGAGAACATAATTATTTTCTCCTTTACTCAATATGCTTTGAGTTCTCTTATCTGATTTTCATCATTTTATTTGCTATCAGACAGCTCCCACTTTTTATAATTACTGCTGCCACCTCCCCTTTTAACATCTTTCACTCTAGTATGCTATTTTGAATGTGATTTATTTCAGCAAATATTAATTGAATTTATAATATGTAATAATAGTCACTGTACTAAGTGCTCAGGACTCAAAGAAAAAACATAGTCTCAACTTTCAAAGCTGGCAGATGAAAAAGAAGTAGAAATTTATACAAGTAATTATAATTATGTATGCTAATTGCAATTATTAGGATTTTATCTATGAATAGGGGCTAGTGTTCCTGGGTTTTGGCAATGTGTAATGACCCAAAATGAAATTGAAGTGCTCAGAATCAGTGGGCCAACGAAGAATTCAAAGCAGAGTGTTTTGAAGTAGATCTTAAAGATACATGGGTTTGGGGCTGGGGATGTGGCTCAAGCGGTAGCGCGCTCGCCTGGCATGCGTGCGGCCTGGGTTCAATCCTCAGCACCACATACAGACAAAGATGTTGTGTCTGCCGAAAACTAAAAAAATAAATAAATAAACATTAAAAAAAAATTCTCTCTCTCTTTAAAAAAAAAAAAAAAAAAGATACAATGGTTTGCATCTTCTATTGAGAAAAACATATATCACAGAATATAATGAATGTTTTGTAAAATTTTTGTCTAAAAAAAAACAGATGAATCACAGTGAGATCAAAGATATTGTCCTATCATGTGAGCTTTAGATGTTGACTCTATGTCATCTGTTCTGACCATTTGGGTTCTTATTTTGCTAAATTTCTGTTTCTACAGCAGGTTCAAAATAGTTTGAAATGTTCAACAAGTAATATTCCAGTGAGTGGAAAATTAATTTGCTTACACCAAGAATTCATAATGGTATATTATTCTGTACCTTTATTATAATATAGCATGCTTTATTGTTACTATCTTTTCACTGCTAGTGTGTACTTTTTAATGAATGAATATAATTTAAAAAATATTACAGATTGAGTATTCCTTATCTGAAATGCTTGGGACCAGAAGAGTTTCAGACTTTGGAGTTTTTAAAAATTTCAGAATATTTGCATAAAACTTACTGGTTGAACAATCCTAATCTGAAAAAATGAAATACAAAATGCTCCAGGTTGATGCTCAAAAAGTTTCAGGTTTTGGAGCATAGGAAATCATATAGTTTTGTTAGATGCACTGATAGCTTCTGAGTTAAGAAGGGGTCATGTTTCTGAATACACTTTCTGCATGAGATAATTGTATTTATGATAGAATAGTACATGTAAACCTTATAATCATGAATAAAAAAATATGACCCTGGATATTAAATTGTCAACCTACCAATTTATGGTAGCAAACACATTTAATGTCTTATTATACTTAAAGTAATATTCTTAGCATAACACATGGCACAGTAAATATGGCTATTTTATTATTATCCTTAAAGTAACATGCTACCAGAGTTATTTTGGAATCCTAATAAAATTCTGACAAATTTTGGAAAAAAAATTATAAGATACATGAAGTTATCTGCACTAATGTCAGTAAAGTAAAAAAAATGAAACTATAAGATATTCAGTCTTTGAGTTTTATTAATTTCAATTTAAACTCAAGATTAGGCCTTTATTTGCTGCTTCCCATTTCCTGGCAATACATTCACATAATAAACTCTAACCAGTTAGAGCTTTTATTTCATGTAATAATTTTGAAAGATATGGGTAGAGAAGGAACACATTAGTTTCTCTAGATAGTATGTACAGTTTGAAAATGTCAGTCCCACTCCAAGTTCTTTTGGGTTTTTCTTTCATTGGACCCTATCCTCCGTGTACTTCCTTTCTCACACATGCATGCAAGAAAAATTGCTACAATAAAATTTGATGTTCATTTGGGGCTAGAAATTTTTCAAAGTGTTACTTGCTAATTGGTTATTGTGGCTGTTTTAAAACCCCAATGATATACCTTTGAAACATCTTATCGCTACCAGTATAACTTCTTGATGATTCTCCAGGATAAATTATCGGTATAATGTGACCTTCAGGATTAGAGTCACATAGAATCTTTGCACGTATTTACATATGCACCAGTAAAGTATTCCTCAAATGATGATTTTTCACCTTTATAGCAATTATCATGAACTTGAAAATATACTTGAATTAGTTACAGCTCTGAAGTAATTGTTTATTAGAGTCAATGATAGTATAGTTTTGTACTCTCAGCAATGACATCTGATCATGTCGGGAACTATTTCTATGAACACTGAAACTCAAGGTGTGTGAGT
This sequence comes from Callospermophilus lateralis, assembly GCF_048772815.1. Taxonomy (NCBI): domain Eukaryota; kingdom Metazoa; phylum Chordata; class Mammalia; order Rodentia; family Sciuridae; genus Callospermophilus; species Callospermophilus lateralis. The sequence continues at coordinate 98,698,382 of NC_135312.1, read as the reverse complement.
CAGTTTTTCATTGCTGGGACAAAATATCTGGGAAAAGCAACTTAGAGGAAGAAAGATTTATTTGGGCTCATGATTTCAGAGATTTCAGTCCATGGCCAGTCAGCACCAATGTGTCTGGGACTAAGGTGAAACAAAGCATCATGGTGGAAAAGTGTGGCAGAGCAATGCTGCTTACCTCATGGTGGCGAGAAAGCAGAGACAGAGACAAAGTGGCCAGGGATAGGATACAGTCCCCAGGACATGCCTTCAGGGACCCACTCTCTCCAAATAGTTCCACTGCCTATAGTTTTCACCATTAATGCTATCAGCTGTGAATCTCTCATTAATTCAATGATGAGGTCAGAGCACTCATGATACAATTACTTCCCAAAGCCCCACCTCTGAATGTTGCTGCATTGGGGACCAAGCCTTCAATATGTGGGTCTTTGTGGGGCATTACAGATCTAAACCATAACAAGACAGTACTAACTGAATAAGAAAATTGAGATCTTTTGATGGATTTGTTTCCTTTAACAATTTCCTATCCAATAATAAAAATCAAGAAGAGAGCAGCAAAAGTTACGTTTTTCTGACATCTAGATAAAGATGATACCAATGTTCAGTGGTGGTCAAACCATCCCCAGAGCCTCATTTTTTAACCTCATATTTAACCTGGATTTTTAACCTACATTTATGAAACTAGATTTTTATAGACTAACATTTATGATTTATCAGAGCCAAAACTTTGAATTACTTGCCTGTTTAGTAGTGGGTATGTTAGTCAGTTCCCCATCACTACGGCAAAATAGTTAAGGTAAACCACTTAAAAGGATAAAAGGTTTATTTTGGCTCATAGTTTCAGAGATTTTAGTCCATAGTCACTTAACCCTATTGCTCTGGGGTCTGTAGTGAGGCAGTATATCATTATGGAAGCACATGGTGGCTAGAAAGCAAAAAGTGGGGGTGAAGGGGAACCCTACACTAAGGCATCTGGGTATGAGCTCCAAAAGGCACACCCTCAGTGACCTAATTTCCTTCCACTATGCCCACCTCCTAAAGACTTTACCACCTCCAGGAGACCAGTGACCAAATCTTTATCATATAGGTCTTTGGGGGGCATTTAAGATCCAAATCATAATGGTGGGCTACACTGATACCTCCACACAGAGTAGAGAAATTCTGTAGTGCATCAGTGTTTGCCCCTGGAGGGGAGGGAAGGCTGACTGCTTTGAATGCCAGGCATTCATTCTTCTCAAAATAAGTTTAGTTGTATTTATTTTAGACATAGCTCATTTTCCACCCAGATTTCCTTTTTTAAAAGAATTTACTACCAATTCCATTTGAAAGGCACTCTGAATCCATCTAATGGAACCATGCCATTTAGAGAAAATAATGTAAGCAAATCAGCAAGAATTGGAATCTTTCAGGCAGACCAGACTTCAACAAATGCAACCTGGTGTGAATTTGCTCGATAATCAAATATCCTGCATATGAGTTTGAGTGCTTACTCCTGAAATAGCCCAATGAAATTGGACTAGATGGCAGTTATTTTGGTTTTGTTTCTGTTTTTGCCATAGAAACTTGGGGGAGAATATCATGGCGGCTATAGCAAATGTGTCCCAAATTTGAAACTGTACTTCTGAGTATTTAAATAGAGAAGATGCTAAAACTTTGACAAAAGCACCTAATAAAATCCATCCTATTTTTGCTATTTCAGAAGCCCTGGTGAGTATAGTGAAGTTCTAAAGTCCTGGATACTGAGGAACAGGGTTTAAATCCCGACTTTATAACCAGACCCTTTAGTGTACATGGAAGGATTTTACTTAATCATGCCAGGGGAAGGAAGTTATTCCAAGAGGTTTTTCCTCCCATTTTCTGCATTAAAGTCATGGGACCTGAACTCTGCACTAAATACTTAATATAGAAAGAAGCTACAAACTTAGCCAGGCTATGTCCAAGTGCAATGGAAAGGACCCTGCACTAAGAATTCCTGGGTGTGAGTTCTGCACTGCCTTTTACTGATTGTAGAGCTTTGATACATCGTTTAGCCTAACACTCAGTTTCCCAGTTTATAAAATTATGATAGTAATTCCCAAATGCCTCCCAGGGATGGCTGTCAAAATTCAATGGGATTGAGAACAAGAAAGCTAAATGTAATTCAGAAAAAAAAAACACTATACATTATCTCTTATCAAATGTATCAGAGAGTATTATTCTTAAACCCAAGCAAGGAAGGACTCTGCCCTGCACCCTGCTCTTTCAAGTCTCCCTTCTAACTTTCTTTTAGCTTATCCCTTCACTACCAATTGAGGAGTCTACAGTGTTAATAGAACATAGTCAAGGAACCTATGTTATGTACCCCTTCTGCACCAAATACCAGGGGTATAACTACCTGTTCAAAATATGTTGATCCCATTTTCTGGGCCTATGGGTCACTTCTTGCCAGTACACCCTGCAAGAAGGAACCACACATTCACCACTGCAGAAGCTCTCTGTGCTCGAGGTTGGCCAGGAAGGGCCATTTGTAAGGGTATAGATGGAATGTGGACGTATGAGCAAGATCCTTCACAGGACAGGAAAGAGCTTGAAGTGGAGGAGAAAAGGAAGTCTTGCAGCTTCAATTCCAAAAAGATATTTTATTTAAAAATTCTGAACGCTTAATTTATAACTTATAAATATTTAGAAACGTGAGCTGCCAGCTTCTGTTTGTACTTTTGCCCCAGGCTCCACAAATATTAACTGTTTCACAGTTGCCATCATTGATGATTGTATGTATTTATAATTTATTCCTATAAACTTTTTTTTTCTAATTTTAGGACTAATTATGTTTGTTAAATATTTTACTCTGGAAAGGAAAACATGCTAGTATGTACAGCAATAATTTTTTGAGTTCTTTTGTCTGGGCAAAATCCCAACCATTTTTTAATGATTATGCCACCTGCTGGGCTTTTGCTTGCACTGCAGCAATCTAGACAAGTGGTTGATATTCTTTCATACTGGGATAGTGGCCTCTTCTCATATCAGCTTGGAAAATAAAAAATCACAATCTCTCTCCTTTTTTTCCCCGCTTTGGTAGCTAAAGATAAGCACTTTAAAAAAAAAAGTTGAATGTAAAAGGATGATAAGTAGATTACATAGTTAAAGCTTTATACTTGAAATCATCTCTAAATTGAATCTCTGTAATGATTTTGTGTAATATCTGTAAATAGCATAGAATACTGTTTATCAGCACAAGAGTCAGTTTAAATTACTTTCAGCCTTGATGAGAAATAGAGAGACTGAAGTACACTACACATTGGCATTTGTACAATTGGCAGCTTGGCAAATAGCAACAACGTCTACCTACTTAGGTTAATTATCTAGGTTATCATCCGTAGAGATTAAATGGAGCAGGAATGCCAGTTAATCAGCTTCTTCCATGTAAGTTGGTATTATTATTATTGTTTTTATTCTTGAGTGCTTCTTTACAACAGGAAATAGTTTATATGCCATAAGAATCCAACAAAAATGGGGATACTGACTGTAAATATCTTATGTCTGTAAAAATTATTTTAGTTGTCCATCTTTGACCTAAAAGATGACCTCTTAGCTATCTTCCCATCTTCCCATCTTAATGCAAAGAATGCAAAATAATCACATCCTGCCTGTGTTTGGGTCTTCTTCTCATAAGATTTTGTTTTTATATCTATTTTCATTTTTGCAGGATGACAGTCTCAGAGGTTAAGTGACATGTAACACAAATCTCGTGGTCACCTTAATGTTTTCAGTAAACGTTATCTTCTTTTTAATCCATCGTTTACTGACAACTGAAGCATACAGATAATTCTAATGAGTACAGACAGACCTCTTCTCCTGCAAACCACTGTCCTTTAAACAAAGCCAACCCATACATGAAGCAAGCCACAGACATTCAATTAAAAGCAGCCTTGGATATATTAATCCTTTATTAAGCACTAGTCCCCAGGGGTTGCAAACACAAATGTCTTCAAGGTATGGCAATTAACAAAGCTTAAGGAGCACCCCATAAATCCTAGGCTCTTTTTGTGTGGTCAAACTTCACATTTGTCCAGTGATACTGCTTTTAAAACTCTTCAGGTGATTCACAACTAGTGCCTCATCCCCTCCAGCTGTTCTTACTCCCCCCCACCCTTTTTTTTCTTCTTTAGCCTTGCATTTTTCCAACTCATGGCTTTTAGTTGTTGTTGTTGTTGTTGTTGTTGTTGTTTTGCTTGACTCCAAAATTGTTCCTTTGCCTCACTACATGTGTGGCTTCTCCAGTTTTGACACTTTGGTTCCATCTTTCAGTTTTCAAGTGCCCTCTGGCTAGGTTCCTACCTTTGCTGGTAGGTTTTATCCTCTGAAGTGGAGAGTCAAAATTAATTACATCGATCTTAGCGGTAGGCACTCCTGGCAGGTCTGCCCTTTGTTCCAACCCCCTGTCTACTACTCATATTTGAGAGAATGAGATCATCACCACTCTTGTTAAAATCCAGCACTACTGTAAGTATTCAAGTTCATTTCCATTTAATTATATTTATTAGGCCATGTTTGAGTGATGTCTTTTTATGTCTAGTCGTAGGTACAATGCTCTACAGGCCCCACGATTGATCCTGTCTCTAAAAGAAAGAAAATAATGGGCATGACATTTGCTCTTGCAGGCTTCAGTGCTCCTCTGTAATGAGTGGTCGGTATGAGTGTAGAAGAACCACTAACAGTCCATTCCCCATTTAAATTTAAATTTAAATTTTCCCATTATGGATTATAAACAGAGTATGCAACCATGTTTGATCTTTGGGGGCATAAAGGTAAATTGTTTTAGATCTCTCTAAATATTACAAGGCACAATAAGTCACTGCCTTATTACCTTTTTTTGCATAGAAACTTTAGTGACTTAAAAAGATCCAAATGATATCTCAGTAACCTTTGCAGGCATAAATGAATATATTTTCTTTATTGCTAATAAAGATCTAAAAGATGAATTTTAATTTTTTCAAAATTTTCAACTGTACAGTAAGTGTACAGAATTACGATTTTTTATCTCCACAAACTTTCTCAAAGACTGTAATGGAAAGTTAATGAATGGAGTGGGGAGAGGGTAGACTTATATCAATTTATCAGTATGTTTAGTACTTTAAGTAAGACTTATGGAAGACATTGGTTATAAGCCTATTATAACAACTAAAAAGGGAGGGTCTTATGTAAGCAAAAAAATAAGTTATAAAATCAAAAATTTTTTGACTGATTTTTCAACTCGTTTAAACTTCTCACAAATAATGGGAATTTATTACTCTGTGTGTGTGTGTGTGTGTGTGTGTGTGTGTGTGTGTGTGTTTCCCCTTTAAATATCAAAGACAATACATTGGCTAGAGGGGAAAAAAATGAAGACTTGAGTAATTTTGCAAAGACCTTGACTTAAATTACTAAAATTATATCCTATTTTCTAATAGTTTTATTATAAATAGTTCATCACCCAAAGCTCATTTATAGCAGAATAGTGGACAATTATGGATACTACTTTTTAATAGTCCTTCTATTCTGATAATGCCTTTTTTAGGTACTCAATAACAAAATATTTCTAGCTCTTTTTAATTATGCTGCAAATTGAGATTTATTGAATACCTACTATGTATTAAACATTCTTCTAAGTGCTAATTATGCCAGAATTTATTTAATTTTCACAGACACACTCCGAAATGAGTGCTATTACTGTCCCCTTGTCTTATAGATAAGGGAGCTAAGGATCAGAGAGGTTAAGTAACTTGCCTGAGGTCACACACAAATGAGTCACAATGGTGGAGCCAAGCCTGAGACTCAGAATCCAGAACTCGCTCATCTAAGCACTTTATTCTATTGTTTCTCAGAAGTAGTATAAGATTGAGGAAATAGAGGAGGAAATGGCCTGTTTCTTAAAATGCTTCTAAGTATTTTATTTTTGTTCATGGAATATATATGTTATTTTTTCAAGGTTAAATTGCAAAGTAAAAACAGTATTGTACAAGCAATAATAATGGCTTATACTTTCCACTCCAAAGCATTTTCTAACCAGAGGTTGGAAACACTTTTCACGCATCACTGAAAGATAGCTCCCTTCAACTGAATAATGTTAATGTTTATTAGCACTTAATAGCCTCAGACAGGACAGTATTTTGAAATTCAAAAGTAATTTGAAGTAAGCAGAATGTGAATATCCCAGAGAAGAGTTACCATATTTCAAAATAAATTGTTCAGTGCCTCACACAGAACAGTTCATCAGTATTGATTGCTGCTAATACTACAGGAGTTAGATGGGCCAGTGGAACTTCTATTGCTATGGTGTGAAAGCGATTCTTGAAGACCTGTAGCTTCGGGCAAATCCGTTAACCCTCTGTGTTGACTACTCATTAAAAGCCAACAAATATGTTTCTATTTTTGTTTGTACAGGTATACAATTCTTTACTGTGTGCTAAAACATAAATGTCAAAATGGAGCCCCAAGTCAATTATCATTTTTGTAGACATTCTGGACAATCTACATAAAAGAGGAGTTGAACAGCTTTGTTAATTTGTTTTTCATTCATTTATTAAAGCTTTATTAATTTTTATATGTGTGAATAAGAAAGCCTCGTAACTTTATTGATGACCTTGGTATTTGGATAAGAGATACAGACTGGATTCAGCAATGGCAATCTCATTCTGCCCATTGTACATGGCTTCTGTCCACACATAAATAGCAGACCCTCCCCTTTACTATGAACCGGACAGATTGAGGGATTATATAACATGATACTTTGATAACTGAAGTCTACTGTTTTAGCTCTCAAAATAAACCACTAGTATCCATTTTAGAAGAAAAGCTCTATGTTAAAAATTTTCACATGATTCCCATTGATAGTGAAAATAAATTTCTAGCCTTTTTAAGATGTCACCTTTAAAACCTACTGCTGTAGTCCCCATTCTTACAAAGGTGGCCTCTCTCCCTGGGCTTCTCTTTGGAGTTTGGATTGTCACCACACCCACACAGGGACTGCCTCTCCTCCATATTCCAACCCTTCTCTGTTCTCATGTCCCAAGCATCTGTGTTTCTGAAGAATAATGCTGATACTTTTACCATAGTATTTGAGGCTTAATCTATTTAAATACAGTAAATCAGGTACAAGATTAAGAGGCAGTTTTATTCTTTAACTGGAAGTCACTTTAATATAAGAAAAGAAACTTTTAAAATATGATCCTATGAGTCCAGGAAGATAAACTTATTGGCAAAATTTCTTATACTCTGCTTACTACAGATAGCCATGATTTCAGTTCCTTCTTGAAACGGGAAAATTTTAATTATTTTCCCATCACAATAGTGTTTTGGTTCTTGCTTCAAATATTCTGAGTAGTAAAACGTGAAAGCTATTTTAAGAGAAGTTCTTGATTTTGATTTTCTTTAGCTAAACTGTTTACAATGCTGTCCATTCCCCTAATCACTAAAAAGTTGGCAATTGGTATTCCTGTATTATCATTATTTATAAATAATGAGTTTTTCCCATTCTTTTTGTTAACTATGCCAAGATGTTTGTTTTTGTACTTATGAATTTTTATATTGGGAAAATCATTTATTTTATTTGGAAAAAGAGCAATCTGTCTTCCAGGAGATTACAACACATAGGACCATCCCACATCATTATAAAACTGATACAATTGTTAAAGTGAAAATGATTAATACTTGGGATGTAACCTGAGATCAGAGAAGAGTTTTAGATTAATTATTAATTGTTGAAGTAAAAATTATTCAGTGATACTTTTTACTGTGTGGTAAGGAAGATTATTGCCAGAGGTACAGGACCTCAGTCATGGGATTTTGCCATGAAGGATAGAAATTGGGCTCAACTCCAAATTCAGGATGCGCAAGTGGAAATTTATAGCCAAAAAGCAGGATAAACAACAGTGGGTAGAAAATTACTAGGAGGAGACTTCAGGAGCAAGGGGAATCCTGACTAAAGCAACCTAGTGGGAGTCTTGCTATGGATAGTCCAGGTGATCAGACATCAGCGGGGGGATATGGAAGATGAGGAAATCAATCAGATATTAGTGGTGATCAGAAGGAGGGTGGGAACGTCTTACTAAACTTACTTAAGGGGCTTCTTTCTAAAACTGTATTTTTATAAGTGTCTACACGATGGGTCCAGGGGAAGTATTAGGAACCTGACAAGAGTTGGGTCAAGCAAGGAGTGGAGTCTTTATCATAACATATTTAGAAATATACTTCAAGTCTACAGGAAAAATAAAAAAAACAGGTGAGTAGGGATGCTAAAGACTCTTTTTTCAAAGGGTAAATAACCAATGTTAAGAATGGCGAATCTGTGAAGGTATCTTTCATATTAGTTTATTAGTTTTGAGAAATAGGAAAAAAAAGACAAATTGTTTCTCCTGGTGTATGAATATAAGGAGTCTATCCAGGAAATGAATTCTCTTTCACACCCTTATCATGTTAAAAAAAAATAAATAAATAAAAGGAGAGTCAGGCATTGCTAATGCTGGTGTGTTTGCCAGGTGGTGGGTGAATTCTTTGCTTCTTTTCTTACTCCAACCTCAAAGCCTTGCAGATGTTCACCTCTTATTTCCTCTAACTTGTTCCTTGATCTTAAGACTCTTCCTGTGAAAATCATGTGCTCACTCTGAACAGTTTCTTCATTCCTGATCCGCTTGGCTTCCTCAGAGGGTCTCCCTGACCCCTAGCACCAGGTCAGGCTCTTATGCCTAGTGCTGCTCCAGCTCCCTGAATGTCCCCATCTTAAATGTCCCCTCATGGGAGGTAAAGTGAGGTCAACAGCTGAGGATGAGGGCATAGAGAGGGTCTCAGAGGTTTGATGTGAAATTGTTCTCAGAAAGTGGAAAAATAGTCATTTTTGTTTTGTTGTTTTATTTTGTTCCTCTCTCTAAAACTACCATATAGATCCCCAATGTATATAAAGGGGAAGGCCCTCAACAGTGCCTTGGACACTCTTCACTTCGCCCTGTCCTGTACCCCTTGCCAGTGGATGGTTGCTAGAATTAACTGAAAATCTACCTTCTTGGCAATCCAAGAGATACTATTAAGATGTTATATCATCAAATCTTTATAATAATCTTGAAATATAGATTATTTTTTCCTTATTTTGCAAAAGGGAGAACTATTTTGCAGAGGTCAAGTAACTAGCCCCAAACCACAAAATTGATAATACACAGTACCTGGATTTTACCTAGATCTATTTGATTCCAGGTTTTCTATGTTCTCTTTGTCTACCTCCATATCAGAAAAACATTACAGCTGTCCCTTTTAACCCCAAAACTCCTAAGGTAGGTACTATATATTTGCATATATGGATGTCTAGCACGATGCCTAGAAAAATATAGTCACCCAATAAGCATTTGTTAAATAAAAGAGTGAAAGCTTCATTTTTAACCATCACAATACAATTATCTTATCATTCTATATGAGAAAAATTAGGCTAATAACTATCTCATGGCTCACAATAAGCTAGAATAAGTGACCAAGTTTTACATATCAAGTCAGATAATTTAATTTCCATGTTCTTGCTGCCTGTTACAGGATGAATTATGTTCCTCAAAATTCAAACATTGAAGTCCCAACCCTGAAGCCAACCATTCACTGACAAGGGGCATGGGACAGGGCGAAGTGCAGAATGTCCAGGTGTACGAAGCACTGTTGAGGGCCTTCCCCTTTGTATATATTTGGGATCTAAAACTTTAGCTTTAGAGAGAGGAACAAAACAAAACAACAAATCAAAAATGACTATTTTTCTAGTAGCTATGTTTCCACTTTCTGACTATATATTACTGTATTTAGAAATAGGATTTTTAAAGAAATAATTATATTAAAAGGAGTCCATTGGGCAAACCTACTCCAGTGTGACTGGCATCCTTATACAAAAGGAAATTAGGAAAGACCATGTGAAGACAGGGAGAAGGGGAAGAGGCAATCTACAAGTCAAGGAGAGAGGCTTCACTCCCCAATATCAAAAAAAAAAGAAAAAGAAAAAGAAAGAGAAAGAGAAAGAAAAAGAAAAAGAAAAAGAAGGAAGGAAGGAAGGAATTAGCCATTCTGGCACCTTGATCTTAGACTTCCAGCCACCAAAACTTTAGTAAAATAAATTTCTATTGTTTAATCCATCAAATCTGTAGTTCTTTGTTATGATGTTCTAGCAAACTAATATACCATCTTTCACACTATTATAGAAACAAAGCATTCCACTTGTTTTTCATAAGGTATCAAGTTGTTGAATTACTGAGTCAATATATTTAACTGTACTGCCTCCTGGGAAAGAATTCAGTTTATAAAGTCCTTGGCTTTTATAAACACTTAATAAATAGTTTTTGGATAAATGCATTAATCATAAATAAATTTGCACAACAAAAGTAATTTTTCAGTTGCTCTAGTTGATTTTCAGTTACTCCAATCTCTCCATCTTTTCTTGAGTTTGGGAAAGCATGGAAAAAGTGGCTTTTTATCCAACCAGGAACTGACCTGGACAGCACAGAAATCAAACTTACTAATTTAGTATTCCCCACTTACCCTCCCCCAGAGTACTCAAAATACAATCATCTCACCTAAAGGCTGAGACTCAAGCATATATTTTCCCTGCTAACAAAAAGGACATATTACCAACATGAAAAAAACATAGTCCTTCAGTATCAGCACATTATGTCAATTAAGCATGTGTGTGTGTGTGTGTGTGTGTGTGTGTGTGTGTGTGTGTGTGGTGGTATCAGTGATTGATCTCAGGGCCTAGCACATGCTAGGCAAGCACTTTGCTGCTGATCTATATCTCCCTACATCTCAATTAAGCACATTCTGATTTGTTTTTCTCTTTAACCTATGGATGCTTTAAATGACTGAAAATGTGAAGTTAGAAATAGAACACATGGGTTTCTTTTAAAATATCCAAATTCAGAATTTCTGATTCTGAATAAAGAGAACTTTCCTTTAAAATTCTAATTCAGCATTGCATTTGCCACTGGAAAGCATAGCAAACTCAGAAACCAAAACAACCATCCAATATCCCATCACCCAAGATAACTGATAATACTTTATTTTGTAGTGTGTATGAATGTGTATGTTATGTACATAACTAGATTTCCATATGTAATTTCATATCTTTCTTTCCCCTTAATGCTATAAGATGTGCAGATTTTATGTATAAATTCTTTGCAAACCTTATAAAGTCTATATAACAGTTTGTACAGTAACTATACCAACCTTCAGGTAGGCATACCTCCTTTTTGCTCTTATAAAAATCATTCATCTCCCCACATGACTCTGCCTGTGTGGCACAGTTTTATGGGTATGAGTATGCATGTGTAATATGCTTTCTTAAAATTAATGGCTCCAGTTATCAAAACCAAACTGTTGATATTATATTTTCTAAGAAGGCTGAGGATGAAAGAAGTTCTGAGAAAAAGCATGACCAACCTCTACTTGTATGCACCACTACATTATTTAAGGAGCATGCATTATTTTTGAAATTTAAAGGTTTTTAAAATGAAATAACAACAATGAGCATATTTGTGTGTAAAACTTTTCCTGAAACTCAAATTATTGTCTTGGCAGAAGTTCCCAGAAATGTATGACTAAATCAGAGGGACTGAACATTTTGAAGACATTTGATAAAAACTGGCAAATTGCTTTCCTAATGAACTGTCATGAGTATGTTCTTGAGGAAAACAGTAAACAACTGAACCAGAAAGAAATATTCTCATCACAAATTTAAATGAGCTTGGTTCATTAAAGTCCAACTCCACATATATGCCTTTAACTCTTTTTAGTCTCTTCTCACCAGGAAAGCTAACCTAATCATTCCAATGTACACACTAGGTCTGTACAATATGTCTTCCATTTTAATATCATCTTAAAAATATAACAATGAATGTTAACAAATTATTTATGACAGAAATATGTATTCAATCTTTGGCTTTTAACAAACACTTGAAAAAATGCCACTTATAAAAGAGTTGTACAATAATTCTTAATATCAGATTATTCTTTTGACTTCAAATGTGAAATACAAATGGATGTCATCTTTGATATGTTATAAAATAAGCCTTCATCATTGATTTAATTGCTTATTTTAAGATTCCTGAAACAAAACTCAATAATGATCTTTAGATGTTGGCAATTGACAGATTGATTAGGCCAAATTTTAATTCAGAGCATGAATAATGTTTGTTTTCCTGTTTTTCTCAATAGATAATTATCAGATTATTCAAAGCATTTTATGGAGGTGATATTTTTGTTTCAATGTGGTCAATAGGTCTAGGTACAGAAGTTTTAAAAAAAAGAAGATAGTTAAACAGCTTATTATATTTTAAGCATTAAAGTAAGGAGTGTAGAATAGTAAAACATGCTGAGGGTTAACTACAGATAGACCTAAGTTTGAATCCCAGCTTTGCTGCTTATTAGCCTTGTGACCTAGAATAATTCTCTAACTTTGTTTCATTTTAGTGCTTTTCATCTATAAAATACATGAGGAAAATAACTGTAATGACTTTTAGCATTATAATTTAATAGATGATTAATAATTGGCAGTTATTACTATTATGTCCAAGTCAAAAAGATGTGTGCTATTTCTATTTTTATAAAATATAAAATGAACTGCAATCTGCATTCCCTAAACTGGATACCTATGATTACACACTAGAGACAATTTTATTATATTTGTATTATATATGCAATTTCACTTACATATAAAGATATATATGTGTGTGTATATGGATCTATATAGACTTTCTTATTTTAAATTCTATGATATACCATATAATTTTATGTATTGCTATCAAATACAAATATTGCACACTTAAATAAAAACATTTTTATTAATATATGTATTAGGCAGTTTTGCATTACTATAATGAAATACATGAGGTAGGTTAACTTTTCTCTGAAAAATAAAACATGTTTAATTAGCTCACAATTTTGGAGCATGAAAGTTCAAGATCAGGTAACTCCATTGATTCAGCCTCTGGTGAGGGCCTTTCACGGCAAGACCACACTTGAAGAATGAGAGATCAGGTAGCAAAACAGGAAGCCATAGAGTGATTCAGGGGTCAGACTTATTCTTAAAACAATTTTCTCTTGCAAGGACTTAGCAATTCCACAAGAGCTACAAGAATCTTTTCTGAGGGCAGCTTTCCCGGTAAACTACAACCTCCCCACTGGGCCAGAGCATTTACAGGTCTCATCACCTCTCAACACCACCACCATAGAAGATCAAACTCCCAACATATAAACCCCAGAGGGATACACTCAAATCGCATCCAAGACTTAGCAATGCATAAGCAGTGTATGTGCTGCAATAGTCCTGACCACATTCATTCATTCAACATTCACTAAACACTTAACATATGCCTCGTAGTATTCTAACTATGCATGGAGAAGTCTACCTTCATAGAGCATACATGCAAATGGTGAGGAGCAATAAAAAGACAAGTATGTAAAGTGTACAATATGTTAAAAAGTGGTACGTGCTAAGGGACAAAACGGACAAGAAAGTTGATAAAAAAATTTTGTGTTACAAATTTAGAAAAGGAATCCGGGAAGAAGACCTTACCAAGATCCATTTTAGTCATGATCTAAACAAAGTGAGGGAGCCAGCTCCATGAGTACCTAAGATAAGAGCTTTCCAGAGAAAGAGAATAGTCAAGTGCAAAAGTGCTGAGGTAGGGATGTGCCTAGAAAAGCCCTACAAACTCTCTCATGGGGGTACTACAAGAATCAGATGAGTTTAGCAATCATGAAAAACCTAGAATTCATATTCTGCATAGACAGGGCTGGATAAATTTTAATTACTACTATTTAATAGTTTTTTAACATGAATCATTAAACAATAATCATTAAAAATATTTTTATATTTGTTTCAAAGTTTCCAGTTTGCCTTCAGATATTTCCAATTATGTTTACTTAACTTTATGCCACTTTAAGCCATTTATTTAAATAGTCTACTTTCAATCATATATATTATATTCTTATAAGACAGGTTCCATCTCTCTTCCACATTTAAAGGTCTTGTTTGTTCCTATCTCCAGTTCAGCAGGTACTTACACATAATACATGTTCCTAAAGTTTTTTTCATTGACTGAAGGAATGAACATATTGGTATAAATTAATTATTTACAGTTTTTGCAGATTGGCCCCATCCACTAAACCATATTTAGCTGTGTTGTCTCATCCAGATTATAATTTGAAATTAGTTAATTCATTAAATTTTATGATTGTCTGCAAGTATCATTATTTGTGCAATATGAATATAGTGAAAGATGCTATTCATATGAGGAGAACTGTTATAAGTCAAACAGCTTGTTAGTGATTGCCAGTTAAATTAAGATCTGCTATGTTATGCTACATTTCAACAAATCAATCCATCTGGCTCTGAGTGTGACTATTTGTTTTATCCATTTACTAAAGTTTGATTTTGCATTAACAAGAAATTGTAGAAGTATGGACTTGAATATGTGTAATATTTTGAAGGAGCTTTTTTTTTTTTAATTAGCTTCCAGAGCAAAGGGAAATTCATAAGGTCAAGATAAGTGTTGCATTTCAAAACCATGTAATTCGCAGTATTATTTGGATGAAGTAAATGGAACATTTGTTCAGCATTCTTTGACATCTGCTTCACCCTACCAGACCCACTTAAGATAATATTGGAATCCAAAAAGACAGAGATAGATCTGTTTGACTCAGATGAAAATTGGTTGAGGAATTATGACCTGAAAACTAGACACCCCCTAAGGGTGGTTCTTCTGTAAAATTACCAAGCTGTTTTGCTGTCTATTTAAAGTGCTTAACATCAGAAGTCTTCATTTTATAGAACAGAAACCTAGGAAAGCAGTCTAAATAATGTTAAGAGGAAAATGTGCATTTTTTATATTACTGTTCTGAGCATGGTTAAGAGTGGTAGCATATAATTTTCTCTATACTTAAAATCCCATACTAAAAAAATGCAGTGGTAGATTATTATTAATAGCACATTACTATGAAATAAACTGAAAGATTTAATTTTTGACCATTAGTCAAGGGCTACAGTAATTGCATTATGTGGGAACACAATGAAAGAACGACAGCCCCAATAATTTGTGACCATAAAAACCTGAATGAAAGAAAAAAAAACAAAGCCTACATGCTATACAGCATGACTTCTTACTAAATAAGTACACTGAGCAGAAAATGATTATAAATTAGTTTGCATAGGAGATAATCAGTCCCAGAAGATCCAAGAAATATGATTGGAAAATAAAGAAGAAAGAACTATAAATCGAGCCTAGAAATAGCTAGCAAGATCCTAAAAGAGATAAGAGAAGCACTGAAAGGATTTTAGTCAAAAGATAGGAAGTTTGGACATGAAAAGGGAAGCGTAAGACTGAACTTTGAATGTCATAAAGGAAGGAACCATCATGGCGTCCAAATTGTGCTTGTCACTACTATTCACATCTCATCCTCATATACGGCCTCTACTCCAGCTAGATCGCAACACCTCCTCAGGCTACATAAAAGCTCACTTCCTATGTATGTCATCCCTTCCTTTGGAACACTGTCAGCTACCAGTTTCTGGATCTTCCAATCCACACAAGATACAGTTTTAATCCTTCACAATCTTCCACTGACTTCAGTTCATTGATTTATCATCCTTACTTTTAACAACTTTTGAAAACCATGATTTTAAATGCAAGTGTCTAGTCACACCTCCCAATCCTCCTCACCTTCCAGACCTTCCTCCCCATCCTAAAGCTAACGGTTGTATTACAAATCAAAGCTTTTCTTTCTTCTCATCCATTTTCTTAACTTGGTATCGATGTTGATGACCCATGAAGCTGCCCTCAGAGTTACTTCACCTCTTTGTAACTGGTGACCTTCCTTTTCATTTCACCTCAGGTACTCACTCATGTGAGTATGGTGAATTCATAATTACCGGGAAATACTCACCTTCAAAATCCCACACTCCAAGAATCTGTACCAAGGAAATATTCAAAATGGTGACTGACTGAGTACTATGGGAGGACAAACAGAGGTTGGGAAACTAGAGGTTGCATTTTTATAGCTCTTAACCCCAACTTTGTGTATTTTTTTTTAATTCATCCAGAATTTACCTACCACTTACTTAGGTGTGTAACTGGATTATATTGACACACCCCCAAGTACTTTAAATCACACAAGAAGAGTGATTTATATTGAGAAGAATAGAACCAAAGGCCAGAATGCCTATGTCTATTTGTCAGTGCACATTTTCTTCTATACAAGTCCTACAGTTTCTGCAAGTTTGCTTTTATGAGTTGCAAAGGAATCCAAAAGAAAGAAATGAGCAAAGATGACTAACTTGAAGGAAGGAGGATAGCTTGGTACACACTCACCATGTGCCTTTTCAGTGGTCAGGACAAAGACTGGGTTGGATTGTGCTGAAAATCACCAACTATTGTCATTCTTTGGCTCTGTGTTCTCTATGTCCTTCAACAGAAGTTACTAGAGACAGAGATCAACTGATTGGGAGACAGCCAGAGAACACTAGGCTAGGTTCAGGAGAGCACAGTTTGCCTTTATTAATCACGTGGCTTTGGCAAGTCATTTACCCTTTCTGAGCCCATTCAACTTCTCCACTGTGAGGAATACCATTGTCCTCTTATTGGTTATGTGGCCATTTAATGAGATAGATAAGTATTTGAAAATACTCTGTAATTTGGAAAGCTCTATAATTATGGATATAAGCATATCTGTTTTAACACACTGCATGCTAAAAAAAACACACTGAGATGTTTTGGTAAAACAACACTATAATTCTACAAAGAGCACTACACGCTGCTAAAAGAGGCTCTTGTTTAAATCAACAGCCTAACCATCCTCTGTTAAGGCTTATTATATTATATTCCCAAAGGTAATACATTCTGGACTTTTTCCTCAACTCATGAGTGCAAACCACTGGAGATCTGCTCCCTGACCACATGACCTGCTCTTCTACACCGTCCGTTCTTCACTGCAGCGGGATGATCCCTGCCATGTCCCAAATTTGAATCTCTTCATTTCTCCCCTTAGTGCAGTTTCCATTCCACTCTCCAGCTACCATTTTGTCCCTGGGTTTCCTGCTTCCATATCCTCACCTCACATTCAGTTCTTTCCACCCTCAAGAATCAATTTCACCACTGGTAACACTGCAAAAACAGGAATGCCTTCCTGATTGTCCCACTTAAACACTCTCTTTCTAGTACTCAGACTCCTTGGCATTGCTTCAAGATTTGATACTTCTTAAAATTTTCTTCTCCCTTAGCGCTTACGACAGTGAATGAAACTCAGCTGAGACTCAAATCTTTCAAGTCGTCTTGAAGCATTAGTGAAACATTTCAAATAATTGACAAATTCCAGGTTTGCTTTTCATGTCAAGTTTGAAATTGGAATGCAATTTCTCCCATGGACATCTTGTCACAGTCCTCAACATTTTCCAAGGCCTGTCCCTATGTCAGTTTTAGCCACAGAGCTTCTCCTATCCCTACTGATCACTCCCTGCTCTGTAATGTCTTTTTTTGTTTATTACATTTATCTTACCCAGAACTAATATTTTAATTGTGTGTAAATCTGCCTCCCTGGGCTTATACAGAAATCATGAAAACCCAGTACTTTCCACACTGTGGATATTCAATAATAGATTTTTGAAGAAAGAACTTAATGTCAGAGTGCATTAACCTTCTCTACATCTTCTGTTTAGGAAAAAAATCTACGAAAGTTCTCATAAAGAAATGAAGTATGAATCTTAAGATGGTTCAGTGGTTCTACAAACATTAAGCAACTCAACTTTGGGTATTGAACAACACTGGACTTATGGAGTTTGGTTACTTTTAATGTGACTATTTTAATAAAAATGAACACAAGTATTTCTACCATTTTTATTATTTTGTGACTAAATTAAATAATTACTTCCAAAACCAGTAGAAAACATTTTTCTAAAAAAATATGTTAAGCTAGTTTGCTGGCTGTTAAAATCCTGCACACATCTGGCTGAAGTATGAACATGGATTGGCTTGTCATTCTGATACTCATGAATAAGAGACAGTTTGCAGACTGTATATCAGGTTTAAGAATTGAGGTGGTAATCTGGTGCCAAGAGGCAGAAATAGCAAATGACTGTCACATTCAGTTGAGACTTCAGGAATTTGGTCCCTTGGGTCCATTTTTGTACTTTCATGGTGCCAGAAATCAATTATCATCCTCATTTTACTTTACTGTCAAGAGGAAGATAATGCAGCAGATGCTGCAGAATATTAGTCAATTTTTTACTTAAAAAAAAAAACGGGCTGAAGAGTGTTGGGAGATGCTGGTCAAATAATATAAGTTCAAAACTTCATTTATATTCGAGGAATAAACTCAAGAGATCTACCTATTATATAGTATGTAACAATAGTTAATAATAACTTATTTGTTGTAATGTCTACTAATTTATTACAGATATTTTGTTCTCTTTCCCTTGTAATAACAATGTATTCTCAAAATGTGCTAAACAATAGATTTTCCAGTGTTCTCATCTCATTATTATGAGATAATACATGTTAATTTGAATTATACATTCCACAACATATAAATATTTCAAAATATGATATACATGATAAATAAATATAATTTCTGTCCATTTAAAAGAAAATGTACACCATTCTTTTGTTTTTTATTTTTAAAATTACTGAATTCTAGGCAGATCTATGCTTTCCATTAAAAGTTTACATAATATTTCTGATAACTGCACTTTCAAAAATCTTAATAATGACTCTCTTGTCCTGTTAAGAAAATGCTGATAAAAGCAATTCATCAACCTTTGCCCATACTTCCATAAACTACTATATGGATCCCATCTTCTCTCCTTCAAAACAATTATAAGAATCATTGTGAATTCCAAATACATGTTTCTTGTATTCTACTAAATTGGCTATTTTTACTAACAATTCATCAATACACTAAATAGTACATGTAATTAATAGGCTTCATTGACACAATGACATTGCACAGACCAGCCCAACAGCTTGTCTCTACAGGGTTTTGTAAACCACACTTATCCACAGTGTCTGAGAAAAACAGAAGAGATTCTGATATATGTCGCATTCTTCTCATAAGTACATGAATATAAATACATAAATTTATTTTCTATTTCTATTCATGGATTCTATTTCTATTCATGAAAGTGAAATGTACCAACTGAAGTGATAACTTGAACTGACATTCCAATAAAGACAAAAACATTTGACTTTTATATTCTGAAATAGACCTTTCAATAGAAGACAGTCATGCTTAAAGATTAATTAGTAATAGGCCAGCATTGTAAAATTTTATAATATTAAATTATAATAAATTTTTGTTTTAGTAAGAATAAGTTAAGCTTCAAAAGTTTTCACTTTGAAATTTTCTGAATTGATCTGTATTGGTCTATTTAACTTCAAACGTATTTATCACTAGGTTAGTTAAGGACCATACTTAATACCTGTCCAGTAGAATCCTGTTTAACGGAACTGATATGGCATGATTAGTTAAAAGTAAATGAATTGGTATTAGGCAGACCTGGATTTCAGCTCTAGTTGTGCCACCTTATTAACCATGGATCCCTGGGAAAATCTGTCAATATCCCTGAGGTTTAATTTCCTCACTTACAAATTGGTGACCATGACAATTCCTGTTTTCAGTGGTGGTTGTAAAAATTACATGAGAAAGTTGGTAGAATGCTCAGTAGAATGTTTTACCTGGAAACATTAGCTTGAACTCATATGGTTTCATCAACATCTGTTACCATTTTGTCATTTATTTTTCATTGAAACATCAATGAAGACATTCTACTGTTGAAAGAAATTTTTGAGAAAAAACTTGAAAAATATGTTAAGAGAATTTTTTTTATTTAATGTAGATTTAGGTGAAGGAAAAAAGCAGTTAAAGCATGTGGAATGAGTTCAAGGATTTGGGTGAAATCAAAACAATTCCACAGCAAAGATGCAATTATACAAAATTATTTACATGCATGTAACCATAAAAAATGGTTAGTTAGGGTATATACTATTTTTAAGTGGGAAGAGACATAGGCTTTTTACTTAAAGCCTAAAAGTGGAAGAAGATAGATGTAATGAGTGTTCATGTAAGAAATAGCCTGGACACTGTCTCCGGAGAATAGTTCCATAAACTATTACAATCTGGATTTTGCAAATAAAATTTTGAAGGTCAAAATGACCAAGTAGTTTGCTCAAAAGTCAGGGCTGGGATGTAGCTCACTGGTAGAGCACTTGCCTAACTTGAACAAGGTCCTGGTTTTGTTCCAAAAGTCACATAGCTCATCTGTTGAAAGAGCTGAAATAAAACTCGGGTTTTTCTACACCAAAGCCCTTCATAGGACTGTGGTTCATTGTGTGAAGCAAGGATTCTAAAGGTGGACAACTGGGTGTTTTTCTAGGAGGAAAAAAAAAAGCTAAGGAACTGAAACAGGCTTTTGTGTTTTATTCAATTTTTTTTCTTAAAAGTGTTTATAATTTATATGAAGTTCAAGATATTACACAATGTTCAAATTTTTCTATTTTGATGTTATAAACCTTATGAATTGGAACTCCAAAATTATTTATATCAGCTAGATATGCTTTCTAAAGTGTGATGTATGTGTTCTAAACCTAGACTTCTAACCAACTGAAATTCAGTGACTTTCTAGATATGTTCTTATTCAACTAGATTGAATGTGTCATGCAGAAATTTATAACACAGTGGAGGTGAGAGAGATTTCAGCATCAAGACTAAAAAATCAACAGGACCAAGTGTGCTATTTAATTTTCCAAAGATATTTGGAGTCTGTGGTCTTATAATTCTTGCTTTACATTTGATAACTTTCAATTCTCTTTCTAAGTATATTGACATTATGAATGGCTCTAATATACAGCAGGTTTTTCCTGGACTTTCCTAGATAGGCAAATAGTTTTCTACATATAAACTATATATACAGTTTCATTGCAATATATAAATAAAACCAATCCTAACCCTGTATGAACTTAATATTTTTTCAGGAATAATCTGTTGAGCAACTTCAACCTCTCAGTGAAGAATTGGGTCTGAAACATTTCAATTAACTCAATTAACTGTCACTTTTTCAGTCCCCTCAGAGAATCTCAGAGTAAGAAAGATGGCTATTGTAATTTGTGAATGACGCAGCTAGAGCAGCAAGGAGTAGCTCATTCCACACTTCATCACTCATTCTCCAGGGTATGTTAACAATGTCTTTCCAAGGGTTTGATTATAGTTTAAAATTGAGCTGAATCTAGAAAGAAAATATTTTTGAAGCAGCTCCTGTCTTCTTTTCTCACCCCAAGCTCCATGCCCCTAAGGAAACTTTATCTAACAGTTCAGCACATGATCTAAGGAAATGAAAGTCTTACTGCTTAAGCAAATGAGCCATTAAGGCTGTTTGGTATTCCTGTGGGCTCTCAGTGTTCCCACCAATAGTGCAGAGAGACCTGCTGCTTGAGAAGGGGGTAGGAAGGGTAGTGTGGAAGAAGATTGCCTGGGTGTGCCAAAATGAATCTCTTTTATCTTTGAATGACTCCATATGTGCTTGTAAAGCTCCCAATTTTTTCTCTTGGTTTGTTTTCTGTTTTGTTTTTTTTTTTTATTTCTTCTCTTAATGCCAAGATGAATTGATCCTGGATTGCTGCTCCAAACACTGACACCACTGAATATGAAGGTGTCATTGTAAAATGAACCATGGCAAATTCTTAATAAGCAACCTTCACAGAGTTATGGTTTTTGACATTTAGATATAGACTTATCTCAAGTGAAGGAAGCTTTGTTCAGTCCATGTATGCTAAAAGGAATAAAAAATAAAAAAGTAATTTGATTGATATTAAATATATTTTATCCTTTCCTATAATGAGTAATCATATCACAATGACTTGTCTTCTTCCATCTACCAGGAAAATTAGAAAAGAAATGATGTGAGATCAAGAACTCTTTTTCTAAAGGAGTAGAAATAGTCTTAGAGCTAAAGCTACTTGGAAGAGATTTCTAATCTGACTTCCGTGTAAGCTTCAAAATCAGCTATGTAGAGGGAAAAACAGTTTAGTAAGCCCTATAGAAAACATGCTATAAAAACAATAACTAAAGTGCACCAAGCTGATTATTTCACACTGATTCTTTTTATAAAAACCAATATATACTAGAGAATCCACTTAGTGGGTAAAAATGAGTAAATGCTTAGAAAACGACCTTATATTGTTGGCTCAGTTTAAAAATCAGAATATAGGAATTAAGTCTATGATGATTATTATAATTCATATTATCCTCAACACAGAAAAAATATATTCTTGTTAAATTCAAGATTATTGACTTTTTCTCTCTGTAAGAATCAATTTGAAATTGGGTTTTTCTTTAAAAATGTTTAAAGATTCTGAAATTTTAAGATATCATGTTCTACAAAAACAACCTGCATATTTAGAAGATGTATGAAATAGTCTGACATTAAGTTTTGTATTATATTTCTAGCTGTGAGCAACTTCTAAAAGGAATTCATTAACTTTATTAATGTATTCCCAAAGAATATTTCATGCTATATTGGTTTGTTGATGCTTGGACTTTTGTTATTAAACTGATTCTTATTTCTCCAAATGAAAATTATTAATGCCAACATTTCAAAGAGTTTTACCTCTAGATATATCTTTCTTTTTATCCCTGAGCCTGTTTTATATAACTAACTTTTTGTGAATACATTCTATATGCCAAGAATGTACTTGCATCCTTCTAGAAAATAAATAATTATTTTGCACAGTATATTTACTACTTGTATATTTACTACTTGTTTTCTCTAAAATTGGATGAATTTGAATATCTAAACCTTATTCACCTAAACTTCCCTTATCCGATCCACTAGCAAATCCTATTTATGGTACTTCATATATAGTTGTCAGATCCATCCAAAAAAGCAGAAAGATCAGTATGTACTCAGGTACACAGCAATCTGCTTAAGAGATCAGACATTACAAATAAAAATCTCTGAATATAGCATTACCTGATCCTACTCTCCCTTTCTTTCCTCAAAACAAAATATCTAGCCTGAGTTTTGTGCTTTTAGTTCCCATACATGCTTATAAACTTGTACTACTTTTTAAACTTGCACAAATAATACATTGTTATTTGCAAATCAGATATCAAACTGTGTTCATAGGTCTGCAATTTGTATTTTCCTCTCAACATGTGCTTTTTAAATTTATCCATGTTGATGTAGATGTATCTCTAGTCCATTCACTTTAACTGCTATATGGTATTCTTTTGTAAGATTGCACGAAATGTGCTTATTCTTTTATTGATTGATGCATTATTGCTTTCAACATTTTACTATTACCATAATGCTGAAGTGAAAATTATTGTACATATCCCTTTTGACATTTGTACAGAGTTTATCTAAGACAGTATACCTGCATTGGAATCACTGAGCTTATGGTAAGCACATCTTCAATGTGATTGGCAAATAGCTTTCCAAAGTATTTGTATTGATAGATATTATATAGATATCTCAGTAATTCATAGAAGCTTCCAAAGCTCATTCATTTGTTCATTCAATAAATATTTATTGCATACTCATGTGAAAGACACTTCTAGAAATGGATATACAGTATAACAGTAAACCTTTCTGCCTAAGTAGAGTTTACATGCCAATGTAGATAAACAGAAAATAAAGAAATGGACAAATAAATATATAATATCTCACATGGAAGAAGATAAAAATAATACAGGGCTGGGGTTATGGCTCAGCAGTAGAGTGCTCGCCTCGTATGTGCGAGACCCTGGGTTTGATCCTCAGCACCACATAAAAATAAATAAGTGAAATAAAAGTATTGCGTCCAACTACAACTAAAAAATAAATTGACCTTTAAAAAAATAATGCAAGTAAGAGTA
The DNA here is from genome assembly GCF_048772815.1 of Callospermophilus lateralis. Taxonomy (NCBI): domain Eukaryota; kingdom Metazoa; phylum Chordata; class Mammalia; order Rodentia; family Sciuridae; genus Callospermophilus; species Callospermophilus lateralis. Next base: position 98,674,508 of record NC_135312.1, on the reverse strand, counting down.
ATAGCTGTGGGATGGGAGATGCAATTTTAAATACAGAGGACAAGGAAATATTATAAGCTAATATTTGAGCAAAGAAGTGAAGAGGGTGAGGTAAAAAGCCATGTATTCTCGCCAATACTTGATATTATACATTTTAATTTGTCTCAATGAATGGAGGAGAAACTGTCAAACCCAGGACCTCCTACAGACTCTAGACAAGTATTCTACCACTGAGTTTCTTCATCCATTTTTTTTACTTAGTTTCCTATTATTGAATAAAAGAGTCTTTTTTGTACTTCAGCTACTTTGTTGTATTTATGTGTTTCAAGTATCTTTCACTACTTGTGGCTTTTCACATTGACAGTGTCAATCGCAATGGCTCTTCCTTGGTTATTCCTACCTATACCCCTAGCAATGGTCAACCATAAAATCTTCTTTAAAGCACTTCTTGCTCCAACAAACCCTCACCTCCATTCTTAGTTAATAAAGGCTTAAAAACTACTTTCCCAAGATTTGTTGAAGAAGACAAAATAATAGAGTTGATTAACCCCTTTTTTGAATCCTTTGCCCCACCATCAAGTATAGAAACAATCAAACCCATAGACAACCCCTCTTCTGCTTTCCTTCTATTACTCTAATAAATCCTGTTACTTTATTCTCACCCTTCTGTCTATGGATCTCATTCTTCAAATTGGTGAGATGAAGAATCCTTCTGACATCCATGCTCTGTATTACATGTACATGCACAGAAGTTCCAGTTTGGTTGTTATTTCTTCTAATGAATTTATTTATCTTTTCATTTATAGTTTGTACTTATGTATTAAGAAAGCCTTTTCTATCCTAAATATTTTTTTCTAAATATTCTTTTTTTTTTGTTTATTTTTCACCCTTGACCTTTAACTTACTTGTAATCTGTTTTCGAGTATGATAGGAAGTAGGTAGAGGAACCAATTTTGTTTCTTTTTCCATGTGAGTAACAAATTACCCTATATACATGGTGACTTTTTAAAGTTAAAAAATCTCCACTTAAATGTCAATGGCAGAAAGAATTTCTTGACTGTTCCTATTGAGTTATATCTGACTTTTATATATGCTTGAATATTCATTTTTCCTCTTCTTAAAACTTAAAATTATCTTAAATAATTGATTATTCATATAATTATTTGATTAATTTATGCTTTTAGCCCTCCACCACTCCTAAACTATAAACTTTATAAGAACATAAACCTCTTGTTTAAAACCATAAACTCAGTTCCAACATGGTACCTAATGCATGGTGCCTGTAAGTGTTCAATTGACACATTTTTTTCAACAAATGTTTTCATTTTAATTATATTTGAGATAGAATTCCATTGATTTCTGAGACTTCAAGTTTTAATAAGGCTGAAAATAACTACAAATTTTCCAGTATTTATATGATTCTGAGTACACTCTCCAAATAGGACTTGAACTCTTGTTTAAGCATTTGATTTTTTCCTTAAAAGTTGCTACTTACAAAACTGGGCCTCTTCCCACAAGTGGAAACTGGTTAAGAGATATAATGGGTTTCTGGTGTATAAGTCAGTAAGGTAAATTCTATGACCTTGGTGATATGTCCTTGTGCCTTGCATATGACCAGTTTATGTACATTTACACAGAACTGTATATGATCCATTTTCATGAATGTAAGATTTCATTTGACCTCTTGGATTCTTGAAATGAGCCAAACTTAAGAAAAGTTGGGAATTTTTTTCCAGTTAGATAAGAATTGTTTAATGATTCCCAGGGTATTGCTTCTTCAGAGTTGGAATAGTGTACAATAATCTTTTCTTTTTCAAAAAGAATACAGGTTCATTTGAGGGTTCATTCAGTTACTCACCTCTAGCCTAGAGTACATTAATGTTTCCAGAATTCTGTCAAGTTTTGGGTATTCTTAAACCTCTCTTTTTTAATATTGATATTTTTAGTTATATTTGGACATAATACCTTTATTTTATTTATTTATTTTTATGTGGTGCTGAGGATCCAACCCAGGGCCTCACACGTGCTAAGCAAGCACTCTACCACTGTGCCACAACCCCAGCCCTCATAAACCTCTCTTTGAAAGTTTCTTTTCTTTGTTCATTTCCTGCCTTAAAAAAATAAAAAAACATGGGGAGTTGAAGTGCCCTTCATAACTTCAACAAACTGAGATCTTAAGTGTGTAATTAATTCAATTATTTGCTTATCCAAAAAATATTTAGTGTCTTATATTTGCAAGTAATCACTCTAAGTAAATGTGATATGCTTAGCACGAATGAGGTCTTGGCTTCCGCAGCAACACAAAAAAATTTTTTAAATAAGCGGAGGGGCTACAAGTGGTGAAGATAGAGGAGCAAATCCTTGCATAAAATCTTATATACTCTAAATCAGTATATAAAGGACTCAAAGGTCCTTCTAGACATAATTATACTGAAAAAAGAAACAAACACATCTTCAGTATCAGATATTGTCATATAAAAAAGTGAATTCTTTTGTTGTTGATACACATCATCTAGTTCATTCATTTTGTAATATAAGTCTTTTAATGTTTCCCATTATTCAAAGTCAACAGTTAAATGGTTTTTTTCTGATATGCAGAAGCTAATCCAAAATATAGGGGATGGGAATTTAAAAAATTAACGAGAGGAAGGAAGAAAAGGGATAGAGAATTTCGTCAAAATAGAGGAAAGACCAGTAGAGTAGATGAAGGAGTCGAGGAGGGAGGAGGGGGGAGGACAGGAGAAAGGAAGAACAGTGGAATGAAGCGAATTTTTACATGCACATACAGGAATACAGCATGATGAAGCCCAGCATCAAATGTATCTATAGATACTAGATTTAAAAAAAAAACGATGAATATAATTGCAAAAAAGATCAATGGAGTAGAGGAAAGGAACAGTAGAGGAAAGGAAAGGAAGAGTGGAGAGGCAGGGAGGAAAGGACTGGAGACTGAATTACAGCAACTTGTATTTCATGCTTTTGTGATTAGTCAAAATTTATCCTAATGTTATATATAAACTAAAAAGAATTTTTTGAAGAAAGACATTTTTAAAATAACAGAATAATTATATAATGTCTGATAGTAAGAAAAATAAAGCAGAGTAATAGAATAAAGGGTGACAGATACTATTTTTGATAAGTGTATTAAGGAAGGCATTGGAGAAAGATGAGCCTGAGAATAAGACCCTTACTAAAGGCTCAAAAGCAAATCTGGTAAATGTCGCAATTCTCTGGAATCAGTTTTCCACCCAGAGCCCTTGCTTACCTTCTCATTGTTCTTTCTCCACCATCTTCGTGTAGTTCCATTTTCTCTGTATGCATGTTTTGTTAGGTTAATAGCACATCTTCAAACTGTTGGAATTTGTATGCTTCTTCTCATATTTTGCCATCTTGCCCATCTTCTTACTTCTTAAATATGTGCTCATTTATATACTATACTTGATTCTGAATTCCTGGAGCTACTTAAGTATGCATGTGTTTAGGTATATGAGAGTGCCTACAGAAAACATGTAGGCAAGGCAAGTAGAACTTGGTACACACACACACACACACACACACACACACACACACATACATAAGGGATACATGATGCAAAAAAGATGAGGGAAACCACTACATTGAGCATTGCCAGATATTTATAAAATAATTATTTATTAAAAATGAATTATCATTAGAGAGCCAAAGCACTTGGGGTCAGAATTCAGATGTGTTCCCTGGGTCAACTGTGCTTGTTCTGTAATCTGTGAACAAATTAATCTACATATCCCAGACACATAATTAAATATTTCAACACTATGTCAATTTAATATATTTGGCATTTAAACAACTCTGGCATGGGAGAAAATCCTCACCACACACACTCAGACAGGTCATTAATCTCCAGGATATCTAAAGAACTCAAAAATTTAATGCCAGAAAACAAACAAACAAATAACACAATAAATGGGCTAAGGAACTGAACAGACACTTCACAGATGAAGAAATACAATCAACCAACAAATATGTTCAACATCTCTAGCAATTAGAGAAATGCAAATCAAAACTACACTGAGATTTCATCTTACTCCAGTCAGAATGGCAATTATTAAAAATACAAGCAACAATAAAGGATATGGGGAAGAAAGTTACGCTCATACATTGCTGGTGGGACTACAAATGGAATTGGTGCAACCTCTATGGAAAGCAGTATGGCAATTCCTCAGAAAACTTGGAATGGAATCACCATTTGACCCAGTTATCGCACTCCTAGGTTTATACCCAAAGGTCTTAAAATCAAAGTGATGCACCCACGTCAATGTTTATAGCAGCTCAACTCACAATAGGTAAACTGTGGGACCAACTTGGGTGCCCTTCAACAGATGAATAGATAAATAAATTTTGGTATATATACACAATGGAATATTACTCAGCCTTAAAGAAGTATTAAATTATGGCATTTGCTGGTAAATAGAACTGAAGAATATTATGCTAAGCTAAAAAAGCCAATCCCAAAGAACCAAAAGCTAAATGTTTTCTCTGATATGCAGATGCTAATTCATAGTAAGTGGGAGGAGAATAGAGATGCTTTGGGTCAGACAGAGGGTAGTGAAGGGAGGGGAGAGGGTATAGGGGTAGGAAAGATGGTAGAATGAATTGGACATTATTAGCCTGTGTGCATATATGATTATATGACCTGTATAGTTCTACATCATGTACAACCAGAAGAATGAACAATTATACTCCATTTTTGTATGATGTGTCAAAATGAATTCTACTGTTATGTATAACTAATTAGAATAAATTAAAAAAATTATTAAAAACAACTCTGGCTAAAAAAGGCAGAAATTATAATTGTGAAACCCATTTCACACTGGTCATATTCAATTCTGCTTTTAAACATTATTTATTTAAGATGGACATTAATTACTTGCAATATATGCAACTACTATTTCCCCCAGAGCTGGAGATCAAACACAGGCCCTTATGCATGCTAGGCAAGCTCTGTATAACTGAGCCATACCCCCAGCCTATTTGGCTACTTGTGAAATCAAGTGCATACTTAAATATTAACAAGTTAGTTCCCTTCTTTTTCACTAACAGTATTTCTGCCACGTCTGACATCTACTCAATTTATCTTAAATAGCAATATGAATTTTAAAATTATTTCTCAAATCTTAAGAATTTACATATATACAGCAGAACTTTATAAAGATATTCAACAGAAAGATTTTAGGATCAATGCAATTTTTTTCCCTTTAGATCATGGCTAATAAAATATAGTCAGGGTCAAAATAGAACTGAAGTTCCTTTTTCCTACATTTAAGAACTATGCAATGAAAGCTATTCATTCTCAACTAGATAAAGAAGCCTTTACAAAGTGCTTTATCAGCTTCAATAATTAAAAGATTTCCTGCAAACTATTCAGTGAGAGTCTTCTTTGTAGTCTGCTTTGCAGTCGGTTCTTCCTATCTCTCCCTTTGAAAAGTCTAATTAAAGTGGGGAGCTTTTTTTCCCTATTCTTTCTGTTTTTGCCATATTGGACTTAGATATGAAAATAACTAATTAAATGACAATACTGGTTTCTTTTTTCATCCTTTTCCTGTTGGGATTTATTCAAGGAGGGGGATGTATTTTCCCCAGTTTTAGTTTTTGAAGTTGGTTTCTTACGGTCACTTTTCCAGTATTAAATACCTTTGGGGTTAATGGATATAATATGGATAACTTCTTCCCTGATGCCTGTGTTGATACTATAATCAGTTTTTTGGAATAAGTAATGAGTGAAGAACTGAAACTGGACACTACAGAGCGCTCACATCCCTCATGAACATTACTTAAGCACTCTCACACTTGCTTTTAAAAATACACTTGCTCTCCACATCATGTACAACCATAAGAACAGGGTCCTAATTAAAATAAGTTATACTCCACATGTGTATAATGTGTCAAAATACATTCTATGTATTAAAAAACCCAAATATATATATATATATATATATATATATATATATATATATATATATATATTTGCTGAATTATTCAAAGAAATTTGAAGGAGAACTCTCCCTTTTTCCTAATCTCCCTGACATAGTGAATTTTCATTTCTTGTGTATATTTTATTTATATTCTTAAAAACTGTGTTAGTTAGGTTTAAATCATTGTGACCAAAATATCTAACAACTTAGAGAAGGAAAAGTTTGTTTTGGCTCATAGTTTCAGGGTCCAGTCCATGGTCATTTAATATCATTGCTCAGGGCCCAAGATGCAGCTGAGTGTGTGATGGGGGAGCCCTGCTCTGCTCAGGGCATCTGGGAAGCAGAAAGAGAGCCTAGAGAAGGGACCACAGAAGATGCACCCTCCAGGGTACGCCCACATTGGCCCATCTCCTCCAGCTACAACCCACCTGCCTTTGTTTACCACCCAGTTAGTCCATTCAAATTAGGATAGTCTGATTAAGTTATAACTCATGAATTCAATCATTTTAACTCTGAATATTTCTGCATTAACACAGGAGCTTTGGGAGGCACCTCATATCCAAACCATAACACATACTTAACATCATAATAATTACATGTTGTATCTGATTTTCAGGTTTTTGCTTGTTATTCCAATTATAAACTCTAAGTAAGTGAATTTGAAAAGGCAACACTGAGATAAAATTATCTTAATTATTAGAATGAAGTCAGTTAAAGGTTAAAACAATTCAACCATAATTCAATAAGAACATTCTAGCACTTGCTACTTGGTATGTTGGGGGTGTTATAATTATAAAGGAAGAGAGTAAGGTATATATGCAAGTGCCTGTAAAACAGAAAAGAATATGATGTTGTGAAAATATAGTACAAAATATTTCAGAGACAAAATGAGCTGTGGTTGGCCCATGAAAGATTTAGCCAAGATTTCGAAATTAGACAGAGGTGTGTGCTTGTATGTGTGTACCTGTGTGCATTTTCAGAAGAAAAGCATCATGAATAAAGGTATGGAAACAAAAATAACATTTTTTGACATGAGGAAGGAGGAAAGTCATTCTAGAATTCAGATCTTCATCAGTTGAGCAACTGCTCCAACAGTCATAACTCTGAGAATGGCCATTCTAAATGAAATAGCAACTTTTAAGCAATACTCTGTTCTAGCGAAATTCCAATAATACAATGGTCAGAAATCTTAACTGGATGTACTTGAACAGCCAAGGATACCTTCATGGAAGGTGTCATTTGCTGTAATATCATTCTCAGTTCTATTAGGGCAGGGACCTCTGTTTGCGTATTTGTATATTCATCCAAATCACCTAGAACAGTATCTTTATTAGAGAGTTGGTGCTCAGTAAATACCTACTGAATGAAATTCTAGGCACAAAATTTAGTTTCTATCCATGCCTAATGGCCAATGAATAAAATTAAAATGTCTGATTAGAGTCATAGACTAAACTTTTTAAAAATAATAGGAACTAGTATAGTACAGAGATAACACCCAAAACTGTCATCAAGTTACTTGCCATCTACGCTAATAACCACCTGTAAAATGATGGTCAAGTCACTCAATTTGTCTAATATCCTCATCTAACATCATGCCTGATTCTCAAATGTATGAATCTACCCAGTCATAACTTGTTTTTTTCTACTCATAACTCCTAAGAACTCATTGAAGTTTACCCTAGCTTTTTGTGCATCCAGTTGTCCTTGTAGTAAACGTAAATCATAGCTGATCATGAAAGATGAAATATAGAAATATATTCATTTTTGGAGGTTTTTTGATGATAATATTTACATAAAATTGGAGAAAATGTAACCATTTCATTCCGTTATGTAATTTTTTCATTCTCATAAGGTATCAAGTTTGATAATACTTTGCAAATACTTCACATTAACATAAGCCCTTAAAAAGGAAAAGAACAGTTAAGGTTAATTTTCCTCCCAATAGATAAAGATAAATTTTATTTACATTGGGTTGAAACTACTCAAGCCACTCTTGAAAGATTAACAAGATAATAAAGAATTTGATACAAATTTATGTGGATTAAGCAACTACAAGATTATATATGACCAGTTTGGGGTTTTTCCCTAAAAACCAGAAAACAATAGTAATATTTATTTTAATCCAAGGGAACAGTTTTCTTAAAATGAAAAATTGACAAATTCTCCAAAGTTTTATCTTTTTAGATAAAAGAATTTTTATCTATAATAACTGGCCCATGTCACAGTTATTATGGCATTTTAAGTTTTTATTCTCCACTCACAGTAGGACTACCTCCACAGATAAGGCAGGGTTATTCATTTTCAGACAGTGAAAAATTGTAAGGCATCAATCAGATCCATAGAGATAGAATTTCTACCATAATGCCTATTATTTTAATATACATTTAACAGACACAGTAATAATACTGATGATGCCATACCCATCCACCACTATTCTAAAACTAATGTTTGATCCAACACATCCTTTCACATGATTCCAAGTTTAGGTAAGACTCTCACTAAAGCCTCGTTGCTAAACTGAATGCACTGTGCAGCATGGCATGGGCAGCTAGTTTCAGCAGACAGAAAAAAATCATCTTTTCCTGGACATTTCCTGAGCAGTCTGATTGGCTCCCTAATGAGTCCTATTCACTCCCAACTGTTCTTTCCCTACCTCATTCAAATTTGCAGTTTCTCTCCCTGGTCTCAGCAGCTTTCTATTCCCAAATTGCATGCTTGACTTCCTTCTTCCACACATCATTCTTTGATGAAGTCTGTTTTAACATAGCATCATTAAAGAGCATATCTCATAGAAGGAAGTCTACCCTGCTTCTGATTATAACATTTGATTTTAATGATACAAAAGAACAAAGTTCAGTAGTTGGTTTGGAGAGTTAGATTCCCAGCCCCCCCCCAAAAAAAACCAAAAAAACAGACTACAAAAAAAGAAGACAAAGAACATAATAAAAAGAACTTTAAAGGCAGTCCATTCCCTAATAGTCGCCCTCTGTCTTAGCCTAAATAATAGGCAGCCTTAATCATCGTTTCTTGAAATATTAAAAAAGACAGAGAATAATTATTGTAGATCAGTCAAGCTCTTAGATATCCAAAAAAAATTTTTTTTGTCTTTCCAGTAGTGGGAATTGAACCTAGGGGCACTATACCACTTAGCTGCATCCCCAGCCCTATTTTTAAATTATTTTTAATTTTCAAACAGGGCCTTACTAAGTTACCTAGGCTGGTCTTGAACTTGCCATCCTCCTGCTTCCTCCTCCCAGTTGCTAGGATTATAGGAGTGTACCATCATACCCAGCTATCCAAAAATCTTGTATTGGTCTCTTCCTTAGGAAAATTTTGGACCAAATATGCTAAAGGCCTATATAATTTGCTGATTTAATTTTGCTTCCTTTTATCACCTCAGTTCATCCTCTAAATAAAAGATAAATAACAAAATGATCCGGAAGTAAATACAGAACAAGGGAGAAAGAAATGGTCACAGAACCTTTTGGGGCATTCTCTATACAGGAGACAATGTACTGAGTATTTAGCAGACATTGGAATTATGCATCTGGATACTTTGCAAACTGATATCAATAAATGAATGATGCTTGCAAGAAGCAAACTTCAAATGCTGTTCCTTTAGGATAATGTTTATTCACATAAGAATCAGCAAATATGACCTATCTTGGATGCTCAAAGGGCAAATAGAAGAAAAAGTTTAACTATTTCATAATAATCTCCTAAGACACAGTGTTCTGCTTAAACATGTTACCTTAAAAATCTCTAGCTACCAAGATAAATGATATCTTTGATAGGTTTATAGGCCCCTTCAAGTGCTTTGTGTTTACAGAGCAACATAATTGTTTTTCCCCCTCTTAGTGAACAGTCTGTCTACAGGATTTGCAGAATGAACACAGGATTTAAGGTTTACATCCTGCGATTTGCGAGTAAAGCAAACCTCAAGTCTTTCTCCCACGCACCTTCAGTTCAGATCATCTTCATTACATCCATTATTCAATGTAGACTTACATAAAACCAAAGATTGTTTTTCAGTGATAAATGACAGATAAACTTTGTTGAGTATAACTTTGTCATATGTATTTTGAGGTCCTTCTCAATATATGTACACTTTGTGGTGGTATTTGTAAGTCTAACGAAATGAATTCATGCAGCACTTAAAATTAGTACAGTCAAAAAGGGACAGAATTTTTTAAAAAATTAGGTTAGGTAATAGAAGGGTCAGAGTCAAAAAATGGAAAGAGTTTTATCAACTTCTCTGCACTGATGGTTGGAAATTCTTCACTGAGCTCTCTGGCAATAATAATTGTGCTCTAGAATTTTTACATTTCAAAAATGCTTAGGTCAACAAATGCTACATACTCAGATAAAATATAGAATATAGTTTTTAGTCCTAGGGTCTGTAGTCAGGAAGTATAGATTCAAATGCCAACTCTGCCATTGATGAGCTGTTGATCTTATCGAGTTTTTATGCCTCAGCTCCTTTCTCTGTAAAATGGGAATAGCAATGCTATTACTTTGGTTGCAGTATGAATGAGATACTTTTTGGAAAATGCCTTTGGCAGAGTGCCTGGCAAGTCATAAGGATGCAATAATAGTTACTGCTGCAACTGTATAATTTTAGCATGTTTTCATTTAAAAGACCTGGAATTGAATTATTTGTTTAACCTCAAATTGGTTCTCAAATTTTTTAGTTAGATATTATTATATTTATCTGCATAATAACAGATTAAAGTGAGAATATGGTGAGTCCAGTTTCTACCTAATTCTATAATTGAAGGAGCTCAATATCAAGAAATGGAGGAAAGAACTGCATCTTCATATTGAGTGTTAGATGCCTTATTATACACTTCATACCTGCACCTCAGTGAATTGCACCCCATATGTATGAGATAGTTATTACTCCCAAGTTATAGAAAAGAGAACCAAGAATATTATTCAAGATTATACTGCTAGTGAGTTTGGACCAGAAACATTAACCCAAGTTTATCTAAACTTGAAATTTTGGCTCTTTTTAATATGTGTTTATGGCCTTATCATAAACCTGCACATCAGTGTTACTTCAAACCCAGTATGCCTAGAAGCAAATCAGTAATCTTCTTTATACCCTGCAACCCTTGTACACCCCCCCCCACAAAAAAAAAAAATCTTATGGCCTTACCTTCCACCCAGTCACTCAAGCTAGAAACTGGATGCTGTCCATGGCCTCCTCACCATCCACATTTAAGGGCAAAGCCCAGAAGGTTGTCTCCAACAGGCTGTGGATCTGTCTCCCTCTCCCTCTCCACTGTCATTATCATAGTTACTCATCATTCCTGTCTCATATTTCATCACACCTCAATTCCTTGCTCCTGAGAATTGAGTATATTTGCATTTGAATCCAATACAAAGAAATGAAATGCATGGATGTCTATTTGTCTCCCCTACAAAAAAAAAAAAAAAAAACACAAAACTTTCAGTCTTTTCATTGCCTTAAAAAATATTCCAAATGTCTTCACATGATATTGAAAACCCTATAACTATATAGCCCCAGGTTATTCTATTCTAACTTCCTATGTTTGGGAAACACTGGTAAATGGTGTTTCACAAACACATTTACAGCCAATTTCTATTTTTATAATTTCCGAGCTGTCTGATATGTCTTCATCTATTGGAAAGAGTAAATTTCAACACATTCTTCAAAGACCTGTCTTCCCTCTAGCCCCTAGCAGAATTAAAACATGCCCTCATTTGTCTTCCCAGAGATTTTATACCTATGGCTGATAGAACATTCATCCCATGATATTAATAGTCATTACATGAAAGAAGCTTTTGACTAGGGACCATGCTTTAATAAGTTTAGAATTACTAAAAAAATATCATGTAAGAGACACAGTCAGCCCTTTGCAATCCCACATTTAACCAACATCAATCAAAAATATTTGGTGGGGGCGGGAAAACCTGTGACTCTGCTGAACATGTAAAGACTTGACATTATTCCCCAAATCATATAACAACTATTTATATAGCATATACATTATTTTAGGTCTCATAAAATTTAGAGATGATTCAGAGTATACAGAAGAATGCAAATAGTATAGAACTTTAAATAAAGGACTTGCATATCTATGGATTTTGAGATCCACAGGAGTCTTGAAACAAATCCCCTGCAGATATCAAAGGACTACTGTACTTAATAATTTGTGAGAAATAAATACATAAAAGCCAAGACTGACATTGCAAATATTTAACAACCGTATTTTACAGGCACAGACAAATCTTCACTTTACAACAGTAATTCCTTTTATTGCCTGAAACTTCCCTTTGTTGTAAAATGAAGAATGAAAGCAAGGACCAACAAAAATATGGTCCAGACCAGGAGATTACAGACCTATCAGAATGAATGTGAGCTCTAGACAACTACATTGTACCACCACTAACTCAATATTAGCCCCAGCTACAGGGCAAATTTATTTAATTTTATTCACATTTCTTTTTCATTGGCTTTTGTGAACATTAGCATTTCCCCCAAAAGGATGTAGAAGTACCCTGAACATGTACAATGTGAGTGAATTCAATAGTTTGACTAATGGACCAACGTTAAAAACAGCAAATATTTATTACCTGCTTGAATTGTGTTGAGCAGTCTCTCAGACACCAAGCATTCCTGGATGAGTAAGATTTAAACCCAGTCTTCTAAAATTTATAGACTATAGGATCTTCTCCATTTTATTCTATCATTAACCAAAACAAAAGACTGGCAATCACTAAAGGCAGACCATCTTCTTCACAGTATCTGTGACTTGACAGGTCTCTGGCAGGAAAGTCCATTCTAAAGAACTTTCTACCATCACTTCCAAGGTTGTCAACAGATAAACATCCTTTCCACTAGAGTGAGCGTCTTTGTAGAGGGGAGTTTCAGGCAATAAATACTCTTGTAAAGTGAATTAGGAAGACTTTATATATATTTAGAAGAACAAAAATAAGTCCTATAGGAGTCCTACGAACCTGTCCATCCAAACCACATGTGCTAGAAGCAGTCTACCTCTGAGCCACAACTCCAGTCTGTACTCCTGACTTTAAACACCTCCATACTTTCTCCAAGAAGCCTTATCTGCTAGATAGAATGTCCCAGCGCATTCTGGATTGCTGTTTTCTAGAGATGGGATAGAGATGGTTACTGCAATGGGAATGAAGGCAAGCTAGGTGGCCAACTCCCTTAGAGAAGATCATGATTTGAGGACATGTAATTTTACAGTAGGTGGTTGGTTCGTAGGTGGTTACTTGTGTCTTGTAATTTAAATATGTGTTGCACATGTTCTTTTGTAGGTCGCAAATTATTATTTTATAATAAAATTTTTGAAAACATTATTCAGCGAACTTTTGAAATATGCTATTAGGAAGTCACCAAAATAATCCAAAATTATATGTCATTTCTTCAGTAGTCCTTACTTCATTAACTATTAATCCTTTAAGGAAACCCTTTTAATTACCAGAAGAGAGACTGCATGGGTCCCCCATGAAATGGGGCAGGCGGAAGACAGTTGATGGTGCCTGGGTTCTCCAGTGAAGGAGAGAGAAACCTCCCTCCAGGATGTTATAGGGTTTGTCCGAGAGCTGAAGAGGAAGGCATTTAGGCAGCAATGGGCTTAAAGATCTGTTGAGTAAATCATCGAGGTCTATTAGAGGTTTAAATCTATGGGCTGGAGATGAAGGATGGGACCAGACTGAAAACCCTGTTGGTTCAGGCGAAGGTTTAGAAACAAAATAAAGAAAACCTCTGAGTTTTCTGTTATTATCAGAATCACGCCACGTCTGTACTTGAACCATGCTGTTTTTCTTCTTCAATACCATTTCTGCTCCCTAAGACACTCTTTCTTCCTCCCCTGATTTTTCTTGCTAACACAGCAAAGCACTCTCTCAGGGAATCATTTTCTGAAGCACCAGTCTAGATTAGGGGCTTCTTTTCTACACACTTTGTAGCGCTCTGTGCTTTGATTCATGGCATTCAATGCATGTATAATTAAATAGTTCAGGTTCAGCATCTATCTCTGAAAGTGTGTATGTGCAAGTTCCAGGACAACAGAGACAGTGCCTTGTTATTCACCCTTGCATCTCTAGGGCCTAATACAAAGCCTGGCACACAGGAACAATCAATAAGTATATTAAATATATATGAATGATGAATGAGTGGATGAATGAATAAATGAATGAGTTGTCTCTGGAGCATCCAAGCAGATATATCTAGTAGACAGTTGGAATTATCATACTGAGCTCAGAAGAGAGATTAGGGCTGGCAATAAAGTTTGAGGAGTCATCAACTTACAAGCGGTGATGAAATTCTTAGGAGAGAATAAATCTCATAGGGAGAGTAAAATTTCAGAAGACTGAAGACAAGCATGGGATGTGGATCCCATGGAAGCAATTCAGAAAACTTGCTCTGAAAATATGAGTGCAGCCTAGATGATGGCTAAGAGCTCAGATTGTTTTATTCAAACAGACAGACTTAATCCTCGCTCCAGCTCTTACTATGTGAACCAGGTAAGTGTTGGGAGCTCAAGCTGGAGGGAGCTAAGCTGCCAGGTCTCAGAACAGCTTATCAAAGTCACAAGCTAAAAAGGAAAGCCACAGTCAAGTCTTGGATCAGTTCATGCAATAGTATCAGCAACAGGCTAAACCTGAGACAGCACTGGTTCCTACAACCATTCCATTTTCACCCATGGAACAGGACACTGGTCAAGGATAACTTAGGTTAGCACAGATAGTGGGGTCATCTGACTGCTGAGAGATCCACAAATCAATGATTGCTGGGAGGATAAAGAGTGAGGAAAAAGAACCAGGAATGGAAAAATACGAGTACTGAGTCAAAGAACTCAATTCACCGGCAGGAACAAGTATCAAGTTTGTTCCCATAAGGAGGTTTCAGCCAAGGCACCGTAGCAAGCCTCCTGCCAAAGGCTACGGCAGAGGAGCTCAAACAATCATGGGCAGCCTGAGTCCTTGAATGGACTGCCAGTGAAGGCCACTGAGCACTGGCTGTGTGCCAAGTGGACCAAGGAGGGAAACTTCCCACTGTGATGCCAGCCAGAGAAAGCCTTCGGATCTGCCCTGAAAAATTGTCCCTAGATTATTGGCCACAAGCCGGACTTCTCAGTAAGTTCCCTGAACTCTCTAAATCTCAGTGTCCTGCCTGATCGATGCCAACCTCATGGGCTGTTGTAAAAAATAAAACAAACAAAGCAACCAAACGACTTAGCTATATTCCTCACATATAGGCAGTGCTCCATAGATGAGAACTCACAGGAGCAAGTTAGAGGCTAAGGCACCACTGAGGCTGAGAGAGCAGAGGCCAAGAAGGCCATGACGGAAAATTATCTGTTTCAGTCGACATCTGAGTCATTAGTGACCTCCGAAGAGTAGGTTCAGTGGAGCAAGAGTGACAAGAATCAGAGTACAATGGAGTCTGAGCAAACAGGAGGCAAAGGAGAAGACACAGGAAGTACCCACTGGTCTATGAAGATAACGGTGACCGTGAGAAACAGGGTGCTGCTGATGAGGACGCCGGAGACTGCACAGCTGCCAGCGGATTTGTAAGGAGTCTGTGCCCTGGATGCCCTTAAACTGCAATCAAATTATTAGTATGGGTTTAAAAGCTGGCTGAGTAAATTGCTTTAGAGAAGATGTAGGCTACGGCAGGGCAGGGCAGGGAACAAGCCCTAGGACCCACAGTGAGGCTTTCTGAGAGGAACCTCAGGTGGTGACAGCAGCAATGACATGGACATAACAGCAGTTTGCAGACTCATTCCAGGTGTGCAGGCTTCCCTTCAGAAGCCCCCATTTATCTTTTATCCTGCTAAAAGACCATGCACTTTCCACTGCTGTTAGCCCTCTCTATACATCTGCCAGCTTTTATCCCCCAAAAGCCCGCGACGTGACTGTCCTTATCCCTGCAGGCTCACTGTCTCTATCAACTAAGCTTTGCCTCTGTTCAGCAGACTGAGAAACATCACAGACTCACATTCACACAGAATCCAGCAGGAATGGGCTCTCTTCTCTCCTGCTGACCTAATGGAAATAAATTCTACATAATTTATTGTATATTTATATTTTTGAGACCAGGACAAACCATGGCTCACCTCTAAACATTGAATCATTAAGACAAATCATCTGATATTCTAAAGAGGAAAAAAAAAAAAACCCATGAAATTCCCAGTATAGTATTAAGACCAAAACAGAAAGCTAACATGCAGCTCATAGACTTTCCATGGAGGATATGACTCTATAACACAGTGAGGCCCATGTAATGAGATTTATTATTCTTGATGTGGAAATAATATTTCAGGTATACTTAGCACAAAGGCTTTCCTCGTACTAAAATACCAAGAGAGGCATAAGAAGCTAAGTAACCCTAAAAGTTATTGCTTAAATCACCCGATTTTTGCATGAGAAAGAACACATAGGCAGCCACAGAAGCACTGTAAACTATTACATGAAATAATTACATTCAACTCAGTAGGTTTACGCCTGCTGCCATTTCTCTCCTGTTTCTTTCACAGACTATCATTTTCTGCCTCTGCTGTTTACAGGAATACATTTTATTCCAAAAGCAAGATTTTTCTTGGCACTCAACTCATCCATGACTTTATTATTGAATATCTTTTTAAATGTTATAACTCAACTCTTTGTGTGGCTAAAATGGCTGAGGCTCTTTTATGTTGTTGTTCTTGTTGTTTTTCCCCCCGTCAAGCATTCTGACCGCTGCTGTCAAAATCTGATAATAAATGAAGATTTCTCCCACAGTGGACCTCTGATAACCATGGCAACTCCATCAGCAGCTAATGGCCACATTGCAAAAACGCTTTTGAAGAGTACAGCTTCTCACACTGCTATAATACCAACATCCTTTCCTTACCTCCTCTCCATAATGATGCTAAGAAAACAACACATTCCAAGCAAACATTTGCTTTGGCATGCACATGTAGGAATGCTTTTTTAAAAATGAAGAAAATAGGGGGGAAACCCCACAAATACTGAAAGAGAAAGATTATTTGAAAAATAGTACTAAAGTAGGGAAAGATATTGATAGTTTAGCTGCATTAGCGAGACCTTTTTTTTTTTTTTTTTTCCTCACTATAATACCTAGACTGGCCTTAACTCAAGATCCTCCCACCTCAGCTTCTCATGTAGCTGGGATTACAGGACTGTGCCACTATGCTCTGCTGTATTTTTTATCATTTTCACAACTGAAATCAATGTGACTATTGCTTCTTCAGAATTTGAGAATTTTTATAGTTGTTACTCTACCTACCAAAAACCAGGGAGGTTTTCTAGAATACTTGTTTTAGTTTCAATCGTAATTATCTTTCTGGGCAATTGTTCACTTTTGAAATACTGCTATCTGCACACACTGCTATTTTTTTTCTCTTCCAGAAGATTGTCACTTTCATGCTGTTTTATATGTCCTTGAAAACACCCTGACATAGAGTCGGCATACGGGCCCTTCAGCCTGTCTCACATGCATCTCCACAGTGTGCCAAAGCAACAGAAATTCTTGCCTGACTTCTGCTTTTAGATGCTCAGAGATACTCTGGCTTCCTTGTATATAAAATATACCAAAACTCATTTCTAATATAGAAAATTTCCCTGGGTACCTGCTTCTGGAATTCCCTGCCTATTAAAAACAAAGGAGGATATTTTTCCACTTTAACTTCCTGTTAAAATTCTGTGTCCGTTTAAAAAAAAAAAAAAAAAAAAACAGGTAGACCTCTCTATCTCCACCTACTTATCTACCCATATATACAGGTATATGGGCAGGTAAGTAGATTAGAACTCAAATTTATAAATCTGGCTGGATCTATCAGTGCTAATCACACTGATACCAGGTCTTCTTTATAATTGTAAATAATTGTTTCCCAATGAAGTTTGAATGGTCTGTATAGAACAGACATAAGACTAGTGATGTCTCAGCCACTGAGCAAAGCAACAAAGCTAATTTTCATTAGCCATCATTGCAATTTGATTTTTATTTTGCCCAAAACCCTTGGTTTGTAAATCTTTTCCCAAGGTATTCTCTGTATATAGAAAAGATCTTTAATCATGTATATAGACTTAGTGGCTAGGACAGATTGGAATTGAAGTCCTGCTCCTTTCTACTGGAAAACTGTGGGTAAATTACTCAAACTCACTTTATTCCAAAACATTTATTTGTAAAAACCAGAGTGAAAACAGTTGTCCCTCAGAGGATAACTGCAGATAACAGATAACTTAAGAACAATGAAACTGCCCAGGTCTATAACTAGAAAAAAATGACGTTTTCTTTCTCTTTCCCCTTTTACTCCAACTAGCCATGAGGTTCAGCTCATCTTCCTGATTTACTCTCACATTTATAAGCCATTGTTCTAAGTGTGTACAATTATCTGCCATCTGTTGAATACATTGAACTGTTGACTTAGGGATTATCAGTGCTGATTTTTTGGTTTTCCTTATTCAAATCAAAAGTTTTAAAATTTGAAAATGTACATAAAATCAATACCACAAAAATCTCAATCTTTTTCCACAAAAAAAAAAAAAAATAAAGGTTGAAATCTCAAGGCATTATGTTTCCCTTTTGAACTTGTCTAGCAGTTTCTACAGAGGAACGAACTTGAAGAATCCTACAGCTGACAGCCCTAACAGCAGGCTGTGGCCTGATCTTATTTATCTGAGTAGTGGAAGTCTATCAGGCTAGTAAGAAAAGACAAACAGTGACAAATAAAGATGTCAGAATGTTCTACAGAGAAAGTTTCTTTTAAATCTTTTTGTTAAGGCAAACTTTAGAGAAAGGTTCAACAAGGAACATTGCAAAACATTAATTTTTGCCCTGACACAGAAACTTTCATCCTTTGGAAGGCACCAGAATAAATTTGAAGCTTCTAATAAAATATTTTGTGTGGCTACAAAAGTCACACTAAACATAAATACATAAGTCTTTGCCACCAACTTATTTTGAAGTATAGTTGTCTAAGTACCATGAGCCACAATATGTAGGGGTGAGCATTACTTTTGGAAATACCGATAAAGTCTGAGTTCATGAAATATTCCTGCCTGTCATCTTGGGATCAAGATGCATTGTCAAATAGCAAGAAAGTAATGTCAAATCAGAACCCTGGGCTGTTGGCTCAGTGAGAAGCAAAACCTGAATGATGAGTTGGTAAGGAAAACAGAAAAGACTAAAGAAAAAAGATGGTTGCTCTGTGAATAAGCAAACTGAATCAGAGTACAAAGCCACTATTTCTCCAAAATACACTTGATAAAAAGGGAATTCTGTGTCCACTCAGTGTCAGTGTTCCCATGAGTCTTGACCCTTAGTTATTCCAATTTTTTTTTGTCATTACCTCTACCTTCAACATTTTATACAATGTAAGGAGAGTGATATGCACACAACCAACAATTTACTTTCCACAAGTAATTTTTTTTTCTTTCAAAGGTCCAACCTTCTATTAAATCAACAATTCTTTAAGTCCTTTCATTTCCCATCTAGACTTTATATGATACAGAAAAACTGATGTTGCTTCATTAGGAAATTTATTTTTCCCTGCATTGATCAATGGGACTCTGGTTCTTTATAAAAATGATGAGAATGATCTCAGCTCTTGATTTAAAATATAAAAGATATTAAGTGATAGCCTCCCTTTGAGAATATAAGAACATTTTCTTCAGAACAATATTGATATTGCCTGGTCAATAAGAATTCATTTGGTGGAAATAAGCTTGGGGTGGTCCACCTCACAGGACCACTATAGTGACAACCTACAATTTGTCATTATTTTCTCAGGCAAATGTTGAGAAGCAGTAAGTGTTTCCCTTTCTGTTCTGTCACTACCTATTATTGCTTTTGTGGTAACATCCTCTGACATATTCCTAGGATTCAGCATACTATCTGGGAAACTAATCAAAGTGTGAAATATGATATATCAAGAACTATGCAATGTTTTGAACAACCAACAATAAAAATTAATAAAAAAAAAAGAAAACTAATTCAGCAGAAAAGAGGAAAGAGGATGCTGGAAAGAAGAAAGATAGAAAGTTCCTTATATAATTTAGTACACTCTAAGCACTGAGACAGTATTTCTGTTTAAAAAAAAAAAAGATGAAGGCATTGTTTGCTTAGGGCAAAATTTTGTGTTTACTAAACACATACAATTATTCTTGTAAAGAGTCACTTTCTGAGAGGTTCCCTGTTTTGGTTTCCTGTTTTATATATGATAATGATTAGCACATGGTAGATGTTCAATAAACAATGAGGAATCATCGTGACCTAATAGAAAAAGTGGTTTTCAAGGTCCTCCTGGAGCACTTACTACTCTATGCAACTGTCATGGTTTGGATATGAGGTGTTTCCCAAAAGCTCCTGAATTAATGCAGAAATGTTTGGGGGTGATATGATTGGATTATGAGAGCTGTAATCTACTCAATCCATCCTAGTTTGATTGACATAATTGAGTGGTAACTATGGGCAGCTGGGGCATGCTTGAGGAGGTGGTTCAAATAGGGGTGCACCCTTGGGACTGTATCTTGTACCCCACGCTCCTCCCTCACTTGCTCTCTGCTTCACAGCTACCATGAGCTGAGCAGCCTTCTGCCACCATACCCTTTGGCCATGATACTCTACCTTACCTTGTGCCCAGAGCAATACACTTGGTCTACCATGAACTGAAACCATGAGCCAAAATAAACCTTTCCTCTCCTCCAAGTTGTTCTAGTCAGGTATTTTGGTCACAGCAATGAAAAGCTAAAATGGCACTCTACAAATTTTTACTCATATTATCCTGGTAAGAACCTCAGGTGATATATTCTATTATTACCTCCATCTTATAAGTAAAAACATTGGAGGAAACAGAAATTGTTTGTGTCGTGCTGCCCAGATTTCAGTGTGAACCCAGATTTTCAGCCAGGCATCTTGGCTCCTAAATCCATGCCTTCGTCCCCATTAACAGTGCTACCACAATGAGATGTTTTGCAGGAGTTAAGCCTGTTCAAATTACACTGTTGATTTACCTACAGAACTAGGCTCCTTAAAGTTATATTGATAGTGACCAAAAATTTGAGTTAGATAGTCTACTGGGGCTTCTAAAATAATGATGGATTGTTATCCTCCTTTTCACCTGACCCTCTCTGCCAACAGAAAGGATATTAGATTTTTTTTTATAGTTAGGACATTAGCATTAAATCTAAGAGAAATAAAAGCCTGGAGGAGAGGCATAGCTCCAATTTTTAGATTGTGTTTGTGTTAAGCCTGCAGGTGGAGTCATTATTAACTGCTAGACACACTCAAAAAAAAAAAAAAAAAAAAAAGTCAGCAAGTCCCCAAACTGAAAACCGAAGCTGTGGATGAATTTTGAATTAAGTGACTTGAAAGGACCACCAGATAATCATCTCTGAGATAATGGGTTGGGCTTTAGACAAATTTGGGATTGTATCCTTCCCCTACCATTTACTATCTTGTATAGCCTTGAGCATGTTCCTAACCTCGCAGCACCTAATGATCCTTAAATGTAAAATGGAGTTAATAAAGTAATTTCTTGGGGTTGTTTGGAGAATTAATGCATAAGGCCCTAGTAAAGGCTCAGAAAATCTTAGTTCCTTTCCCTTTATATGGTTATTCTTATAATTATATTTCTGAGTAAATACTGGGCTTTATGGCAAAATTTTCTTCAAATAAAACAAAAAAAACACTTTTTTTGCAAGATACCAAATATTTTGTGAAAAGTGATCATCAGTGACCTTCAATATAGATATGTGTGTGTAGATGTGTGAGAGAGAGAAAGAGAGATGGGGGAAGCAGGGGACAGAGTGGGTTCTCATGGTCCTACTTATTTGATTTGAATTATACAGAAATATAAAGGGCATTTTCATCAGATGATCACATTTTAAATGTTTGAAGTTCCATTAGCATATTAAGCATTAAACATTTCAGATTAATTAATTCAGTAAATGTAAATTTATCCCTACAATGATATTCTTATTAATGTTTTCCCCCCATAGGTCCTTGTTTTGAAAGATTTTTATCTCAGAAGATAATTGAATTTATCCAATAATAATTAAGTTAGTTCCCATTTTGATTTATTGAAATCATATATACTGGACTGGGGTTGTGACTCAGTGGTGGAGCACTTGTCTTGCATATGTGGGGCACCACATTTGATCCTCAGCACCACATAAATAAATAAAATAAAGGTATTGTGTCCATCTACAACTATAAATGTTTTAAAAAAAGAAATAATATATACTGATGTAGTCAAGTTTTTTATCAGCATGAAACCACCAATGTTTCCACAATTAGTTAATATAATTCCAACTAAAGCAGAGAAACTTGACATATTTGCTCACCTTTAAACTCTTCTTGTTAGCTAATTGCTATAGATTATGTTAGTGTCCATTAATAATCAGTTTATATACCTGATAGTACCAATTATTTCTGAATCCTGTTAAATTCAAATGTGATCATATGGCTTGCATTTGGCCCCAAAGATGAGTAAACTGGAGTGCATTAATTCTAGTTAGAAGATTTAAGAGAAGAATCTAGAACAGATACCAGAAATGTTAGAAGACATTAGCCAGATAGAGAGGGAAACCTGCTCTAGACAGAGGAGATGGAATGGGATAAGCCTCAGGAAAGAGAATGGAATATTCAGACCTTTAGGTCAGCATGATTAGACAGTAAAAGACAGTTGGAGAACAATGAAAGTTAAGGGTACAGTGGCAAGAAGAGGGGTCAGATCCTGCAAGCTTGTTGGCACTGTCAGGATTTTATATTTTTTATCAACTGCAGTGGGCATACATACAGGGTTATAAGCATGAAAGTGACTTGATCTGATTTAGTCTGGTAAGGAGGTCTCAAGATTCTGTGTGCAGAACAAATTGGAAAGGGAGATAATGAAACCTTTTAGACCAGATAAAACACTAATGTGATAATCCAGGCTAGAATCGATAGTGGCTTGACCCAGAGCAATGACTGTGGAGATGCTATAAGTAGATGGATTTTAAATACATGTAGGGTCAGATTTAATAGATGCCTAATAGATTTAATGATAGATAGCATTTGGATATGGAAGAAGTGAAGGATGATGCCGGGGTTCTAGATTAAGAACTGGGTGAAAGGAAACTCCATATATGGTGACAGAAATAATTTTCCCACGTGCACGCTTGTAGAAGAAGTTCAAATATATTGAAACTGAGGTATAATATGGGTTCACTGGGCAGTTGCTGCTTAGAGAAAGGTAACATAAGTTTGAGATTTTTTTTTAATTTTTTTGGTAGTTGTAGATGGACGATACCTTTATTTTGTTTATTTTTATGCCGTGCCAAGGATCGAACCCAGTGCCTCACACGTGATGGGCAAGCGTTCTGCCACTGAGCCACAGCCACAGCCCAAGTTTGAGATTTATTAGCACATAGATGATATTTAAAGCAGTGAGAATGAGTGAGATTATTTACAAAACTATAAAAGAAGAGAATTGAAGAGTGTCTAGTAGTCTAGCCTTAGCAGCTGTAACATTTACCATAAAGAGGAAGAGAGACATGATAGAAAGACTGAGAACAAGAAATTTTTAATAAGGAAGAAGTAACCTCCCCTAGTATTTTAGTTAGCTTTTTCACTGCTATAACCAAAACCAAGAACCATTTTAGGGAATGAAAAGTTTATTTGGGGCTGATGGTTTCAGAGGTCTCAGTTCACAGATGGCCAACTCCATTCCTTGAGACAGAAGGTAAGGCAGAACATCATGGCAGAAGGGTACAGAACAGCAAAGCAGCTGGGAACATGGCTACCAAAAAACAAAGAAAGGGAGCTTCACTCTCCAGGGACAAAATGCATATCCCACAGGCACACCCCCAATGACCCACCTCCTCCAGCCATATCCTACCTGCCTGCAGTCACCACTCAATTAATCCCTATTCACTAATTGGATTAAAGCTCTCATGACCCAATCATTTCACCTCTCAACATTCTTACACTGTCTCACACATGAGCTTTGGGGAGATGCCTTACGTATAAAACATAATACCTGGAAAACACTTAATTGGTTCTTTGACTGTGATGATACAGATAGGTATGTTTTCCTAAAAGAGCAGCCAATAATAGGTTCTGAGTCTGGGTCAGACCAAACACTATAGATTTCCTTAGGAAATGAGAGAAGGGAATGGGCACAGCTTCACAATTTTATTCAAGGCAAAGCTGTTTATTGTCTATGACGCTTCCTCTGTTAACACACTAGTATATTTTAGCTTTTCTTTTGCTTTCTAGAAGCTATATCATCAATTTGGGGCTCTGCCACAAAATGGGAACAATCTCTTCATCTATAGCTACTCTGTCCAAGAAGTCATCTCTGTATAGAAATCATCTTGTATTTTTCTTCCTCTTGCCATGTACAACCAGGTATATTTACCTCTCTCAAACTGCAAATCCCAGGCTGCGTATAGTAGCAGATTGTTCCACCCAACCAGGGTGTAAAAATTCCAAAAGCGGGGAAAAGAACATGGGATTATCTTGCTTTTGAGTAGTAACAAATTGGACACATTGTTCTGGTCTGGTCACTTAGTTGTCCCTGATTTGGTGTCAGGTACATGCTTTAAAGCATTTCTGATTTTGAGGGAAAAAGTTACTGTTCACAAAGTAGTATCACCTTTGCCACCCCAACCCATCTCATTGACATCACCTGGTAAAATCTTATTTCAGTACATTCACCCTAGAGAGAAATTTGCCTAATAAATTCTAAGAGTTTACAAACATTAGTACCTTCTTTTTCTGCCTAGATATCAGCTTTTTTTTGACCCAATATGTCCCCTGAATTCTGGCCTCATTGTAAATGCTAACAATATGGGCCATTCTCATGTTCAATATTTCATTTAATAGTCATAATAATCCTATAAAATTCATGTTCATGAAATTACCATCCTGCTCCTTGACCAGAGAGGAATTTCTTGAATGATAGGTTTTTAACTTACTCTTAATTGAAGCTTTAGAAACAAAACTTCAGAGCTCAAGGCAATAGCCTCTTCTTCCAATAAGCTAAGCAGAACCCTGGGAACTGGCCCTTCCTCTACATTCTTGTAACACTTAGTGCTCTAATCCATCTAGAACATCTGTTTTGGTTTTGGGGGGTTTTTTGGGTTTTGTTTTTGTTTTTGTTTTTTTGTTTTTTGGCCACTTCTATTGCCCCAATTACTTATCTTGAAGAAAAAGATTTTTTGAGGTTGGCACAGTGGCATATGTCTGAAATACCAGAAACTCTGGAGGCTAAAGCAGGAGGATCATAAGTTCAAAGTAAGCCTCAGAAACCTAGCAAGGCCCTAATCAACTTAGAGAGATGTTATCTCAAAATAAAAACTAAAAAGGACTGGGGATGTGGCTCATTGATTGAGCGTCCCTGGGTTCAATCCTTAATACCCAAAAAAAAAAAAAAAAAAAAAAAAAAAGTTTTTGGAAATGTGAATCCAGGAGGCCAGTTGGACTTTAATGTTGCAGTAATTATAGCTTCAGACGTTTTGAGTCATAAAGTGTATCAATGAAGATGTTTATTACTTATATTTATATAGGTTAACTGGTAGATTCCTCATCTTCAGAGCCATAAGACTCAACTATAATACTTGAACTTTCTTAAAATTGAAAACCACGTTTCTCACAGTCATAACACATATATTTATAATGGAATAGAATAATAATACAGTGACAGTCCACCTTGCTACACAGTATAATGGGGAGAGAGGGAAGCAGAAGATTAAAATTCTAGTGTTGGTTTGACTATTTTTCATTTGAGTGAACTTAAACTTTTTGAGCTTCAATTCATTTTTCCCTTCTGTTCTGCTTACCCAAAAGAAACATTTAAAGCTAAATTAATACATTTGAAAGCAACAAAAAGTCTTATGCATGTCTGGCTAATGATCATTTAATGATTATATAATTTCAGCAAAAGATTTCTATACATTAACTCTGATTTCAGTTCCTGTCACAACCTCATTTTGCCTAAAAGACAGAGAATGATCAAGATTAGTGGATTCCTCAAATGACATCATGGGCCACAAAGAAGCAAGATAAAAACACACAAGAGGAAAAATCCTGGGATTCTTTTTCTAGGGATGTAAAATATACACACAAATAAAATGCTTCAATGGAGAAGAATAAGATTAGTGGTTCCATTACCTAACTGATTTCTCCTAGGAAGCTTTCAAAAACATATGCATATATATTCTGAGTACTAATTTATTTGTTCATCCCATTTCTGAACAAATGCAAGTATTGAGGGCCAAAAGTGCCAATGTTTTGATTCAGTGGACCTAGATAAAGTCCCAAGAGCCGGTATTTTGGATACTGGAGATTGAACTCAGGGGCACTTGAAAACTGAGCCACATCCCCAGCCCTATTTTGTATTTTATTTAGAGACAGGGTCTCACTGAATTGCTTAGCGCCTCATTTTTGCTAAGGCTGGCTTTGAACTCGAAATTCTCCTGCCTCAGCCTCCTGAGCCACTGAGATCATAGGCATGCACCATCACACCAAGCCTTTATTTTAAAAACTCTTCTCAATTACTACAGCTCTTATGAAGGAAGTTGACGATGGGTTAACATTATAAATGTACTTTCCTTTGACCTGATCATTTCACTTTTAGGGCTTTTTTCCTCAGTGTGCTTAAAGAAGTACAGAAGGATGTACATACAAGGATGGGACTTCAGCTTTGTTTGTATTTTAAAAACAACCTGGATGTCCTTCAATAGGACACTCTTTGGATACATGATGGCGTGTCTATATAGTATAAACTTAGACAGTTGTTAAAGAATGAAATACTAGCTTTGACAGATGTCCATGGCATAAATTATTCTAAAATTTTCCAAAAAGCTAATTACACAACAGCTCTGATCTGACCTCCTTAAGTTAAATACAAAAAGTATTTGTGGTATGCATAATTATGTGTGAGTGTATAAGATCCATATGGAACTGTTGATGATGTACAAATCTAGTAAATTGGTTTGGGAAAATAGCACAAGGACAATGTGAGAATTTTTCTTGTTAACATATACATTTCCTTTTACACTTTTCTTCTTGTAGTCATTATTCAAAATCTACCTTTTCACCATAATTTAATCACTTAGTTCCTTCTTGAATTTCCTCCATATATATCCTGAGCACTAATTCATTCGTTCATCCCATTTCTGAACATATGCAAGTACTGATGGCCAAAAGTGCCAAGCGCTGTTGCAGACACTGGCAACAAACCAGACTGGGAGCTCTGCCCTCATGGAGTGAGCATCCTCACTTCTCTGAACTTCAGTCCTTTCATCTGTAAGTGAATATATTAGTAGTAAAATTCTCATAGAGTTTACTGAGGATGAAATTGAATGTGTGTAAAGCCCATAGAGTCTAACGCCACAGAAGCGCTCAATAACTGTAAGCTACAGTAATTGTTACTGTCTTCATTAGCACTTTTTCGTGGCCAACTGCTGAATCCAGCTTAGATTTTCTGGGGGAAAAAAATTCTTCTTAAGAATGTTATTATTGACCTTGTAAACAATTTGAAGTAGACTTCCTTTACTGAATCACAGAAGATTTTATAAGGGTTAGAGAAAAACAGTAGAAGTCAATTCAATAAGAGGAAATTGTTGCCTCCTAGTTATTCAATATGTCCCTCAGCCACAGAATTCTAATTTCCTAGGTTTAACAAAGTAGATTACATAGCAGCGGCTGAGACACACATACAAATGGACATTTTGCTCATGTCAATGAGGATGAGTAATCTCTTTTGGTAATAAGTTTCCCAAGGGACAATGAATAAACCCTTAATCCTAAAAAGCAGATACTCCAAGGAGTGAAAACCAGTTTATGCATCTTCGAAAGTAGACTTCTTTTTACATTTGCATTTGATTTTAAAAAGTGTAAAACATGGGCTAAACCAATTTGAGATTTTCTTCTGTAATGATTCAGAAGCTAAACATGAGGTCAAGTTTAACATCCAATTAAATGTATTGTTTACAAACAAAAACAATTATATTTTCAATTATAATATAAACGAAAATGAAAATTGCTTTACCTACGTAGGTTTTCTTCTTTTTCCTTTTTTCTTTATCATTAATTTTTGTTTTGTTTTGCTTTTTTTATTGTTATTGTTGCAGAATTAACTCTTTCAGCAAAGGGAGAAAATTTTTTTTTCTAAGTGAACTTTCAAAGTGGTCCATGTTAGGTTGTCCTCCATGCAGCAGAGGGCTTAATTCTCAAATACTGTTAGCTCTGGAGGAAACCCCAAGATAAGTAGAAGCACTGACAGATAATACAACCAAGAGCAGCAGGTGATTTTGTGTCAAAGAAATGGATAATTTCCCATGTAAATATAGAGTTCTTTCATGTGCTCGAAAGCTAATTTTTGAAAAGAAAAAAGGGCAAGTAGTATCCACAAGTCCTTGGATGATGAAAACTATTCCCAGGTGGAAAGGGAACATTATTAAGTATTAATTTAACAAATATGCACTGTGTGACCATATGGCTTGTTATTACCATAGGAAATAACTACGAAAATGAACACAAGAAAAGGGCTGCTCTCAGAGACTAGTGCTGTTGCACTCGGAGTTATATAATAAGCTGCAGCATTAAAATGCTTTATTTCATACCTAATTTATAGTACCCTAACTGGGTTACTCTGGTAACTTAGTTAAATACTAGTCACAAGGTAGGATGATCAATTCCCCCAGCACACACATAGATTTTTTTCTATAAATTCTTGAATTATATGTTTTATAACTCGGTTGCATTCTTTCTTAGGAACAATTATTTCAAGGCATATTTTCATCCCTGAATTTGGATTCAGTAAGATTACCAAAATGCAAGAAAGAACAAAATAGTGAATTAAAAAAAGAAGCTCTTGCCAGGCATCTGCGTGTAATCCCAATGACTTGGGAGGCTGAAGCAGGAGGATCACAAGTTCAAAGCTAGCCCCAGCAATTTAGTGAGGCCCTAAGCAGCTCAGCAAGACCCTGTCTCAAAATAAAATACAAAAAAGGCTGGGAATGTGACTCAGTGGTTAAGTGCCCTTGGGTTCAATCTCTGGTACCAAAACAAAACAAAATAAAACAACCAAAAAAAAAAAAAAGCCTCTTTAAGTATTTAGGTACTCATAACAATTTTGTTTTATGTTCAATATGAAAATTATTTAAACCAATGCAATGCAATTGATTGGAGTATAACATTTTAAACTACAGTCATCTTTCAGCACTTTCTGTTACATGGTAAGGCTATTTAATTCACTTAGTCTAGCTATTAAAATGGACCCTTAGTTCTGGTAGTTTTCTCACCATAGTCATTCTAATTGGTCAGCTTGGATTCTCACTTGGAAATTCCCTAAGAAATTAATTCCCTTTAATAGATGTAAGTGTTGGCAAGTTTTGGCAGAGTCACAGATTTTTTACAAGGGGATGGGATAGAATTTTCTTTTCTCGCCTTTTTTGCAGGTATGTCTATGTTATATAAGACAAGAGCATATTTTTCTCAAACTATATCTAGCCAAAGGTATGTAATACTTAAAAAAAATCTCTGACATGGAATTCATTTAATCTGAACATAACACTTTTGAAATATTTATCCAAAGTTCTCTTAATCCACTCCCAAGTAAAGTTGAGAGCAGTTGTTTAAAAGCACATGTAATTTCATTGGAGGTCAAAAATGGTTCTGCATATAAATAACTTGTTAGTTTAACCATAAAAGCAATTAATTTTTTAAAGAGCTGGAAGACTCTTCCAAAATATATTTATCCTTGTAACTGTTGGCATTTTCTGAGTGAGTCAATACTTTTATTATAGACTTTGCAAATAATTCCTGTGCGTGCCTCTAGCTACATGATTACATTTGTGTGCTTCTCTGACTAGTGTCTGTTAAGCCACTGAGAAGGATGCTTGCTGAAGGCAGGAACCATCTTCCTTTACTTGTCACGCTTCTCCTGCACTAGCTTAGTGTTCAGCATGCAGCAGTTGTTCAATGATTATTTGTAAGATGAGTTTTTATGACACAGAAGGCACTTTGGGGAAAGTGGATAAGTCATCCTTTAGCTTAGATTTGCTCTTTTTATTATAAAGACTAATCATATATAGACAGAAACTGCTGTACTTATTATTAAAGTAGGGCATTATATGTAAAACGTCTTAGATCAAAGAAATAGCATTCTAAAAATCAAAGTTCATTTGTTATACTATGCAGTACAAAATTCATTAACAATTACTTATATTTGAAACCACTTATATTAGATAGAGTCAAAATTTTAAGACATTAATTCTAAGTGTGACTATGAAGTAAGTACCATTTTTTTAAGTTGCAGAGAAAATGTTTTCTACTCAAAAGAAAAGACTATGGTTATATTGGTTTCCTCACTAGTATAATTTCTTGAATATATGATATCTAGCAACTTAAGAAAATTATATATTTAGAAAAATGAGTATATATAAAAAGTACTATGACCAAAAGCATTATTCATTTACTCCCAAGTAAACATGATATATAAAATTAATCACAACTTCATGCTAAAAGAGTAGGAGTTTATTTTGAAGACTAACATTGTTGAGACATTGTGCAGAGACACACTATGTGAGTCAAAACCTACAATTTTGCAAATGATGTATTTGTAGGATAACATGAGCATTCATCACAAAAACCTTATAAACTACAAGTATGACGTGCAACCATTTGTTCATTTATGTGGAGTTTTTTAAAGTACAAGTTAGGCCCTGTGAATAGTTACACCAATAGAATATCTTTCCCACAGAAAGGTCCACAAGACTGTGCAAACTACAAGGCAGAATAGAACTTGGAACTAAAACCTCTCTGCATCATTCCAATGACTCCTTTGGGAGTTAGAGGGAGGCCAGCTGTAATTAGTTGGAACTTGTCTTTGAACAGGAATCCAGAGCCACTTCTGCCAGTAAGAAAAATGCCCATAGGCACTAAATGATAATA
The DNA here is from genome assembly GCF_048772815.1 of Callospermophilus lateralis. Lineage (NCBI taxonomy): Eukaryota > Metazoa > Chordata > Mammalia > Rodentia > Sciuridae > Callospermophilus > Callospermophilus lateralis. The sequence goes on along the minus strand of NC_135312.1, from coordinate 98,643,635 downwards.
AAAATCTAAACCAAGGTTTTGTTTAAAGGCATGTACAGAGATAGCCAGTGGGTTTCCCTTGCAATACCCCCTGGTTTGTCTGGTTTTTAAGTCTCCAAAATAATTGCAGTGTTTACCAAATGGGCCACACATTTCACTTCTCACAAGATCTGGTCCAATGTGGAAATTGACAGGGATAAGAAGGGGACAAAGCAAAAAGAGGAGCACTGAATCGCTTTGTTTGTTTGTTTGTTTGTTCATGTTAAGGAAACAGCCTAGAGGAGAACATTGATCACTATGACAAATGTGTTGTATATTCATGTTTCATTGTAGCTGTCAAGAACTCTGGCTAAATAATAAATGTTAAGTAAACAAGAGCAAAGGTTGGAAAGGTAAAGGTACACTTCAACTACAGTCACATCTGGCCTCAACTCCAAGGACCACCTTGGTCCTGAGGTTTTTCCTTCATTCTGTTAGCAGATTAGGTGAGTTGCCTGGGAGTGGTGATACCTACCTTTTATTTTTCCTTCATCTTATCAGGGGAGGCAGGGACAGGGAGAGATTGGTGAGGTTTTAAAAACCATTTCAGTTTTATTTTGTTATTTAAATGTGCTTCTTGCTTGGTGTTTTTCAAATTGTGCTAGTTTCCTGTATGATACAAAAACTTTTAGAAAGTTTATTGAATTAGAAGATAGTTTTTTTAAAACATTGAAAGATATAACCAAAGTAATTGTGTACAAAATAAAGCAAGGATCAGGAAGGAGAAGTGTGTTTAAGTGACTTTTCAAGACAAAAATAAAAGTACAGTGGTTGATGGGAAAACAGTCACAATTTTCTTTCATGCTTCCTAGAGCTACCTATCAATCTTCTGTCCTTTCCACAATTGGAATTACGTAGTTCACTACAGGAGGGAGATGGAATGGCATTGAGCTTCCAACAGCTGACAAGGGAATAAGAGAGGTGATCTTAAACTATAATTCTACACACTGCTTCCTTTCACAAGATGCCCTAAATGTTCCTGAAATGTTCATGACCACTTTGCACCTCAAAAACATAGAGGCCCATTTCAAATGCTACCTCCTCTATAACATCATCTTCAACCACTTGTTTCAAAGTGACCTCACCCTCCTACAGAACCAGTGAAGAGTCTTTAACAAATCAATCCAAGCCTTCTTTGTGTAGGCTTTTTGTTCTTCTTCTCTCTGCTAAAACAAAAACAAACAGAATACAAGTCTTGGTTTGACCTCACACAAATTACAGATGATTCTCAACTTACAATAAGATTACAACCCAATAAACTCATCATCAGTTCGAAAATACTATAAGTTGAAAATGCACTTAATACAACCTGACCTTCCAAACAGCATAGCTTAAGTAACACAGCTCTCTGTAGAGCATTGGATGTGTATGATTGAGTTTTGAATATTGATCTTTTCCCAGGCTTGTGATATGCAATGCTGGAGGAGCAATGAGGGTCTGGGAAGTGAACTGAAGGTTGAAAGAGTTGGGGACTGTGTCACAGGGATACCTACATGTCAATTAGACTGAGAATCCTTTATGCTGTAATATCTCTCTCTAGAATTTCTGTACCTGAGCTAGGGCCTGTCTTCTCAAATCTGTAGAAGTTTTTAGAAATGAAAATAACTTGGCAGTGTCAATTCTTAATATTGCTGACACCACAATCATCACATACTGTGAATTCTAAGTATTAATTGACAATCCTTTGTGTCTTCTGCCCAATATAAAAATTTCAAATTTGATCTCATGAAAAGCCTACGAGTCAGATCTTCATAAATAACAACAACAACAACAAAACGTACCCATTGTATTTCTTTGTTGATCTGTAGCTGGCATCTGAATATATGAATTCCCCTAGAGTGAGAATGAGACTCTATAATTACACTTATGTTAGTTTGCTTTTCATGTATTTTTCTTGTCAGTGACTAGACTGCTTTATTCCTCTCATTTTTCCACATCGAATTCTCAGTGTTGTAATGGGTCTCCCACAGTTCCAGGCAGTTATTGGTTCTTGGGGGGAAATGCTCCTGTGGCATTATTGATTGCAGCCTTCATGGAAAGGACAGTGATTTACTGTGTTGCTTCCAGTGCAGCTGTGAATTTGCTGTACAATGACAGGGCCTTTGGTGGCATCCTCGGTCTCAACTTGACAAGAGATCCAGAGAGCAAACTAGCACTATTGAAATGAAAGTGTCTCACCCCAAATCACATTCTGTCCCTCATATTAAACCTAGGTCAGTAAGAGGTCGGTGAAGACATGGTCAAGAGCACACTAAATGGTAACACTGAAATTGAGTCTGTCATACTGTTTTCAGGGGCCTCTAACCCTGACTTGACCTCCTAAGAGCTTCATGCTATCACCTGCCTGTTTCCCCAGGCTTTTCACAGCTGCCTGCTTTCTCAGCTGCATTCTCAGAGCTTCGTGCTCTGTCTTAGTCTGCTCAAGCTGCTATAACAAAATTCCAGACTGAGTGGCTGAAACAGCAGAAATTATTTCTCAGAGTTCTGCAGGCCAAGATCATTGGATTTCATTCCTGATAGGGGTTCTCTTCCTGGTTTGCAGATGACTACCTCTTTCTATATCTTCAGAGAGACAGAGAGAGAGAGAGAGAAATCTCATGTCTCTTATTATAGGTGTACTAAAAAGAGACATGTACACCTATAAGAACAGACATGAGGGGCTCCAACATTAAGACTTCATCTAAATCTAATTACTGTTCAAAGGCCGCAATTCCAAATATTATCATACTGGGGATTACAGCCTAATATATGATTGGGAGGGAAGGGACATAAAACATTCAGTCCATAGCACATACTAGCATTCCGTTTACTTTCTTGAATAGAACATGAGAATGGACACGATGTGCAGCAGCACTGTGGGTTTGGTCTTAACCATTGTTCGTGTCAGTATTCAACTCTGAAAAGAAAAATTAAAAACCTGAAAAATGGATTCTACTGCATCACCATGGATACACCACATTAGTCTTTATAATGGTCATGATAACAGCTACCTGGTGCTAAGAAATTAATATATGTCAGATATCATGCAGAACACATTGCATGCACAATGCAATTTAAGATCAATAATGTTCTGCTCCATAGAATAGAAAACCTCAAAAGAGTCATGTTACTTTTCCAGTATGTTCTCAAAATGTAATGATACCAGAATTCCACCCAAGTTTGTCTATCTCTAATACTCAAACTCTTACCTGTTCCATTCTCCTTTTCCAAATTTCTGTCTTTAAACATAAGCCCTTATCTGAGTTTCACTATCATTCTTTGATTTCTCTTTAGTCACCATCCATTTATTATGAGTATGTCTTTTATCCACCTGTTAGCTTACAAATAGTAGAATTCACATATCCATTTATTTTGAGCTAACTAAAACATCTATAATAGCCTTTGTATCCATAGTTTTCTTTATCAATCATATCCTGATTTATCATAAGTGACAGTGGCAAGACTGGCATTGGGTAGGAGAAGATGAAAGAGAAACTGAATAGTTGCCATTGGTTCTCAGAAAAATGCTAGAACTTATTAGACCTACCCATCAGCTTACTAGACATGATCTCCTTGAACATTGTTTGTCACAGTATATGTATGGCTAGAAGCAGCCTTTGACCGGAGCTGAAAGAAATTGAATCCAATTGTTATATATATAAAATAACTGGGCAACTTCTTACATATATATATGTACATATTATATATATATATATATATATATATATATATATATATATATATATATATATATATATATATAATTACAGTGTTCTACGGCTATGATTCCTGACATTAAGTGGGAACATAGCTCTCCTCTTTCGTTCTTCCATACTCTACCTGAGATGTTCACCCTGTGTTTTAGTTGGCTTTTTCTCTGCTGTGACTAAAAACCTGACCATACAAATTTTAGAGGAGAAAATGTTTGTTTGAAGGCTCATAGTTTCAGAGGTCTCAGCCCACAGACAGCAGGCTTCATTCCTCAGGTCTCAAGGTGAGGTTGAAATCATGGCCAAAGAGTGTGGCAGAGGGAAGCAGCTCACATGATGGTCAGGAAGCAGAGAGAGACTCCACTTGCCAGATACAAAGTATATACCCCAAAGCCATGGCCCCAATGCCCACCTCCTCCAGCCACACCCTACCCACTATCAGTTACCACTCAGTTAATCCCTATCAAGAGGTTAATTCACTGATTGGGTTAAGATTCTCATAACCCAGTCATTTCTCCTCTGAACCCTCTTTCATTGTCTCACACTGAGCTTTTTGGAGACACTTCTCATCCAAACCATAACATCCTAGCTCTAGCATATCATGTCATGCATCATAGGCCAATTCTTACATATGTAAGGCCCTGGGGATCACCAGAGCCCTGTGGACCATCATTGGGACTCACAAAGATAGAACTCAATGGTAAATATAGCAAGGAATATAGAATCAATTTTATATTTTAGTTTCTTCTGAATTGTGTTGCAAGTTGGGCCTCACGGGGAAGACTGAACATCAGTCTTCATTTTCCATCACAATTATGGGAAAATCACTTTAGAGCACATTCACTAGTTTCGTGGAATGTGACCTCTCAGAGAGAGTCAGCCTAAATGGGAACAGGAACTACAATGTAGATCTGTTCTCCACATTTCCCTTGTGGCTACGGTAGTGTGCCCATTGGTTGTATATGGAATGTTATTCTTTAAAGTGATCTACATGTAGCTTGAGTTTTACCACAGTGACACTTTTATCAGAAGGTATTATGCTTTTTTTTCCTCATCTAGAAACAAAAAATGCATAATACTCAGTACCACCTACTACCATATATAAGGTAAAGATTCCTCACAATTTAGCAATATTCTGAGCAATTCAGTTGCTTATAAATATAATGGACTATCCAAACATGGGTAAATTGCACTTCTGCTGTTATTCATCGAGGCTCTTATAAATATTTCAGATCCCTGCTTAGCCGGCTTTCTTTCATTTCCAATTCACCAAGGTTTAGAACACATTTGAGAGGCTGATTATGTCTGGTTTCAGGTAGAAAAATTTGCAAATGCCTACATTTTATACATACACATATGTGGTATTATTACCAGATTTATTTCTGAATAAAGAGGCCAGCCACTTAGTCCCTCTGACAATTGTTATCAGGAGTGAATGGTACTCAATTTTTATCAAGCCTCTCCTCTGAGTTATTGAAGCCTCCCATAATATCATCAAATAAGTAAATATTGTCGTGCATATAGCTCTTGCTATTATCATGGAAAATAGCCAGCAGCTCTCATGAGCTCACACAGGAACTGTGGAGGCACTTCCCTTTCATGGCAGTAGCGTCCCACACCCTCCACTGGATCCAGCCACACAGACACATGGGAAGATGGAGTGTTCCCTCTCTGTGTATTGGTAAGTTGTCTTTCTAATAACTGCTGAAAGCTTCACTCCTGAAGCAGGTAGTCCTGCTGGTTGAGGAAAATAGATACATTATCTGAGGTAATAGATAAGTCTCATTAAGAAGATGGAATAGACTAATTCCCAGCATATCTCCCATGCGTGGGAAAACTAAATTGTGAAGCAGAGCAGTAACACATCAATTATGCTTTCTGCATGGAATTAGATGAGTCTCGCTGCTATTTTATACCACATTATGTAATTTTTTTATAAATAACCATTTATATCAGAGTACCAGTTTGCTGTCTCATAAAAGGTGGCTAACACTTCTAGTTTACTTATCAGACTTATTCCTGAAATTACTTAAGGAATCCAGATACTCTATTTACTATTTATGTTCCCACTTAAGGAACCCTTACTCCTACTAAGGAATCAATAATAACATGTTCCAAAGAATGTTTAATATTAGCCTCAAATTAAACACCATACATCTGGCAATATACAATTTTAAAGAAGATTGAAACCTAACAAAGTGAAGCTAGCTATTGGCTTTCTAAATAAAGGTTTTGGAGATCCTGTGTTAAATAATGGTTTATAATCAACAGACTTTCAGTAGTTGGTCAGGTTTGTCACATCAAGTTATCACATATGAAGTACTTGAAAACAATTTCAGTTTCTTTAGTGATCTTATATCTCTTCCTTACTCTTATTTTCACAACTAAGTTTTGTTAGCAGATTTTTATATGAGACTACAATACCCCAAATATATAAATCTCACATTGTGGAAGTGAAATCAATCAAAGTTTGTAAACAAAGAAGACTTTGCTTACTTGTGTAAACAATGAAGTTGAGGACTTGTTTTCACTTGTAGGTTGTGTAATAATAAAGGAGATAATGTCCACAGAAATGCTTTGCAGATTATAGTGACATTCAAAAAAAGAAATGTAGTAACTTAAATGTATCCTAGTTTTTGAAAATATGTTAAATATTAATAGGAGTAGGAGAGCATACATTCTCAAGTCTCTGAGTCTAAGATCAGTCTTACTCTAGACAGGATTCTGAGGAAAAAGGAAGAACATCAGAAGGAAAAATCCAGAATTGGAAAAGTGCTAAAAAGGAAGGTGACTTCTAACTGACAGGAGTAACTCTGCAGTCATCACACTGCTGCTGTGCTGTGTTTTAAAATCCATGGGTACTATTCTGCCTGGGCTGCCACAGCAAAATACCATGAAATGGTCCTCATATCACTGAAATATGTTTCTCATGGTTCAGGAGGCTACGAACTCCAAGATAAAGGTGGTGGCAAGGTGGGTTTTATTCTTGGACCTCTTCTCTTGGCTTGTAGAGAAGCTGCCATCTTGCTGTGTGCTGAAATGACGCCCTCATTGTGTGGCTAGTGCAAGGTCCCTAGTGTATTTTCTTATGAGGGCACTTATCCCTTCGGGTTGGGGTCACACCTTCATGACCTCATTCAACCTCAGTCACCTCCCAAAGGCTCCACCTCCAATACCATCACAGTGGGGTTTAGATTCAACACAGGGATTTTGGAGGGATGTAAACATTCAGTCTTTCACACCATGAGATTGAGCACTATTTTTTTTTTCAGATCCATTGCAAATCAAGCTAACAAATATTTGCCAAACTAATACAGAAAGCCAGTTACTGTGTTTGTGGTGTGGGAAATAGAACAGAATACCTCATTTAAGATCCCTGTTCTCAAGGAGTTTACAGTGTGGTTAAAAATACAAGAAACGCAAAAGGAGTAAAGCAAGTATCCAATGTAAATAATAATTCTGAGGGAAAGAGAAGCTTTGCAAGGCTCACTGCTAAATGGGGTCTTTTTTCAGAGGAAATGGAACAAGAGTTCTGAGAGGAGGCGTTCGTGGAGGGGAGAGGCCTTCTTGTCAGCCACATATTCGCCCCTTCTTTACCAAGGCATATTCTGTGCCAGGAGCCAGAAATACAAAATCAATCAATACTACATAGCATCTACCCTCAAGGAGGCTAACATCTAGAACAGGAAAGAAAACTGTCACTAAACTCAAGATCAAACCTCAACTCCTTAAGTAACTCACAAGCTTGCTTCTCCACCATTGCTCTGATGCTTCCCATGCCTGCAGTCTGGTCCTAGGGTATGCTTTTTGCTTCTTCAAAATGCCTGTGCTTTTCTCCGTGGACCTTGGCACAGGAAGTTTCCTCTGTCTAAATTACTTCCCAGTCCATGTTTTATTCCCAGTCCATGTTTTATTCATTCCTAATTTCTCATCTTACACAACACTTGTCCCAAAAGGCTGTCCCTAAAGTGCCAGTCTTCCAAATCCAAAGTTAGGTGGCCTTTTTTTGCACAGTGACTCTCATTGTGCTGCACTTCTCAGGGAACACAGTCATTCTGTGGTGCAGCATCCCATAGCAGAATCTCAGGCTAATGTCCAAGAAATGGTTTTCATGTTGTTTTCTCTCCCGTTCATAGAAACATTATAGCATATTCACATCCATGATGGGAAGAAGTTAAGAAGTAGGATTCATTTTTTAGATTGCCCAAAATGAAGAGAAACTGATTATTTTTCTACAGTTCTAGCTACCTTGGGAAAATTTCATGTTACGTTACTGTCTTGACACTTTATGAAAAAAACCAAAACACTGCATCAGAGTGGGAATCATGTTAAATATAGTAAATGCATCAAAATAGTTAAAATGTAATTTTAAAACTTGTTTAGACTTTACATCTATGAAAATGTGATTAAAATAGTAAACTCGTTTTCCTAAAGTTGTACTATTACCAATAATCCCACTCTTGACTGAGAATTTTAATTAAATGCACTCCAGCAGCTCAGAGGTGGAAAGAAGAGGATCACAAGTTCAAAGCCAGCCTCAGCAACTTAGCAAAGTCCTAAGCAACTTAGTGAGACCCTGTCTCAAAATAAAATATAAGAAGGGCTAGAGATGTGGCTTGTGGTTAAGTGCCCCTGGGTTTACTCCCTGGTACCAAAGAAAGAAAGAAAGAAAGAAAGACACCACCACTATACACTATATACTAATTAATACAAATATGCACTGAGTTTTTTTAAGTATAATATCTAAGACCCTCTAACTTACATGTCATTTTCATTGTAACAAAACTCCAGTTATTAAACTACCTACTTCAGCAGTATGCAAAATAACAAATTCTTTCACACATTTACATTGTCATTCAACTTTTTAAAAGTTGAATATTCCCACAAATGTTCAGGAGAATGTTCGTTCCTTCAAAAAGTATCTTTTCCCATCATCTTCTCTCTTCTAACACTGTGCCAAAGGTACATATCGCAATCCTTATTCATTTTACAGATAATATGCACTTCAAGATCCCACTTATTTTAAGATTTGGTTGCCAGACTCAAAGATAGGAAATTATTCATAAAATATATACAATACAGTACACAAAACAAGTTTGACTTTCTGACACTTTCATAAGCATGCATCTGAAAGGTCTGCATAAGAAGATTTTGTATTGCCTGCAGAATGACTCCAAACAAGGATGATCACTGCCAGTTTCCCACTGCAGAATGAAAGAATTTTTCCCCTTTACCCTATAACCCAAATATCACACTGAGCTTAAGGATGTAGCTGACATTTTAAAAGATCACCAAAAGTGTTCTCTTTCCAATTGCAATTATGCCCTCTATCTCAGTGGGAGCCATTGTCTGGGTCTTCTCAGCTTTCTAGCAACTTTCTGGCTTGCTTTCATTATCCTGATTATCTATTCATTTGCCGCCCAGCACTCATTTTATGAAAGATCATGTCTGCCATTTCTATAATGAGTGCTTGACTTTTACTGCCAGCATAAACACATAAAATATATAATAATTAAAGTTCACTAGTCACCAAAGTCTGGAGATCCGTCATGTTGCTAATTTGATTTTTCAAGCAATTGCTTCTCCATGAACAGGGCTGATTTTGCCCCCCCTTGGGCAGTGCAAGACTTACGTTTGAAGGAGAAGGCTCTAACCTAGAGAGATCGATGTGAATGGGCACCATATATTTCAACTTTAAGGCTCATCTTCAGGCAAAGAATATATCTATAAGTATGATGGCTCTCAGAGCCAACAAAAATCTCATCAATACTTGAACATAAAAAGTACTCTAAATGTTAAAGAGTAAGTAGTACAGTTTTCAAAATAATTATTTTATTTAACAAATACCATACCTTTCCTGGAGGGTTGTTTAGACCCTAAGGAAAAGGTTCACTGAGATAACTATGGGAGTCTGCACAACATAATTATGCAATTATGGTGGAAAGTTCACCATGTTTTGACTTTGGCTGGGAAAGGGCAGGGTTTCAAAACACCACCTTCTTGTTTGCACACTTCCTTTTTTCAATAACATTTGTAAAGCCCCCTAAGTGTCTGGTGGTAATGAATTTACCTGACGTTTACTCTATTCACAAAGAGATTAATCAATGCATGCGGTATTCATGTGGCTCTTTGGGGACGTCAGGATGTGTTTCACAGGAAGTAATGTTTGTAAATAGATGCAATGGGATACAGGTCGGCCAAGGGACTTGAGTAGTCAAACTCTCAGCTCATAAAGAAGCAGGAAGGAAAGGAACGGTTTCCACTTACATAGGTTTTCTTTATGGATAATGAAGATCTCTATGGTGTATTCAAATAAAAGGCAGAAGCTAGGAGCCCTGAGTCTGAGAGCCATTTGGCCTTGGGACATTTTCTTCACCTCTGAACCTCCATCTCATGAGAACTCTATACAATCAACTCTGTTAAAGCTCCTTACAAGAATAAGGAGAGAGGTAAACAGTAATTCTTCCTTCATAAGGCTCTTTTAAGAAGTAAATCAAATAATTTGCCATGTTTTTGATAAATGCCTTCCAAGATTTATAGTATCATGCATGCATTCTTCTGGAAAATAGATATTCTGGATAAAGTTTACGGTTCATTTCCATCCACAGAAAAATGAATGCCTTAGGAAGACACTAGTTACTAAATAAGGTCATGGATACTGGTTTCTGAATAAGAAAACCAGATCTGACCAATTAAAGACTTTATCAAATTATCTTTTTCCAATTTGAAAGTGAAATATCAGGTTGGAAGCAACACAGGAAACTTTCCTTTTTATACAGGTCTCTGCTGTGTAGCATCCTTCAACAATAACTGAGCTCATAATTAAAGCCAGTCCTGTGGATCCAGCACGGCAGCAGGGAGCTGGGCAGGCCTTTTCACTTCCCTGGGCAGAAGTGAAATATGATCTCCTCTCCCAGATCCTTTCCAATACTAACAGTTGTCTTTCTCATTAAGTGTTCATGGTAATTCTTTACTAACAACAACAACAAAAAAAATCTAATTCATTTATATACTTTCAAACATAATTTTAAGAGTTTTATATATTTTGATTAAAAGAGGCATCAGCTTTTCTACATCAGCCAATTGCCTTATCCATTCTTAGCCAATCATAATTGTTTCCTTACAATTTCTTTTTAGCAGTATCATATCTCATGATACCCCCTTGATCTCAAGCTAAAGATGCCATTGTCTGGAAAATGATTCAGCCAACACAAACCTCAGGGGACAAATACTACCTGATCTCAAATAAGGCAGTCACTCAGGAATGTGGGAGGTCCCAATCTCAATCCCAATATTCAGCTGTATTATAGGATAATCAGAAAACCAAAGAAATCCAAAGTCAGTTGAAGGATTATACTGCTATGTTGATACAGTGCATAAATAAATTTTTCTCAATGTAGCGAAATACAAAGTCACAAGATCACTTGGTACTCACTTAAGGATGCACAAATAATGGGAATTGCTATATGTCAATTAAGACATGTTCAAAAGATCATTAGAATGAGTCACAATCTCTGGCTCTGAAATAGGCTGATACTTTCTAATGACCTAACTTTGACTCTGTCATTTAATCCCTCTGAACTTCAATATGTTATTAATGATATGGAAACTCATCGTGTTCATCAAAGCTATTTGTTCTGTGAGTTTTAAATCAGCTCAGCAAATCAGACTCCTGGTTTTTATAAATAAAGCCCTTCATTTACATATATGGTCTAGAGATACATTTACACTATAAAAGTATAGTTGAGTCACTGCCAGGGAGACTACATGACCTGCAAAGCTCAAATATTTGCTTTCTGTACCTTAATTTTAAGTGTTTGCTGTCCCTTGATCTAAAATATACCATTCATGAGTTATTTGAAAATGCCAAAAAACACTATTCACTTGTATAATCTTAGGTAATTTTAGTGGATCAGACTTAAGCAGCTGATATTTGGTTCAACTAGTTGAAAGAATTAGTTAAAAGTCCAATTAAAACAAAAGATAAAGCTTCTAAGAATCTCCCGGTGGCTATTTGGTTTTACTGAAGCACTAAATGTTATCAATAAATATTTGTTGCATCTAATGCTACTAACAGATCATGAAGAGATTTTTACTTAAGAGAAATAATCAATGGGTGCCTCATTCACAAGAAATGGATAGAATTTGTTTTTACACATCTGATTGTTCAAATTGTGTTGCCAGATATGCCAATCAGAGTGCCACTATACTTACTTGCTTAAATCTTACTCTTGTGCTTGGGCTTCACTTAAAATTTACCTACATTTTCTAAGACAAGAATGAAAGAAAAAATGAATAAATGGAAAATCTATTGAGCTGCTATTTTCTTAAATAGTTTGCATGCTATTAACTCTTTCTCAGCAACCACAGAGAAGGAAATTTGGTAAAAACCAAGCAAATGAACTTCAAAATGTGTGTATTGTGAGCCAAAATAGATCTACTCAGTGTGCCAAAAGATCATTTTTTAAAATATATTCCCAAGTATTTTTCTCAGTGATAATGGATATTAAACATTACTGAATAATGGGGCTCTATCTAAATATCTTTTTAATTTTAGTCACATGAAACTTATATGTACAGATAAGATATTTTGCCCCCCCCCAGATAAAATATCCTCACCCATCCCTAGTGCCAAATAGCCTCAATACTTCCAAATTGAAGAAATACCTAGAAACATAGAGTTTCTAACACTATGTAATGAGAATTCTCTTTCACTATGATGAGTTGAGAATCTGGAAGACCTAGGATGTAAGTAGGATGTTCAGGAAAAAACAGGAGAGCCTACCTCTTCTGACCAGTGTTCTATGAGGGCAGGGTGGGATATGAATGAGGGGAGGGTCTTAGATTGAAACACTGAAAAGGTAGAAGAGAGGGTCTAGGACTTCCTTCCCTTCCTGTTAGGGTCTCTGTGAGGAGTCCCCAGGGCCCACCAGGCTCTATACCAAGAGAGAAGACCTTGGATGAGTGAGAAAATCAGTGCCATGTGGTCAGGAAAAAGCAAAGTTTCAATCTTCATCCCCAGGTCTCTCTTATTCCCCTCTGGTGGCAATGCTAATTAGAGCATATGGACCCACCTTGGGACCATTCAAAGTAACTGACAGGGTGACACTATACTAGGATCTGCAGGACTGCAGAATCATCAGGGGTAGATGATGAAAATGGCAGAGGTTCAGAAGGGAGCCCTACATTACCACCCTATATCAGCCAACTTGACCAGACTTAGCACTTCTGTAGACCTTAGCTGCAGTTGTTACCAATTATTGTCTAAAGATTGGACCCAGACCACTCTCACTTTGAAGGACAGCTGCCCAAGGAAGTCCAAGAACAGAGAAGGAACCAGCAGCCCCTACCCCCACCACCACCCCCAATCCAAGATGGGGGAAATAACTGTGACCTCCATAAATCCTAATGCCATCTTGGAAAAGAACAAGGGGAAAGAGAAAGAATTGAAAATGTCATAGGATAAGACATATCTCCAAAGAGGTCCAAGGAGTTCCCAGAGAAAAAAAGAAAAATTGATTCAGGACCAGGGTAGTTATTGGCAGAGGTAACAGAAAAGAATTTCAGAATGTGGCAATCAATGACATAGACATAGGTTTATTTAAGAATTGGATACACATTCAAGGAAGAATGGGGGCAATCTCAAGAGAGAGATACCTTTGGAGGAAAGCAATGAATACACATTCAAGGGAGAAGGATACCGGTCTGCAGAAGGAGAGACAGCCCCTCAGTGGTGTGCGGTGCTAGTACTTATAGAGGGCTGGTGCTAGGGGCTGACTAAAGGGGGAGCCATGGTGGAGTTTCAGGATTTGGTGCCAGTTTTCCTTGTTCTTGCTCATTGCCCTTATGGTTCAGGGTCACAGGTCAAGGGCACGGACAAAGGGTATGTCTTCAAGAGTTGTAATTGGTAGGTGCTTTCTGCATTTCAGTGGTTCATGGGTATTCCTCCTCTTCTGTGGTTTATGGGCATTCCTTTGAGACTCAGTATCTCTCCCTTTATCCCAAATTCCTACCTCGGAAGTACTGAGTAATTCTCTTAAGTAGATTGAGCTAAAGCTAGAGCCATGTTAAATTATTAGATCAGATTAAATTTTAAATCCTATTGAGCTAAATTTAGTTTTTTTCCCACTGCTCATCGGCCACAGTGCTACTAAGGAAGATCAATGAGGCTATGAAGAAAAGCCACATTTTCTTTGCACACCCAAATGGTGGTATGAATAAATTTGCAGTCACGCTACAGTTATATTGTTTGTTCTAGAGGAAATGTATTGATGACAGTTTTCCTCAGGGTCTAACAGACTTCTAAATCTAAAAGTGATTCGCTATTTTTTTAAAAAGTTAATTAGAGGCGGTGTGAAGTAATGGAGAAAAAAGTGTTGGAAGACAGACCTGAATTCTAGCCCCACATCAACTATTTCCTGGCAGCATGAGTCACACACAAAAAAAGTCTTTTAATTTCTATAGCAGTGAAATTTTGTGTTGGATATTTAAAAAAAAAATGTGGGGAATTATGTTCTGTATCCCTTGGTGTCCTCATCCATAAAATGGGCATGGGGAGACTAAGATAGAAGAAATAATGTCAAAAAAAAAAAAAGAAGAAGAAGAAATAATGTCTATATTCTTTTTCATTCTAATATTTTGTGCTATCAGAAGATGGGAAATCGGATTATGAGAGTCACAGCAGTTCCTACAGATAGGGCCTGAGAAAAGGATTTTGCCCATATTAAAAAAAGAAAGAAAGAAAAAGAAAAGATTCTGATCATCCCTAAGTCTTTTCCTAGTAGAAATTACTAAAAAGGCAGTGTCATTTTTCTCAAATAATCAGTACTTTTTTTAGAGTCAGCTCAGCAAGAATTTACCAAAGGGCCATGATTCCAATAAACTTGAAAGGAACCTATGGACAGCTGTATTATTCAAAGGCAAAATCTGTCACCTATGTAGGATTAAAAATGTGTATCCATCTCATCCTTTTTGTTACAAATAATTTGAAAATCAATTCCTCTATTAACAATTAAAGATGGCAAGTGACCAACCTTCGGGGCAAGTCCCATGCACAAATGAGGCTCTTATCTTCAAAGTACAAAGCTTTACAAGATGACACTGAGGCCTGTTGAATGTTTTTATTTGAATATGAAAGAAGGATCTTTTGCTTCTTTACTGCCTTCCCCTGAAATTTGCTCATTTTTATCAATAGAAAATGCTATGCATGTAGGATTGATCTATTAACCATTTTCAAACTGCAGTTAGGTTTTATAGACTTCTAAAATTTTTCTGTTCAGTGAGATCACATATATTTTTATACTTTTGGCAAAAGAAGAAAAGGCAATGTTCTTGTCAGTGAATCAATCATTTGCTGATTCGAAGGGGCATATAACTCTCCATTAAGAGGAATGCACCAGAACAGGTCCAAAGAAAGAACAATAGTCACACATGCTGGCAATAATAATTCTAGTTTCAACTGTTGGTCGCCTTCCATATGCCACGCAGTGAGCAAATACTTTTTGTTACGTGGACTCATTAATTCCTCAAGAGCAAGCGCTGCCATCACCCTGGGGTATGAATGGAAGTTTTTCTGAGTGCACTTCAAGAAAAAGTTTTAGCCATCCAGTTGTTCATCAGTCTAATGGCTAATTTTGTTTCTAATAGGTAAATGTTTACAGCGCTAAGAAGTCCACACTATGCATCTCAAGCCCACAGGTGAACCACAGTAACTCTGCTCTCCATGAGCAAAGACTGCCATCTTGTGGAAATCATACACTTAACAAAAGAATATCACCCTACCCAGCCAGAAAGTGTTCCTGGGCCTCACCAAGAATTTTGCAACTAGTTTCTTGCCTTGTTATGGGCATATATCACTGTTGCTTATAATTAAAGGGGAAAACTCTCCTTTGAATGTTGTTAAGCTTCATTTAAAGGGCCATCTTCCCATAAAGATTTGAAAGAGAACTTATCTTTCTGCTGATTATAGAAATTACATTTTACTAACTTACTTTACCTAATCCTTAAGTCAAGTTTTTGTTAAATAATTCAAAAGAGGGTGTGGAAAAAAACCTTTCTGGTGGAATTTCCAGGAGCACTGGATTTTGTAGCGAGCTTTTATGACAAACTCTTGGCTCGGGGAGTCTTTTCATTCTCTTCCAACACAATAGCCTGGAAGAGCCTACATTCCTTGGAGTCTGCTGTGGGCTGCTCAGAGCTGCACTGAGAGACCCTGTAGTCCAATTACTATGTGTATCCCTGAGCTGCTGTGATGGTAAGATGGACCGCAGAAAGAGCTCCTCGCAGCTCCTGGGGTATACCAGAAGGCTCCTAGAGAACTCAGCTCTCTGAACTTAAAAATTTTGCAATAAAATGAATTCTTTGATTTATCACCTTTGACTCCTAAAAGAATCGAAATGGGTGAAATATAAAATGTAGAGTTTGGTAACTGTTCTTAAAGCTAAACTATTTTCCATGTTGAGAACAAATAAGGAGGTAGTAAGTTGAATCATGGAGATCTCAGATACCCCTGAGGAACCAGAGTGGGCAGTCATCAACTCCTGAATGAATGAAAGAATGAGTGGACATGAAGTGAGGCCATTAAAAAAAAAAAAATAGTTTTACAATGTCGCCTAGGCTGCTCTGACTGGATGCGCAATCACGCTTTAGAAGAAATTTTGTACCCAAGGAAATGCCTGATGTGGAGTCCCTCTTGAAATGGGACTATTTATTGAATGGACAGATGAATAAGAAGGACACAGAACAAATTACAAAATGGCTTCAATGATAAGGGGGGAAAAGTAGGATCTGAGGACAGAGTTCCTTTGCTAAAACTGAATTAGGCATAGTCTATCAATAAACATACACCTGCTTTGTGAGGGGAGTGTGTGTGGGGGGGGTACGCATTCCAGAAAGGGGATCAGGCATTGATCAAATGACTGCAAATAATGCAGAACGATGATAAGTGTCACGAGGGGAAAATCTCACACTTTCACAGACACCCAATAGCAGAGTGGCAGGAGGAGCAGGAGAGCAGTAAAAATGGGTTTCGTTTTGTGTGTAGATAATTGTCAGCCTCCGTATCCGTGGGCCCCACACCCACAGATTCAGGTTGAAAATAGTCAGAAAAGAAGAAGTTTTTCTGTAATGAATATGTTCAGACTCTCTAATTATTTTATTCCCTAAATAATACAGTCTAACAACTATTTATAGACAGCACTACCTTTTATTAGGTAATAAATAATCTAGGGATGATTAAAGGCATAAAGGAGGGTGCCTGTAGGTCATATGCAAGTGCTAAGCTACTTTATATAAGGGTCTTGAGCATCCTCAGATTTCGGTATCTGTGGGGGAACCTGGGTTACATTCCCCATGGATACTGAGAGACAAATGTATTCTCATTAAGCAAGGGTCGATGTCAGTCCCTTTTATGTCTATACATACTTATAAGCACAAATTTAAGAATAATTATTTGTCCCAACATGATTACATTTTTCCTTCAACCTTGAAGGAAAATGGTGCCCTGACAATCAAGTGAAAACACCTAAAGGATGTGCCATTTCATTTCATTATTATTGTGGTATAACACTTAACATGAGAGCTAACCTATTAATGAATTTTTAAGAATATAATACAGTATTATTGTCCATAGGCAAAGTGTTATATAGTAGATCTCTAGATTTTATTCATCTTTCATAACTGAAATTTTATACCATTCATTAGCAACACTACCATCATTTAAACGGTATTCATGAAGAGGCCAAGCAAGTAACTTTGATGCTACAATTATGTATTTGTATGATCCTAGTAAAAGTACCAGCAATTCCCACAGGTAGTTCCTTCTTTGGATCAAGACATTATTCCTCAAGTGTATTCCTCAACTTGTTTCCCAGTGTGTTCTCAATATGTGTTACTTGGGGAGGAAAATGGGGGAAGGGAAATGGAAGTGAGTATGGGAAAGGGTGAGTTCAACAAAATCATACAGGCTTACTTTCCCACAAATGGTCTTGGAGAGTCCATAGGCTAGCATCTTGATATACTTCCAAGAAGGTGCTTCTCAGAGTTAATGACCACAGAGCCCTTTTCCTGCAGAGGCTTTCTAGGTACTAGTGTCCTGAGGAATACACTTTGGGGAATTCTGGAAAAGGAAATGAATTTATCTGGGATAAAGACTGGAATACAGGAGACATGGAACCCATTATTACCTACAATTATTTTAGTAAATGATGTTAATCAATTAATCGCCCCTTTTGAGAAACATTCTGAGGTGATGGGAAATTAGGCAGATTGATTTCACAAGAAGCAAGGAGGAAAAGCCCAGGCTGTTGGGGAGGCTCAAGGGCACTATCAATCCTGCAGTATCCATGGGAGTTAACAGAGCCGAAGACCAGCTCTCCATGATAGGTGGAGACAGAGATTCTCCTAGGGCTGGTCTCACTCTTGATTAAATCAAGTTAAAAGTTGATCCCACCCCCAGTGTCCTTCCCTTTATCATTTTCCTCAATTTTCTAGCCCCAGGCTGGTTATAAAAACAGGTAAAAAGGTTATGTGACACCAAAAGTTGGTGATTTACTCCTTCCAAATTGGCCTAGTTCTTTTCCCTCACTTTTTAAACAGTCTCACCCCAAAAAATCCAAGACCCAGGATGAGATTACAAATGTAGGACACAGGAGCACAAGGAGATGGCCTCTGGGTCCCTCTCTTCCCACCCCCAGCCATGTCCTGCATGGGAAGGTCCCCCTGCTCAATGCTGTGTGTACCTGAGCTTGCACATCCGTGCTCTGTGCTCACTCTTAACACTACCACGTATGTCTTTGGTACCCTTGTGACAATAAGATCTACTCACAGGAGGACATCCCGGGAATAGAACTGAAAGAGCACTGAGCTATTAGGCCAGAAAATTCCAGAGAACCCTGAGGATGTGCACATTCTGGACAGTATATAACCTGGGCCTCTGAGGAGGGGCATTGCTGGAGGAGGGGCAGGCCAGGCAGGTATTGGATAGAGCCCAAAGAATATTCAGAATTGAGACTAATTCCTCAATGAGAATCACACTTCAAAAAGCTGCAGTCTTTGCAGTTACTCCCAGAATGCGGAGAGAAAAGATGAAGAAGAAGGGCATTTCTTATTTGAATTGAACTACTTCTAAATGCCTCTGGTCAGCTTTTCTTCTTGTTCTCCAAGGTGAGATTTCTTCCCCTTTGGCATTAAAAGGAAAACTAGATCAGTTGTGTGAAAAAACAAAAAAATGATATATTTTATCAACTTCAAACTTGTCCCAAGGCTTTCTTGCACACTGTGTTAAATAATAGAAGTCTTTTTAATTGAATTTCTATGTGTGTAGCATATGCCGGGCGACATTATGCCAGCATCTTGCTCAAAGCAGCAAAACGTTCTTCATAAAAGCATTAAGATCCAGAGGATCCTTCTGTGTGTGGGAAAGGCACACAGAATTGCAGCAGCTTGAAACCACATCAAAACAGGGCCTCTGAAATGTAATTGTAGAAAGCCACTGCACCAAACCAGGGACAGGAGTATTTAGTTATAATAAAACCAAAAGAAGGAGGAAAGGAGAGAGGAGGGGGATGGGAGGGAGGGTGAAGATGGGGGAAAAGTCCCGCAGCACAACCTCATCTACAGAACCAGAGCCATCATGATCAGTTTCCTCATAGTCCACCTGTAAGCTCATCTATAGATCCCTGTCCACCCGCAGCCGCCATCCTTTCGAGGTGGGGCTGAAATCAGAGCTGTCATGGAGAAGGCAACAACTATGTCTGCAATAACATGGGTTGTGTTCTTGACCCCAAGGATCCTGGAACTTCAGCAGAGTGGCGACATGGACATCTTGAAGCACAAATGGTGGCCTAAGAATGGCCAGTGTGACCTGTACTCCTCAGTGGACACAAAGCAGAAAGGAGGCGCCCTGGACATAAAGAGCTTCGCGGGGGTCTTCTGCATCCTGGCTGCGGGGATCGTCCTGTCCTGCTTCATAGCCATGCTGGAGACCTGGTGGAGCAAGAGGAAAGGCTCCCGGGTCCCATCCAAAGAGGTACTTGACGAGCTTCGGCTCTGACTTGAACCAACAAGCAGGCCGTCACTCCAGGCAGGCTGGCCATGGGGAAAAGGATAATGAATTGGGGGTGGTCATTGTTCCGTCTTTCTTTGAAGACGGAAAATAAATTTCAGTGAATGGAGAACTGGATAAGGCCACTACTAATTTCCATTTTAGGCCCTAGCAGATCAGTGGAGAGCAGACTATAGTATCTCAAAGACTGACAAAGCATGTGTCATGAGGCCCTTTGAAATGTTCCTCAATCTCAGGATAGACTTTAATTCAGTGATTTTTTTTTTAAAGGTAGTGATTTCCTTGACTAATTTATAATGATACTCACCATTTCATTTTATTTAAATTAGTTATTTAACTTGTAGATTAATTACTTAT
The DNA here is from genome assembly GCF_048772815.1 of Callospermophilus lateralis. NCBI lineage: Eukaryota > Metazoa > Chordata > Mammalia > Rodentia > Sciuridae > Callospermophilus > Callospermophilus lateralis. Next base: position 98,623,508 of record NC_135312.1, on the reverse strand, counting down.
TTGGGTTTCTAAGACTAGGCCTGAAAAATGCAATGCTATAGTGAAAAATAATCAGAATTTTCTCATCGCCACTGGTGATCTATTACAGGTAGATCTGTAGGGTTGTCCTGTGATTTGGGTTCTTTCATGACCCCAAGCTTGCCAGATATAATCAAGGAATCATCCACAATTCTGTTTTTCTCCTTTTCTCCTGAGCCATCTTAGTTCCAGGGCCATGTTAAATTTTTCTAGATATCTGAAAGAATAATTGCAGAGTTACACATACTGTCTCTTTTAAAGTACCATGTGCCTTGTTTTCATTACAAATTATGGGGTTTATAAGTTACCAGAGAAAATATAAAGTTAAAATGAACTATTTGATTCATTTATGTTGTTTCAAATGGACCAAAAGGTGAATTTAAAAAAATGAAATTACATTCACTAAAATTTCAGAAATTGAAATGGAAGACAACCTGAATTTCTTTTACGATTTGATCTGGTGAATAGTTTCAAAAGAAAGTTTTAAACTCTCTTTAACTAGAACTTGGCTGAGACTGGAGCAAATCCTGAGAGGATTTGCTTTGATGCACAAATTAAAATGACTTCTGTTTTTCATACGATTTTTACACAGTAATGTATTATTTCAAACGGGCTGTTTTTCTAAAGTAGTCTAAGGACTCTATCTTTACCACCTTATGTGAAAAATTGATCAGCATCATTTCAAGGAAAAGTTTGGCTCAGACAAGATAAATCTTAGCTTGCTACCTGTGTGATCATCCGTTCTAAATAAGTGGAGAGCGAGTTAAAAATTAATCAGGTTTGATTGTAGTGTTTTCTTTGTGGAATAAGCTTCTGGTATCTCTGTTGACGTTGATTCAATGCAAAAGACCACATTAATGCAGCATTATAGCTGAGACTTCATATTCTCAAAAATTTAAAAATTAAGGACTCCCCAAGCTCCTTATATTTTGAATTACTATATGTGATATTAAATTTTTGCATTATTATATCTGTTGATGGATGACTATATTACAGTTGCTGTGGGAACCATAAAATTATATGTCTCAACCCTCTAAAGTCTCAGTGATAATATTGCATTAATGGATATTTTTATTGGATTTTAAAATGAGAAAGAAGAAGGAAAAACAGTGATGCACATCAAAATATTTTTCACTGAGGAGCGCCATAACAGCATGATGAAAAAAAAAAAAAAATGCAGGCCCCATTCTAACTCGTGACAGCTAATCCAAATCCTAGAAACAAATATTTTCTCCTTTTATGATTAATAGATATTTTTAAACCCTCACAAATTTAATTTGTTGAGCTTGGCTATAAATAAGAGTGATAACATGAACAATTTTCCTTCTTGATAGCTCTACTTTTTCAAATATTGGGTTTTAATACTCACATTTAATGAAAATACTAAGGGATATAAGAGAGGTTTCATCTTTAAAAATCTGAGGTTTTACTTCATTTTTGTTTATTAAGCGCCTTCTTACAAAAAATCATTAGCATAGCTTAAAAGCATCCTTGGTTTAGAGCCATGTACCATAAAACTGACCCTAAGTTAAAACTATCATTCCCATGTCCTGACTTGAAGAGGTCTCTAACCATCCTGCTGACCTCACTATATTGCCTGATTCGTATGCTAGATATCTTAAGTAAATGAAATCTCAATTAGAAATTGGTTCTCTTTTTCTCTGTCTAAAAAAGTCTTACATATCGCTGGCCTACAAGAAATAACACTTTAGTAGTCATTAATACTTTAGTATGAAATAGCACATCATATCCCTTTTCTCTAAGAATGAAAATTTAAGGTTAGAACTAGATGGTGGAAAGGATCAAAAATCCAATTTGGAATGAGACACTGAAAAGGGAGGAACTATGTATAAAGAAGAGGTGGAGGGGTTTGGAGGGAGTTGCCAAAACCATACTTTTCCTTCATACAGTTTTGCCGGGCCTATCTTATATAGAATGGTAATCACTCTTCTACAACTCTCTGATCTTTCTAGTTGCATGTGGTGTATGCTCATTTTAGACTTTTCACTGGAAAAAAAATATATATTTATCTCAGAATCATATTGGTATTCCCAGAAGCTAATAAGTACAGTGCCTGACTCATATTAGGTGCTCAATAAATATTTGTTAAATGAATAAACCCCAAAGTTCAGTTAATTACATGTTTGCTGAACTACTTTTTCCTTTTCTTTCTTTCTTTTCTTTTCTTTTTTTTTTATTTATTTATTTATTTTTTTTAACCATGGAAGCTAGTACTGATGAGAACCTTATTTTCTTTTTCTTCATCTCCAGGATGACAAGGAAATTGACCTGGAGCACCTCCATAGACGTGTAAATAGCTTGTGCACAGATGACGACAGCCCCCATAAACAGTTTTCCACCTCGTCAATTGACTTGACCCCTCTGGACATTGACACTTTGCCAACACGACAAGCACTGGAGCAAATCAGTGATTTCAGGAACACTCATATCACCACAACAACCTTTATCCCAGAGCAGATCCAGACTCTTAGCCGCACACTGTCAGCTAAAGCGGCCTCTGGTTTCGCTTTTGGCAACGTGCCTGAGCACCGAACTGGCCCTTTTAGGCACAGGGCACCTAATGGGGGCTTTTTCAGGAGTCCTATAAAAACAATGTCATCTATTCCTTATCAACCGACTCCTACCCTGGGGCTCAATCTGGGTAACGATCCAGACCGAGGCACCTCCATATGAGCATCAAACAAAATCTCTTCACTGTTTCTTCTTTAGGACTCCCGTTGCAAGGAGCAACTGTAATATTGTGGGACTAACATGGATGTAACTTTAAAAAAAAAAAATCAGGATTATTAGTAATGATTCTAGTTCTTTCTCCCCACCTTCTCCTTCTTTTCTCTCCCTGTTTATTTCTCTTTTCCGCCCCCCTCTCTTCTCGTATATTTCCCTCCATTTTTTTTTTCATTACTCAACTTGTTCCCCCAGAATATAGTATTCTAGGATCCTATTAGTCTGCTTTTCAAATACTGTACTTCAAGTTTAGGAAATGTGCACTGAGTATACTAAAAGTTTATGCAGGTTTAATTTTACATCAAGGCCTCTTACATAACATTTCTCTATTTTTAAAAATATAATTGCAATAACTTCAGTCTTTTTACATTCTTCTGCTGCATCCATATAATGCTCCACTGCTGTTGAGTGTCCTTTAACTGTGGACCAAAGGCAATCCCTGCAGTGTTTAGAAAACAATTTCAAGACCATTCAGGCCACACAATATCAGAATGCAATTTTGTAGGATTACAAAAAGCCATTAATATGCCAGTCAAGACTACAGTTAAAACTACTCTTGCACTGCAACAGTGCATATGACCTTTATGTGATTGTACAGTATCAAAAGTTTTTTCTTATGTACAGTAAACTTTATCATATGGCAGAAGCCTCTATTGTGTTAAATAACTTAGTATCTCATATATATATATATATATACATATATATGCACCTATATAATGTGTATATATATAAAAAGGCAGCCATTGCTATTGCAATTCATTTAATAAAGCTTTAGTTAAAAAAAAAAAGTATTGTATACAGGAACTATGTATAGTGCAGGAGGTCTTTTCAGTTAGAAAAGGCAGGTTGCTTTAATGTTATTCTGACTCGCATTGTTTGCCAACAGAGACTATTTTATACTTTTGTTATTAAAACATCCAGGGCGATTTAATATTTGTTCCTAGATGTAATTCATTTGAATAGGTTTTGCATTTGTTATTCAGCAGTGTATAAAGCTAACCTTGATAATTTTACTTTTAATTAATTATCTAAATGGAAAATGCTATTAGCTGAATCATATCCACTACAGTACCTAGAGCTCCATAGGAGTCTAAGCATAGATCATAAAAGGTTAAAAATCCTCTTCCAAAGCAGGAAGCCAATCAATATAACAACAGAAGTTGGGGAGGAATGGGAGCCCTTCAGAAGTATTGATGTGGCCTTAATTATGTCATCCATTACCCTAAAAAAAAAAAAGAAAACGTAATTACCACGCTGGGCTCTCATCTTTACCCCTTTATACGTTCAGTTCCATTTGGAGGAGTTATGTATTTTTTAACTTAGTGCCAAGTGTATAGAAGGACAACAGCAAAAGCAGTGCCTCTTTGGGCACAACCCTTTTCAAGTAGCATTCTTATCTGTTAGAAATGTAGAAAGAACTTCATTTGTAATCCTTAAATTAAAATGTGGTAAGTAGGCAGCAAGAACTTATCCTGTGTTTTTACGCAGCCATGCACTTATTTTAAGCTAATTCACTCCATGGCTAGGATCGAGATAGGAATCAACCTATGTGATTTGCTTTAGGAGAAATTAAGAGGTATATTCTTAAGGCATATTATATTTTGATGCTAATTCTGTTCTGGGGAGCACCTTGTACTGTCACTGTTTTTGTACTAAATCTTCAAATATTGTCTACTGTGTAAGGCAGAGAAATTTCTTATCATGCAAAAACCATTTTGTTTCCAGGGTAACAAGTACCTAAGTGCATGCACAACTTGCTTTCCCTTGTAACATTCATGATCTCATTCACAATTCTGATTTTAAAACAAAACAAACAAAAAAAAAATCTTTACAATGAGCTATATAGGGACATACCAGATGTTGCAGTGATTTTAGCTATCAACAAACTGTTAACCATGTACAATATTTAAAATAGGCTTATTTTGATGTATTGCCTATTATACAAATACACAAAACATTTTTGGAGGCCTCAGTTATGAGTGGCAGAGCTTTCTGTGTATAATTTGTCTACATAATTTGTCTAATAAAAATGTTTTCTAAACTTGCTCTCATACTATTGAAGTCTTAACTGTAAAATTTGAAAATGCTTACTTTCTTTCTGATTGAGCTGAATTTTTCCAAAAATTTGTCTTGAGTTAATTAAAGCATAAAACACACTAAGTTACTAACAGAACTATTGCCAAAGTGAGTGGCTTTCTAAAATCCATACTAAGGGCTGTCTTAAGCCAATGACAGACTGCATTTCTGCTATTTGGGACAATTTGAACCAACAATATATTCGCCTTTCTTTCTGGATATCTCTATGAGCACTTTTTTGGGGGAGAGATTTATCCTAGTTCACAGAAACAATGCAACCATTATAATAATAGCAGGATTGACTGTCAACCAAATAAATACTTTTTAAAATAGACTTTGCTGAATGGTACTTTGCTTCATCAGTTAAAAAGAAAAAAAAAACTTGAGAAGATCCATTTCCCCTACATAATACCTTCTTTTTTTGTTTCTGTTATATCAAAAAGAGAAATAAAGGAAAGAAAATTAAGGAGATCTTCTCTATTAAAAAATTTCTTTGCTGTTAGAGAAAGATTCATCACACTGAATCTTTTAATCTAGAAAATCATTCAGACTAAGATTATTTCTGATGCCGTATTCTTTGCTGCATTCAACAACATTTTTTAAATTCTTTTAGCTTTTAACTCACTCAATGAGTATAAATATTATTTGGATTAAAACCTGCTGTCTAAAATTCCTTCAAAAATAATTTTTTAACCATTGAAACTAGGAGGAAATTTTGAGGTCCAGACTGCCTCTCTTATTATATGAATAAGGGAACCTACTATGCTAAGATTTGACTTGCCCACATTTTTGATAATCCAAGACTTGAAACTGAACCTTTTTTCTATTTAACTCTGTCATCAGTTATCTTCACAGGGGTCTTTATGGACTTTGAATGTAGGGTTGACTAGATAAAATGTTTTCATCTGCTCCTCTCACCATCCTAGACTGCAAATCTCTAGGATCTTTCCTTGCTCATTTGGGACCACAAAGATCATCTGATTCAACTGGTCCTTTTGCAGATGGGGAATCAAGCACTCATGTTATTTACCCAAGGTCACTGCTCCTGGCAGAACTAAAGCTGGGTCCTGATTCTATAGTACCAGTTCCTCCAGCCATAGTTTGTGGGGGCTTGACCACTTAGACCAGCGTGTTATTTCAGTACAAGACAAATACCCACTAAGATGTCCAGTTTATTCCATTAGTGAGTCATTAAGATACCTGGTTGTCACTTTTACATCAGAACTTATGCACAGGTTTTGCTTTAATCATATATGCATAACAATTGTTAAGACCTCCTTTCTTCCTATATAGATTAACCTACAGGCAATTTTTTGTTTTCTTAATTGTTACTATTTTTTTCCATATTCTTTAGTTTGGGATTGACTGTCACCCAAATAAATGCTTTTAAAAATAGACTTTGCTGAATGGTACTTTGCTTCATCAATTAAAAAGAAAAAAAAAAGTTGAGAAGATCCATTTACCCTACATTAATACCTTCTAAGCCACACAATTAAATAACAGATTATCACTATTTTATAATCCAAATTTTCTGGTGAAAAGCCCTCTGGATTATGAGTACAGTTAACTAAAGCAGAGCTAAGAGTTTATGTACTGGTAAACATGTGTTTTCTCCTTAAGTATAAACCTTGTGATGATTGATAAAAATACAGTGCACTCACTAAAATTGGGCTTCCTTCTAGAGTATTTTTATTTCTATATCAAATCCTATAACCAACCTTTGTGGCATGATGTTAATAAATGGATAACAATTATTGCCATAATTATCATCTCAACAAATTTTAACAGATATCTTCTCAATAAATAGTTTTAGACACTCTGCTATGAGGTAGTATATCTGAGCTCCCTAGGTTGAAATGACTTTCTGGACACTGAATTAAAGCCAGAGCTTGTGTTACATTGCATGGATTGAACTAGATCTGTGTCTCCAGAGAGCCGGCTGGGTGACTGACTGCCCCTGGGCTCTGCAGTCAAGGGTGGCATGAAGGAATGCCTGCGCTCAGCTCTGGGTTTGGATGTGTTCCACCTCTTTGCTCTGTCCTTGCCCCTTACCCACATGCAGAATATGGGAGCCACCTTAGAGACGTTCTGAGGTGACATGATGAGTCCTCCCAAACCACTACAGTCCTTTCGGGGCCTGGATTGTCCAACTGACGAGAGCAAGCCATCCTAATAGTTCTCATGAGCGGAGCAAGAGGCAGCTGAGTGGGCTTCCTAGGTTCAGACCATCTCCACAAAGAAGACCTGGAAATTTCCCCAGATGCCAGACAAAGAGTCCAAACTTTCAGAAATGTGAAAATTGCTATAAGCCACAGGCCAGCTACTATCTAACCCTGTATCCTTACCAATACCTGCATACCATTCAGACTGGCACCTCCCCGCAGGTGTCTGTGTCAGAACAATGCCACATTAACTCATTTTCTATCCCTGCAGATCTAATTAGTCAGGAGAGTTAGAGCTTTGTAGTGTTTCAAACTCCTTGCTTCAAAGGAACTGAACAATCTAAGGCTCTTTTTCATGTTACAACTAAGCTTCCTGGCTGCCTTTTCTGTCCTTTCTAAGACACCCCGGATGCAGTGCAGCCTAGGAGCCAATGAATGTGAAATGGGCCCCAGGCTGCCCACTGTGACCACAACTTCCCACCCACCATGCTTCCAGAAGACTAGGAACTTCATGGCTTTGCTCTATTGTATAGAGCTGCAGAGACGTGCTGAATGGTCACCTGACACATGATGCCTTCCCCCCACCACAAGGAATGGAAACTGCTCTCTCTCATTTGCACACCTGAATTTTCCAAATTCCCATTTTTTTATTAATATTCATATGCTTTGTTTCCACATAATATTGATGGCAACACAAAAATCGCTCAAATTTGAGTGCATTTTCCCTATCTGAAGTCTCCATCATGGCTTCCACACAATTTAGGATAAAGTATTACCTTTTAACTACTTTTACACATTTCCCAAAATTTCTAATTTCTTCAGAGTGGAGAAGAGAAACTGCCTATGGTATTTGGACACATTCCTGAACTTATGCTATCCATGTGGCAGTGTAGCCTTTGTGAGGCATGAGAACTTAGCTTCCTTTTGAAGAAATCTCCTAGCTTTCCACCTTGGAACTGACAGTACATTTCAAGGGTCTCAAACTATCCATGATGTGATCAGAAATTTACAAAACTGTCAAGACAACATTAATGCTCATTAATTAAAAACTAATTAAGCTTTTATAACAGCTGCTTTAGAAGGAGAAACATATGTCACAAAATCAAAGAACAATACAGAATGAGAGACTAGATGAAAAATATGACTTTTAAATAAATATTTTGTCTGTCGCAGATTTGAAATGTGAATAGAAGGCAAACTTCAATTTTAAAATTATTATACTGTTTTTTAAATTGGTGCTGCTGAAAACACTTTGGGAGGTAGTTGCCTTAGAAATTAAATAGCTACTTCAGTGGCTATTTCTAATTTTTTTGTTTAAATTTGACATCACTATTATTTTTTAAGCTCACACAGACATGCATATGCAAAGAAATCCTGAAATTGAAAAGTAAGTATTTTACAGCTTGCCTATTCACTGTACAAAAGATTAATAATTGGAGGCCTTAAAGAACTAGTTCTTCTAATATATAATAAAACAAAGTTCAATTTGTAAAAATTTAAATTCAGAACACTTTCAGGATCACAACTATTTCCTGAAGCAAGGGATACACTGGTATCTATCTCAGACTCAGTGAATAAGTATATGATGGTTAATATTTAATTCATTTTCAGAATTATATTAAAATTGACCTTAAAATTAATTCTAGCCTTCTATTAACACCTGTTCACAAGAGTTGGCTATAAAATTTGTTGTTAGAAATAAAAACACAAAATGAATTTGAAAATGGAGTTCAGCATATCTCATTTGACTTTTTCATGCTAATAATGGTTATTGAATAACTAATATGCTCAAGCGCTCCTCTAGGTACTATTTTAAAAAGCTTTGAAGGTTAGTTGTTCAATGCATTACAGCCGCGTGATAGCTTCCCCGATATCTTTGACACTGAATATCTAACACAGAACTACATTCGCACACAATGTTTTCCAATGAGTACAATGCTTTTTTTCAGAATTAATGTGCTTAAAATAAAAATTAGAAACAACTAAGCTGCACAGCAAGATAGTACACATAATTGGGACTCCCAGATTCAGTTCTGTATGACTAGGCATTTTAAAGTGTGTTTATTGCTCACTCACTCAGATTTCTCCACGAAAATGTCATGGTTAAAAGACCATTCACAAATTGAGCAACACGTGTGCAAACACTGCTCACAAGTACAGTCTCCAAAGTGTCTGGTGTGTCCAACAATCAGCCATCAACAATTGAATTTTAATTAACTCTTAAATGGCCATCATCATCAAATGAAGTTTTATTCCTTCATAATAAAGATTTTTGTCTCTCTCTCTCTCTCTCTTTTTTTTACAAAGTATTAGTATGTACACATAAAGTAAGTTTTCAGGGAGAGAGAATATTAGAAACAAAAAAAATCACATGAGATCAATCTGTCCCTCAACAAATACTTTCTGAGCACCTACTATGAATGTGGCATCATAGAGCAGAGCTTTCCTAACTGGTGTGCCAAGACACACGTCCAGGCCACCAGAGGTTCCAGGGTCTGAGATATTCATCCCCTCATTTCTCGAGGTAGCAAAGTAGACCCCAGGGCTGGAATTCCACCTGTGTATCTCTCTCTCCTAGTGTGCCCCAGGAACTTCCAAAGTTGGATAAATAAAAAAATAAATATTTGAAAAGTGAAATAAAAATTTATGCATAAATAACATCAACAGACATGAATAAACATTCTAGCATGATAAAGGATATATCTGTTAAATTAGTGGTATAGAGAAATATTCTTTGAGAAGAGAAAAAGAAAAAGGTACCAGCTGGCTATTTGGCTTGGGATAGTTTCATGGAATAAGTGGAAATCTAGCAGAATTACTGAGAGTATGCAAAGAGCAGAAGAATAATTTACTACATGCAATAAAATGCTCAAGAATAGGAAGAAATTGTTCAGAGGAGCAGTAAACATCAATATTTGGAATATGATTTCATATCAGGGAGCACCCAAAGGTACAGCCTGGGGAGGTTGTGAACACCTAAAGGCTGGGGTCCTGAGAACACATCATGTCCCCTTCATTCAGCTTTCACACACTCAACAGAGGTTCATGGGGGTCCTACTATGTATTAGACACTATTCTATATGTTGGAAAAACACCAGTAAAAAAAAAAAACAAAAAAAACACTGGGGGTGCTGGGTTGTGGCTCCACAGTAGAGCGCTTGCCTAGCACGTGTGAGACGCTGGGTTCCATCCTTAGCAACATATACAAATAAAGTTATTGTGTATGACTACAACAACAACAACAAATAAATAAATAAATGAGAAACCTCTGCCCCCCAGGAGTTTACAGTTAGTGGGGGATGGAGGAGACAGACAATAAGCAAGATAAATAAGTAAAACATTAGTCTATTAGAGGATAAGGCGGTAGAGAAAAACCAAGCAAAAAAAAGGGAAAGCTGGAAGGCCAAGGTGGAAATGGGGACTGGTATTTTAAATAAAGTGGTCAGAAGAGGTCTCACTCCTCAGGTGACATTCAACTGAAGAATGGTACAGTGGTGCCCTTTGCTGGCAATTTGAATTTCAGTCCTTGAATTGTCAGAGAGAGATGGAAACGGGGCTGGTGGTCACAGGCTCCTAACCATGGGTGTGTGGAGATCTCCACTGGGGGTAGTGAGGAGCCAGTGAAGGTTTTTGACCAAAATAGAAACATGTTCTTTCTTACAAGGTGGTTTAGAAAGATTAAACTGGTAGGAATTTATCAAATGGAAGGGAGAAGAGGCCAACTGAAAGATTTTTGAAGTAGTTCAGGTATGAGCTGAACATCTTAGTTAAAAAAAAAAGAAAGAAGATACAGAGGGCAGATAAACTTTGAAAGAAGAATCCAGAGAATTTGAAGATTCATTGAATATATAGCATGAGACATAAAAACAAACTAGAGATGGCTGATTTTCAAATTCAGATGCTAAAATGTAAAAATAAGGGGCTGGGGCTGTGGCTCAGTGGTAGAGCACTTGTCTAGCCTGCGTGAGGCACTGGGTTTGATCCTTAGCATCACATAAAAATAAATAAATAAAAGTATTGTGTCCATCTACAACTAAAGAATAATAAAAATAATTATAATGAAAATTAGCAAAATCAGAAGAATATCTGGTGTGTTATTTTTCCTTAAGCTGGGAGGTTTACGAAACAGAATAAAGAACTGCTTTTTTCTTTTCTTTCATTGGGGCATGAATGATGGATTGTACGGATTCTTAACAGGTGGAGGGGAACTAAGGGGATCAGTCAGGGTCCATGGTGTCTACATAGCGCCCCCCAAGTTCCTAAGGGTTTTTCTTGGAATTTAGAGGGATGCTGCTGGGCTGAAGTGAGACCCTCTGGGCTTGTTAGAGCTGCTCTGCTTCCACCTCTTCACACATTCAACTTCCAGTTAAGACTCCCTTCACCCTTGGGATAATGCATTGTTGATAAATGGCCAACACTGCAACTCACAAGTTTCCCGAGGCAGCCCATGAGAGCCTTTAAATTTTCATTGTCTAATCCCTAGATTATTCTTCCTTATATTTGGTCTTTGTCTTATGTTAAAATTTGCTCTCTGTTAGTTTTTTGGTTTTTTGTTTTTGTTTTTGTTTGTTTGTTTGTTTAATACTACAAAACGAGCCTCATCCATTTTTCCACAAAACACTTATCATGTTTCTCACACAGTGGAACCAAGAGTAGACCAAACTGTCTTTTGAAATGGTGACAATGACGCAAAGCTTACAACTGGGCCTTGAACTTTTCCTGGTATCTCCAGTACCCCTAAAGAGAGGAAGAACGAGAGCGAGGTCCCCTTGTATTAGAGTCATTAGAAATATAGAGCAGCCATCCCTGAATAGAAACTAGAGACATATCCAAATACAGACATGTGTTGTGAAAGGAAATAAAGTTATAGCAGACATTACAACCCCCTGCAGTGTACAAGCCAGCATACTTGGTACTACAAATCAAATCAAGCAACCATGCTTGGTTTCTTGAAACAGTTACATGCTTTGACTTCTGAGACTATTTCAACTTGAGAGTTCAGAAAACATCTGTTAACACAGTTCAAAGTATTTACAGGAGACCAAAGTTTGATCTGAAATGCCCCTTGTTACATGTTCTGCCCTCAGAGTTTAAGAGGTGAACTTTCACCAAACAGGTAGCACCAAGACAACAGATTTGGATTTTGTCCTAAATCTTGTCTGCTGGCTTTACTTCTCAACTTGCAGTCATTACAATGGTTGACTTTCAAGAGGTCAAGATAATTCCCCCATTCTAATAAAAAGATGTTATAAAACAAATATAAAACAAGATAGATGGTGTATGTCTTTAAGAATTTTAAATCACTTTGGTTACTGGGCGTGGTGACACATGTCTGTAATCCCAGCAATTCAGAATACTGAGGCAGAGGAGCACACCTTCAAAAGCAGCCTCAGCAACTTAGTGAGCTCTTATCTCAAAACAAAAAAGGACTGGGGATGTGGCTTGTGGTTAAGCACCTCTAGGTTCAATCACTGGCACCAAAAAATAAAAAGAATAAAATAACTTTGGTAAAAATCTACTTTTCAAATTGTTTAAGAATATAATTCCTTGCAATTTACTCTGCCCCCAAAACCTTACTTTTAGCATATAAACCTTGAAATACACACACACACATACACACACACACACACACACACACACACACACACACCTACCCACTTCTCACAAAAGAATAGTACACAAATTAGGTATACAGTTGTGTTGAATGAATGTACAATGAGAATTTTTCAGTAGTTATGGAGGCACATATTTCTAAATTGCAATTAATAAAATACAGAGCATGTACCCTCATCTAGTAATATTTCTTATGTATGGAAGTTTAATTCATTCTCATATGAAGAAGGAAGTGGGTAACTTCTGCTTCAATTCCTGTTCCTTTCAGGACAATATGTATGTTCTAAGTATAGCAACCATGGGGAAGGGGTGGCACGTTGACCACATCCAGCACAATGCTAGGCACTATGTATGTTTTTCACTTGATTTTCAAAATAATTCTCTAGATTTGCTGTTGTTGATGCAAATCAAACAGATATAAAACACAACAAAACATAAAACTCTGAAGAGTTAGGTCATTTGATCAAGACCATACAATTATTAGATGACCAAAGCAAAACTGAAACCCAAACTTCTCTAACTTGGAAATCCATGCTCTTTTACCTCAACTGGCTGCTCCTGCAATCAAAAAGAGATGGGCAATAAGTGACTCTTTCATAGTCCCTCACTCTGTAAGGGGCTGTGTACACTGTACAATGCATAAAAACCAACTGGTACTCACCAGTTGAGTATATTTTTTAATGCAGAAATTATACCCCATTTTATTCAAATGTATGATGTCAAGAACATTGTATTGTCATGAGCAACTAATTAAATAAATAAACTAACAAAAAAACAAATAAATAAATAAAGATATTATGTTCACCTACAACCAAAAAAAATGAAAAAGAAACTAAGTAGGGAATAAAATTTCATAAAAGATGAACATACTTGATATGTGCATTGTAGTAGCATATGAAAAAGTACACTGATTCAGGAAGTACCTTGCCAGATTGGCATCAACCACAAAGACTGCTCAGATGCCAGCAAAACTGCTAGTTCCTTTCTCTGCTAGTGGTGCCAGCAACCTTACTTCCCCTTTCTTATTGGAAATATTAAAAAAACACTAATGCCAACTGAGTCCACTTGTATAATGCCCTGACACCTGAACACCCTTTTCCAGCCCTACTTCTACAAGTCAAGGTTAAGCCTATGTTAAGCTCTGCTTGGAGCTACTGTAGGAGATTTCCTAAGCTTCCCACTCCCAGCTCACACCTCACCTAGACATTTACTGTATACTCTTACCAAAATATTGTTCAGGTGATGTCACTCTGTGATTTAATTTTGACCATATTATTTCTATGGTCTACTAATTGATGAGCAAGGACCTTAGCTGAGACATCTTAAGAGTGTTCCTGGCAGGAAGCACTAAGTCAGCCATCACAGACAGGCAGCATTTGAGCCAAGGAGGTAGGACTTTCACAATTAAAGATATGAATGTAGATTGTAAATGCAACACACAAAAAGGAAATGGGAAAATACAATTGAAAAGTAGGGAACAGAAAAGAAGCCTACTTGGCTTAAAAGTAGAGGTTCTATGGAGATAGACAGAAGATATGGAGGAAGAACTGGTTTGTTAATGCAGTCAATAATGTGTTTTATATTTTGAGAGTCACACACACACACACACACACACATCAAGTAAATATGCAGAGACTTTCAAGGCTATTATGAAGAGATGTCATGTGCATGAATAACAACAGGCTAAGACATATGTGTTCCATAAAAGTGACATCTTTTAGGAATCCAGAGAAGAGAGAGTGGTATCTTTCAAGGTACCCTTTTACTGAAATACAGATATAACTACCATTTAAGATGATAAATGGTCAGTATTTAAAAATAGTCCAGAGTATTTTGACAATTCAGAGAAAGAATTCTCTTCTCCTGGGGTGATAAAACATCTTTGTGGAGAAGATAATTTTGGAACAGGGCTTTAAAAACAAGAATATAATTTCCACAGGTGTAGAGTAGAGAAGGACTTTTTTAGGCAGAGAAAATGATACAATCCAAGTCACAGAAGAGGAAAGCATGGAGCATATTTGAGAAAGATCAAATAGTTTGACTGAAACATATGGCCCATGAAGAGTAGTAAGGACATACATAACATGAAAAAAACTATAAAAATCAAAGTCAATGCCTACCAACGGTTTGAGTGTCAGTCCTTTCACAGACCATTCCAGTTTCTGAACAGCTGTGAGTGTTAGAAATGTGATGGTGTTTACAGTTTGCTAGGAAGACACACAGTTTAACAGGTACGGACAATAAATTGGGATAAGTAATACTGAAATGGAAATGAAAGGTGATTTGCAACCTAGAACAGGGCCAGGAAAAGCTCCCTAGGAGATGGAATTCCAAATGAGACCCATGGGATTATTGAGAGTTAGCCAGGCAAAGGAAACAGGGGTGGTTCCCACCAAGAGACCAGCGTGTGCAAAGATCTGAAGCCAGAGGGCAAGATTTGTTCCAGGGACGGAAAAAATGTCAAGCTGAGCTGGAACTTAGACTGAAAGAAAAATGCCAAGAGAATTGCCTCGAAATGCTTCGTAAACCACGTTCAAGCATTTGTATTTTTAAGGAATAAAGTTCCAGGCATCACTAGGAAGCCGCTGAGGAGTTTAAAGTAGTGACCTAATGGTATACCTGTTTTAAAGAACCATTCTGGCTGCCCCAGGTAGGAGTTTAAAAGTGGGATGAGACCTAAGAGAGACAGAACAGTAAGCAACAAGACACAGTTCTAGGTCCCGGGAGTAGCAACTAGGAAGGAAGAAGGTAGAAAGACTCTGGAGAGAGCTGAAAAGTGTCATGGTGGGAATGCGGCCTGGTCTGGGCTTAGGCATAGACATAACTGAAGTCATGGGAGGTATCATCCAGAGAATATGTGAATCTGTTGAACAGAAAGAAGTTCTGAGGCTTGAACACAGAGGAAGATCAACATTAGATCAAAGGACAGAGGATATGTTTTTTTTTGTTTGTTTGTTTTTTAAAAAGACTTCATAAAAGAGATCTGGGAAGAAAGCCATGGAAGTGAGTGGTATCAGAAGTCAAAGAAAGAGAAGAGTTCAATGGGGAATGGTCACAATATTGTCAAATGCTACTCAGAAAATGAACTACCCATTAGAATTAGCAACATGAAGTTCCTCCGCATCTTGGCAAGACCAGTGTTCAGAACAGTGGAGACAGAGGGCAGACTGCCTGGAAAAGTAAGTGGTAGGGTATAGGTGCTGCTCTTTCAGGGAAGATGGTGATGGAGGAAAGAAGGGAAAGGACCTCCTATTGCAAGAGAAAATGGGGTCTCAGGAGAGTGTATATTTCTTATGTCTAAGGCAGGACAGACTTGATGGTATTTAAATGCAAATAAGGAGGAATCACTAGTGAGGTAAAGACTGAAAATGCAGTCAACAAGTATGGTATTAAAATAAAAAAAACAAACAAACAGTAGAATCCATGGCATAATTAGTCTTCAATAGAAGGTACAAGGTACACATATTTTATTGTGTATACATGCAAGTAAATTTCTAAGTTTCATAGCAGGATAATTAATAAGAGCTCTATTGGGTGCTGTTTTCCTCAAGTTGGAGAAGCAAATCACTGGTGGAGGAAATGGTCAACAATTTTAGAAGAATAAAGAATGGGAGGACTACCTAGAGGGACGTCCCTAGAGCAACTCAGTAGGACTGCTGTATAGTTGGAGGGCTCAGCTGAAGCTGGAGGCCATAACCTTAGCATGGCCAGATGTATACAAGTTGAAAATTTTTTTCACTCACCCCCAGTAGCTTCTATTTAGTCGTGTAAAGACAGAGTTGGATTTAACAAAGAGTTGTAGATTTAGCATAATATGAAAAATTAAAAAGAGTAACTAAAGTGGCACTAAACAAAAATTAATTTTAATGTGGTGTCTCAAATGGTATATGAAGTAGAGAGGCCATATTAGTGTAAATGACACGATCTGCTATTTTAAAATGTGTCATCCTGACCTCCAGCAAATATCAGTGGCTTAATCTAGTATATTATTTTTTCATCCACAAAAACATAAAGACAGAAGGTCAGCTTCCATGTAGTGATTCAGAACCTGGTTCTTTTATCTAGTGGCTTTGTTATGCCCTAGTATTTTTTGGTCCTATGATGGCTTTTTTGCATTCAACTATCAGATAAGGTATGGGGATTATAGAAGAAAACATAGAGGATTGGAGTGTTTTTAGTGAACCAGATCTAAAACTAACACACATCCCTTCCACTCACATGCTATTGGCTTCTCATGTGGCCCTATCAAAACAGTTTTGATAAGCATCTGCCGAGACATAAAGACCTGTTAGGAAGATTTGTGACAGTCTACACATAAAGAAACAGGTTAATTAAGACAATAACAATAGAAATAGAAACAAAAGCGCATTCACAGAAAACAGAATTGATGATTGCTTGGATGATAGATGATAGACAGGTTCTGTTTAAAGCACAGCATTAAATAGACTCATCCTATCAAAATTCAAGGTGTGAGCCCTGCTCTGTCTTGCCCATTTAAATTCAAGACACTTCCCAAACATGACCCATTTCCTTTTACGTGGCTCAATTCTTTTTCATAACACATTACCTTCTACTACATCATTTCGTTACTTATTATTGTCTTTCTCCTTCCACCATAATATAAGCAAATTGTGTGTGGTGGTGGGGGTGTCACTGTTTTGTTCTTTACTCTTTGCTTAATGCTGAAAACAGTATCTCAGTGTCTGATCTATGAAGATGTTTATTGTTGTTGTTATTATTATTACTATTATTATTTTGATACTGAGGCTTTAATCTAGGGGCATTTACCACTGAGCTCATCCCCAGTCCTTTTCTATTTTTTTTTTTTTTTATTTTGTGACAAGGTTTCACTAAGTTGCCCAGGCTGCCCTCAAACTTGCAATTCTCCTGCCTCAGCCTCCCCAAAGTCCCAGAAATTACAGGTAAATGTCACCACACCCTGAAAAGGTCATTAATTACTATTTTTGAATTATCAAAAGTCATGATTGATTAACAAGGTCCATCATGATGAGGTCAAGTTCAAGAGGAACACATATGTGTATTATTAATGCTGGGTTTGGCTATAGCAAACAGAGACTAAAACATGATGGCAGAGACTCAGGGTAGGATATCCAAAGGAACACAGACTCAGAAAACATTTTGTATGTGGAGTGAAAAATGAAATATCATTAGAAATATCATTTTAGAATGAAAGTAAATATCATTTTTGAATGAAAGTAAAATATCCAGGTGAATATACTGAGCAGGATGTTGAAATGTGAAACCAGGGTCTAGGCAAAACATTGAGTATTACAGTCTCAGGACAAGAAGACAATAAGAGTCTTGGGTCTCAGCACATAACAATGATAAGTATGTGAAATAAAGAATAAGCTTATTAGCTTGATTTAATTATATATATAATATATATACATATAATGTCACACTATGTACCTTATAATTTTTCATTTGCCAGTTATTAATAAACCTAGAAGAAAAAATAATGACAATCTCAGGATAATAAGATGGAAGGCTACTCCATGAGCAGTAAAATATTGAGAAATGAACTTGGATGAGCAAAGACTTGTTCAAGGAGAAGTAATCTAGTGGCCTCCTATCGGGTAGAATAACAGTATCACAACTAAATTCCACAGAAATTTCCTCATAAGGAAAAATCTCTGCTGCATCCTTTAGTTAGTATTAGTGTATTTACAGAAAGTGTATCACATATACAATAGAAGCCCAAAATTGGGTTTCTCACAGTTCTGCTAAAAATGCTCCTAAATAAGCCCTCTTGTGGTGGTTCTATGTAGTGACAGTATTTCCCAGGCTCCTGAACCCAGCAAATATAACAAAGATAACAAATTACCTTTTTACTATACTGTGTACAGTTGCAGAATAGACACTGTCTTTGGGGAACAGAGAAAAATATTTTCTCTTCATAATCTATCTTTTCTTCATATCTGCCCCGTCCCCAATAGCTAAAATATGTGGCTAATATTAACACTGGCAAAATCAACTAACAAATACAACCCAAACTATTTTATAATTCAAATTTTCAGTAAATAACCATATAAATTATTTTAATTGCCATGCTAAATATTTGCATTTTAAAATTTTATCTAAATTTTAAATTTGGCTACTACTAAATCTAAAAGTAAATAAGTAGATGCTGATGTGATGGTGCATGTCTGAATTCCAGCGACTCAGAAGCCTGAGGCAAGCGGATCACAAGTTCAAAGACAGCCATTTAGCAAGGCTCTGAGAAATAGCCACTTTGCAAGGCCCTAAGAAACTCAGCGAGATCCTGTCAAGAAAGAAAGAAAGAAAGAAAGAAGGAAGGAAGGAAGGAAGGAAGGAAGGAAGGAAGGAAGGAAGGAAGGAAGGAAAGAAAGAGAAAGAAAGAAAGAAAGAAAGAAAGAAAGAAAGAAAGAAAGAAAGAGAGGGCTTGGAATGTAACTCAGTAGTTAATAGTCCTGGGTTTAATCCCTGGTACCAAAAAAAAGTCAATAAGTAAAAGTGATATACCATATCTACATATAAAAATACTTAGAAATATGGAACATAATTTCCAAGCTCCATACCAATTACTAATTAGATATTTCTTAATAAAGCAATTGTTAATATTCCAGATATGAATTCAATTCATAGAGTAATAGACTAATATTCACTTAACACTTTCTAATGCCTAACACACCAAAAGGTTATTTAGCTAGCTACCCCAAGATAATCTTTTTCAAAATTGATTTTACAATCCAGTGTACAGCATACATGCGTACACACATACACATGCACATTCACAAATACATTCTTACATTTTGGATGTCACATATTTCGAATTTTTTCTTTAGAAAGCATTGATTATGGAAATTATAATAAAATATCCCTCAGATGATCCCATATTTTTCTATGCCCCTTAAAATAATGAGATATATTGTATATTTCTGAATTTTGAAAAAAAAGTTAAGATCAACTTATGAGTAGTTTGGGGTGATTTCCCTTAATTATTCTTTAAAGTGCACTACAAAAAAATGAGCATGAATAATTCAATATAATTATCTACAATGATTACTCATAATATAAAATACAAAATAAGGTAAAATAAAGGCAGCCTCCAAGTTACAAAAACTTCACTTCCAGAAGTTCATTTACAAGTCATTTATTCTAAACATGGAATATCTTTCCATAGGGGGAACAGGGAATACGTAATGGTTGCTACATAGGTTAACCCTCAAAACATCTTCTTTAACCATAAAGCTGTTGAAAAGCTTTTAATAAAATTTTTCAAAATGTTTGTGTACAGGGGGAAAAGACAATAATATGAAAGAGCATAGATTTTTATATATTTTTAAAATACTGATATCCTGGAAAATAGATTTAGTGTCACCATCAAAATCATGGAGTTTAAAGGTCAGGATCCAAATTTAGCATTCATCATCTGTGTTTGCCCAGGCAATTTACTGAATGTCTCTGTTTCATTTTCCTTATCTATAAAATGGAATAGTATTGAAAAAATTGAAATCACTTAACACAGTTCCTTATACACAGTAGGCTCAAAATAGTGTTATAATGATTTTTCTGTTAAATTTAACTTAAGAATGAAAGACAGATGCTGCAAGAGTATAAAATAAACTAAAACCTAACATTATCCTTTCAAGGTA
Source organism: Callospermophilus lateralis (assembly GCF_048772815.1). Classification (NCBI taxonomy): domain Eukaryota; kingdom Metazoa; phylum Chordata; class Mammalia; order Rodentia; family Sciuridae; genus Callospermophilus; species Callospermophilus lateralis. The sequence continues at coordinate 98,603,257 of NC_135312.1, read as the reverse complement.
ATTCTGAAAATGTTTCTTGAGAGATGTGCAGAAATGAAAATACAGGCATTAGTCATCTTATTATGTAGCAATTTTGTACAATCTTGTAAAGTTACGATATAAAGTTTAAAAATTAAGATATTTTAATTTTAGACGTATTCTAAAAATGTATAAATTGTATTCCTTACTGTACTTAAAAGCAAATTTTTAAATATGCACCTTGTCTACAGGGTCAAAATTGTTCTTCTAATTGTGTACTGCAGCATGTTTTATCTTAAATATCTCCAGAGCTTTAAGAATTCAAAGAATTTGCCACAACATTGTAAAATGATCACATCCAAAGGCCAGTTGAGGGCTGGGATGTAGTTCAGTGGTAAAGCAGTTGCCTAGTATGTGCAAGGCCCTGGGTTAGATCTCCAGTACTGCAAAACAAAAACAAAAACAAACAAACCAAAAAAAAAAAAAATGCCAGTTAAAAATTAGTGAGGCAAGTCTGTCTATAGAAATTCTAAAAAATTAGCACTAAAATTAAATTATAGACTAAAAAAACTATTTTCTGTCAAAAGATTACTAACTAAAGTTTTATTTTTAAGGTTTATCTCCTAAAAACGTTATTTTTTCAAATTAAAATAGGCAGAAAAAGAGATAGAGGCAGTTCTTGGTACGATGGTTCCTATGGACCTTTAATGTTGACTAAAGTAGTGACAAGGCTTCACTGAGAGAGTTCCTTCTTTTCCTTTCTTCAGAGAAAATATTTAATTTCTGCGGGTCATTTTGTACCTTGCTGCTGTCTTTTGTAAAGCCAGATGGTGGCACTGTGGCACCGTTTGTTGCAATTTTAGCTTTAAGTTCTGTTTTTTATAAGAGAGCTTTTTGTGAAAAGCCTCTTAGGCCCTCTTTTGAAAAATAAATCACTTTAAGTATATTTTATTCTTCTCTCTAGTAATAGGTAAGCCCATCATTTAAGTCCTTCAGGTAGTTTTAATGCTTACTTCTTTATAAGAAATGTACCTAAAACTTGTAAATACAGGCGATTTACAGAGTGTTAACAGATCTAGTAGGTAGTAGCATTTTGTGGTATTGTTGTTTTCTTAGTGAGTGACAATGAAAATGAAAAGAAACGAGTATATCTTGTCCATATTATTTTTATATACCTTGAATTTATAAATAAAATCTTACAATACCTCCAAACCCCCGCCCACTGCCAGAATCTTTAGGGGAAAAAATACTGTAGTCAGCAAGAATGAACTCAATTTTAATTCCACTTCTTTCTCTAACCTTCCCAGTGTTTTGTATGAGAATAGTTTTTCCTTCTGAAAGGGATGTTACAGGGTTAGTTTGGTGACACACACATTTCTGCCTCTGACAGTCCCCATACCTTGCCCTCTCTTATGTACTCTATTCATATTATTAAACCAATTTCTTCTTAAAATTCTAGATTTAATCTGACTTATATCCCAAAAGCAAAAAAAAAAAAAAAAAAAAAAAAAAACCACGAGGCGATTGATTATGAATTGGGCCATTTTCTTTCCCATATACATTGCTTTCCAATACTCTCCTTTTATCTTTAGCCAACCCAGGACAAAGCTCATGCTGCACAACCCTGCCCTGTGTTAAATTCTGAATAAAATGAATGCAAGGACAACACAAACTAATGCAGCTATTGGAACACCATATCCAAGTAAACATTGCCAATTTTGAACATAAATAACATCGGGGGTCATGTGCAGGACTCAGGCTCTACACCACAGGGTATTTTATGACCCAGGGTACAGCCTCAGTCCCACCCAGTTTCTCTGGATGGCAGACAGAGGAGAGGAAGGACAGGTTCATGATCATTTGTAGGCTCCTCAGCAGAGGAACCAACTGTCTCTCTGTCCATATCTGCTGCTCCAGGTAGGCCCTTCAAAACACAGGACATTGGGTTCCATAGACAGCCCACTTCTGGGTCAATTGTGAAGTCATATGCAGTTTAACCACAGCCCTCTGTAACTACTCTTCCAACCTTTTTTTCCAATGGAAACTTGGTTCTTTTCTAAAGAAATCCTTATGCTGGTTCTTACTATGCCAAACAAAGCAGTATTTTAATCACAAGTTTATTTCATGATTTAAAATTTATAAGATTTATTTATTAAGAGGCAACAAATGAGAAAAATAAATGAGTATCCTAGACCAAAGCCTGAGCCTTCAACTCCTGTGTTTTGTTGGGCATTTATACAACAGGAAATTTGAGAGAAACAATTTTAAGGCTGCTTTGAAGGAGACCTACCTCCCCACGGGACAATAAATAGATAAATAACACTTGGCGTGATTAAATAGATAAATAACAATGAACATAGCAACACTAATGTATAACAATTTTAAAATCATTTTTTAAGAATTATATCCTGACGTGTGTGTGTGTGTGTGTGTGTGTGTGTGTGTGTGTACATTTGTTAGGCAACTTGCAATTCCTACTATGTGTGAAGTTGATCTTAAATTAAAAAAAATAATATTGTCCAACTTGGCTGTATGGGAATTCCACAATTTAGCATACTTCTCTGTCTCTTTTTATTATCTTAATTCTAATTGTCTTCCAAAATTATATTGAGATATACTTAAAAGCAGGAGACTTGAGAGATTCCATTCCAAATTCCATAATGCTACTTGGTACTTTTGTAAATAGAAGATATAAGAAAGAAAAGACAGAGTCTCCAAGCTCCCAAAGCTCCTGGGGAATGAAAAAACAGAAAGGAAACAGGAACATCTTTTCCTCTCCTCATATGCTTTTCCCATCCAGACTTTACAGCTTAGTGTTGTCGTCTGGATTCATTAAAGTCAAAAGGGAAACTGAGGGGGAAAGAGAAGAAATGGTCAGAATCATACCATTAGTCAGTTAACCAGTTCTGGGTTATAATCCTAAACTATCATGGAATTCACCATAAAAGACAAATGTTTTTTTTTTTATTTCTCCCATCTGCAGGGGGAAAACAAAAGTCATAGTATAGACCTGATTGCAGATGAGATGAGAGAATGTAATAGTTTCCATCGCAAGTGCTCTCCAAACTATAAAGTCAAACTCCTAGCAGCAGTTCTATCAGGGTGTCCCTCATCTTGAGCATAAATGATAGGTTCCTTTTAGATGGCAGGGATACGTCTGTGGAGTTTTATTTCCAGGGAGACAGGGCAGGATTTGCTGCTATGCAGACTGAATAATGTTGGAAGCCAACATCATGTCACATTTTGTGTGCACTTTCCAAAGATTAATCCAAGCGTTACAAATGGGACACAGACTGCCATTGTCCCAGGGACACTTTAATAACCCACACCTACAATATTCAACCTGTTGTTTGCATAGGGACAACTTTGGGACACAAAAACCCACCAGAACGACTCGGGGAAAGGAGCCGTGCAGAGGCAGAGACCCAGGCGCCAGGGCACCCCCGCATCTCACCCTGCATGGCAGAGGGGTCTGTTAGGACTTTATTTATTCCTGAGCTTGGGGGTTGTCGTGTGCTTTCTTCAAAGCTGCTCTCAGGCAATATGTGACTCTGCAGTGTGCTAACATGGTCTCTTCCTTAGGCTGCCCTTTGCCAGTGTTGGCCACTTTGCAGATAATTTTTGTTTGTTTTGCATCATGCAGCTCAAATTAAGTCACATTATTCCCCTCAGGAATAAATCGTGCCTGGCCAGCTTCTTTCTTTCTCCCCCTACTTTTTTTCCTCTCCTCCCCCTCCCTTCCCTACAATCCCTTGCATCTGTTGTTCTACTAAGATACTCTTCACAAATGGGAGACTCAGGAGAAAGCTTAATGAGGAGAAGATGAGAGGGAGATAAGAAGAGCTCAAAATCTCCACATTCCTAGGCTCATCCTCTATCTCTAAGTGCTCCTAGGACTCCTCTTTTGTACAACTTCACGAACTTTAGAAAACACCCGGGAATGGTCTGGTAGATCCCAGTGGTGTTCACGTTCCATGTGGAGTTTATTTCAGTAACCTCTTTTTCATATAAGAAGCTATCTTTAGCATCAAGAGAAATATTTAAAAGATATAATGAACAGAATCATAGTTACGACATTTAATTTTAGATATCTTGAATAATATCATTAAAATAACTTTTTTTCCTAATACATTTTTATCATAGTATCTGATAATATAACTAAAAGATGGAAAAAATCAAATCTGAGAAAAAAAATTTAAGAAAAACACCGGGGAAATTACAATACAACTAAAATACTTACAGAAACATCATGAAGAAAAGGACTATGTATGTGCATTATATATATATATTATAAAAGAAGCTTATGCAAATAATCTCCTCTTGATTGATTTTTGTACTGAGGATTTAATCTAAGGATGCTTTAAACTAAGCTACATCCCAGTCCTTTTTTTTTTTTTTTTTTTTTTCAGAAAATGGGGGGGGGGCAGTGTCTCACTAAATTGCTGAAGATCTTGCTAAATTGTTAAGGCTGCGATTCTTCCACCTCAGCCTCCCAAGTCATTGGTATTATAGGTGTGAGCCACTGTACCCAGCTCAATTTCCACTGTAAAATTGAGACAGAAGACATAAACTGAAAGCTAACAGTATACATTTTGCTAAAAGACATGTGTCTACAATTTAAATTTGAGTTTGGTACTTATTTAAATAAGTATCAATAAATCCTTCATAATATAACATTTGAAGTTTAATTTTAGTTCTTGGTTAAAAAAAAATTTTAAATTGGAGTTAAGGTTTGTATTTCTCTACTATAATATCTTTCTTTTTGTTGCCACTCTTATAACTAGGGGATTATTGACTTCTATAAACACAGTTGACCTTGAGACAAGAAAACAGTATGATTCACACATAAAGATGCCTATGATTCAGTCAGTCAAGAGTCTTAAATGCAAGTATACTAACAGCAAGTAGGGCATGTGAAAATCACATGCAGACTGCTTTGGCTTCATATACTTAGTATGAAGTAACAGTGTAGTTCAACTAGTGAGGAAGCATTGAAGGAAGGAGTGGAGGGATGCAAGTTTGCTCTACTCCAAGTGTCAGTTGAAGTACATTCCTATAAGCCTACAGTGCTCTTCGAAGTTCACAGAGTTGTTGGAAGTGTTCAGTTCCTTGCCCCTGTGCTCTTGCTGGTTATTTGTTAGGTGCCACTTAAAACCCTTGAAGATGCCCACAATTCCTTTCCAGATGGCCATTTCCATAGAATCTTCCAGGCTTCTGGAAGGGCCTGGGTCACCTGACTAATCAGGCCCATCATATAATCTGACTTTTGGCTGACTGATCACAAGAGTGATATCTCATAATATTCATAGGCAGTATCTACCCCTCAAGGGAAGAGAATTATACAGAAGTAGTTCACCAGAGTGTGGGTATTTTGAAGTCATCTTAGAATTCTGCCTACAACTAAAGCTAATAACAGATAGTGAAAGTGTTTTAACGGAAAAAGTAAGAGATAGGGAAGGGAGATACCTATTTAGAATGTTTGAAAAAGACCTGTCTGAACCTTGATCTGAAGTGGATAGGGCACAAAATGAACACTGCTAAAGGGTGTTTGACTATTCAGATTTAATGTATTATTATTATTTTTTTTTAAAGAGAGAGTGAGAGGAGAGAGAGAGAGAGAGAGAGAGAGAGAGAGAGAGAGAGAGAATTTTTTGATATTTATTTTTAGTTATCGGCGGACACAACATCTTTGTTTGTATGTGGTGCTGAGAATCGAACCCGGGCCGCACGCATGCCAGGCGAGCGCGCTACCACTTGAGCCACATCCCCAGCCCAGATTTAATGTATTATTATGTTAGCTTGTATTAGTCTATTTCCACTGCTATAAGATACCAAGGCTGAGTAACTTATAAAGAAAGGAGGTTTATCCAGCTTATAGTTTTGGAGGCTAGAAATCCAAACGGCCCCTTCAACTAGCTCTTGTTACAATCCCTTGGCTGCGTCCCATCATGGAGAATTATGTGATGGTGGAAGCACCTGTGAGAAGCAGAGATCACATGGTGAGGGAAAAGGCCAAACTTGCACTTTTACAATGACCCCTCTTTAGGGAACTCACTGGGGCCCCACAAGAACCCTGTTAATGTTATTCCCTTCCAAGGGGGGCACCTCCAGGGACCCCAACCACACCTTACCAGGCTGACTCTTAAAGGTCCCACCACTCTTTAACACTGCCAAATTGGAGACCAAGCTTCCCACACATGAACCCTTGGGGGACACACTCAAACCCCATCTAAACCATAACACTTAAAATTCTATTTATATATTAGCGTAGACAACTAATTTTTTTGAGGTTTAACAACATGGAAATTCCTACTTGTAAAGTACATTTTAAAATAAAATTTATTTTTATCAAAGCACTAATTTTAGTTCATCTAGGGCAGAGAACTTGTGATGTGTTTGAGCAAGTAACTATGAGTTGCTTCTCTGGAAGTCCTGCACATAAATGTGCCTCAACAGCTATAGGTAGGGAGCTGCTCATGTGGTTTTCCCCTGAAACGATGCAGAGAAAGTGTACAATTCCCCTTATACACTGAAGATTATCATTTTATCATGGTGGTGGCTAGTGTCAAAACCACTCACACATTTATTCAAAAAGCATCTGCAGTCAGACAATTTTGAAATATCAATTGATGTTCGCTTTTCTGTGTTTGCTCTCTGTGTCTATTCCAGCCTCAGAGCTCAGGCCCTGGGTGTCTGGGGGCTTTTGCAATGAAAAGCAGACTAATTAGGTTCTTTTCCTGTCTTTGGGAGAAATTTACATTTTTCAGAGAGATAATGTTAGGAAATCTGGAGAAGCAAAGACGCTATAGAGCATCTCGTAGAGCATTAAAAGAAAGAGGAAGAAAAATATTCCCTGGAATTGCAAAGGTGTGGGGAGTGAGTCTTGGAGAGGGCACTGTTAGTGAAAGGGGACCATGGAAAGGTCACAGGATCTAGAGGGGAGGCTCTGTGATGCGAGATCTCAGTTTTTCCAAATAATCTTGTTTCTGAAACATGACCACAAGCAGCAAAAGCCATTAGGCTGAAAAGGAATCCCGTTCTCAGTCTGGGACACTGAACATCTCATTAAAAACTTTGTGGGGACCCGTGTCTACAGGAGCCTCCTACAATGTCTGTGTTTAAGAACCCAGGCCCTTGGCACACACTCAGCTGGCAGGTGAAAGGGAACCCCAGTAATGACTGAGTATCATTGAGTATCCTGAGTCATGTTTAAATCCATGAGTGAATTTGCAGACCATGCATTATGTATGTAACATAGGAGTATCTGTGAACCAGGTGCATCAGGAAACAGCTAACAAACTGTCCTCATGAACCCCCATTCAAGAAGTAGAATTGCTCTTTTGTTAGTTATTGACAATGTAGACTAAGTTTGGCTAGTTTGAAGCATTTCTATACCTTAGAGATTTCAGTCTTTCTCTACCTTCTCAATCACCACTTCCTACCCTTAGAAGGCAGAACAGTGAATAACTGGACCAGAAAGCTGGAGTCCAGGGTTTATCCATGTGGCAATAGTTTGTTGACTGCTTTTATTATGTGAGCCTACAGGGTTAAAGAGCACAAAAAGTTGAGAGACAGAAGCAGAAGAGTAGAGAATAGGCAGTGTGACCTGGTGATTACTCACCAAAGCTCAGAAAACAGAAGGTTAAATCTCAGCTCTTCCCTGCTTAGCTGTCCGGCCTCGGGCAAACCATTTTAAAGATCTTCAGCTTTTTCTTTCTTCTTTCATTTTTTAAAAATTCTTTCTTTCTTTTTTGTTTTGGAACCAAGGATTGAACCCAGGTGTGTGCTTTGCTTCCCAAAATACATCCTAGTTCATATATATATATTTAAATTTGAGACAGACTCTTGTTCAATTGTGTAAGGCCAGGAGAATAAGGAGGAGGAGGGGGAGAACAAACAAACAAACAAACAAAAACAAGAAAAGAAATTGTATAGGGCTTTTCCAGATTGGTCTCAAACTTGTGATCTTCCTGCCTCAGCCCCCCAAGTCCCTGGGATTATAGCTGTGTACCCCGCAGCACCTGGCTTGTTTGTATTTCTTTTTCCTTTCTTTTCTTTTTTTTGGTTTTGTTTTTGTGTTTTTACTAGTGCATCATAATTATACATAATAATGGGGTTCATTGTGAGTTAGTCATATGTGCACATAACATAATCTGTGGCACTAAGCAATTCAGTGAGATCCTGTCTATAATAAAATATTAAAAAGGGCTGGAGATGTGGCTCGGTGGGTACCTCCAGGTTCAATTCACAGTACCAAAAAAAAAAAAAAAAAAAAGGAATCTGTACACCTCCTACACTCACCCCTCCCTCTGGGCTACTATTTCGACCATGGTGATGTGGACCACTTCCTCAAGTTGACAGAGGAGAAGGGCAAAGTCTCCTGAAGATGTTAAAACAAAGTAGGGGCCTTTTCCAGGACTTGCAGAAACCTCAAAATGAGTGAGGCAACACCTAGGCAGATTTTTAACCACTGTGGAGCCCTTCCCAAGCCTTGGACCAAATGAAAATAAAGCTCTTTCCAGGAAAAAAAAAAAAAAAAAGATCTTCAGCTTCACTTCTACTTAAGAGCTAGTTTCTACAATTAAGTGGATCTGTTAACAATTTACTGTCTCATATCACTTCTTTTATAAAATGAGAGATTGTGAGTAGATCATCCCCAGAGTCTCTCAAAATGTCATGAACTCAAAGAGAAACTGTACAGAACACCAGTTTGTTGCTTTTATTTTTATTTTTCAACAAAATTCATTAGATTACATCCACTAGATACATGTGGGTTGAAGAGGAAGGAATAGAAATGAAAGAACAGACAATATTAAATTGAGCCAAGTGACTATTTTCAAAATAAATAGAAATAAAACTTTTGGAAGGTAGCTACTAACTAAAATTTTGAACAATTGAATTAGAGTACAATTCTAGACAGTGAAATAGAGACTGTGGGTTTACCCAGTAAATTTTAATCAATAAAGGTAAGCAAATCTGCATTATTTAGCTAGACGTGGAATCCTTCGACTCCTCATGTAATTAAAAGTTTAACTTAAAAACCAATTGAATTCAGCCAACTAATTTATAATCCAATTGCTATGATGTTTTGTTTATTGTTTAAAAAGAAAAAAAAATCTGAATCAATTTTCTAATTATCTGTTTTCTCTGATTTCTGTAAACATGGCTAAAGTTCAGAGTTCAGTGGAACTCTGAGGAAATTATATTTTAATCACTGGTTAAATAAATGGAAACATTGCTAAGTCTAGCTCCCACCAATCTATTTCAAAAAACTGAATTTCTCTTAAATTTTGCATTTCTAAAATTAAAAACACTGTGTTTCCTGGGTTGGGGTTAACATGTAGAACAGTTATTAAGTCTGATACCTGACTCTATGTAATTTTATAGGTCAAAAATAACACCTCCATTGAAAATAAGAGGTAGAAAACAATTATAAGCATAGCAAAACAGGTTTCTAGTACAATTAAAATACATGACATGACAGTCAATGGTGTAAACTGGGAGACCCTGTGGATCACTCTTTCAGAAACATAACCTTCACAGGCACCCATAAACATGGATGGGAAAATTATATGAACTTTTGTGGTCAGCCACTATCAAAAAACTGAAAAATATTACAAAATATGACATGTGCCTGTGTGTCTTATCAAATTTAGGCTCAATTTAGAAAACTTCCAATTTTAGAAATGCTATGTAACTTGAGGAAAGAAAGAGAATTAGTTTATGATTCATCAGAGAGACAAAAAATAAACTTGTGGACTCCTATGTGCATTTGTATTATATTAAAGTTTTAGTTTGTGTTTAAGTACAGTGACCTTTGTAAAACTTTTCAAATGACAGTGAATGTTGTGAATTTCCAACTTTCGTTGTTATCAGGGAAATTTTTCATGTTATTTACAGGTATTTCCACTAATATTCATATATAGTAACTCAGTTACATGTTGAGGAAATTCAAAACATATTGTAGTAACAAAGATTATTTTATAATTACTGTATGTTTATTAAAATTATCCTTCTATGATATTGTTAAAAATGTGTATTCTACCAATATTTGAGTAATTGAATCATTTTCCCACTTTCCTTTAAAGCTGAGGCCATAGATATCAAAGTTAAAAGAAATTGTACCAATCAGCTGACAGATTTGTTACTTAATCATAAAGTTGAAAAATGCTGAATTAATTCAGTGATACCACTAATTATTTTCTTAATAGCTAGTGTAAATTGGTGTAAATTAATTATACTAATAGTGATGTAATTAGCACAAATATACAATAAGTGTTCAATAGACTTCATAAACTGAATCAAATCTTATTGTAAATAATCAATTGCTTGCAAGTCAAAGTTCTATTTTTTTATTCAGCTAATAAAAAACAATTTTTTTCAGTAAGTTTGGCCATGAGAGTGCACTCAATTATTTAGACAATAGTAAATAATGTCTAATTTATATAGTTAGCTTTCTAAGTCAATCAGACGTGATAATTACCAAATTTCTAGTTAAGTTTACTTTTCCCATTGTTTTGGTTTTAAAAATAAAAAGTTTTTTAAAAGACCTGGGCGAAATTAAGTTTTTTAAATTAATTAATTAATTAAATTTAATTAGCTATATATGGCAGCAGAATGCATTTTGATTCATTGTACACAATTGCAAAAACTAAGTTTAACTATTACTTAAAATCTGGTTCTGATTGAAAAGTTTTAAGGTGAATAATTTATTCATGTATATAAACTTAAACTGCACTGTTTTCCTTATTTTCTGTTGTTGTTTTTTTTAATTTTCAGTTTCAAGTTCTAATTCAGTGACATAGTCCTGACAGATTTGTCACATAAAGTATTATATGTGAGTAAACAAAGATTTTTAAATAAAATATAACTCATTAAATTTTTTTAATTCATGAAACTAGACATACTGATAATTGGGTATAAAATAATTAACTCCTCTTTCTAGGCTTTATCTTAATAATATAGATAGTAACTCTAACAATGGCTTTTCATGCTAGTATTTCTTTAAATTTGATAAAAATAAAGAGTTAAAGCATTGCACTTTATCACATTTTTTAATGGAAATAATGATGAGAAATAGGATTGCTGAGGACCAGGTACTACCAAGAATCTCAGATGTGTTAACTCTGTAACAGCAGTTAAAAAAAACTAATTTATAATTACAGAGGAAATGTGGTTAAATCAATGAATTTATAAATTTATAAATGCAAATAGACATATCTCAGGTTAAATTATTATTATGGGCTTAACCCAGATTAAAAGACTCACCAAAGGCCTATTTCACAATTGTAATTCAAAATTGTAAAGGGCATATCCCTTTAAAATCATGCATGTAGAATATCTTGCATGTTTGCCCCCTCCTAAGTGATTTGATGCTTTAGAGAGGGGCAACCTCTAGTCCCTGAGCCGGGAGCTTTCTACTATTGTACAGTAGCCGTTTCAGACCTGTGTGCTTATGTTTCCGATTCCTGGGAAGTTCTCTTTGCTGCAGGACGTGCCCTGAAACACATCAAAAGAACCAAGTTCTATAAAAGAAAAAAGAAACTCAAGTAGGCTTGAACATACAAAGAGAGGGAGAAAGAGATGAGAAAGGGGCCAGGCAGTGTTGAATACAAAATGAGTTCACCCAACCCCAGGAGCTCTTCATCACTTACATTTATCTTATTCTAGGACAGGGGCGTCAAACCCAGCCCTGACATAAACCACCCACCGCCATTGACTTTGACTCTATGCCTGTGTGTGTGTGTGTGTGTGTGTGTGTGTGATGTGCATGGTACATTTAAAAAAAAAAAAAAAAAACAGATTTCTTGAAGTATCATTATTACCTCACAAGAATTAAAAGGAAAACATTTAAAAAACACTAATGTCCCAAGTAAATAAATTTAGCATAGTTTTCATTTAATTAATGTATAGTGTTTATGTCAAAATCTTCTAATTGTGCATTGCTTTAACATCTTTACTGCAGTATTTATACTGAACCTTCTATACTGACAAAGCATGTGAGATGTTTCAATTTCTACTTGTGATGTTTTATGCATGTTTAATATATTTCAAGACAAAACTCATGGCTAAATTTCTACAACAAATTAGATTCTGTATGATAAATTTAAAAAATGTAATTATAATGTAAATAGTCCAAATAACTAAAGGAATAAAAGAAACGATTCCTAAATCTATGCTAATTCCATCTTTAAAATGATGCCCACAAATTCTCACTTTATGTGTTCTTTAAAAATATATTCAAACTGATAAATCCCTCTGACAAATTGTATTGTCCCACTGGGATTATACTCCTGAATGTCTACACAAACTTTCTAGAGACAAAAAGGGTAATGTCAAACCTGACCCTAATATAGTCCTGCATCGGATTGGCCTTTAAATTGTTGTTTGGAGGTAAGTAAAATAGTGATGAACTGGAAGAGATGAACTTGAAGAGAGAAAGAAAAAAGCTATAAAATAGATTTTTCTTGTTAGATTTAGAAACATTATATAAAGGCACATTTAGAACTTCAGCGCAAGTTTTTGTTATCAGGAATGATTATCATAAAAAAAGTAGGTTAAAGTTTTTTTCCAGTGCATAAGAAGTTGTAATTTAATGTGTTAATATTGATTTCCTAACAAAACAAATTAATAGTAGTATGTGTATATAGTATTATATGTACTATATGTAAAGCATTATATACAATATATAGTGTATATATATGCATTACATATAATGCTTATATAATGCATTATACACAAACACTGTGTTTTTTTAAGCTTAGTGATTTGTTTTTGTGTGTTTTGTTTTTTGGTCCTGGGGATTAAAACCACAGGCACTTTAAAACTGAGCTAGATTCACAGTCCTTTTTATTTTTATTTATTTATTTTTTATTTTTTATTTCAAGATAGCATTTTGCTAAGTTGCAGAGGGTCTCACTAAGTTGCATAGGCTGGCCTAAAGCTTGCAACCCTCCTATTTCAGCCTCCCTGATCACTAAGATTACAGGCATGTGCCATCATCATACCTGGTTTACTTTCATATTTGCTTACCTCAGACCTTCATTTTTTTGCTTTACTGTAATTGTATTGTTTTTACCTCTTGAGATTACTGGTATGCATTCATTAGTTTCATGTTACTTTTGTTAACTGGCATTCAATATAAAAATTAAACTTTTTAAAAGGAATTATGCGAAAGCTCATCAGTACATGTCTGGGAGCATGTCAGCTTTTCTTGGTAGACCTTGCCAAACAAAGTGCTCTATTCAGCCAGCGACTGCAGTGAAAGGTGGAATCCCAGGTCCTGCTTAGGTGCAGGGGGATTTTGCAGTGTTGAGGAACTGTAGTTATCTTTAAGCACATTTATAGGCTTTCCCTCTATTTATGTTTTCTTCCATTTTCTTAGGCATAAAATAACAATTTTAAACAATTTCAAATTTGGAGGAAAACCCATTCACCTCTGATATACCATGGCATATCAATAATGGAAAAATAAAATTATATCTTTTCACTATTATTTCTACAATGTATTATCCCAAAACCTGCCTTGAGAGAGAGAGACAGAAAGAGAGAGAGAGAGAGGAAGGAAGAGAGAGAGAGAGAGAGAAGTGATGAAGAAAATTCAAGCATGTGTAATTATTCAAAATGCTGATAGTCCTGGTCCAGGTCTTCTCTTCCTTCAAAGCTAGTTCTTTTTTAAATATGCCATGCAAATTCATTGTATGCTTTTATTTGGTTGTGTTTTTCTTTATTTTTTAGATGCTTTTTTTTTTCTGATTAGCATTTAAACTACTGCAAAGTGTGAATGTAACAGTGGGAAACATAGACAAAGTCTTTTTTTAAAGGTTAAAAACCAAAACAGCCATTACAGGGCATCCAATTTGCACAGGTGGGTGTGTTGTTTCCAGGCCACCCAGCTCCTCTGTCCTCAGTGAGTCAGGGAGAAAGAGAAAAACACATCACAGCCTTTGTGTGATCTGAAGAAACCAGAAGGCCCAATGGTTCACTTTGCAGGCTTGCAAGCCCAAGGTCAGTCTCCTCTACCAAGGTGCTCTGGAGTGTTCTGACGATCTCAGCAGGAAGCATCCTTGTCTTGGGGTCCATCTGGACCCTGGTCAGGGGTGTGCTCTCAATAGGCATTTCCTGGCTTCTCACCACGTGCTAATTTAACAGACACTGGAGTGGCTATAATTTTAAGTAACACATCACTGGACTATTGGAAAAGATAATCATTTCCTACACCAGACTCCCATCAATTGGAGAGATGATGCTCATCTTTTCAATGAGTTATTTCATTCTCTTGGAATTCAAATATCCAAAACAAACTCTTCCTCTAATGTTTCCATCGGTCAAAAGAACAAACATACAACTCTGTCTCTAGGGCTAACTGTGATTAAGAACACAGTCTCTGAATTTGGATCAAGTTAGTTCCAATCCTGACTGCTGCTTCCTGTGGGTGAGACTTGCAGCACATTTCTGAACCTCTAGCCTACTTCTTTATCAGTGAAATGGAGATGATAATCATGACCATCCCTAGAATTGTGGAGAATAGATGAGATTAAATGAGAAACTAAACCAAAGAACGAGATGCAACTTGTAATACTCATTCAATAAATTTTAGCTATTATCATTAAACTTAAAATAATCCTCAACTCATACTTCTCCTTGATCATTTATAATCAACCAGATGCAGAGACCAATCCACCTGGTATTCTTAGTGCCACAAACTTGGTTCTAGAACCTCGTCTCCTTGCAATGAGATCTATAATACTTTTAATTGATCCCTGACCCAGCTTTACTTTATGTCAACCTATGCACATCACTGCCAGCTTGATTTTTTCATAATTAGGACTTTCAGCAGTTCTTTTTAAAGCTTTCAAAAATCTTCACTGATTTCCTCTTTCCTACTCTTCAATCTGGTTTAAAGAGCCTACCCATTCTAATTCTGCCCAGTCCATGCATTATTTCCTGATGTAAAATCCACTTTGGTGTACACAATTTTCTTCTTTATATTATTTTTCATTGATTGTCACATACTCAACAATAATATTTATCGAGGGACTACGACGGTCTAGATGCTATGGATGCAAAGATACTAGTTTCCAAGGATGTGAAAAGAAATCAAATATTTTCCTTGCCATCAACAAGACTATCACAGACAACAGATAAAGAAACACAACTCATTATAATGCACCAAGTAGAAAGAACTCTAGTAGAAGTATAGGACAAACAAAAGAGAATCATATTTCTCTAACATTCTGATTTTGGCTTTGAAGGTCTCAAAAGATATATTAGTATTAAATGATTGCAATATACCAAAGTGTCACCTGACTTCCTGCTCCTAGGAGACATAGGGCTGGAAAACTGTGTATATTGTTGTCCTCAATTAAAAATTCACTCAAACTTTTCAAAATTCTAACCACCCCACAAAAAAACACTCCTACCTCACCCATGATTTGACCTTTCATTTTTCCAGTATTTGCTCTTCCTCTCTGCAACTACTGCATTATTTAGCTTCGTACTTGAAAAGAGGATATCAGGGAAGATTAAATTAAACTTACTTATGTTTTATATTGTTATGTATGATAGCAGTATTCCATAACTAGATTATGAGGGGAGAAGTCAGGTCTTACACAAGTGCATTTCCTATTTTCCAAAGTACCTAGCTTAACTCTGACAATGGTAATAATAAATAATTAATAATCACTTAACTAATAAAGTTTTTTTTTTTAGAATTTTTTAAAGTTGTAGATGGACACAATATTTTATTTATTTATTTATTATGTGGTGCTGAGGATCAAACCCAGTGCCTCACACATGCTAGGCGAGCACTCTATCACTGAGCCACAATCCCAGCCCCACATTTTATTTTATAAATTCTGAAAATATAATGAAAATATAATGAATAAGTTTACATTCCAAGAAGGAAATTCATTCAAGAAAACATGTCAAATTTTTAAATGAGTATTTCTCCACATTACTTGCTAGTCCAGAATTCTTAAAACTTGTTCAATGCAGCACCAGTTTTATAAGATGCCAACAAATACATGGAAATTCTGGGGACATATTGAGTTAGATAAGATTACTTAATTCAGGACTTCTCAGAAACTTTAAAAATTGTATAATTTAAATCTTCAGGAGAGGTAGATGTTACTCAGTATTTCCTAAATCTACTTAATGACAAAATCCAGTTTTTGGAATTAGTGATTACAGAGCTCACCAGGAAACGCTGACACCCTCTAATGTCTTTAGAGCTGATTTCTACATTTAGCTCAATCAAATCATTAACACTGCTAAAATAACGGGATACCTAAATCAATTAACTGGTAAGTGCTCAGTCCACTAACACTATCAGAAACACTGAGTCTTTTCTAAATTTTATAGCAATAACAAAGATTTTGATAAGCATGAAACCTAGTCACAAACTCCCCTAACAAGGACACAGGTAAGAACCACACTGATCCCATCTGAGGCTGGCCAGACTTAAAATTTACACCCATGCCCAAGATTACTGTTGCTGATCTAAAGTTTCATGATTTTTCTTACTTGACAGCTGAAGTAAGGGCAAATAGAAATGGGTAGTCAAAAATGCACTTAATAATATCCAATTTGATTACTTTGGTAAGATTTATATTTATATTTATTATTAGTGTTTTAATAAATTAGTGATAATAAATTTAATAAGTTATCTTTATATTTATTATCAGTGTTTTAAAGTTTATTCAGGGGCTTGAACCATTTACAAAAATCAAGATCAGAGAGGCAAGATCTAAGAAAACAGGCTCCAGGATTTTGTGTGTAACTTTAAATCAAGACCAACTATGAGAGAGCACTCTATGGACTCTCCATGTGAACAGGTAAAGGTATCTAAGGCTTTCAGGCATCTAATCCTGACCTACTGAGCTCCAAAGTCCTCTCTCAGACAGTTTCTTGAGAACCAGCAGCCAATATGCTCTGCTTTCTGATGGCTGTCTGGGCTCCAGAAAAACCTATGAAGGTCTAATTGGGAAGATTGAAAACAGCTGGCCCCATGCTCCACCTGGCTCACAGTGGATATTTCAGGTGAAGCTAGTACCTTACAAGTAGTGACAGCTTTATATGGAAAGCTGTCTACACTCAGTCCTGAAGTGACTTTATGCTTTATCTTCTCACAGGCTTCATCCCTGCAGAATGAAACGACAATATCTGAAAGAAGGAATGCTTGGCCCCTAAAGCCATGTTTGAAACTTGGCAGCAATACCTGGAGAAGCCAGGCATCCAGCCATGGCTTGCACCAATCAGCACAACGAGGAGGACCTCTGGATGACCCATAACCTCCACAAGCACCAGAGCTGCTGATCTCTTTCCCACCTTTGACTTCAGGACCCATTAGCTCCTGAGTACCCCAAACTGGTGAGCGGATACACTATCTCCTAAATTAAAAACTCTTCTTCAGTTCAAGGGAGCTGGACTCACCAGGTGGTGACACCCAGAAATCCTTGTTACAATTCACTCAGAAGAGTATCGTGGGACTGCTGCTTTCAGAATTAGGTCATGGGCCTTGCCTTAGCCAGCCCATTAGCCTGAGAGGGATACTGTGCAGCAGACTTTTTGGCCTGTGCATCCTGTTTCAAGAAAACTCACACCGAAGTCCAAGCTGGCACCACGGTAGTTCTGTCCTCAGCTTCTACCTGTTCAAGATTCACCACAATCTCAAGTCTGGGTCTTGGGGCTTCTGATGGCTTAAGGATCCAGGGAATGTGGAGGACCAAGGAGAATGTGCCTTGGTAGAACTTAATCGGAAAAAGAGAGGCCTCTTTCAATGCTTGTGGAATCAATTGTGATTGTGTTCAGTCATTTTTGGAGATTTTTGTCACAGAGTTCTCTATATTACTAAAACAATATTATCTTCATATTTGTCAAAATGGTCCACCTCTCTTCATGCCGAGGGACATTGCCTTCACCCCCAGTACTCACCAAACACATTCATATTGCATGGATTCTTGGCTAATGTGGAGCCTTCAGTTTGAACCCACACCTAGCCGATTTGTCACTGTATACAAGATCATTTGGATGATGTTATTACACCCTGGAACTGCAGTGCCTGTGTATCCTACCCGCCACCAAGATAACTGAGTCTTCCCTCTGCCCACTCCCACATTCACCTGAATTCTTGTTCCCTACAAATAATCACTTACAAATAAAATAGGGAAGCATCACATGGAACATCCAAATCTCTTGCGAACTCCAATTTTTATTGAAGACCTACTATGTGCCCAGAACTGTATTAAATTCTGGAAATATAATGAATAAGTCGCAGTCCTTGCCCTAAGAAGTTTACATTCCAAGGGGGAAGTCAAATGATTCAACAACCTAATGAGCACAGAGTGATGTCGGCCATGGGAATTCCTTTCTCTCTGCTCCTCGACCACCCAGGGAGCCTGGGCTGACTCACAAATGATCTTCTAATATGCCAAAGCAACCCACAAGATTAAAGCCAACAAGCAACAGTCCCCAGCAGAGCCCCTGCCAGTGGTGATCCAATGGATTCTGTGTTACTTCTAAACCTCCTGACTTTTAAACTAGTTAGATGTTCACTTCCAAGCGCCTTCCCCGATTTGTCATCAAACTGGTAACCTTCACATTGTAGCTCCTAGGCGAAAATCAGGCTGTGAAGCCAGAAAACAGGACTTTGAGTTTGGGTCCTGGCACTTCTTACGTTTATGGGCAAATCACTGAAACTCTCTGGTCTTGGGTGTCTGTCTTTGCAAAATGAAAATTAAAAACATTATATATTGAACCTACCTCACAGGGTTGTTGTGAGAATCAAGTGGAAATGTATGTGAAAGCACTTTGTAAACTGTCATTTTTAGTCACCCATCTTCCACTGACCTTCATTCTCCCTCTCAAATTCAATAGGATAATTTGCCAGAAGGATACTTACCCACCCCCACCCCATGTAAGAAGGCCGAGTGCATGCCCTCCTGGCTCTCTGGCTTCAGTACAGGGATTCTGAGGCCTCACAGAATGACAAGGATAAGATAAGAGGACCAAAGCTGGGGCCATACTGCCATACAGACATTGTACCATTCATGGACCAAGTGACTAGATTGGGACGCCAGCCAGCCTTCTTCCTAGTAGATTGTCCCCAAGTCCTATCATAGCAAACTCATTCTTGGCCCCAGAGAACTAATCAGACTGTGAAGATTTAAGGAGTCACCTGGGCTCCAGCTGCCAGAGGACTCACCAGTCATTCCAGTTGAGCACATGCCCCCCAGAATAGAGAGAGACTGTCTTAAGGAGTTAGTGACCCAATTTTAAAAATGCAAGCTATTGCTGACTGCCTAACGTCTTATAGTTGGGCTAGCAAGAGAAATCCTAGACATTCATTTAAAGCAAGGATTTGGTGACATGTTTCTTCTTTTAGCAGTTCATCCCTCAGACCAACCTGGCTCTTGCCACTCTTATTTTGATTTGTCTACTCCTGGTCTGTTCAACAGACCCATGATAAGGTGTGTTCCTGGATTACAAGCATTATATATGTTCCTCTAATTACACACACACACACACACACACACACACACACACACCAATGGGACAGGAAAGAATGCCACTAATTTTTCTTATCTACCCACAAGGCCAAGCCCTGAACTGGATTTCCATTTGTGATGATTCAGTATGGGTTCTGGGTTGGCTGAACTAAGCTGAGTTCAGTCTGTTTGGCACAGTCCTATCCAGCCTGGCTTGAAACTCTTAACTCCATTTCAGTCCTGTGCAGAAGCTTCAATAGACTGCCAGGGGAGCTAATGATACCAGCAGTCCTTTAAGGAAAGCAAAGTCTTTCTTCTTAAAATCCACCAGCTTCTCCAAAACTAAGAGCATATATGCCTGTGCCTCTAGGAATAGCATAAAATTTCTATAAAAGTTCTCCCAAGTGAATAGTGATGATTTTGTACTAAAGATATGATAGAACTGGCATCCCAGGAGCTCCCAAATAAGGTTGTAAGCCTAAAAGAGAAAATTTTCACTGTAATCCATTCCTCAAGTTCCTAGAGCAAAGAAAAGGGAATATAGAAAAAAATTTCATTCAATGCTGGTATCAGTTTACAAAATATTTTTACATGGGATGGACAATAATTTACACTCTCCTCCTGATGTAACTGATGTAAGACAGCACTTCAGTGAACTGAGAAATACCCAAATCTTTTCCTAAGACTATAATATTAAAATTTTGTTTTAACTCCTAAAATAAACTTAAACATGTTTAAACAGTGTCTTCTATTGTAGTTTACAGTCACCACTTGATGTGGGAAGGGAGCCAGAGAGACTCAGAGTACCACCACCCAAGGTCAGAGGCACTGAGCCAAAGGATCCAGCACAGAGCAGACCCAAGCCAGGAAGGAAAGCTGTTGCTGAAATGACAGACCACGCATATGAAACAGGATGATCTCCAAGTCATGGCGGCTGAGGAAGAAGAATAGACAGATCCAAGTTGGGAAACAAATTAAGATGTTAGAACAGGTATTGGGGTGAATGAGACTGGGCAGGAGATGGAGTCACCCACCCCCATATGACATTTGTCTTACAGTAGCCTTTCTTGTGACTTGCAATATTACATCCTAGTTATTTTTTGAGAAGTAAAATCCTCAGTATTAATGATGTTGCTTAACGTAGCCAATGGAAAATTTTAAAAAACCCTTCCTTACCCATGGATGTGCTTTTTACTCTCTTGGTTGGTATAATTTTTCTTTTTTAGAGATTTTTTAATTTGTTCATAAATCTTTGATAAATTATTTTATCAATAAAATTTTGTCAGTAAATAATTTCCCTGGTTGAAGTCCAATTCCTTCTTTGGTGATTAAAAATTGGTAATAAAAAATAAAGTACTTTGATTAATTGTTTGCACTTGCATTCCCAAGGCTATGTGAAAGGGAGAGGACACTCTAAAAGAGATGACATGTAGGCAAGCCTGAGACAATTATAGCAAAACACCAGGAATGGGTAGCCATAGGGACATTTGATGGTGACACGCAGTGACCGTTCCAGGTTGGCCTCAATTTTACAAAATTAGAGGCAATCAACTCTCCCACTGCCACATCAGGATACAGCGATTGCCCAGTGAGAAGCAGACACATGGGATAAAAAAGAGTAATGCAGCCAGCCTTTTTCAGGAAGAGGTAACTGAACAAGAGCCCATGGCTGGCGGGAGTGCCACGCTTTTCAGAGAACTAGTTCCAGCCACAGATGGAACCCAGCCAGTAGACACAATGGTGGGGAGAGTAGGGACATTTCTGTATTTAAAGCCTGAACTCTGTACACTTTCATACAGACTAAGAGCTCTCCACTATTGGCAACCAAGACTGTTGTTTTTTTTTTAAGTGATTGTTCTAAGTGAACCCGGTATGGCATGAATCAGTGTGGGACATAAAAGAAGTCAGTGGATTACAGCCCTTGGGTTAAAAATGAAGACAATCTGAAGAGCACCAGGAGAGACAGAGCCACAGTCTCCCTCGTATGAGAGACTGAAAGTGGCTAACAGAGGAATATTGCTCTATGTCCTATGTCCTTTCCAATATGCTGTATGTACAGTTATGCTTAAGTTGACTGCTGAGTAAATTTCAATTGGTTTTTAATGTTTCGTGTGAGTTCTATTCTTCTCTATTAAATCCTTTCATGGTTTTTATAAGTCCAGAATTTATATAGAACTTTTCAATGTTAACAGAGAATCTGTTAGTATCTAAACCACTAGATTCTGACACTTACCATCTATATTTTGGGAAGGTCAAATCAAGTGGTCTGCAATTATTTATTGAATGCAATTTATTTCAAACTGAATATACTTGTACAGGTCTGAAAATTGTATCAGCAAGATACAATCTCATCTCTATTATAATAGTCTCTAGTGTAAAAATAATTGCAAATTTTCCATTTTTTTCCTCTCGAAGCTAAATTTTTCTATGCTGAAAATGAAAAGAGTTTTTTGCTTTGTTTTTCTAGATCAAACTTTGGTGACAAGTAAGCTATTCTTTTAACTAACAAAACAAAGTTAAACTCCTTGAAGGCATTTTTTTTTTCTTTGAACTTATGTTCGTTGAGTGCCAACCATGCCCTAGACACCCATTACATCACAGAGCGTGAAGTCACAGAGTTCACACTCTGGGGTCAGAGAAAGGCATTGAACAATCATATCTACAAATATTTCATTAACTGAGGCAAATCCTGAGGAAAAGAATAAACTTCAATGTGAGTATATGACAAAGAAAACTGAACTAGTTTTGAGGACTTACTAAAAGAAGAAAAGCTTGAGCTAAACTAAGAACAACAAGGAGAAGTTTGGGGAATAGAAGTGGAGAGTATAGAACATTTTAGACAGAGGGACAACCAAAACTCATCTGAGAACCGAGATGTTTATGTGGCTACAACAACTAAAAGTAGATCCTTTGCGTCCAAGGTGCATAGGAACTGACGTTTACAGTCTTTGGCCTAACAGACTTGGGAAGCTGCTGCAAGTTTAGCAAGAGTCAAGTCTGCCGCTGGCAAGGAGATTGTCATACCTACTTGGCTGATGGCTCCCAGCACAAGTCTGAAATTTGTTTGGTTGTATTATGCTGTATACATGGAGAGTGCTCAATATACATATATTTAATGAATCTGCAAAATTCTTTATAAAAGCTATCTGGGAGAACTATTATTATATTTTTCTAAATTGAATTGATTATCAGAATCATTACTTAGAAACTTTCACTTAAATAATTATTCTATGACCAGGCACAGTGGTGCACACCTGTAATCCCAGCTGTTTGGAAGGCTGAGGCAGGTGTATCTTGAGTTCAAATCCAGCCTCAGCAACTTAGGGAAACCCTGTCTCTAAATGAAATATAAAAAAAAAAAAGGGCTGGAATGTGGCTCAGTTATTAAGTGCCTTTGGGTTCAATCCCCAGTACCAAAAGAAGAAGGAGGAGGAGGAGGAGGAGAGGAAGCATTATTATTCTATGATGTTCATTCATGTGACACCAAGATTGTAACTTTTGCAGTCTTATAATGGGCATAGCATGTACACTGTAGAGAGTCTGTCTGTAAAACAGAGTTTAAACATTGTCCCAATAACAGCAATATACATGAAAATATTTTGGAAGCTTTGGTGAGAGTAAATGAAAGGATCATTACCATTTATTATCTACAGGAACAGAGGTTCAATTTAGAATGGAGAGCAATAAGAAAGGAGACTTAGAAATACAAAGATGCCCCAATTTGCAACCACACCAATAACAATACTAGGTTGCCATCTGTCCTCCATCAACCGTTCCCTTGCCCCCACTTTCAGATATACCTGGTGCAGCCAGCGCTAAACACCTTCAGGGTACGAAGGCAGGAAATGATCTTGTCCTTGGCTTTCCCTGCAAAGTGTAGTCATTTTCAGGTAAATGGATGGAGTTGGAGTATATCATGCTAAACGAAGTAAACCAATCCCAAATAACCAAAGGCCCCGTGTTCTGATAAGTGAATGCTGATCCATATGGGTGTGTATGTGTGGCAGGGAGTGATGGAGGAATTTTGATTGGGCAAAAAGGAAGGAGAAGAAAGGAGGGACCATGGGGGCAGGAAAGATGGTGGAATGAGATGGACATCATTACCCTAGGTACACATATGACTGCTCATATGGTGCAATGCTACATCATGTACAACCAGAAAAATGAAAAGTTGTGTTCCATTTGTGTACAATAAATCAAAGTGCATCCTACTGTCATATATACCTAACTAGAATAAGTAAATAATTTTTTTAAAGTGTTGGCTTTCACAATTTTACCAAGTCAATTACCACTTGGCCACCTGGTTTTGATTTTATAAAAATTTGTTGACGTCTTTCATTTGTTATTTTCTCTTTAACCCATTTTCTTTGTCTTGCAAATTTTTGCCTTTTGTGTCCTTTTTCTATCATTTAAATGGTGTTTCAGGGGGGCACCTGTGTATTCAATCTGAAACTTTCTTATAGTTTTCATTTGAATTTCCTAGTTGAATTTTCTTTTCATCTTTATGGATCATTTTTACTGTTTCTTCATGAGCTACCTGCTCTTATGCTTGTCTGTTTTTTCAGGACTAGTCACTTTCTTATCAAATTTAATTGCTCTTTTTGTATAAAGTATATTAACTCACAATATTTAAAAATTGTTTGCTGAGTGCCACAGCACTCAGAATGGCCCCTGGCATTTTGCTAGAAGTAACGGTTGAGAGGTGAGCCATTAAGATGATTATAATTAAGTTAAGCTGTCTATAATTGCTGTGACTGGATGATGCTGGATTGAAACAGGCTGTGTATTCAATTGTATATAGACCCCTGAGGTCCACCTTGGGCTCCTGCTACTTTGGAGTTCTCGAGGGGATTCCTGGGGAGTTCATGTTGGTTGGTGAAGTTCTGGTGGAAGGAGTTCCGGTTGGTGTGTGGTGTCCCTGGAAGGGCCGCGTGGGTGACGTTCTGGGGAGTTTGGAAATAAAGTTAGTTCCTGCTTGAGTGGCTTGTGATTTGTGCCCAGCCAGACTGCGGCAATTATTGTATTTTTCCAGCATGTCATTTACATGATTCTTTTTATTTTTGGGTACTGGGATCGAACCTAGAGGCATTTCTCCACTGAGCCACATTCCCAGCCATTTTTGTTTATTTATTTATCTTTTGAGATAAGGTGTCAATAAGTTGTTGGAGTTGGCCTTGCACTTGTGAGCTACTATGACCGACTGGTCCAATTTGTCATTACTTTAAATTTTTATGATTTTTATGCATGAAAATGTTTTTTTTTCACCATGCATGTACTATAGTTTATAAATTTTTTATTATAAACAAGTATTATTAATATTATGTTCATTTTATTGATTATTGATTTTTGTGATAATGGGGATTGAACTCAGAACTCTATTATTGTGCTTGTTATGCTCGAATTCAGGACCCCCAAAAGACCACCAGAGACCAAGATCGATATAAACAGCAAAGAGGTGTTTATTTCGAGCTAGCTCGGTCCTCTGCACGCACTCAGCAACTGGTGACACTGAGAGGCCCTGAGCCCAGGGTTTGCAGCAGTTTCATACATTCTTTGGAGAAGGCAGGGACCCCCCACATACATCATAGCATCTCTTAGCAAATCATCACACACCGCGTGAAAATCAAATAACAACTCTAAAACACGATTAGCACATTCACTGCTGGGAACAAGTTGCGTAGGGGTGATTGGTCAGTACAAAAGGGGTATTCATTTGAACTGATTGGTTTAAGCCAAGAGGGGTGTACGTGCTGAACTACATGGTTTCCCAACATGTTATCAACCACCATAAACTACTGGGAGGGTCACCTGGCATCCCAGGTATTTCCCTGTCTCATGCTGATTGGTGGCTGCTAGGGGGTTGCTCTGGGTCCCCACCTAGCCTGACTGAGTCAGGGACACCTGGCGCAGCAGATCTCTCCTGTAATTTGTAGATAAACAACTTAGCAGGGTGGGAATGTTCCTAGGAGTGCTCTGTGGGTTTTTGCAAGAACAAAGGTGATGTCCCTTCCTTGGACAGGCTTTGCTCTGAGGTAGAGGCTGGTTTTTCATGCTACATCCCTAGTTCTTTTAATTTCTTATTTTGAGATGGGGTCTTGCTAAGTTGTCCAGGTTGGTCTTGAACCCGTGATGCTCCTGCCTCACTCCTCATATCACTGGGATCATAGGCATTTACCATTGCACCCAGCTTAATACTACATTTTTGATTACTTAATTAATCATTAAATCTTTCAGTAACTTTATGCCTACAATGCCCTTATTTAATCTGATATCACTTAAAGTCTCTTACTCACTTGATTATTTAGTCTTCGATCCATCCAGAATATATTTTGTTCACATTGTATAAAGGGAGATTTTGAAATATTTTTAAAATTAATTGTTAGCGTATGTACACCATCAAACACTTAAGTATAAACACATCATAGTCTATAGCTTAATAAATAATTTAAAATCAAACATACATTCTACCACAACCTGAATCCTTGTTTAAGGATAGACTTTTGAGAATATCCAAACTAAACTAACTTATATTAGAAGTGGTCCAGAATGCTTACCCTGAGATGAATTTATGGGCTGAACCACTCGTTGACTGAAAAACCAGCCTCTATCTCAGAGCAAAGCCTGTCCAAGGAAGGGACATGACCTTTGTCCTTGGAAAGACCCACAGAGCGCTCCTAGGCACATTCCCACCCTTAAGTTGTTTATCTACAAATAACAGGAGACATCTGCTGCGACACTAGTCAGGCTAGGTGGGGATCCATAGCAACCCCCTAGCAGCCAACAATCAGCATGAGACAGGGAAATACCTGGGATGCCAGATGACCCTCCCAGTAGTTTATGGTGTTGAGAAACCATGTAGTTCAGCACGTACACCCCTCTTGGCTTAAACCAATCAGTTCAAATGAATCCCCCTTTTGTACTGACCAATCACCCTTACCCAACTTGTTCCCAGCAGTGAATGTACTAATCATGTTTTAGAGTTGTTATTTGATTTTCCCGCGGTGTGTGATGATTTGCTAAGAGATGCTATGATGTATGTGGGGGTCCCTGCCTTCTCCAAAGAATGTATAAAACTGCTGCAAACCCTGGGCTCGGGGCCTCTCAGCGTCACCAGTTGCTGTGTGCGTGCAGAGGACCGAGCTAGCTCACAATAAACATCTCTTTGCTGTTTATATCGATCTTGGTCTCTGGTGGTCTTTTGGGGGTCCCGAATTCTAGCATAACAGACCATACAGCAACAAAGGCTGCATTATTAATGGGAAGTGGGTTGTGATAATCTTTGGCCTGCTGCAGGGTCAATATTACTAAGAATTTCATCTGTGGTGAATTGGGACAGGAGGAAGACAGAGGACAGTATAGTGAATTTATATTATGTGCCATATTTTTATGGCAGTGGTTATCATAAAACCTGTGGAGATGAATGGTTGCTCTTAAGTACCATTTGTGGGGTTTTTTTTTTTTTGGTGGACCCAAGTCAGCCAACAATCAACCCGAGACACATGTAAAATTAAGAAAATCTCTATCACACCTGTGTGTGCTACAGCCAGAGGGCAGTGCAGGCTGGAAACCAGGCCTCATTGTGTCAGTAATAGAATTGCTGAGAAGGTTTTATTACATAGCTCTAGAAAATTCATGAAATTTAGATTCAAGACCCTAAAAAGAGAACAAATGGGAATCTGACTGCTGAAATGAAGATGTATTATGGGTGTGCTTAGATCTTCCTAATCTGCTGAACCATCTAGAATTGACTCACTCTCCATCATTCAAGAGTAGTCAACTCCTTCACCTCAACACCATGCAGAGAACTCATAGGAACAAAATGCCTCATACGTTGACATTTGCTTTCGCCAAGGTTCACTTGGTGATTCTCAATAGTTTGTAGACATGAAGCTAGGGTCAAATCTCAATCTGGCTCATGGGGGCGGGATTATTCTTATTTTAGAAGCAAGGAAATTATTCCCTAAAATTCTGCAACATTCTGGACATCTACCTAGAGGAACCTAAAATTTATGCTGTAGGGATCTCAAGGGGTGAACTGAGGAAGGGTATCAGTGAAAGCTGGAAAAGGCAGGTTAGTGATATGGGGGAACTTACCAAAAATTTAGGATTGAATGTCCTAGGAGTCCTAGTATTATGCTGGGGTGGATTTCTTAAATTTAGGAGAACTGACCAATGTTAAATGGGTGGAAATGTGAAACTTTCAATTTTGATCCAGTGAATCTGATTTGAATGCTCTAACCTCCAGAACTCCAAGGTAATAAATCTGTGTGTAATTTTAAGAAACTATGTTTATAGCAATCTGTTATGATAGTTTTATGTATCAACAAAGCATTAAGACTATTGATGCCAGGGAGGAACCAGGGCATAAATCACGGAAGGATAGATTAACTCTGATATGTGGCCATAGTGTGGGGCAATGGGAAAAATCATATATATAGGATTCAGTACTTCCTATGGTTTCAGGCATCTATTGGGGTCTTGGTATACATCTATCATGGAAAAGGGGAACTACTATATTAAAATTTTCCTTTGGAAGGTTTCCCTGGATTACTCTGATTGAAACATTTGTTATAATACCAGTAGGAAACAAATATAGATAGCTAAAACGGGTATTGATAAATCTATATGACCAAAAAAGACCAAGAGTAGATAGGATAGCCATCACCATCACACACAAACACACACACACACACACACACACACACACACAGCAAAACACTTCACTAATCTTTTCCTAGTTTCTATACTTCAGCCAGTTTGAGCTAATTAATGGTAAGGGGTATCGGACTCCTTGAGAATTCCTCCAATTCTTTTGTAAATTGACCTATAAATAGTTACCACAATATACCTGGGAGATAATAATACGCAACTTTAAAGCATTTTCTAAATATAGGGCATGAACTGACAGCAATGCCAGGAAAACCAAAATGCTACCATGAATCTTTCCTTACAATGAAAGCATGGGAAGGCTACGTAATAAACAGAATCCCAACCAAGTTTATCTATTGGGGTTTCCTGTGCATTGGTTAGATGGCACCATGGTTTAGACATGGTT
This sequence comes from Callospermophilus lateralis, assembly GCF_048772815.1. Taxonomy (NCBI): domain Eukaryota; kingdom Metazoa; phylum Chordata; class Mammalia; order Rodentia; family Sciuridae; genus Callospermophilus; species Callospermophilus lateralis. The sequence continues at coordinate 98,574,757 of NC_135312.1, read as the reverse complement.
CGTGTCCCAAGAGTTCATAGGTTAGGAGCTTGGTCTTCAGTGTGCAAACCTTAAGAGGAAGTGGGGCATTTAAGAGATGGGGCCTAGTGAGAGGTCTTTCAGTCATGGAAGTTGTGCCCTCAGAAGATATTAAGGTAATTCTTCTGAGACCTAGGTTACTTCTTACCAGAGTGATATGCTTTAAAAGAGCCTTTCCCCGCTCTCTAGCTTACTGTGTGATCTTTTTCTCTTGCATGCACTCCCACTTTTGTAACACTATGCACCATGAGGTCTTCACTAGAGCCAAGCCAATGTCCACTCTATGCCACTGAACCATCAAAACCATGAGCTAAATAAAGTAGTTTTCTTTATAAAGTATTCAACCTTGAGCAATTCATTATATAACAGAAAACTTACTAATATGGATGGATATATTTAGGAGTTAGTAGAAACCTCATATTTGGTCCTAACCTTTGGAATCTAGAAGTGCATCCCCTCTGAGATGGTAAATTATAAAAATGTCACATACTGTAGGGAAGTACAGAGACTAAGTATTATTTTCAGAAATGCAAACCACTAAAGGATGCAGGAAGAGTGGTCTCCATCATGTGCCCATGTAATTTGCCACCTTGACACCTACAAAAATTTTAGATGTACCATGGTGGACAACAGTAGACTATTGGAAATTTAGGCAAATGATGGCTTCAAACTCAGCTGCTAGGTTACTGCTACACTTATATGCAGCTATCGGATTCGTAAATTTATCAGGAAGAATAACAAGAAGCAGTTCACATTCACCTGGAATAAACAACAGTACACCAAACATTGTCTTAACATTATTTCAAAATATAGTTCTGTGATAAGGGAACCTTGACTATCTGAACCTTATGCAGAACAATCTCTCTCTCTCTCTCTCTCTCTCTCTCTCTCTCTCTCTCTCTCTCACATACACACACACACACACACACACACACACACACACTGTGTTAATGTTTGTAGCCAACCCCCCCTTTTTTTTCAGTAATAGAGATTGAACCCAGGGTCACTTTACCATTGAGCCACATCCCCAGCCTTTTTAATTTTTAATTTTTTTTTTTTTTTTTTTAGACATGAGACAGGGTCTCACTAAGTTTCTGAGGTTGGTCTTTGAATTTGTGATCCTCCTGCCACTGGGATTATAGGCATGTGCCACTGTGCCCAGCTTACCTTAAAATTTTGACAGTATGATCTATATATTCACATTTCACCAATCATCTTTTTAAAAAAGCTCTTTTATTGTTTGTTTGAATCCAAATCTAAACAAGGCTCACATATTGTGTTTCATGGTTTAAGATTTTCTTAATCCAGGGCTTCAGCTTCTCATTTCCCTCCTTTCTCCTTCATGTTGCAGACTTGTTTGAAACTGAATGGTATTCTGTAGAATATTATAAAATGTGAGTTTACTCTTTGCATTCTTGTGTGACCATTTAGTATAGGATCCCCTGTACATCGTGTAAATAGATTATCTCTAAGGCTTAATCACAATCAAATTTATTTATTTTTTCCTTTTAAAAAATACTTCAAAAAAGTCTTTGTACTTTATAATTCATGAAACCAAGACACATAACATCGGGGTCTTTTACTCTAAATGATGCTAAGATTAATCAGTAACTCCAATGAGACAGGCTGACCCCTCCATTGTAATGTTCCCCAATGAAATCTAATCTGTTTCATTCATTGTCTTTTTAAGTGCAATATCAATCTTTATTATGAAAATAAGCAGCCATCTTCAATAGGGAAAACAGAATAACTGGCCCTTTGGAAGGCTATGTTACCTAGCCTACAAGTTAACTTTGGCTTCTTGGTCAGCCAGATCTCCAACGCATCATGAACATGGCTTAAGACAGAGAAACAATGATGTGGCATGAAGTGGAAGTGATGGGATGTGGATGAAGAGGAAGACGGCACTCAAGGACTCCTTTCATGGTATCTGTTTGAAGGCTTCCTCTGGGATCTTGCCCTCAGTCTGGAGCATAATGAAGACTGACAGCTCTAGTATAGTTCCACTTGTCCTCATGGCATTCTGAGACCATTCAAGTCTCATCATAGACCATGTAGAAAAAACCTGCCTGGGAGAGCGCAGGCATGGAGGTGGAGCACAGTGCAGGCATTGGGATGGAGAAAGAGCTCTGGATCTCCTCAGGGCTGGCATTCCTCATAATCAGCTCAACATTAATGATACATATACTGGAATAGCTGGTAGGGATAACAAGGAAGGTCCGGGTGAAGGCATAGACACGTCCTTGAGGATTTCCTTCTGCTCCCTCGAACACCCCATTCACAGAGAGTCAGAGCATTATTTCCATCTAGAACCACATATCTACCAGAAGGCAACTGAAGTCATGCTCAGTTTTGGCAACACATTGCAGTAGTCCACAATGTCATGTTTTGTGTGTTTCAGCAGCTGTCTCTGCATGTTGGAATCCTCAGGCTTCTTCATATTTCTACTATATTTGAAGTACCTGCACAAGCTATTTGGGGCTGGGTCTGTGGGGTTAAAGGGAATGGTTAGGGAGATGCAGGCCTCATCATGGTAAGCGCTAAACAGACCCTGTGGATCTCCATAGTCATAGATCAAGTAATACTCCTATAGGAATTACAGAACTAGATTCTTTAAGGACTCAGATTCTTTATAGTTTTCTGTGCAGGATTTTATTAACTTGGGAGCATCAGGGTCAATGATAACTTGTATGAATAACTCCTGGCCATCCAGGTGTAACAACTTGGGAAAACAATCCTGGACGGCACTTACTACATATGCAGACTGGCCTGGGAAGGCACTGCACAAAGGTCCCGTCTAGGCATAGCTTTAGCCCTTTCAGCTTATCCAACTCCTTGGAGGTCCTCAGCTCATTTTTGGAAAAGTTCAGGATCTTGACTTTGGGGGTCTTTTCTATAAAGTCAGACAGGCCATCCAACTGGTAGAGTTTATTGTTTTCCAAGTTCAATGACAAGTGCTCAGGGAAATCCTTTCAATGATCTTCAGGGTGGCAAACATACAGTTTCTTCAATTCAGGATAATGTCAATGTCATAGCCCAGCAAGGCTGAGAACTTGCTAGGAGATATCATATCATTTGCCCATAGACAGCTTTAGCTGCTCTACTTGTTCTGGCATGAACTTATTCTGCATGGATTCAGGCACAGATGTCTTTCAGTTATCCTCATCACAAATCTTGTAGCTGATATCCTTCAACGCAGAAGCAGTTTTAATATCCTGGAGAAAGCACCGGGTCTGATTTCTGATGTAGTGGGAATCAACCGGGGTGAAGGGAACACTGCAGTGGCTCTAGAATGTATTCATTAGCCATGCCTTGTCATACTTTCTCCCATATGGAACTGTGACCTTGAACCAGTTCCACATGGCTTTTCCTTGTGTCTCCTCTTTTCTCTCTCTTCCGGATTTGTATCTTTCCACATGGTAATATGGATTTGTTCTTCATTATACCATTTCCCTCTCTTCTTGTTACTGTGGATGACTTGAGTGGGTCACATTTTGATCACCCTCCTGGAGTTTTGAAGGAAGCAGTTCATATCCAGGACGCTCATAATGAAGATTCCTTCTGCCAAGATTACCCTAGGAAGATTTCCCATCTTTCCTTCTTCCTTGAATAGCACTGCTATCATCACTGTTTCTGAAACTTCATTTCTGTTTGTCCCACATTTCTCCAATGTTTGATCACATTTTTGTTGATGCTGTTTTGCAGAATAACCTCGGAAGTGCTGACTACCAGGCATTGTCTGAAGAGGGTCGCATGACGGAGAGATCTGAGCTACCTCAGGGATCAGTGTTAATCAGCAAATGTTTTCATTTAAGAATGGCAAAATGTTTATTTTTCTAAATCTCTTATTTCTTCTACCTTTATTATATTATTTTTTAAAAGACATTTTCATCAAGTCAGGCCCTTTGATTACGCTGAAATACAGTTCAGATAGGAATTATAGAATAAATGTTTAATTCTTAATCATAATTGCCAACTGATAAGACTATGCCCAATAGTGAAAAACAACACTTCTTTGTTATTTGTTTGTTAATGTTTGTGACCTCATCAGGACACTGGTTAAAAATTGATCATGACTTGGAAATTCTTATTTAAAATAACCCATAAGATAATGCTTTTCAAATTAATATTCAATTTTTGCACCTCTTGAATAATATATGATAATTATTCATTAAAAGCTGAGAATTCCCAGACCCATTGGATACATACTTTACTGTGGCTGAGCAGAGCAAAATTTAATGTAAGGTGTCTGTAATGACTACAGGCCTCAATACCCTGGGTAAAATTCTTGGATTGACTTGAATTAGTACCTTTAGATATAATGAACAAACTAAATTTGGCTGTTTCATTTGCTTGTTGCATTGTTTATTCTTATTCTGAGGCAATCTTGAAGTTACAGAAAGGTTGAACATATAGTACAAATACCCTTTAACAAAACCATTAACCTGCTCCTTTATCCTTGAATACTTTAGTGACTATTCCCTAAAAATGAGACATTCTCTTAAATAACAAGTTATAACCATCAAAATCAGGAAATTAATTTTATCATTTATTTCGCAGACACTATACAACTTTGACAATTGTTCCAATTATATTCTTTATTAGCAAAGGACCCTGTTTAGAATCAGGCATCAGATTTATGATGTTTCCTTAGTCTTCTCTAGCTGGGAATCCTGAGGTTTTGTTTGCCTTTTATAATCCTGTCACTTTGAAAGATGATAAACTAGTTATTTTCTAAAATGTCTCTGAGTTTGAATTGGGTTAATGTTTTATCTTGACTAATCAAGGAAAAGGGTAGGCATCTTTGACAGGAATATCAGGCTGTGTCCTCTGCATTCTAATAAGTGGCACATAAATTCATTTTGCCTAATAGCAAGTGATGTTAACTTTGATCACTTGATTAAGTGGATGTTTGTCATACACTTCCATTAAGTGTCAATCTTCTTTCATTTGTAATCAATATTTTGGTTACATATTGGTTACAAATTTTGTAGCCAATACATATTTATCAAACTTCATTGTGTTTATTTATTCTATTTATATTAATAAGATTCCTTTATTTCAAATGGGAAGAAATCTGTCACTATTGATATTTATTTTGGAATCTACATTCTCCTGTAACTTGTCAGTGGAAAGGGCTTCAAGCACGCTTCTGTGGTCTTTTGACACGTCTCCATCATCCTTTAAGCACTTCATGTTTCTGACATAGTAAGATGTTTCAGGCGCACCTTGTGCTTTTTTTTTTCTCTTCCATTTCTGGACTCAACCCATTTTTGAAAGAGCCATGATTCCTTTTGGTCAAAATTTTGTTTGGAAACTGAAATCTTGGAATTAGACATGTTCATTGTTGATGTCAAGCTCTGAAAATGAAGAGGACATCTATAGGTACACATTTATGTACACACCACATATTTGTGTTTGTTCCTATGTAGTAAAATCATAATTTCATATCAAAATCTCCAATTTTAATCCAACACTACAAGTTTCTTCCCTTCTCTGATAGTGAGTAACCAATTCTCATTGTTCTCAGATATTTACTTTATTCAACAACTCTTTTGTAGTAACTAATGGCTGCCCCCACACAAAGAACCCCTCAGGCTGCGCTGCTGTTGCCACCCTCCAGCCCCCTTGGATGCTCACTCTACTTGCATCCCTTTTCACAATCTGCCTTAGGGCTTACACTACTCAGGTTCTGATATTATGCACAGGGCCCTGTGTCCCCTTCTCCATCCCAGATGCTTAGCTTCCTCAGCTCCACCTAACAGAAGAGAAGGAAGAGAAAAGGAGGAGGTGGGGTGGACAGCTCCCTATTTCTTTTAAGGGCAAAAGAAATGCATGTCACCACAAATTGTGGAAGCTCGTACAGTCCCACATATCACTGGGGCACTCTAAATTACTCACCTAGAAATTGAGATTGGCTTCAAAAAAGAAATAATGCTAATTAACTATAAAGCTGCAAATTAGGATCAGTATTCTATGTATTCAGTAAATATTGGGCTGAAACCCATAAATCTGAGCTCAAAGGAAAATGAATATTTTGCAGTTACACAGTCATTTAATGTACAGATAGAAAGTTTGGAAGATGAAAGTTCAAGGAACATTTGAACATTCGACACCTTTAGTAGTGATAGTGTATGAAAGAATTTCAGCAGTACCTTTCAGCAGATCCAGTTGAGGAAAGTCAGTGTATGAAGTATAAAATGCAATATAGATGACTTGGTATTTCTGGGCTCTAACTGTTACACTACCTTACATATACAAATAATGACAAATCATTTTTTCCAAGAGTTTAACTTTGGCATTTACAGCTACTTGAAATTATTTTTAAGTGGCACATTTTACATGGTAACATTAATTGTGGTAAGAGCACCATTCGTTGATTTCAATACTACCCAGTCCACTCACTCAAATATTGGAAAATTTTGTCTCTAAAAAATACACATAATGACCTTTTATTATTATTCTCATAGATGGTTTTCAACTAGGTTTAGGCTTTTGGGTTTTGCTGGGTTTTATTTAACATATTAATTTCAACAAAGCCTAAACACTCAAAAAGTCTAGCTCTGACTTTTCTGGTTCTTTAGGTCAGAAGGTCTGGAGGGTTTCTGCACGCCAGCAAATGAACGAGGATGAGTAAAAAACAGACGAAGATGTATTAAGCATCATTTACACACTCTGTTCTCTTTCCACAATTATGATAGATACACAGATATAGATTTATCTTATTATATATATATATATATATATATATATATATATATATATGTGTGTGTGTGTGTGTGTGTGTGTGTATACACACACATATATACATGTATGTATATATATCACCAATCCAACACTACAGTTTGGAATATATATGTGTCACCAATCCAATCCAGTAGCCGAAATTCTTCTGTCCAAGGAGTTCCAGATGGCAGGTGGGGATCAAGTCCTTGCGAATACTAGAGACAACACCTATCAGTTGCCTCTGAACCCAGCAAAGACCGGCTCCAGGATACTCTGCTGGCTCTCCTTTTCACTACCTTTCCGGGAGGAAGAAACTGCTTGCGGGATGACAGCCACAGTAGCACCAACTGGTTGCAACCCACTCCAGCGCCCCAGGGTCGCTGCAGGAAGCGCCTGTAATTGGGGCGCGCAGGACGCAAGTAACAGCGTGCCCGAGCCCTGGAGCTTCTGATTGGCTCTTTGCTGTGACTAGACCAGGCAGAAGCTAAAGCGGTGAGAGGAGAGTGCTCACCTGGGAGTTGGCGTCCCAGCCTCGCCAAGGACCTCCCGGGTTTTTGCGCTAGGGGAATACACACCCTAACTAAACTAAACCTGGGGAGAAGTGGGTTAGGCTATAGTTTCTGGGTAATTGCAGAAGAAGCCACAAGCTGTAGTAAAGCCAGGGCTCCCGAGGCAGATTAGTTTGAAAGTGTTCAGAATTGCAGGAAAGGCAGGCACCATTCTTTTAAATTTGGGCACTCTCTTTTGGCTCTGGTAAGGAGTCCTGCTGTGTGTGTGCGTGTGTGTAAACTCTATGCATAAAACTGTACATACGATATTCCTGCCCTAAAATTATACTCCGCAGAGAGTTTTCTGAAGAACATAACCTAACTGGCCGCAAGGGTGCTGAGGAACCGGCTCGGAGAGCATTGAAGGAGTGGAATTTGGTGCACCCTAACTGTACACAGCTTTACTTTTCATTAAGAAAAAGATTGCATAACAAAGACGAACTAGCTCTGGGGCAAGACACGAAAAAACGTAGTAAAATTAAGAAACGTTCGGAGACATTAATGTCTTCTCCTTCTTTTAGTAATTTTAAATGAGAGCCATCATCTAATAGTTTTACATCTATGAGCACACAAATGAGATATTTATACACAAATTTTATACATACACATACCATATTATATATGAGAGATTAAAAATCTTTGGGCGATGGGAGTTGTGATCCTAGCTCGGAGGCAGCGTAGGACCGGCCAGCTCTCAGCTGTGAGTGCCCTCCCGGCGCCAGGCGCGTCCAACCTCGCCCCGAGCCGCCCGTGGCGGCGCACGTCTGACCTAGGACAGCAGGGGCACCAGCTGAAAGCCAGGTCCGCACCAGCTCACGCACTCCGCCGTTTGGGCGGTGACACACGCGAGAGTCGAATTACAGGCCCGCAGTCAGCAAATGAATGTCAGGAACTTAAAAGAGGGAAGAAGGGGAAAAAGAGAAAGAAAGAGATGAGCGGGCGCCCAAGTTCTCTGCACACTGGAACTTTTCTCTGGGTGTAAAAACTCTTTGATTGGCTACTCGCACGCGCCTGCCCGCGCCCTTCATTGGCTGAGCAGACACGCGACTGGCGCGAGGAGGGGGTTGGGAGAGGAGCGGGGGGGAGACACACTGGCGCGTGCCGCTTTTTAAAGGGGCGCAGCGCCTTCAGCAACCGGAGAAGCTTCGTTGCACGCGACCTGGTGTGTGATCTCCAAGTGAGTGGGGGAGGGTCGAAGAGAAGGAAAAAGAATAAGACGTTGCAGAAGAGACCCAGGCAGGGTTTTGGGGGGTTTTGTTATTGTTTTTGGTTTGGGTTCTGCTGGGTTACCAGTGCCGCCTCCGAAACACCTCCCCGAGCCTTTGCAGTGCAATGTCCCGCCTGCTACATGCTGAAGAGTGGGCTGAAGTGAAGGAGTTGGGGGACCACCATCGCCATCCTCAGCCGCACCACCTAGCGCAACCGCCGCCCCAGCCACCTGCCACCCTACAGGCGAGAGAACATCCAGTCTACCCGGCGGAGCTGTCCCTCCTGGACAGCACAGACCCACGCGCCTGGCTGGCTCCCACTTTGCAGGGCATCTGTACGGCACGCGCCGCCCAGTATTTGCTGCATTCTCCTGAGCTGGGTGCCTCGGAGGCCGCTGCGCCCCAAGACGAGGCGGACGGCCGGGGGGATCTGGTAAGGAGAAGCACCAGCGACGGCAACGTCAGCAAAAGTCCGGGACCGGTGAAAGTGCGGGAACAGTTGTGCAAGCTGAAAGGAGGGGTGGTGGTGGATGAGTTGGGCTGCAGCCGCCAGAGAGCCCCTTCCAGCAAACAGGTGAATGGAGTGCAGAAGCAAAGACGGTTGGCGGCCAACGCCAGGGAGCGGCGCAGGATGCACGGGCTGAACCATGCCTTTGACCAGCTGCGCAATGTTATCCCGTCGTTCAACAACGACAAGAAGCTATCCAAATATGAGACCCTGCAGATGGCCCAGATCTACATCAACGCCCTGTCGGAGCTACTACAAACCCCCAGCGGCGGGGAACAGCCATCGCCGCCGCCAGCTTCCTGCAAAAGTGACCACCACCACCTTCGTGCTGCAGCCTCCTACGAAGGCGGTTCGGGCACAGCCACAGCATCTGGGGCTCAACCAGCTTCCGGAGGGGGCCAGCGACCGACCCCACCCGGGAGTTGTCGGACACGCTTTTCCACCCCGTCCTCCGCGGGAGGTTACTCGGTGCAGCTAGACGCTTTGCACTTCTCGACTTTCGAGGACAGCGCCCTGACAGCGATGATGGCGCAAAAAAACTTGTCGCCTTCGCTGCCTGGGGGCATCCTGCAGCCAGTGCAGGAGGATAGTAGCAAAACTTCCCCCCGGTCCCACAGAAGCGACGGGGAGTTTTCTCCCCATTCCCATTACAGTGACTCGGATGAGGCAAGTTAGAAAGGTGACAAAACCCTGAAAACGGAGACAGAAACAAAATTGCCCTTCCCCAGTGCGCGGGGAGCCCCGCGGTTAAATATCCCCGCACCCTTTAATTTTTGCTTTGCAATGGTCGTTGTTTAGCAACGACTTGGCTTCAGATGGCAGCTACATTTGATGGTTTGCAAAAGCCGCCGCTATTCCAAACTTCCTATGGCTCATATTGTTTGATGAAAGCTTGCTGTTAAAGCTTTGCCCGTCCTTCCACCTTCTGCTTTCCCCTGTAGATAGATATGGTATAATTATATGTACCCAGATGTGGCATCATTATTATAGTCCCTTCTGCCAACACGCTGCTAAAACGTCGCATCTTTTCTGTCACTGGTTTGGGTTTAATTTATTTTATGCCCTGGGCATCCATTCCTGTGTGTTGCGCGCACTCGTGTGGGAGAGTTAAGTCTTCTGAAGTTGTTTCCCCAAATGCATTATGAATCGCAAAGTCAATGCTTCCAAAGTGAATAACTTTTGACTATGGAATTGTTAGAAAACGGGGACCTTTGCGGGTTTATATATTGTATAAACATACCCAGTATGTGTATCCGATCGCCAGAACGTTGGCGTCCTTTAGGAAACTTGGCGCACGCACTTTATCAGTCGCTGCTATTGCGGCTCCAGGAGAAATTCAACTGCCAATTGCAGACCAGTTTTTTGTTTTTTAAACACGGCCACTTATAATCTTTATGCTCTTTGCAAATGTTTGTTTAAAAAATGAAAATAAAAACATATCTAGTAGTGTCAAAAGCATTTGGTCAATTTTATTTTGCTTTGTTATTGTTAGAAAACTTATTTATTATTGAGTGTTTGCTACCATTTCTACTTATCTTGATTCATTTTTTTACATTTTCTACTCGAGATAATTTTATTTTAATTTAGTAAAGCCAACTGCCATTGTTTTATGTATTTACATTTGCAAATGATAACAATAAACTTGAAAAGGAACTTTTATTTGTCACTTACTTATTCCATCCCATTATACTTATTGAAAATGATTTCTAAATAGCCTGGAAGACTTTAAGGAAGTAGTCTATCAAATCCAAATTTATAGGACCTAATATTTTAAAAGAAGAATGTTGCAAACTTTGTGCCTTTGGGTAGCATCTATACATAGAAAAGCACTTGAGTCAATAATTTAAATTGTAGGATAAAACTCTCCAAATTTGCAGCAATTTTGCCTTTTGAATAGCCAGAATTTCCAGTCTTACTCCTAGTGTTAATAGTATTTGTGAGGGGAGCCATGGTCTTTTAGGTCTTCTAGGATCTAGTTAGTAGTTAAATTTATCAGGGTTAGCTATTTTCACTTACAAAAACTAGATAAGCCCAAAACTTTTCAAGTAGGTCAAATACACAGCACCAGCTAACTCTCCCCACTTTTCCTCCCCCCCTTTCCTCCATACCCCCACTTCTTTCCAGGGAGGGGGTTTCTAAGAAGGAAGGAGAATTGGGGAGGTGGGGAATAAGGGAAATTGGTGATCATTGATTCAAAAATTAGAAGGGTGCTGGTTGCTGTAGGAAATTATTAACTTCTGTTCAGTTTTTCTTTTCAAACAATTCTTCTTCCAATATAGAAACTAATGTTTTTCTTATTTTATCCTTCTGAATTGGTTTCTTTGCAGAATACATTCAACTACATTTAAGGTCAGTTGAAGAAACTTAAGGGTGTTACCACTGTCACCTCAGGTGTCCTCACTAAAGAAAATTCTATTTGAGATTTCAAGATCATAGATTTTAAAGATAAAACTGTGTGTGTGTGTGCATGTGGGTGTGTGTTTAGAAAGTGGGATTTTAAAATATATATGTTTGGCAAACATAGGAGAACTAGGATATCACAACATTCCACTAGATAAACATCGATGAACTTGAGAGGCTGGTTTTAAGCAAAATAATTTATGTTGTGTGTTTTCATTGGAATTTTTTAAAATTGCAGGATATGAAAGGAAGGAAGGAGAAAGAAAAAAGCTAGCAGAGGTGAGTTTGCAAGCTCCTGTATTCTCCTATCTCAGCACCTTTAGAAGGGGAGAGCACCACAAGAAAATTGACAGGCTCCAAAACCTGGGTTTGTAGAAAAAGTAATGCTCTAGGAAGTACAGGTTCTGACCAACCATAGAGAACCATGGAACTTTCGACTGACCACCTGAGTATCCTTGGCTTTCAGGTGAAGCGGATCAAGCAAAGCCAAGAGCCTCACAAGCTCTCTGGGTGAGGTGAACACTAGCTGGTGACACTTTCCAGGGACAGAAACAATGCACCTGTCCTTTAGATAACCTTTTGCACCCACCGAGTATGCTGTGCTATGATAAGCATCAGGAATCTTTGGGCTGTTGAATAAACCAAGCGATTGCTTATAGCACACTTCCATCTCACTCTCAATAAACAAGCTAAACAGGCATGGCTATAGAGCAACCTTGTAGAATGAGAAAACACATATTTTAATAGCTACTTTGTTCGATGTGTTTTGCTGTTATGTGTAGAGACACAGAGAGAGAGAGAGAAGAGGACCTAAAATCCTCTACCTGTTAGTGGTAAGGACCGAATGAAGGAAGAAAAAATGTGATTGTTTTTCTCAAAGTAAACAATTGCATTTCATTTTTCAAAGCCATTTATGCTCATTTTGTATCAACCACAGAAGGAAAACATCTCATCAAAATCATTACTTTTAATCGATTCAGAAATTGCAAAACAGAGAGGACATCAGGAACATCTTCCTTCACACCTTTCATAAATGAGGAAATTTCTGCCCATAATTTGTCCTCAAATCACAAAGCCAGAAAGGGCCAATATCCAAAACTAAATCTTAGTATTCCTGCTCACCAGATCGAGGCTCCCACAGAACTGTTCTCTAAGAACATCAATGGACAGGAGCTATAGCTATCTAAATGCTCCAGTGGGGACTGTGTCATCATAAGCAAATATTTACACTTTTAAATGCTAGTGGAATTATATAGGGGATAACCCTGTCTTCACTTAAGGAAGACATTTCTTCTCAAGAGAAAAACAACCATATCAGACTGGAAGTTCTATATCACACTGATTAAAGGCTTAAAATGAATTCTTCTAACCCATCCAGACATGAACAAAAAGTCAAACTACTTTGTGGTAAATTGAGTGCTCAAAGTTCAAGTGAGAACTTTAACCTCTTTTCTTTCCTTTTATTTATTTTTTTTTTTATGCTGGCATTTCTTTGAAAAAGATGTACAATCACATTTCCATTTTAAGGTTCTGTTATGGAGTTTGCATAACAAACGTTTGGCAGCTCGCTCTCTTACACTCCATTAACAAGCTGTAACATATAGCTGCAGGTTGCTATAATCTCATTAATATTTTGGAAACTTGAATATTGAGTATTTCTGAGCGCTCATTCCCCATATGCCAGACCACTCCTGCCATGCTGACTGGTTCCTTTCTCTCCATTATTAGCAATTAGCTTCTACCTTCCAAAGTCAGATCCAAGTATCCAAGATACTAGCAAAGGAATCAACTATGTGTGCAAGTTAAGCATGCTTAATATCACCCAAACAAACAAAGAGGCAGCATTTCTTAAAGTAATGAAGATAGATAAATCGGGTTAGTCCTTTGCCACACTGCTGGTGTTTTCTTGAATTTTCTATACTTTAAGTAGCTTGCTTTATATTCTGCCTTTGCCTTCCAACCCATCACTGCCTTATTTGTGGAGGGTTTTGGCTGGCCACACTTTTGGAAACTTATTTGATTTCACGGAGAGCTGACGGAAGATTATTTTTGGCAACTGGTAAATTTAACACCTTCTTTATGGGATATTGCCAACTGGGGTCTAGACGGGAGAGAGAGGAGGGGAGAGAGAGAGAGAGAGAGAGAGAGAGAGAGAGAGAGAGAGAGAGAGAGAGACACTAATTTCCTTAATCTTAACCAATGCAGGACCAATACTTTCATGAGGCCTTTCTATTGACTTTAGAAATTTAAGCCTGAACCAAGTAAGCAGTCTTTTGTTAAAGCATATCTTGTAATATTTCTCTCCTGTGTCCAGTTGAAAAGTTGAAGAAAAAGATTATCAACTTTATCCGACCTGCCCCAAACCCCAAAAAGAACAGGAAAGGGAAAATAGAGGATCCACTTGTCAATGACAAACTTGTCAACTGCAATCTAGAAGGAAAAAAAAAAAAAAAAAACAGTTAAGTTCTGGTGAGAGTTAAATACGACGGGTAGTAGCTGAAATGTTTGCAATTATTTTGTGAGAGGGGGTGGGACCCCAGGCAGGGGACAGAAAATAGAGATATGCGTTTTCCAACCGCCCTGGCCACTAGGCCAAGCAGAACCCACACCATAGAAGTTTCCCGTCCTTTCTTCTAGGCCCCTAACAAGAAAAGGCAAATGGAGTGGAGAACGGGTTAAATCCTTGGACGCAGGGGAGAGGCAGGGGAGGAGAGAAGTCGGAGGAAGATAAAGAAAAGGACAGGAACCCAGAAGCGTGGGGGTAGTTTGCCGTAATGTGAGTGTTTCTTAATTAGAGAAGGGTTGACAATAGAGGGGCTGGCAGAGGCTCCTGGCCGCGGTGCGGAGCGTCTGGAGCGGAGCACGCGCTGTCAGCTGGTGAGCGCACTCTCCTTTCAGGCAGCTCCCCGGGGAGCTGCGCGGCCACATTTAACACCATCATCACCCCTCCCCGGCCTCCTCAACCTCGGCCTCCTCCGAGTCGACAGCCTTCCTCGGCCCCCCACCGGCAGAGCTTACAGAAGCCAGCGCCTCTCGCCGCCTCCCGCACTCGACCGGGGCCCCTCTCCTCCCCCAGCCTCGCAGCGGGAGCCGCCACTGCCCACTGCACCTCCCAGCAACCAGCCCGGCAAGAAAAGAAGCTGCGCAAAGTTAAAGCCAAGCAATGCCAAGGGGAGGGGAAGCTGGAGGCGGCGGTGGCGGCGGGAGAGCTGTGGGGTTGTCCAGGAAAAGTGGGGCCGGGGGCTGAGGCACCTGAAGCAGTGAACCAAGACTGGGAAGCAAGCGCATCCTCCCGCGCAAGGCTCCCCACGAACCCGGGAGACTACCCGGCCCAGAGCAAGTAGTTGAAGATCCAGTTCCCTCTTCTAACCAAACATTTATTGTCTTGGGCCCTCTGTTATTCTAAAGAGAGAGAAAAAAAAAAAAAGAATTATGCTGTTAAAATTCTCAGAGTTTAAAGGTTAATCGAGAAGACGTCGCTGCGCAGACATTGTCTTCCACGTGTCAGTCCACAGGGCCCTCACTTCCTTTGGCTCCTTAGGAAGAGCTAAGAATTTCAGTACAAAGGTTTTAGGCCTTTCTACATCCCAGGGTTCCTTTCCCTGTTTCAGCTCTGCTTTCTCTGGTCCCAAACAAGCAAATTGTGAGGCTTATGTTGCCAAATCGACAGAGAGGCCTGGCCCATTTTACCAAGTTCATACTTTTCCCCAGGAAAATCAGAAGGTTCCTCCACAGGGATGAAAACAAAATGCTATCCATTGCAAGTATTATCATTACTTTTAAAAAAAAATTATGATTGGAGAATCAAAAGATCTGATGAAAGAAATGGTATCCTGATGGCCAGCTGTTTCACCAGGCTCCAGAGCCCAGCTACTGCCCCCATAATGAAGAACAGTATCAGCTGGGATCTGGGGCACATCTTGGGATTTTTCAGGCCAATCGATGTGCAAGTCAGTTCTCTTTTGGATGCTCTTTTGGACCACTGGACACTTATTTGTCTCTTCTGGAAACAGATCTCAGCAATCCCACCCATCTTTGGGCCTCTTAGCTTCAGTGTTGGAGAGGGAGGGACTAGGATTAGAAAGGATCCTTAATTACCTAGGGTCCCATGTGAGAAGGGAATTAAAGAAAGACCAGGCATGTTCTTTCTATCTTAGAGGCCACAAAACTAGGTGAGATAGAAAACAGGACCCCTGGTAAACCTGGAAGGTGGGAGGCTAGGTCTTTTTATTTTCCATAATAGCATTTGCTTCTGGGAAAAAACTAGCTTTGATGTATGGGATTTTTTTTTTAAATTGTCTTTTAGCCCAAGGGATGTTGACTCCATAGTTTGAGGGGGGTGAAAAAAATCCCAGGAATCTGCATTCAGGATTCCTAGGTGAATCTGTACAAGTGGGATGGATGGAAGATTCCTGAAGCATGAACCTAAAGAGCTTTCTATTAGACTTTTTCTTAAAGTTTCATATTTAAATAGTTACTGCCCTATAATTTACTTTTTCCTCCTTTTACAATATTCAGTGATATTTTTCCCCCCAAAAGAAACAGACAACTTAGCTTCTCTGATCCCATGACCTGACTTTGTCCTAGGGCCTAGGACAATGTGTTCTAGGCCTATAACACATAACAAAGTGATGCCAGCTGTCTTTGGAGGGAGAGGAGTAACAGTACAAGATGTATAATACATTCGTCCCTGACTGTCCAACATAAGAGGCTCAGTGGGAGATGCCAAATCATGTCCATGAGGACTTTCAGGGAGAAAGAGTTTGCTCAGGTTAAACAAACTCAGAGAATTAGAAAGACAAGATAGGGCTATCAGGAAGTCCTTGGTTGAACTTAGGTGGACAAAGTCATGTGACTGCAAAATTCCAGCCTGAATTTAGTGGAGGAGTCAGCCACCTATAATTCACTTGAAGTAGCTGGTTCTTCCTGTTGCGAATAGTCATCAGAAAATATAGAGAAAACCAATTTTATGATTTAGGAGGCAATCATCTCATGAAACAGAGAAACTTGCTTTGGTGACTAATTCTTTTATTTCTCCCAAGCTCTTGCACTTATATCTCTCATTCCCAACTCTGCCTTTCTTCTCATCAATAAATAGGCACTTACTGGGTACCAATGTATAGCAGGAGGGGTAACTACAACCAGAAATGCACAAAAATAAAATAGACCTTTTTTCTGTCTCTTGGTGGGGATCTCAGAACAAACAGGGAAAAGAAGTTTTCTTCCCCAGATGATAGTGGCATTCTTACTGCAAATGGGCCACAGCATTGCAGTCTTCTGTCTGTCATCAGATTATTTCATTTGCAGTTCCAGTTGTATCTTTGTACATAGCCCTTCATTTTTTCCTCAAAATTATTACAGATTTTTTGTGGTCTGATTTCTTTTTTTAAAAAAAAAATCAGGCTAAAGAACATTATATGAAAGTGTGTCTGGAAGACTAATGGCCTCAAAGCAAGTCAATTACCAGTTTGTTTTTTAGTTATAGTTGGACACAATATCTTTATTTTATTTATTTATTTTTATGTGGTGCTGAGAATCAAACCAAGGACCTCACATGTGCTAGGCAAGCGCTCTACTGCTGAGCCACAACCCCAGCCCTAGTGGTTTGAACCACTTTTTTTTAACCACTAATCAAAAACCATAGTCCAGATCTCTTTTGAGCTCAGGAAAAATTTTGGTTCTTACAAAGTTTTTAATGGAATACAGTAGTAATTTCATGCCAGGAAAACAAAAAGAATAAATAAAAGATTCTGGAAGACAGTGAATGACCTGCTGAAGGTGACATAAACTCTTAGATTCACCATCACAGAAACCCAAATGTGCTCTGGATCCAGGGTGATCTTTCCAGCACACTTACCTGCCTCAGGTGATTGTTTTGAAGCAGCCACTTCATGCCGGCTCTTCCCATTGTAGTTCAAATGTGGAGGTGACAGAGATCCCTGGATTCTTCCATTTTACATTTGTTCCAGAGGGAAATAGTTTAAGATATTTCTTTAAAAATGGCAATGGAATAGGATCCTTTCCTCTGTGACAGAGTTAAGGGACATGATAGAGTAATTTTCATTTAAAATATAGTTTTGCTTCTCTGATTTGACTGATACTGCACATGATTGCCTCATACTCTATATTAAAATTCATTTTTAACACATTTTTAAAAATCCACTCAAATACCAAATATGAATTAGCATGTAAGTTTAGAGAAACAAGCTAATGAACATTGTATGAAAGTGTGTCTGGAAGACTAATGGCCCCAAAGTCAATTACCAGAACTATTGCCCATTTATACTTAAAAGGATGCTAGGAAAAAGGACTATAATTTTTGTTGTTTCTCTTTTTTTACCTGCTACATCTGTACCAGTGGGTTCATTCAGTGATAAAATACTTTTTTTTTTTTTTTTTTTTTTAAATTCACCTGGTCTTCTGAGCTCTTGGCTTTTTCCTCTAAACCTCCCTCCAAGTAAACATTTACCACTGCCCTGGTATTTCCTTGTTTTGAAAAGTTCTGTTCATTACCTGCCATGAGTCAGTACTCCATTTTATACCACCATGCACCATTTGTTATGGGCAATCTCTTTTGTATTGCTTATGACTTAAATGCTTTCAACTTCCCAAAGAATGAAGTGTACAGTGGGTATGTTTGAAATGGAGAATATATTTCTAATCAAAAGGGGAAAGTTTGCAAGCAGCAACAGAGGCTATATGTTAGGATCAAGAGATAAATTCTCCACTTGTCTGGATATTTTTTCATGGTCTGGTTACTCCGGCATTGCTCTATCTCCTCACCTGCATGACTGGATAGCTCCTAAGGATTTACTTCAGATGGTTCTGGTTTTGTTTTCTTTTGTTTTTACTGAGAGCTAAACCTGCATACTCTAACATATCCTATATATGGTACCATGCAACTCACCGTGGCCAACCACCCCCCTCCATATATTCAATTGGGATTTCCCCATGGTTCCTATTTCTAGAAAAGGGGGATGAAGCTCTTTTCTATTTAACTTTACTCTAAAAACAATCCAAAAGAGTTTGTTCTAGGCTAGGACACTACTTTCTCAATAATATTTTGAATGTATCTTTCCTTGCTTCTCCACCACATCAATTTTGCTATAGAGAGTTGTTGATTTACCCAGATCAAGTCTGTTGACTGTGAGCCAATGTTTTCTTATGCATTTTGCACCCTATCTTGGCCAATTGCCCTAGATAGGGTGCAAAATGCATAAGGACTAGAGGGGTGGAGAGAGGGAAACATAGTTACTCAGTCTAAAACAGTATTTGTAAGAGAACCTAGGGCTTCTCAGGATCTGTAGAAGAGGAATAACATAGGAGGGTTCATTTGGAAGACTCTCTGGAGTAGGTTTCCAGGTTCCAGGTATTTTATATGTACCATTCCCCCCTTTTCCCCTTGGGTAAGTCTTTCTATCCTCATGCTACAGGAAAATACATAGAAAAATAATTCCTCTGGAGCTCACCAGCTTTGGGGTGCCTCCTCGACCTCCAAGTTCTGGTAAAGATTTGTTCATTTTTTCATTTCTCATGGGATCCCACAAAGACCTGTCATACTCCTCTGGCATGGTTGATTATGGAGGGCCGGTACTGGGGACTGAACCCAAGGGCATTCTACTACTGAGCCACACCCCCAGCCCTTTTTATTTTTTTATTTTGAGATGGGGGTCTTACTTAATTGCTTAGGGCCTAGCTAAATTGCTGAGGCTGGGCTTAAACTAATCCTCCTGCCTCAGCTTCCTGAGCTGTTAACAATAAATATTGATTTATTTTTAATGAGCCAGAACTTTGAGGTCAGGAGCCCCTGTCTAATTTGATTTTGCCATTGGCCCAAAAGCAGGCAGATAATACCAAAGAAAGACATATGTGAGAACTGATATCACTCAGACCCGGGCATGTTTTGGCTAGCCAGAGAATTCCTCGTCTTGCTTTCTCTTTAGATAGACTTTTTCTTCCCAGAACTGGGGATCGAATCCAGGATTGTTCTACTGCTGATTGACAAGCCCAGCCCTTGGTCTTGCTAAATTGCTGAGTCTGGCCTTGAATTTAGGATTCTCCTTCCTTGGCCCTCATAGAGGCTGGGATTAAAGGCATACATCACCATGCCCAACTTGGATAGGCTTTTCAAATTGATTATAACCAAAACTGAAATCATGTTCTCTGTCCTGAAAATACCTACAAAAGCCCCAACAGCTTTTTGCCTCCATTCTTTAAACTAATCTTAACCCTTGAAACCTCAGGCAGGGGAAAGTACTCTCTCTTCTGTGCTCCACAGTCCTTTTCAACAAGTGACATTACAACTATTTTTGAAAGTGCATTTATGTGCCCTCAAATCAGGGCAAGGTCCCATACACCTTTGCATTCCAGTCCACAGAGTCTCCTAATATAATATGCCCTTCCAGTGTTGTGCTGGACAGATAGACCAATGCCCTCAGGCCAGTCTTGGGCAGTTTGCTTTCCTTGCAGGGCCCATACTGAGAATGAGCCTAGGAAGGGAGAGATCCAAATATAGCCTCACTTCTTCCATTTTCTTGCTACCTTATAACACCTGACTGCATTTTTCTAGCACATTATTCCCTTTGGCACCATCATTACATTCCTTTTATACCTTTTCACATGCTTCTTACTCACTCTCTTCTAGCAATTTCCAATTCATTATTATTATTTTCCCTAAGTCTTTCTGTTACCTCAGTCCAATTGCCCCACTTTCTTTCCCCACTCCCTAGATTTTTATTTCCCTGGTCCTCCTTGTTTTATTTTGTGTCGTTGCTCCTTTACCAACAATACCCCAGAGGTCTCAATTTCTTGGGTCTTTGCATCCCTTTCACCGCTCACTTCCTACACACGAAGCAAGACCTGGGCAGCATTTCTTCCTTGCTTGGCAAGCAAGGTGCCCCACTTCCTCCAGCAGCTGGGGCAGCAGCTGCCAAGAGTTGAAGTTTTGCAAGGACCAAACTGCAGCGCCTCCCTAGGAGCAGCTGCGGGCGTTGCCCCTTGAACGGGCGGGGGACCAGGGCAGAGCGGCGAGGTGCGGGTGGGCGCCCGGGAGCCCGGGAGCCCCGGGAGGTTAACCGGATCCTGTCAATGAGAACTAAAATCTCCTCCGTTCTTCTTCTTTTTCTTTTTCTTCTTTTTTATCCCTCTCTCTCTACCTCCTCTGACAATGATACCCAGCAGTGTTTCGCTGGCTGTACTGTCGTCGTTCGTCTCCTAATCTCGGTTAATCAACTCGGGATCATTGATGCAGGTCAGCATCAGCCCATCTGTTTGATCAAGAGTCAGAGATCTTTATTTCCTTGCGGTCAGAATTCTTCCCCGGGGCAGGCACCCTGCTATAGTAACCTTCATTTAATACTCCCATTACCGTTAGCATCAGAGCTCATCAACACTGCCTTCCTCCGAAGGATCCCAGCGCCAGCCTACACAATCTGCAGGGCTTCAAGGAAGACATTTTCCAGTTCACCTTGACGGCCAGCCAAAGGATATGCTGCTGCTCTCAGCTACTGAGCAAAAGACTTTTCAGGATACGTGCTCTCTAAAATAATACTCAGTTCTTTCTGTTTCTTTTCAGGGTGTACCCTCCACCCATCTAGGGAATAAGCAAAATGTCCCCCAAAGATGCTATCTTCAATCAATGGGAACAAGTTTGGTCCAACATGCTTGTAAACGGGTTGGCAGGACATTTACAAAGAACAATAAAGGAAATGAAATAACCCATTCAGAACTCTGCCCTGTAGTTTACCAAGGTAATTGATCCTTCCACTGGGCCCTTCTGAATTTTTCAACAGTAAACTAGCTCATGTCCAATAGTTTCAACATTATTATATGTTTCACAGACAGCAGCAGCTTTAAATTATTTCAACATTTACTCAACAAATGTAACGAGTAAATAAGGCATTTGATTAAATTAAAAATACTTGTAGAGATGAAGGGAGAGAGAGAGAGAGAGAGAGAGAGAGAGAGAGAGAGAGAGAGAGAGAAAGAGAGAGAGATTGCTAGTGCAAAATCTGCAGAAGAGATTTGCACCTGTACAATATTGTGGTTACTCAATGTCTGCTCAAGTCTAGAGGTATTCACCAGGACAGCTGGCAAATAGGGGGTTAATCATTACAGAAAATAATGCATCATATCTTTTCAGTT
Source organism: Callospermophilus lateralis (assembly GCF_048772815.1). NCBI lineage: Eukaryota > Metazoa > Chordata > Mammalia > Rodentia > Sciuridae > Callospermophilus > Callospermophilus lateralis. The sequence goes on along the minus strand of NC_135312.1, from coordinate 98,553,206 downwards.
TGGTTTATACTGAAGGGCAGTAAAGATTTATGCTTCAGGAGGATAGAACTGTTATTTTCAGAGTATAGTTGGCTCCTTTGAAAGTTTAATTTCTGAGGAAATGTAGATACAGATAGTCTACGTTATAGAATATCCCTACCTCCCTCCAAAAGAACTTCAGTCCTAGTACTTTTATCACCTGCATCACCTTAAGCTATATAAAAAAATTCTTAGTTTTCTAAAAGGTTTTAAGGTTTAAGGCTTATCAGAATATCTGACTATAGCAATATTTTCCAAAGAGAAAATTCCTTGTTAAATTGGGTAATACCATTTGGCTAAATTAGTTTTCACTTTCTTGTACTGTTTTTCAAAAAGAACATTTAATCCTCCGAAATTTCTAACTACTGCTAATCACATTTTAATTTAGAAAAATTTAGTGAACTGGCACCCTCAACCCCCCTAGGCAGGCTGCTTATTTCTGTCTTATATTTGTGCAAAATTAGTTCATGGATATAGATAAGATAGGTGTATCTTATTACTATATATCTCTCTGGCATTGTATTTTCCTATTCCAGGAAAGCAAGGTTGAAAGAGCTTTCTGTCACCAGCTAGTTATTAACAAAAACAGCATTCATTGCCATTCTGGTCTTAGGCAGCATCTGAAGCTCCCTGCAGTTCGATTCTGTGATTATTAACTCACTTCCCACCAGTATCTTATGTAGGCCCATTATCTACTGTCAATATTTTTACAGCCTATGAGGAGAAGTCCCGTTTACTTCCTGATAGAAGGGAGGTAACAGGGATCTACAAATATGTTTGATGGAGGAGGTAAGAAGGGAGGGGAAGGAGAGCCTAGCATCTGCTGCCTCAGAGTCATTGTGTGGTTAATAATTGCTCTAGAATAGTTTTACAGGGTGTAGGCTTTCTAAAACAAGGAGCACTGAAAGATCCAGGTCTGAAAACTTGTTTCACTTCTATATAGACACTAAATCCTAGACGTTAGGTACAGATGGAGTTATTGTTGTTGTTCTAACCAACTTATTTTTAGGTAAATGCTTTTGATTCCTTGACTTTGAGAAATCTCTGAAAGAAAGTTTTCTGAAAAAGATGAATTGGTTCCATGTTCAAGAATATGGAGCTTCATGACATAGGACTGTCACAGGGCTTTATTATGAATTTAGTATTTGTGTTATTGAGACTCTGCTTGTATGACTAAACACTATTTTAAAAAGCTGATGCAAATCAAACACAGCCTTTAGAACAAAATGTGCATACACTTTGTTTTTCTTTTTTCTGGTGGTACTGGGGATTGAACTCAGGGACTTGGGCATGCTAGACAAGGTCTCTACTACTAAGCTACATTCACAGCCTCTTTTATTTTGTTTTGATATAGGGTCCTACATTGCCCAGACTGGTCTCAAATTTTTGATCCACCTGCATGAGCCTCCTGAGTAGCTGGAATTGCAGACATGCACCAATGCACCTGGCTATATGTTTTTGTTTGTTTGTTCGTTTGTTGCCAGGGATTGAACCCAGGGGCACTTAGCTACTGAGCAACATCTCCAGCCCTTTTTATGTAATTTATTTTGATACAGGGTCTCACTAAGTTGCTTAGGGCCTCACTAAATTGCTGAGGCTGCCCTTGAACTTGCAATCCTCCTGCCTCAGCATCCTGAGCCTCTGAGATTACAGATGTGTGCCACTACACCCAGATGGCTATGTATACTTTTAAAAGTAACTTTTACCACCTTTCTTGAATTCTCTCTCTCTCTCTCTCATGGTTATTCTGATCAAATAAATCATCAAAACAAACTGTAGATTTGGGGTAACACAAAATATTATGGTGAATCACAGTGTTTTAAAATATAATAATGATGCATTGCATTCAACTTTGAACATTTCAAACTGAAAACCCTTATGTCAAGAATTAGAAGTTCTGTGTCTACAGTTACATCTTTTAAAAGAGTGGTAGGGCTGGGGCTCAGTGTTAGAATGTGTGCTTAGCATGTGTGAAGCCTTGGGTCCAACTCCAGAACCAAATAAACAAATAAATAAATAATAACAGAGAAATAGATACAAAATCAATAATTCTAAGATTTATTCCCAGTTTTCTCACTTATTAATTCTGTTTTTCTAGGGCAAACTATTTAGCTCTTTTAAACCTCAGTTTCATTATCTATAAAAGAGCAATTAAGTCCAAGCCTTCTACTTTAGAGCACTGTTGTGAAGATCATATTCATATATATATATATATGTGTGTATATATGTAATATGTATATGTGTATGTATATGTATATTTGTATATATTATATACATACATGAAATGAAAATACATGTATCAGTCAGGTTAGGCCAAGTTTTGCTGGGGTAACAAGCAGACCAAAAAAAAAAAAAAAAATCAGTGACCTAAGAAACAAAGTTTTATTTCTTGTTCATGATTCAAAACAATTACAGATCAACTGGGATTTAGCTATGATCATTTAGAGACCCAGAATGACAGAGCAACCAACCACCATCTTAAACATTGCTGGTTACAATATGCAGAACAAGCTAAGGCTCTGGAAGCAATTATATCATCTGCTTGGAATTAATATATATCACTTAGGCTGAAATAGTGGCCTATTTTTAAGGCCTCATTTAAACACAAAGAAGTAAAAAACAACAATCCTATCATGAAATAAATTAAGGAGTATAAATAGTATTAATGACCACCACAATTTGTGGTGTGGAATTTCAAATAACAAACAAAATGCTTTATAGATAAAGAGGTTTCCACCAAAAATATACAGGATATTTCTGGAAATTAGGAAGACATGAATTGAGCCAAAACCATAGTGTCCTTTGTGATTTAACTCTATAAAAAAATGACTTCAAAGTCTTTAAATGTATGGATATATTTCTTTGGTGCTAGAAAAATGCTGACCCAGTGATTCCTAAAATGAAGCTTGTGATTTTACTTGACTCCAAGACAGATCACAGTTTTCCTAGCATAGAGATACTTAAACATTATTAAAACATAATTTAAACCACAATAAACAACACATAGATCTTGATACAACAATGATATTTCTCTCTATGCTCTTTACCAAAAATAGTGATAAATAGTTGCTGTCTTTATAATTTATGAATAAGTCAGTCATCTCTAGGATAAGTCAATAACAATCAGTCTGAGACTTTTAGAGATATTATATGGAAAAGAGGTTCTCTTTCATCAGATTTGGGAAATTGTGAGATGTATCCCTGGAGTTGGGAGCAGTTCTATCACTGTATGACCAGAACTTACCTAAGATCATCAATCCAGCAAAAAGCAGAGCAGTAAAGGAGAGAGAGAAAAGTGTGTGTGTGTGTGTGTGTGTGTGTGTGTGTGTGTGTGTGTGTGGTGGTCCAATCTCATCATTTGAAGCCTATAAATGTGCTAGCTATGTTTCAGTTTCCAAATTTCTGGGGCTAATAGGTCCCTCTATCCTCATTTTTTTTCTTTAAGCTAGTTTGAATTGTGTTTCTGTCACTTAAATCATACAGACAGTGTATTTACTATTGTACTAGACTCAATCAAACCACTAAAAAAAGAAGAATCTCAAAATACATCCTAAGAATAAAATTAAATTAGAATCAGAATATATGCCTTATTAATGATACATTATTTAGGTCCTGTATTTTCTCTACTATTTGGATCACTTTGATTTTAAAAAGTTTGATTCAATTATTACTTTTGGTCTAGGCTAAGTCAAGGTGGCTATTTGGAAAATGGGCTGATCTAACAAAAGTGGTAAACAGGATTCTGCACCTAATTAACCCTACAAGGGCAATTATTTTTCCATAAGAAAAAAATAATTTAAAATATTTTATACATGTCTACCAGTCATGTTGGATCATGTCTATAATCTCTGTAACTTAGGAGACTAAGGCATGAGAATTGCAAGTTTGAGGCCAGCCTTACCAGCTTAGCAAGAATATAAAGTAAAAAGGATTGGGGGTCTAATTCAGTGTTAAAGCACCCTTGGTTTAATTCCCAGTACCAAAAACAAACAAACAAAAAAGGCTTTATACAATGTTTGCACTTGATTATCAGTTTATCTAAGATTTTTTTTTTCAATTTTTGAGTACTTTAAGAATAGCATTGCATACCTAAATTATAAAAGATTTGTGGGTGAGGGTAGGGTTGAACTTATCTTAAAGTATATGTAAAATTTGTTTGGGATGGTCATTTCCTAGTGCTTTAAGAAGAGAAATCATTACCTGTGTGTATTTTGTATCCTATGAGGAGAACATAACAAAATAAGTAAACAAAGTAGATATTGATTTAGATAATAGTAATCATTAAGGGGAAAAAATTAGAGCTGTCTAGGATTGGGGAAGAAGTTGAGTGGCCAAGGCAAAACTTGCTGAGAAAGTGCTTTTAGGAAAATAACCAAAAAAGTAATGAAACTAAGCTTCCTTTCTGGATGTTGCATGGGAAATAGTTTAGGTAGGCAACAGCAAGTGCCAAGGTGCTGAGATGGGAGTGTGCCTGATGTGTCCAAGGGCCAGCCAGGGAGGAGTCCAGTATGGCTGATGTAAGCAAGAAGAGAGAGAGTAAGACAGAGAAGTAAAAGGGGGTTACATCTCCTATGGCCTTATAGGTTAAGAGGAATGTGGCTTTTTCTCTGATTGAAATCAGAAGCCATCTCAGGGTTTTGAACAGAGGACTGACCTGATTTGCTCTTAAACAGCCCTCTCTGGGTGTTTTACTGAGAATACAGTGTGGAAGGATGAGGGTAACAGCAGTTAATCCATGAGACAAATCATAGTAGCCTAAATCAGGTAATTACTATGCATGGTGAGAACTTGTCAAATCCTGGATATAATTTAAATGTATACACAACATGATAGGCTGACACACTAGAAGTTAAAATATGAGAGAAAGAGAGCAGACCAAGATCACACCAACATTTTTGATCTGAGCAACTGGAAGAAAGGAGTTGCCAGTAACTGAGCTGGTGCAAACAGGGAAAGAAACAGCTTGGATGTACTGGGAGGGAGACTGTTTTGGACATGGTAAGTCTTCTTTAAAGAACTCCTAGAGACTTTTCAGTTAAGTATCAAGAAGGATGAATGTATTTGATCAAAAAGAGAATGAAGTTTAACTTTAAAGAAGTAGTAGTGGCAAATACCACTAGGTAACTTGGATTCTAATCCCTTTCTATTTAACCATCTTGGCTCTAGGGTCAGACTGCTTGGGTTCAAACCCTGTCTTCATCACTTTCCATCTACTATGACTTTGGATAAGTTAGTTAACCTCTCCAGAGTCTTTGTTTCATTTATCCAGTTGAATGTAATAATTTTACTCTACTTCATATGTTTATTCATATTAAGAGTTTAATATAGTACATTATGCTTAGTAAACACACAATAAATACAGATGGTCTCTAAATTATGAAGGCTCAGTTCTACATAGTGTGAAAATGATGTGCATACTTACAATTTTGAATTTTGTTGTTTTGTTTTTCCTGGATAGTGATGTGTATTATGACATGCTCACAACCCTGGGCAATGGTAGGAAGGTACAACGATCAGTCAACAACAGGCCCATGAGAGTAAACAATTCATGGCGTGTGCTATGCAGGTAAGTTATCATGTTTGGTAGGTTGAGTGTATAACATTCATTTTTAACTCAAGATACTTTCAACTTACAGTGGATTTATCCAGGTGTAACTCCATCATCAGTTGAGAAGCATCTGTATTTGACAATGGTTACTGAAACCATAACAGGATTTGTCTCTTTAGTTGGACTGAGAGCTCATTAAATATAAGGCTCTACCTCATTTTTATTTATTTGCTATCTTTAGCAAAAACATTTAGAATATAGTAATGGTTAAATTCCTGAGAGCCTACAGCTGAGCAGAACTTACAAAGACTCGAATACTACTTGCCCTTCCATAACCTTGACAATGTAGTCATCATGCTAGCTAAATCCAGGTGTTAATGATGGGAACAGTTTCACACACATAGTAAAACAATGATTAGATCTTTGACTATAGGGTTGCAAGGTAGGTTATGTCAGATGACAGGAAGAAGAGAAATGAAAAGATGAATTATCTGTCCAGATTCCTTAGCATTCAATAAAATCTCTATTATGGCCCCAACACATTATTTATTAGTATTATTACACTAGATTAGCACCATCAAGATGGGTATCTGAAAGTGAACTAACTGAAGTAACCTAAAAGGAGAGTGCAGTATGAAGAACTCATCTTGAATTGAAAACAAAACAAAACAAAAATCATACTTCTATGCATTTTTTTTGCTAAGAATTAAAAAGTGAGTATAGACCCCTTAAACTCAGTTCCTACATTTATTCAAAAAACTTACAAATTTACTATGAGAATAAATATTGAGAACACACACTAAAAGTTTATTAATAATTGTACAAATCTATTTATAAATGTCAAAGAACTACTAACATATAATGGAAATCCCCAAAATTAAGCAATCAATTGTGGGCTAAGAGTACCTAAAGAAGTTTGCAGTTCTAGGAAGATGGAATAGGCACATTCCATCCTATGTCCCCCACTGAATATAAGTACAAATGCTGAACAGCTATTTGAAGATACTGAAAAGTGAATTTCAAAAGGAAGATTGGAGAAAGAGACCATAATCTGAAGTTACACCAAACCAGTAATGAGTTTCCCGTTACCCCCCCACTCCCCACCTCCTCCCCCGCATGCAATCACCGGACATAAGTTCAAGGGAGTCTTTAAATCCAGAAGTACAGATGGATGAAGAAAACACTAGGTGAATGGGGAATCCCATTGATCAGAGAGAGGAAGCTCTCTGTTTTTATAAATTGTTGCTCTTCCCTCCTGCTCTAGGCCCCAGTCAAAACCATGATGGTGGAACTTGCCAAGAAGAGACCTCAAAATCTAAGGATCTAAAATTATACTTAGAAATGTCAATATTTCCTCTCTGTAATTGACACAACAAGTTCATAGAAAATATGAAGAATAGTGCTGGGATTGTGGCTCAGCGGTAGAGCGCTCACCTAGCATGGGCAGGACCCGGGTTCGATTCTCAGCATCACATAAAAATAAAGGCATTGTGTTGTGTCCATCTACACCTAAAAATAAATATTTTTTTTTTTAAAAAAGAAAATATAAAGAATATACAAGTACTGAACAGCACTATTAACAAAGTTGACCTAAATAACATTTATAGAGCCGGCAACTCAATGAAAGCTCACCTATTCTATTCTTATTAAATGTAAAAGGAATATTTATAGACAGACCATATCCAACACTATCTTGAAGCCTAAACCAGGCAAAGACAATACTGGAAAATAAAACTACAAACTAATACTCCTTAGAATTTAGACCAAAAAAAATCAAGAAAATTGCCAACAAATAAAACTCACAAACATATAAAAAAGAATACATATGTACACACACACACACACACACACACACACACACACACACACTATGACCAAGACAAGTGTGTCCTGAGAATTCAAGGTTGATTAATTATTTGAAAATCAATCAAAATAATTCACCATATTAACAGACAAAAGAAAAAAACATAGGATTGTATCAAATGATACAGAAGAAAATATTTGCACAAAGTCATAATCCCTTCATAATAAAGAAATACATAGTGAACTGAGATAGAGGGGAACTTCTCTAATCTGGGAATATATATAATATATAAAAATATTTATAATATATATTTATATATACATTATATATATAAAGCCTATAGCTAACATCATATTTCATGCTAAAAGAATGAATGCTGGTCTGAGTTGTGGCTCAGTGCTAGAGCACTTGCCTAGAGTGAGGCACTGGGTTTGATTTGCAGCACCACATATAAATAAATAAAATAAAGATCTACTGACAACTGAAAAATATTAAAAAAAAAAAAAAAGAATGAGCACTTTCTGCCCTGAGAATAAAGCAAGATTATTCATTCTCAGTTTTCATACCCAACATTGTACTGGAAGTCGGCTTAGCCAGTGCAATAAGGCAAGAAAAATGGATTGGAAAGTAAGAACTGATATGTCTCTACTTACATATGACATGCTTGAATATGCAGAAAATCTCACAGGATTCAAAAAACTCTTAGAATCAGTAAGTGAATTTAACAAAGTTGTACAAGTTCAATAAACAAAAATCAATCATATTTGTATATATTAATGCAAACAGTTAAAACCCCAGAATTTTTAAATATACTATTTATAATATTTCCAAAAATATATTTAGGAATAAATCTAACAGCTACAAAATAATGATTAAAGAACTCAAAGGAAAACCTAAATAAATAGATATAGCCTGTTCATGGAATTGCAAACTTAATATGATGACATGTAACTTTGATTAAATTAATCTAGAAATTTAACACAACATCAATCAAAATCCAAGCAGGAACATCTGTGGATATAGACAAATGATTCTAAAATTTGTAATGATAGGAATGGGACCTGAGATAGCCCAAAAAAAAATTTTTTTAAGAGGAATAAAAGAAGAAGAAATATACCTTCTCAATTTTAAGAACTGTTATAAAGCCACATTAATCAACAAATTCTGGTTTTGGCAAGAGAATAGTCATGTTTATCAATGAAAAAAATAAGAGTATCCACAAATAGGTCCATACAGTTAAGGTCAATTAATTCCCCCCACCCCCCACCCCCTAGTGCTAAGGATCAAACCCAGGGCCTTGTACATTCTAGGCCATTAAGCTATAGCCCATGCCTGAGGTCAACTGATTTTTGACAAAGGTACAAAAGTAACTGACTGGATAAAGATGGTCTTTTCAGCAAATCATGTTGGAATAATTGGAAACTTGTGTGTTTTAAAGAATGAACCTCAACCTAAACTTTACATCTGACATCAAATTGACTCATGGTCAATGATAGATCTAAGTTTAGCATATGAAACTTTTAGAAGAAAACATAGACTGAAATAATTGTGACCTATGTTAAACAAAGAATTCTTAGAATCAAGACCAAAATCATGATATATAAAAGAAAAATAAATTGTGGTTAATGAAAATTTAAAATGTTTGCTCTGATAAAGACACTATTAAAAGAACAAAATGACAAATTAAAACCTGGAAGTTAATACTACAAAACACATATTCAACCTAGTTTGTTACAGAATACATAAAGAATTCTTAAAACTCTACAATAAAATAAGAAGCAATTTAAACTAATGCATGTGATGAAATTATTTTGCAACCAGGTTCTGATAGTGGTTATATAAATTCACACATATGTTAGAACTCATAAAAATGTACTCCATCCCCCATTTTTTTAAAGTCAATCTTACTATTTGTTAACTTAAAATAAAATTAGAATGTTTTTCAAATAAAACAGTAATTATGATTTCAGAAAAATAAAATTGTAACTAGAGAAGGTTAATGAAGAAAGATGGAAGTCAACTTTTTCGATGATTCAGAATGTATATACTATGGGTCCTAAAGAGAAATTATAAGTCACATGATGATATTTGGCATATCTAAGACCCAGTGAGAGAATAGAAAGATACAAGACTGATTAGAAATTATGACTTTTAATGTTGAGATAGAATTGGGTCAACTCAAGAGCCTAGGTTTTAATAATAACTTCCCAGAGCATATGCTATTATTATTTAACACACACACTTTAAGAAAATAGAATTGGCCAAGTTTCATGATTAAAGGGTATGGAGAACAAAGGAAAAGTTCTCAGGAAGAATATCCAGATAATACTTGAAAGACAAGAAAGGTGAAAAGATACTTACTTTCTACATTATTGTATAGTCCTATATATCAAAGGGTTTGCAGTGTGTGTGTGTGTGTACTCACTTTTTCTTAGTAGACCCTATGTTTCTTCTATTAAAAAACCATACCAGAAGAGGTTTAATAGGGGCAGTCTTGTTAGGGTATGGTGTGTGTGTGGAGTGTCCTAACAGAAGTGTGTCCAGAGGTACTGTAAAAGGTTGGGTACATTGCTTGTACTAGTATTGTGTGTTTATTCAAGATGGACAATGGTGAAAGCCAGAAATTGTGTTGGATCTAACTACCTTCTCCATCCACCCATTGACACCATCAATGGCAAGAAATATGTCATTCATGTGTGTATTCCTGCAGCACTAAGCATACTGCCTGGCTCATAATAAACACTTAATAAATAGTCGTTCAAATGAAATTGAACAGTATCCATTTTCTGATTTTAAGTCATCTCTGAAGTCTCCAGAGAAAATAGGTCCATGTGGGATAAAGTACAAAAGATGCTAAGTAGAGGGCTCACTCACATAATAATTCTATTCCTGGTGCTAAATTATTAGAACAAAGTTTGGTTCTTAATTAAACAAATATATTGTTGAAGATGAGTGCAGAAAGCTGAATTTTCAACATCCTTGAGAAAATTCCAATTGCAAAGGAAGCACAATATCTCAAGAAATTAAAATGTCTGAGTTAATACTATTCAAACTCTTCATGGAAAAAAGTTAATTATATTAGTAAACACATTTTATTCTGAGAACATATGATTTCAGTAGAATTTAATGAAAAGTTATTCAAGAATGGTACCAAAGTGGTGAAGATTTTGAGTCATGAACACAATTTTTGATCAAAGTATCTAATAAAATATTTAAGTGAACAAAAAAATGACCTTTGGATCTGTCATTGCTTTGCCAGGGTGATTAATTTCAATTTTTTTTAACTTTACACACCCTGCCATAAACTTTTTTATTTACACTTTATTGTAACTGACTTCATGACATTTGCTCTTGCTTAATAATAATCGGTTAACAGCAAAGGCAGGTGTTCTCAAGGATGTGGCCCTAACATGGAATGAAATTTAAAGTTTTAAAAATCATCATAAAAAGTATAAAGATAAAACTGCTTCATTCTAGTGTCTGAAGGAAAAATAAAGATATATCTATGCAAAGAGAGAGTCAAGGATGGAGAACTTGAAAGTTAAAATTTGTAATAACCTACCCATTCTAAACTTATTTCTTGCCCTTTTTTTTAATGTCTATATTTGATATATCACACACAGTTATGGCTTCTGCTAGCACCCTGATTTTAATATAGGTTTTCTTCTACTTTTTCGTGTGTGTGTGTGTGTGTGTGCGTGTGTGTGTGTGTTCTGTTTAGACATAAAAGTTAAACACAAACTGTTGGTTGAATTTCTGCAGAATTTGAGTTTGCTTATTTTCTGAGACCATGGGCATTAATATCTATACCCACATTTTCTTTTGTGAAATTCATTCTTCACCAATAAGAAAAAATCATTTCTGCTTCCTACTCAACTTAGAAATAGATTCTCTCTTTATTTATTATTCCACCTTCCAGGCATTTAAGTACATGTCCCCTTTAAAATGGAAGACTTACACTTCCATTCTTCTAGAAATTCCTGGTCCAGTCTGGTCATATCAGCTTCTACAAAGTGATCTGAGAATCTCCCTTAAAACTGACCCTATTTGTCCTTTTTGTCATTTCTCCATCTGAATCATACCCAATAAGAATAATCTTTAGATCAAACAATAAATATTGTAAGCACTGTTAAAAAGTAATGTGCAACCTAGGTAAGTCTATATGACCATTAGAACATTAACTTGGATTAATTTATTTATAAGTTATTTGGTGCCCTAAAAAAATGACACTAGGACCCTTCTGAGTCAAAAGGACAGGCTCAAATTAATCGGATTCTTAGAGCAACAATGAGGATCATATGTATACAAAAACATTGTAAGGAGACAGAAATGAAGGAAGAATTCACAGGTTCTATGGTGATACTAAGGGTAATGTTGAAAGTTGGAGGAATGAGGACTGGGAAAGAAATAACAGAAACAATTATCAAAAGAAAGGCATAAACTGCTAGACACAAAATAGAACCCTGGTAGTCCTCCAGAGGATGTGTTGATTTGAGGAGTTCTCAAATCCGAAATCTCAACCCCAAAAGATTGAAGGGCATTCACTTCTGTATTTTTAAAAAATGAACCTCTTCGTTTTTATATAACTTCTCTATTTAAATTCAAATACCCTGAGAAGTTTGATCTTATGACAAAATATTATATTTTGCCTGAAATCCAATTTGTGAATGAATTAGTTTTAAAAATTATATGTGTAAGAGGCTCAGTCAGTTAAGATGCTTTTGTGTGCAAGGAGTGGAACCCACTACTCCCAATGAATTATCCAATTAAGGGAACATATAGGCTCACCTATCTGGGATGCTCTTGGACCATAAAGGTTCAGGCAAGGTTGGTCCAAAATTTCACAATATTATCAGGGTTCCTCATCTACTTGCAGTTCTGTCAGTTCTGTCCACCTCCAGGGGTTGACTTTGTTTTTAACTTGGCTATCCAAGCTTGTTACCTTTCATTAGCTGACAGCACAACGGGCTTCTCACTCTCATCCAGAGAGAGAAAGTGTAAAATGTTATCTAATAATATAACAGAAGTCCTGAGCTCCATTCTGATTAAAATAGGACATACACTTATGCTTAAAGCAATCATTGCATCTTGAGAAATAGTACTTCATAAAGCCCATCTCTGCTACTATGGGAAGGGTTAAAAGCTAGGGAGGCAATTACAGTATTCCCTATGTAGACCTCATGATAGATTTTAATAAATGGACGGGTCCAGCCTGGAACATTAACTGAAGATAGACTTGACCAAGTTATTTTAGAGGCAAGTTCTGAAGATGGCAGGTACTGGTAGGGTTGGTGATGCCATAGCAAAAAAGAGGAGAAGATGTCCATAAAGCACACATTCTACTAGGAAACTCTGGCCTTTCCATCAGTAAACTCACAACATGGACACAACCTGCCCCATTCTCAGAATAATGCAGTATTATTACTACATTAAGTAATAATGAAAGATTATGTTCTCTACATCTACAGAGAAGCTTAACTTGTCAGACCAGTCTAGACCCTTCTGGTAAATTCTGCTGACCTTATGCACTGTATTGAGTAAATTACCATCACCCCCCAAACCCTCCTAGGAAGGGATCTCTTTAGTTCCAGGTATAATGCTGCCAGAACGTTCATCTTTACTTCCACTGTGAAATGAGCATAAGCCCTCCAACATTTAACCATGCTGACCTTGTATACTTTCTATTTACAATTTTTAAAACGTTATGATTATATTCTCAATCTGGAAGACTTATAATCAACTTGAACATAGGAGGTTAAAAATCACTTTTCTTTTAAATACTTCATTTGCCAAAATAAATCTTAAAAATGGTGAATGCTAACAACAAATTAGATTTTTTAAAACTAAATAGGAAAAGCTAAACCGAGGACTTCAATGCCCTGGCTGAACATGAGAATAACACGGGGGACTGCCCCACTCTGCTGATTCAGGTAACATTCATGTTTTTAAAAAATCTCTTTTTAGACAAAATTCATGTATAATTCATCCATTAATACATTTCAGGGATGTGGAACTCACATTTTTAATATTCCCTGAAAGAATCAGGATGCAGACAGATACTAATGAAAACAATTGAGCTAAAGAAAATTGTTCACTTTTGAGACAATCTAATAATCAATTGAACTATAATGTTAAAATACTTTAAATTTTCTAAAATTCTTTAAAAAATTTAGAAAATTAATAAATTAGTTTCACAGTGGTTTTGTATTTACTGAAGTGAATATAAAATTGAAGTGTTCAGAGCTAATACTATCTTTTCAAATACTAAGCTCTCTAATTTAATTTATTTGGCAGTCTAAGTTTGAGAAAACACAGAAACAGCTAATAATATTCCATATTTTCTTATATAAATGCACTAAATTGTTATTTTCCTTGTAAAGAGGTACTTTGTATTCATTTGAAATAGAAAATAAAATAAGATTTTCTTTCTTTCTCATTCTTTTTTTACATCTATTTAGTGGCTTATTGATTACCACTTTCCTAGCTCTTTTGTATTGGTGAAATAAAGCACTGAAACCAAATTTCAGAAGTAGATAACTGAAAATATCCAATATTAATCTAATCCCTATGCATTCTTTTCTACCTTTGATTTAAAAGATTGAAAAATACTATATATATATATATATATATATATATATATATATATATATATATATATATTTCACAATGGTGTTGTCATTTGTTTGGAAAGAAATATTGATCATTCTAAGTAAATTCATTTTACAGAAAACAATTATAATCAGAACAGTTTGATATGGAATATTTAATACATAAAGCTACCTCAACTGTTACAAAGAAAAAGTGATGATGCTAGTATCTGAGAAATATTAAAGCAAGTAGAAGTTTGTGCAATCATTCAGTGAATTTAGACTATTATCAACTAGTCGGATCTGCTTTAAAAATGCTATGCTGCTGGGTATGAAAGGTAATTATAGGAAAAAGCAACACAGGACATATGGTTAGGAGAGAATTCTGGAGTCAGAAAAACCTGATTGGGTCTCCTCCACAATTAATCTTGATGACTTTAGGGAAGATATTTCTTCAGTCTTCATTTCCCCATCAACAGAATGGACAGAATTAACAGTACTTACTTTCTAAGGCAATTGTAAAGATTAAGTGGGAGTAATATATGTCAAATACAAGTCAAATGCTTAACGCAGGTTCTGGCATATAATGAATGCTCAAATGACACAGACCAATGTGATGATAATAATATGATGAAACAGGCATTGTTGAATGCTCACTAGAGGTGTGGGGCCAAAGGAGGGATAATAGAATTCTCAAACATATTTTTGGACAATGCAGGGAAGCTCTATCTTGCTTCTGGCATCGATTTAGAAAATTGAGCATGAGAAGACACAGAGAACAAATAGTTTGGTTTGACTCAGAGAATAAAGTTAATAGATGACTTTGAAGAGATTAGAAATGCATTTCAGAGTAGTTGATGGGTATGAGGAAGAAAAAGGGGTCATGACAGATGGGGTGGATAGTCGGTAGTTACAGTGGTTTGTGAGGGATTAGATTATATTCAGGAAACGTCCATTCCCACTGCACATCCCTCCTCCAAGAGACAGACAACCCTCGCCCCCCAATCCATGTTGGCCATAGCCCATGACTTCCTTTGACCAATGGCTCTTGAGCAAAATGATAATATTCTTGCTTAGTTTAGGACTTCTGAGGCCTTGCTTGTCTGGCAGTAGAGCTAAGTCCTTTGACACCTTAGAGTAGGCTTCAGTCCTGGACATCTGTAGTAATAAAATCCTCACAAAGGTTTAATCTCTTCTTAATATGTCTTTTGCATCAAAATTGGCATCTGGTTTCTTAGCTGACTCATTGATGGGAAGTACAGATCACTTAAGTACATTGTGTTGCTATTATAGTATAAAGTTACACATGAATATGCAAATTGTTGATTTCTAAGGATAAAAATGCTTCCAAAATTTCTATTTCCCATTTTGCTTTAGAGTCAGAATCCTTGGACAGGTAGATTCCTTCCCTGTCTGCACATTAATCTCTACTAGTTAATAGCAGACAAGGGAGTAAAATACACAGCCAAGATTGTAAAATAAAACATTCTTTTAATTTCCTCCCAAGAATGGGCATTAAACCTTGATCTAACTCTTGCCCATAATCTTAAATTAATTCCAAATATTAACTCCAAAAGGGGTAGATCAGAAATAATATGTCTTATATTTTTTTTCTCTACTTACATTATATAGGGGCAGCAGAGGTAAAAAGCTTATCATGAGACTCATAAAGCTAAGCTTCAGGGACACTTACTTGCATAGACAACTTGAGCACTTGGGGGTACTGGGAGATGGAGTGAGTTCCAGGTGCAGAAGGGAAGCTAGGCTGCAACTAAGAAGCATTTCTATGTAAACTTTTCTGAAAAACTGCCTAAGGCCATCTTGGAAGACAACAGGCTAGACTTCCAAGTCTCTAGTAATTTACTGTGGGTTATTTTTTCCCCTCATTCTCCTTACAGTTGCTCTTAACTTTCCATGGAGTTATGTCCTGATAAATCCATATCATAAACCAAAAATACAATAAATACACCTAACCAACCAAACATCATAGCTTAGAAACACAGTGCAGCCAAGAGTATTAGTTGTTCACCTTCTGATCACATGGACAACTAGGAACTGTTACTGACACTGCCCAGCATCAATAGAGTATGGTAATACAAGTAGGGTGAGGTGGCTCATGCTTGTAATACCAGCAGCTTGGGAGGCTGAGGCAGGAGGATTGTGAGTTCAAAGCCAGCCTTAGCAACGAAGAGGTGCTAAGCAACTCAGTGAGACCCTGTCTCTAAAAAAATATAAACTAGGGCTATAAAATGTGGCTCAGTGGTCGAGTGCCCCTGAGTTCAAGCCCTGGTACCAAAAACAAAAAGAAAGAGTATCATAATGCATATCATTAGCCAAGGAAAAGGCCAAAATTCAAAGTATGGTTTCTTCTACTGAATATATGTTGTTTTGATACCACTGTAAAGGTGAAAAATTATAAGCTGAACAATCCCAAATCAGAAACCATCTGTTTCACTCTCTTATCCAGTTTTGTATTTATATTTTTAAAAGAGACAACTCCCAACTCTGCCGGGTTATATAAACTCAAGTCTGCATCAAACTTGGTCCCTGATGAATGTTTGAGTCTCATGAATGTAGTGGATGATTCAGATGATAAAGAAAAAAACTGTCTAAGATAATCAGATTTCTTGTTCTTTATTTAGGAAGTCAAATAGAAGGCAAAAAATTACTACTACTGTTTAAAGAATTCTTTACTTTGGTATAATTTAAGGATTTTAATGTGTTTTCAGCATCCTGATTTGGAAAAATATATACCCTAAGGACAATTAGCAATTCTACTGTAGTTGGTAAAGTATTATAGCTCCAAACCGCAGCAATATGTGGCAATTCAATAACTCTAGACTGAACAGTAATACAAAACCCTTTCTAAGATCATAAGCATATATATCCATACGTCGGATACTCAAACCTATGACTACCATCATCAAAAAATATCTGGAGTCTGAACATTTCAGTAAAGAAGTAAAAATCATTTATAATCCCTATCTGTTGGAGTATTTCAAACCAGGATTGTCATTTATTTACTTATAAATGAAATTTTATACAAAAGGTTTGTATTCCTAGGGATTTATATCTTGTCATCTGAAAATGCTTCCTACTAAGTACTGTATGTTCCTTTAAAATTATTGCTCGCTATAAAAGTGGGCACACACACGCCAGGGTGTGCGTGAGGCAGCTTTTACAATGCTCCCCGGGTGTGCTAGGCCTCCGAGGCAGAGAGCCAAATGTGAAGCTGCCATCATTCAACAGTATAAAATGCATACTGTGGTGTGTCATCGCAATTATTCCTCTTTATGGCTTTGGGAAAAAAAAGCTCCACCTTCTCTTCAGTAATTTTAAACATTAACCTCCAGCTTTCAGAAGCACAAAACAGTTCAACTCTATCTTTTCCATGAACAAGACGTGGTTCATTAATATCTAATGCCTTACCATGCAAACCTCTCATCCATTACAAATTCTGTCTTCAAAATATGCAAGAATGTATAAGAAAAATACACAGGAGAACTCTCAAGAGTGTATGTTTTCTGCTAAACTGGCAAAATAAATCTGGCAATTAGTTCTAAGAGGAAATATTTTCTAAAAATTTGGGGTTATCTTGGCATGTTTCATTGATTTATAAATTAATGGCTTTTATTTATTAAAAAATATTTTAAGATGAATGAAATACTTTTGACAAACTGTTTGGGCTTACTTTGAAATGGAGTGTTGCTTCCCTCATACTCACCATGTAATAATTGAGGAATAATAAATGCAAATACACAAAAACATCAATATTAGCATCTGTACTTGATTAAAACTTTAAAAGTTTACATGGAAACTCTCATCCTCAAATCTTTTTCAATACAAATTACATTTTGAGCAAGAAGTACAACCTGGAGTTAAAATTATATAACAAAGACTTAGTGAAGTTGGTAAAAACCTGAGAACGATTGTAGTGGATACATTCAAAAGGAGACAGCTAGAATGATTTTACATAGTACTATTACTCTAGAGAGTATCACTGGAGGGAAAAAAATGATAGAACAGGAATTAGTATAATATTCTTTTTTTTTTTTTAAGTACTCAGGTTGGGGATTGAACCCAGGGAAAGGCACTTAACCAATAAGAAACATCCCCAGCCCTTTTTATTTTTTATTTTGATGCAGGGTCTGGCTAACTTGCTTAGGGCCTTGCTAATTTGCTGAGGCTGGCTTTCAACTTGCGCTCCTCCTGCCTCAGCCTCCTAAACTGCTGAGATTATAGGCATGTGGCACCGCATCCAGCTAGGTACAATATTCTGAATAGAATTCATCAAAGATAAATATAGTTGGACGAGAAAGAAAAAAATCTTTTCTATCTTAAAGTTAGAAATCAGCTCAATTTCCTTGTATAAGGCAGTTTGCTGGATGGCTTTCAATAATCTTTTGGATAGAATCCTATGAAATAGTAGTTTTTTTTTTCTTTTGCATTATTGTGAAAACAAATAGAGTCCACTATTCTCTGTGGTATCACTTTCCCCTTTGAGCATCTGAATAGGTTAGTCTTCACAGTGAGCTGATATTTACTGTACTATACTTTGTGCCTATCAGATTTTATTTTTCCTGTTCTACAAAACAATACAAAAGTCTACTCAAGAGGTTGAAGACACTTGTTAAACTTCTCCTCTACATTCTTTTCCCCTCAATCTTCTCTTTCCTAGACCAAGTCCCTGTTTGCTGAATAATTTCTCATTTGATGTTGTTTCAGGACTCCTTACTAGACTCTAGACCCTTTGTATGCATTTTGAATTTATCAGTGTCCTTCTTAAAGTGGAGCACCTAGAATTAGTCATAATTCTTCATGACCCATGTAGTTTTATTTGTGTTGACTTTATTGACCTAAGCAATATGCTATTAAAGTAGTCAACATTTACATTGGCTTTCTGAAGACCTTAGTTACATTATTGACTTAAAATTGACCTTTCTATCAGATCAAATGATCAGGACATTTTTAAGAAGCATTTTGTATATTAAGTCAGGGTCTTCTCTATGCTATTAATGTGTGGTTGATTTTTTGGAACTTCACTGTAGAACTTCACAATTAGGCCTATTTTTTCACAGGTGACACATGAACAACATGGGTTTCAATCGTAGCACACTTATTGTGGAGTTATTATTTATTTATTTAATCTTTCCTTCTTTCACTTTTTTTTTGAGATTTGTGATAATTTGAAAAAACTCTTAAATTGTACAGCCTAGAAATATACTTGTAAATTTTGAGAAAAAGATATATCATAATGCATAAAATATTTGTAGATAATAGTTTATTTTGTCATTTACTATCATAATAGTCCATTTTACTATTTACTACCAAATGCCCAAATATGTAAAATATATCAAAACTTTCAGCACCTTACATAACTTATGGCAAAACTTATGAGCCCCCCTTGGCCCCTTTTGCAGTAAAAAAAAAAATGTAAACAAATGTATAGATGCAAACATATAAATCATTACTGCATAAAATTAACAGTGGTGCACCCTACACCTCCTGTTGATATTGCTGTGTTCCCCATATATGCTCCGCACACCCTGTACACTGGTCATTTCCATGCCAACTGTCTATGGCAGTTTCCATGCCAACAATTGCCTATGGCACTGTGAAAAGCATTCCCTCAGGTTCTCGCATAGTTTTCACATAACACGAAACTTTAAACAAAGAAAATATGTGTTCATCAACTGTTTGATGCTATCAGTAAAACTTCTGGTCAATAATAGGCTACTACTAGCAGTTCTGTTTTGAGGAGTCAAAAGTTATAGGTGAGTTGTCAGCTTAGCAGGGTTCTGTGTCTTGAACTTCCAAGTTGTTCAAGCATTGACTGTATTTCAGTTCTTCATTGTAGCCTATATAAAGCTTTCCTTAGTCATCAACCACTTAGCCAGAGCATCTAACTTCATTTCACTTGGAAATATGATGGGTCTGTCTTCAGGTGGTCAGCACTGTGCATACTCTTAGCATGGGCTTTGGAAACAATGACTTGCATGTGAATTCTGGATGTTTCACTTCTATCTACAACTTTTGAGAAGTCACTTCACCTGTCTGAACCTCCATAAATAGAAAAATAATGCTTACTTCATGGTGTTGCAGTAAGATTTAGACAAGATGTGTGTAAAGTGCTTAGGGACATAGATTGGTTTTATCTATTACAGAGTAGGTATTTCTAAATCTATCGATCTATATATCTGTGTCTATAAAACAGATAGATAGATGATTGCTAGATCATTATCTCCTATAGGAGTAGAGTGGAAGTGGAAGCAGTATAGTAATAATAAAAGAAGCAAAGGTATTTATCTGGCAGAATAGAAGAATTTAGATGCAATGAAGTGAAAGTAGAGGATATTGACTAATACTGACTGATCATTGACACTTGTTAAAGTTCATGGGAAGTCATTTTTTTTTTAAATGAAATGAGCATTTTAAACTAGCTACTGGGTTTCAATTTAATAACAGGATCAGAACTATATTTGAAGATAATTACTGATTGTCCACATTTATTTTATTGAGAAGAAGTGTTATTAGAGTCCTGACAGTCTTGGTGATCACACTGAACACAGCTAAACAGTGATTCTGGGAGTCGTCAGTAAGGGAAATTTTTTTTCCCAAAGATGTAAAATTGACCAAAGATGTATATGTATGTAGTCAACCCATTTTGAGACCTTTATTTTCTATCAGCGAGACTGAAGTTGGAGTTTTTTCTCTTCTGTCTCTCTTAACTCCAATGTAATCTTATATTCAATTTATAATTTTAACTACCTAACAGTACTGAAGATGAGGTGCGGGTCTAAGTACACAGCATGGTTTTCCTTGTTTGCAGCATCTGAGAGCAAACTTAGATATCATAACCCTGAGTGTGTGGCATCACAAGAAGCAAAGACCTTTATCAAGGTCAAGTTCTGACCCAAGGAGAGTTGCAGCTTTAACTTTTGTCTTTTAATTAAAATATTGAGTATTTTAATAAAAGTAGGTGAATATTATTTATCATTACTGTGGGCCATTGTAACTACTTTGAGGAATAATCTCACATAATCCTCACAACACTACTCTTGAGATAGATCTACCTCTAATACACTTTAGTTCTTTGGGAAATTACTGAAAGGATGAGTTAATAAACACAAGTTGCTAAATTATGGAAAATAAAGCAAAAAAATGTGGGAACAAATTGCATAGTTTTTCCATGTGAACATAGCTGCAAGAAAACAAGGGGGGACTGTCAAGGCATGTAGTGGAACATCTGATGTCTACTGTTTTTTAACCCCTTCATCCATTTGGAGGAAGAAGGAAACTTCACCCACCCCCTATCACAAATAGGATTCAAATAGGAATTGCCACCATTTTATATAATAACTCCCACCCCTAGCGTTACTTCACGGTGCTGGGGCGAGTGCCGGACCCAAGTTAGAGCAATAGTGGTATTAAATGCCACACAATAATTTGTCCCAGGGATGAAATCAGGATTTCCCCTATTTTTAATAGAGGGGTGAGTCTTCTCTTCTCCCAGAAGGGAGCATTTGAGAGCATGAGCATTAAGACAGTTTGTAGCTCTGCCCCAGTTATGAGAAGAAACTCAGGCCCAGAGAGTGAGGCCAACATGTGGAGAGATGCAGAGACAAATGGAAAAGGAGGCATTGTGACACCTCCCCAGTTCCAGCTGTTCCTGTCCTTTATTCCAACCAACTCCCTTTCTCCCTAAGCTATTTGGGTTTAATATATACAAATGTCACCAGGCTGGGATAGCCATAATCTCAAGTTTGTTTTATGCTCTATCCTCAGACTAAGTGTCCATAGAAAGCTGCTTCTTGGATAATATTGCCTTCTCTCCTTTTCAGATTTATTTTCATTGAGTTGCACTTCAGTAGCAAGCCCTTAGATTTAATACAAGAGTCTGAAGCAACTTACAACTTACAAACCCTGAATTATTCACAATATTGATATAGTTGAGGACATCATGTACTACATCCCTCAGTACCCCCAATATAGAGCTCCACATGAGAAATTTGTTTCCTGAAGTGTGGACAACAGTTTTGCTTCCCTTAAAGGAACTGCTACACTTTCTACTTATGGATAAAGAGAATCAGATTGATTAAAATAAGGCCAAGGAGGTCATTTTAGTAGACATTATAATAAGTAAACATTATAATAATGGAAAAAGCACAGACGGAAACATAGACAGAGGACCTGGGATTGAATTTCTAAATTTGTGTCACAGACTTACCAACATATCTTTGCAAATTCACCTCTGAAGTCCTCTGCTTTCATCCTCATAAAATAGGAATACTAATACTAGCCATAACAAAATTATGGAATTATTATAAACATTAACTGAAATTATGGGTATAAAATGCTTTGTAAATTATAAACTTTACAAATTTTAGTTATAGTAAATCACAATTAAATTGTATTTCCTCTACTAAGCAAAGAGAATTTTATGCTTCAAGAGAATTTTATGCTGCTTTAAAATGATAGACTCCTAGATATCTTTAAAGCCCTTAATGACTCTGTATCCAAATCTTGAGTCTTGGAGATCCATTATACTTGCAGGCATATAAAAGATGAGGCCAAGGAAGGGACAAGCCAGATGTGGAGGGCTGTAGAGGAAAACAAGTCTGTATGCAAATGAAAACCTCAACTCCAGGCTGCCTGGATTTTGACTGTAAGGCCAAAGGACATTACTCACTGACGGGACAAGCACTTTCTTTCCTGCTGTTTCTCAGAGTCTTGACCCTGAACCTACACAAAAATGTAAGGACTGAAATAGAAGAAGGAAGTTAAATCTGTTGTTCAATGAAGCTCAGTATTACAAATGAGCAAAAGTGTTCGCTTGCAACATCATTAATTTAGAATCCCAGCCGCAATCACCTGCGTGCATCTATTGCTGATCTGTGGGACAGTTCAGTTTTCTCTTCTGTAGCTGCATGAGGCTCAGTTTTTCTGCCAGCATTGTAGGAACATTGCTAAAACAGCACAAAAGCTCACGGAGGTGTCAAACAGCAGGGATGAGAGGCTGAGCTTCCCCTCATCCGTGAAGAAGTCAATTAAAGAACAAAGACAACACTTGGATTTTTAAGGTCACCCGTCCAAGTTGTTCTAGCATTCTCATATGTACTTTGAATTCAATCTCTTTATATTTCTTTTTATTTGAGGAAAAACGTAATAATTTGGTGTTTTCATGCTTTTAAGAACAGTTATAAAAGCATCTCAGGTCTTGGGTTGTGTGACCACGTGTGCTTCTGTTTAATCCTGTCCTTGCAGAAGCTCTTTTAAGATTAAACAACCAGCATGAGAACAGCCTGAAGGAAGATCTCTCCAGTGCTCAGTCATCATTTCAGTCTCTTGGACATTAATGTTCTGTGCTTTATCTGTCTCTTTCTAATAACAAGTTTTTATATATTCAAGCACTAAAGGAGCAGAGAAGGGAGAAGGAACAAAGCACACCCTCTCTTGAGACCCGTATCCTTGTTGGTTAAATTAGGGATGACTTCAACCCGGTATGAAAAAGTGCACACTGTAAACGAATCTTTGCTTCTGCAATTTAGATAAGATTATTCCAATAGATGTCAGTTTCAGTATTGGATTTTCTCTTTCTTTCACTTGTTCTTTTTGGCCCATGATCTGTGTGACTGTCATTAGGCATAAATTTATCATATCTGAATCATATCGTGTGCTTTCATGCCGGGAGCAAAACATTATTTGTGTTTGTATCAGTAGGTGAACTTTAAAGGCAGGTCTGTTGACTTTTCTGAACACCAACAAACTAAGTGCAGCAATGTCCTTTGAGTTGGTTAATAAAATCCCAACTGAACACATGTAATGTGTACAAGCTGTCTTTAAAGACATATTTATGTGTTAATTTCATATTAACTTTTATTTTTTCCTTAACATTTTTTTTGTTGTCCTGGAGATTGAACCCATAGCCTCACAGATGTTCACCAAGAGCTCTGCCACCAAGCTAAAGCCCCAGTCCCTTACTTTTCTTTAATTTATATAAATAATGTAAAAACTTTATATACATCATAATTTACTGGATATTCATATGTTCAGCATTCAGTTGCTGCAACGATAAATTCCACTTTGATTTAAAGGAAATATCAGGAATAATGTATTTGTACATAATAATGTATTTGTACTTCATCTACTGTTTATTGCATAATATGTATTATACCTGAAGCAGAAAATTTGCATACCATTCAAATATATATTTATGAAAATTAAACTAAAAGAAAAAATTTAAAGCAAGTATTAGTAACAAAAGCAAATGTTGCTTATAATCTCAACTCATCAAAAAAGCCCAGCAAAAAACACTACCTATTAGAGTACTAGCTTAACATGTGCAAGGCCTAGGGTTTAATCTCTAGCAAAACAATAACAAAACAAAACAATACTACCTACTAATTCAACCAAATGTCCACCATAGATTCCAGGGGTGAAGCACTTTGATTTCTTGACTCTGATCAAGATAAAAATGATCAGAGTATTTTAAAAGTTCATTAAAATTAAAATCTTGAGATTAAAGATAGAGGTTATTAATATTTCTTGGCAGAAGGCCTGACTTTAAAAGAAATGTAAAATGTAAGCAAAACCAAAATTAACTGTAAACAGAGTGTCCCCAGAGTTGCAACCCATACAATTTAGGTTAAAATTAAATACTGTAATAATTGCTTATATTTTCTCTGAGATTATGTTCTGTGTATGTGAAGCTAAGAGAGAGTGATTGGGAATGCATATCATCCTTTTAAATCCAGAGTCATGTCTAAAATCTAGAAAAATGCCAACAGAAAATTGGATTTTCATAAAAAGACCTTTTAAAAAATTACCTGTTCTTAGAAATTAAAATCACATGACAGAGGCATTGGGAGAAAACAAATTAAATTTGGTCAAGGAAGTAAAGGCCTAATTAATTTAAGAAACTTTCTACCTTCTTTCTAGAACTCATCTCAATTTTTCAGAAAGTTTGATCCACCCATTATCTTTTCTTGCTTCAAATTACAAATCTGAACAAGCAAATAAACAAGACACTTCTACATTCTTTTTCAATATACACTGCCTGGTATTCAAGTTTGTGTCCTGATCCAAGTTATATTGTCTTCCTCTAACTTTCCTCACTATGACTCACTTCTCAACCCAATGCCATCACTACACTGAAAGTTCAAAGTAAGGATGAAGCAACCTCTTCGGGGACAAAGTCAGTGGATGCTGTTCAATCCTTAAACTCTTTGACCTCTGGACAGCTGTTGACACTTCCCCCATCTGGGTTTCCACATCACCTCGCCTCTCTCCTTGGTTTTCTTCTTCCTCTGCAGCAGTCTCTTCTCCTTCCTTTGTTAATCGGCTCAACTCAACTCATTCTGGAGCTCTCATCACAATACCAGGAGACACAATCCTGAGCATCAGAGTCCCCAGTATTGAATATACGTAAAAACAGTTTTCAGAAAGGGAAAGGAGAAAAGGGAAGAACCAAGAGATTATTGGGAAAGGAAGGGAGTTAGAGGCAAGAAGCTGGCAGTCTGCTGGATGTGAATGTTCCTCTCTACTGAAACCATAGCTCCCAGAGTTAACCACAGGATGTAGCAAGTTGCACAAAAGTCAAAAGTTTATTTGGAAGTACACGTGACTGAAGTCTGGTCTCTCATATCTGCTCTGCCTAGTATTTGGGGGCACTTCAATTTGTCTTTATCTTTTTAAATTTTCCACTCTATGTACATAATCTATTGGTTCTGTCTCTGTAGAGATGAATACACATTTGTTATTGGGGAAGACAAATGTCATTCCTTCTCACTGCATTTCTTATAGCACAGTGTAAGAGATCTGTGAAATTTCTCCCTCTGAAAAAGACTGAGATAAGTTAAGTGTTCAAGGCTAATTAATGGTGAAAGATTAAAGTTTAAAAGCTAATAATTATTTATACTGTAAAGACACAAAGTCATGATTGCAAGCAATAACCAAACTTTCCAAAGGACAGCATTTACTTATAAAATTGGTAGACAACAACCACTTTTTAAAGACAAGTGCAACCACAATGTTTCAAAAATCATAGAAGAAATAAGAAGGCAAGTGAAAAATACAAGAAATATCTCCTGCCAAATTATTCATTGTGCACCACTTCCAGCCTAGATGTAGATGGCGTCTATATCTAGATATAGATAGCATCATGCTTGCCTTCAAAAATGCCCTAAATCAGAGAATAAGAAAGAATTCCATAAGGCCAGTGACCTTCTGAACCAAAGACATCTTCTGATATAGAAGTTCCTTTGGTGTTACAAAACACATTAAATGATAAACTATTCTCAGGAGTTTGTCAAAGAAGAAGGATTTATATTTACCAGTCAATTTAACATAGAAAAACTAGCAGACCCTTCACTTTGGCTACTGTATAGCACTTCCAAAAACTATACCTTATACTTTTTTTTCAAATACATGCAATCCAGGCTCTGTTGGAGCTGAAGATTCCAGAACTTACCTGTTCATGTATGCATTAATGACAGGAAAAATCAAAGGACATTAAAATCTTTATTTGAAGACTTGGTGGACTTTGCAAAAGAAAATGCATGGAAATTGGATCTCCAGACCATGATAGATTTGGAACTAGGTGCAATCAAGACTTCCAGAAATAAATTTCAAAAAAAATGTTATTAATGAAGCTTTTCTTTTTCTATTCAACTGAATGTATTTAGCAGAAAAATCAGATGAGAGGATGGGCCACATGAGAAGGCAACAACAAAAACATCAGGTTAAAATATGTCATTTGTCTGTCCAGCTGATAAAATTCCAGGAACTTAATGAATCAAAGCCTCATTTGCCTGAAGAAGTAAAAAAAAAAAAAAAAAAAAAAAAGTTACTGCATGGTTCAAAGATAGTCATATACACACAATAGGATAAGAAGACATTTATGCAGTGGTATTGCTGTGCAGTCACCAGTATTGTTTGCACAAAACTTGTGGTCTGTATATGAGTGAATGTGGAATGGATTTCCCCATACCCCAAAAAACATGGAAGAATGGCACAGAAGATGTGAAGTCCTCATAGGGAATGATCATGTCCATGTTGATCAAATCATAGCATTTCAAAAGAACAATTCCACATAGAAAATGAATGGGAATATGATCTCCAAGGAAACATAAGCTCTAAAAGAACAAGAAAAGCTATTCATCTTGATACAAGACTTCAAAATACAGTTAATGATCATGAATTTCAGCCAGCTCTACAATTGCTCATTATCTGCATACTATGCTTTTTCATTGGTTGAATTTTCTTTTTAGATTTTTTGGGGGGATTTTAGGAAGTTTGTCTTCCTTTCTACCTTCCTTCTTTTATTTTTTCTTTTCTTAGGTTTTTTAACCTACTATTTAAAAATGTTAGCATTATTTCTTATAATTTGTTGTGCTATATATTTCATCCTTGCACCATTTCCAATAGTAGAAGTATAAATTGTGTAAAAATTTTTAGAAAGTTTTAATGCCCTTCATACAGTTTTTGAAAAATGGACTCCATGAGAGTGTATTATCACAATGTTGATTTTGTGTGTAAGCCCTGTACCTGTATGTAAGAGTGCTGAAATTTTCCCAACAAATGGAGAAATGTCATTTTTGCACATTGTGGCATTTCTGAAAAGGTTTCTTGAGTTCCTGGCTGTCTGGGCAACTGAATGGGCACTGGTGGCTCACCATGATTTTTGAGTCATCTCATCAAAAGACTTAGGTGTCACGAACCTAAGTACTTGATATGACTATAGTTAGATGATTTCACACAATCACCAAAAACAATGATATACATTTATAATTTCACTTTTGACCTATTCATTTATGAATATGGTTCATGTACACCTGTTATACTTAAAATTATCATTAGAACACCTGAGTGTTAGTCTGTTTTCATTAGTATAACAAAACACCTGAGGCAGGTTAACTTTATAAAGGAAAGAGGTATATTGAGCTTACAATTTGTATGCTGAAAGTTCAAATAGCATGGCACAGGTTGTTTTGAGGTCCTCTCTTGGCTGTATCACCTCATAGCAGATGGCAATGGTAGGAGCATGTGTGGAAAGAAAAGAACACATTTGGAAACAGAAGCCAGAGAGAGACTAGAGCCCCACAATGTCTTCTAAGTGCCCAACTGGCTTAAGGACCTCCCACCAGGCCTCGCCTCTTAAAGGTTCCACCTTCCAACATAACCACACTAGGGACCAATCTCCAAATATGTGAACCTTTGGGGAGGAACACAATATTCAAACTATAGCAATATATGTCATTATTGCCCATGTCACTGTGTAAAAAGGCCTATAAATATCCTTTTAAAAATGAAAATAAATATCTTTTTAAAGAATTTTTTGAGGCAGGATGTCACTGCATTCTCCCAAACTGGCCTCAATCTCTTGGGCTCCAGTGACCTTTCTGCCTCAGCCTCCCAAGTAGGCTCCAGGTGTGGTGGTACCACACTCCACCAAATAATTCTGAAATTATTTTGTCCTATATTATGATTTCAGGATTTTGATACTTCAGGATTTTAGATTTTAATATTTTGGAGTTTCGACATTTGAGATTATGACATTTAGAATTACATTTTAGGGATTATGGTCCAAACTTAACCCATTCTACCTAGGCAATCTCATTTATATCAATGAATGTATTTAGAAATCTATATGCCAGTGAGTTTCACTACACTATCCCACTGTAACCCTTCTCCTGGGCTTTAGACCTATATTTCACAATATTCACAGTACTTATTTAGATAATATCAACTTCTCTAATTGAATTCATCCATATTAATTATTTGGTCTCAACTCTCCTGAAAGACTTCTTGACTTTTATTTCTAATCTCTTTTGATGGTTTACATCTTTACAAGACAGAAAATTGTGAGTTATCTTTGATTTGTTTATTCTCTTCTAAATTTAAAATTCATGAGATAACTAAATCCCTCTTGAGTTTATCATAAATGAAGAGGCTTTTGACTTTACCCCGCCCCATTGTTAGTATCCAAGTCTACATTATTATTTATTTATTTGCAGGAAAAATGACTATAGCCACTACCTTGATTGTCTCCTCCATTTCTTCATGCCTCCATATGTGACCACATAAATGACACAATTATGTTCTAGAAAAACAAAAGGTAGACAGACCACAGTTCCAGACTCCCATGCTACAAAACCTGCCTAAACCATTGTTGGCCTCCTCTTGCCTATAAGCAGCACCCAATATCCTTGATTGTCATATTGATAAAATTAATCAATCAGACCTCTTGCCTATCTTTTCATCTTCATTTTCCATCTCTCCTCATTTTCACCGTATTCGTTCCCCACTCTAAGATATTCTCCATTCTCTATATGACTACTTGGAGCTCTGCTTTAAAATGCTGTTCATTTGCAACCCACAGAAAAGAAGGTCCCTCTTTCTCATTTCCCCAGAAAAATCCTGAGGAGGTTCTGAGTGGCTGAGCTTGGGTCAGCCAACTATTGAACCAATCTCCGAGGTCAGGAAATGCATGGCCCACCTTCATGGGCCCACCTTCATGGGCAGAAGTCTGCTTTGCATGAATTTCATGGAGTAGCTCCCTTGTAATAAAAGGAGTCCCAATATCAGAAGCAGGGGAAGGAAATGGTTCCAAAGCAACTACCACAGAGAAAAGAAGAGAATGGAGAGGAGGTGATGGTACTTTCTGGAAGCACATGAGTATTTCTTAGCACTGCATCTCCACTCTCCCTCAACATCTCATCTAAACAGTCACTCAAGAGAGAACAGGGAGAGGAGCTGGGACTGTGGCTCAGTGGTAGAGTGCTCGCCTAGCATGTGTGAGGCACTGGGTTCGATCCTCAGCACCACGTAAAAATAAAATAATAATAAAGTGAAGATGTTGTGTCCACCTTATAGCTAAAAAATAAATTTTTTAAAAAAAGAGAGAACAGGGAGAAAATTTACACTCAATTAGAAATAAGGACAACATGCAAATCTTTTTTTAAAATTATCATACATAATAGTGGAATGTATTACATTCATCATTATCCATTCACAGCACAATTTTTCGTAACACTGTATATAAAGTATGTTCACGGCAAATTATGCCATTATACATGAGCTCTCTTATTGATTTTTTTGCATAACAGTTCTTAATACACCTTTATACCACAATTTATCACGTCTCTGTTTGTATATAAGGTATGTTACACCAAATTCACATCGTCATACATGTATTTTGTATAATGATGACCCTCTCCTTCCACGATACTTGCTATTCCCCTTCCCCGTCCCTTTCCCTCCCACCCCTATTCCCTATCTAGAGGTAATCTTCCTCCCCTGCTCTCCCTCTCTACCCCACTTTTAGTCACCCCCTTTATATCAGAGAAAACATTCAGCATTTGTTTTTTTGGGATTGCCTAACTTTACTTAGCATAATCTTCTCTAATGCCGTCTATTTCCCTGAAAATGCCATGATCTTATTCTTTTTTAGTGCTGAGTAATAAATATTCCATTGTGTATAAATGCCACATTTTTTTAATCCATTCATCCACTGAAGGGCATCTAGGCTGGCTCCACAGTTTAGCTATTGTGAATTGTGCTGCTATAAACATTGATATGGCTGTGTCCCTGTAGTATGCTGTTTTTAGGTCCCTTGGGTATAGTCTAAGAAGAGGAATAGCTGGGTCAAATGGTAGTTCCATTCCCAGCTTTCCAAGGAATCTCCATACTGCTTTCCAAATTAAACATGCCAATCTTTTTTTTTATTGGTTATTCAAAACATTACAAAGCTCATGACATATCATCTTTCATACATTTGATTCAAGTGGGTTATGAACTCCCGTTTTTACCCCAAATACAGATTGCAGAATCACATCGGTTACACATCCACATTTTTACATAATGCCATATTAGTGACTGTTGTATTCTGCTACCTTTCCTATCCCCTACTATCCCCCCTCCCCTTTCCTCTCACCTTCCCTCTCTACCCCATCTGCTGTTATTCAATTCTCTCCCTTGTTTTTTTTCCCCTTTCCCCTCACAAACTCTTATATGTAATTTTGTGTATTTTTTTTATCAATGAGGGTCTCCTTCCATTTCCATACAGTTTCCCTTCTCTCTCCCTTTCTCTCCCCCTATTCGTCTCTGTTTAATGTTAATCTTTTCCTCATGCTCTTCCTCCCTGTTCTGTTCTTAGTTGCTCTCTTTATATCAAAGAAGATATTTGGCATTTGTTTTTTAAGGATTGGCTAGCTTCACTTAGCATAATCTGCTCTAATGCCATTCATTTCCCTGCAAATTCCATGATTTTGTCGTTTTTTAGTGCTGCGTAATACTCCATTGTGTATAAATGCCACATTTTTTTTTATCCATTCATCTATTGAAGGGCATCTAGGTTGATTCCAGAGTCTAGCTATTGTTAATTGTGCTGCTATGATCATTGATGTGGCAGTATCCCTATAGTATGCTCTTTTTAAGTTCCTCAGGGAATATACCAAGAAGGGCGATAGCTGGGTCAAATGGTGGTTCCATTCCCAGCTTTCCCAGAAATCTCCATACTGCTTTCCATATTGGCTGCACCAATTTGCAGTCCCACCAGCAATGTACAAGTGTACCCTTTTCCCCACATCCTCGCCAGCACTTATTGTTGTTTGACTTCCTAATGGCTGCCAATCTTACTGGAGTGAGATGATATCATAGGGTGGTTTTGATTTGCATTTCTCTGACTGCTAGAGATGGTGAGCATTTTTTCATGTACTTACTGATTGATTGTATGTCCTCCTCTGAGAAGTGTCTGTTCAGGTCCTTGGCCCATTTGTTGATAGGGTTATTTGTTATCTTATTGTTTAATTTTTTGAGTTCTTTGTATATTCTGGAAATTAGGGCTCTTTCTGAAGTGTGAGGAGTAAAAATTTGTTCCCAGGATGTAGGTTCCCTATTTACCTCTCTTATTGTTTCTCTTGTGAGAAAAAACTTTTTAGTTTGAGTAAGTCCCATTTGTTTATTCTTGTATTTAACTCTTGGGCTATGGGCGTCCTATTAAGGAATTTGGAGCCCGACCCCACACTATGTAGATCTGAGCCAACTTTTTCTTCTATCAGGCGCAGAGTCTCTGATTTGATATCAAGCTCTTTGATCCATTTTGAATTAACTTTTGTGCATGGCGAGAGAAAGGGGTTCAGCTTCATTTTGTTGCATATGGATTTCCAGTTTTCCCAGCACCATTTGTTGAAGATGCTATCCTTTCTCCATTGCATGCTTTTAGCCCCTTTATCAAATATAAGAAAGTTGTAATTTTGTGGATTGGTCTCTGTGTCCTCTATTCTGTACCATTGGTCCACCTGCCTGTTTTGGTACCAGTACCATGCTGTTTTTGTTACTATTGCTCTGTAATACAGTTTGAAATCTGGTATCGCTATACCTCCAGATTTACACTTCCTGCTTAGAATTGCTTTTGCTATTCTGGGTCTTTTGTTTTTCCATATGAATTTCATGATTGCTTTATCTATTTCTACAAGAAATGCCGTTGGGATTTTGATTGGCATTGCGTTGAACCTGTAGAGAACTTTGGGTAATATCGCCATTTTGATGATGTTGGTTCTGCCTATCCATGAGCAGGGTACATTTTTCCATCTTCTAAGATCTTCTTCTATCTCTCTCTTTAGGGTTCTGTAGTTTTCATTGTATAAATCTTTCACCTCTTTTGTTAGGTTGATTTCCAAGTATTTTATTTTTTTTTGAGGATATTGTGAATGGGGTGGTTTTCCTCATTTCCATTTCAGAAGTTTTGTTGCTGATATACAGGAATGCCTTTGATTTATGCGTGTTGATTTTATATCCTGCCACTTTGCTGAATTCCATTTATTAGTTCTAGTAGTTTCTTTGTAGACCCTTTTGGGTCTTCTAGGTATAGGATCATGTCGTCCGCAAATAGTGATATTTCAAGTTCTTCTTTTCCTATTTTTATGCCTTTAATTTCTTTTGTCTGTCTAATTGCTCTGGCTAGTATTTCAAGGACTAAATTAAATAGAAGTGGTGAGAGAGGGCATCCCTGTCTTGTTCCAGATTTTAGCGGGAATGCCTTCAGTTTTTCTCCATTTAGAATGATGTTAGCCTGAGGCTTAGCATATATAGCTTTTACAATGTTGAGGTAAGTTCCTGTTATCCCTTGTTTTTCTAGTGTTTTGAACATAAAGGGATGCTGTACTTTGTCGAATGCTTTTTCTGCATCTATTGAGACGATCATATGGCTCTTATCTTTAAGTCTATTGATGTGGTGAAAAACATTTATTGATTTCCGTATATTGAACCAACCTTGCATCCCAGGGATGAATCCTACTTGATCATGGTGAACAATTTTTTTGATATGCTTTTGTATTGAGAATTTTTGCATCTATGTTCATTAGAGATATTGGTCTGTAGTTTTCTTTCTTTGAAGTGTCTTTGTCTGGTTTCGGGATCAGGGTGATGTTGGCCTCATAGAATGAATTTGGAAGAGCTCCTTCTTTTTCTATTTCTTGAAATAGCTTGAAAAGTATTGGTATTAATTCTTCTTTTAAGGTTTTGTAAAACTCTGCTGTATACCCATCCAGTCCAGGGCTTTTCTCGGTTGGTAGTCTTTTGATGGCTTCTTCTATTTCTTCCTTTGTTATTGGTCTGTTTAAATTGTGTGTGTCTTTCTGACTCAATCTGGGCAGATCATATGACTTAAGAAATTTATCGATATCTTCACTGTCTTCTATTTTATTAGAATATAGGGTTTCAAAATACTTTCTAATTATCTTCTGTATTTCTGTAGTGTCTGTTGTGATATTGCCTTTTTCATCCCATATGTTAGTAATTTGAGTTTTCTCTCCTCTTCGTTAGCATGGCTAAGGGTCTGTCGATCTTATTTATTTTTTCAAAGAACCAACTTTTAGTTTTATCAATTTTTTCAATGGTTTTTTTTTTGTTTCAATTTCGTTGATTTCCGCTGTGATTTTAATTATTTCTTGTCTTCTGCTATATTTGCTGTTGTTTTGCTCTTCCTTTTCCAGGGTTTTGAGATGTAGTGTGAGTTCATTTATTTGTTGTTTTTTTCTTTTTTTGAGGAATGAACTCCAGGAAATGAATTTCCCTCTTAAAACTGCTTTCATTGTGTCCCATAGATTCCCGTATGTTGTGTCTGAATTGTCGTTTATCTCTAAGAATTTTTTGATTTCCTCCTTTATGTCTTCTGTAACCCATTGATCATTCAGTAACATATTGTTTATTTTCCATGTGATGCAGGATTTTTCCTTCCTTCTTTTATCATTGATTTCCAGTTTCATTGCATTATGATCAGATATGGTGCGTGGTATTATCTTCACACCTTTATATTTACTAAGAGTTGCCCTATGGCATAATATATGATCTATCTTTGAGTAAGATCCATGTGCTGCTGAGAAGAACATGTATCCACTTGATGATGGTTGATATATTCTATATATGTCGGTTAAGTCTAGGTTATTGATTGTGTTATTGAGTTCTATAGTTTCTTTATTCAGGTTTTGTCTGGAGGATCTGTCTAATGGCGAGAGCGGTGTGTTGAAGTCACCCATAATTATTGTGTTGTGGTCTATTTGACTCTTGAACTTGAGGAGAGTTTGTTTTATGAACGTTGCAGCACCATTGTTTGGTGCATACAAATTAATAATTGTTATGTTTTGTTGGTGGATGGTTCCTTTTAACAGGATATAGTGTCCTTCTTTATCCCTTTTGATTAACTTAGGTTTGAAGTTGATTTTATTCGATATGAGTATGGCTACTCCTGCTTGCTTCCAAGGGCCATGTGAGTGGTATGATTTTTCCCAATCTTTCACCTTCAGCCTGTGTATGTCTTTTCCTATCATATGAGTCTCCTGAAGGCATCATATTGTTGGATTTGTTTTTTTGATCTAGGTTACTAGATTGTGTCTCTTGATTGGTGAGTTTAGTCCATTAACATTTAAGGTTACAATTGAAATATGATTTGTACTTCCAGTCATGTTTATTTATTTATTTGTTTTAGTTTGGCTAGTTTTTACTTTTTGGTTATTTTCCTCCCCCTTTACTGAGATACCTCCCACTGTTAGTTTTGGGCACTATTTTTCCATTCCTGTTCTTGTAGAATTTTGCCCAAAATGCTTTGCAGTGCTGGTTTTCTAAAACATGCCAATCTTAATACATCATTTTCATTGTGAAAAATCAGCATTTCCACTTAAGGAACATTGTGGCAAATGACACTATTGCCTAATTTTGTCTTTACTTTCATTCAGTCTAATTGTGTTCATGCTTTTGGTAGAAGTGGCTACACTTCAGAATCAGGTGGAAATTGGTCACAATCAGCTTTGGATTTCCCTTTTACTCTTACTCTCTCTACTCCCTTTGCCAATATCATCCCTTCTTTCAGTGCCCCACATACACACACCCAAAAGAAGAAAAGAGTTAAATCAAGTTGTATTAGATTCATATTCAGCAAAAAGACCATGTGCCTTATGCAAAAATCTCAAAAGTATAAATTGTGTATTGCTGTCAGACCACAAAGTAGTCCAGATGATGTGCCAACTAATCAGGGATCAGAAAGGGAAGAGTTCTGAGATGGCTTTGGCAAGTCAGAGATGGCAATACAGATATTCGGATACTCAGTCAATGTGTTTTGTGTTTTAGTTTATTCAGCACCCATGTTCCTGCAAACACACACCACATAAAACTCTTCTTCCAAGTCTCTTTTCTATTTATCTTCCTGTTCCCACATCTCCCCTTTACTCATCCCTTCTTTTTCCTTCAATTTTATAAGAAAGCAAAGTGGCATAGTCTGCACTAGATTTTCTTACAACTGTTAAATACCTTTCTCCAACCTTAAAAAGAAATTTTAAAGGCTCCCTCCACTAAGTTCCTTTATTTTCTCATTTTTTTTTCCAAAATGACTTAACTGGAATATGACTCAGCATAGAGAATCTCTCTTCCATTCATATTTCTCCAATGGAAGTAACTCATTTTTTTAATCTTCCACAAGTATAACAGGATCAGGAGATATTTTTCCTTCTCTTGATTCCCCGTTGCTCATATTAAGTTATTACTGTTACCCTTAAGTGAAGATTATTGGTACCATGCAAGTCAAAATAGAAGTGTGGAGCCAGACTACCTGAGTTTGAACACTAACTCTGGCCTTACTAGCTGTGCAACTTCAAGCAAGCTATTACAAGGATTTATACATTTACAGTAATAATTCACCCAAATACCCAGAAAGCAACCTGACTTTCCACTCATTCCTTTCACTAACTAAATTTTGTCTGCTCTGCTTCTCTTCAAATATTTGAAATGCCACATACTTTTTTTATTTCTTTAATATCTACTATCTGCTATTTTACAATGAGAGAACTCCAAGCCTTGATTCTTCTAGTTTTTTAGCCCCTCCTAGCCTCTTATTCATCATAGATGGAAACGTCTGTTTAAGCATGACAAATAATGTTCTACTGGTTGCCTTGATCTGTTAAAAATTTTCATTTTTTACTGCACTCGCCCAGCTAATTTGTTTCTAAATCTTGACTTGCTATTTCATGGTTGTCAACTTTTCCAATCATCCTTATTTATCATTAGGTAGCATCTTTATCTTTTGAGATCAACTACTTTATCAAGCTCCAACACTTCCCATACTATTTTCACCTTATTTTTATGCCTACTTTATTGAGAAAATTAATACCATCCAAACTCTCTGACCTCCTACCTGCAACATCTGCATTCATAGTCATTCTTCCTCAACTCATCCAGTTCCCTACAAAGTCTTTTCAAAGTCCACCCTTCCCATGCCTCTTTTTATTTTTGATTTATTCTAATTTGTTATGTATGACATCCGAATGCTTTTCAGTTCATATCATACATACATAGCACAATTTTTCTTATCTCTGGTTGTATACAACATAGAGTCACACCATTCGTGTCTTCATACATGTACTTAGAGTAATGATGTCCATCTCATTCCACTGTCTTTCCTACCCCCATGCCCTCTCCCTTTCCCTCCCTCCCCTTTGCTCTATCTAGAGTTAATCTATTCCTCCCATGCCCACCTCCATCCCCATTATGCGTCAGCATCCTTATATCGGAGAAAACATTCAGTATTTGGTTTTGGGGGATTGGCTTACTTCACTTACCATTATATTCTCCAACTCCATCCACTTACCTGTAAATGTCATGATATTATTCTATTTTATTGCTGAGTAATATTCCATTGTGTATATATACCACATTTTTTCCCATTCATCTACTGAAGGGCATCTAGGTTGGTTCCACAGTTTAGCTCTTGTGAATTGTGTTGCTATAAACATTGATGTGGCTGCATCCCTGTAGCATGCTATTTTTAAGTCCTTTGGTTATAGATCAAGGAGTGGGATAGCTGGGTCAAATGGTGGTTCCATTCCCAGCTTTCCAAGGAATCTCCATACTGCTTTCCATATTGGCTGCACCAATTTGCAGTCCCACCAATGTTGTTTGTGTTCTTAATAGCTGCCATTCTGACCAGAGTGAGATGAAATCTTAGAGTAGTTTTGATTTGCCTTTCTCTAATTGCTAGAGATGCTGAATGTTTTTTCATATATTTGTTGATTAGTTGTATATCAACTTTTGAGAAGTGTCAGTTCAGTTCCTTGGCCTATTTATTGATTGGGCTATTTGGTTTTTTGTTTGTTTGTTTGGTGTTTAGCTTTTTGAGTTCTTTATATATCCTAGATATTAGTGTTCTATTTGATGTGTGAGGGGTAAAGATTTGCTCCCAACATGTAAGCTCTCTATTCACCTCACTGCTTGTTTCTTTTACTGAGAAGAAACTTTTTAGTTTGAATCCATTCCATTTATTGATTTTCTATTTTAATTCTTGTGTGGTAAGAATCTTTTTAAGAAAGGGCCTAATCCAACATGATGGAAATTTGGGCCTATTTTTTTCTTCTATTAGGCATAGAGTCTCTGGTTTAATTCCTAGGTCCTTGATCGACTTTGAGTTGAGTTTTGTGCATGGTGAGAGATAGGGGTTTAATTTTATTTTGTTGCATATGAGTTTTCAGTTTTCCCAGCACCATTTGTTGAAGAGGCTATCTTTTCTCCAATATATATTCTTGGCACCTTGTCTAATACAAGATAACTGTAATTATGTGGGTCAGTCTCTGTGCCCTCTATTCTGTACCATTGCTCTACCAGTCTATTTTGGTGCCAATACCATGCTGTTTTTGTAACTATTGTTTTGTAGTATAGTTTAAGGTCTGGTATAGGGATGCCACCTGCTTTACTCTTCTTGCTAAGGATTGTTTTAGCTATTGTGGGTCTCTTATTTTTCCAGGTGAATTTCATGACTGCTTTTTCTATTTCTATAAGGAATGTCATTGGGAATTTGACTGGAATTGCATTAAATCTGCATAATGTTTTCTGTAGTATGGTCATTTTGACAATATAATTCTGCCTATCCAAGAACAAAGGAGATCTTTCCATCTTCTAAGGTCTTCTTTAATTTCTTTCTTTAGTGTTCTGTAGTTTTCATTGTAGAGGTCTTTCACCTCTTTTGTTAGGTTGATTCCCAAGTTTTTGTTTGTTTGTTTTTCCTTTGAGGCTACTGTAAATGGAGTAGTTTTCCTCATTTCCCTTTCAGAGGATTTGTCACTGATATACAGAAATGTCATTGATTTATGGGTGTTGATTTATGTAGAAGTTTTCTGGTGGAACCTTTTGGGTCTTCTAGGTATAGAATTATATCAACAGCAAATAGTGATAATTTGAGTTCTTCTTTTCTTATCCATATCCCTTAATTTCTTTCATCAGTCTAAT
Source organism: Callospermophilus lateralis (assembly GCF_048772815.1). Taxonomy (NCBI): domain Eukaryota; kingdom Metazoa; phylum Chordata; class Mammalia; order Rodentia; family Sciuridae; genus Callospermophilus; species Callospermophilus lateralis. Next base: position 98,514,481 of record NC_135312.1, on the reverse strand, counting down.
TGCTCTGGCAAGTGTTTCAAGAAATATGTTAAATAGAAGTGGTTAAAGGGGGCATCCCTGTCTTGTTCCAGTTTTTAACAGGAATACTTTCAATTTTTCTACATTTAGGATGATGTTGGCCTAGGGCTTAGCATAGATAGTTTTTATGATGTTGAGATATGTTCCTGTTATCCCTAGGTTTTTTTTTTTTTTTTTTTTTTTTTGGTGTTTTGAACATAAATGAGTGCTATATCTTGTCTAGGGCTTTTTCTGCATCTATTGAAATGATCATAAATGATTCTTATCTTTAAGTCCATTGATTCCCATATGTTGAACCAGCCTTGCAGCCCTGGGATGAACCCCACTTGATAGAGGTGTACTTTCTTTTTTATATGTTTTTATATGCGACTTGTCAGAACTTTATTGAGAATTTTTGCATCTATGTTCATTAGAGATATTGATCTGAAGTTTTCTTTCTTTGATTTGTCTTTGACTGGTTTTGGAATCAGGGTGATATTGGCCCCATAGAATGAGCTTGGAAGTGTTCCCTCTTTTTCTATTTCACAAAATAATTTGAACAGTATTGGTATTAGTTCTTCTTTAAAGGTCTTGTAGAACACAGCTGTGTATCCATCCCTTACCTCTTGATCTCATTCTTCCCCACCTTTGCCAGATTTGTTTCATCAATTAGTTCTTCTATTCCCTCTCCTTTCATTAGCCTGAACTGAATTACTGCCACCCTAAAACATGCTCACCTCATTCTGAATGTTCCTCTTGATATTCCTTACATTATTCTCTTCTCATCCAAATTCTTCAAAGAGCAATCTACAATTCAGTTTTTAATTTCTTGAATAATCATTCACTCTCAACCAGCTGAGATCCAGCCTCAGACCTTATAACACTATATACTAAATGCCAAATCCATGAAATATTTCAGTCCTTTGATTAATGCTTATGAAACCATTGAGCACCATCACTTGTTAGTGCCATGTATTTCCTTCTGCTGCTGACTTCCAAGGCAGCTTGTACTTAAGTGTCTTTGTACCTCTCTGATCACTCCCACTCTCTCCCATTTGTTGGACCTCTATCTCCTTCAACTTTATTAAATGAAATTTATTTATTAAATGGCATTCTGCATTCTTCCATTGTTGGATCCTTCCTCTTTGCAGTCTTTATATTCTTCTAGGTGACATCATGGCTATAGCATATCAGCTCTCTAAGCTATATTTTTTTTTAAAGATTTTTTTTAGATGTTGACGAACCTTTATTTTACTTATTTATTCATATGTGGTGCTGAGAATTGAACCCAGGGCCTCATACATGCTAGGCAAGTGCTCTACCACTGCACCACAACCCCAACCCTTAAGCTATATTTCTTGTTTAATTCTTTCCCAAGTTTTTGATATTTCCAACTGTCTAGTGGACATTTCCTTCTAGTTGTCAGTCATTACAAATTCAATGTATTCAAACTTAACTCATCTTTACTTGGTCTTCCTCTTACACAACCTGACCCTATATTCTCTATTCCAGGTGATGGAAAACCCCATCATATCACCAATCATCAAGTCCTATTGATTTATTACTTTTTGAATCCCTGCTTTATTTTTAACAATCTCTATTTTGGCTCTATCCTTAATCTCACTCTGATTACTTTAATACCAGTCTGATTTCTGTATCTTAATTTTATCCCCTCCAAAACCATCTTAAAGTTTATCAAAATGAAGTTCAGTTAGTTCTTTGTATCTGTGAGAGCCACATCTGAGGATTCAACCAATCTTGGATCAAAAATATTAAGAAAACTGTACTGAACATGCTCAGACTTTTTCTTGTCATTTTTCCTTAAACAATACAGAATAGCAATGACTTGTATAACATTTACATAATGTTATATAACATTATGTTAGGTATTATAAGTAATCTAGAGATAATTAAAGTGCAAATTGGTATTTGTTATATGCAAATATTGCATCATTTCAGATAAAGGACTTGAGTATCTATGGATGTTTGAATCCACAGGATTCCTGGAACCAATCCCCCTGAATACAAATGGGCTGCTGTATTTGAAAGTCAAATTTGACCATATTACTCCCTTACTTATAACCCTTTAGTAAGGATAAAGGACTAGTCCTTCCAATTGTTAAAATACACCTCAAAACTACAGTAATTAAAGAGGTATAGCACCAGCATAGATTCCTATAACAGGACAATTAAATAGAATAGAGGGGCCTCCCAAAGATCCCCCTCCCACAAAGAAAAACTACTTATGTGAAATGAGTCTACAGGCGAAATTCAGAAATATGTGAAGAAATTTCACCATAGAAAGATAAGGGCCTAGACGCTACCTACCTCTTCTTCACTTCAAAGGTTTGAGGAGCCCTGGAACTGAGCTCTCAGGAGGCTCTAAGACCACTGGCTGAAAAAACATGATGTTACCTTCCTCATTATATAAAATACATCTATAAAGAGGTGAGCTTGGTATAAAGGTGTATTAAGAATTGTAATGCAAAAAATAAGAATAAAAATAATAAGAGAACTCATGTTTAAAAATGACGTTATTGTTTGGTTGTTGTAGTAGACAAGCAGTTTCCATCTTCACCCAGGAAGAGAGAAAATTTAGGGACTTTTATTGAACTAATCATAAAATAAATCCTTAGGATTCCTACATGAATAGAAATTTCCCATAGTTGATTATTGCAAAGGTTTCAGTAAAAGAGGAGCATATGTTTCTATGAAGATTTATTTACTTTGAAATTAATAAAGAATATATTATCTTTCTGAAATGTTCCTTTGAAGATTAAATTTTAATTCATCCCTTCTTTCACTTGCCAATATTTACTAAACAAATACTTACATGCCAGGAATTGTGGAGATAAAAGACTATTTAAAGCTCATTCATTAACACCAAGGAACCCTTAATTTAAATGATAAAATTTCTTCTTTTTATTCCACATATAAATTCTGTGTGTATATTTGGTTATTTATTTCACTTGGTCTTCTTAAAAAGTACAAAAGTATTTTTAAATCATTTTAAGTTGTTGATCTTAAAGTATTCATATTTTATTTGTGGTTAATGTGTTAATGAGTTGTAAATGTGCTCTAGGATAATTTGAAAAGTAACATAAAGGCATGGTGTAGATTGTAAAATAATACTCCTTTTTGAGGAGAAATGTAGAGATATTAATTTGGTAACAAATATTGCATAGATCAAAACTTTAAGAAGATGAAAGCCTTGGCTAGAATCTTACCCTTACTTCACTTTAATCTATCTTTTTAGTTTTTTTCCCCCAAACTTGTACTTTATCCCTGAGACTATAAACTTAAGTCAGTGAAAGTAGTCAAAAATGGCATTTGTAGTGGAAAAACAATAAAACTGAGGGAAAAAAGTTACATAGCTCATAAAAGTATGTATTTATCCAGTAAATAATAATGGAGTATAAAAATAGCCAGGACTATGTTAGTTAAAAAAAACATTAAGTAGTAACAAAATAAAACTTGGAAAATGTTTTTTAAAAAGAGTGGAATTCATAACTATCACAGACGTGATGATTCATGAAAAAAATCAATGAATTGTTAATTGGCATCATTAAGTTAATTGTGCCAATATTTGACAATAGACCATAACGTGAATCATGAAAAGTTTTAGAAAAACAAAAGTTTAATAACATTTTGTAGCACATCCATTGCATTTGGGCTCAATACTTCATTACTGAAGAGATTATTCCAAGTCAATATCTTAAACATGCTTTTAAAAGTCTAGACATGTAGCTTAAAACAATTAAGTTGCATGGTTATATTAATTTAAAATGGAAAAACTTCAATGAAATGTTTTCTCTTTAGTTCATTGTTTTATTATGATAGAAATTACAATCTCTGCCATGAGTTGTGTCACAGAAATGAATTTTTTAAAGTATTTCTATGAATGCAGGTCTATCAAATAATGGAAACAGCATCAGTATTTTTAGTCAAGTTCTTCACTTTGGTGATTTCCATGATGGTCTCATACTTATATTATATGCAGTACATGAATAAGTAGATTCTTTTGAAGTCAACCCATCAGTTCACTCTTCACAAAATTGGGCAAGAAAAAGCTTCTGTAAATTTTCAGTACCATCAACCTCTTCTTCCAGAGTTCTGAAACCAGGAAGAGGACAATACAATCTTGTTTCTGTGTAGTTTTTGACATATGCCATGTGTAGGAAAGTGAGGCTATATTTATAAGAAAACAAGTTTGTTTTCAACTTCTGTGGGAATTAAATTATTTTGGAAAACCTGATGAGGCAGGTCTTCCAGAGCTGACCTGTTTCTAAACAGATGACCATTTCATTTTACTGTACTTGAAATTGTAGGTTCTAATTTGTGTTTTCCTCTACCAAATTGCACTGTGCATGGCAAACATTTTGGCACAACCATATTCAGTTCCTTAAGTCTCAAGGCCATTTCAAAGGCATAAGAATTACAGTAAAAAAATATGGCTTTTCAGAAAAAAGCTAATAAGTGCATCAGTTATCCAGATAAACAATTATTTCAACAATTTACTTTAGTAATAGGAATCTGGCTATTGTGTTAATAATAGATACTATCATGAATAAGAACATATTTCTCTTAAGTTCCCAATTTCATGTATATTGGAGATGAAATCCAGCTTTATCATATAACCATGACCTTATTCATAATAAATTAAATCTTTGTAGTAAAACATAGAAGACATAGGTTCCAGAGAGAATGAAAATGTGATATTTTAAAAGTTCCTGAGCTTCTCTGGCTCTTTTTTCCATCAAAGAAATAGAAAGTTGCATGGGATTACAGTTCGGTGAATAGGAATTGATATTTGTGAAGTCAAATTTTGAAATTATCACATAAGATTGACATTATTGCTTACCTATTCGAAGTCAGTTATGTAAAAGCTAGGAAAAAATCAAGTCTGAACAGTCAAACATTTTTGATTTGAAAATTACATGGATATAATTGCTAATTTAAAATATAAGGGTAATATAAACTATAAATCTAAATTCTAGATTAAATCAGTAAAATTTCCTGAGACCCACAAATTTACTGCACATTTACTCTGTGCAAAGAAGTATCATTCTGGGCAACATTGTTCTGGGTTGGTCTCGAGTGACTTACACTTGGATATAAGAAAATGTTGGACACTTCACTATGTTTCTTAAGTTATCCTTCCAGAAATCAGACTCTGTCCAGAAGTAATGATGACACTGCATTCTACTTAATATATTTTCAAGTTATATTTAACATGTCTATTCTACCAAACTTGCACAACATTAGAGAACTGAAAATTGTTCATAAGATGAAGGAAAAACCAAGAAATAAGTTTTTACTTTCCACTTGCTTATTAGTATTTTAGGTTGCCTTTGAATTGTTTCACCTGGGGACACAAGAGAAAAGCACAGATGTTGACAAATAAGAGTAAAAGCCCACACAGTGACAATAAAACAATATTAGAACTTCTTTTTTCATTCAATTGTAATTTTGACATCATCACATAGTTGATTCTTTACAATGACAAGATTTCTGAGTACCAATCTATATATTTCTTGCAACTAACCTGAAATTTTGCATTTCTCACAGATGCATGAAAATTATCCTTTTAAAATCAAACAAATGACAGTTATTTAGATTTTTGACAGAAACTTGGTAAACTTATGTGAAACTCTGGTGCTACTTAATGTAGTGAAATTTTATTCTTAGCCTTCAAATGGTGAGTTTTGAGTAAATAGCAATAACTAGTACATATTAAATTTTATGATGTTCCTGGTGGAAATATTTTATTACATATAATAGCTCACGTGTGTAATACCACTTGTTTACTCTAATAAAAAGTTCTGGGGAATAATAATCATTATCTATTGATATTTTTAGTCCTCTGTGGCCCCTCCTCCCTTCTCCCTCTCTGTAAAGACTGTGGATTGAAGCAGGGCCAGGGCTAGACTAAGAATGACGCATCCTGGCTAATGTTCTGGGTTTTTACAACTAAATAGCTCTAGCTTCGATTACCAAGAGGGTTTGGTTGTGGTCAAATCATGTATAGTCAGTTCACCTGATATTTTTCTTCCTTGAGATAAGTTCACATATCTCTGTTGGAAGCAAAGCAGAAACTTGCTTCTATTTTCAGCTGTTTAGAAACTTGACTGTGAACATTTTCTAATAATTTCGTTTTATTTATTTAAATTGCCTGAATTATAACGTTGGTGTTGAGAAGTATTATAAACCCTGATGAAATTTCATGCAGGTTTCTACAATCAGACCATACCAAAAATGAGACATTGTGAAAAGAAAGAAAAAAATTAAAATGTCTTAATTGTAGAAAGATTCAACCAATTTTCTGTAATGTTTCCTGATGAGGTGTGGCTCCCTCATTTCATGAGAGAGGGGGATGGGAATCAAAGGAGGCTGACAGTTGGTTGATGTGTATGTCTAGCCACTAAATCATTGCATTCATGCTACGACCTCCTATGTGCTCCCATTAAATCCCATTCAGCTCTCGAGGTAATATATGTACTGTAGCCTGTGACTGGGTTATGGCTGTTTCTCCTCTGTTACATGCTCACCAACTCATGCATGGTCTTCTAGGCTTTCCTTTTAAAGTTTTATGTTTAATGTGGATAGATCTCAAAAACCACAATGCTGAGTGAAAAGGAAGTTGTTGAAAGATATTTACTATGGGATGTAATTCTATATATATGTGTGTTTACATAAAATTATATTTTAAAGCACACACCCTAAACTCATAATAGTTGCCTCCTTGGAAGATTGAATGGTGATAGGACTGAGGTTGGTTGTCAAGGGGACTTTAGCTTCATCTATAAAATATTGTTTATTTATTAATCATTTATTTATACAAAAGTATGAATTCTCTTGATTCATAAAGGCAGTAGGGCATTATAGTACTCTTTGAACATCGCTGTATGTTTTGAGATACAGTGAATAAGCAGTGACGGAGAAGTGCTTAGATGTGAAGGATCTGGAGACAGAGTATTTGGGTTTCAACCTGCCACTAACTTACATATGACCAGGGCCAAAGTCACTTAACCTTCTAAGGCCTAAGTTTCCTAATCTGTAAAATGGTGTTAATAAAAGAACTTACTTTATTGAAGAAGTAGGACAATACATGAAAAGTGCTTACAATAGTGCTAGTATTCAAAAACTTACATTCAGTAAAATTTTAAATATCAATTTTTTTTCCTGGAGGATTGTCGTTTTATTTAAAAGAACTTAAAGAAAAACTTCTATGGGAGAGATGGAGAGAGCTTGGTTAATGGATATAGAGGTGCAATTGAGCCAGAAGAATAACTTCTAATGTTCTATAGCACAGTAGGATAACTATGGTTGACATCAATTAATTGAATATTTCATAATAGCTAGTAGAAGATTTTGCATGCTCCCAGCACAAAGAAATGATATAGGTTTGAGGTGATCCAAACACCAACTACCCTGATATGATCATTATACATTGTATATATGTTTTGAAATTTTATCCTGTAACCCATAAATGCATACAATTATTGTGTCAATACAAAATCAAAATATACTTAAAAAACAAAAGAACTTTTGTGATATAGATTTATTGGAAGACTATAAAGGCAATGTGCACACAAAATAATCATAAACATGTTTAACCATTTAAGGAAGCTACAGAATTGAAACTTCAGTAAATTATTTTAGAATTTTACTTCAGTAAAATATTTCTGTATTTCATTTCATGTATTAGGAGGCTTCCAACTCATGATTTTATTTTTCAATAATCATTCTCTAGGACTCTCAATAATTCAACCACCTGATCTTTCTCTCTTCTATTACTACATCTTGCTTTTTAGTTCTCAATCTATGCAGCACAACCCAAACAGTTTGGAATACAAACAGGGCAAGGATGCATTTCTTCCTCTGGCGACAGTGGCTTTAGTATTAACTGAAAGGCAGGGTGGATAATGTGACACGCGCTTTACTTTCAGCAGACTTGTTAATATCAGCTCTGAATTTTTCATGACGGCTTCGGTAACCTGTAGCCTGGAGTTGAAGCTCTGGGGGTTTCCACCACAAAGAGGTGGATCAGCTGAGCTCTCACTTCCCATCTGGCACTGGGTGACAGGGACAGTCAGGGGGGCTGCAGGAAACCTGGAGGAGAAGAAAGCTGATGTGGAACAGCCATTGTCGTGCATCAAAGGCTAAACATGTGCTGTTGTATGGACCTATCTTTGAGACACTTGTTTATCACTGGCTTCAGAATATACTTAGCCAATGTGTTTAACTTTATAGTCACAAGAACAGCTGCCGCTCGTGTAAGTAATACCCCCATGCACAGTGGCCTCCTGATTTGCCAAGCCAGATTCGGGACCTCTGTTCTGTGACTGTTTTATGCGGCTGCCTGGCGTGCTTCTTATTTACCCCCACAGGCAGGCGTCCACGTGCAGGTACACACACAGACACACACAGTACAGATTCGGAGCTGTTTGAAATTGAAAACCATCTATGCTACTTCCCAAAGGTAACAAGTGAGTCGAGGTTCTCACAAAAGCAGTATTTTTATGTCTGAAATTTAAAAAAGAGAAGGTTTGGGGGAGCTCAAATATATTCATATAGGAAAAGCCAAATGAGGTATAATAGTTGGGGGAAAAAAGAAGAAGAAGGCAACTGAGCATTTACTTTTCTGAGTTAAATGATTCTGTCATTCTTTGCTACTGAAATATAGAGTTGCCTCTTATTTGTGGGAAGTTGGATCACTATATACTTGATTTTTTTTTTATTTTTTAATAACTGTACCAGTTGAAATTTGCTCTTCTCATACACAATCTATAGTTTGTAGAATGCAATGTATTTTACAAGCACACCAGGAAGGAATTCTCTTCATTGCAGAATTCTCTGGTCACACCCTGTTTCTGTTCTATCAAGAAATAAGGTGAGTAAATAATGCTTAGTTTATATTCAGGGGGGGGAAAAAAAAGCAATTTTATAAAGGTACAACCCTTCAGACCTGAATGAGAAACAACAAAAAAGTGTGCATATTTGTGTCCCTACTATGAATTTTTTCCAATGCTTCATCAGTGGAAAGAAACAGACCGATTTTTTTGAACTAATTCTTACTATTATCTTCTATTCTTTTCAGCTGCCACTTTAATATTTCTCTGACTGAGATATCTGACAATGTTGATTTTCTTGGCAGGGGGCAGGGTGGGGGTGTTGTAATGTTTGGAAGTTTGTTAACATTTACTAATGTTCTAACATTTTAAAAATCTAAGAGAAGTTTGACTTTCAATATTAAAAAATTGCATTAATATAGCATAAAAGGCATATCTCTATAGAAAAGTTATAGTAACTGAATAGTTACACATATTTTTTTTATGTCAAAGCAGTTAAAATAACAAGCTGTTAGCTTTATATAGAATCCTGAACTCAGTACTCTTTCATGGTACTCCCTAACCTTAGAGGGACGTGGTTCTTATGGATCCTACAAAGAGTATCCTCATATTTATTGCCACATAGACCAGAATGTTTACAATCTTGTAAAAGAATTAAGATTGGTGATTCAATGCTTTGAAGTTTTTTACTCCTTTTTCATTATCTTACTGTAAAAGAATAATAAGTGATCATTGAAGCCAACCTATTTTTCCTACAATACACACTTATCTAGCAAACATATGTCCTTGAAAATTGGCAATAGGAAGCTTTCCTGAACTGTGTCAAATACAGAGTGTCTCTGCTCTCTGAACCTGCCAGGCACTCAGACTCTGCTTCTCTCATAGAGGTTCTTGTTACCTTCTGTGTATGATTATCTGGATGTTGTAATCTCCAGAATGGATTTGAGAAATGGGCTTGAGTTCCACTGTGTGGCCCACCTCTTAATATTTTTATGACATAGGGGCCTTTTCTTGGATTCCTCATCAGTAAAATGGACATGATGGCATCTGTCACACCTTATTGTTGTTGGGAGGGAAAGGGATACCAAGCTGAGGGTCTAGGCCACTGCCTGCCGTGTGACTGGATTAGCATTAGCTCCAGGCCTTCCTTCCCTTACCAGTGCATTGGGTCTGATTTATCTATATCCCCTTGTTATTCCTAGCAGTTACTCTTGCCTAATCTCAGTCTTTTTAAAACTTTAATATATATACTAAAATATTCCTACTTCACAAGAACTCTATTTGTAATGTATGCGAAGATGGTTATAGCTTTCTTGTCACTAGAGGAGAGAGGACAAAGTTTAGAAAATTTATTGTATATTCAACTTTTAGGTAATAATTCTTTTTCTCTAATTCTGAGGCTTCTCTCAAGGACACTAAAAGATGAATGAATGAATTTTTTTGCTTCAAGCTAAAGGGACATCCATGTTATTTGAAAATATTCACATGTAAATTTCAGAACACATGTAACTATTTTCAGCGTGACTTTTCCTGGATTATATTTTATGAATTCACTCAATCAATATTTTCAAAAGTCAACTATGTGTCAGATACTACTCTAACTACTGGAAATTTACAAGGAGCAAGCATAAAAATTTCGTGTATTCACAGCCTTTACCAACTAGTCAGAGAAACAATAAAAAAATTTCCTGAGATAATATTAGCTAGTAATTAATATGTGCAGAAAATGAAAGAGGACAAAGGTATAGAGAATGACTTGAGGGGGAGTCACTATATGCAGCACAACCAGGGAAGACGTGTCATAGAAGGTAATAGTTAAGATATAACTGATGGGAGGGAGGAAGTTATGAAAAAAATCTGAGGAGGAAGATTGCTGACTGAGAAAAGAGCAGGTGTAAAATCCCTAAGGAATAAAGATGTCTTTATTGGGCACAGAGTGTACTTTATAATTTCCTGTGATAATAGGGTAGCAACTTAGGTTAAACTGAACTCTTAAATCTGTAAGTGAACTCTTGTATTCTGATGACCTCTGCTTAAAAAGAAAGTCCTAGAAAAATTGAACTTTGAAAAAACTTCAGATGTTAATCAGACAGAAGCTTCCAAAATAAATTTGGCATTAATTTACATCTTCATAAAATGGTTTTCTGAGCAAATAGAGAATTGAAAGTTATAATTTTGGCTCTCAAGAATCATACTCTTTTGGCCATTACCCCTATCTTTTTGGTTATCTTTGCTAAATAACAAATTACCCCCAAACTTCATGATTTAAAACCATACTTTTATTTGCTCATGATTTTGTGAGTTGAGAATAGAATGCTTTCTCCTAGTATCACCCAAGGTCATGTGCTTGTCATCAGATGTACACAGAGCTGCAGTCATCAAGGCTCACCTGGGCTGGGCATGCTCACTCTCATGGTTGGCACTTGATCTTGATGTTGTCTACTGGGAACATGTCAAGCAGAGCACCTAAACCTGGCCTCTTGAGCGTGGTTTTGGTTTCCTCACAGCCTCTAGGCCTAAGGATGGTTGAACTTCTTACAGTTGTAAACAAAAGTGTTGCACTGGTGAAGATACAAGCTGCCCTGGATTTCAACACCAAGCCAATTCTGCAGCCTTTTACTGATGATATGCAAATTTCTAAGGTTAGTAAAATTCAGGAAGAGGGGTAAAGTGGCCACTTCTTGATGAAAAGACTGTAAAATATTTGTGGACAATTTAAAACTGCCAACTATCCTCTGTATAATAGAAGTGCACAGAATATTTGAGAGACAACATGGAAGTTTCAGATCTTCACTGGAAGCTCTGTCAATAAAATATCATTTGAGTCAATGTGGAGCTCCAAACTCAATGGGGTTGTGACACATATCATAGTGCCTGAGACAGTTTGCATTTTTCCACATTGACCATAACAATATTTCTTGTCCTATGTGCTCTTTACAAATCATGCCACCACTTCAACCAAGAAATAAAATCCCTTTCTCCTGGTCTCGAGATCAGATGGGTTTTTACGGTGACCTTGACAAACTGAGTGCACCAAAGAGACACCGCTGTTTCAACCAAGGCAATATGGCTTCTGCCACAGGAATGCTCACCTTTGGAACCCAGGCACCATGTGGTAAGGGCAGCAGAGACCAGCTGTCTTCTGCCAAGCCCTTCTCCAATGAAGCCTCATAAACAAATTAACATCCTTGCTAGTTTAAGCCATTATGTTTTGAAGTGGTTTGTTATACAGCAATAGAAAACCAGAATAAGGTGCTATTGTCTAAACTGCTAGGCAGTGTTACATTTAAAACAGAAAGAAAAAAATAAAGAAAAAAATGAACATCTCATTTTCAAGTTAATCATTGTACTCAATAAAAAGGCAGAAAATGCACATCAAGTATTTCTTGAAATTGACAGAGTAAAGGCAGGTTGGAGTGTTCTCCAGGTCCGTCTCAATTATTAAGGAAACTTGTAGTTTTGTAGATCTATGACACCCACAACAGCAGCATACATCAGTTAATCAGAAACATGATGCTATCCATCAGAGTAGCTTGAGATAAAGTTCTTTTCTCTGAGGAAGTGTATGCATAAGATGCAGTTACAGATAATCGTTCATAAATCTGATAAAACACGAAGTTTCTATTGTGTTTGAGGCACCGTTCTAGGTGCTGGGAAGTGGTGAACATTAATCCCCTGTGGAATTTATATTCTAGGAAATAAGTGGAAACAAACAATGAATAAATGCTTAAATAAAATATATAAAACATCAGTTGGATACAAATGGAGGAAAATACCAGAGGCAGCCACAAGGAGCAAGGCAAAGAAGATCACACCGTGCGGGCAGGAAGAGTCTCTCTGAGGTGATGAGCTTTAAACCCAAATCTGGAAGAAAGGAGGGAACCAGCAAAGAAGTTTTCTGGGAAAAGGATGTTCCAGAGCAGAGGGATCAGGAAGTGCAGAGGCCTAGAAGCAATAATATGATAGAATATTCCAGACAAAGCAAGAAGTCCAGTTGGTGCTGAAGCAAAGAGAATAGCAGAAAATAAAGACAGCAGGGCAGGATCCAGAGCCTTCCGAGCAGTTATAACAACTTAGAGTTTTATTCTGCGTGAGAAATGAATGTTTTGGAGAGATTTGAGGAAAGGTATAATATGATACAACTTAGATTTAAAAGGATTCTTTTGGCTGCTGGAATGAGTATCCATACATTTAATATATTGTATTATATATTAACAGTTCATTCATATCCTAGTATTAATTAATATACAGTATTTTGAATATTAAATCAAGTTAAAGAGTAGAATAATCAGACAGATGAAGATAGTGGCCTGGGACACAGATGGTACTGGTGGAGTGGTAAGAAGAGATTAAGTCAGTATACATTTTCATGGTAGAAGAACAATAAGATTTAGTGATGGATTGGATACATTGTGGGCTGTGAGAGAAAGAAAGAAGTCAAGGATGACTCAAGATCTTTTAGGTTGTTCTATTGGAAGAATGAAGCTACCATTTATTTAGTTGGTGTATAGTGAGGGAGAAGATGTTTTGGTAGGAAGGTCAAGAATGCCAGGTTCATGTTTCTTTTCACATGTCTACTGGACATCCAATTAACTAAGTTATCACACTCCAGAGTTACTAGAAATATTATCAATGATCAAAAGGGGACTTTTTCAGTGTTTAGATGATATATCAGATGAGAAAATTTTATCCAGGAGTCTGATACTTTTCATGGGGACTTACATGAACAATCATAAAGGGCAGCCTGATAGTAATCCTGATCCTTATTTTCGCAGACTAAATATACCTGGGAAAATAATAGCTTATCCCTATGAAGGATTAATAGATAATAAAACCTACTTATGTGTAATGATTTATTCTTTGAATTGATAACTTCAGAGCATACCCTATTTACAAAATTACACTATAACGTCTTTGCCTGAATATATTCCCGACTTATATTAAAGTACTGTTACTTCAGTTATTAGGAGAAAATTATGCTTGAGTATGTTTTGTTCCTCTGCCTAACCCTCTAATAAAGTGTTTTTCTTGATAAATGCTGTTATCACCCAAAAGGGACATGCCTTGACAGAAAGAAAGAAAGTAGAAATTGCAGGTTATTGTAGTAAGCCAATGGCTTTGCTTATTTGGATATAGATGAATCAGAATCACCATCAGTTGAGCCTGATGCTTAGATCACTTTCAACTTGCACACATAAGTGCAAGTGTTCTCAGTTACATTTCTTTTCTATATTCAACAGTGCAAATTAAATCAGATTACCTCATGTCAATTATCTAAGTACCCAACGTACTAAAGTACTAAAGTTAACAGTCCTTTTATGGTAGAAATTCAGCCTAGGAGTTTTGCATCATCCATCATTCATAAAGAAACTGTCAGAAAATTTAACAGATGGGAATTGTCAAAGACCAGCCTCCTGTCTGCCTTCTAGGTAGTGAATAAAGTGGAAATTTACAAAATTACATTGTATTGTCTTTGCCTGGATACATTTCCAACTTACATTAAAGTACTGTTATTTTGGTTATTAGGAGAAAATTATGCTTGAATAATGATAACCTTTTAAGACTTAGCAACTAAAAGACAAAAATTATTTCAAGAATATTTTCTGCTAATATGTATTATCCTACTTTTTTTGTTGTGCTTGGAAAGTTTTTCAGATTATGGGTTGCCAGACCTCAGTCCTGGTGGTTGGGAGAAGTGCACACAGACAAATCAAACTCATCATTAAGATTTAACACCCTGCTAGAGAGACTGAGATTCACCTATTCACCTTTCCCTTTCCATTTAGCCCTAGTAGAACTCAAGAGGGCAATGAATTAAATTTATTCCAGGCAGCCTGGGGTTTCAGCTACTGTGCATGACAGTCTAGTATTGGAGACAGTTATAAAAGAATATGCCAGCCTGAAGCTGCCCTCCAACCACACAGGAAGGTGAAGAAAAGTTAAAAATACATAAATTTCAAGGCAGCAAGTTCATGATGATATGACTAAAAAGTTTAAGGTTAAAATTTTAATTAGTATACACTTATCTGGATGTTTCTAACTTGTGAACTTGCAAAAATATTTGACATTTTGCTGCGCTGAGTTTAAAAGGAATATGCTGATAGAAGTTAGTAAGTATCTATGTTTATTTTGCCATGCGTAAGTCACAAAGTTATGGTACAATGTTATTTCATTATGGCATAGCTTCTTACAAAAGATGCCACAGCATTATAATAAAAGCCACCAGATGTCACTGTTACAGATTATATTCAAGTATATGCTAATCTGAAAATATGTGAACTTTCTATTACTTGGTTTGCAAAATTTCTGAGCTAAATTTTATCACCATGGAACTTACAATTAGGCTTTCTTAACTCCTGGGGATTTTCTTCCCATGGTTCTTAATTGCTCTATAATTCTTTTTTGCAATGGGTCTAAATTTAACCAGAGACCAAGAAAGATTTTTCCCACAAGGAAGATTTAATATTCTCGTGTTGTTGGAAGTTTTCTTTTGAAAGACTTTACATACAAATAGGACAACTTTTAACTTTGTTAGAAAGGTCTAAAGGTGAATTGGTGTGAATGTAGACCAATAATTCCCTAATCCTGTGATTCTCTGATTTCAGCAGAATCAAATATTCAGTGAGTCTGGTGATCTTTCTGCCCTTTAGTCTCTATTTAGGAGACTTCCTTAGGACATGTGGTGGGGAAGACAACTGGTTTGACACCTAACTGGGTGTGAATTCTACACCCCACTACATTCACTGTTACCTGGCTGAGATATGGGATGAGTTAATATAATTACACAAAATTGTATGCATTTTGTCTTATATATAGGCTATGAGTTCCTACAAACAGCAACCTTGTATAGATAATATTTTAACCTATTTAGTCTAAGCAGGGGGAAAAAAGGATTTAAGAATGAGAAATTTCTGCATATAGAGCACATAAATGAGAAAGATTTTGGAGCATACTAGGGTTAGGACACAGGGCAACTTACACCCTATAGGGGATAACTTACACCATCTACAAACTCAGCTTATCTAATGATGTGACCATGATACATATTGAACCAGGTTGACGTATTAGAATAAAGATCTCACAGGATTTCTAATACAGTGCCATTTTAAGAAACTGATTTTTAATTTTTTATAAAAGCTGAATTTATGTTGCTATGTTGCTATAGATTGGCAAAATCTGTGTAGGAAAGGGAAGAAAAAATTCAGGAAAGTTTTGAGAAGTGAGAATGTCCCTACAAGACACAGGAACAAGTAGGAACAGCCATGAAACCTGTTGGGTGTGCTTACACCGGTGTGGAATGTTGTTCAACATATGGAGAGCTTGGCCTTTTTGCTGTCAGCCCAGGGCAAGGGATGAATTATCCAGGTAAAATCAAGTTCTTCCTGCAATAGATACAAAATATTTTCCCAATGAAATGTTTAATATTCTAGGCAAAAAGATTTTGTATGAAGAACTGTGAAACTAGCCTAACATTGCTAAATAAAATTTTTATGACTTGTGTTTTGTAAACAAAAACCAGAAGAAGATTGACATAGGATTATCTTAGAATGATTATCATGACAGATGTCTGTAAAAATGTCCCATTCATATCTCTTCTGTTTGAAGAAATAAAGGCAGTAAGGAAACAATCTACCATCCAGAGCTTTCTATCTTTTGCCTTTCTGCAAAGCCTTCCAGTTTCAAACTTATTGTGAGGAACACTTCCAAATGGTGATTAAAAACTTTAGTCATAAGGAAGTGAACTAGATCCAAACGGTTGGCCTATTTGGAAAGGCTTAATGAATGTTTCTATTTCTTTAGACTTCCCATCCTTTCACTGGAGAGAGAGAAGATGAGGAGAATAGTTCTATTCAATGTGATACAGGAAAAATACCTCTGATCTCCACTTGCATTTTCCAATGTTTCTCTGTGGCTGCTATTGTTATGTTCAGGGACTAGTCTCTGTGACACTGTGCCAAATTATGGGAATTTGTCAAAACAGAACACCTTACATGCTCAGAACTTAAAATGCAATACTTTCTAGGCTAACATCTGCCTTAAACTTTTGCTTATGACATAAGGCTGCATGCAGAGTACAAAGACTCAAGCAACCTTATCACTTCATAGCCAACTTCTTCCCATTTTTGTCTGCCCAAGAAATAATAGAGATGGAGCTTCAAGTTCTAGTTATTAGCTTACTTGATATAGAGCACAGTCAAATGTGAGCCTGATAATCCAATCATACTTGTTTTATGACTTTTGGATGTCTTTGCTGGGCTGTTCATTATTCCCTAAGTCATAATACTAGTGCTGACCCATCAGAGACCTTCAAACACAGCTCACCTCCACCTTCAGATCCTACTCAGAGCCTTTAAGCTTGCATCTGTCTATAAGTAACACACACACACACACACACACACACACACACACACACACACGAAGAATAAAGAAAAGGGAAAAATTTTAAAGATGTTATTCAGAAAGTGAGAATTAATATTGAGAATATTTTGTTGCACATATTTTCAGGTATATCAGGTGCTACAAATTGGTTGGTTTCGTGGAATCTAGATTTTTCCATTTAATTCCTTTTGTAATGGGATTTCAGTAAAGGCAAGATTCAGAAATTTTTATTTATTATATAATTTATAATTATCATCCTTTACTTATTTCTCCCAAAGTTTATGATTACATCATAATTGTCTCAAAATATCTTAAAAAGTCCCTCACATAAGACCTTCACTGTAAATATCTAGTTCCTTTGTGTTTTACTAATGCATTCAGTAGGTTATTCTGTGGACCAGTCCTTGCTCATAAGTCATGTCAGCAGCTATGGGAGACAGGTTTTCTTATCTAGTTGTCTGTTTTTAAAGTCTTATTTTGCTTCTAGGATTGGGTTAAACTACATGGTGTTAGGAATTCCAAGTTGAAGGAACTGTTGCATAGCACAGGTTCGGAGTTTATTGCTACCTATGCTTTGCATTGAGGGCACCAGTTGACTAGGGGAAGCTGATGGAGATTTTTTGGCAGGAAAAGATTAGTGGCCCCCTCTAAGACCACTCACTAGATTAGGCCTCTTAGAAAAATGAGGAAGACCATGCCTATATTTTTCAGGAAGTAACATGTTTATAAGATCAATAAATAAATAATAGGACACCAGGCAAGAAAGAAAAGGTCAACTGGGGATGTGACTCAGTGGTTAAACGCCCTTGGGTTCAATCCACAGTACCAAACCAAACCAAGTAAAACAAAAACTAACACACTGAAAACCACTAGTGTCCAGTTCCAAACTGTTGGAACAAATTTAAGACAACCACTAACCTCTTAGGAAAAGAAACTCTCAGTATTTACAATGGAGGAAGAGCAGCTAACTCTAGAATCCTGATGTTTGTTCCTTGAGATTCACCTTTCCTTCAGGAATTCCTAACTAATTTCTTTTCCCCACTAATTACGATGGTCACTCACAGAGATGGGGGATTACTGGCTATAGCAACCCTTTAATTCCTCACAGCACAATCATTCAAATATGAAATTACTCAAGGCTAAAAAAAAATTCAATGGTGAGATTAAATGGCATAATATGATCTTCATCATATAAATTACCCAAATTCAGTTTTAAGATCCCTTGAGCTGTGCTAATACAGTAGCTATCAACCACAAGTGACTATTTTTTTTTTTTTTTTGCAGTGGGATTGGGATTACCTACAATCCCAGTAGGTACCTGGGATTGATCCCAGGGTACCTAACCATTGTGCCACATTTCCAGATCCTCTTTTTTTTTTTTTTAAGTTTTGAGACAAGATCTCACAGACAAGATCTCACAGAGTTGCTTAAAGCCTTGCTAAGTTTCCGAGGCTGCCTTTGAACTCACAATCCTCCTGCCTCTGCCTCCTGAGCCGCTGGGATTATAGGTATGCACCAGTGCATCTGGCACAGGTGATTATGAAGTACTTGAACTATGCAGAGCACAAATTGAGATGCCCTGAAAGTATAAAATACACACTGGATTTCAAAGACTTTATAAAAAAACAGAATATAAAATATCTCATTAATAATTTGATACTGATTACTCATTAAAATAATATTTTTGATTTATTAGGTTAAATAAGATATACTACAAAACTATTGTCATTAGTTTATTTTTACTTCAATTTTGAAGTGGCTATTCAAAATTTTTAAATTACATATTTTTTATTATATATGTATTGGTTCACTCCCTAAAACAATTCTCTGGCAATGATCCTACCTTGTTGCCAGTCTGCCACCAATTTTTTAGGAATATATTGTTTTAGATTAGAGTTTTTTTTTTTTTTTTTTTTTTTTGAGCAAACCCAAATTTATATTCCTGTTCTCCACTTACTAGCTAAGTGACTTTGGAAGTATTACCTAAACTCTCTGCCTTGATTTCCCAAGCTACAAAATGGGAATAATAAACTAGTGCCCACCTACATTGATTACTGTGAAGATCAAATGAAGCTATAAATTTCTTATTTGCCTCACATATAAGAATCATTCGGGGGCTGGGGATGTGGCTCAAGCGGTAGCTCGCTCGCCTGGCATGCGTGCGGCCCGGGTTCGATCCTCAGCACCACATACAAACAAGGATGTTGTGTCTGCCGAGAACTGAAAAATAAATATTAAAAAAAAATTCTCTCTCTCTCTCTCTCTCTCTCTCTCTCTCTCTCCCCCCCCCCACTTTCTTTAAAAAAAAAAAAAAAGAATCATTCGAGCAGGCTTGGTGGCTCATGCTTGCAATCCCAGCGGCTCAGGAGGCCGAGACAGGAGGATTGCAAGTTTGAGGCTACTGTCAAGCAACTTAGCAAGACTCTAAGCAACCCATTGAGACCCTGTCTCAAAATAAAAAATAAAAAGGGCTGGGATGTGCCTCAGTGGTTAAATTTCCTTATGTTCACTATCTGGAACAAAAAAAGAAAGAAAAGAAAAAAGAACTTCAGTCATAATTGCTATTCAGGAACTCTCAATATTCTTACACTCATCTTGTCTAGGCGTTAATGTAAAACCTTAAGCACTCCCAGTATTATTCCCTCATCTGACTACACTGTACAATATTTTTGCTGGATGACTGACACCAGAATGATTTTTCAAAAGAGAATAAACGTAATCAATCACATAAAAAGAAAAGGGAGATTAATAGAATAGAGGAGAGGAAAGACACCAGAGATGGCGGGGGCGGGGGGGGGGGGAGAGGAGTACTGGGGAGGGATATAATGCCAAATTATATTGTTATATTTTGTGCATGTACTAATATGTAATAATAAATACCACCATTATGTACAACCATAATGCATCAGTAAAAATGTGGAGAAAAAATAAATTTTAAAAAACCTAATCATGAGGTTGTAGCCTAGTTACAGACCTTAGCTGGGATATCAATATTCATATTAGAAATACACACAGGTAGATATTAAACAATTGGTTCATTATATAAATCTAGCAAGATAAATAATTTGGTACTGAAGAGGGAATTGGACTTGAAATGCAATCAACTCATGAATGGATATTTCATTGAATAACCTGTTTTGTTTTTTAATAAGATTGTCTTATAGAGTCCAGCACTCAAAATCTGAATCACGGAGATAAGGTTAACAGAAAATATCATTTTACTCTTTTAAAAACTAAACCCTAGTGGTTCTGCATTTAGAATGCTGCATGGAATCTTATTAGCAAAGCCTAAAACAAGCATAATAAAAAGAACATAAAACTCATAGCAACTAAAATACTCAAGAAGAGAAAAATGTTACTGAGTAACAATAGAAGAGGAAAAATCTAAGTATGGGGACATAAAATCTATGAGAATGAAAATTAAGGCTCTAAAGGTCAGATTTGAGGACATCATCTTATTTGTTAAAGGTCTTCATTCTGTAAATTGTAGGCAAGTTTAGAAAATTTTGAAAGGCAATTTAATGCATATTAATTATTCATGAGGTGTTGTGTTTAAACTAATAGATGGATGCTGAAGCTATAACAGGATTTTCTTTTTAAAGGAAAGCAGAGATCCTTTAGCAATTAGGTCAAGAAGGGTTCAGTACCCTCCACCTTAAACATGCTTTTGTGTCATTACTAATGTTACAAAGGCTCTTGTCTTGGATATCTACAAAAACTTCCTAGTTAACTATAATAGAAAAGACAAAATGCCAGAATTTAGATCTTAAATGAGATCTTAAGGAGCCACTTGGCTGCACAAATAGAGAAGAAATGCACTGCAGCAACAGACATGGGCAGACACAGGCTGGCAGAGGCTTCCAGGTGGGAGGTTCTAGGGTTGTTGCACTGCTCCCTGAAGGCAGGAGGAGCCCCACAGCAATACATCCAGAAGACTGCTTAGAATCCATGTCAGAGGGCCAGTGGTGATGGACAGGGGCATCCTAACAACTTGCCCAATGGTCAGAACTGTATTCTGGTTTCTTAATGGTGCAGAAGAGAAAAGACTAGTGAGAATAAGGCAAACATCCATCCTAAGTGGGTTTGACTTTAGGATTGTGGTTCCTGGCTGGAACTAGATGCTAGCACAAACTCAGCCTCTCTGAAGGTATGAATTGGTACTATATTCCCAGGTATTTGGCCAGAATTCCTACAATGAAGGTGATATAAGAAAGAAAGTGAATCTATATTCAACTCTAAGTCTTTCAGTTACTAGCTCTGTGACCCAGAAAGTTATATAACCTTGACCTATTTGTGAAAAATCAACATACTATACAAAGTCGTAGGAATACTGTGAAGATCACAGAAGTGAATGTATCTAAAATGCTAAAATGCTTTCATTGCACTTAGAACATCATAGAACCAGACCAGCAACCAAGTTCCTGCACTTCACATGCTGTTCCTTAGCAAACCAACAAAATACCCTTTGTCTATAGCTAATGAACAGATTTTTTTAAAAAAAAAAAAAAAAAGGAGAGAGAGAGAATCTTTTTTGTAGATGGACACAACACAACGCCTTTAATTTTTTTTTAATGTGGTGCTGAAAATCGAACCTGCATCCCTCCCGTGCTAGGCGAGCGCTCTACCGCTGAGCCACAATCCCAGCCCAAATGAACAGTTTTAATAATTCATCCTCATCTTGCTCTCAGAAACTCTGGATTCTAGATTCCTCTATTGAAAAGTCAGCTGCTGGCTTCTAGAATCTGGACTTCCATGGTTTTCTTTCCAGTTCTCTGTTCACAAACGCAACTTCAGATCCTTCTGTTTTCGTTTAGGCTTTATATTTTGTTGTAGAGTTCAATGCTTTTTTTTTATTTTCCTCCTTTTCCCACTCTGCATATTCTTCCTAAGCAATCTCATATACTCCTTCTCATGGCTTCATTTATCACAGATATCTCCAGTCCCTGTATTTCTTGTCTGTTCTAGAAGCAGCTCAGGTCTGTTATTCCCAAACCAACCACAACACCACCACTTCTCCTGTATTCTCCTTACATCAGGGAATGTGCGGCACCTCTGTTCAAGCAGTTCCTCCATCTATGAATCTAGAAGTCTTCTCTGATCCCTCCTCCCCTTTAATCATCACATTAGTGATATTAAATTATTACAATACTGATTTCTAAATAGCTCATTTATCTTTACTTATACACTATATAAGTTTAAGTATAATTTATATAATTTATAATTTCTTAAATAATTTAAGAAAGCTACACTACAGGGCTTTTTTAAAAACTCTTCTCAATTAGATTATTGCCAATCTCCACCAATATTTCTGCCATCTTTTCCCATTTTCTTCTTATTATATTGATTATTCTAAAATTTTACCTCTACTCACAACATTAAAATGGTCTCATTGCTCTTAGGAAAGTTTCAAACTCCTTAACACCTAATTGCAAGCCCCTGATTCTATTTTAGCTTCATCCCTGGACCTGCAGCCCTTTCATCTGGTCTAAGCAAACAAAGTTTTCTTTTAAGAATTAGGACCTTGGGCAGGGGATGTGGCTCAAGCGGTAGCGCACTCGCCTGGCATGCGTGTGGCCCAGGTTCGATCCTCAGCACCACATACAAACAAAGATGTTGTGTCCGCCGAAAACTAAAAAATAAATATTAAAAAAAAAATCTCTCTCTCTTAAAAAAAAAAAAAAAAAGAATTAGGACCTTGGGCTGGGGCTGTAACTCAGTGGTAGAGTGCCTGCCTCACATGTGCAAGGCACTGGGTTCGATCCTCAGCAGCACATTAAAAAAAAAAAAAAAGATATTGTGTCGGTTTATAAATTTTTTTAAAAAAGGAATTAGGATCTTTCAGTCCTTCCATCTTTCCCAGAGACCACTGTTATGCTGCCTGCATGGAACATTTACTTCATTCTTCCCTGCCTCCAAAATTTCATAACTCCTTTTCATGAGCCTTTGCTGAAGAGATCCCCTTTCCTGGGTACTCACCATTGTCACTGTGAAGGCTGAGTAAAACATTCACACCTCCAGCTGCACTGAATCACAATCGCTGCTCCCTCATCTACTTCTCAACTCCATGCATTCCTACTCTCCAGGGACAGACATGGTCTGCCTCATTCACTTCTTATTTTTTTTTAATTTTATTTTTTTCATCTTTCATACATTTGATTCAAGTGAGTTATGCACTTCCATTTTTACCCCAAATACAAATTGCAGAATCACATCAGTTACACATTCACAATGTTTACATAATGCCATATTAGTTCTAATGACACGGCCCAATACACTGCCTAGCACTTAGATAAATGAATAAAATGGTGTCAATTAAACCAAAGAGAGAAAAAAAAACTAGTTAATAAACCTCATCAACAAGAAGGCAAGAGTGTTATTAGTTTATTGCATTATGTGATGCATTTATTGATTATATGATGCCTATAAGCATCAGAAAGTCCTAGGTTGGTTTCAGTTAAAAATCTTTTTTCTCTGCTTCCATTCCTGCCTAACAAACAGTGGGACCTTTAGTCTAAAGCATATGCCCAGGGAATTCTCTAGGAAGTAGGGCTACTGTTATTCATCTGCCTTTCAGATCAATAATTCTAAACATTTCCAAGAGTTGGAAAGATGGATCCTCAACACTCATCCTGATTAGAAAGAAAACACATGTTCCTAAGTTTTTGGATCTACAATATTGCACTCCTGAATGTCTTGAATGTTTGACCCAGTACCAGGCACAGGACAGTAAACATTTGTTTAAATAGTGATTTTAAGCTCAGATTCAAACTCCTTTTTATTATAAAATTTTAAAAAAGCTATTTCTTATTTTCCTTTTTTCACAAAACTACAAATACAATTTCTCATCAAACTTCATATCTTATTACTAAAGTTCTCAGGCACTTTGATAGCAAATTTTTTGGAAACATTTTAAGGATGTCAATGTGTATGTAAATTTAAGATATTAAAGTTTTAAACTTACGGCGTTAGATTTGTGGGGAAATGATGAAAGATTACTATCCATTGTTAGATCTATTTTTTTTCTTCTGAAGTCAGTAAACATATACCAAAATTTGCCACCAGTGAACAGTATTAATCAACATATACATAGAGGACATTCCTGAACCTTTATAATATTGGGAGAATGTGTGTCCCTGTAAAAAAGAAAAGTTATAATGGGGTAATTATGCATAAAAGCTAGTTCTACATTTAAAGCAGCAATTTGATTGCCAATAATTGTACTCGTCTATACAAATAGAAAGTAAAATATTAGAGGGGAGTGGAGGGGAGGGGAGGTAGTGGGCCAGCGGGACAGTCCCCCTCCACGTTGTCGCGGGTGGGGCCTGGGCGCTCACTTGCAGCCCTTGGGCACCTTGGGGACACTGGGCTTGGCTGCCTTCTTCAACTTTTGCTCCCAGCCGCTGCCTTCTTGGCCTTGCTGCTGCTGCTGCTGCTACCCTTGTCCTCAGCGGCAGCGGCCTTAGGGGGCGAGAGCTTGTTGGCTGCTGCGCCTTTGGTCAGTCAGGGGTCCTAGTGGCGCTGCGCTGCCGGCTTCTTGGGTTTGTACATGGCAGGCGCTGGCAAGGGGCACACCATTAGCTGGCTGCCAGCTTTTGGCGATGGAGCTTGAAGGAGCCAGTGGCACCGGTGCCCTTGACCTGCAGCAGGAAGTCCTTCTGCACCTTCGTGCACCAAGTACTTGAGGAGGACTTCAGCTTTGATTATCCAACTGTGGTCCTACGTACTGGAGCTTGTTTGAAATGCAGACTGGTGGTGTACCTGAACCTGTGGGAAGAACCAGACAAGATATGTGGCTCTCAGACTTGAGGATATTACCAGGATTGCTGGACTAGTACAAAGTTTCTGATTCAGTAGTCTGGGTGGGAGCCTGAGAATTTTAATTTTAACAAGTTATCTCATGCTGCTGATGCTGCTGGTACAGGGACCATACTTGGAGAACCATTATACTAGAGTGTCCTCACTGTACATTTTTCTCCCCTTTCCAAATTTCTTACTCATTCAAATAGCTTTTTAAAAACAGATTATCATATTCTTTATCTTGGTTAAAGGGGGGAAAAGCATTTTTTTTGCAATGACCACACAAAGATTGCTTTTCAGCATCTAATTTCAGAGCAAAAAAATCTCTTTAAACCTTAGTTTTAAGTCTTATCTATGGGTGTCTCTTTCTCTTCTTTCTGTAAGTATTCTTTTTAATATTTAAAAATTCTTTTAATGTAGATAACATGTTCTTATGGTTCAAAAGTTAAAATGACACAGACATGCTTGGGAAAATCTGATTTCCAACTGCTTTGCCCCTCCCCCCTTCACCCCTCTGTCTTAGATAACCACCTTTAATTTATTTCCCATAGATGTCAATTGTTTCCTTTTATAGTAGGAGAAATGCCAGTGTACTCTATTCTTTTTATATAAAATGTGGTATACTATGTAAAAAAAAAAAGAAAGTAAAATATTAAAAATTTTTGACCTTCAAGAAAGATTTTTAAAAACACTATCATAAGTTATTCATATAGCTTTGTTTTACAAAAGCTCTCACATTCATTACCTCATTTAAAATGGACATACTTCCTTGTTAACCAAAATTGAACCACTATATTATTTAAAAGTTTTTGTTTTTAAGGAAAAGTCTGTAGGTAGTGTGAGGGGAAAATTAGCTGTGTGAAATATGGAGCTCAAATTTTCAAAGAAATATGTAATTAAAACGGGTAAGATTAAAAAACACTTTCCATCACAGTGTTCATATGCCATATGTTAAGAAGTTCCCTCTATGGAAACACTTAGGTTTTAAAAGAATTGTCTATCTTTTTAAACCTGTCTTAACGTTTTATTTAACAAACAAACCAAAAGCTATCTGATGCTTGAATTAAAGGTCAATGAAACAGTGCAGGCCCAAGGGTCAAGCACAAAGAAGTCATAGTGAAGTCGAACGTCACAGGTCTCTGAGTCTAGCTTGCCCGTACATAACCATAGTTAGCATGCTCTTTCTACACAGTTGGTAGCAATCAGATACATATTTAATGTGGTTTCATTATATCCTATAAATGCTGGCAATAGAATAATCTCCCCAGGGTATTTGGTGAATAATAGAAAAGAGAAAATGATGAGCACATTTAGCACATGCACCCACAACCTCATGATAAAAGGCAGCATTTCCCCATACAGCACCTGTTGTCATAGCTGGTTTAATTACTTTTCATTGTAGTCAGCAGCCTGAAATATTTATCATGGAGCCTATAATTTTCCAAATCCAAAACTGACATCTACTCAAGTGACTGCAGGAACCAAAATCTTCCTAACCCCTCCTACTTCTGTGCTTTATTCACAACATCAAAGTGCTAAACAAAATGTCTTTCAGGGAACCTTCATTTGGCTAAGTGACTCGGTGCGTTAGAAGATTATAGGCCGTTCACACACCAGTCAAAGGCACTGCATCCCATTGAATCTCGACTGAAAGAGGGATAGAAATAATTTCACTCTTAAAATATTATAACATTCAATGGGCTAAAATAAAAAACACAAGTGAATTTAAAAGTTTGTAGACAATTGAAAATTAAGAATTTTTCAATCAACATTTCTAGAAATTATTCTCTCGACTTAATATAAAATTCAGTTTGATTTTCACACCTCTTTCTACATGAAGTATTGGTGATAAATCCCACACTTTGGCTGTGATTCCCTTCTTCTTCTTTTAAATATTCTAAATTTATTTATTAACAGATTAATTTGTTATAATTAACAAATAATTTAGATAAGTTCTTCTGATAGTGAATGAAATATGTTGTGCTGTTGGATAAAACTTGGTTGTTTCTTTGAATAAAGTTCCAAGACAACTCTTTTAAATTTATTTACTTAATAAAATATATTTACATATCATTATATTATACTGTTGTAATGCTGTATCAATATTAACTCATTTAATCCTCGAAACAATCCCATGACATTATAACTATAATTTTATCTATCGTACAGTTGGAGAAATTGAGATACAGAAAGACTGAGTAATTTGCTCCTGGCCACTAAAGCTAGTTAGTAACAGATCTAGGACCCAAACCCAGGTGTTTCAGTTCCACAATCTTTGTTCTTAAACTATATACACTAAAAGCCAATCTAATATCATAGGAAGGTCCTTTTTAATGGAAAAAATAATTTCATATAAACCTTATTAATTCAGATTATGAGTAGATCATTTTATATTATTAGAGAATATTTGATATTACAACCCAGTGAATACTTATACCCACATGCTGACACAAACATAACAACACAAAAAGTTTTGTAAGTTAACACTACCCTTACTACATTATGTACATCCAAGCATATTCTATTTTGGGCTTTTTTATAACAATTTTTTTAAAAAATTTAACTTTTATTTGTTTTTATGTGGTGCTGAGGATCAAACCCAGGGCTTCAACCATGCTAGGCAAGCACTTTACCTCTGAACTACCACCCCAGCCCCTGTATTTTGGGTTGTAAATGCTGTTTATGACCAAGTAATTAGCTTTCTCTAGCACAGTGGTTCTTACACCAGCCAGCCATCAAAATCACCTGAAGATGTTCAAACTAAGAACTATTTAGAGCCTCACTCCAAATAATTAAACTAGAATCTCTGAAGAGCAGCATTTTTCAGTCTCTCCAGGTGACACCAACATGTCTCACAGTTGAGAATTTCTGCCCATTTGAGTCAACACACAGTGTGTGTAACACATTCAGTTAGATAAAACAAGAAGATTCACTGTCTTTAGGTGACTTTTGGGGGATTATTTGACATTAGAATATCACTTTTGTATGCTATAAATGCCTTTTAAATTCTGGAAGAGGTGTTAAAACATTTTTTATGAAAGTAGTTCACTCTTTCATATTATTTATACTGTTAATGGGCTTAACATATCCTTTCTCAAACAAAAACTTACTATTACAAACTTATCAAAAATTTGGAGTTTCAGCAATCAACTGCCTTGCAGCTGCCAAATTTCACCTGTAACAAATTGGTTAGAAAATAAGATGAGTGTGATGCGAGGCATCAAAAAGTAATGTCGCTGAAATGGGTCATTTCACAGGCTTATGTAGAAAGAAACTAAAGACTAAAAAATATGAGTCAGATATTTGCCAGAGATGCCAATGAGATTTTTTTTTGAAATTTCCTATCACTGATGCTTTTTATCCCTGTGGCTTTAGGACAAAAATTTCCATGGTGAAAATTCGTGACACACTTGCGAAAGGCCATCTCACATATATATTCCCCAGATGTGTGTGTGTGTGTATTCTGAATTATAAGTTACAAGGAACACTGCCCCAAACGTGAATATACTTGAAGAAGAAAAAGAAAATGCATGCACACACCACACGCACTCACATACACACGCACACTACGTGTGAGGTTTGTGAGAACAGGATGAGGTTCACTAAAGCCACCAGAGTCTGTACTGAGGCAACAAGACAGCACCAGTTGCCCTTTTCTTTCACTGTGCATTTTCATCTCCCACAATTCCATTCTGTCTTCCCAAAGTAGCTCTCAGGAAAATTACAGATGTGTGAGACTCCTACGTATCATTTGACACCTCAAAACAGCTGGGAATACTCGACTTCGAGACCTCAAGAGACGTTGGCTTTCTCCCTTCCACAGCCATGTGACTGTGACTGTTCCTGAACTCTGCCCTTCAGATTCTGCTAATGACGGTGTAATTTTTTTTTTCCTTCACTCGAAGCAGGTTTCTACATTCACCTGGCTTTTTTGTTTGTTTAATGTTTTAAAGACATGAAAGTAAGAAACTTCTTTTATTTTCTGTGTCCACAGCACCCATTTGTTTGAGGTTTCGTTTTTGTTTTGTTCTGTTTGCTTGTTTTTTTTTTTTTTTTTTGGGGGGGGGTGTTTGTTGTTGTTGTTGTTTTGGTTTTTAGAGCTTTATAGTTATACATAGTAGTTGGGTTCATCCCAACAAATTCACAGGTGCATAGAAATCTATTTCAGCTCATGATTCCATTTTTCCTTTCCCCTTTCCCTGTGGTCCTCCTTTCCCTCTCCCATTCTCCTTTCTCTATTTTACTGGACTTCCTTTCACTCCTCTATTAATGTATACTTGATTGGCTTTTAATCCATCTTTAATCCATTCATGTGGGTTGATTCTATAATTCAGCTATTGTGAATTCTGCTACTATAAACATTGAGGTGGCTGTGTCTGGAGTATGCTAATTTTTGATCTTTTGGAAAAAATACCAGGATTCCATCTCTTGGGTCCCCTTCTTCCTCCAGGAGAAGTCTTTTCTGCTGTTCTTTAATAAAGCCTCTACTTTCCACTCTGAAAAAAAAAGAAAAAATACCAAGGACTATAGCTGAGTCATATGATGGTTCCATCCCTAGTTTTTTGAGGACTCTCCATACTGCTTCCCAGAGTGGTTGTACTAGTCTGCAGTCCCACCAACAATGTACAAGTGTACCTTTTCCTCCACATACTCACCAGTGTTTATTGTTGTTGGTATCATTGCCATTCTGACTGGAGTCAGAGATATAAAATCTTAGTGTAGTTTTGATTTGCATTTCCCTGATAGCTAGAGATATTAAACATTCTTTCATATTTTTGTTGGCCATTTGTGCTTCCTCTTTTGTGAAGTTTCTGGTTAGTTCTTTTGCCCATTTATTGATTGGGTTACTTGGGGATTTTGTTTGTTTGTTTTGGTGTTTTTTCATTTCTTTGTATATTCTGGATATTAATCCCCTATTGGAGGAGTATCCAACCAAAATTTTCTTCCATTCTATAGGCTCTCTCTTCACCCCCTTAATTATTTCCTTTGCTGAGCAGAAGCTTTTTAGTTTGATAGCATCCCACTTAATTATTTGGGTTTTATTTCTTTGCTTTGGAGGTCTTGTTAAGGAAGTTGGTGCCAGCATCTATATGATAGAGTGTTGACCCTATGTTTTCTTCTAGTAGTTGTAGAGTTTCTGTATAATTCTTAAATTTTTGATCCATTTTTTTCTTTTGAGAGAGAGAGAGAGAGAGAGAGAGAGAGAATTTTTTAATATTTATTTTTCAATTTTCGGTGGACACAACATCTTTATTTTTATGTGGTGCTGAGGATCGAACCCAGTGCCCCATGCATGCCAGGCGAGCACGTTACCACTTGAGCCACATCCCCAGCTCAATCCATTTGGATTTGTTTTATGCAGGGTGAGGTAGGGGTTTGTTTTTCTACATATAGCTATCCCGTTTTTCCAGCTCCATTTGTTAAAAAGTCTATCTTTTCTCCAAGATATATATTTGGCACTTTTATCAAAGATGGTTATAGGTATGTGGATTTGTCTCTGTGTCTTCTATTCTGTTTTATTAGTTATCTTGTCTATTTTGATGCCCATATCATGCTGTTTTTGTTACTACCATTCTGAGGTATAATTTCAGATCAGACCTTGTGATGCCTCTGGCTTTGCTTTTCTTGTTTAGTATTGCTTTGGCTATTCTGGGTCTCTTATTCTTCCAAATGAATTTAAGAATACTTTTCTAATTTTGTACAGAACATCATTGGTATTCTGATGGGGATTGCAACAAATCTGTTTATTACTTTTGGTTGTATGGCCATTTTGACAATTCACCTGGCTTTTGATGACGGTGTTTATAAGGACATGAAAACCTAGGATATATAGTAACTGATACGCCACTCTGAACAGCAGGACTAGGAACTTACAGAATTACTGAATAACTGCAAAAATGGGGTTGACTTTACTGTTTTGATAGATAGCTAAGAGATAGATATATCTCTTTGGTGGCATTTTGCTACAATAATATCATAATTGTAAAATGATCATATGTTCAACTTCCCCCTGGTAGGAGTTTCAGTTGTTTTATTTGGGTTTGATTTGGGTTTTAACTACAAAGTAAGCTTGAAACATGGTTCCTCAACACTATTGGTATTTTGGACTGAATAATTCTTTGTGACAGGGCATTTAGCAGTATCTACCCACTAAATGTCAGTCGCATCCTCCAGAGTCATGATAATCAAAAATGTCTTCAACTGTTGCCCCCTGTCCTCTAGGGACAAAGATGCATCTGTTGAAAACTACCGACTTAAGGCATAGAAAATCAATAGTATTGGATAATTACAGGAACTTTTTTCCATGTTCCTTCAAGATCAAAGTTGATATTGAAAACTTACTAGGAAAATAAGTTAGTCTGTGCAGTTTATCATTTCTCTTATTTTGCTTTACAAATGAAATTGAATTTTTTCCCTATGTCAATATAATATCACACCCAAAGATAGGAAGCATTTCTGACTTCACTGTGCACAGGTCCCAACAAAGTAGTCTAAGATGGGACATGTGAATATGACTGCCATTGTTGATAATGGTAATAATAACCTTGGCAATTTCAGAATAGAGTAGTCAAGATGATTAAAACTATTAATACTATTATGCCATTACCAGATCTACTTTTTTACATTTTTGACATTAGGAATTTGAAATCAGTTGTGAATAATCTGAAACAAAGTATCAACTAAGGTGCACTGTGGCTTAGTTCAAGTAATTATTACTTTCAATTTCTGTACAGATAGGAGTTTAATTTAGAGCCTCAAGAAAGCATTGTGGGGCTGGGGATATGGCTCAAGCGGTAGCGTGCTGGCCTGGCATGCTGCGTGCGGCCCAGGTTCGATCCTCAGCACCACATACAAACAAAGATGTTGTGTCCACCGAGAACTAAAAAATAAATATTAAAATTCTCTCTCTCACTCTCTCTCTCTCACTCTCTCTTAAGAAAAATAAAAAGAAAAAAAAGAAAGCATTGTGTTACTAGAGTTACACTAGACAATATAAAAAAATCATACCCAAAATTATAGTGACTAAAATGTATAATGACTATTTTTTCTCAGATAAAATTTGAAATAAATATTTCTAATTGGTGAGTAATGTTCATGTGGTATTTCAGTTACTTTCCTCAGCTTCTAAGATTGCTATGCCAGATTGTATTAAGGAAGCAGAAGGGCAAGGACTAAACTATGGTGCCAGCTTAAGGAACATACCTTGTGGGGTTTAGACTCTATCCTCCAGCAAATCTTCTTGGTTCCTTATGGCAATCATGTTAATCTTGTCTCTACCTGATGGCTCTCCTATCATGAAGAATCCAAAAAGACCACGGAAAGTAATTTCTTACTTTTTAAATTTTTCATAGCTATCTTCATCCAATGATTTTCTTTTTTACTCAATTGTTTATTTAGATAAATTTTAGAACCCTATCATTAAAGCCCATGAATAAAATATCATTAAATTTTTATTTGAGATTATGTTACTGTTTTCTATTTGTTTAATTTTCTCTATAACTTTATTTTAACTTTATTTTTTTTTCTAAGTTATTGGCTGTGGGTTTCTTTTGTTCTTTTTGTGACTTCTTTGAACAAAAGAACATTAACATTCTTTCATATACATACTGTCTTTTTATATTAACTAATTAATTCAACCACATTGACTAAGCTGCAAAAATTTGTTGGGCTCCATTGGAGACGTGGGAAATAGTGAGCCAATAAAATATATCCTGGCTTCATGAAGCTTCTATGCAAGTGAAATGAAATAAAAAGTGAATTTAAAAAGTATCATATTATACAAAGTAATGACACATTGTGTCATTGTATGTCATTTATTTACATATATTCACTCTTTCATTAAATGCTGCAATTAAGATCCTTTAGCAAATTTTCTTGAAGTCTCATGATTATTATGTCAATATAAATTTCTAGAAGTGGAATGGAAATTTAAATAAAATGCATAATCTATGCTTTGACACAATTGCCTAATTTCCTACTATTGATTATTATAATTTATGCATCCAGTAAGAGACTCAGTTCCTTTTCTTGAAACACCTATGTTTTGTATAATAGCTTAATCTTTCCTGGTCTGTTAGGAAAAAAAATAATGGTATTGCTTCTATTGCACTTTCCTCTCTATTGCCCATGTAAATTTTCTTAGTTATAAAAGAGATATTCATATTGTTTATCCATATTACTATTAGAATTCTTAGACCAAATGGTTTTAGCTGCTAGCAACAAAATCCACCTCCCTCCCCATCCTAGCTTAAGCACACTAAAGAATTCACAGGAATGATTCTGGTTGGCTCAAGGGCAGGAAGTACTTACCAATCAACTGGACCAAGGAAAAGTGTCTCAATTATATTTGATAGCTTCCTTCTTTTCCCTGAAAAAAAGATGGAAATTTTATGGCAATGCCTGTCATGTCTTTCCTCTACTTTTTCTCAGACCATTGGTCATAGTTGTAATCTAAGAAGAAATTTATCCAGTCCTGGATAGTTCACATAGGCACATTTGGAGCATATTGTTGCTTAGTATAATCTTAGCATAACATGACTTTATTCATCCTGTCCTTTCTTTCTTACTGAAATGCAAATATAAAAGAGGAGGCAAAAGGAATTATAAAATTTGATGGAATGGTAAATATCATGTAGCCCATTTTCCAAATTTCCACAGTGTAGTAATAGCTTAAATGGTGGTTCAAGGTTTAATCCCAAGTAAGTCAGCAGACAGACCCACATCCTCAACTCATCTGTATTCTAAGTCCTATGCTGTTTTCCAAACGCACTAATTCAAATTATGTGTCTACAATCCACTCAGATTTCTCATTGAACGGATCGTAGTCAATAAAACTGGCATAATTAAACTAGACATGGTAGTACATGTCTATAATTTCAGTGACTTAGGAAGAAGGATCACAAGTTCAAGGCCAGCCTCAGCAACTTAGTGAGACCCTCAGCAACTTATCAAGACCCTGTCTCAAAATAAAAAGAATCAGGGATGCAGCTCAGTAGTAATACAGCAATGAGTTCAATCCCCAAAACCAAAAAATAAAAATAAAATAACTCAGTATAATTATTCAAATACATATAATTCCTTATTACATAGACCTGTATACTTAACATAATTTTCTATTTATATTAATAAGTATCTACCCACTTAACTATAAAAATTAGAGCCTATTCACCAGCCTAAGATCTAACAAACTATTATCTCTGGAAGACCATGGATTTTTATGTTTCTCAAATCTGATTTCAAAATTATAATCATTCAATGAATTTTATAGATGGAATTAAAATTCACCATACAATTATTTAACTGAGATAATGTCATGGAATTCCTTATTTGAGTAGCACACATAAATCAATTGTATGAATTATTCAGTTTCACTTCATCTCACAATTTTTTTGCATGTACTTGTTAACAGTTCTGTTAGACATATGGAATGCCTAAAAAGTTGCTTCAGGGTGTAACAAGGAGAGAGCATCTGTGAGTGGTGGGATAAAACACGCCTAGTGATTTGGGTTCTTAAATTTCCATAGTTAAATATCACATCAGTGAAGATAATTTTTTTCTGGACAATTTTCATACTCTGGTCATACTGAATTTTGTGGCAAGGCAGTTACATAAAATAGCAAGTTAACTTTACACTTGCCATTATTGTATCTTCAATCTGGGGAAAATTCAACTTCTCTCATTAGTCTAAAATGATATTATTTTGATTAAAAATAATATTAAAATAAAGGCACACATTTTTAGATTAAAATATTTATCTGGATGAAAGTTGAGCATTTAGACTTCCACAGGTCATTCTTTTCCCCAGCAAATCTGCGATTGAAAAACCAACAAAATTGTTCCATTTATCTTAAAATTGAGAGATCCAGAATGAATTCTTACTATAGAGTGTAAATTGCTTTTGAATAATATATTCTAGCATGCAATTGTCCATTGAGGTTTCTAAGTACCTTAATTACATTTTGTGTTAACTACATATTCTATCACCATAATAAAAGGTTGTATTCAAATAAAACTTCATTTGATGAAAATTTTTGAGATTTTATTGAAAATTCTCTACACTTTGAGCATTTGAATACAGGTTTAAGCCTCTTAAATGCAAACTGCATATACATTTAGGCATAAAAAAAGAATAACTACTTGGAAATTAAACTCCTCCCAAGCTTCTTTCATAGAAATGTTCATGCTTCTTTGAGTGTGTTGATTTTCCAGGTATCCAAAAGTGTAATCATTTATGAAAATTTACTGGGCTTTTATGTAGTGAAGATAGTTTTGGGATACCTGGCATTGGATTAGTTCCCCATGGACTAGAGTCACAGAGCACCCTTGTTTCACAGCACTGGTTATTTAGTTTAAGTCTGCCATTATAAATTTCTCTGATCCACTTCTTGGCAGTAGAGTAATCATTTGTGTAGTCTTTTTTTATGTGTATGTTTTAACAGATGTATCATCCAAGCTTCTGATCCCTGAGGGATAAACTGAGGCACACAGAGGCAAGAAACTGTTCACTTTTTTTACAATTTATTTTTTTTTAGATATAGATGGACACAACACAATGCCTTTATTTTTATGTGGTGCTGAGTATCAAACCCGGGTCCCGCCCGTGCCAGGCAAGTGCTCTACCGCTGAGCCACAATCCCAGCCCCAGTAACTGTTCACTTTTAAAGTGTGATTTATTTATTGGACTGATAAAGAGACTTTGCCCTCCAATTTATGGGATCTAAACTAAATTGATGAGGATGTTTGTTTATCATATATATCTCCTGTCTTTCAAAGCACTGCAAGCAAATTTAAGATATAAACTAAATTATATTATTTGCCTTTGTCTTTATTGAGCATAAATTTGCAAGCTGATAACTGAAAAGAATCTTGTTACAATAGTGCGAAAAATTTTAATTAAAGAAAAAGATTCATGTATCTGTTTTAAAAGTGAAAAATCAATAGCCAATCACATTTTCTTAGCATTTCTAGTATTTTAAGGACTGGTCATGCAGAAAATGAAGTAGAAGAGATAAAACAGGCTTGGCCAAGAAAGCATTTGAAATTTAGATTTTCAAGATATAATTTTCATGAATCAAAATATATATTTGCTCTTGACTTCAGAAATTTTCTTCCAACTTTGCTTAGCTGCCGTGCATTTTTTAGAGGAAGATTTAAATTTAACCATACTTTTCTTGTTTTCTACACAAATAGATATTTTGGAACAAAGAATATGCAATGCCATGATCAGAAGAGGAAAACAAGTAACCTACATCACTCTTGCAGCTTTTGATGATGATAAGGTATTTTTAAATTTTAATTTGTTATATATGATGATGGAATGCATTACCATTCATATTATTCACATACAGCACAATTTTTCTTATCTCTTGTTGTACACAAAGTAGAGTCACATCTTTCGTGTCTTCATACATGTACTTAGGGTAATAATGATCATAGCATTATTTACGGTTCCCAGTTCCCCTTACTTTCTCTCTGTGCAAAATCATGGGGTACCTTGACCACTCCATAACCCAGAATGCTACAAGTTTTTCCCAGCAGGTTTGAGCCCATGCTGGGAGCTTCAACCTTTCTAGACACTGGTAAAGGTGTTTAGGTGGTTGCCAAAACACTGAAAACTGAATCTGTGCCTACCCCTGAACTCAGATTCCTTAAACCCTTAAATAAACTCTATATCCTTACTCCTTTACTGTGGACACACCCAGGTAGAACATTCTTTTCCTCTTGCTGTCTTTCTCAAGGATAAGCTATAATACTCTAAAAGTTCCCCTAATAAGTACTTTGGACTGACAGCACTGGCTTTTGGTGCTTCTTACTTTGAATCCCATCCAGTTCCATCTCTAGATGATTCAGGGGACTCTTATAGGAATTCCCTTGCCCCTGCTTTTGGGTCAAACTCAGCCATCTGTTTGGTAGGACAAAACAGGTATTTTAATCATAAAGTACTTTTCTAGAGATTTATTGGTTAGGAAACATACTTCAAATTGTTCCAAAAATGTCCAAAAGACAGAGAATGTTATTTAAATATACATGTGAATTTGGGGCCTGGCCACATCTAAGAAAAGGGAAAGCTTGCCCAGGTTGATAGTAGTTACTGATACACATAATGTCTCATTCATTAGCCAATTGTTAATAATTTATTTATCAAAATTTACCGTCAAAAAAATCTCATGGAATTTTCCACAAGTTTCCCAAAAGTAAGTAAGTGTTATTTCCATATGTTTTTACAAAGTAAAATTGGTGACCTCTAGTGAGAAGAATATTCATCTCTCACAATAACCATCCCAAGGTTCCAAAATTAACTGTTGTGATCTCTTTCCCAGTGTCTAATAACTGGTTTAAAATGACAAAGAAAAGAAGTGTATGAAATATAGGAGCCTTGATATGTCTGTATAAGTTTGTACATTAAAAGGATTCATTCTGGGGATGTAGCTCAGTGTTAGAGTGCTTTGTTAGTAGAACTGGGTAAATATCATTCTAAACTTTTAAACCTAACAGTTGATTTTGTACAGTATCCAATAACTTAAAATTTCATATAAATAGTTATGTGAACTGAAGTTGATGTAGCAAAAGAAAAAGCCATTCTCTACACATTGTGGGGTTTCCTCTAATGAGAATGACATTATTCACATCCTTCTTACTTGTATTCATGGTTTAAACAAGAGTGAGAAACTTCTGTGTTGCAGTTCATATTTCTCCCAAATTCTCTGCTTTTCAGTATTCTTTTTAAAAAAGAGAGTTTAAAATTAGAAAGTTGGATAACAGTTTTGACAAATTTAATTAGATACCTCAAATATTTATTAATCACTTATTAGGTGTATGTTACACTATATGCTACAGGGGATACAAAGAAGATAGACTGCTTCATAAGATTTAAATTTTAATGAGAGATAAAATTAAAGCAAATGCTTAATAATAATAAAATATAAGTGTATATTAAAATATCACTAGACCAGACTAAGATTTCAACTGCAGATCATTAACATTTGAGAATCACTTTTCTAAGAAACTGAGATATTGTAATACTTTCAGACTACATCCATTTATTGATTCAGTTGTCTGACAATTAAACATCTTTCTTAGATTGTATTTGCCATTATTATGGTATCTTTTAAAAATTGTAGAATTTCTACTAAACTTGATGATAACATAGGCTGGAGTAGAATTCAATATTATCCACAAATAATCTCTATGTCAAAGATGCATAATGTATATTATGTGTACGTATATATTCTCAAAGACCTTTGAAGAGAAAATATATGTGACAACTATGTTGAGTGCTGCATAAACCATATTTTCCCAACCCTAGACATGATTTTGTCAGTGAAAATTTGATTTAATGAGTGCTGCCTTCTAATGGCATTCTCAACTGGATGCCATGGAGATATGCAAATGAAGATAAAGACATTGTCCTCATTCTCAGGGAATTTACAATATAATAGAGGAACAAAATGCAGATGAAAAGATATAACAACACATGTAAAGATGACATGAAAACAGGAACAAATTAATGTAACACAAAATGTCAGCGTTAAGAGAAATGGAATAATGAAATGATCAGTGTGAAGCTAGGATAGAGCTATTTCAGTGGACTTGATGAAGAAAATTTATTTTAAATGGATGTTTGAGAGAGCCACAAATACGAATCAAAAGAAAAATAGTAGAAGAATATTCTATTTGCAGAACATGGCAAGTCTCTGGAGAACAAAGGATTCAAAGAAAGAGCAATGTTTTAACATAACTGTTAAAAGATATAAAACTTGTGCCCAAACAATACAAATGTTATACAT
Source organism: Callospermophilus lateralis (assembly GCF_048772815.1). Lineage (NCBI taxonomy): Eukaryota > Metazoa > Chordata > Mammalia > Rodentia > Sciuridae > Callospermophilus > Callospermophilus lateralis. The sequence goes on along the minus strand of NC_135312.1, from coordinate 98,475,669 downwards.
AACTCCCTTTCATTCTGTTTAGAGTGGACTGTTATTCACCAAAACATCTTTTTCTATTTCTTGCTGGATAAGATGATCTGTTACCAAAAACTCTATGAAACTTAAGTTGTTTCAACATTTACTAAAAACCAGTGGCTAAAGTATACTGAAATGTTTATAAAAAAGTTTTAGGGGAGGAAAGAGGTGGAATTTGACCTAAAATGAATACTTTAAAGTCTACCTAAGACATGTTGAAAATATAGCTCCATTGTTCTTGCTCTTACATTTGGATCAGCATGTACAACAATCAGTTTTGAAAGCATAGACAACGATTTAAGTTAAAAAGATTATTTAAAAGAAGTTTTAGAAGCTAAATGCAAAGTATGGATACCTGTATACTGGTAAATTTTTGTTTCATTTCAGAAAACCACATTCACTATATAAAAATAAATAATATTGGGGTTATCAAGTACTAAACCTCCTTCTCTATAAAACAATTCAGTAAAAATTCTTCTACTATTAGACAAAGTTTAAACCCTGTTAAGGTCTGTAAACAAGTCAGATGGGCACCTGTTATTTTGCCAGAGAAATGTTAGAGTCTGTAAACAAGTCTGCATGGCGCCTGGCCAAATGCCAGAGGGAGTGGTTTGTGAAGTAACAAAAGCGAGCCATTAAGTGTGGAGATTCCTTATTGGTTGACTGCTGTATCTATTTTATGCTAATTAGATAAGCTGTGTAAAATGTATAAATATCGCTCAGATCCTACAATAAATGGCTCCTACTCCTGCTGCATCAACGTACACAAGTCATTCGTCACCCCCCGGATATTCTGCTGCAGCCGGACTGCGGCAAAACCCCTAAATTTAATTCCCAGGGAATGAAAGATTTGATTGCTGTGTTCAGTGGGGGATATCCAAAAAATTAGTATGTGTCTTGCAATTCCTGAAAAAAATTCTTCCTTGTGAGAAATCAGAATTTAATCAAAAGGCTCTTGCAACACAAGAAAACACAAAACCTGAGTCATCAAAACTGACAAGAAGCCAGGAAATGTGGTACATGCCTATAATCCCAGTGACTTGGAGGCTGAGGCATGGGAATCACAAGTTTGAAGCCAACATCAATAACTTAATAAGATCCTAAGCAACTTAGTGAGACCCTGACTCAAAATAAAATATAAAAAGGGCTAGGGATGTGAATCTGTAGTTAAGAACTCCTAAGTTTAATCCCAGATACCAAAAATAAATATAAAAAACTGATAGATTCAAGATACCTTCTTGCAGAGACATTGTACACAGTGTAGCACCTTAAAGTAGCACCTTTTACTAAAAACCAGTAGCTAAAGGATGTTCTTGGTCTTACATTTGAATCAGCATTTACAATAATCAGTTTTGAAGCACAGATAACAATTTAAGTTAAAAAGATTATTTAAAAGAATTTTTGAAATATCTGTCAGCTTCCTGGTTTACTCAGGGGACCTGAGAAATTAGTTTTACATACCTAGCACCACAACTTTTCTGGGAGGGATCTCTGTAAGATTAACCTCTGTTAATGCTCAAGTCTTGGAGCACAGTCTCTCTGCCCAGAAGAAAATAGAAACTGTGGCTTAGGTTCATAGATATAATTGATCTTTATCCTTGCTCAGTTCAGAGTGAGTAAACAAAAAATAAAAAATCTCAGCTTCCACTTGGGGAATGAAAAGTTGATCTCTGTGTCCAGTGACCCAACTTTTGGAGGATGTCCAAAGAACTAGTTTGTGTCTTGCAATTCCTGATGCTTTGATGGGTCTTGTACATCCTAGCCATTAAGGGAAAGAATGGAGATGGTGGCTTGAGATGATAGGCTTCTCCCACTCTTAAGCACAGCTAGAGCAAACAGAAAAAGTCATAATTGAATGCTTCTCTCTAGGGAGGGAAGAAGTAATAGAGGAATCTGGAATCTCTGTGCAGGTTGATTAGTAGGAGTCTTTTCTTAGATGAAGCCAATACATGAAAACCTGGAGAGATTCCTGCTTTGTCTAATGCCAGACACCAACACAGGATCAAGGAAAAAAGAGAATATAGAAAAGATATTTCAAATAAAGGAACAAGGCAAATTTTCCAGAAACTAATTCTAATGAATTGTAGTTACATTGTTGGCTTGACAGAGAATTTAAAATAACCCTCAAAAAGATGCTCAAAAAGCAGGATATAAAATCAACATACAAAAGTCAATAGTTCCTATACACTAATAATGAATTTGCAAAAAGAAATCAGGAAAACAATTTTATTCACAATAGCCTCAAGTAAGTAAAATAAAATAAAATAACTAGGAACAAATCTAGCCAAGGAGGTGAAAGACCTTATAATGAAAAATTATAGAACTTTGAAGAAAGAAATTGAAGAAGACACTAGAAGATAGAAAGACTTCCTATGTTGAAATTAAGACTTCCCATAGATGAAATTAACATTACTAAATGACCATATTACCAAAAGTGATTTATAAATTTAATGCAATCTTCAACAAAATACCAATGACACTCTTCACAGAACTGGAAAAACACACTTCTCAAAAAATTCATATGAAAGAAAACAATAAACCCAGAAAAAACAAAGCAATTCTAAGGAAAAAAAAATGCTGGAGGCATCACAATATCCAATTAAAAATTGTACTACAAAGCTATAGTAATAAAAACAACATGACACTGTCATAAAAACAGACACATAGACCAGTGATATAGAATAGAAGACAAATCCACTCAGAGTCATCTGATCCTTGACAAAGGTACCAAAAATTTACACTGAAGAAAAGACAGACTTTTACATAAATGATGCTGAAAAAACTGGTAATCTATATGTAGAAGAATGAAACTAGATCCCAATCTCTCACCCTGAACAAAAGTCAACTTAAAATGGATCAGAGACCTGGGAATTAGACCAGAAAATCTGCAACTGCTAGAAGACAACAGGGTCAACACTCCACCATATTGGCACAGGCAACAATTTCCTTAACTCAAGAAGTAAAACCAAGAATCAATAAGTGGAATGACATCAAATTAGAAAGATTCTGTATAGCAAGGGAAATGATTAAGAGTGTGAAGAGAGACCATATAGAATGAGAGAAAATCTTTGCCAGCTACTGCTCCAACAGGAGATTAATATCCAGAATATGAGAGAACTTAAAAAATAACCTAATTCATAAATGGTTAAAAGAACTGAACTGACATTTTTCATAAGAAGAAATACATATTGCCAATAAATACATAAAACAAATGTTAAACATCTTCAAAAATCAGGAAATAATACCAAGAATCAATAAGTAGAATTGCATCAAATTAAAAAGGTTCCACACAGAAAAGCAAACAATTCATAGCATACAGAAAGAGCCTAAAGAATGGAAGAAACTCTTTGCTACTACTCTTCCAATAGGGGATTAATATCCAGAATATATAAAGAACTCAGAAAGGAAAAAAAAATCCATAAAGAACAAATTAACTAAACACACACTTTTCAAAAGAAGTAATACAAATGACAACAAATACATGAAAAAAAATGTTCAACATCTTTAGCAATCAGGGAAATGCAGATTAAAACTTCACTGAGATTTCTTCTATCTGAAATTAGAATGGCAATCATCAAGAATATAGCTAAAAGTAACTAATAAAATATTAGCAAATCATATTCAACAACATACTAAGAAGATTGTACACCATGACCAAGTTGGTTTTATTCTAGAGATGCAAGGATGGTTTAATATACATAAATCAATAATATAATTCATCACATGAACAAAAATCACTAGTAATTTTAATTGATGAAGAGAAGACCTTTAACAAGATTCAGCACTCATTCATGATAAAAACACTGAAGAAACTAAGAAAGAAGAAATCTGCTTCAACATCATATAGGCTTAGAAAATGGGGTAAAACTGAAAGCATTTCCTTTAAAATCTGGGACAAAACAAGGATGTCCACTCTCACCATTCCTATTTAATATAATGCTATATATTTTAGCCATAAGAATTAGACAACAGAAGGAAATAAAAGGGATAAAAATAGGAAAGAAAGAAGTCAAAGTATCACTGTTCACAGATGATATGATCCTGAACTTAGAAGATCCATACAACTTCACCAAAGACTGCCAGAGCTAATAAACAAATTTGGCAAAGTAGTGGGTTACAAAATTAACATACAAAAATCAAAAGCTATTCTATATACTAACAATGATCTGCTGAGAAAGAAATCAGGAAAACAATTCCATTCACAATAACTTCCAAAAACAAACAAAAAATCCTAGGAATAAATCTAACCAAGAAGGTGAAAGACCTCTACAATGAAAGCTATAAAACATTGAAGAAGAAGTTTAAGAGGACATAAGAAGATGAAAAGATCTCTCATGTTTATGGATAGGCAGAATTAATGTAGTTAAAATGGCCATACTACCAAAAGCAATAAACTGATTCAATGCAATTCCCATCAAAATACAAAAAAAGTCCTAAAAATTCATTTGGAAGACTGAAAGACCCAGAATAGTCAAAGCAATTCTAAGCCAAAAAAAGCAATGCTGAAGGTATAATAATACCTGATTTCAAATTATACTATAGAGCTATCATAACAAAAACTACATGGTACTGGAATTAAAACAGATCAATGGTAGAGCATAGAAGGCAGAGAGAAACATCTATAGTTATCTCTTCCTTGACAAAGGTGCCCAAAATATACATTGAAGAAAAGTCGAGGGGGATCCAACATGGTGGCGGGCAGAGAGGCTGCACTTTTAATGCACTCCCAGTGATGGGGTCATAAAGTCGCAAGGATAACTCTTGGATTCTACCAACGGAGATTCTCCTAGCAAAATTCCACTGAAGAGAGACCGCCCGGGAGCTACTAGAATTTTTTTGAAGCGTCTGTGTGACCCGGACGAGCGGGACCCTGCCACTAGACGCGGAGTTCCAGATCCACCAGTCATAGTCCACGCACCGCGGGCACAGCTGCAGATCCGTCCACCCGCCCGCAGCCAAAGTGGCTGGGTCCTGCTAAACGCCGAGACACAGCTTGGCAGGAAGAAGTCTTTAGCCAAGCCTCCACGAGCCAGGAGCTGAGGCAAACCAGGCTGGACAGTCCCACCCCTCCCCTCGGACACTCCGGCAAGGAGCCTGGGGCCCGCCATAGCAGAGAGGTGACGTCATCGGAGTTCGGCCGGCGGAATTCCTTCCCAGCAGAATCCACTTTAGCAGGTGCGTGACTCCCCATACTGATACAAGCAGCCAGGAAACTTCATTGACTTCTCAGGGGTCGTGTCCGTAGGGAAGCAGAGGGGATCCTAGACCCCCAGCCCCCCATATCACCAGCGGTGACCCCCAAGGTCTTAGCCGCCAGTTTACCACAGCACTGGGGCTTAAAAGGGACACGCGGTGGGGCTGCAAGTGTAACTAGATCTCTGGAGAATCACTTCTGGGGAACAGGACCTGGCTGGCAGGCTGACAGGAGGAAGGGGGTTAAGAGCTGGAGAAGTGAAATGGCTCTGGACTGACAAGTCTGAGAGACCCCCAGGAGACGCCCTACAGAGATAGCTCTCGGCAGGTAGAGAGCAGACGCTCCGCTTGGAGGGCACAGCTCCGCCTACTGGAAGAGAAGAAGGTGGATCTCTAAGACTTTAATTTTGTTGTTGTTGTTGTTGTTGTTGTAGTTGCTGTTGTCGATATTTTTTTTCTCTCCTTCTTCTCTCCCTGTTCCTTTCTCCCCTTTTCATTCTCTCTTTCTATCCCATTTCAAGTTTTATTGTTCTTTTTATTCCCCTCTAATCTCTCTCTCTCCCTCTATCCTTTTTTCTTTTTACAGCACCTTCATTCCCCTACCCCCCAACTCTCATCCCAAGCATTACATCTTCCATTGCATGTAATTGTCTAAATGCAAATAGGTGAATGTCTCGAGGCTGTCTATAAGACTCCTAAATACCTAGCTACTACCAACACCCTGATCCAATTGCCTGGTAGTATCCACCTTCAGTGGAGCAATCTTCTAAAGTAGCCAAGACATACTAACCATCGTACCACCAGAGCACCCAACCTAAACATATAGTCCTAAGAACAAACAGCAAATCATTATATGCATACAGAACCTAGAAGCCTTATATGAATTGAATGAATCAGCTTTAAAGTACAACAAAGCCCAACATTTCTAGGCATGATCTCCCACCACAAAAGAGAGACAACAGAGATATACAAAGCCAAAACAAATGTATAGGAGAAAGCAGTTACAAAGCAGTCAAACAGAGCTGGAAAGCAACGTGAACAATATGAAAAAACAAGTAAAAAAAGGGTTACAAACAATGCAGGACAACCTAAATATACAGGAGGACCTAGAAGAATCAGAAACATGGACAGGGAAAGAAATCAAGGCATACCTAATTCAGATGGAACGGAATATTAGAGAAGACATGAGACAGCAAATCCAAGCATTGAAAGTATATTTTGAAGAGGAACTAACCACACAAATTCAATCCGCAAAGAATGAGCTTTGTCAGGAGATAGAGGTGTTAAAAAAAAATCAAGTTGTAATCATAGAAATGAAAGAAACCGTAAATCAGATTAAAAGCGCTAATGAGAATATTACAAACAGACTAGATCAAGTAGAAGTCAGAACATCAGATAATGAAGACAAAGTTTATCAACTTGAAAAGAATATAGTCAACACAGAAAAGATGCTGAAATCTCACGAGCAATCTATCCAAGAGATATGGGATCTCATCAAAAGACCAAATTTGAGAGTCATTGGGATAGAAGAAGGCACAGAGAATCAGTCCAAAGGAATGGATAGCTTACTAAATGAGATAATACTAGAAAACTTCCCAGAGATGAAAGATGGAATGGATTGCCAAATCCTGGAAGGTTACAGGACCCCAAACATTCAAAACCATAATAGACCAACTCCAAGACACATAATTATGAAGATAGCTAACATACAGGACAAGGAGAGAATACTAAAAGCTACGAGAGAAAGGAGGCAGATTACATTTAGGGGTAAACCAATTAGGTTAATGACTGATTTTTCATCACAGACTTTGAAAGCGAGAAGATCCTGGAACAATGTATTTCAAACACTGAAAAATAATGGATTCCAACCAAGAATACTGTATCCAGCAAAACTAAGCTTCAGATTTGACAATGAAATTAAAATATTTCACGATAAACAAAAGCTAAAAGAATTCGCAGCCAGAAAACCAGCACTGCAAAGCATGTTGAGCAAAATATTACAAGAAGAGGAATTGAAAAATAGCGCCCAAAACTAACAGTGGGAGGTATCTCAGTAAAGGGGAAGAAAAATAACCAAAGAGGGAAAACTAGCCAATCTAAAATAAATAAATAAATAAACATGACTGGAAGTACAAACCATATTTCAATTGTAACCTTAAATGTTAATGGCTTAAATTCACCAATCAAGAGACATAGGCTAGTAACCTGGATTAAAAAAACAAATCCAACAATATGCTGCCTTCAGGAGACTCATATGATAGGAAAAGACATACACAGACTGAAGGTGAAAGGTTGGGAAAAATCATACCACTCACATGGCCCTCGGAAGCAAGCAGGAGTGGCCATTCTCATATCAAATAAAGTAAACTTCAAACCTAAGGTAATCAAAAGGGATAAAGAAGGACACTATATACTGTTAAAAGGAACCATCCACCATCAAGACATAACAATTATCAATTTGTATGCACCAAACAATGGTGCTGCAACGTTCATAAAACAAACTCTCCTCAAGTTCGAGAGTCAAATAGACCACAACACAATAATTACGGGTGACTTCAACACACCACTCTCGCCATTGGACAGATCCTCTAGACAAAAGCTGAGCAAAGAAACTATAAAACTCAATAACGCAATCAATAACCTAGACTTAACCGACATATATAGAATATATCAACCATCATCAAGTGGATACACATTCTTCTCAGCAGCACATGGATCCTACTCAAAGATAGACCATATATTATGCCATAGGGCGACTCTCAGTAAATATAAAGGTGTGGAGATAATACCATGCACCATATCTGACAATAATGGAATGAAACTGGAAATCAATGATAAAAGAAGGAAGGAAAAATCCTGCATCACCTGGAAAATGAACAATATGTTACTGAATGATCAATGGGTTACAGAAGACATAAAGGAGGAAATCAAAAAATTCCTAGAGATAAACGACAATACAGACACAACATACCGGAATCTATGGGACACAATGAAAGCAGATTTAAGAGGGAAATTCATTTCCTGGAGTTCATTCCTCAAAAAAAGAAAAAACCAACAAATAAATGAACTCACACTACATCTTAAAACCTTAGAAAAAGAAGAGCAAAACAACAGCAAATATAGCAGAAGACAAGAAATAATTAAAATCAGAGCGGAAATCAACGAAATTGAAACAAAAAAAAAACCATTGAAAAAATTGATAAAACTAAAAGTTGGTTCTTTGAAAAAATAAATAAGATCGACAGACCCTTAGCCATGCTAACAAAGAGAAGAAGAGAGAGAACGCAAATTACTAACATACGGGATGAAAAAGGCAATATCACAACAGACACTACAGAAATACAGAAGATAATTAAAAAGTATTTTGAAACCCTATATTCCAATAAAATAGAAGATAGTGAAGATATCGATAAATTTCTTAAGTCATATGATCTGCCCAGATTGAGTCAGGAAGACACACACAATTTAAACAGACCAATAACAAAAGAAGAAATTGAAGAGGCCATCAAAGGACTACCAACTAAGAAAAGCCCAGGACCGGATGGGTATACAGCAGAGTTTTACAAAACCTTCAAAGAAGAATTAATACCAATACTTTTCAAGCTATTTCAAGAAATAGAAAAAGAAGGAGCTCTTCCAAATTCATTCTATGAGGCCAACATAACCCTGATCCCAAAACCAGACAAAGACACTTCAAAGAAAGAAAACTATAGACCAATATCTCTAATGAACTTAAATGCAAAAATTCTCAATAAAATCCTGGCGAATCGAATGCAAAAGCATATCAAAAAAATTGTGCACCATGATCAAGTAGAATTCATCCCTGGGATGCAAGGCTGGTTCAATATACGGAAATCAATAAATGTTATTCACCACATCAATAGACTTAAAGATAAGAACCATATGATCATCTCGATAGATGCAGAAAAAGCATTTGACAAAGTACAGCATCCCTTTATGTTCAAAACACTAGAAAAACTAGGGATAACAGGAACTTACCTCAACATTGTAAAAGCAATCTATGCTAAGCCTCAGGCTAACATCATTCTAAATGGAGAAAAACTGAAGGCATTCCCTCTAAAATCTGGAACTAGACAGGGATGCCCTCTATCACCACTTCTATTCAATTTAGTTCTTGAAATACTAGCCAGAGCAATTAGACAGACAAAAGAAATTAAAGGCATAAAAATAGGAAAAGAAGAACTTAAATTATCGCTATTTGTGGATGACATGATAATATACTTAACAGACCCAAAAGGGTCTACAAAGAAACTGCTGGAGTTAAAAAATGAATTCAGCAAAGTGGCAGGATATAAAATCAACACGCATAAATCAAAGGCATTCCTGTATATCAGCAACAAAACTTCTGAAATGGAAATGAGGAAAACCATTCCATTCACAATATCCTCAAAAAAAATAAAATACTTGGGAATCAACCTAACAAAAGAGGTGAAAGATTTATACAATGAAAACTACAGAACCCTAAAGAGAGAGATAGAAGAAGATCTTAGAAGATGGAAAAATGTACCCTGTTCATGGATAGGCAGAACTAACATTATCAAAATGGCGATATTACCCAAAGTTCTCTACAGGTTTAATGCGATGCCAATCAAAATCCCAATGGCATTTCTTGTAGAAATAGATAAAGCAATCATGAAATTCATATGGAATAACAAAAGACCCAGAATAGCAAAAACAATCCTAAGCAGGAAGTGTGAATCAGGAGGTATAGCGATACCAGAGTTCAAACTGTACTACAAAGCAATAGTAACAAAAACAGCGTGGTATTGGTACCAAAACAGACAGGTGTATCAATGGTACAGAATAGAGGACACAGAAACTAATCCACAAAATTACAACTTTCTTATATTTGATAAAGGGGCTAAAAACATGCAATGGAGGAAGGATAGCATCTTCAACAAGTGGTGCTGGGAAAATTGAAAATCCATATGCAACAAAATGAAACTGAATCCCTTTCTCTCGCCATGCACAAAAGTTAACTCAAAATGGATCAAGGAGCTTGCTATCAAATCAGAGCCCCTGCACCTAATAGAAGAAAAAGTTGGCTCCGATCTACATATTGTGGGGTCAGGCTCCAAATTCCTTAATAGGACGCCCATAGCCCAAGAGTTAATAACAAGAATAAACAAATGGGACTTACTTAAACTAAAAAGTTTTTTCTCAGCAAGAGAAACAATAAGAGAAGTAAATAGGGAGCCTACATCCTGGGAACAAATCTTTACTCCTCACACTTCAGATACAGCCCTAATTTCCAGAATATACAAAGAACTCAAAAAATTAGACAATAAGATAACAAATAACCCAATCAACAAATGGGCCAAGGACCTGAACAGAAACTTCTCAGAGGAGGACATACAATCAATCAACAAGTACATGAAAAAATGCTCACCATACTAGCAGTCAGAGAAATGCAAATCAAAACCACCCTAAGATACCATCTCACTCCAGTAAGATTGGCAGCCATTAGGAAGTCAAACAACAATAAGTGCTGGCGAGGATGTGTGGAAAAGGGTACACTTATACATTGCTGGTGGGACTGCAAATTGGTGTGGCCAATATGGAAAGCAGTATGGAGATTCCTGGGAAAGCTGGGAATGGAACCACCATTTGACCCAGCTATCGCCCTCCTCGGACTATTCCCTGAGGACCTTAAAAGAGCATACTATAGGGATACTGCCACATCAATGATCATAGCAGCACAATTCACAATAGCTAGACTGTGGAACCAACCTAGATGCCCTTCAATAGATGAATGGATAAAAAAAAAATGTGGCATCTATACACAATGGAGTATTATGCAGCACTAAAAAATGACAAAATCATGGAATTTGCAGGGAAATGGATAGCATTAAAGCAGATTATGCTAAGTGAAGCTAGCCAATCCTTAAAAAACAAATGCCACATGTCTTCTTTGATTTAAGGAGAGCAGCTAAGAACTGAACAGAGGGAAAGAGCATGAGGAAAAGATTAACATTAAACTGAGACGAGTGATGGGAGGGAAAGGGAGAGAGAAGGGAAATTGCAAGGAAACGGAAGGAAACCCTCATGGTTATACGAAATCACATATATGAGGTTGTGAGGGGAAAGGGGGGGGGAAGGGAGAGAACGGAACAACAACAGATGAGGTAGAGAGGGAAGATGGGAGGGGAGGGGAGGGGGGATAGTAGGGGATAGGAAAGACAGCAGAATACAATAGTCACTAATATGGCATTATGTAAACATTGTGAATGTGTAACTGATGTGATTCTGCAATTTGTATTTGGGGTAAAAATGGAAATGCATAACTCACTTGAATCAAATGTATGAAAGATGAAAAAAATAAAAATAAAAAAAAATAAAAGTCAACCTTATTAACAAATGATGCTGTGAAAACTGGTTATCCCTATGCAGAAGAATGAGTCTAAACCCTTATCCCTTATCCCTCATCCCACACACACACACAAAAAAAAAAAAAAAACCACAAAATGGGTCAAAGAATTAGACCAGAAATTATGCAACTCCTGGAAGAAAATATAGGGTCAACACTCCAGTATACGGGCACAGGCAATGACTTTCTCAATAGGACCCCTAAAGCTCAAGAAATAATGCCAAGATTTAATAAATGGGATGGCATCAAATTAAAGAGCTTCTGCCAGAAAAGGAAACAACTGGGAGTGTGAAGAGAGAATATGCAGAATGGGAGAAAAATATTTGCTAGTTACTCTTCTGACAGAGAATTAATATCCAGAATATAGAGAGCTAAAATAAAAAAAAACTTTACACAAAAAAATCAAACAACCCAATTAATAAATGGGCAAGTAAATTAAACAGACATTTCTCAAAAAACAAAGAAATACAAATGTTCAACAACTACACAAAATAATGTTATACATCATTAGCAAATAGGAAAATGAAAATCAAAACTATGCTTAGATTTCAGAAATGGGTCCTCTATTCATAATATTGTGAAAAAGGAAAAAATCCATGCTAGTTTTGCTGTTGCACTTCAAGCTAGCAAAACTTATGGCTACAGTGCATGATAAGTGCTTACTTAAGATGGAAAACACATGAAATTAATGGGTTTGGTATTATTCATGTTTTAAAGCATCCACTGAACAAGGGAACTATTGTAATACAAAGTTTGTGTAAGATAAGTTAAAGTGCAGAGTTTCTGTATACAATTGATCTTAGGTTATCATCACCATAAAGGAGACTATTATAACTCTGAAACATCTTATTTAAACCTGAAGATAACCACACATAAAAATACCTATAGAGATTACACAAAAGAATAACAAAAAGGGATCAGAATATGTTGATATGTTGATATTTTAAAACAAACAAGGCATAAAAGAAGAGTGATAGGGAAAAAAGGCAGACAAGAACTATAAGACTAACAAAATGGCAATAGTAAATTATTTTCTATCAATAATTACTTTAAATGTAAATAAATTAAAGTTCACAATCAAAAGAGAGAGTTGCTGAGTGGACAAACAACAACAAAACAGACAGACTCAGCTATAATCTATATGCTATCTACAAGAAACTCACTTTATATTCAAGGAAATACACTGAGAATAAAAGGGGGGATCCTATTTTGTGCAAATGGTAATGAAATGAGAGCAGAGTCAAAGTTTGTCACAAGAGACAATGAAAGGCAGTTTATAGTGATTCAAGAGTCAGTCTACCAGGAAAATATATAATAATTTTAAGTATATATGTCTTGGATATCAGAGCACTTAAATATGTAAAGCAAACATTGACAAAACTGAAGGTAGAAATAGTATCAACGATGTGATAATAGAAGACTTCAATAGCTGTCTTTCAACAATGAACAAAACATCTAGTTAGAAGAACAATTAGAAAAATAGAGGATTTAAATAACACTAGGACAAATGAACTGATAGACACATGAATATTCTACCCAGCAATAGCAGAAGGCACATCGTTTTTTAGTGTACATGATTTTTCTTCAGGATAAACCATGTTTTAGGTCACAAAACAAGTCTTCATAAATTTAAGAAGATTAAAGTCATACCAAGTACCTTTTCTGACCACAATAGAATGAAATTATAAAACAATAACATAAAGGAAAACTGAAAAAAAGAACACAAATAGGTAAAAATCAAACAATACACTCATGAACAACCATTTGGCCAAAGAAGAAATCAAAAGAAAATTAGAAAATACCTCAAGACAAAAATATAACATAACTTCTGTAACCAGTACACTCAGAAAAATGAGAAATTATACCCCATCTGATTCAAAAGTATGATATGTCAAGATCATTATACTGTCATGTGTAACTAATTAAAACAAATTAAAAAAAAGATACACACACACACACACACACACACACACACACACACACACAAAAGAATATAACATACCAAAGCTTATGGGTTGCAGAAAATGTAGTACTTAAAGCTAAGAAGGAAGTTCATAGTGATAAATGCCTACATTATAAAAGAAAGATCTCAAATATACAACCTAACTTCACATCTCAAGGAACTAAAAACAAGAAAAAGAAATTTAGCCTAAAGTAAGCACAAGAAAGAAAACAACAAAGAGTAGGAAAAATGAAATAGAAAGTAGAGAAGCAATGAAACTAAGAGTTGGATTTTTTAAAGATATTTTTAAAAGCAATAAAACCTTAGTTGGACTAAGAAAAAAAGAGAGGGAAGACTCAAATAAATAAAATCATAAATGAAAGCAGTGACATTACAGCTGACATAGAAGTAAAAAGGATCATAAGAAACTAATCTAGAAAATTAGATAACGTAAAAGAAATGACAAATTCCCAGAAACAACCTATCAAGACTAACAGAACAAACAGACAGCCTGGAAAGACCAAAAACCAGTATAGCTATTGACTTGGTAGTATTCTTCAAAAAAGGCCCATGCAAGACTAGTGAATTTTACCAAATGTTCAAGTAAAAATTAACACTAATCCTTCTCAAACTCGTCTAAAAAATTGAAGAGGAAGAAGCACTTCCAAAGACATTTTATGAAGCCACCATTGCCCTGATAGCAAAGCCAAAAACATCATTAAAAAAAATCCTATAGGCAAATTCCCTGATGAAAACAGGTGTTAAAATCCTCAACAAAATCATAGCAAACTGAATCCAGCAGCACATTAAAGGATCATACATCATTATTAAATGAGATCTTATCCCTGGAATGCAAGGATGGTTTAATATGTGAAAATTAGCTAATGTGATATGCCATATTAGCATATTAAAAGATAAATATCATATGATCATTTCAATAGATGCAGAAGAAAACATTTGACAAAATTTGGCACACTAGATAAAAACTTTCAACAAACTATGAACCAAAGAAAATTACTTCAACATATTAAAAACTTTGTATGAAAAGCCCATACCATAGCTAACATAATACTCAATGGTAAAAAATTATTTCCTCTAAGGTCAGAATAAAGGCAAGTGTGCCTTCTCCTGCAATTTTTATTCCATGGAGTGCTAGAATCCCTAGCCAAAAACAACTAGGCAAGAAAAAGAAATAAAGACATCCAAATCTGAAAATCAAAATTCGTGTATATGAATCCTAACCTCCAATGTGATGGAAGTAGGAGGTGGGGACTTTCATAAACAGGTCATCAGGGTAAATTCTTCAGAAATGGGATAGTATTCTTATAAAAGAGAGTCAGGAGAACTCTCTCATCCATTCCACCATGTGAGAACAAAGCAAGGTAATCCAAGAACAGTCCTTACCATACACTGAATTTGCCTGCACCTTGATCTTGGACTCTTCATTCTCCATAACTGTGAGAATCAACTTTCTGTATATACTATTCCATTTTAATTGTCTGAATAAACAAAGACACTCTCCAATAATACCTGGGGCTTCCAACTGATAAGTCTCCTATAGGTTCTGCAGGTGATTAACTTCCATTAGTAGGTCCCCGACAAGTACTTAGATGATTACTAACTTAGTTACCATTCTTTCATCCAACTTTCAGCTTCCAGAAATTTGTTCAAATATTTCATATGTTATAGTCCCATCTCGAATTATTTTGCCCTTCTTTTTGTATTTTTTCAAACTTTGATCTTATTTGAGTCTTGGAGAAAAGAAGTGGCCAATCTCTCAAGAAGTACAGCAAAACTATGAAAATGACCAAAATATAGCAAAATAGTCTATAATATTTATCCATTTCTTCTTGTGCTTTAAAATGTAGCTCTTAGATTTCTGTGTCATTATTTTTTCAAGGATGAAACTAGCTTGAATTCAGAATTATAAGACCAGAAGGGACCTTGGAAATTAATTTTATGGATGAGTTAACAGCAGAGGCAGAAAGAAAATATTAATTTCAGGACTCTCGTTAAGGGCTTTACATGTATTAACAGAAAATTTCACCAAGTAAACTAAAGAAATACATTGACCATGATGCCATTATGATTGAAGAATATGATTGCCTAAGTAGACTTTGAAGACAAATGGATTATATACAAGAAAAGATTAAAGGACTATTAGCCTTAATGTACAAAGTTATTTCAAAACCATTTAGCATGAAAAATACAAATACAAAAATTCAACAAATAATTCAAAAAGAATAATGAATGTGTAAATTAAGATAAAAGCTAGGCTCAAAATTTTAAAGAAGCAATCAATCTTTTTTAAAATAAGTGATATGTTACAATGAATATTTTTTTTAATTTTAATATTGATATGCTGTATTCCTGTTTATTACAGGGCTAAATAATTGCTCTCCAGAATTTTATTTCAATGACATAAGATTGTTACCCCTTGCAAATCCTCTTTGTCACTGCATGCCAAGAATAACATCCCTAGGAGATGAGCAGTAACACGTCATTGCAACCAATCTCATTTTAAGAGTAAACTATTAGTATGGATAGTAATAGAAAAATGGGATACAGACAGAAAAGAGGAAGAGGAGGACAAGAAGAGGAAGAAGGTACTTTATCTACTAATTGAACAGGGGAATTAAAAATGGTTAAATTGGGTAACATTCTAGTAAAATAACTGGACTTGAAACAGAAAGGTTTATTTTGACAACTAAGCAATAACATCAAACCACTCATAAAGAGAGTGACTGTATTTATGTATAACTTCCAAATTTTTGAGAATAAGACATTGTTATTGTAAATTATGCTTAAACAATAAGTTGGAACTATCTGACAAATGCCAGGGAAAGAGAAAATCAAAATGAGACTGGACTTCGATCTTTCAAGAGAATATTCAATACAGGAAAGTAATTGGGCATTGCTTAGAAATTTCTGAAGAGAGAAAGGGACATCTGAGAAAAAATTTATATATGGACATCTAAGTATAAGGGATACATATGTATTTTAAACAAAGTATTATTTTGATAATTTAAAAAAATAGATTAGGAACTTCAATCCAGTAAGAAGTGAATGGGAGAAAACACCAGCCCCAGGACAGACACCAATATGGGGTTAGAGTGATAAAATGAAGTGAAAGTGGTCTCAATCTCAAAAACCTAGAAATTAGATCTACAAAAAATTTAAAAGTGAAATAAATGATAATTTGGGTGAAAAATTGAATCATACTAATAGCTCATCTTAAATGACTGGAATTTAAGATATATCCTTTAAGGCTCCTAAATAATATCATAAAGTCTCAAGAACATGTAATAGTAAAACAATAAGAAAGATATAACCAATCAAAATTGAATGGGAAAAATAATGAGTCAATAAAGAAAGCAGTATGTAATGTTAATTACTACCCATATATACTATCTAAAGGAGAAGAGAGATATGTGAAATTATAAATGTCACAAATAGAACACAAATGCAAACCTTCATAACACACACACTCAAAATTATAAAAACACACCAAAAAATTTTAAATCCACAAAAATGTTTTGAAGCACAATTACTATTGCAAAATACATGGCAAGTCAACAAAAATCTAAACTAACATATTAAAAGAAGAAAAAAATGCTTTTGTATTTTACTTCTGGATTTCTACTTCTCACTTTGGGTTATTCCTCAAATACATGTCTTTTTAAAGTTTTACAACAGCAATATGAACATGCCAAATGAAAAATACATATATGTGCTTGTGTTTGCGTGTCTTTCTGTTATTATGACTGTGTGTGGTATGACTTTTAAAATGTCTAAATTCACTTAAAAGTGTCATTTTGTAAACTACACACTTTTATTCAATGATTTCGATGAATGTACTATATATTCTGAAAGATGATAGTATTATTTATGAGTCATCAGAAGAATTTTAGCAGAAAGCTCTTGAGGATTTGGTAGCATGGAACCTGGAAGCCCACTCATGCTTGTGAATCAGGCTTGGCTTGTGCAGGCTGCCCTAATGTTCTTATTCTGATTTTCATCATGAGACTCATCTTGGCCCTTCCTTCATAACATCCTGTATTACATCTTCTAGATTAGTTCTCACAGTTGACTGAGCTCAGTGAAATGGCTCTGACGTCAAGCCTTTAAGAGATGCCAGCTTGTTAACATGAAATACCAATTAAAACAAAAATGCAAAGCACATCTTAAAGGAGGTCAGCTACATTAAGAAATCTTGGAGAGGCTCTTGAGCTAATTTGCTCAGGACATTTATTTATTTTCTATTAACAAGGTTGGGACAATAGTATGTGGGTAGTAAAAATTTGATTTTTACTTAATGGATCATTGATCCTCCATGGTCTTTTAAAATTCACTCCACAAGTCAATTTTTCAAAAACAGGTTTTCAAAATAAATCAGAGCAGTATTTTATATTTCTGTTTTTAGAATTTTTAAGTAGTTGCTGTCTTTTACCTCATTTGTTTCATATGCAGCCTTATAAAGTACACAGAATCAATATTATTTTCTCCATATTACCAATGAAGAAGTAGAGTCTTCAGTGCCTGGAAGATAAAATCTAACTCCCTGAGTTGTCCCAGTCTGGGAGCTTTTCCCTACCAAGAGTTATCTTTCTTAAAGTTCACAAACCTGCTACCATCTATCCAGAAAGTTCATGCACAGTACAAGCCTGAAACAATTCTTGGGTCCCTTGAGAAAAAGTAGAAGAGAAAAAAAAGCAAAATGAAGTCTTGTTCCTGATCCAGGAGGAAATTCAGTACTGAGATTCTTTGAAAACGCAGGCTCCTACAAACAGAACCATTTATAACCTTGCCATAAATGAAATCCAGTCTAATTCCTGCCAAAAACCCACCCACAGAGGGCAGAAAATTGCAGATTCACTGAGGACCAAAGCATTCTTTCATTGTTCACTCTGTGCAAAAGGTTAAAAAAAAAATCTAACCAGCAACAAAACTATATGTAAACATAGAATATATGTTTACTGAAGTTTTTCTGCATATAGTTGAATATATACACATATATATGTAAAACTAGGTACATGAAATGTACTTTCTACCCAAGACTGGTTTGGTTATTAATTTGCTTATTTTCTATTTTAATTTCAATTACAAAGAGTAGAAATGAGATTTTTCTATCAAACCATTATATTTAAGTAATAATTCTGCATTTCTTCATTTTTACTTTCCACATTTACTACCTATCGGAAATTGCTTTAAGTTTATAATATTGTTTAAATTTGGCTACAGAGTGCCTATTAAGGTAAAGATTATATCAAGGGACAGTTGAGAGGAAATTTTTAAATTTAAGATACCCTTTCCCCCGGTGTGAGAATGAGAACTGCAGGTCACATCTGAGGGCATCTTTGTTCCAGGCTGAGTCACTTGAATGGTCCTGCTGAGTTATGCAAATGTAATGTGACCTGTACCCTTTGTGCCCAAGGATGTTGCAACCAGACTATTTATTTATTTGTTTATTTACTTAGTGTTTTAGCAAAAGCTGCCTCAATCGAACTGGCTACTGGGGGGAAGTAGATGGGTTTGTACAAAGAGGCTTCAACTTTCCCAGAGGAAGAACAAAAATACAAGTTCCCACCCCACCTGTGCCAACTTCTCAAAATCCAGAGTTAAGAGAGCCTATTGCTGTACAGTAGATCATTTTGCATAGAGTAAGGCCTAGGCAAGGGACAGAATAAAAGAATCAAGTAAAGTAAAACTACCAGGAGTAAAGCAGGATTCTGGACCAAAGACTGGCATTTGGCAAAAAAGGGCCTAAGATTTTGTCGAGGGTGATTGTTGCAGGAGCAGTTTTGAGTGATTCAGGAAGCTCCCCTGGACATCATGTCATGGCATGATTACGGGACCTAGGGAGCGAGGGCTAAATGCGGGATTGTTCAATGGGGAATGCTGAAACATCGTAGCTCAGTGACATTACTGCAGCCTGAGTAAGACCAGATCAGCAACAGTGGGTGGAACAGCAGTGGACCCACACCTGTTCAAACCCATCTTGGCAGTGAGCACTCCAGAGCAGGAAAAGCAAAAGAAAGGTAAACTGGAGACTTCAGGAGTGTGTTTTTCTCCATAGCATTTTGGAAAAGACTGAGCCCTATTTGACTGAAATGGTCTGAAAATTATTTAACAATTCAAAAATTGTGGGAATTGCAAGAGAATATACACCACCTAAAAATGGGTAGGTAGGTGATAATATAGTTAATTGGAAAAAAATGAAGAAAAAGAAATGTGAAATTATTCCACTCAAACTTATACAAAACCTGTTAAAAAGGGCTTCTATATAAAAAAAAAATCCCAAATATGATTTAACTACTTTATTAATAGTATTTTTAAGCCTTCAGTAAAAAAATTTTTTTTTCAGGAGTGAGATATATTTTTAATTTCTTTATATAGTTCGTTGTAACACTGGGGATAGTTGAATCACAGAGTCCTTTGCAAATTTTATAAAAGCTATGGACTTCTATAGAACAGTGTAACTACAGATACAAAACATGCAATTTGTATGTGTAATTTAGGGAATTCATGGATTCCCAGAAGCCCAAATGTTGACCACCTTGAAAACGTATATTTTTTTCAAAAGTTTGGACTAAGGATTACTTCCATAAAAATAACTTACACTGGTGGTTAAAAGGGAGGTGGTCTTCATATAAGCTTCCAATAAATTGCATCCAGTCTGATTCTTGCTAAAAACATACTTAGATGATTGAACTAGAACTAGAACTAGATGGCCAGTACCTGGGTTAAAAAGCCTAGCCTTACCATTCACTAGCAATTTGACTTCTCTGTATTGGTTTCCTTGTTTCAAGGATTACATTAGTTACTAATGTAATTTTGCTTATTTTTTTTTTAATTTCTTTTTTTTTTAATTTTGCTTATTTTTAAATAATTGATTCATTTGAATTTAAGACTGCATTATCATTTTGTGAATTTTAATTTTGATGTATCTATATGTAAATAACATATAGTTATTATATGTAAATAACTTCCTGGCATGTAGCAAGAACTATAAAATTATTAACTTTAAATAATTCCAACATCCAGATTTTACCATAGAACTACTAAATTAGACACACTAAATTAGACCCTTTGAGGTCAGCATTTTAAACAAACTTCTTTATCGATCTTAATGCACTATGATGTTTATACACTTCTATGCAAGGGCATTGCTGATTCAGAAACATCAGTTAAGATCGTGTTCTTTACATGGCAACCACCATAGTTTTCCATCTTTCTTGACTAAATTCATGATTCACCATCTTAGATCCAAATTAGGTTACAAATGTTTTATAACATTTTTTTCTTGTTGGAAAAATAAGTTGCTATTTATTACACAGTGTATTTTAAGAGATGAAAACCCTCCACAGTGGTTCAGGTAGTTAAGGAGTCTTCTGCTGTGTTCCTCTCTTACTCTCTTCAGTTGCTGTGGGCTAAATTTCATGTCACTGTGGTTGGTCCTCACAATATCACACGTGAAGTCACACAATGGTCTCCAAGGTTGAAAGGACCTAGGATCCTGGATCAAGGATCTAGGAATTAAGCCATCTAATAGGAAAAAAAAAAAAAAAAGTAGGCCCTAAATCTCCATCACGTGGGGCTAGGCCCCAACTTCCTTAATAAGACACCTATAGCACAAGAATTAAAACCAAGAAATCAACACATGGGACGGATTCAAACTAAAAAGTTTTTTCTCAGCAAAAGAAATAATATGTGAGGTGAATAGGGAGCCTACATCTGGGAACAAATTTTTACCCCTCACACATCAGATAGAGCTCTAATCTCTAGGGTATATAAAGAGCTCAACAAGAAAAGCACTACAAAAATAAATAATCCAATCAATAAATGGGCCAAGGATCTGAACAGACACTTCTCAGAAGAGGATATACAATCAATCAACAAATATACGAAAAAATGTTCATCATCTCTAGCAATCAGAGAAATGCAAATTAAAACTACTCTAAGATACCATCTCACTCCAGTAAGAGTGGCAGCCATTATGAAGACAAACAACAATAAGTGCTGGCGAGGATGCGGGGGGAAAAGGTACACTCATACACTGCTGGTGGGACTGCAAATTAGTGCAGTCAATTTGGAAAGCAGTATGGAGATTCCTTGGAAAACTGGGAATGGAGCCACCATTTGACCCAGCTATTCCTTTTCTTGGTCTATACCCAAAGGACCTAAAAACAGCATACTACAGGGACACAGCCACATCAATGTTTATAGCAGCACAATTCACAATAGCTAAACTGTGGAGCCAACCTAGATGTCCTTTAGTGGATGACTGGATTTAAAAAAATGTGGCATTTATACACAATGGAATATTACTCAGCAATAAAAAAGAATAAGATCATGGCATTTGCAGGGAAATGGATGGCATTAGAGATGATTATGCTAAGTGAAGTTAGCCAATCCCCAAAAAAACAAATGTCGAATGTCTTCTCTGATATAAGGTTGGTGACTCAAAATGGGGTTGGGAGGGAGAGCAAGGGAGGAAGATTACCTCTAGATAGGGAATAGGGGTGGGAGGGAAAGGGAGGGAGAAGGGGAATAGCATGGATGGTGAAAGGAGACCCTCATCACTATACCAAATACATGTATGAAGATGTGAATTTGGTGTTAACAACCTTATGTATATTAGAGATATGATAAATTATGATATAATGGTGTATTAATAATTGTAATGCAAAGATAAATAAATGATAGATTTTTTAAAAAAAAAGAATTTCTGTTTGTTTTTTCTTTAGAACCTCTGTCTCCCTGGTGAGGTGATCTTTTGCTTCCTGTATTTGCTTATGTAGCTCTTTGTCAAAATGATCAGCTTTTGTTTGGAAGATCTATCTGTAGATGCCTGTATTTGTTCTCTTGTCTCATCCTTTAATTCACAGAACATTTTAATAATGTACATCCTGAACTCCTTCTCTGTAATTTCATCTGCTGTGCTGGCCATGGATTCTAATGATATGGTGTCTTGATTTGTTTGGGGCACTTTCTTCCCTTGTCTTTTCTTGTTACTCATGTACCTTCCTTTTTAACTCTGTGGATCCAAGACATTACCATTTTTACCCTATTGGCGTATAGTGCTCCTGTAGGGTTACGATTCCTTTCCTTTGAGGGGAAGGACAGCATTAACAGATCCTAATATAAACAAATAGTTGTTATTAAGATGTTTATATTTTGGTCACACTGTACAGAAATGGTGAATTCAATTATTATCTACAATATAATCAGTAGGTTTATAAAAGGGTTTACAGTTTCTGATGGTGACCAAAGAACCAGGAGTGAGGTGTAGGGAGATATGCTGAGGAGGATGAGATGAGGATATAGAGTTATTATATCTTAGGAAGTGTGAAAGAGAAATCTAAAGAAGAAGGTTAGTAGCAGGAGAATAGAGAGGTGGTAGTTTTGGATAGACAAGTAAGAGGGAAGACAGTAGAGTACATAAAACAAACACACAGTTATATTAAGAATTGGAGAGAAAACAAACAAAAAAGAAAAAAAAGAATATACAACACAACTGTAATATAGTATATAGTCATCTCAGTCTTCAATATCCTAATTCGTTTAAAGTACTTGGAAAAACGTTGGGAGGGAAAATATTGGGAGAATAAAGAGGGAAAAGAAAGAAAGAAAAATATTGAAGGAAGAAACAATGAAAGACAATGATTTTCTTTCCTGCTTCCCTTTTCATCAAATAGGTGGGGTTATCTGTTCTTAGTTGGTATCTCTGCCCTCAGGATGGTGGGGGTTACCAGGGTGTGAGGGTTGGTCTTGGATGCAGGGCACCTGGAAGTGGGGAATGGCAACCTCCAGTCCCATTGGGAGAGTGCACCTCAAGGATCTCCTTTGGGGTCTGCTTGTGATATGGGCTCCAGGTCTTGTCTCCTCCTCCCGCCAATAAACCTCACCATTCCCACCCTCTAAATTAGTCTCTAAAGTGTAGCTCCCTCGCCCTCTTCCTTTCTACTTCCTAGTCAGAAACCTTTCTCTCCAGGGGTCTTGTGTGTTGCACTCTGGTGATGGTGGCTGCTCACCTGTCCAGGAGGGTTGTTTTGTATTGGGCAGTCACTCTGCCTAGCTAGCGGCTGCTCGGGATTGGGAGGCATCAGAAAAGCATAGTTACCTGACTATTTGGTGTTCCAAACTGGTAGTTGCCCCAACTAAAGTTGGTGATAGAAGTGATGCAAGATGGAGGCAGTTGCTTTCAGTGATGGGGTGTCAGGTCGGGTGGCGGGGAGCTGGGCGATGGTGTTTGTGCAGTGCATTCAGAGATGAGCTCTGTGGCATGCAGTGTTGCAGCTGTTGGCTGTTGGCATTCTTCAGAGCCTGTGAGGTCCCCAGGTGTGGGCAGCCTGCTGTGAATAAGGGACTATTGCAGTAGCTGCAGAGTCCCAAGATGGAGGCGACCAGGGGGAGCCCCAACACTGGTAGATGAGGGTCCACACATAAGTGGCAGCCAGAGTTCTTGCGCATGGGTAGCGACTGACTGTCCTTCATGGGAGTGGTGTCTGGGAATTCTGTGCCAGTGCTGATGCAGGTGGTCCCGCTGAGGTGCCCTCCAGACGCGTGGGCTAGTGGTCAGGAGTTGGGAGTCCTCTTCTAATGCTGAGGCCTGGAGCACTGTGCAGCATGGCAGCCTGATTCCTGCGTGGGATCAGCTGTGGAGGTGTCCTCTGTCACTCTCAGCAAAGCAGTATTCCCAGGAGTTGAGATCCGGGTCACAGAATGCTGCCTTCCTCTGGCCCCCATCTTGGATCCCCCGTCTCTCTCTCTCTCTCTTTTTTTTTTTTTTTTTTTTTTTGTATCTATTACTGATCCTTTAAAATATGGGCTATGCTCTGCCTATCTTACTGGTAGTCTCTTGGAAAGAAAGATCTGAATGGGCCACCCACAGATATAAGCCCAAGAGAAAAATGATTTACTGGAACACAATCTGGCTTTTTAAAAAAAAAAAAATTATTTTTAGTTGTACATGACAGTAGAATGTGTTTTGGCAGAATATACATACATTACAGAGTGTGTGGGAGACTCCCTGCTGAAGTTAAGTTTCCAACCCATGAGAATATCAGGTAATCCCTTACCCCTCACCTGTCTCTCCAAAGGGTGCCAAGTCGAAGAGCGCCAAATTCAAAAGTGCTCTCGACCAATCCCCGCCAGGACACAGTGTCTGCTCGCTGTTCTGAGTCACCTGCCAATCAGTACCTGCCACGTCACCTACGCAACCCTTCTTAAGCCAAAGCTTGCGAGCTCACTCTCTTGGCCCTCCTCCTCTCTTCCTCTCTGCCCTCATCCTCTTCTTTCTCTCCTCTCTCTGCTCTCTGCCTCTCCTTTTCTTCCCCTTCGGGCAGCCCCCGTAAAATCTCTTGGTTGAATCTCCATCTCCGGTGAGTCACTCCCCTTTCATACATAAAATATAACTTATTCTATTTAAGTTCCCACCGTTGTGCTTATACATGATGTGAAGTTACCCTGGTCATGCATACAAATGCAAGGCTAGGAAAGTTATATTCAACTAATTCTACTGCCTTTCCTATTGTCCTCCCCCACTTCCCTTCATTTCCCACTGTCTAGCCCAGCGGATTTCTATTATTCCCCTCCGAACCTCCCTTGTTTTCAATTAACATCCACAAATCGGAGAAAACATTTAAGCCTCACAATATGGCTTTTGAATGGTTTTCTGGATTATTATACAATATTGCAGTTGGAATTGTCTGGCAGAGATAAAGTAAACGGATGACATTCTGTAGGTACAGGCATTCATGCCATTGCATGATAATGAGTCTGAAGAGTCAGAAATTAAGTTAGCAGTATAAAAAGGCACTGCCTCTGGTGTGCAAGGAAAGCAGAACGCCATAAGAAGAGTTCAAAAAAAGATTTAATCTTTTCACCCTATGCTGGCAGTCCCAGCATTGTTTCTCAGTCTGGCCCCAGGCAGCTGCAGATCATCTCTCTGTGGGTCAGGGCCATCATTCCTGGCTGTAGAGGGGTGTGGAGGTCAGGAAAGCTGCCTGAGCTGTAGAAAAATAGGCAAAAAGAACCTGGCCTCGGCCCTTTCTTCCAGCCCCTTATAACCATAGCGGGGTGTGGAAACTACTGGCCACTAAGGACATGGCGGTATGTTCCAGTACTGTTAGTTTGTGACCTGGGGACAAGAAAGCTATCCCCCTTTAAGATCTGACAGGTCACCCCATTTAGTCTGGGGATATCCATCACTGGAGCAGAGTGATTCCTGCATTCACAGTATCCAATCAAACCAAATGCCTGGAGAGACGAGAAGGATAAACCGCTGCACCCAGAAAAGAAAAAGAAAAATTAAAACCAACCTATGTTTTATTGGAAGACTCTGCCAAAATTTTCAAGAAAACCTCAAGAAAAGGATAGAAGGTCCTCCTCCATTAAATGCCAATATGCCCGGTATAACAGAAAGACGCCAAAGGAGATTCTGGGTACAACTGACAGTAGAGAGCTCCCTTAAAGTTAATGGCATTGTGATAATGATAAAGGATGCAGGTCAGACTCAAGAATGTCCTGTTCTTCAACCCCTTGGATGCAACTGGGAGAAAAGAGATTAAGGCACAGTTTTTGTATATGCTGGATTGTCCAACCCTCTCCTGGGATGAAATTTGTTGTGTAAATTCAATGCACAGATAACATCATAAGAGTTGTTTAAGAATATGAAAGGATCTGAAACTAGAAAAGAGAAATAAGAAGGTTATAATTAGGGAAATGTATTTTAGTATGAAAAAAAAATGGAAGATAAAAGAAACGTTTCTGGGAGCTGGGGTAGTGTCTCAGTGGTGAAGTGCTTGCTTACCATGTGTGAGGCCCTGAGTTTGATTCTCAGAACCACATATTAATAAATAAAATAAAAGTTCATTGACAACTAAAAAATATTTGTAAAAAAAAGAGAAATGTTTCTGGATGAGAAAGTATTTTGTCTGGTAAAATAATATTCTTGTGCTAAAGTCCAAGATGAAAGAGAGGACAAAATTAAGGATGTAAACAAGTTGTAGAATGTCTAAGTAATGCAGAAGGTTTGTGGAAGATAAATTTCAAAAAGTTTGTGTATGTGATTAAATTGACTATAATTAGCACAAAGTTATTTGAATTTTAATGTGTGATATGAAGCAAAGTCTAAAACATTGATCTGCTCTTACCAAGATACTTTTCTTATATCTGTTAGGTTTTATTACTTAGGGAAACTAAGTCTTAAAGGAATTAGATTTGTACCTGCTTTAAAGTCTTTTAAATGTTTACAACATAACTGATTGAATAATCAGCCGTTATTTTAAGTTAGAACAATATAGTTGACACCATAAATATTTGTGACTAGATATAGGTATACATCTGAGAACTATGTTTGTATGAGCTTTATCTAATTGTTATGTAAAAGTTTATAAAATTAAAGTTTATGTAGGCTTACCAGCAAGGTAACCAATAAGTGCTCTCTTTTATATATTGTATCTGATATAGAAGGGTCACACTGCATTTGAAGACCTGGCTTATATCTGTTTGCTTTGACTAAATCTGTTTCTTATCATTAACACTGTTTCCTAAATGTCTAAGAGATTTAAGGCTATCCTTTGATTTTTTTTGCTAGTACTGCTGATCCATGTAGACCTATGACTCTTGTTACCATATACTATTGATTCTATATTTTACTTTAAAAGTTCAACTTAGATGTGTTCATGTTCCTCAAGTATATAAGCCTTTTAAAATGTAAAGCTTGGGAGAGTACTTCAACGAGTTGGAGTTTTCTAACCTAAAATTGTCTATAGCAATAGTCTCCTTCATATTTATATAAAAATGACCAATTTGGTTGGTATTTATTTATGTCATTTAATGTTTTGTAACTGGATAAAGGTCACCTGTTGTTAATAAGTTATATATATAAATTGTGTTTTACTCTTTATGTTTGGGGATTTAAATGTATTTTTGGAAGGTAATAAGGAAAGACTGATTTGTTCAATGGTACACAATGTGGAACATGAAACATTTTTTCACTTTTTCCACAAAAAGAAAGTTAAGAAATTTCTAAGCCTTTTTGTTTGATTCATGTTTCAGATGTAATGCTGTATTATGTTAACTGGTATTCAGATAGACTCAGGAAATAATATATAAGAACTTTATAGAATGATACTTTTAAAAAAAAGACAAAGACCAGCTTCAGAAATAAAACACATTAAGATTTGTCAAGAGGTCAGCCTCAACTGAGTTAAGGCTCTGCCTCTCATCCTTCTCCAATGTTCCAAAGTAGGCTAGAATTAAGCTTATTTAAAATTGTGTTAAAAGATAGACTTTTGTGTTGTTATAAAGACTACTATGATCTCAAAATAATTAGGGAATATAATACACAACTTAAGTAAAGTTTAGAGCAAATTATAAAAGGGATTTAGGTTTGTAAAAGTTTTAAAAGAAAGTAAAATTTATAACATGTGACTGAGTTGAGAAATACCTGGGTCTTTGTAGAGGCTAAGTAGATACCACAGATACTTTAGTGTTCATCTTGTATTTTTCTTGTAAAACTTTATAACTGATATCTGTTAGTGTTTTGCAGGTGCAACCCGAGTTAATTTAAGACTTAAGGCTTCACCAGTGGGGAAATGTAACAGTGGTTCGCTTTATGCTTTGAATATAGCCCTTGCTTCTTTGCCACTACAATTTATTTTTGAAACAGACATATTATATGTGTCCTTCTCTACGTGTCTCCTTCCCGCTCCCTAATCTTTCTGTCTCCCTGATCTTGGGGAAAACAGGATTACCATTCTTCCCCATCCTAGGCAGAGTTGTCTGACCTTGAGCACACTCGTAACAAGTGAATTACAACTCCTCACAGAGCAAGTGGAATGTAGCCTTTAAATCATCTCTTTAAAAGCCCCTGTCCTGCCTGATGGGCAGAATCACAGCCTCTGGGACAGGAATCCTCTGTATTTCTCCTTTGCTAGCAAAGCTCTAATAGTTCTTTTTTTCTTTTTCTACAAAAAAGAAAAGAAAATCTCCATTGCAAAGGAAACAATTAGTAATGTGAAGACAGAACCCACAAAATGGGAGAAAAATCTTTGCTAGTATTCTTCTAACAGAGAATTAGTATCTAGAATATATAAAAAACTAAAAAAAAAAAAGGCCCAACTAATAAATGGACAAATGAAATTAAACAGACATTTCTCAAAAGAAGAAATACAAATGGCTAAAAATAAAACATATATTTTAAAATGTTTAACCTCATTAGCAATGAGGGACATGCAAATCAAAATTACGCTGAAATTTTATCTTACACCAGTCAGAATGGCAGTCATCAAGAATATGAAGAATAATAAATGCTAGGGAGGATTTGAAGGAAAGGGAACACTTAACAGTGCTGGTGGGATTGTAAATTAGTATAACCACTATGGAAATCAGTATGGAGTTTCCTCAAAAGACTAGGCATGGAATCACCACATGACCCAGCTATGTCACCCCTCAGTATTTATGCTAAAGAATTAAAGTCATCATACTATAGTGATACCTGTATACCAATGTTTTGAAAGCACTACTCACAATTGCCAGATTATGGTACCAGCCTCAGTGTTTATCATATGAATGGATAAAGAAGATATGGTGTATATACACAATGGAGTTTGATTCAGCCATACAGAAAAAAATAAATTATATCACTTGCTGGAAAATGGATGAAACCAGAAAAAAATGATGTGAAGTGAAATAAGCTAAACTCAGAAGGTCAAGGGTTGTATCCATTTCCTCTCATATGTGGAAGCTACAGAGGAAAAAGGAAAAGAAAAGGGCAGGAGGATCTCATGAAAATCAAAGGGAGATCAATAGAATAGAGGAAAGGGACCAAGTTGAGGGAAGAAGAGAAGGAAAAAGGAAATACTGGGAAATGCTATCATCCAAATTATACTGTTATATTGTGTACATGTACGAATATGTAACAACAAATACCACAATTATGTATAACAGTAATGTACCAATAAAAAATGTGAGGAAAAGAAGACTGCAGATTTTCATCCAAGTTTTAGTTGATATTTGCATCATTAAGTAGGCTTGCCCACAGGAAAAAGAACACGAAACCATAAACTTATAAGATCTCTTTGTTCCCTTTGTTTCAAGAGTTTTCTACTTTTGTTTTCTTCATTATATCGCCATAGTTTAAGTGGAAATTTGGTTTAGTAGGAAATACTTCATTACAAACCAGAATAGAATCATTTGTTTTTGTAACCAATTAAATAGGAGGGAAAAAAAGGTTTTAGAATTAACATTTTACTCCCAGTGGAGCTGAGGCAGGTGGATTGCAAGTTCAAAGCCAGCCTCAGAAACTAACTGAGTCCCTAAGCAACTCAGAGAGATCCTGTCTCTAAATAAAATGCAAAAAAGGGCTGGGGATGTTGCTCAGTGGTTAAGCACCTCTGGGTTCACTCCATGGTACCAAAAAAAAAAAAAAAAAAAGAATTAACATTTCACTCTATGTTAAATAATGGTTATGAATTATGTTATATTTTTAAATTATTACTTTATCTCTAACATGTTAAAGTATTTTCCCACATTCATCAAGTGTTTTAATGACCAATAGTACTCATGGCATCCAATAAATATGAAGAGAAGTAAAACACGTATCACTTATGCTTCAATTACTCTTCTAAGTGCTTTATATGTCCTAGATCCATACATCTTCATATCAGTACTACAATTTAAGCAATAGTTTTACAGAAAGCCAATTCTCATTTTACATATGAATAAACTGAGGCCCAGGGAAGTTAATAATTTGTCCAAGCTACATGGGTAGTACATGGTGGAATGAAAGAGCCATGTATATAAAGACTGTGCTGGATTATCTCCTTAAAAACACAAATCTTTTTCTCTGGCACTGTCCTGAAAAAAAATACACACACACACACACCAGGGATTGAACCCAGGGGTTCTTAACCACTGAGCCACATCCCCAGCCCTATTTTGTATTTTATTTAGAGACAAGGTCTCACCAAGTTGCTTAAAAACTTGCTTAGCTGCTGAGGCTGGCTTTGAACTCTTGATCCTCTGTCTCAGCCTCCAGAGCTGCTGGGATTATAAGTGTGAGCCACAGCACCAGGTTCTTAGATCATTATTGACCACAGAAAAATTATAGCTTAGAAGGATACATTCATCTAATTTTTCTGATTTTACAATGTTGTATGAAGTAAATAATAAGTAAATTAAAGTAAAAAAAACTTTGTAATTATGAGATTTTATTAATTACAATAGCTTAACTTCAGAATCAAAAAAATTAATTTCATAATTCGTGATTTTTTTACCATGTATTATGAATATATCAGAAATTTGTTTAAAGCAGGCTCCAGAAACCTTAGATGTGTACATCTTGTTTTTAATTTTTATCTGCAAGGCAAGAAGTATATTCAATCTGATTGGTAATACTGCAAGTAGTTATAACTTTACTTCTACCATTAAGAGAATCTCTCCTTCCCTCTCCTCTTCTCTCCTACTCCTTCTCTCTCTTTCTCTCTCTCTCTCTCTCTCTCTCTCTCTCTCTCTCTCTCTCTCTCTCGTTTGCTCTTATCATAAACATGACATGCTGTAATACATGAACAAGGGTGTACTTAAGCAAAATAGTGATTTCCTTAACTTGCCTCCCCATGGCACCCTAGAGATTCATACTGTTACTGATTTCACAGGTCTCTTGTGCATGTGATTTTCCATGAGTCTATTCAACTGGGGTAACTAAGAAGAAAGAACAATGTCCCTCTATACAAGGTGGGTTTCTGCATTGTCCCACACATAGCCTGCTGATGGCTGTGGGATGGCAAAGTCATCTTCATTAGACGGAATTTAATAGTGAATCAAAGTTCTTGTGGAGAATAGACTGATCTAAACTTTAGCCTCCCTTGGGCCCTGCTGAAAGATTAGAGGGAAAGAGTAGGGCCTTAGTAAGTTGAATGTATCAGATTGTTTTTCACTAATAGTTCTCTTGTAAAACTCTGAAAACCACCCAGTTTAACCCTTTAAATCAGAAAAGAGAGAGAGAGAAAAAAAAAGGGCAGGAGAGAGGGAGAGAGAGGAAAAAAAGGAAACTCAGTATACCACAGGCATTGATTTCATTGCTTTTTGAGATGTGCTATTATCACTGTAGCAAGTTCCATGGCTTTGGGCATATTCACATGACCAAAATCTGTCCCCATCAAAAGTAAAATAGTTTTCCTGCTACATATCCCAGTCCCCACCAACTGTCTCAATGCTATGACTTTAATAAAGAATCTATAAAATTGATTTGTGATTCTTTTTAGTTTTGGTGGTGTTTTCAGTTTTGTTCTGTAATCAGAGACTCTAAAACTCAAGCTAACGATGCAGTTCTTTGATAAAAATCTTGCCCCCAAATATTAGAAATCAGGAAGAGTTAACAGTGGGAGAAAAAGGAGGAGCAGCACAAGTAAAAGGCATGAACCAGCACCTGTCCCGCAGGATCAGACACAGTTAACAAGAAAAAAAGGAAGGAGAAACAAATGTGTTAGGTGATCTTTAGTCCAAAGAATTCTCTGTTGGGCAACTGGGCATTTTGCTCCTTGCCTTTTATTTCTAACTTCCTTTCAAAGAATTCGTTAAGTGAAAAGAGAGATGATGGCAGCTCGCTATATCAAAGCTCAGTTATCAGCTGGCTTATTCCAGTATCTTTAGTCTTTTGTGCATGCCTATGATGTGTTGTGTGGTAACCCTGGAAAGTCAATCTTATACCATCGATGGCCACATAAATGTTAAGGAGTCTGAAAAAAAAATCACAAAATAGAAATTGTTACTCTCTCGGGTATAAAGTGGCACTGATAAGAATTAATGTACCCATAAAGATTGAGATTGGTTTCTTTTTCCTTTTGGGAGAGGGGGATGGAGAAGAGATTGATTGGCTTTTTCACTAGGTTGAGAAGGAAAGTATAAGAAAAGGAAAAGACATAATGGAGATTTTTCCCCCTGATCCATGCTTTAGAACTGGCTATGAGCTTGTTGTCCAACTTAACGGTGCAATAAGAAGTACAAAGCTTACTACCACTAAAACAGAATCTATTTCATTTATGTGATATTTTTTATTTTAAAAAGTTCCTAGAAAGCATTAAAAATCAATCCTCACTTTAAAATGGAAGTGTGTCTTTTGGGGGCCGCATGGAGTACTTTTGCTCATTCCCTAACATGAAGACTTCAGAAACTTTTGAAAGATGGTGTGCTGATCAGAGTCTCTAGAGTCAGTTGCCCTACCCTGGGATCCTGAAGAGACTAGAATGAAGTTGCCATTTCCAAAGTGTGGACAAGATTAAAGGAACCTAGAGATAAGTCAACCAAGGACCAGCAACAGCAGGAACACATTCTCACCTTTAAGACTACAGAGCAAGTGGAAGAAGCTGTGTGTCCAGACCAGGTAAAAGCTCAGCTATGTGATAGGGCACAGCCACAGAGCCAAAGCAGAGGGACAGGCAGGAAATACTCTGACATTGTTCTCTTGTCTGCTCATTTCCTCTATGCCTTCCTTTAGCCAAATCCCACAGAAACCAGAGGACACATGTACTTAAGGTTGCTGTTTTCAAAAATCAGCATTGCCCCTTTTTATGGATGCAAGGCAGAGCAAAGACAGGAAGAAAACTGATGGTGGGGGTTCCAAACACAGAACTACCAACAGATATATGTAAAAAGAGAATCGCTTCCTTTCTAGAAGAGGAGAAAAAAGAAACCTGAAAGGAAGACTTCAATGTCTGAGGTGTCAATTCTACTCCTGACCCTACCTTCATTAATGGCCTCTTCACTGTGATGGATCTCAGGTTTGATAAATTTCATCATTAGGAAAAAATATTTTAGAAAAGAAAATTTTTAAAAAGATACATGGGAGGATTTTCTTGATGGATGACTTTAACCATAATAATAGCAGGTAAAATCTATTTTATTCTAGTGAGCCACGTGGATTCTTATTCTATTTTAGTATAGCTATATGAGCTGATCCTTATTATGTTATACCTATATGAGGTAGTATGATGTATTTTCTTCAAAATCACTTCTACCTATTCCTTGGACTGCTTCAACACCGGGCAGTGTTATGTATTGATTTTAGTCTGAAAATCTATTCTTGCTGCAGTGAAATGAGCATTTATGAGAAAAGCTTCCTCATGGGAAAGAACATACATTATAACACATCAGAGTAGAGCTGAAGGGACTTTAAAGAGCAAATCTAAAACCTTTACTTTTCAAATGAGGACAAAACCCAAAAGATAATAGTCATTTTCCTATAGTAACAGGTTGTCGGTTTTTAGCCAAGACCAGAACTCAGATTTTATAATAATATGGTTCCCATTTACATTGGTCTATGTAGTAGTACCAATTACCTGTCGAGGAAACAATAAATTTATTTTTTAAATTGCCTTTGAAAATTCAGTACACAATGTGTATCAGAAAGTTAAAACTATCACGTTAATCTTTCTAAGCCAGGTCTGAAGGCACCATCAGGGCAGGGGGTGAACTCATGGACATGCCAGAAGTTTCTCGGCTACTGTATTCAGTGCCTCTCTGTGAATGATGAGCCTTGAATCTGTGATGAACCAACTGTGCACTCAGGCACTCAGGCTCTCTTGAGTTTTCTTCCATAAATTCAGGACATTATTTAAAAAAAAAAAAAAACTGTAAAAGAAAGAATTTTACCTTGCTGTGTTTTTTTCCAACTCCATCAAAGAAATTTTCAGTGTTCTCAGGGAGTTTCCTGGATGTAAATCAACTTGTTTGACTTTTTATTCTTTCACAATTGCACTCTTCAATTACTTAGTCTGATCACTTGTTGTCCCTATTTTCTTTTTAATATCTACAATTTTTATCTAAGCTATCTTGCTTTATTATATTTCCTGCAGTAAGCAATGGCATATAAACAGAGGGCCCAACCTTACAGGCAGGTGTACGCTTGCTGTGTGCTTACAGATAGGTCACCAAAAGTCCATGCAAATGAGGGCACTTTGGGGAACAGCAGAATTTCATCTGGAGTAGCAGGTGTGTTGTAGCAAAGAACTATAAATGACTCCGTCTGAATGATGGCTGTTGATGTTTCTCTATGCTTTATTCTTGCAGTTCACCTCGTGGGTCATGTTGTTGACATCTGAACTCTACAAAATGGTCATGGAAACCTCTTGTGTCTAGTGTTCCCCTAGCATTGATCTTCTTAGGAAAGAACATCAACAAGTGTCTGCCAACAGTCTTCTCAAAATAAAGTGTGCAAATTTTGTCAATGAGCTTATTCAAAGAACATAGGAACATAAATTTGGCTTCTGGCAATAAAAGTTTATGAAAGTTTAGTCTCCTACAATAGATTATAAAAGTAACATAAATTAATATGTATTAAAGCAGGGAGTACTTGGCATGTATTTTTTAATCTCTGTAGTCAGAATAGCATTCATGTTTTAAAAATGACCATACATAAGATTTTAAGGTGTTAAATAGACATACATCTTTCTAGAATATCTTAACTTCTTGCTTTTTATAAGATGGAAGATTGTATGAGCTGTGGTTCCCAAGTGCTTACCTATGGACTATGAGCAGTCTGTGGCAAAGACTTGGCCAACCAATATTTAAAAGAGAAAAATAACATTAAGGACAAAGTAAAGGGTGTGTGGAGGGTGTGCATATGTGAAAGAGCAGGAGGGTGGCTATCACAATGCCAACTTGTCTTTCATGCAAAGACCCTACTGTCCTCTGGAATCTTGCCTTTCATGCTCTTAGAGAATTGAATGATTATGATAATAAATGATAGCTGATTTTTTAAATGTCCTTACTTAACATAAACTACTTAGCAAACCTATGTCAGTACCCCCCTCCCTGATTTAAAAAAAAAAATCCCTTTACTCATCTGTGAAATGTACACATCTAGCACTATGGACTATTTGTGTCCTGCTAAAATTCAGTGTCAAAGTCCTGATTCCCAATGTGACGGTACTTGGAGGTAGTATCTTAAAGAGGTCACGAGAGCAGAGCCCTCTTGAATAGCCTGAGTGCCCTTATAAGATGATCTCTCTGCCTAGCAAGTAAAGACATAGCAAGAAGGTAGTTGTTTACAAGTCAGGAAGACGACTCTCACCAGACCAAGTCTGCCTGCACCTTGATTCTGGACTTCTTAGCCTCCAGAAGTATAAAGAATAGAGTTTAAGTCACCCTACCGCTGGAATTTGTTATAGCTACTCAACTAAGATCCAAGGCAGACCCTGATACTGAAGCTTGATCCAGAGAAGTGCTGGATAATCCAGCGCAGCCAACATTCTTATTCTGACTTAGTACAACTGTTGTTGTTGCTGATTCTACAACCAGAAGATAACAGTCCTTAGCAATCTGAAGATAAATCAGAATTTTGTAATTTTATTAAAAAATACTGATACCTTGTTGGATTTTCCTCATTCTTTTCACTCTTATTACCTTTGTTAATATTCTCCTTACTCTTCAACATGCCATCTCATTGGATTTTCTATAAAACATTCAAATTGGAATTTTCAAATGAATTCAAGTTAATATACCCTGCTTATACTTATATTATACAACAGAGAAGTCCTTAATAATTTGAACAGCCATCCCCAAACCTCTTGCCCTGAAGAATTAAAACCACTAGCAGAAGTTAAGAACTCAGGAAAGCAAATGGTTTGAGACAAGGAAGTAGCTTTAACCAATCATTTGGAAAAAAAGATCTGAGACACCAATATAAAGAATCTTATTAGCCAAGCATGGGGCACACACTTATAATCCCTGCTATTTGGTAAGCTGATATAGAAGGATGGCAAATTTGAAGCCCACCTGGGCAACTAAGCAAGACCCTATAAATAAAAAATAAAAAGGGCTGGGGATGTAGCTCAGTGATAGAGTGCTCCTGGATTCAATCTCCAGTACCAGAAAGAGACAGGGGTGGGGGAGGGGAACTATTTCCAATTTCTCTACTCTGATAATTGTATCATTGAGCTATTTTTTTACATATTCACGGAAAATCATTCATATAAAATTATTGGTGGATGAAGAGAAGAGCAAGAGGCTCTAGTCATCAGGGGAAGACTCTGGAATGTCAGTCTGCTATCATTTTAACTGAAGAGTAAAGGCTTTGGATTGGCTTGATTCTTTGAGCTAAAAACACAAAGAAATTCTATACTACTCTGAGTCCTTGAGTCGCTTTCACTGGGCTGGAACCAGGTCAAGCAAATTGGGCATCTAGTACACCATGTTTAAGGAGACGTCTAGAACCTGCAAGTGCAGGATGGGCACCTGTGAGACTTGCCTCCTTGAGTCCTGTGCTGTAGGTCCTTGTGTGCTCCACCTAGCCCAGTCCTAAGCCCACTTGTTAATGGATCTGATATTTGATAACACACCCCCAATAACAGAAGAGATGATGGTAACGGTTATCTCTGCTCTTCTAATGAATTTTAGGAGTGATGACCAGTGGAATACAAGAGGATCTTCCTCACTGTCAGAAAGAAAGTGAAGTCCCACACTTTTCATAATTTCTATGCACTAAGTTTCACAAGGTTGTTTATTATATTTTTAAAGTCTCCTTAATTGTAAATATATAAACAACTACTTTTAGAAATTATTCAAAAGGTGCCATTTTCAAGAAAATGTGTCTTCCTCATCCCTTACCCCTCTGAGAGTTGTTAACAGCCATTAGCCTTCACGTATGTGCACTTTCTGCATGTCTTGCTTAAACTGAAGCACTTCCCCAGGTCTGTTTTTGTGTCAGTTTCTTTTATTCTGAGACACAGACTTTCAGATAAAATTAAAACATTCCAGGGGCTGAGGGTGTAGCTCAGTGGTAGAGCACTTGCCTGACATATGTGAGGCACTGGGTTCAATCCCCGGCACCACCTAAAAATAAATAAATAAAATAAAGGTATAAAAAATATGGATTTTCTCAGGGACAATGTTCATGTGAGAGAAAAAGGGGTGGACAGAATAGGCCAGAGAGCCATGAGAGTGTACTGAAAGGCTGACATGGAATAAAGGAAAAGGAAAGGGAAGGTTGGATGGAAGTGTACTAGACTGTCAGTACAGACATGAGAGGGGTGGGCAAGGCCATCAAGGAATCCTTGAGTCCAAACTGGCCATCAGAGTAGGCCTATGTCTTCCTAGAGCTGTCTTGCTGTAGCATTTCTACCACTCTTGGCCAGGGCTGGGGGCAACCTGTGGGAAGCAAGCCTTGGTGCCAGAGCTCAGCAGCTGAGCCCCTTAGTTACCCGATCTCCCTGTAGCTGGATGTTTGCAAAACACATTCTCATGCCAACACAACTATGATTGTAGCATTTTAATCTTTCACACCCTTCAGACCTCAGAATTAGGACTGGTGTTCCTTGCATTCCTGATTCAACTTTTAGACCATTCCTCTACCTTTTTTTGGGGGGGGGGTGGGTATTGGGGGGGAAACCATATAAACCCATGAACCAATCAAAGCAAACAAAACTCAGCAACTTTCAGGTTCATGCCATTCATATTGTCTGTCTTCTGAGTATCTTCCTCATTCATTGACAACTTTGCTGGCTTTAGCCTCCCTCGCTCTAATCCTTTCCAATACATAAGGTAAATTTAAAACATGGGTCTCTCAGTTCCTCAACTTTTCCATTATCCGTCACCTTTTCCTTCAAACTGCTTCTACACACCCTTCAAATATCTGCTCAAATATTATATTCTCTAGGAATCTTAGTCAATTTTCATAACTATAACAAAATAGTTGAGATTGAACAATTTATAAAGAAAGGACCTCCATTGTTCTGGAGGTCCGAGAACAAGATGCCACCATCTACACAGCTTCTGGTAAGTTCTACATGCTGTAGCATGCATAGTAGAAAAGTGGAAAGGGAAGGAGGTACATAAGAAAGAGATCCCATAGCACAAGAGAGAGCAAGAGAGGCAAACTTGCTTTATATAAACCCCACAGTAACTAACCCAGTCTCATGGTTTGGGTATGGTTTGTATGTTCTCCAGGGCTCATGTGCTCGGAGTTTGGGAATTTGGTCCCCAGGGTGACAGAATTAGGAGACAGTGGAATCTCTCAGAGGTGTGGCCTGGTGGGAGTCCACTGGGGTCCCCACTCTTAGATCAAGGCAGTTCTCACAAGAGAGTTATAAAAGGAGCTAGCCTGACTCCTCTTTCTCCCTCTGGCTTCTGTCATGGTGTGATGTCATCTGCCATTAGATCTCTCAGAGGCCAAATAAATGGGGCCACTGGATCTTGGTCTTTGAACTTCCAAAATTGTGAGCTAAATAAATCTCTTTTATTCTTAAGTAGTTTGCCTCAGATATTTTACTAGGGCATGAATAGATGACAAATAGAGTTGCAAAAACTTAAATTTCTAAGGTTATTTAATTAATTGCATTTTAAAATTATTTGTTAGGTGGATTAAGGTAAATCAAGATTTTGTTGGACTGCTTTTAGCTCTGTGTGCTCTATATTCAGTATACTTCTGTCTGGAGGATGAGGAAGGAAAAAGATACATTATGCCTAGTGCCCATTTGCTCACAAATATTCATAACGT
The DNA here is from genome assembly GCF_048772815.1 of Callospermophilus lateralis. Lineage (NCBI taxonomy): Eukaryota > Metazoa > Chordata > Mammalia > Rodentia > Sciuridae > Callospermophilus > Callospermophilus lateralis. The sequence continues at coordinate 98,436,630 of NC_135312.1, read as the reverse complement.
ACCTCAAGTTACCAATTAAGTTACCCCACATATACAAATAGATTTATTTTGTATTCATTATTTTTTAACAAGTCGTCTTTAGTATCCTCTGTGATACTGCTTTCTGAACTTTTATGGTTTACCTTGAAAAAAACGTTGTGCAAAAAAGTACAATGAAATGGTGGACAGATCATGTTAATGAGCACAAAGCAACAGCTCATGAACACCTTTCACCTGCACAAAGTCAACCTGAGACAAGAGAGTGAGTCTAAGTGTGTGATACAAGCAATCAAACAGGCAATAAGGATCCACAGCAATTAGAAATAGAGCAGAAAGAAAGTATGCAACTGGTTGTAACTCACCATTGTTCCACACAAGAATTACTTTAAATTTCAATTAAGACAGCTTTATCTTGTAGAGTGAGGGGTATTTGGAGGAGTAGGTCATGGGAGTGTTACTAATCCTCCAACTCAAAATAGCAGACTCCATTATTCTGGCCTTCCACACTGTATGACTCTGACTCAACCATAGAAAATTTACTTATTGTGTTTCAGGCTGAATTAAATATGTTTGCAGTAGCAATTTTATTGAAATTTGAGCTAACTTAAAGCCAAAAGGTGCAACTAATATGCCATTTTCCTTACCTACTGAGTAGAAACCAAGACAAATTCTAAATTTGCCAGAGTGCTCAATATATTGATTATACTTCACAAGCCAAAAGATGTTAAACATCTATTACATTATTTCACACACAAAAAAATTTTGTTCACATACATCATATTTTGCTGAAAAGAAGTGAAGCTTTTTTCCCTTTTTTTCTCCATATCTAAATCAATAAATATTTATAGTATAACAAAATTCTTCGCTAATTGTTGAATTTAGATTGGAGGGAGGAAATAGTTACGGTTCTCATTGTAGCTTTCAAATATTTTTGTCAGTTAAACAAAACCTATAGTATTTTTTTCAAGAAAATCTCTTTTTTATTTTAGTTTGGATGGGTTGGTTGTTACCCACAAAGTACATGTTACCCCACAAAGGTATCATTAAAAGTCTGGTGATATTGAGAGGTGGTAAATACTTAAGAGGTAAGATTTTAAAAGGCAAGCCTTAGTGGAAGGTAATTAGGTCACTGGTGGGTGGTGTACACTTGAAAGAGATGGATGTAATTCTTGTGGGACCCTAGTTAGTGCTTGTCAGAATGTGCTGTTAAAAAAGTGCAAGTCTGTCTCTTGAATCACTCTGGCCTCCCATCTTGCCATGGAGATCTCTCCTCAAATACACTTCCACCATGATGCTGTCTGCCATGTTGTGTCACAGCCAAGGGGGCCCTATCCAAATGGTATGGCTACCTGATCTTGGACTTTCAGCCTCAACACTGTAAACTACATAAAACTCTGTCTGTCTGTCTGTTTGTTTGTTTGTTTTTAAGAGAGAGTGAGAGAGAGAGAGAGAATTTTTATATTTATTTATTTTTTTTTTCCCGGTGGACACAACATCTTTGTTTGTATGTGGTACTGAGGATCGAACCCGGGCTGCACGCATGCCAGGCAAGCATGCTACCACTTAAGCCACATCCCCAGCCCAAAAATATGTTCTTTATAAATGACCTTGCCTTTATTATTCTCTTATAGCAACATAAAATGAACTAGTGTATCTTGCAAATAGTTTCTTATGTAAAAAGAAAACGTGTGCTTCTTATAAGTTATCTAATGAAAAACTGTCATCTCTTTACCTTTTTTCCTAGAGAGAAAAAAAAAAAAATCGTTTCCCTCCCCACCTGCTTCACAGGGGAACTATAGGCTCTTTTTATTCTGGAGCTATTTGTCCATACCAAGTTCTAATTGGTGAATCTCTAATTTCAAATATTTAACCATATCAAAGTCACAAGTAAATTTATTAAATGGTATTCAGCTGCCTATTTTCTTCTCTAAGTGAGTTTACAGAAGCTTCATGAGAAAAATTCTTGGGAAAGAATAAACTGCTTTAGATATTTCAATCAGGAAAGTCAAGTAATTCTTAGAAAAATGAGTCAGAGGCTACTATAAAACCTCACATCTACAGAAAGCCATACGCCTGCCGGCTGCTGCCAGAAAAATTAAAATATGGCTTTTACTTCCCCTCAGTCACACAGCTCTTAATGCAAATGCTACCTCCTAATGGAATCCAACTCCAAGGATGGCTCACAGGGACTCTGGGAACATAGCTCCCAAGTATTCCGCCACACTCACCAAAGGAGAAGGCAGGAGGCAGTAAATGATGCTGATTTGCCAACAGATAATGTGTAGGTAGGAGGGGGGATTGAAACAAATTCTTTTGGGAGGATTCAACAGAGTTAACAAATTTACCAACTCATCTTACAATTATTGAGATGAAGGATAATTATAATACCATCCACTCTCAGTTATCCATTTAAGGGATTTTTCTCTCTATTCCTTCCACTTTTATTTCTTTGACCATTTGGACAGAAGGTCTAGATTTCAGTGAGTTAACAAATAAGAATATACATTAAATTACTATATATACATATATACATTGGATTTCATTGCTCAAGATTTATTACCATCTTCATAAAAGTACCAACTAGTAAAAATTGTCTTTATCTTTTCTGATGTCTTTTCCATCATATGTACTTACCCACCTTCCAAAAAAGAAAGGGAAGGTAAAGGAGATAAAGGTGGCTTAAAGTAAAAATCACACAGCAAAGTGTGATATAACATTGCCCTCACCACCATGGGAGCTGGCACCATACTGGTAGCCTTACTTACATTTCATTCAATCCTCGCATTACCCAAAAAAAAAAACTTTTAAAAAAAGGACCCAAAACTACAAAGGCAGGAATAAAAAGTTAAAAACAAATAGAAGGAACAAATAATTATTAACTCACATGTCTAAATTCAGGAAAATATCCCAAGTAATAACATAACTTTTCTCTGAGCTCCCAAGCACCTAAGACAAAAAGGCAGAAAGTATGGACTGTGGGAAACACTCAGACAAAGGGTAGGATACCAAGGGCAGAAGGAGAGACATCCTATTTTTGTAAATAAAGAATATAATGTTTGGTGGAAAATGTTAAATGAGCACAAAGAACTTTCTTGAAAAAGGAAAGATGTTGACTAGGGGTTAAGAAAATATAAGATATTTGTTCTCTTTCCTTTCTTGACAAAGACCCCATTAATGCAATTAAATTCAACTCCACAAACACGTCTTTTTTTTTTTTTAAGAGAGAGAGAAGAGGGGGAGAATTTTTTAATATTTATTTTTCAGTTTTCGGTGGACACAACATCTTTATTTTATGTGGTGCTGAGGATCGAACCCAGCGCCCCGTGAATGCCAGGCGAGCGCGTTACCGCTTGAGCCACATCCCCAGCCCCCACAAACATGTCTTAAGAACTTACCAGGCCTCCTGATGGACATCACTGTGTGAAATGCAAAGATGATTCCTGCTATTGAGAAGATAAAAATAAAAGTATAATTCCAGGTAGACTATGTACCATTAACAAAGGCAAGAGGAAGAATTAAAGTGGGAGAGATTTCTATGAATTGATAATGACTGAAGGCAACCACAGGGAAAAAGAGCTATATGAGGTATAAGGATTCTAAAATTAAGCGATCTGCATTCCCAGATGGGTGACTACTCAGAATAAAATGGAGAAGTTGAAGATCCTCCTGGAATTAGACTAGAAATACATACCATGATCCCATATGTCAACAGTAATAGGTCTGTGGCCAACAAAGAATTGTACAGGCCAACTAAGGAGTCATCCCTTGTAAGAATGTTCACCCACTGTTCCCAGTGCTTCTAATTGTTTAAAAGCTATAAATCTATATTCAGTAGTAAAATTCCAATTTCTAAATTCCAGTAGCTAATATTTTGAGAATTAGGCCCTGCATAGGTAAAATGAGAAGGAGGATGAAATGGAAAGAAGATAGTAAGAAACAAGTAAGTCACATATAACCCAGCAGGCACCTACTTGCAACTTCAGGGTCAGATGTCCTCTAAGTTTCCATCCAACTAAGAAATCCTAGTTTCAGTCATGAACTCCATTCTCCTTGAGGAATATATATTCACCTTTTAAATGTATGCATATTAAACAGTACTTCACATCTTAGTCTCTTTTCTGTTGCCATAACTGAATATGACAGACTGGAAAATTTATAAAGAATACAAATTTATTTAGTTCACAGTTCTGGAGGCTGGAAGGCCCAAGGTCAAAGAGCCACAACTGAAAAAGTCCCTCTTGCTGATGGGGACCCTACAGATCTCCATCCCACAGGCCATCACCTGGCAAGAGGGTCACATACAAGAGACAGAATCAAAATAGCTTTTAAAACAGAACGAATCTCAGTATAATCCATTAATCCATTAAAACCATGAACAGTGCTCATCACCACTTAAAAGCCACCTATTCACACCTCTTCTTTCCTCACAATGGGAATTAAATTTCAACATGAGTTTTGGTGGGGACATTCAAACCATAGAAATTTCTGAGACATTCACCTCAGAAATAAAATTATATGTCTTCGCTTTCTTTAATTAATCATTATAGAGCTCTTTAGACTTTCATTTGCAACAGACCACGAGTGAAGAGAGAAAATGACAGGAAGGGGAAAATGGAAAAAAAATATAATCCAAAATGCAAATGCTATAAACATCTACCAGTTTAATTAACACATATCAACCTCTGAGGATTGAAGACTACTGATTTTATTTTATTATTATTATTTTTTTACAAAATGGGGAGAGAACAGTGAAAATTTTCCAATATGAATGTTTTTCATCAAACTGACAAAATGTTGACATTTTTAGAATTATAATTATTAGCCACCTTAGATGAATAAATACCCAATACTGTGGTTATTTAAAATCAAGTTTATAATAACATAAAATATCTCCTTACATTTGTAGACATTCTGTTACCTGAATATTTCTTATCAACTAATAATTGCTTCAAAACTATGTGATCATATACTTTAAAATAACTAAAAAATAATAGTAATAATAAAAGGATACTCACCGAAAAGTAAAATTAAAGCCTAAAAGGTAGAGTTAGTGCTACTGTGCTTTATAAGCAATTTAAATCTATGAGTTGGATGCAGCTCCACCTAAAAATAATCTGATTTTTTGGCAACAAATTTAACAAAAGAAGCAAAATTATAACTTAAGCTATCATATAAAGTTTCCACTTTCAATCAAATAGGTCAAAGTTAATATTGAACTATCTGTGTAATACTTCCAGTAGCATAGGTATTATGTGATCTGCCACCAGGGAAAAATCTCATCTATCTGAATTTCAAGGCAGGAAAGATCTCCTCCACAGAAACTCTCTGATAGTGCCCTATGTGCTCTTAGAAAACATTTCAAACTAGAACTTGGATAGATAGCTGAGTTGAGGTTTTTCCCAGTAGTGGTGCTTTTCCAATAACACAGTAGAGCATTTAATGGAACACAATGAAAAAGATCAACAATAAAATCAATGATTTCAGAAAAAGAAAAATAACCCACTTGACAATGTTCTTTTTGCTTATGAGTTACCGCTTCACAGAACAAGCACTAGAGAGCGTATATAAGCATACGTACTTTCAGCTTAGAACAAAGAATAACAGTATAAAAAGGTAAAAATGAAAATGTGTGCTGTTCTGCTGCAACATAGTTGAGAGTTATAAAGGCCCCGGGAACAATATTGAGTTTGCGAAGGCACAATCACATCACGAAAGATTTACCTTCACTCTGCAAACTCAATATAGGGCAATAACAGTCTATTACAAGCAGAGCAATACAACATCAAAGGAATGTTTAAAAGAACTAGACAGAACCTTTAAATCAACACAATTGAGTTATCTTCCCCCAGAGGAAGCACATTGGGAGAGCTCAGAGCAGGGTTTTTCAAGAGGTATTACTAATTTACCATAAGTTATATTTAATACACTTTTAAAACGCAGTTTGTAATCTCTCTCCACTTTTTAGAACACAGAGCAATAAATTAAAAGAGAAACAGTCCCTGAAGAGCAAGAGACTGGAAGGGGGAAAAAAATGACAACAGTTGTATTCTTTGGAGGCTAGCCCTTCAAATAATTCTTCCAAAACTGGAAAGGCTCTTCTTTCTCAGTTTCAGTAATATACAAGAAGAACAAATGATAGTAAAATAAAAAAATTGATCAGAATTAAAATCCTGTTAAAATAGCATCATCATAGCATTTAGTTAAAATGGTAAGAAATTCTCTTAACACCTGCAATTGAAAAGTAAACAATTTCATTCTAACTTTTAAAGGCTAACATGAACATCTCAGAGGTTCAGTTTCTTATCCAGGCCACTTCGGAAATGGCAGTAGAAAGTTTGTGGAATAACACTGTTCATTGTTGGCAGTTTCTAAACATTTTATTAGCATTTTGCTATTTCCCTATACATTCCTTTTATAATCTTAACAATGGTATGTTTCATTAAATAAAGCATTGAGATAGAATATTAATTTTCTGCATATAAAACAACATTACTTTTCTACACTCATAGCAAAGACTTTATTGTCATAAATTTTAGTCTAATGTTATTCACTTGTTTCTCATAAAGAGGAATGAAACTATTATGATCACAATTCTCATCATCTATCAGTGTCTGATATTTTTACATATAAAATAAAGAGATCCATTTCTTTATGATGATTATAGAACTGTTCCTTCAATTCTTTCAAAAGTCATAGCCTTTTTTGCCTGTGGTGTGTGTGTGTGTGTGTGTGTGTGTGTGTGTGTGTGTGTGTGTTGTACTGGGGATCATGCTGAGGGCCTCACATATGCTAGACAGGAGCTCTACTGCTCAGCTATATCCCTAGCCCCACTTTTTGCCTTTTGTGTAGCATTTGTTTTGACTTAGCTGTCATGACTAGTATCAGAAGTAAGTACACAAAGAGGTTTTAAATTCTAGATAGGTTTAATCTAGAATGGGTTTTCTGTACCTAAGTTTTCTGTTCCAGGGATGAAAACACACCCACAACAGGTGCGCGAAATTGCCTGCAACACATGACATGTGAGGAGAATTCCAGGGTTTGTTCCTTTTGATATAGAATGGTTTTATTGGTGTTATACCATAACATTTTATAATAAATCAGATTGCATATGGATTTATACTTACATATCTGGTGTTAGAAAATATTTAATTCATGTTTATAATGCTTTTAATTTTATAACCAGCTTTCTAAATTTCTTTACAACTGAACTTTATGTCAAAAGTACTTCATTTGAAATCACCTATTACCACCTTTTTTTGTTTTCAGATATTTGAACTCTACTGCTGCTTTTCAGTTTCTGAAGTATGCTCTTTAAAAAGAAAAAGTCATTCCAACTTCTTCACATTAATACTGTGGATTTAAAGACAGAATTCTGATTTTACTTGTTATATTCTTGCCTAGGCAGTGGGACACTAATTTCATCAGTTATTATACACATTTGGTGAGTTTCCCTGGAGTTCCATTATTTGGAACAATTTTCGTGAATGATATAGAATTTTCATCTTTAACATTGATATGATTAGAATATATGTTCCCAACATATCTTGATAGGTTTACTAAGGTTTGATTACTTATAACTGTCATAACTAGTTCATTTGAATCACAACTAGGGATTCTAACTTTAATCATTCAATCTAAATTCTAGAACTAGTTTTCAATATCCAACAATGAGCTTCATATCACATGCAGTATTAATCTTAAGGAAACAACCACACTGTCTATTTACTGCCTGATGACAGAGCAGTGGTTCAAAGAATAGGTACCCTGGAGTCAAACCTGAGTTTGAATTTCGGAGCAACTAGTTAGCATGAGTATTCCTCAGTTTTTCTTCTATAAAACAGAAAGAGTGATGATATTTATAGGATTGCTATAGGATTAAATTAGATACTACCTAAAATACTCAGCACTGTGGCATACAGCAAGGACTCAAGATATATTCACTATTCTTATTGGAAAAATATTTTCACAAATGCTCTGATGCCTTGCAGTCAGTGTCTTGAGCATTATAAAGTCTTACCAAGCCTTAGAACCCACTGGCTGTGATAAGACAAAATAAGAATGTTGACTCTTGTGCAGAGATTACAGAACCAACACCTGTTTCCTAACAGTAGTGGGACACATGGCAAATATCAATGAATGAGTAACCACCCTAAACAGTTATCACAGTCATATGGCAGTTGGTTCTATAGTCTAGACCTGTTTAAGGATTGAACCAAGTCACCTGCTGACTGTAATCGCCTTTCAGCGGAGTGATATAAAATTTAATGTCAATGATTTATATGTTATGATATGATGTCATGGATCTATTGCCTTTCAAGTTCTTGCTGGAAGAACAATTGAGCACTGATACGTGGGAGTAATTTTTTGTTGTTGTTCTTTTTAGATATACCTGACAGTAGAGTGTATTTTGACATATTATACATACATGGAGTTTAACATTCTAATTAGGATCCCATTCTTGAGGTTGTCCATGATGTGAACAAGGGAGTGTGGTAGTATTATGAGTCATAGAAGTTGGAATTGTCCCGAAAAATAGAACTAATAGGAGACAGAAAATGAGAGAGAATGAGATTTATTTTAAGAAACTGGTTTACACAATTATGGAGGCCAAGAAGTCTCATAGTCTGCTGTGTAGGAGTTGGAGAACCAAAAAAGCTGGTGGTAGAGTTCAAAGAAGCAGGAGCACTGAAAGCAGAGGAAGATCAATTATTCTAAGCTCAAGCAGTCAAGAAGGTCATGAATTCAGCCTTCTTATACCTCTTGTTCTATTTAGGCCCTTATGTCCACTCAGACTGAGGAGGGCATTTGCTGTACTCAGTTCACCAATTCCAGTGGTAATCTCTACCAGAAACATTGCGACAGATACACCCAGAAGTAATGTTTAACCAAATATGTGGGCATCCCATGGCTCAGTCAACACATAAAATTAACGTATAAAATTAACTCCTATCAAGCATAATTGGTCAAAACTATTTAAATCTTGGCCTGTTTTAAAAAAAAACTACAATTTAGGGGTATCTAGGTCCTCAATATTTTTATTAAGATGCAGAAGAAAATATGGTTATTGGAAGAAAAACAATAATGGTTTACCAGAATTTTTTTTAAAAAAATAAACAAATAGATCATACCCTCCTGTGAGGCTTGAAACAAAAATAAATTAAGGTTTTATAATTTTTTCAACATTTACTATAATTGAACAACTTTATTCTTGAGTTCTATTTGGGACTGTTGCACCTCTTGGGCTGATAAGTTTCTTACTGTCCTTAATTACTTCCTTTAAACAGAAGTAGGTCATCTTTCACTGGATCCAGTAGTCTTCCATGACTATTTTGGCAGACAAGCTTCTCTTTTCAAAAATAAAACAAAATGTAAGCATTACCTTACTTAGATCTCAATGGTGGCTGATAATTAGGGTGATGTTACCATTTATCCCCTACCTAGAGACTATGTTTATCATAAAACAAGTCCAAGGATTAAAAACTCTGGTGAAATATGGCCAATGACTTCAAAGAATCAATTCTGGGTCTACTATATTTGGGTCTGAGAGAGATCTGGAACTCTGAATGTGTTAGACAATTACCTCAGTTGGGAAATTAATCCAATTCCAGGCACTCTTCTTGGTACTTGTTTGACCCAAACAGATAATCCAAGGTGGCATTGACAAGGTTGTTGTAATCTAATTATATGAGCTTGTTATCTTAAAACTAGAAGTCTGCTATCTATTATTTAAAAGATTAACACTACCAATATAAGGAAATGAATTGCCATAATATAGATATAGAAACTCTGGTGTATTACCTAAGGTTGAAAAATCCATTATTTATAATCTTTATTGATAAAGCATTTCAAATTAAAAGTAAGTATCATTTTCTTTGGAAGCTGCTGAAATATCTCTATAGAGAAGAAAATCTACTACTGACACAGACTTTTTAAAGAATCAAATAAAAGCTTTGGTCAGAAAAAGAAAATATGTATTTGAGAATGGAAGTGGACCTAAGGAGTTTGTGAAATAACTCCAGTAGAAAAAAAAAAAAAATCTATTCACCCTCTGCATTTGCAGCACTATGGGATGGGCCCCAGGGGCCCTAATTGCTGATATGATAACACTGTGACCAATTGAAGACATAACCCTGTGATGAGAGTGTCATAGATTCTGAAGGTACCCGATGTTTTTCGTATGCTGGCATTCATGGACATTGATATTTACCAAATCAATAATTCACATTACTACCTGAAAACCAAGCTTCCCAGTAGTGGCTAAACCACAACATTGAAGTTAGTTAGGGTGCTAGAACTGAACCTCTCTTGCATTGCTTTATCAAGATTTAAACAAAATAATCAAAAAACATTCTAAATCGGTCAGACATTTATACCTCATATTTTCAAATTTAAACTTTAAGACCGCTGAATTTTTTTCTAAACATTCAGAATAATGAAGTTGAAATGATTTAATGCTATTTTTAAATGAAATCTCTGGATATTTTCCTTCTTGTTAGTCTATTAAGAATATGCCTCCTTCTAGAAGCCAAAAAGAAAAGAAAACAGAGCTTCTATTAGACCTCTAAAAAGAATCTAGTCCTTAAACATCTTGATTTGGGGATTTATCATCTTCAAAGCTAGAAGAGAATAAATCTGTGTTGTGTGAAGTAAAAAAAAAAAAATATTCCTCATGGAAAATGTAGTGTCTATACATTGGTCTCTAACACCATTTCCAACCGAAAGGAAATCATATTTCTTGCACAAAAGGCAGAGTCTAGGACTGATACAGGAAATGTACACAATGAGCAAAGACCATCTTGTTAGACCATGATATAAGGAAGTGCTAAATAACAATAGTAATAATAATAATAAATAAGGCTGGGGATGTAGCTCAATGGTGGAGTGCTCACCTAGCATGTGTGGGGTCTTGGGTTCAATCCTCAGTACTAAATAATGATAATAACAACAACAACAATAATAATAATAATAATAGTGATGATGATGACAAAGCATATTACAAACACTCAGGAGGTGCTTGAAGGTGTTTCAGTGGTCAAGTTAGGGACAATTTGAGCACAAAATAGTGATGTACACTAATGAATTATAAACATTTCCAAAAAATTGAAATAATAATAATGAATAGATAAGTAAATAAGAGAGCACTCTAATTTACATTGCAATGCCAAATGTTAACTAATAAATGAGCAGGAAGGACAGGAATTAGAAAATTGGCATTTTATAATCATCTTTTATAGTTTCAATTAGATAAGAATCATTGATGAATAATATAGTTACAAAGAAATTTGGATGAAGAGAAATAAATATATATATATATAGTCTTAAATGGTCTCTACATAGATTGTTTATAAGTTGCAAGGAAAAAATGTAATCATATGGTGGTGACATCAAACAATATACAGTATCAATTGGGTGATCAAAATTAACCTCACGAATGAGGAGTATATGGACATCAAGTACCTTCAGATGAAGTGCCCTCAGAAGGCCATGATATCACCTATGTAGAAAGCTGAGCAAGAATGCTTACCAAGGATTGAAATCATATGTTAACATTGGAAATAATGCCAAATGAGGAGCAAGCATCTCAAAAAGAAAAAACAAATAGGAGATTGTATTCTTCAAAAATGTTTATGGCATAAAAGACAAAGAAGGGTTGTAGACATGTTATGGATATTAAAAAGACTGTAGAGATGACACTAAAATATAATACTGGACCTCTTACTAAACTCTCACCTGGAAAGAAAAAATGTACTGGGTCATTTGCCAAAATAGAAATTATATGGATAGTAGATTTGATGAAAGTAGTCTATCAATGTTAAAAATTACAGTACTGAAATTTGCTAAATAAATTGTGGTTATGTGAAAGAATGTCTTATTGTTGAGCAACATCCACCCCTTTAAGGAAAAGGAATGTGATGTATGGAACCAACCCTAAAATAGCTCAAAATTTGTGTATGCATACGCAGAAACAAGAGGGAGAGACAGAAAATGAGTCAATGATAAAGTAAATGTTCTAAAAGGATAATATGTAGATCTGGGTCATTTGAGCTATACTTACTCTTGCAACTTTTAAACAATTTGAAATAGTCCCAAATAAAAATCAAAAAAGAAAAGCAGCCCTGCTGAAGCTTCAAGTACAAGAAAAAAAATTTTAAAAACAAAAAAAAACAATGCCATTTCCCACTGGCAAACTCATCCAGTATGTAATGCAGCATGCCTATAGCAGCCATCACATAATAAGCCAAGAATTATTGTGTGCCTACATTTCAGTTGAATTTGATTCTGATTAATGTAGTAGGCAGTCTTGGTAGTTACCTAAACTGCCTTCAAATCAAAGGCAATGTAGTACAGGTCACAGGATTTGGACAACTGTAAAAAGCTTCATTCTTAAGTCCCTAGGTGATACCTGACACACTCAAGCACTAACTTTGTAGCTTGCATACAGAAGATAAGCAAAAAGTCACACAGTGGTTCCTTTGCATTTGTCCCACTAGCCAAGTTGAAAAGGACAAACAGGCTGTACTGCATAGAAGGTGAAATGCTTAAATGTCACAGCGGCATTGTTAGGACCTATCTGTATGCACAGCCACTATCTATCATGTGTTTCAAAAAGAAGAGAGTACATTTCATGAAGGGAAATGAGAATAAAAGACTGTATCCTGTTTTACCATTCCCAGAAGACTCAAAAAAATCTCTTAACAATTTAAAAGTTGTTGACTTGACTGACCTATGTATTGTGTCAGTCTCAAAACCAAGGGAAAATATACAGTGTTTACATTTTTCTCACCTGTGAACGCAAGAGAGAAGCCAATCTGCACCAGTCTTTATTTTCAAAGGTAATGTGGACTTATTAATAAGTTTCAATACATCATTAAAGACTTTAAATGCTGAATAATTTTTCTGCCTTATATGCTTTAAAATAGTCTTTTATGAAAGGCTGGTAGAAGATTTATTTTTTTCTAAAAAAAAAATTATGATAAATAGAACATTTTTTTTCTTCTTGCTACCTGACCAGGTAGTTTTTGTTTTCTTTCAATTTTGAAGAGTATTTCCACACTGATGAATTAATTTAGCTGAAATTATTTGCAAATCAATTCTTTATCAAACAATAATGACTAATATATTAATTATATATTTTTTTCCATAACCAACTGAAAATCTTTGAAAGGAAGTAGCCATTCCAACTTAGGTGGAAGTAACAAGGAGTTTTAAGTGGTAGAGTTGAAGTTGTCATAGAAGATGACACTAATGAGCACTAATGTTCAGGGGCGGGGAATTCACTGGCCTGCTTGGATTAGTTGCTGGACCCTGCTACACAATCTTAGACACTCTCAGTACCAGTTCTGAAGTACTCTTGCTTCCTAAAATTCTTTATTCAAAACAGTGAGCTTATTTTCTTATATTCTCTTCAGATTGTATTTGTTTTTGTTTTAAGAAGTGAGGAGGGGCTGGGATTGTGGCTCAGCGGTAGAGTGCTCGGCTAACACAGGCAGGACCCGGGTTCGATTCTCAGCACCACATAAAAAAATAAAGGCATTGTGTTGTGTCTATCTACAAAAAAAAAAAAAAAAAAAGATTCTCTCTCTCTCTCTCTCTCTCTCTCTCTCTCTCTCTCTCTCTCTCTCTCCCCTTTAAAAAAAAAAAAAAAAGAAGTGAGGAGATAGGGCTGGGGTTGTAGCTCAGTGGTAGAGTGCTTGCCTAGCATATGTGAGGCACTGGGTTTGATCCCCAGCACCACATAAAACTAAATAAACAAAATAAAGGTATTGCATCCATCTACAACTAAAAATATTAAAAAAAAAAAAAAAAGAAGAAGAAGAAGAAGAAGGGCTGGGGATGTGGCTCAAGCAGTAGCGCACTCGCCTATCATGTGTGCGGCCCGGGTTCGATCCTCAGCACCACATACAACAAAGATGTTGTGTCCACCGAAAACTAAAAATAAATAAATATTAAAATTCTAAAAAAAAAAGAAGAAGAAGAAGAAGAAGAAGAAGAAGAAGAAGAAGAAGAAGAAGAAGAAGAAGAAGAAGAAGAAGAAGAAGAAGAAAAGAGGAGATGGCACTTCGGTTAATTCAAGAGAATGGAGATGAAAGAAAAATCAGGGCCTTAAATTGCAGTCTCCTTTCTCTGAATCCAGTAATTTGTTTTAGTAATATTTCTCCCTATGATAAGACACTATGACTTATAATTATTTCTTTAGGATTCTCTTTAGGATTTTTTTGTCTCATATTGTTAAATATGAGAGACATAAAGAGACTATACATTTTACATGTGAGACATAAAGAACTAAGCATTTTACATAAATTTTATTTAAATAATAAACAAATCCTGAGGCATATAGATTTCTGAATCAAAACTTCTGTGTTTGTATTTGAGTTTCCTTGAGCAAGTTACTCTGACTCATTAAGTCACAGTTTCCTACTTTATAAAATGGAGTGAATATAATGCCTGCTTCATAATTTTTCTGAGAAGAATAATTGAGATCATGAGCAGGGCCTGCCAAATAGTTCAGTGTTAACTGGTACTAGATTTTGGTGTTTCCTGATGATTATATTTAAATGGTCCTGTTGACCTGTCTTCAGATGTGGTGATGGATACGCTCACACCACTTGAATTGTCCCTTCAAGACTCCTTTTCCCATTATTGTGTCTTTATTTTTCCCAGATGCTATTAGATAGTCTCTAATACCTTTGGGGATTATAAATTTACATGTCTGGTTCTTCTGACTTGGATAACCATCCCCTTCAAGGAAGAGATGATGGGTATTTCCACTCCAACCCTTAGAACTGTACTCAACTCAAAACCTGTCAACATTTACCAGGTATTAACATGCTAGGCCCTGCTGTAAACACCCAACCTATGTAACCTCATTCTCACATGAACATTAACTCATTCTACCTCTATGAGATGGAAAGGATTACTGCACGATTTTACATTTCACCAACAAGAAAATTGAGGCACTGAAAAATTGAAAACTTGGCATAGGTCACATAGCAAAAGATGGAGCTGGTGACTTGACTCCAGGCTGTCTTTCCAGAGAAACTGTACCTTATCTATCTTGCTGAATTGCCTCTTAGGGAATGTGCTGTGTGTGTGTGTGTGTGTGTGTGTGTGTGTGTGTGTGTACATATGTACATTAAGACATGTTCCTATCCTTCTCAGAGAAAGGATAAGACCAAGAATATAAATTATAACAGAAAACCAAGTGAATCTCACTGGGACATATGTTTATATCTTGTTCTAAGAATAATAAAACAAAAGAGTGTTCTTCTGTGGAGATTAAGAAAAGAAATCCTTAATCCTAAATCAGAATACAATGCCAAGGGGGAAGCTACTTCTCTAATATCTCTCAGGTGATTCAAGTTAGCCAGCCCCTAGTCCAGAGGTTCTCAAAATTTAATATGTATCAGAATGACAAAGAAGTGTTGTTTTTTTTTTTAAGAAATATTATGTATATTCCACTCACAGAGTTTCTTTTTCAGTATACCTGGGGAATTTACATTTTTATTAAATCCCCAGATGATGTTAATAATGCTGCTCTACATTCTATACTGAGAAGCATGGTTTTTCTCCAAAGGCCAACTCTCTATGTGCTACTGTGATTCCTTGATCATTACCTAAGGTTTCCTGACACTCAATTATTGTTCTGTGCACAATCATGCAGACTGGCATCACAGGTACCAGATCATGATCCACTCATAAATTTAGGAAATGGCTCCTTTCAACAGAATTTCCAGTTATACCACAGAGGCAATTTCAATGTGTCAACCAACATTTACAGAAAGATTCAGCATTAAGGAGAAAAATTCTCCGACATCACAGAGAATAGGGTCTGGTAGAGAAATATGATTTTGTGTATTTGAATTCCTGCATTTTGTCTGAGAAAACAGATATCTGTTCCATGAACATTATGAAAATCATGAATGAATGAGGGAGGCCTTTCTTAAAAATTTAATAAAAGATTCTCTGAGCATCAGGAGGGGGTTAGGAGAGCAGAGGTCCATGGGTCATGCATTCTGTTCCTGGGTAGACCTCTGTGAAGCTGGAAAGGCAATGTTGCACCATGCAGTGACGAAGATAGGCCACAGGCAGCCTCAGAAATTGTCACACTTTCATTCAATTCAGGAGCACCAGTAAGATTGGCCCATAGAAAAACATGGGATAAAGTGAGGGAAAGTGCTTCCAATCTGATGGGGGCTGTGGATGAGAAGTAAGTGATCAGCAAACCATAAATGCCATCACTCCACAAATGATGCCTTAATCAGATGCACCCAAACACCTTGGACAGCATGACTCCATTCAATTTAAACACATCCCCTGCAAGATAATGGAGTCCCCAGATTGGCTGAAAATTGCCCACAGAAATTAGTTTGCACAACTGAATTTGTGGATAGAGAATTATGTTCAATAACAACCTAGATGAGGAGAGCCACAACCATAGTTATTTAGTAAGGGACCCTTAATGGTATTTACCATCTCAGGAGAAAAAAAAATGGTTTTAGAAACTCTAGGACACATTATCAGGGACCAATATGCAAAAAATAGTTTAGATTCTTATTGAAATCCCTAGTTGAGGGATTTTATTATCTGAGTCAGATACAGTGTTTCTTCTGCATATCAAAAAGTCTTTTCCATTTCACAGCAATGTTTTGGTGCTAGAAAATTTCAGAACATACCTACAATTCTGAGTGGTGATTTGAAAAAATTGTTTCTTTCTGGTGCTGTTTCACTATTCTTTTCCATGTTCTTATATTCCTTTCCAAGACAGTATTATGGTATAATTAAAGAATTACATCTTCCAAAATGAGTTATACTTTTTTCTCAAGTTTTTAACATTTTATTATTATTATTATTATTATTATTATTATTAAGTTCAGTGGTCAGGTTTATTTATAAAGTACATATACCATACAACATGATATAGCAAATTTAATCTTTTAATTTTTAAAAGTTATGAAATAAAAGCTTGAGGAAAAGGGAGTTGAAGGAACATTTACTCATCACAAAATACCATTAATATTTAGCTTTTCCTTCTGGGGTGCAAATACCTTTCCTCTCTGATTTTTTCAGCTAATTACTCTCTGCTCCTGGCTGACCTAAGAACTGAAAATACAGTCACTGCAGGGGCTCTCTGACATCCAGGTAGATATCCTAGGAACACTGATGAAACTGATAACAGGCCATTTTATAGGGCCTTAAAAGCTACTCAAGAAACTAACAAGGTCCATTAGACTTTCTGTCATGCATATGATGGGGAAAAATATACCACCATAAGATCCACTCGATTGTCCTGCTGTGACAGCAGTAGCTATTGTGTATGAGAGGGTTTGGGACAGTGGCTCCACCTTGGTGTTTATGCTCTGCTGGCTGGTGGGAGTTTCAGGTAAGGCTTGGTAACAGAAGGGGCTTTGTGATAGGCTATCAGTGACAAACAAGAACAACACACAGCCCAGTGGGTTGACAAGAAGGAGAAGCTCAACAAAAGGAGAATGACCTGCTTCAGTTTCCTGTTTCAGAGTAACATTTACTTCCTCACACAAAGCTTCGCCTGGTGCATTGGTGTCCAAAATGCATTTGAACCTGTAGAGAGTGACGGGGAGTCAAGCGGAGATATTTTAAGTGCATTTCTTTTCTTTGTACCCCAGTTCTTTGAACTGCTTTTAATCCTACAGATGTTTGGCAAAGTTGTCCAAACCACACAGCTGAGAGATGCATCGAAAAATATGTTCCCAGATGAATGTTTTATTTTTACACATATGGAATGTTTATGGGCACATGTAGATTAATTATGCTGAATAGGCCCAGTCTTTATTGTATATATAACTAAGGCCATAATAGGTAAGCTTCCTTTTTTTTTTTTTTTTTTTTTTTTTTTATAAAACAGACTGTTTTTTCCACCAAAAGTTATATAAACTCTCAGTTCAATAAACAATTGTTTAGCACATACTACTCAATCTTATACTACATCCTGCTTGGAAAGACAAGATATAAAAATGTGCAACTCATGGTATAATAACTGAGACATGTAGCCAAAAAATTATAAGCTTCACATTTATTATCCATTCCACATTTCCTATCAAGGCCTTTCCAGATTTTCCTGTATTTCTTGACTCACTGATTGCATCTTCAGAGTTCAGACTTTATGACACATGACATCATCTTTTACTTGAGAAAAACCTAACATAGGAAAAGTCACTTTACCTGTCATTGAGCAGAAGTTAAAAAAAAAAAAAAGATGAAATTGGGAATATACGAGACTGCTCAAATGGCATTTAACAGAACCTACTGGAACACAGAGCTATTCCTCAGCTTTAAAGCTAAAAAATTGGCTTGTGCTTGTGCATGCTGCGCACAGGGTCAGCCTTTTGTCTTGCTAATTGCTCCCATCAATTATCTGACTTGTAATTCACTTTTACACTCTCTTGAAAAGGGAAATAAAGAAAACTAGCACATTTTCAGGTTTTCTTTGGGCCAGGAACTGTGCTAGTAGTTTAGATAATGGGTATCACTGAATCCTTACCACAACCCTTAAGGTTGGTATTATGATTTTCATACAGATGAGGACATCAATACTCAGCAAGCACTCGCAGCTAGAGAGGATTCAAACCCCTGTGTGTCTGACTATAATGTGCTTTATACAGCACACTAACGCTCTTCGTAAAACTGGTTCTTTCCATTCTACATATTACAAGAAAGGGATAGAGGGGGGTGGTTGTTTATAGCTTCATCAGCTGTTTCATACATTTTTTCCTAAAAATAACCAGCCTGTGGCCTTATCAGTCCACTATCTCACATCAAAACTTGATTTTATGGCCAAATTTCATCTTTAAAAATGTCAGATTCACAGCATCATCTACCAGGTAGTACATAACATTCCAGGTACTACAACACCGTCACTGCACCGCTTCCCTGATTCTTTTTTTTTTTTAATATTTTTTTAGCTGTAGATGGACACAATATCTTTATTTATTTTTATGTGGTGCTGAGAATAGAACCCAGTGCCTCAAGCATGCAAAGCAAGTACTCTACCACTGAGCCACTTCCCCAACCCCTTCCCTGATTATTAACATCTTGCATTGGTGTGGTTCATCTCTTTTATTGATGAACCAATATTTATTGGTTCATTATTATTGGCACATTATTATTAACTATACTCAGAGTTTACATTAGGGTTTATTCTTGGTGTTAAACACACATGGGTTTTGACAAGTGTGTGATGACATGTATCTCCAATTAAAGTCCCATACAGAATAGTTTCATCACCTTAATAATTCCCTGTGCTTCACTTACTCATACTCCTTCACCATTGTCCCCCTAATCTCCTAGCGACCATTGATCATTATACTATCTCCATAATTTTGTCACTTTCAAATAGATCTTGTACTTGCAATCATATTATGTATCCTTTTTATTTTTTTTAATTTTATTGATTTAAATAAATAAATAAACAAATGACAGCAGAATGCATTACAATACTTATTACACATATTCAGCTTCCTCCCTTTCCCTCCCACCCTCATAATGTGTAGCCTTTTCAAATTAGCTTCTTCCACTCGGCAATATGCATTTAAGGTTCTTTCATGGTCTTCTTCATATGGCTTGATAGCCCTTTTTTTTTTTTTTTTTTTTTTTGGCGGGGGTGGGTACTGGGGATTGAACTCAGAGGCACTCCACCCCTGAGCCATATCCCCAGACCTATTTCATATTTTATTTAGAGACAGGTTCTCACTGAGTTGCTTAGAGCCTTGCTTTTGCTAAGGCTCTTTGAACTTGAGATCCTCCAGTCTCAGTCTCCTGAGCCACTGTGCCACCATACCTGGCTAATAGTTTATTGCTATAAATTTTATTTTTTTTCAAAAGATTATAGCACCTACAAAATACCAGACCTGTAATGAATGCTGAAGATACAAAGAATATTAGGAAATTATTTCTACCCTAAAGGATCTTACTTCCCAGCATAGAAAGGTACTTAAGCCAAAAAGAGGAAAAACAATTTCTGGATATTATAATATCTGTAGTATAAGCAAATGACAAAGTGGAGAGAATTCCTTTTCACTCCTGTACAGAAGAGTCAGCAACAGTTCCCTACAGATTAGTGTTGGAGTTGAGGGCCGATGAAAGCCAGGGCAGACTGTGGGGAGCCAAGCCAAAACTTTTGGGGTTGCCAGGCACAGAGGCACATACCTATAATCCCAGTAGCTCAGGAGGCTGAGGCAGGAGGATAGCAAGTTCAAAGTCAGTCTCATCAACTTGGTAAGGCCCTAAGCAACTTAGTGATACCCTGTCTCAAAATAAAAAATTTTAAAAAGGGCTGGAGATGTAGCTCAGTGGTTAAGGGCTCCTGGTTTCAATCCCTGGTGAAAAAGAAAGGGTGGAAGGAAGGAAGCAGGGAGGGAGGGAGGAAGGGAGGGAGGAACGAAGGAAGGAAAAAAGGAAGGGAGGAAGGAAGGAAAATTGGGATGTTTAGTAAGACATATTTTAGAAAAGCAGACTTGTGTACAAATTTGCTAACTCGGATCTTGTGCTGTTTATCTCATTGTAAAGTACTCCAGGTAAATATTTCTAGCTGGAAAGGTCTTGGCATTGGGGCAGACAGTAGGAACCTGCAGAACTGCCAATCACAGTGGCAAGAAATAATCCTGACTATGTTGCACTGCAGAGGGAAAATGCTCTTGTTTCTCTCCCTTGTGGGGTAGAAGGCTCTATCTGCCCTGCCGTCATCCCCTGTGCCCTAAGAAATGTCACAGGAGCATTAACAAACCCACTGATCAATAATGCTAAAAAAGGTGATTTAAGCGGAGGTCAATAGTTGACTAAGGTACTTTCCTAGATAAAAACAAATATCAATCTGTACTTGTGCAAGTATTTCATCTATTTGTGAACTATGTTAGTTCTAAGATATAGTATGGGATTTAAAAATTGGCTCCACAGAGAAATTGGTCTCCTAATTCTTGTTTGGTAAATTATTTAGTTCACTATTTGTTTTTCATAACTAATAAAGATGCTGTGATATAGATGAAATAAAAAATTCTTGGTGAAATTTTAAAAAGGGAGGTATTCATGTCCCTTCTCAAATGTCATCTCAGAGGCCCACACAGGATACTCTACAGAAAAAAGAAAAAAAAAAAAAGAACACCTTATTCCTGCCTGATTAACACCTTTTTCTTCTTACCCTGCCTTCTGTTTCTCCATAGTAATTATCAGACTTGATATTTGATATACATGCATATTTACTTATTTACTTGTTTTTATTCTCTTTCTTCTCCAAACCTAAAGTATGGTCCCATTAGGTGCAGGGACTACAACTTTGTTCACATCTGGCCAATAAGTAGTCAGTAAATGAATGTATAATACAGCTTTACCAGAGCCTGAGATTCTCCCTGTAAGGGGCTGGGGGGAGGGGGCAATAAGAAGGATGTCTTAACTCTTGCAGGTAAATGGGACCATTCTCACACTAACTTACAGAGTTTCAACAACTGCTTATAAAATTTACACTACTCCAATTCCCCACTTTCAAATATTTGATTTGTTTCTCTGAACTATATTGGAAGGTAGAAAAAGGAATGTCCAGAACTCTCAAAAATTTCAGATAACATCAGGTGCAGTGGCACAAATCTGTAATCCCAGCAGTTCGGGAAGCTGTAGCAGGAGCATTGCGAGTTCAAAGCCAGCCTCAACAACTTAGTAAGGCCCTAAGCAACTCAGTGAGACCCTGTCTCTAAATAAGATATTTTTAAAAGGCTGGATATGTGACCAATGGTTAACTCCTGGTACCCTGGTACCCTGGGTTTAACCCCTGGTACCCTGCCTCCCCAATAAAAATAGATAACATTGCTGACCTTCACATACAATACTATAACTTTATGTAAATCTTTCTCCCTCCCCTACTACTAATGAAAGACCATGGCATTTATTCAAAATAAGGATGAAGTAAATGAAATAATTATCTAGAGAAGAGCTGAAAGCAGCACATCTGATGATCTTAGGACTTGATCTGTTTTGTCATTAGTTTTGGAGGGCTGCAATTGGTAAGCTTGTGACTGGGAATGCTCCGTTGGAGGGGTGTGTGTGAGGAGTAACATTCTCTGAGCACTACCTTGCTTCCAGTAGCACTGCCCCAAAATCCAGGGAAAGCCTCCAGCACTAACTGCAATGAAGAAAATGATAGGTGCTGAGAGCCATTAGCCAAGTAGGTATGACAATTTCCTTGCCAGCGTACCCCATGTTGCTTAGAGGAAGGACTCATGGAAATGGACATTTTGCAGTGACATTGCATGTAAGGTGACCTTGCTCAAGGACCAGGGCGGATCCGGGTTTAGGGAGGATCAGGGTTTAGGGCTCTCCTTGGGTTTAGGGTGGTTCCAGGTTTAAGGTGTACCCTGCTGGGAATAGGGCATATCCTGCTGCCTCAGGCGTGCCCGCTCCTGGTGTTCCCGTTGAGTTCTCCAGGATTCAGAGAGTTTTTGGGATCCAGAACGTGGAATTTGGCAGAGAACGTGTTTGCCTCAGAACGTGTTTGTAGAGGGCCGGTGTGAGATCGGGAATAAAGAATTGCTGTTTGAATCTACAAAGCTGTGAGTGGCTCGTGATTTTGTGCCCAGCCAGACTGCGGCATTTGGTGGCCCGTATGGAGCAATCTGTCTTGTGGCCATGGTGACAGTTTCAGTTTTGGACAGAATTGCCCAGAGGGTTACTTTGACCAGAGACAATGATATGAAAAGCACTGGTTTTCTTAATCCCTTGTCTTCTCAGTTGTGAGACATCTCTCCTATTTTTTTCCTCTGTCCAATTCCAGTTACTCATACCCAATGCTATGGGTATCTTGGCATGGCTAATAAATATGTAGCCATGGGGAAAAAAAATCCCAGTGTCAAGCTCTTATTTTTTTTGAGATGCATCTTTTCCCTGGTCCACTTACAATGCAGCAATTAATCAACTGAGTTGAGAGAAGTAGAAGATTTTCCACTCCAGTTCATTTCACCCTTCCCAGTCTACATTCTAATAAACTTGTCTACATTCTAGTCAACTTGTCTTTAACATCTTTGTACCACTCTCCTTTCCATCTTATATTATAGCTATTTAATTTAATCTCAACACACTTAAATTCACCTGCCCACCTAAAGGACATGGCTGCCTCAGAGGCCAAATGTTCCTGGAGAAAATTAACAAGCATGTACATTGACTGTTCGTTCTCTAGGGTCATGACCACTAATCTTAGATGAGCACTCACCAGAGCCCAGGGATCCTACTATTCTCAGACAAGTTTCAAATCTCCCCTCTCTTCAAACCTCCAAACCCCTCCTCTGCAAATCTCATGAACTCACTTCATTCTTCCCTGAGAAAAGACTAGCAATCAGATGGGAACTCCCTCAACTTCCCACCACCGACTTTATTAACTTATCTGCATCTACATTCACATTCTCTGCCTTCCTCTTGTTACAATGAGAGAAAAAAAAAAAAGTGTCCCTGTACCTAAAAACACCAGCCCCCCTCCCTTACTTTCTGGATTTTATCTTCTCCTCCCATGTTCAAGAAATTTAAGCCCCTGATTATCCTGTGAGTCTTCTTGTATCATTAGACTCTTGCTGTCTACTAGATCATTCCAACAAGCATAAATACACAAGCTAGTCATTTTTCAAAACCTCCTTTGCCTCACATTACTCTCTATTATTGCCTCATTTTTTAAAACCTTTAATGGCAAAACTTGTCAAGAGATGCCTACATTTTCTAACTTCCTTTTATCATTTCATATTTTATCTTCAACTCATCCCAGTCAAGTTTTTTTTCCCTCCAAGCCACTAAAATTATACTTGTTAAGGTCATTGTAATGTTTATAATGGAAAACGAACAATCACTCTCAGTTCTCCTCCAACTTTCCTGTGTAGCACTTTTCCTCCTTCTGGAAACACTTGATTCTCTTTAATTCCATGTCACAACACTGTCCTTGCTTCTCACCCATCACAGTGGACTGCTGGTTCAGAGCTGCTCCTTCTTTTCCTTATTGTCAGATAACCTGCTGAGATCCTATCCAGTCCCAATCCTCTATTATTTGTGTGCTGTTGGCTTTCCATTTTGAATCTCTAGCCCTCATCTCTCCTGCTGAGCTCCTAAACTCCTTGTCTTCCTTCACTAATAAATCATTAACTTTTGAACCAATTTTGAAGTAAACGTCCTTGAATGAACTTTATCCCTTACACCTCCAGCTTTACCTACACACCAATCAAGCCTAAGTCTGGTCAGTTCTACCACTCACAGTCTCTGCCTTCCTCTACAGAGTATGTACTTCTCTTCAGCTGTGCTGCTATACCATTGTCCATGCAGTGTTGTCACTGGCTGAGAGTACTGCAGGAGCCCTAAAACATTCTTCTTGCTTCCCTTACAGAGCCCCAAATATCTATTTTCCATACAACAATCCAAGTGAACTTTCTACAATGGAAATGAGATCAAGTTTGTTGAAACTTGCCTACAGCTTCTTTTTATACATAGAATCAATCACACATATCTTTTTCTTTCTTAAATAGCCTTTTAATAATCTATCTCAAGCTTTCTCTCCAACTTCATATCCCACTACTCTTAATCCTCACTATGATCCAGTCATGCTGCCTGGCCTCTATTATATTCTTCAAGTCCATCCAACTCTTCCCCAACTCAGAGCCTTTGAAATGGCTCTTCTTTCTATCTAGGTTCCTCTTCCATCTGGATCTTTCCACAGCTGGCTTCTCATCATTCAGGTCTCAGCTCAATATCAAGAGAGGCCATCATAATCACCCTAACATAAACCTTTCCTCCCATCACTAGTATCAAATAAGCATGTTTTCTTTTTCTCATAGCATTTGTTGTTATCTGAGATTATCAAATAGTTTGAATTTCTGTCCCTTTCCCTCTAGAATGTAAGTTTTTTGATCATAAATGCTGTCTTGTTCACTCTTGTATTCTGCTTATTTAAAACAGTTCTTACCAAACAATAGATGACCAGAATTACCTACCAAATGATTGTTGTGTCTCAGTTGTGATTACTTAATAGGATATAAAATTAAATAGGAAATTAGGCCATGTTGCTCTTTCTGCCTAGGATTAATACTTGAAATCTAGTGTATGAATTATAAGATTTTATACTTCAGGATTCACCATAACAAAAACAAATACTGCTATAAATTATCTTTTTACATTGAAACAAGTATATACACCATAATTTTTTAAAATAAAAGTATCTAATTTCAGCTATAAACAATCTACAAACAATAAAAGCTAACCAATAAGCCTCAGTACTTCATCATCTCCCTGATAATCTTATATCAATTGTTATAATTTCTCCAGAACTAAAGCAGTTTTCAGGTAGACCCCCAAATTGTAAAATTTCAGTTATCACAAGGCATAACCCCTAAGGAGTCATAAGACTCCTGCCAAAGTGGAACTGGAACCAAAGCAAAATATTTTAAAATTACCATTTTGCCTTACAGTTTTAGCCTGTCAAATGACTTCAAAAAAAGTTTTATCTTAATGCTTCTACCCCAATATTTGCTATTTGCCTTATTAACAGCATGGCCACTTTCACATTGTCTGCAGTCAATAGTCAGAAGTATCTTGAAGAAGTAATATGACATCATTTTATTCCAAACGCTTAAAATAGAAAAAAAGGAATTGCTCAAAATTTTCATTGATTAGCTAAGAAATAACTACAAACTGCATTTTATCATTTTAAAATACTATATTTTAGAAAATTATAGACACAAAATAAGACTAATATTAATAATCTAAACTTTATATAATAAAAATTTTTTCTATAAATCTTACTTTCCAATGTGGCAAAAATTATTGAATAGAGATACTATTTAAACTTATACCAATTATTAAGTTTCACAACTTGTGAATGTACTAAATGTCATTAAATATACCTTTGAAATGGTTAAAATTGCAAACTTTATGTGTAGTCCAGATATTTTAAAGAGTACTCTACTATATAATACAAAGAGAATGAATCATACAGAAAGATTTAAATCATAGAGAAATAATTACAGCTAAGACCTAAAATAATTAAATTAACCAATCTCCTATTCCAAGACAATTTTAACAAAAATTAAGATTAATTAAAAATTGAGGGCTGAGGATTTAGATCAGTTGGTTGAGTGCTTGTCTTGCATGCACGAGGCTATGAGTTCAATCCCCAGCACCACAAAAAAAAAAAAAAAAAGAAAGAAAGAAAGAAGAAAGAAAAGAAAATTATATCAAAACCAAAAAAAGACACTGAGCATGGTGGTGAATGACTGTAATCCTAGCTACTCAGGAGGCTGAAGCAGTAAGATTCCAATTTTGAGTCCAGCCTCAGCAACTTAGTGAGACTCTGTCTCAAAATAAAATAAAAAGGGCTAGAAATGTAGCTCAGTGGTAGAGCACTTGCTTAGCATTTATGAGGATCTGGGTACTGTCCCTAGTACTAGAAAAGGAAAGAGAAGAAGAAAGGAAGGGAGGGAGGGAGGAGAGAGAAAGACTTTACTGAATTTGCATGAAAATTATTTTAGTAGAATAAAGTTGAAATGCAAAATATATGATACAATATAATTTCTCTGTCAAAAAATTTAAGAATTCATTTGGTTTATGGCTTCAAAAATATTTACATTACGAATCTATTGTCATCTTGGCTTTCAGATAAATGCAAAGTTAAACTTTATTTTTCTTTTTTTCAGGTGGTGGGGACTGAAACCATGGTCACTCAGCTGCATCCCAAACCCAAAATCAAATGTGTTTAAGGTCAAGATGCTGAGGTTAAAACAGAGAGCACATAGTTCTGTATCTAAATATAATTTATCTCTTAAACAATAACCAGGAGGGAAGTGCTGGGACACAATATTGACCAGATTAGATTATTACATTATAAGCATGCACATATTATGTACAACTCCAATGTACCAATAAAAAAAAATGTGGAAATAAAAGAAAAACCATAACCAGGAATGATCTCACCTGCTTTTGCTCTTAAATTCTCTCCCCCTACAGTAGTAACATAAAACATTTCTAAACTATAAATCAGATTGTTTTATGTACATACTTACTTTGTAAGAGCTTTTCTTAAGTGCAGAAGAAAAGCCACTTGGTTTTGGACTGCAAAGAATGGAGAGTAAATGTTCTTTGGTTTTCTTCTTCATATGTACTCCTCCTTAACCCTACACACATCCCTTTTATCATCACCATTCCAAAGATGCCTAAGAAATAAAATAATCAAAATCAGTGAAAGGGATAACTCTAGTTTCATTCAAAATGGAGTGAGCTCTTCTACCATGTTCTACCCGCTAAAACCAACCAAAAACTCTAAACAAATGTATAGAGCAGCTAAAGAAACCAGACATCAATGTCCACTGAACAAGATTTGAATTTGCAGTGCATAACCCACTTGAGTCTAATGTATGAAATATGATATGTCAAGATCTTTGTAATGTTTTGAACAACCAATAAAAAATAAATAAAAAAAAAAGATTTGAATTTGCCATTTCTTTTTTCCCTCTGGTATCTTCTGACCTAGAAATGTAGCTAGAATCCAGCACTGCCCACTGAATGCAACAGGAAGACTTACAAATGAAGCTCTCAATTTTTAATCCAAGGAAATGAAAGGAGGATCTCTACTAGTGTTTTTCTTCTCCCCATTTTCTTTCTTGGCTTTATAGGCAGACACAGTTATAAACAATGTACAACAGTGCATGCAACTAAAACTCATAATTCTACCAAGGTAACTGCTAAAGATTGTTTTGTCCCCTAAATACACATGACTAAATCATGTGTTCAAGACTTAGTCCCTAGTGTGGCACAATTGGGAGGTGTTGAACCTTTTAGAGGTGGGACCTTATGGGAGGACTGTAGGTCACTGAGGCAGAGGATTGTGGTAACCCAGTCTGTCCTTTTTTTTTTTTTTTTTTTTTTTTTTTTTTTTTTTAGTCCTTTCTGGCTAATAAGGTAAATGGTTTTGCCCTTCCATGCAATCTGCCATAATGTGCTATCTCACCACAGGCCCAAAGCAATGGTGGCAATTGATCTTGGACTTGAAGTTACAAAACTATGAGCAAAAATAAATATTTTCTACTTATAGGTTTATTATCTCAGTTATTTAATTATAGGGACAGAAAACTTACCAACACAATGACAAAGAATGGAAGATTGTAGGAACCAGATATGTTGGGGGAATTGCAAAGAAGAAGGAGCCCAAGAAAGAAACCCTGTAGATATATTTGTGAACTCCCATAGATATATTTATTTGACCCTGGATGGCATATCCATGGATCTGATCCTAAACAGAATACCAAAGGCTTTGAAAGATGAAACCTAGTGGGGTAGAAAGCAACACCATTCAGACTTTTCCTGAAAATAGAAGGGGAAAACATTTCTCAACTGATTTACTGAGCTGAAAATTACTCTGGTATCAGAACCAAACACAGTATAAGAAAAGATGACTATGGAAAAATCTCCTTTAAGAAGCAATAGAAAATAGGAAAAAAATACAACCAAATAAATGAAACAAAAATTAACTTTTTACTAATGCCCCCAAATTGACAAACTTTCAGCTAAACTTAATAAGAAAAAAGTAGAGAAGACAAGTTCAAATCAGGAATGAAAGTGAGGACATTACTACGACCTGAATAAAAAATGAAAGGGAATACTCTGAACAATTTCATGCCAGTAAATTAGGTAACCTAGATGCAACTAATCCCTAAAAATATACAAACTATTAGTACTAACTCAAGAAAACACAGAAACTATGAATAGACCTATAACAAGGTAAGAGGTTGAATTATTGATCAAAATACTTTCAACAAAGGAAAGCCCAGGAATAAATACTACCAAATACAGGCAAATACTACCAAACACTTAAAGAATATTTAACATTAATCCTTGTCAAAAATTACCCAAAAAGTAGTCGAGGAGGGAACATTCTAATTCATTCTATATCAGGCTAGTATTACCCTAACACCAAAGCCAATAAAGACATAACAAGAGAAGAATGCCAATATCCCTAGGAATTATACATTCCAAAATTCCCAGAGAAATACTAGCAAACACAACACAGTAGCATATTAAAAGGATAACACAGCAAGGTTAAGTGAAATTTCTCCCAATAATACACGGGTGGTTCAAAACATAAAAATTGATCAACATAGGGCTAAGGATATAGCTCAATTGGTAGAGTGCTTGTCTTGCATGCACAAGACCCTGCATTCAATCTCCACCACCACAAAAATAAATAAATAAATAAAATCACAGTGGCAGATAAGAAAGGGCTGTATTCAAAGCATAAAGTAGACCACTGTTAAGAAAAATGATCAACATAGTACACTACTTTAATTGAATGAATAAAAAGCATATGATCATCTCAGTAGAAGTATTAAAAGCATCTGACAAAATTCAACACTCTTTCACTATTAAAACACTCAGAAAACTAGGAATCAAAGGGAGCTTCTCAACCTGATAAACATCATCTACAAAAAAATCCCATGACTAACATCGTACTTAATGATGAAAGACTGGATGCTTTCCCCAAGATCAAAAAAGAGGAAAAGGACGTCCACTCTTGCCATTGCTATTCAACATTGTATTAGAGATTAAAGTCAAGTTCATTAAGCAATATAAAGAAATAGAAGGCATCCAGATTGAAAGGGAAGAAGTAAAACTATCTTTATACAAAGATGATATGATCTCATATATAAAAAAAATATTTTTAAAAAAATCTGCAAAATAACTATAAGAGCTTATAAAGGACTTCAGCAAAGTTACAAGATTCAAACTCAATATATTAAAATCAGTTATATTTTATATGAAATTAAGAAAACAATTTCATTTACAGTCTTATCAAAATAATATAAAAATTTAATCAAGGAAGTATAAGTCTTATATTTTGAAGATATTATTGAAGAAATTTTTGAAAGACCTAAGTATGTGAAAGATACATGCATGCATAGAATAAAAGAAAAAATTACCAAAAATTGTCATGTACCCCCAAATTGATCTATAGATTCAATACAATGCCTATCAAAATTCTAATGCCATTATGTCCTAGATGGCCAATAAAACTTAAATAAAGTTTCAGGACTCAGTTTCTACTTTGAAAACATTTCAAAGCTACAATAATCAAAACAATGTGGCAATGGCATAAGGATGGATGTATTTACCAATGGACTAGAGTCTAGAGAACATTCCAAACATCTAGGACAAATCAGTTTTTGAAAAGGGTGTCAGGATCATTCAGTGGGGAAAGAAAAATATCTTCAACATATGATTCTGGTACAACTGGCTAACCATTTTGTATACTAAATAAGGTACGTTTTTGTGCCTTATTCAGTGTACAAAAACTAACTCAAAATGGGTCAATGAACAAAATATAAGAGCAAAAGCTGTTAAACGCTTAGGAGAGAACATAAAAGTAAATCTTCCTGGCATCAGATTTAGCAATGGATCCTTAGATTTGACCCCCAAATGCCCAAACATCAAAAGAAGCATAGATAAATTGGACTTTATCAAAATTAAAAACTTGTCCATCAAAGGACAAGTTTTAGTATAATTTATAACTAGTTTAAGTATAATTTTCTATCAATTCAAATTAAATATTCCTAGCCAGACCTTTTTATAGATGTATGAGGACAACAGTCACCTTTTTTCCCTTCTCTCGCTTCCTTCTCAGAAGCAAAGGCATTAATGAAAATTATTTTACATGTGAATAATAATAGTTCAAAATAATTTTTCAGTATCCCTGCATTATTATTTCATGTCATTGCTGCTAAGCTTAGAGGAAAATCTCCAACAACTACATTTTAAAACTGTACATTTTCATTCTGATAATTCCTTTCACCATTAAAGATCACTCATACTTTCAATGTGTTCTTACTTGACCTGGGAAGTGTTTTTTAAATTTTTCTTAGGTATATGGGTGCTAGGCATAGATTCAAGAACCACATTTTTAAAATTCATAATGATACTTTAATGTGAGTATTGTGATATTTAACACACACACACACACACACACACACACACACACACACACACCCCTATGAGGTATAAATTACTGTCCCATAGAAAAATAGAGGCCAGTAAGCTTACTCTAACCAGACCTCATTAGTAGTAAGGGGCAAGCCAGGATCCAAACCTAAATCACCGAATTTCAACTCCACTGTTTTTTCATAGCTCCTGTGTTTTCTGCATTATCGATACATCTTCTCACTGAATATGTTTGCATCTGAACATTTTCATAGCTTGTTGAACATGACAACATTATATTAACAGTCATCTTTACATGCCCCTTATGTCTATTTGATAGAATTTTTATGCTTACAAGTACATGATAAAAATATGAATGATCAAAGTATAAATATCACAAAAGTGAAAATCTGTTGGCCTATAAGGAAGAGGCTTCCCCACACCCTTAATGTTGATCGAAAACATAATAGCAGAAAAAGGCCTATTTTTTGTTAATGTTGAAAATTATCTCAGTAATTGAAAGTTTTTTTTTTTCCTGTAGGCTGTCAGCATTGATTCTGAACTGTGAGTCACAACTGAAATCTTTGTGACAAATAAACAGAGGAGACACTGTCTAAATTGAGAGAGGACAGAGGAATAGAAGGGCAAGTGGGTTGAAAAATTGATATATTAGATCAAACAGAAGAAAGTATATTTTTATCCCATAATTTTGAATAGCTATAACTTTGTGATCTTTTTCTTTTATTTCTTCCCAGTATTCAATCACATTTTCAATACAAATTATCGTATTATTTTGCAGAAACACTTTGTGTTCCTCGGTGGATTTATTCAGCTAATTAATGTTTTTAAAAAGAATGACTGAAAGCAATATTGCAAGAAATAATTTCCAAACTGAAATTTATACACTTGAAAACTGATTCCTACAAAAATGATTTGGCTCTATAAAAAAAGAAGCAATCCATCAGCTCCATAGACCCAGCCTTGGGCCTGCTAGGGTTTCTTTTTCATAGGAAATTACTGCTATGACTGATTCTTGTTAACTGTGGAGGGCAGGGGGCGGGGGGGATCCAGTGGCAAGGTCTAATCAGAGACTGAAACTGAATGTTCTTTTGTCTGACATGATCACCTCTATGTAGTGGTTGAAAGATAAATTAAATGTGTTAGAATCAAGTGAAATATTCATTTCTCCTCTGACTTCATCAGACTACTTCACTTTAACTGAATTACTACTAGATGCTTTTGTTCCCATAATTCCTGTCCCATCCTGATAATTAAATACATAATCCCTTATTTCATTTCTATTCACCCCAATGGTGGAAGACTGTGCTGGTGAGAGCATAGCAGTCTTAGTATCCCTGTCTGCCATACTCTTTGTATCAACCATCTCTTCAAATCCTCCCAGGCTAATTAAAGACCAAAACAGACAGAACCCCCTGCCGGAGCTACATACAGATGGCTTGTTCTTGAGAGCTGTTACTACCACTGCCCCTCCTCTCAGAAGACTCTGGTAGCAGGGCAGACTCAACCTGAGAATATTTATATACGGTATTCATTTGCTCTACTTGTATTTACTTGTGTTCCTATGGGTGTATGACAGCCAACTAGCAAAATATATCTCTCAGTTGAAAATGTAGAGACCCAAAACATTATTGAAAGCTAAGCTTTGTTCTTTCTTTTTCTTTTATTCTTCGTATTCTCCTTTTTATTTTTCTTTTCCTGATTCCCTGAGTTTACTAAACAGTCAATCAGAAGTTTGAATGCCATAAAATCTTTTACTCAGTTTTCAATGGGAAATGTTTGTTATGGAATGAAACTGTGAAATAAAATCATCACCTTCAAATATATATTTAAATGATAAATACCCAGTGATTTTTCTATAATTGGAATAAATGATGCATTTAATTGTCACATAGGACTTAAGAAAGGGCTCCCCAGCCTGGCCTGCCTGTGTTAAAACCTGACCTGCCCTCACTGACTGGCTAGAAGACATGGAGCAAACGACTCAAACTACATTCTCTATTTCCTCAGTCTGTAAAATGAGGATTATGATAGTATCCACTTTCTACTGCTTCCTGAAGCACATAAAAATTATCTTTCATGGAGTTAGAACTCAACAAGTGTTACTTGCTGCAATGAATAACAATGTTATTGTTAATTAATAGTTATTAAGTGTGTGTGTGTGTGTGTGTGTGTGTGTAGCTGGGGATTGAACCCAGGGGCCTCAAGCATGCTAAGCAAGCACTCTACCATGGAGCTACATCCCCAGCTCTTTCTGTCTTCTATTTTGAGATAGGGTCTCTAAATAGCCAAAATGACTTTGAACTTGCAATCCTCCTGCCTGAGCCTCCCCAGTAGCTAGGATTACATTTGTGTCCAGTCAAATGTTATTCTTTAGTTTGTAGATACTTGAAGATACAATAAGGATTCTTAAATAATATTTTTACAAACGGCTTTTTGTATGGCCACATATTTACTTCAGATAAATTCTCATAAATTGATTTTTTTCCCTCCTAAGTTCTCATGTTACTCCTTAGAAGTTGATCTGCTGTCATAGAGCTGTGATGAAAGAATGGAGTTTGAATTAAAGAAAAAGGCCTAATCTAGAATCATTAGTATTAATAGTAACATAATCTAAAGGTGAAGCCTCTTTGTTAACAAATGATGCTGTTCCCTTGTTCCTCAATTAGTATTATCTCCCATGGGATGAATGTATTGTTTGGAAAAACAAGATGCCAAGGTGGTAAGACAATTTTCAAAATAATTCCTCTTTCTAGGCCCTTCTTTTCCTGCCACCTTTCATCATTATTTATCCTCTTAAAGGAAAGACTAATATCCTATTTCTGCTTCACTAACTGACTTGAAAACCAGTATATCCAAGGACGCTTTATAACTGTTAAAACATTTGCTAATCTGCCAGTTGTTTTTCATGTTTTTCCTCTTCTTTATGCTTACACAATTTCTCTTTCCCGTTTTTGTTTAGAAGAAAATCAGAAAGCGAGGATCCAACATGGCGGCCGGCGAGGAAGCAGCACTTTCAATATCTCCACATTAACGGGATCAGAAACACCCATTAAAACAGCTACATTCTACTAGCAAAATTCCATTGAAAGGAGACCTGCCGAGAATTAGTAAGTTTATTAGACGTGACAGTTTGCCCCAGACAAGTGAAACTTGACCGGCAGCGCGGGCTCAGAGTCCAATCCCGCGGCCACCGGCCGCTTCTGCAAGCGGCAGGCGGCCCAGAGCAGCGCGGCAGAAGGGTCCCCGCCCGGCCAGCAGACAGCTCCCCCCATCCCGGCTACCCTGGCGGCCCTGCTCTCGCTCGGCGAACAGCCACCCCGCCCGCCTGGTTCTTAGCCACGCGGCTGCAGTCACCCGGCTTTACAAGCGCCCCCGGCGGCCCTACTCGGCGAGAAGGGTCCCCGCCAGGCCGGCAGACAGCTCCAGCCATCCCGCTCTTGCTCTGCAAACAGCCACCCCGCCCGCCTGGTTCTTAGCCACGAGGCTGCAGCCGCCCGGCTTTACAAGCGCCCCCGGCGGCCCTGCTCGTGGAGAAGGGTCCCTGCCTGGCCGACAGACAGTTTCCGCCATCCCGGCTACCCTGGCGGCCCCGCTCTTGCCCTGCAAACAGCCACCCCGCCCGCCTGGGTCTTAGCCACACGGCTGCAGCCACCCGGCTTTACAAGCGCCCCCGGCGGCCCTGCTGGGCGAGAAGGGTCCCCGCCAGGCCGGCAGACAGCTCCAGCCTTCCCGCTCTTGCTCTGCAAACAGCCACCCCGCCCGCCTGGTTCTTAGCCACGAGGCTGCAGCCGCCCGGCTTTACAAGCACCCCCGGCGGCCCTGCTCGTCGAGAAGGGTCCCTGCCCGGCCGGCAGACAGCTCCCACCATCCCAGCACTCCTGGCGGCCCGCCCGCTCTGCGAAGGGTCACCCCGCCCGGCTCTTAGCCACGCGGGCGCCGTCTGCCTGGCTCTGTGGGCGCCCCCTGCGGCCCAGCGCAGCCAGAAGGGTCCCCGCCTGGCCCGACAGAAGGCCCATGCCCTTCCGGCTCTGCTAACGGCCCTGCCCACCCGGGAAAGGGCTCCCCCCCTTGAGAGGACGGGAAGGAAATCTAACCAAGCTTCTATGAATTAGCGAACTGGGATCTAAAACCAGAGATTGTGTCAGACAAGAGACAAGCCAGTTCCACCTCTCCCTTCGGTCACTCCTGCAAGGAGCCAGGGGCCCGCCATAGCAGAGAGGGGAAGTCACCAAAGATCGGCCAAAGAGATTCCTTCGCAGCGGATTCTAAATTAGCAGGAGCGGCGCGGGAGCCGGCCGGAGCTGGCGGGAACCGCGGCAGCGGCACGGGAACCGGCGGGAGCCGAGGCGGCGCTGACGCAGGAGCCGGCCGGAGCCGCGCGGCGCGGGTCTCCCAGCTACCGCTCCCACCAGTGCTGACAACTGAGGTCTCTTGCACCAGATACGGGGGCGTGGCTACCAGAAGGTAAGCAAATTTGCTGGGGGTTCTCAGCCCCAAGCTCTACAAACTTAGGGCCTGAGGGAGGCAAACAAGGAGAGTGTGCCCAGGCACTAATGAAACAGCTGCTCCACGCGTGTGCAAGGTAGGCGGAACTGTGACCACCGACAAAACAGGCCCAGTGGACCGCCAGACACATCGCTCCAGTTGGGGGAGGGGCAGAGCCGCCGGGCGCCTGCAAGGTAGGCGGACCCACTACCCACCAGCAGAACAGGCACAGCAATACACAGAGCGGCAGAGCCACCCCCCGAGCCTACAAGGTAGGCAGACCTGCGACCCACCGGCAGGTCAAGCCCAAAAACCTGCGGAGGGGCACAGCTGCCCCATGTGCCTGCTAGGTAGGCTGAACTGTGACCACCAACAGAACAGGCCCAGCGGCCGGCCAGACACATCGCCCCGCCCTGGTTGGGGGAGGGGCAGAGCCACCGGGCGCCTGCAAGGTAGGCAGACCTGCGACTCACCAGCAGATCAGGCCCAGTGACCCGCGGAACGGCAGAGCCACCCCCGCGCCTGCAAGGTAGGCGCACTTGCCACCCACCGGCAGGTCAGGCCCAGCAACTCTCGGAGGGACACAGCTGCTCCACGCGCGTGCAAGGTAGGCGGAACCGTGACCACCGACAAAACAGGCCCAGTGGCCCGCCAGATACATCGCCCCGGTCGGGGGAGGGGCAGAGCCGCCACCAGCGCCTTTTAGGTAGACAGACCTGCAACCGACAGACAGAACAGGCCTAGTGGCCAGCGGAGGGGCAAAGCCGCTGCTAACGCCTGCAAGGTAGGCGGACCTGTGACCACCGAAAGAACAGGCCCATCGAAAGTACAGGTACAGCGGCCTCCTGGCGTGGTAGGCACATTGCCTCAATTGGAGGAGGGGCAGAGCCACCGCCAAAGCCTGCGAGGGAGACTTTGCAGCTATACAAGAGCAATATAAATATATAGGGGGAAAAATCAATAACACAACAGTTTCACCAAGCAGAAAGAAACGCGATCAGTATGAAAAGACAAGGAAAGAAAGGACCACAAGCAATGCAGGTCAACTCAACTTTAGAAGAGGTAATATCTGCAGCAGATGGAATGTCAGATAAAGAATTCAGGATATACATGCTTCAGATGATCTGGAGTCTCAAGGAAGACATTAGACAGCAAAATCAGACAATGAAAGACCACTTCGACCACTTTGACAATCAATTACATAAACAAATCCAAGAAGCAAAAGATCAATTATACAGGGAGATAGAGGTTATAAAAAACAAACAAACAGAAATCCTGGAGATGCAGGAAACAATAAACCAACTTAAAAACTCAATTGAGAATACTACCAGCAGAGTAGAACACTTAGAAGATAGAACATCAGACAATGAAGACAAAGTATTTCAACTGGAGAAGAACATAGACAGCTCAGCAAAGCTGTTAAGAAACCATGAGCAGAACATTCAAGAAATATGGGATAACATAAAGAGACCCAACTTAAGAGTCATGGGGATACAGGAAGGTATTGAGGTCCAAACCAAAGGAATGAGCAATCTATTCAACGAAATAATACGAGAAAACTTCCCAGACTTGAAGAATGAGACAGAATCCCAAATCCTAGAAGCCTACAGGATGCCGAATGTGCAAAATCATAAGAGATCCACACCTAGACACATTATAATGAAGATGCCCAACATACAGAATAAGGAGAGAATTTTAAAAGCTACAAGAGAAAGGAAGCAGATTACATTTAGGGGTAAACCAATCAGGATAACAGCTGATCTTTCAACACAGACTCTGAAAGCTAGAAGATCCTGGAATAACATATTTCAAACACTGAAAGAAAATGGGTTCCAACCAAGAATTGTGTATCCCGCGAAATTAAGCTTCAGGATGGAAGATGAAATTAAAACCTTCCATGATAAACAAAAGTTAAAAGAATTTGCAGCTAGAAAACCATCTCTTCAAAACATCCTCGGCAAAATATTACAGGAAGAGGAAATGGAAAATATCAATGAAAACCAACAGCGGGAGGTAGTACAGTAAAGGTGGGGGGGAATAATCAAAGAGGAAAACAAACCATGTTTAGTAACATAAATAAACAAATATGGCTGGAAGAACAACCCATATCTCAATAATAACTCTGAATGTTAATGGCTTAAACTCACCAATTAAGAGACACAGGCTAGCAGAATGGATCACTAAACAAGACCCAACAATATGCTGCCTTCAGGAGACGCATTTGATAGGAAAAGACATACATAGACTGAAGGTGAAAGGTTGGGAAAAATCATATCACTCATATGGACTTCGGAAACAAGCAGGAGTGTCCATACTCATATCAAATAAAATAGATTTCAAGCCAAAGTTAATCAAAAGGGATGAAGAGGGACACTACATACTTCTCAAGGGAACCATACACCAACAAGACATAACAATCATAAATATATATGCCCCAAACAATGGTGCAGCTATGTTCATCAAACAAACTCTTCTCAAGTTCAAGAGTCTAATAGACCACCGTACAATAATCATGGGAGACTTCAACACACCTCTCTCACCACTGGACAGATCTTCCAAACAAAAGTTGAATAAGGAAACTATAGAGCTCAATAACACAATTAATAACCTAGACTTAATTGACATATATAGAATATACCACCCAACATCAAGCAGTTACACTTTTTTCTCAGCAGCACATGGATCCTTCTCAAAAATAGATCATATATTATGTCACAGGGCAACTCTTAGACAATATAAAGGAGTAGAGATAATACCATGCATCTTATCTGATCATAATGGAATGAAATTGAAAATTAACGATAAAAGAAGTAAGGAAAAATCATGCATCACTTGGAGAATGAACAATAGGTTACTGAATGATCAATGGGTTATAGAAGACATCAAGGAGGAAATTAAAAAATTCTTAGAGATAAATGAAAACACAGACACAACATATCGGAATCTATGGGACACATTGAAAGCAGTTCTAAGAGGAAAATTTATTGCTTGGAGTTCATTCCTTAAAAAAAGAAAAAACCAACAAATAAATGATCTAATACTTCAACTCAAAATCCTAGAAAAAGAAGAGCAAAACAACAGCAAAAGAAGTAGAAGACAAGAAATAATTAAAATCAGAGCTGAAATTAATGAAATCGAAACGAAAGAAACAATTGAAAAAATTGACAAAACTAAAAGTTGGTTCTTTGAAAAAATAAATAAAATCGACAGACCCTTAGCCACGCTAACAAAGAGAAGAAGAGAGAGAACTCAAATTACCAGCATACGGGATGAAAAAGGCAATATCACAACAGACACTTCAGAAATACAGAAGATTATCAGAAATTATTTTGAATCCTTATACTCCAATAAAATAGAAGATAGTGAAGGCATCGATAAATTTCTTAAGTCATATGATTGGCCCAGATTGAGTCAGGAAGATATTGACAACCTAAACAGACCAATATCAATTGAGGAAATAGAAGATACCATCAAAAGACTACCAACTAAGAAAAGCCCAGGACCGGATGGGTATACAGCAGAGTTTTTCAAAACCTTTAAAGAGGAACTAATACCAATACTTTTCAAGCTATTTCAGGAAATAGAAAAAGAGGGAGAACTTCCAAATTCATTCTATGAGGCCAACATCACCCTGATTCCTAAACCAGACAAAGACACTTCAAAGAAAGAAAACTACAGACCAATATCTCTAATGAACCTAGATGCAAAAATCCTCAATAAACTTCTGGCGAACCGGATACAAAAACATATCAAAAAAATTGTGCACCATGATCAGGTAGGATTTATCCCTGGGATGCAAGTTTGGTTCAATATACGGAAATCAATAAATGTTATTCACCACATCAACAGGCTTAAAAATAAGAACCATATGGTCATCTCGATAGATGCGGAAAAAGCATTCGACAAAGTACAGCATCCCTTTATGTTCAAAACTCTAGAAAAACTAGGGATAACAGGAACATACCTCAACATTGTAAAAGCAATCTATGCTAAGCCTCAGGCTAGCATCATTCTGAATGGAGAAAAACTGATGGCGTTCCCTCTAAAATCTGGAACAAGACAGGGATGCCCTCTCTCACCACTTCTGTTCAACATAGTTCTCGAATCACTGGCCAGAGCAATTAGACAGCAATTAGACAGACGAAAGAAATTAAAGGCATAAAAATAGGAAAAGAAGAACTCAAATTATCACTATTTGCAGATGACATGATTCTATACCTAGCAGACCCAAAAGGGTCTACAAAGAAACTATTAGAGCTAATAAATGAATTCAGCAAAGTGGCAGGCTATAAAATCAACACGCATAAATCAAAGGCATTCCTGTATATCAGCGACAAATCCTCTGAAATGGAAATGAGGACAACCACCCCATTCACAATATCCTCAAAGAAAATAAAATACTTGGGAATCAACCTAACAAAAGAGGTGAAAGACTTATACAATGAAAACTACAGAACCCTAAAGAGAGAAATAGAAGAAGATCTTAGAAGATGGAAAAATATACCCTGTTCATGGATAGGTAGAAGTAACATCATCAAAATGGCGATATTACCAAAAGTTCTCTATAGGTTTAATGCAATGCCAATCAAAATCCCAACGGCATTTCTTGTAGAAATAGAGAAAGCAATCATGAAATTCATATGGAAAAATAAAAGACCCAGAATAGCAAAAACAATTCTAAGCAGGAAATGTGAATCAGGCGGTATAGCTATACCAGACTTCAAACTATACTACAGAGCAATAGTAACAAAAACAGCATGGTACTGGTACCAAAACAGGCAGGTGAACCAATGGTACAGAATAGAGGACACAGAAACCAATCCACAAAACTACAACTATCTTATATTTGATAAAGGGGCTAAAAGCATGCAATGGAAGAAGGATAGCATCTTCAACAAATGGTGTTGGGAAAACTGGAAATCCATTTGCAACAAAATGAAACTGAATCCCTTTCTCTTGCCATGCACAAAAGTTAACTCAAAGTGGATCAAGGAACTTGATATCAAATCAGAGACATGGCGTCTGATAGAAGAAAAAGTTGGCTATGATCTACATACTGTGGGGTCGGGCTCCAAATTCCTCAATAGGACACCCATAGCACAACAGTTAATAACTAGAATCAACAAATGGGACTTACTCAAACTAAAAAGTTTTTTCTCAGCAAAAGAAACAATAAGAGAGGTAAATAGGGAGCCTACGTCCTGGGAACAAATCTTTACTCCTCACACTTCAGACAGAGCCCTAATATCCAGAATATACAAAGAACTAAAAAAATTAGACAATGAGATAACGAATAACCCAATCAACAAATGGGCCAAGGACCTGAACAGAAATTTCTCAGAGGAGGACATACAATCAATCAACAAGTATATGAAAAAATGCTCACCATCTCTAGCAGTCAGAGAAATGCAAATCAAAACCACCCTAAGATACCATCTCACTCCAGTAAGATTGGCAGCCA
Organism: Callospermophilus lateralis; assembly: GCF_048772815.1. Taxonomy (NCBI): domain Eukaryota; kingdom Metazoa; phylum Chordata; class Mammalia; order Rodentia; family Sciuridae; genus Callospermophilus; species Callospermophilus lateralis. The sequence continues at coordinate 98,395,733 of NC_135312.1, read as the reverse complement.
TTAGGAAGTCAAACAGCAACAAGTGCTGGCGAGGATGTGGGGAAAAGGGTACTCTTGTACATTGCTGGTGGGACTGCAAATTGGTGCGGCCAATTTGGAAAGCAGTATGGAGATTTCTTGGAAAGCTCGGAATGGAACCACCATTTGATCCAGCTATTCCACTACTCGGTCTATTCCCCAAAGACCTAAAAAGAGCACACTATAGGGACACTGCTACATCCATGTTCATAGCAGCACAATTCACAATAGCAAGACTGTGGAACCAACCTAGATGCCCTTCAATAGACGAATGGATAAAAAAAAGTGGCATTTATACACAATGGAGTATTACTCTGCATTAAGAAATGACAAAATCATAGAATTTGGAGGGAAATGGATGGCATTAGAGCAGATTATGCTAAGTGAAGCTAGCCAATCCCTTAAAAACAAATGCCAAATGTCTTCTTTGATATAAGGAGAGTAACTAAGAACAGAGTAGGGACGAAGAGCATGAGAAGAAGATTAACATTAAACAGGGATGAGGGGTGGGAGGGAAAGGGAGAGAGAAGGGAAATTGCATGTAAATGGAAGGAGACCCTCAGGGGTATACAAAATTACATACAAGAGGAAGTGAGGGGAAAGGAGGGAAAATATAAGGGGGAGAAATGAATTACAGTAGAGGGGGTAGAGAGAGAAGAGGGGAGGGGAGGGGGGAGGGGGATAGTAGAGGATAGGAAAGGCACAGAATACAACAGACTCCAGAATGGCAATATGTAAATCAATGGTTGTGCAACTGAAGTGATTCTGCAATCTGTATATGGGGTAAAAATGGGAGCTCATATCCCACTTGAATCAAAGTGTGAAATATGATATAGCAAGAACTATGTAATGTTTTGAACAACCTACAATAAAAATTAATTAAAAAAAAAATCAGAAAGCATTCTACAAAAAATAAAACTCTTTGTCCTAACATTTACATTGTCAAGGTTATATTCTATAATATAGGAATAATATAGGCATTTTTGTATGCTTGTACAAATTGATCTTGGTGTTTTTTAGCTCTGCTTTAAAATTAATATTCTTAACGAAATCAGATTCTTCCTATGCCATAGAATATTTGTGGTACAATGTCAAGCTCAGAATCTATCTTTTCAAATGCCTAGTATTTAGATTCAGTCATCTTCATGAAATAAGTAGCTAGTGATATCATTGTTCTTTTTTAATAATGGTGAAAAATCAATATTTTCTCATCTTACCCCCTGAATACAACACTGATTAGACTTCTGAAAGATATTTGCTTACAAAAATAAATGAATTAATTTTCTTCTCAATCATAAGCTAGATCTTCCTGGGAATCATGCACTTTTTTCAATCCGACTGTTTCTATTCTTTATTCAACATTTCAGAGAGAATTGGCTTTGATATTATAATGTCTGTGCCTGGTGAGTGTTGGTTAAAAAAAAAGGCACAGAACTTCCAATTGCAGAATTCAAAATTGCTCAGTTTGCTGGATGACTGAAGGGATACTTCAGATGGATTCTCTGTACCTGTGTGTGATTTATTTATATATATATGGAATAAGGTAACTGAATGAAACTGACATTTTCAGAAAAAAACATTTCTTCTAGTCTATGGGGTCATCAGGTGTCAGAGCCAACGTTCATCTTAGAGGTCCCTGTGGCAACTAGAGCTGCCTGGTACCATGTTTTATATTCTCTGAATTGTTTATTTCATATAAGTCTCTCATTTTCTTTCTCCCACAGTAGTTCACAAATTTTGCAAAACTCTCTTAAGTCCTGAAACAAGATTTCTCCCTAGAAGACTCTTCTTATGGAAACATATACCATGGATTTGGGCTATTATAGGAGCAGTTCTCTAACACATATATTCTTCTATTGATGTTGTTGGTTCGTTTTGTTTATTTAAGGGAACTATCCAATGCAATACTTAAGGTTTCCTATTTCACAGTCCCACATATGCAGGCATAAGATTAGTTATCTAACAGTTTATTGCTATTCTTACACCCAGCAATTATAAAATAACTCTATCTGATACAAGTCAATTCACATGAATTTCTCTCATTTATTGAAGTATTTTAAATAATATTTTATTTAATAGACAAAGTGTATGATGACATAAATTCTGACAAAATCAAATTTTCTATCTGGCAAAAAATAAATAAATGAACTCTCATTCCACTGTCTTTCTTCCTGTTATAATTTCCTACTGGAGGAGAGCTTTATTCTTGTTTCTTGGCTTTAAAGGAATCATTTGTTTTTCCAAATTTTGAAATCTACAAGTAATAAGTACATTCATTCATTTAAATAGTATTTATCTGATTTGGTTTTAATTATATTTTTTTGTTTTTATTTTTGTCTTTTAAATTTGGAAAGTGCTCCCAAATACAATTGCTGTTGTTGGCTGGTGTCATATTCACTCCCTCTTTGGTGCCAACAGAATTTTGTTATTCCAAATATATGCATCCACAGAATTAATATGCAAGATAAACAAAATATGTTGATAAGGCATATTTTACATTCAATGTGAAAATTCACAGGAATATTTAAAGTATTTATAGGATGCACCCATATTCTCAACTATTTCCTACTATAACTACAGTTAATACACTAATTAAGAAAATTCTATGAAATTTAAGGCAACATAATACTTACTTTAAGTTGTGACTTTCTCTATGTCCTAGAAAAGTAAACAAACTAAATCTTACTCTAATTTTATATACTATTATTAATCATATAGTAATGATGTCTAATTTAAAAAAATTGTATTTTTATAATAAAAATTTTGAATCATTTCTGCTATATAAACTGTTACATTTTAAAATACATTTTAAGAAATAGTTTGGAATCATTTCTGTTACATAAAATATACTGTAATTTTCTAGTTTTGAATAAAGTGTTACCTTGAATTTACAGAGATTTTTATTATATACACATTACATCTTCTTTATCTCATTCACTCATGTTTAATTTTGTTTCATTACATCTCCATTAAGCTAAACAGACTGATTCCTTTCTGAAATGAAGAATGATATAAATCAACGAAAATGCATTTTTAAATAATCACTTCTAAATGGAAAGATAATAAACTGTAGAGCAATGGTGTAATAAAGTTATGACCTATAGTACAATATATTTTATAAGGTACAACATCTTTCTGGTTGAAATTATGCATGTATTTTATAAGTTGAAGTATTTTCCTTTAAATGGCTCCTCAATTGTCCAGATTCTGGCTCTACAGTGACAAACTTCATTCAAAACCCAGAGCTATGACAAGGAAACTCAGCCTCCTACTAATTGTGTGTGAAGTTCAATTCTCAGCGTCCTCAGTCAGATCATAAGTTACAGCCACTATATTTCTGAATTGTGACATGGAAGGCAGACAGGGAACCTGCTCATCAGAGCAGATGCCTCTCCCCCATTGAGGAAAGACAGCAGAGTCCCCACCAAGTGACCTCTTGCTCTGAGTCATGACTCAGATGGACCAAGATATCCTTCAAGACAAGTAGCAGTCACGCCCTTTTGAACTAACAATAGCATGTGGCCCACAATTTAAAGCATATATCCTGCAGAAGTTAAAGAGAGAAAATAATAAAAGTTATCAAACTTTTGAACACATAAAATATCTCATAGAGTTTTTAAATTTAGATTTCTGTAGATGAAAACTTATGACTGAATATTAGTATCTTTCTAAAACAAAAATACATAAGCCCGGTTTCAGAAACACTAGTCTTAGAAAGGATATAATTAATTTCCTATACCATCTAAAGATTGTTGAAATCTTCCTTGACAATACCGGCTTGGAAAATAAAAAGCTTGTGAAGAAACATGCTTTTCTTTTTATCTGACTGGTACTCATGCTGGTGTTTTATGCAAAGAAAGAAAAGTAACAAGAATAAAGAAGAGGAAAAAATAGTTCAAATGAAATCCATCAAGATGTGTGATCTAGCAAGGCTTTTATTGTTGAGATGAACAATTTGGAATTCTGCTTTGAGAAAGTGCAGTAATCTTTTAAATTAATAACCATATTTATTTGGCCAGTCTTAGCCTTAAGATATAAATCTTCAGCTGGTCCCAGAAAAAAAAGCTGCATTCTTTTCATGTTTTTTTCCTTTTATTAACAATGTACTGACAATAGATGTTTGCTTGCTGAGATTAGGAAAAGGGAAGTCCCTGTTCTCAACAACAATTTATACCAGACTTATTTTCAACAAATAACAGTGTTAGAGGACTTTGAAATACTTGTCAACAATTGCCTAACACCGGTGCAACATGGGTTACTGACACCTGAAACTTCCATTGCTTATAAAATCACGATCTTCAAAAGTAATGCCTATTAGATCACTGTCTCTAACCGCCATCACTCAGAACAATAAGCTAGATTCTCCACTCAGGGTTCTTTTCTTCTTTTCAGTCTCACAGAACAAAAATCGGACCCACTATGTAAATACTCACTAGTATATCTTCTAAAATGTACATTAGATTTTATACAGTTTGTCCTTTGAGCTTTTTTTTTTTTCTTTATCTTGTCCAATAGAGATCTCTGACAAGAGTAACTTAGCCTGCACAGCACTACCATTTTCCAGGATGCTTGCCAAGTGAGTACTTAGGAGGATGGCCCTCAGGCTGGGAGGAGTGCCTTATCCTCTATCTGGAGACCAGACACAATCCAGCAAGCTCCCAGGAGGATAGGCTCTGTTATCTGATAGCACTTTTCCATTTCTGACTAAATAGATATCTGTAGTTTCCAAGGGGTTAATATTTCAAGTTACACCAATAAATATACTTCTTTAGTTGCTTCCCTGAACTTAGCATGTCATTTTTTATTTTTTTTTTTGTTTTCTTATTCAGTAATGGTAATTCTAATAGATTACTCCAATCAGAGAAAAATGCAGATTTTTTCAGCCCTTCATTGAATCCATTCAACAACCTCTCCAATGTTGCTACATCTGAGTTCATTTAAAAAAAAAAAAAAAAGGAAAAAAGAGTGATTTACTCTACATTTTGGAATATACCATATTCATATATTTGGTTTTGTTTTGCTTTTAGGTTTTGCCTCAGGTATCATATACAATCATAGAGTTCATAGATACTGTTATTAAATAATATGTATCCTTTCTACATTTCATCAATAGCTTATGGTCATTTTAAAAAGTAATTTGCAAAATTATTGCCATATTTTATAACATCAACCAGGCACTCCATGAATATCATGCTGGCATTTTTATTTAGTCAAGGTTTGCAATCATCCATGCAATAACTTAGAGCATTTTGTTTCAATTCTATCTCCAAGGCTTCAACAATAGAGATCCTGAAATAATAGTCTGAGTTGGGACCCTAGCATCTATATGTCTTTAGAAATTTTTAAAACAATTCTTGTACATGTCCCAGGCAATTCAAATATGCAGCCGGGGTTAAGAACCATGGATGTAGAGCTTAGAGAGGAGGTTAGATGCCTTTCTTGGGGTTAGTGCTTTCAAAGGACAGAGAGCCAATTGCAAGAATAAAAGTCTATCAACTTAAAAAATCCAATTATAAGGTTTAATGATGAGTTTTACAGAGAATTTTAAAATATACTCCCCACTACTTTATACACTTCCTCACAGTGACAGAGCTTAAATACCTTGTATTTCTCCTTTCCTTTATTCCTTATATGTTGGGAAGTTAAGAGCCCATTAACAATTAAACCAACAGGCAGGGAAGAAAGGACAAAGTTAAGCAGGAAAGGAGAGGAACCTAACATGAGCTGGGCTATACCTTCCAGGAATCAGCACTGTCCTGTTTTCTGTAGTTTTTTCGACTATAGTAGTGAGATAGGATTTTAAATTCAGTTTATGCTTTAGAACCCTGCTGGAAAATGAATGTGCAATTTATTCAAGTTTACATCAGACATAAAGGGTGAAGAAGGATTCTAGCTCATGATCCTTTGCCTCCTAATTCATGTTTTTCCACTAACTTCAAGGAAAGAGCAAATATTTGGTTTTGTTTTATTCTTCACTGCCAATGGGAATGGGGAATGAAAAAGACAGGAGAAAGGGGATTTGAAAGAAAACTTTTGCTTTATGATTATTTTGGGATTGGAAAGCATAGAATATTCATATCATCCTGCATAATGACTACTTCGTGTTACATTAGTGGGAAATTAAGTTATTGCTGCACATCACCAACTATGGGAGTTAAGGCAGTTATATGTGTCTGCATCCACACAGCAGAGAAAGAAAATGCACTCTACCTGATAAGGTGCAGTGCAGCACCTTCACCAGCTGTTCCCTCTGACACCATTGCCTACCTGAATGAAAATCCCACAGAGAAGGGAAATTAGGAAGAGCAGAGAAGAGACAGACAAGTTGTATGTTATGTCATTCAATCACAAAACCGCAATTACTTCTGGTTAATTTGATCAACTCTCCAAACAAAATAAAAGTGCTCTTCCTCATTCTGCATCTCCCGCCCTATTAATTTAGCTGTCACTTCCTTAGCTTGAAGAAGAAATCAGAGAGGGAGGGCGTGTGCGTGCGTGTGTGTGTGTGTGTGTGTGTGTGTGTGAGTGAGAGAGAGACAGAGACATGAGATTAATCCTTGCAATCTCATATTGTGAGTATGTGAAGAGAGGAAAATCAGAAATCAAACTCTTAGTAGTTAGAATCTGAATAAGAACTTAGCCCCAGTGGCAAGGCCTTGGAGCTGGAAACTGTGAGAAGTTACATAGGATCCTTTCATAGGCAGAGGGAGGTTACACCTTATTCTGTTGAAAAGCTGGACAACTTACATAGTATCAGAGGAGAAATTATGAGAAATGAACATACAGGTATTTTTAACATATATATTATATTATTAATATGTTTCCATGATTTGGGTTAAAATATACTAATCCTATTATGTGCTGGTCACTAAACTTATGCTAACCATGTAGATACAAATCTCTGCCTCAATAGCTCACTGTGGTGAGGAATGAAGACTTTTTATTTGCTTTCAATTTGATTGCTCATGTTTTGCTTTTATTTTAACATTGGAGTCCAGAAAAATAAACACATAATAGGACATTTCAATAAAAAGCATTAACCTCACAGTCATGGAAAGGAATAAGTGTACTATGATGAATCTAAAGACAGAATAAACCAGAGAAGGCTCCACATTCTGCAGCAGCATCTTGAATGATTTTCCAGATAGACATGAACACAAAGACTGATGTAGGAAAAGCAAATCTGTAGAAGAATAGATGAGTGCACCCACAATGGAACTTTCCAGGACCTGAAAATAATTTGACAAAAGTGCATATATATTTGACCCAATTAAATTAAGCATATGAAAGGTTGTTGTAGAATAATGGAATATACCCTAATTAGAGGTCAGAAATTTGAGATTTAAGGATTGGCTCTATACTTCATAGCTGTGAGACACTGGGAAATGCAGTTTTTTAGAGTTTTTCCCTTCTGTAAAACAGAGGACACAATACCTACGTGAGGTACTATGGAAGTAGAGATGAAGGAATTGGCCCCAGCTTGAAGGAGAATGCTTCAGGGGAGGTAAGTAAGAGGCTGAGATCTCAAGGAGGAAAATGTGGGGTAAAATACCCAGGCTGTCTCAGAAGACATGACTTTGAAGTTAAAAAGCAAACATGGCAACTTTAAAGGATTAGAAGTACAATATGACTGGAGCATGAAGTCATAATAGTGGAAATTAAGGCATGAGTTCGACCTTTAGTCAAATAGGCTAGTGGTGAAGGATGAAGATTTTTTTTTGATTGGTTTTGATTTTCTTAGTTATGTTTTGCTTTGTTTTCAAAGCAAGGGAGTAAATGAATTGAGATTAGCTCTTTAGAAAGATGTGTTATGCTACAGACTGGAGATTAAATTTGAGGAGAGTCACGATGGAGATGAACACACCAATGGAAGCCTAATTTCAGTCAGTAAAATGGAAAGAACATAAAGAGGGATTAAACTAATATAGTAGAAACAGAGATATAGCTGGAGAAAACTAAATGGATTTCGGAGGAATTTAAGAGAACTTGACAAAATGGCAAAAGTGAAGAAAAAGAAACCAAGAATGAAATCAGTATTCTGGGTTTAGGCAACTGAGTGGCTGGTAATACCATTTACTGACTAAGAAATGGAACACTAAAAAATTAGCCAGTTTGGGAGACAAGATGAAGGGCTTCATTTCAAACATATTGAGTTGAAGATAACTGTAGGATATTCAAGGGCAACTAACCAATGGGCAATTGAACATATGGGTCTGGAACCCAAAACAGAGATCTAAGCTGAATGAAGGTAGAAGTTCAAAAGTCACCAAACTACACATACAGACACATGCTCACTTCTATATATAAAAGTAACTGGAGTGGTGTTAGTATTTAGCACTTTGGCATTTTTTTCTAATTCTAGAACATAACTATATTTAATATTTATTTCTTTACTTGGTGTATTATGATACAAAATCAACACACAAAAATCAGTTGGGTTTCTATATACTAACAGTGAAAATCAGAAAAAGAAATTAAGAAAACAATCCCACTTATTTAATCAGAAAAAGAAATTAAAAAAACAATTCCACTTACTTTAGCATTATAAAGAATAAAATACTTAGTCCTAAAAAAGGAGATGAAAGACACATATACTGAAAACTACAAAACATGCCGGACAAAATTAAAGAAGACACAAATACATGGAAATCCTATGTCTCCTCAATGGAATACTTAATACTGCTAACATGTCAATTCTACACAAAGCAATCTACAGATTTAATTCAACCCCTATTGAAATCCTAAAAAGATTCTTTGAAGTAATAGGACAAAACCATCCCAAATTTATATGAAATATCCAGAGACCATGAATAGGCAAAAAGACCTTGAACGATAAGAACAAAGTTGGAGGACTGGGGTTATGGCTCAGTGATAGAGGGTTTGCCTAGCATGTTCGAGGCACTGGGTTTGATTCTCAGCACCACATATAAATAAATGAATAAAATAAAGATCCATCAACATCTAAAAATTTTTTTTAAAAAAAAAGAACAAAATTGGATGTCTCACACCTCCTATTGCAAGGCTATCGTAATCAAAAGAGTGTGATACTGGCATAAAGACAGATATACAGACCACTGGAACAGAATAGGGAGCCCAGAAATAAACCTTCACATATCAATATGCTTCTTGTTTATTGTGGGGTTGTACCCTAATAAAGGTAAAAATAACTCAAATCAAAAATGCATTTTCCCTCTATTTTTATGACATGTTAGTTACTTGAGTACTTTATTTTTTGTTTGGTTGGTTGGTTCTTTGTTTTGTCTGTAGGAAAGTTTAGACTCTTAGTCTGATGACACTGATTCTTTCTTGTTTTATGTTTTTTTGTTTTTTGTCTTTTTTTTTTTTGCTTGTTTTTGATTCTTTTTTCATTTTGTATAAATTTACCCCTTTGTTTTCAGTTGTTAGTTTTTTATGATCTGTGGGGAAGAATGAAAGTAGTCTGAGAATTAGGGGAGAGGAAGTTGGTTAAAGGCCTTATATGATACCTCTCCCCTCCAGGGTAATATAGAAAAATGTGTAAATTTGCTGTCTCAAGACTTTGAACTACCTCAAGAAAAGACATCTAACGCAACCTTTGTAATGCTTCCAGAACATTACAGAGTGCAGATATATTGTAAATGGATCAGAAAAGGGTTAACATATGCTAGTGTAGTAATATTAGAGTAGATCCTTAAATTGATGCTGTCTTTTATGTGAGGCAAGTTTATATTTTGTGTAGTGCTTACTGCTTTGAGGGGAGATAGATTAGGACATGATGTGCTAGATGCCTTGCAGTAATGAATCCATGTGAGTAACAAAGCAGACACTGCCTCACTACCATGACAGCTGGGACACAGTGAAGTATAAGGACCAAAGCTCACTCTGATGTATTTTTCCATTCAAGCCGTGTATTTTATTTTACTTTTAATTTTGAAAAGTTTAATAATTTTTTAAAATTTAATTTTATTTTCTACACAAATGGAGCACAGCTTTTCATTTATCTGATTATACATTTGCAGAATCATACCATTTGTCAATCATACCCATACATAGGGTGATAATGTCCATCTCATTCCACCAACTTCCCCCCTCAACACACTCCCCTCTCCTCCTGACCCTACCTTTGCTCAATCCAAAGTTCTTCCATTCTTCCCTTGCCCCACCCCCATTATGGATCAGCATCCACTTATCAGAGAAAACATTTGGCCTTTGGATTTGGGAGATTAGCATGATATTCTCCAACTCTTTCCATTTACCTGTAATTTTATTCTTCTTTAAGGCTGAGTAATATTCCATTGTGTATATATTCCACAGTTTCTTTATTCATTCATCTATTGAAGGGCATCTAGGTTGGTTCCAAAGTTTAGCTATTGTGAATTGAGCTGCTATAAACATTGATGTGGCTGTGTCACTGTAATATGCTGTTTTAAATCCTTTGGGTATAGACTGAGGAGAGGGATAGGTGGGTCATATAGTGGTTCAATTCCAAGTTTTCTAAGGAATCTCTATATTGCTTTCCAAAGCGATTGCACCATTTTGCAATCCCACCAGTAATGTATGAGTGTACCTTTTTCCCCACATCCTTGCCAGCACTTATTATTTGAATTCTTGAAAATTGCCATTCTGACTGGAGTGAGATGAAATCTGAAGAGTAATTTTGATTTGCATTTCTTTAATTGCTGGAGATGTTGAACATTTTTTCATATATTTGTTGGCTGATTGCATATCTTCTTCTGTGAAGTGTCTTCTCATTTCCTTAGCCCATTTATTGTGTTATTTGTTTTTTTGTTTTTTGTTTTTGTTTTTGGATATTGTTTGTTTGTTTATTGGTGTTGTTTGAGTTTTGTATATATCCTGAACATTAGTGCTTTATCTGATGTGTATATGGTAAAGATTTTCTCCCATTCTGTTGACTCTCTCTTCACATTATAGTCTCATTTGCTTCAAGCCTTGTTTTTTGTGTTTTGCGTTTTTTGTTTTTTGCTTGTGTGTTTGTTTTACTTGTTGAAGAAGAAATAGTTTACATTAAGGAGAATTCTTGCTCATGGATTTGATTCTAAGGATAAGGATGTAAGGGGTCAAGGGTGTCCTGCAAAAGGATCCTCCGCTATTTCACCTCTACAAAGAGCCTGGGGAGCCTCTGTTGGGGAAGGTATTTTGCCCTCTTGTTTCCTTTCCCTGTTTTATGCAGTGACATAATAGATGACGTCCCTGCACCCAATACAGATACTCCAATGTCTTCTGAAGAGTCAGTATGAGTCAGGGTCTTGGTTCAATTTATTCTCTCCAGACCCAAAGATCCCTCCCCCCCATGCTTTGAGCTACCCTTGTTCCTGGTCTATCCACCTGTCCACAAAGCCTCCAAATACCCTTCCCACTTCATCTCAGAGCACAGGACTTTCTATTCCTTCCACTGTCCTTGCTTGATTCTCTCTTGTGGGTCAGTGAGTTGTATTTGTTTCTGTGGCCCTTGCCGCACTGTATGCCCATGGAACTTAGGCCTTATTTCCCCTGGAACATACGAGAGTATATATTTTATGATACTTTGTACTCACTTTGTATATGAAACTTATTACCCGTTTTGTGGGCTGTATGAATGATATTTGGCAAGTGGACATATGACCTGTGATTACCAGCCTGAGGCCAGCAGATACCCTTCATTACAATGTATAGGTTAAAAATTTTAAGTTATTTTTACTCATAAGGTTTAACCTGGTTATCTCATGCTAGTTAGAAGCTCTGATTGGTGGTTTAATATGTATTGATTAAAAACCTAAGTAAACCAAGTTTGGGCAGTCTTTCAATGATATAGTGTTTTTGGTGAAAAGACTGGAAACTGTTCCACTTGATACTTAGTAAAAGTATTTTAAATTAGTTAATACACAAATTATTTTCATTTCTTCATATTAATTCAGGAGTTATCTGTCAAATAAATAACCAATTTTCAATAAAAAAAGGGTGAAGACTTAATCTATCCATGAGTGTTTAAAGGTAGGGCTTTTGGAAGGTGATTAAGATTAGATAAGATCATCAGGGAAGAGCTATATAAAGAGGAAGACAGAGACCATGTGATATAGTATCACATGTGCCTTCCCTATATCTTGCCATGTGGTGCACTGCATACCTTGGTACTTTGCCAGAAAGACCATAATCAGTTGTGGCCCCTTGACCTTGGACCTCCAGAACTGTAAACCAAATAAACTTCTTAACTTTGTAAAGATACCCAGCCTCAGGTATTTCACTATTGTAACAAAAAGCCACTAACATACTACATATTGCTAGCCCAGGAAAGACTGAATTTCAAAATATGAAGTATAGTTTTTAACAAATATGTCATAAAGTTGAAAATTATAAGTCAAACCATAATAATCCAGGGGATCATCTGGATAGTCAAATGGTCCTTCATGAGGATGCCATCACCATTCATTGGGGAAAGGACAATCTCTTCAACAAATATTAATGGGAAAACTGGACATTCACATGCAATAGAATGAAGTTGGATTCACCTAACACGATATACAACAATTAATCAAAATGTATTAAATACCTAAATATAAGACCTAAAACTATAAATCTGTTAGGAAAAAAAATACAAGAATAACTTCATGACATTGAATTAGGTAATTATAGTTTTAATATGACACCAAAAGCACAGAAAACAAAAGGAACTACATCAAAATATAGGACTACATCAAAATTTAAAATTTTGATTCATCAAAGGACTCAATCACTTAAGTTTCTGGTTTTGGGGTGTTTTTTTTTTTTTACTTTTTTTTTGTTGTTGTTGTTGTTTAGTTGTAGATGAATACAATATCTTTATTTTTATGTGGTGCTGAGAATTCAACTTAGGGCCTCACACATGCAAGGCAAGTGCTCTACCACTGAGCTACAACCCCAGCCCTCACTGATTAAGTTTTTAATCAGAAAAATGGGTCAGAAAAAAATATTTTCAAGTCATATCTCTTTAAAGATTTTATATTCAGAATACAAAAAGAAATCCTACAATTCAACAATTAAAAATCCAATAACCTGATTAAGAAATAGGCACAATTCAGGACTTGAATAGACATTTCTACAAAGACATACCAATGACCAATGAACATATGAAAAGATACTTAACATCCCTAACTTCCAGAGAAATTCAAACCAAAATTACAATTATATATAACATCACACCAATTGGGATGGCAACCACAGGTGGAGAGGACAGAAAATATGTGTTGGTGGAGATATAAAACACTTGTTCACTGTTAGTGACAATGTAAAATAATGTAGACACTATGGGAAAGAGTATAGCAGTTTATCAAAAGATTAAAAATAGAACTAGCAGATGATTCTGCAATCTCACTTCTGGGTATTATCAAAAAAAATTGAAAGCAAGATCTCAAAGATATATCTGCACACCAATATTAATAGTAGCCAAAAGGTACAAGCAACTCAAGCAAGTGTCCTTCAAAAGATGAATGGATAAATAAATGTGATATATCCATACAGTGGAATACTGTGCATTATTAACAAGTAGACAATCTTGTCACATACCACTTAGTGGATGAAACTTAAGAATATTGTGTTAAGTGAACAAAGCCAGTCACTCAAGAAAAAATACTGTATAATTTCACTTACGTGAGGTGTCTGAAGTAGTCAATATACTTAGGTAGGGAAAATAACTAATGGTCCCAGGAACTGGGGGGAAAGAACAAAACAGATCTATTGCTTAACAGGTAATAAGTTTCAGTTCTACAATATTAAAAAGTTTGGTAGCCATGCATGGTGGCACAGATCTATAATCCTCAGCTACTCAGGAAGCTGAGGCAGAAGGATTCCAAGTTTGAGACCAGCCTGGGCAACTTTTCAAGACTGTCTCAAAATAAATAATAAAAAGAGCTGGTGATATAGCTTAGTAGTTGAGTGCCCCTGGATCAATCTCCAAAAACACAGGGGAATAAAAAGAAAATAATTTGGGACGGGTCGGCGGGGGGGGAGTACCAGGGATTGAATTTAGGGGCCCGCAGCCACTGAGCCACATCCCCAGCCCTACTTTGTATTTTATTTAGAGATAGGTTCTCACTGAGTTACTTAGAACCTCGTTTTTGCTGAGGCTGGCTTTGAACTCATGATCCTCCTGCCTCAGCCTTCTGAGCCACTGTGATTACAGGTATATGCCACTGTGCCCAGCTAAGAAAATAAATTTTTAAAAAGGTTTTGGCAATATACTCCACAGCAATATAAATATACTTAACACTACTGAGCTATATAGTTAAAATGGTAGTTTTATCATATGCTTTTTAAATTTTTTATTTGTTTTAATTAGTTATTCATGACAATAGAATGTAATTATATACTTTGACTTATCATACATAGATGGGATATAATTTCTCATTTTTCTGAGTATACTTATTATAGAATCACATTGGTCATACAGTCACATATATACATACAATAATAATGTCTGTTTCATTCTACTATCTTTCTTATCCCCACATCCCCTGTCTTCCTCTCCTTTATCATATGCTTTTTAACATAGTAAAAAGATCACTAGGCAGAAAAACACAACCAATTTGGTGACAAAGATGAATCATTAAAAGCAAAGCGAAGACAAGGACATTTATAAGATTATAATAACTATATTCTATCAGTTCAAAAGATTTTTTTTAAAGATGAACTTGTTAAAAAAAGAGATGTGGAAAAATACTAAAGACTCAAATTGGACTTCTAGAAATAAAAAAAAAAATATGACTATGATGAAATATATAGTGGACATAAAACTATACCAAAGTACTTCATTAACACATTGCTCAAAATTAGAGATTGAAAGAAAAATCTTGAAAGTAGTCAGAAAATACATTGCACACAGAGAAACAAAGTTGAGAATGACAGTGGATGTTTATCTAGAAGGATGCCAATCAGAAGACAAAATAACAGCATCTGTAAAGAACTGAAATTCATAGTTCTTTATCTTTATTTCTATATGAAATCCGGGAATTCAATATTCCACAAAATTATCTTTCAAAAATGAAGACAAATATAAACGTTTTCAGACTTGGAAAAACTGAAAGAATTCATCACCCACAGATCTGCCTAAAATAAAGCTTCCTTTAATTTTTTTTTAAAAGAGAGAGTGAGAGAGGGAGAGAGAATTTTTTTTTAATATTTATTTTTTAGTTATCGGCGGACACAACATCTATGTTTGTATGTGGTGCTGAGGATCGAACCCGGGCCGCACGCATGCCAGGTGAGCACGCTACCGCTTGAGCCACATCCCCAGCCCAGCTTCCTTTAACTTTTAAAAACTGAATTTGTAGTAAAACTTCTCTCAGTATTGAGATGAATAAGACATATTATCTACCTTTCATAAATAAAGTCTATTTTGAAAGACAACACAAGCATAAATACCTCTAACTTATAAGGGGTTTTTGTTTCATTTCACTTTAAGAAATGGGGTCTTGCTGTGTTGCCTGGAATGGCCCTGAATACCTGGACTCAAATGCTTCTCCTACCTCAGCCTCTCAGGAAGCTGGGGGACAGGTAGTTATCACATCCAGCAAGAAAAAAATTTTAAGAACTCAAAAACAAGTAGAATGCATACTGAGAAAATGGGCAAGAAATAAGAAAAAGCTTCCTCACTCCCTTACATACCCACAGGTAACTACACAAAGCAGGAAGCACTGTTGTATGCTGAACAGAACCCAAGGCTTCATGCACTCTACCACTGAGTCACATCCTCAGCCCAAGAGAAAGCTTTTTATATAACCAATATCACCAAAGCATGTTCCTTTGCATTGGGAGAGTGTAAAAGGTAAGTCAAGAGAAATTATCAATGGATTTATGATTCTCGCAAAACAAGTTTGGTTTAGAGCAAGTCACGGATCCCAGAAACTAGTATTTAAAGGCCCTAGACCAGACCATCTGTATTTTCTTTAAATAAAGAACATCTTTAATAAAGAACATCTTACATTTTTTTTACTATCATTTCTTTAGTTTTTTTATTAAATGTTATAATTTTTTTAATCCTTTACCTGGATCACATTTATTAGCCACATGTTATCACAGGTATGAGGCCTCTCCAAACCTGATAATCTCAACACCAGTGATTTCACCTAAATCACTAGTGTTGAGCAGGACTAGACCCTGGGCATAACAGTAGAGGATGTACAGAAATATTTACTCCTATCATGGAACTGTCCCCTTTCTCTGCTTGCTACAAGTTAATCCAAATTCCTACTAAAAATGCATTTTTGGGGCTCTACCAACAGAAACAAGTGTCCCACCATTCGGAAAAGTAGACAGACGGGCTTCTCTCACAATTTCCACAGAAGACAGCAGCACAGCAAGAGGCTTTTTTTTTTTATTCTTTTTTCTGGTACTAGGGATTGAACCCAGGGGCATTTAACCATTGAGCTACATCCCCAGCCCTTTTTATTTTTAATTTTGAAACAGGGTCTCACTAAATTGCTTAGTGCTTCATTAAGTTGCTGATGCTGGCCTGGAACTTGTGATTCCCCTGCCTCAGCCTCCTGAGTCGCTGGGATTAGAGGCATATGCCATCATGCCCTGCTAACAAGAGGCTTTTAAAATGATCCAAACGATTATGAGAAAATGTCTTAGGCTTGGGAAAATGTAGAGGAAAAGACTAAGGTGTGCAAACTTTGAAATGATGATTGATTCATGAGGAGATGGTGACTAGTTATCTATGGGTATCACTCAGAGACATCCAACAAGGATGCCAATGATGCTGAGGCATTCTTCCTGGGCTCTCTGATCTATGACTGGTCCTGAACAGATGTCCTGAAGGCCCTGGGAAATATTAGCACACAGAATGGACAACATAGAACTGCAGCATAGCAAATATTTCCTTAAGCACTAATGCAGAGGAACCATAAACACTGATGTGATTGCTCAAGTCAATGGTTTCTGCATTCCTCAGTTTCAGTGAGGGTATTCCTCTTGGGCAGTAGACCAGATTTACTCACTGATTCTTGATCTTGTGCCTTTACACTTCCTGCCTGCTTCTTGAAAGATGATAACCTAGTCGGCATCATCACAAGCCAACCAGGCTTCCAACCAATAACAGCCTGTATTCCGTCTCTATTTAGCAGACTTGTCCCTCTCTGATCATTGTGCATTCTACTATTAGACTAATATGCCCAATGCTATTTATAAGGTGACACTTCCTGTGAAGAAATAGCACTTCCCAACCTACAGCCTCCAACCTAAACTTTCAGCTTGCTTTCCAAGACACTTCTTAAATACCACACCCACTCAAATTATTTCAAAATAAAGATCAATCCTTTTACTCTGCTTAGGCACCTATCTGCCACTATAATTGAGTCTTGCCCACTCTTGCCTTTGCTCCTCTTTTCATGCCCATTAGCTAAAAGGCCTTTCTCTGGTCCCTTTTATTCAATTCTTTTCAACCTTCCAAGTTGAGTTTAAGTCTCACCTCATTTATGAAGACTTTCCCCAGCAATCAGAACCTTATTGATATCTTGTCTCAAAAATATCTACAGCACTTAGAAATACTCATGATAAAAGCAAAATAACATTGTAAAACATCTATCTTTATCTGAAACACATAACTGGCTCATGTGAACTCTGTGTCATCCAGGCAATTTGTGTCTCTCCAACAAGACACTCTGCCACGTACTTAAATACATGTGTTTCTTCTCTCCTGTGTATAATTCTGAACAACAACAACAAAAAATGAAGCCTAAATCTAGGCATGGTAACACATACCTGTAATACTAGAAACTCAGGAAGCTGAGGCAGGAGGATTGCAAGTTCGAGGCCAGTCTCATCAACTTAGCAAGACCTTGTTTCAAAATAAAAAATAACAAGGACTGGGGATATGGCTCAGTGGCAAAGAACCCTAGATTCAATTCCCAATACCAAAAAAATAAATAAAATAAAATAAAAAGTAGAAGAGTTTCATCAGTGTATGTTGACTGGAGGATTTATAGTTGTGTCACTAAAAATAGTGATGTTTAAAATTGATTAGAGGGAAATTTGGCTTTGTAACCAAATTTGACCTCCTTATTCACTCAGTTTCATCTGAGTAGGCTCCCGATTTGCCACATTATTTTTAGACATTGGATTGGAGTATTGTCTGCTTGAAATTAGTTTCCTGATTTTTCTCTCTGTAACTTTCTCTCCTTAACTTTGCAGTTCTTCTGAAGATGACTTTTCCCTCCTAACTACTGTTACATCCCATACATGCCTTATAATTAAAACTAAAACACAATAGGTGAATAGTGCATTACTACGTTGTTATACCTAAAAGCTTAGATATTACAAAACCACGAAAGTATGGATCTGATAGAAGATTCTATGTACACTTTTTTATACAGTAGAAGATATTTTATTTATTCTTAAGTCTTTTTCTTTTCCATATATTGTCTTTTCAACAAGATGTTAACGTTACAAAGGCAGAAATTTTTGAATTGTTTTGTTCTACAGGACCTCATTATATTTCTCTGCTCATAGTGGATGCTTCGCAAATAGAAATCAGGTAGGAATATATATATATATATATATATATATATATATATATATATATATATATATATTAGTTGTAGTTGGACACAATACCTTTATTTTATTTATTTATTTTTACATGGTGCTGAGGATCGAACCCAGTGCCTCGCATGTGCTAGATGGGCACTCTACCGCTGAGCCACAAGTCCAGCCCCTCGGGTACTGAATATTTTAGAACACCAATTTCTAGGGACCACTAGTAGGAAGGACATTTATTTCTCTTCTCTTCTCTCTCTTCTCTCTTTCTCTGTCTCTCTCTCTCTCTCTCTCTCTCTCTCTGCCTCTCTCTCTGTCTCTCTCTCTCTCAACTCTCTCTCTCTCTCTCTCTCTCTCTCTCTCTCTCTCTCTCTTCATCCTCCCTCCCTCCCTCCTTTTTTCTTGGGAATCTTAACTATAACTATCTCTTCTTGATGTTCATTTACCACCTCTTCTCCCTAGCTTGGTTCTTGTTTATTACTTTTACATTGTAGATTAATTTTTTAAATTTGCTCTAAATGTCTTTCACATTAAAGAAGAAAGTGACTGTGAGTACTGTGCAGCTATAAATATATTCAGAGGTGTGTCTGAGTGTATTGACAACATAGAGGAATATGCATGTGCCCTCACTAGCAAGACCTAGTTGATTAACTTGAAAAGTTGTTCCCACTATCTTTAGACTTCAATAATTACTAAACTACTTTGATACAAAGCAATATTTTCATATATCATTTCATTTACTTGATAAACTCACATCTTGTATTTTTACTGTTCTTTGGGGTATATTCTTTATGTACTATATACAAATTTTTCAAAACATTAGCTGTACCAGGTTTACACTGTGCTAGAAGAATAAGGTCATCAAGGTTATTCCAAATTGCTAGATGATGGATTATCCTAGACAGCATTTCCCAAAATCTTTATACAGTATGTCACAAACAGGTCAAAGATCATGTTACTCTTCTGGTGGGCCTCTATTTATAGAAGAAGCCTCATTCTCACTTTAGGTTATATACCAGAAGGCAGGAGAGTTTCCAGAGGTTTAATATCAGCCACATGAAAAGTCCTGATTGCAACTGTAATGTTGCCTAGGTACCTAAAGATATATTGTAAGCCAAGGGCAAGGTGAGACATAAAATAATAGAATGGCAAATATCAGACAAGGTAGGCCTCCTTGATTTGGTAAGAGGGAGTGTGCTTTCATACAGACTCATTACCTACAAAAGCAAAATACTTATTTAATCAAATAAAGAAATAGTACTAAAAGGTGCCTTTATTTCTAGGGAGTAATGTTCTTAATATAGTGTGCTGTTTTACTGTGATCTTACAAGATCACAATTCCGTGACTTAAGGCTCTTTGACTTTAGCCTTTATACCTTGGCACAATTTAGAAATGAGTTTTGAAATTAAGTAAAATATTGACTTGACACTTATTAATCCCTTTTCACTTCAAAGTTAGAAAAATGTTCTATTTGAAACTATTTTGGTAAACTAATACAGTTCTAATACCAACTACTCTAGTCATATACAATGAAAAAGAATTCCTTCAATTATTTCACTTAACACCTTACATATACAGGTTAAATCTCACATAATACCTTCTGAAATAACAAAAATACTTTGTTGACTTCTCAGTGAACTTTATCTAGAGAATCAAAAACTGTTCTTTCATCTCAATCCAGGAGGAAGTGAGTTTTACTACATATGTTTCTGAATAACCAGCATGAACTAGTTTGCTAATAAGAATGTGTTTAAATCATTCCAGTACAAAATCCCCATAAAAATCTTCCATAAAAAAATAAAACATAGTATTTGAAAAACTTTAAATCGCTGTATTATATTTTTATGCCAAAACTGAAAACACTAGAAATGAAGCCCATTAGTGTTGCTAATAGAGAAATAATCTCTTTCAAATTATAAAGAAATGGAATATAATAAATATATTTATGTACACACACACACACCGCAATGCTGCATATCATTAATGCAGCATTGGCCTGCATATGCTATGGCCCTGCATATGCTATGCAAGCTCTCTACCACTGAGATACTTCCTCGGCCCTTTTCACTTTATTTTGAGTCAGAATCTTTACTAGAGTGCTCAGTCCTGCCTCAAACTTTCAATCTTCCTGCCTGAGCCTCCCAAGTAGCTGGGATTACAGGTAGTTGCCACCATGCCCAATTCATTTATAATTTTTTATTGAATTAACTCTATAAAATCACTTAGTTAGCCAGGCACTGTGGTACACACCTATAATCCCAGCTACTTGGGAGGCTAAATTAGAGGATTGAAAATTTGAGGCCAGCCAGGGCTACTTAGGATACCCTAACTCAAAATAAAAAATAATAAAGGAGCTGGGGAAGTAATTCTGTGGTAGAGTATATCTGGGTTCAATCCCCAATACTACAAAAAAAATCATTTATTTTATTTATATCTCCTTAGACTTCTTTTTGTTCTTTGAAAAAAAAAAGTTGATGTGGCACTTCAAAATGTAGAAGAAATAAATCACTCATGTATTTGATTTAAACAATAAGAACATAAATGTGTATGAGTGTCCAAGTGTAAGCAATCTCACCTTCAAGTTACTATTAGGACAGTGATCTAGAGAAATTGAACCCCTTCCACTACGCACAAGACTAATCAGCCTTCCCTAAGCTTTATGTCTGCTAGAAATTGACCAAAAGCTTGTATTGACTAGACACTGACCAGAAAAACAGGGAGTTGGGTTGCAGATATTGCAAGGTGGTCAGCAGCACAGACCTGAAGTAATCACCACTTCTTACATCCCTGCTCTACCATTTGCTACAAGTGTGATCTAAAGGGTATGATCTAGAACTACTTACCCAACTTCTCTAAACTTCAGCATGCTGATACATCAGTTGAAGTAATAACTGCATCTTCCTCTTAGGTTTATGTGAAGATTCAATAAAATAATCCATGTAGCACAGACTTTGGTCTAGTGCTTAGCACAATTATAATTAAGCCAAATAGGAAAGATGCTAAGCAAACTAAAGATATAAGACTAGATAAAGTTCAAAATATTTTTCTGGCGCTGAAGTTCTAGAAGCTATTCATTTTGATGTCTCTGGGAACATTAATTCTATCAGCTGAAATAAGCAGAGCATGCCAACCTTAGTGCAAGAGTGGAGTAGTGAGACAGTGGGGCTTTCCCATTGTCCTAGCTACTTGGGAGGCTCAGGCAGGAGGATGACAGGTTCAAGGCCAGCCTGGCAACTTAGCAAGACCCTGTCTCAAGATAAAGTTTTAAAAAGAACTGGGGGTACAGCTTAGCAGTAGAGCACTTACCTAGTATACATGGAGCCCTAGGTTCAACATACAGCACAAACACAAAAAAAAGAATGGCATAGTAATCTAAACATATTCCTCTTAGTTGCTTTGTAGAGAAGTAGATTTGGCCCATTTCAAAAAAGCAAGTGAAGCCTGGCACGGTGGTACATGCATGCCTATGATCCCAGAGGCTGGGAGGCTAAGACAGGAGGATAAAGAGTTCAAAACCAGCCTCAGCAAAAGTGAGGCTCTAAGCAACTCAGTGAGACCTTATCTCTAAATAAAATACAAAATAGGACCAGGAATATGGCTTAGTGGTAGAGTGTCCCTGAGTTCAATCCCTGGTACCCACCCCCCACCCCAAACAATAACAAGTGAAAAGAGAAAGAACTGTTAAAAAACTGTTGTTAATAAACATCTAATGAATATTTAAGTAAATTATCTAAAGGTTTATACAACAAAATCATAGTGTATTGGTGGCAGAAATGTGCCCTTTAAAATTTACAATTTAACCAGTTATTCCTGGGAGATATAATATATAAATTCAAGTATAAAAAATAAGAAAGTAGTAATAGGAAAACTATTTTATTCAAATATCTTTTTTTCAGTACAGATATATTTTTTATAAATTTTTTATTTGTTCTAATTACACATGATAGTAGAATGAAGTTGAAATATCATTTTGATGATAGGATTTGTCATTTTATTCCTAGACATTGGAAGTAAAATTGATAATGATAAATAAAGCTATTTGTGGAGAAGTTACTGCATGCCAGGACCTATGCAATCACATGGCTATGTTATATAATGTAATTTTCAGTAAAATCCTCTGATTCAGACTTAGAAAAGTTAGGAAATTTTCTTGCATTTGTAAATATTAAAAGGCAAAACTGGGATTGAAGTCTGTGTGTTGAATTCCCAAACCATATTTTTTTCCACTGTACCACATAACTCCATAGTGTTAACTGAACAGCTTTGATCTTTCACCAGACACAATGATACCCTGGCATTGAGGACCAAGGTCAGACAAACAATGGCATTACAAGCATCAATGATGTTAGTTCTGGGTACATATATGAAACTTATTTTAAGGTAGTTTTTTGTCTCCTTTGAGTAAAAGAGTAACATCAAAGGAAAGATTTGTCTTCATTTATAAAAGAGGAATATGGGAAATTTACCTAATACCAGAAAATTAGCCAATCTCACTATTTTGTCACCCCAACTGTGACAAGAGAAATGATTTTAAAAGGAAAGAGCAATCCCACTTCCCAGCTTGAGCTGATCTCTCAAGTTTCCAATAAAATGCTCACAGTACCAATGGTGTTCATTTCTTTTGTGATTCCTGACCTGCTATACTGAAGTTAATCATCATTTCCCTTCAACCAGAGTGATCCAAAGCAGGAATGGCTAAGTAAGACTTCTGTTCATTTTTTATTTGAAACAATAATATAAAATTGGTAAGTTTCTAGTCTATGACCAGTCTTCCTGTCATTGAACACTGGATTTTCTAACAGAAAAACAGAACTAGGGTACCTAATTGATATTCAGGTATTTCAAAGCTTTTCTCAACTCATTTACAAACAGCACAAATATCTTTTTATCTTATCTAAAATGGACATAAAATGTAGCTCAATTTACCATTCCTCTTACCACATAAGAGCCCGCTCACAGAATCTTCAGCTTATTCTTAACCTCCAAGATCTCATTTATTTTGAGGTACCTTGGTTTCCAAAACCATGTGAAACTGTACCCTTCAAACAGTAACTGAAATTTAACTGCTTAATGAAACTATTATTGCATATTTTAGATGTTAGTCTTTTAAACAATAAAATAAATTGTTGTACTCTTATAACAAATTGTTAAAGAAATGTTGTTAATAAACATCTAATGAATATTCAAGTAAATTATATAAAGGTTTATACAACAAGGAAGTAACAGAACTTTTTATGGCATTCGCCTTCCCATTTATTTAACATATATTTATTAAGACTCTAATATGTGTCAGGCATTGTACTTGGCATTAGAGATACATATGAGCAAAGCAGGTGTTCTCTCTGCCCTCCTACTGGCCTTCAATGTGAATGATCAAGGAGAAAGAATACTAGAAGTAAATTCTTTTATCATTACACAAAATGATGAAAAGAGTGAAAATTAGAAAGATGTCATTTATGTGAACCTATTGCCAGAAAACTGGAAATAAAAATCCAATGGATCTTCATGAGCCAGGATTTGTGCTCATACAACAAGGCTTAATAGAATTTTTAAATTTTAGAGTAGGAGACATGTCAAATGCAGTTTATATTTCTCAGCCAGTAATTACATTTTCTTACAAGTGGCTATTACATTTTTAGAGACAGACACAACAAATAATAAGAGGTTTTATTTGAGAGGAGAAACAAGTGTGTGGGTTTTTTTTTTTTAGATGAAAGGAGTATAATAAATTTATGAGACCTCACATACAGCTATAATATAATAAATTAGAAGGATTAATAGAATTGTGAGCTACAGTAACCTGCACTAGTAGAATGCCTATTTTATGGAGCTCGATAATACAGTTTATCATTGACTCCATGGAATTCCCACAATATATTAGCTGTGGTGTAACAATAAAGCACACACAGTAAGGGGCATGTCCCTTTGGACACACATTCTCTTCCCACACTTATTTTACCAGGGAAACAACTCTGGTGCAGTTTAATTAAACTGCATTGCAATGAATTAGTCCAGGTCTTAGCCTTCTGACAGAGAGGGGCCTGGCAGTACCACAGGGGTTTGTCCCCTTGTGACACCAAAGAGACTTCAGAAAACCTGGGAAAAAAAAAAAGTGTAGGGTCCCTCAAATGACGGTGTCACTGGGCAAGCCTAGAGCTGTCAATCAGATCACTTAAGGAAGCACTAACCCCTTGAGGGAAGTTTTTGTATTTTACTATTTGTTGACTCTGGATCAATTTTTGAGGAACATCTAAATGCCTAAGAAAGGTTATGTTATATTCCCCTCGGTTGGGGATATGACCATCACTGCTCACTTTAAAAAAAATAGCCTTGCTATTTTCAAGTCCGCTGTGTATTCATAGCTAGCTTCGGAAAGACAAGCTAGAAAGTAATAACTTGAAATAAACTTAGGATGATGATGAGTTCAAATAAACCCTATTGGAAAGAACATATGAATAAAAACATTTTTCTCCAAGTAAAAATTCTCCAGCTAAACATGATCTACAATATCCAAGGTGGAAGTGTATTATGGAAGATGTGTTATTTCCCCAGAGTTTCTAATCAACAATGTAGTAAGGTTACACCCCCGCAATGACACAGAAAATCTTGCATTATTGATGAATATTCTTATTTTATCTGAATGTTGTTTATTAATTCATGAGAGTGTTTTGGAATTGAAAAATAAAAATTTACAAAACAATTACATTCTTAATAACTGCTTTGACCTAGATTCATTGAATATTTAAGTGAACCAATACACAAAGACCTCAAAAGAATTTATTAGACAATGGCAATTAGATCTCTAATAACTTGGCTCCACTGGAATTACTGAGCTCCATTTAGATGCCAGACATGGCACCTTAGTGATGGGTATACCATGTCGCCACCCAGCCTTTGGCTGGGGACCCTGAGAAATGACAGTCCCATTAGGTGTCATGTAAAGAAGCTGACCTCACACTCTCAGCACTTGATCTTTGCACTGCAAGTGACCATTTGTCACTGTTGCACAGAGCTGAAACTCAGGTGACTCAATGTAATGACTGACTTTTCAAAAGAATAGAATAATTATAAGTGTTTTTCTAAGCCTAGCACAGAAGATACAAATTTGCTTAGAAAAAAAAAATCCATAGGCAAATTAAAAGCAAGGAATAAAATGCTTTACGCATAGGAAATATGCTTTCTAATCATTACAAAAATGATCTGTCCTCAAAATTTTTGACAGAGGAAAGAAAGGAGGTTTATCCTTGCCTAAAAACTCTATCTTATTACGATCCTTTTTTATTTGTAGGTAAAAGTATTTCTACTATGAAAAGTATTTCTACTGAAAATTTTGACACATAGCATCCACAGAGGCTAATTCACAAAAAATAATAATAATTTTCTTACATTCTCAAACAATGCTTGGCTTTCCGTTAATTGAGGCACACATAATATAAAAATTTCCACCACAATATTTTTGAGATATTGAATTATGAGGATAATATTATTTCCTCCATTTTTACACCTTAGAAATCCCAAAATTTGAGCTGGTTAGTTGAAAGGGAGGTCATCACATTCCTAGTTTTCTAGAGCCTTTTTTACTTCCAGTGATTCTGGAAATCTCTGCGTTGGTTTCATGATTGTTGTTTTTGTATATTAGTGATCATTACGTGTGGGCACTGTGCTAAGTGCTCTATTGAGTATACTTTATGGATTTTCTTCTCTATTCCTTACTAGAATCATGGGAATTTGTTATTATTATTACCATTTTATAGGCAAGCAAACTGAGGGTCAGAGATTAAAGAATTTGCACTAGAATAGTAGAACTAATAGGTAGCTAAATTGAGATTCAAACTGAATGAAATTTAAAAAACAGATGTTGTTGCTGTTAAATTCTTAGCTCCCTCCCTCTCTCTTTCTCTCTCACAATTCAAAGTTTGGAGATCTTTCCCTAGTAGTAAATTCTTCTATGCCATATTTGCAAGAAACAACTAATTTTTTCCAACATGGTTGTTACGAGATTGATACATTTTGTTTTTCTAGACCCATCCTATTATGTTGTAATAGGCTAAAAATATTGTCCTATTTAAGGAAGAAACTTTTTAAGGTCTGAAATTTACTTTTCATTAGAAATATATTTCACATATACATATGTTCTTGCTCTCTTCCTCACTTGTGCTGCACAGGAAGCTAAAAGTAGAAAAATATCTTTTCACTGAACACACATGTACCTTTGACACTGAAAATAAAGCACTGCATTAATTGTCAAAAGAAAAAAATTTACTGAAATTCAAAGTTATGATAAGGTACCTGTAATTATTACTTTTTACCTCCTAGTTCAATCCTTGGTTAGAAAAATAAAGGCAGATTTACAATGGGGATATATAATTTAGTCACTTTTTAATTTATTGTAATTAGAATATCAAGAACTATGTTTCTATGAACTCGGCATCTCAGTTTCAACATTCATGCCTCTGGTTTTCCCCATTTATTTTATATTCAGTACTCTTTTTACTTTAACATATTTGTGAAGTAAAAGTTTTGTATCACGCTTTAAGTTTGTATTCTGAAATGTCAAGTTTATCAACAAATAATAAAAGTTTACCTGGATCGTTGCAGTCAGAATCATGTGTGCTCTGTAACATCTTTGGTCATGCAAGTCCAGATTTCCTAATAATCTTTTTTGATGTGCTGTGAAAGATGGAAAATTTGGTATATATGACAAATTTATGAATTAGTGAGACCTAAGTAACAGCAGCTTTAAAGATTCTGGTACTTGATATTCTCTTAAGGAAATCTGCTTCCTCATTCAAAGCTGGAAAGTTACTGGAATAACTAAAAATGAATCACAGTATAAGACTTTTTAGATTTCTGGTAGTATGTTAAGAATTGTGTACTAAGTGAAATGTTGTGTACTGATCCTCAACACAGTCAATAAAATCTCAATTATGAAAAAAAAAAGTTGAGACAATGTCAATTTTTCCCTGAATTTAAAACTAATATTTGGCTAATTTTGCAACATGGTGTCCTACACAAAACCCCCTCTTTTTTAACTATAATTGAATTGAAATTCATGTTAAAATATTAAGTACAAATATAACAGAAAGACTTAAATAATAATTGAGGTAAAATGAATAAATAGAAACATGCAAATACTAAAAAGGAGCCAGAATAGGCAGCTGAAAAGACAAACCAAATCAGTCCAAGAGATGGAGTGAAGTTATATGACCTAGAGGCCAGAGGCTAAGGTTTTAACCTCCATGTGGAAATGAGATGTGACCTTGAACTCATGCACTGTAAAAGAGGTAGAAATCAGACCCTTTCTTTCTTCAAAGGGACTCAAGAGACTAAAAAAAGGAAACTAAGAGTCCTGCAAGGTTTAAAAAAATAAAAATTCATTTGAGAAAATTAAGCTTCGGTCTGTGTTATTTTGTGGCATTAGGAATCCTTAAGTCAAAACATTAGCATAAAGATTCATTCTCGGCTACTAAATTTTTGAAACTCTCATAGAGGAAAAAGCAAAAAAAATAATAATACTCTGTACTGGTATTATACGAAATTAATTTGATAACTGTTTTCTTTCAGCATTATTCTTTGGCCCTAAACACACACATACAATCATCAATAAGGCTGATTGGATCTTGAAAAAATATAAATCATAAGAGGAACTACTCCAACATGAATGACCATAAGTAATATGACAAATAGGGAGATCTAAAACTGAAAGTTTTAGATAAGACATTATGAAACTATAAAATAAAATAAGTATATTTTAAGTTGATAAGGGGAATTTTTTTTAAACTATAAGGAAAGAACAGAACATTGTAAAGAAATAAAAATGTAGAAAGATTTAGTAGAACTTCAGGATAAGAGAAAAATTGGAATCAAGCACTGGAATTAAAAACTTAAAAGATATGTTAAATAGAGTAGATGAAATTATCAATTTAGATTCAAAATTAGAAGAGTTTTGAGGCAATTATCCAAGGATAATACAGTAAGAGAAGTGAAAGACTGGGAAATATAAGAGAGGAAAAAAAGAAATATGGGAGAAAAAAGGATATAAGGGTTTCAGAAGGAGAAGGGAGCAAGAATAGATGAACAGATAAAGAAATTGTGGTATATAAACACAATGGAATATTATTCAGCATTAAAAGAGAATAAAATCATGGCATTTTCAGGTAAATAAATGGAGGTGGAGAATATTATGCTAAGTGAAGTAAGCCAATCCCAAAAAACCAAAGGCTGAATGTTTTCTCTGATATGTGGATGCTGATCCATAATGAGGATGGGGTGCGGGCGGCGCATGGGAGGAATGGAGGAACTTTAGATAGGGCAAGGGGAGGGAGGTAAGGGAGGGGAATCAGGGTAGGAAAAATGGTGGAATGACATGGACATCATTTTTACTACCCTAAGTACATGTCTAAAGACACAAATGGTGTGACTCTACTTTGTGAACAACAAAGACATGAAAAATTGTGCTTTATATGTGTACTGTGAATTGAAATGCATTCTGCTGTCATGTATAACAAATTAGAGTAAATAAATACATTGAAAAAAAAGAGGTTCAGGCTATAGTTTAGTAATAGAACACTTGCCTGGCATGTACCCTTCGTAGTCCCCCCCCCAAAAAATTGTAAATAACCTACAAATGAATAAAAATGTTTGACCTGACCCTGATATCATGTCAGAAAATGACATACAAAAGCAAACTAAAGAAGATGCTTAGGCATTTTCTTAGTTGTGTGATCATTCTTAATTCATTTCACTCCAATCTCAGGAACTCAAAGGGAATTATAATATTACAATTTAAGTACAGAAGCAGGCAGTCCTGAATTTGCCCGGTTCCAATATACACAGAATCTTGGTTACTCAACAGCATGATACAAATTTCAGTTAGTACATTAAATGTGAGTGATTGTGAAGAAAATTCACTGATAGCTCTTCAGTCCACAAATCTATGTAAAGAGCAGATGAGCATCATGATCAGTGACCACACATCACTTCTTGCCAAGTCTGTGTGTGATTGATCACTGAGCATTTGTTACTCAGTTCGCACAGAGAGTAAAGTGTGCAGTTGTGTTATGTCCGTGCCTCCCAGTGTCAAATTCAGGTGATATTTACAAAAATGAATAATCAAAAGACTGAATTGGCCAAGAAGATCAAGCTGTTGCAAAGCAGAGAAAAATGATAATGCTGAAAGTGGAATTAGAATCAAACATGAATGTAGTTACAGAAAAAATTGTCCATCATGCATGTACCCCATTAGACACTAGAGAGGGGAACTTAGTGAAGGCATACAGAAATGGGAAAAGTGACTGCCATGAAAAGGATGGAGATACCCACATCCCAGAGGAAAAAACTCTAGCAAAAAATCTTCTCATCAAAGGAATTCTCAGAGATATTTGATGATATTGCAAATGTCAGCAAATATTGAAAACTGAACAACACTTAAAAGAGTAGGAAATTTTGCCGAGACATAGAAAGGATGCTTCTTACTGTAAGTTATGCAACAGGATGACAAGCATTGTTCAAGCTACCTGATAAGATTTTACAAACAAATAGAACACATTAATTCTCAAAGTTTCTAACATTGTAAGATATAATGTACTAAATATTAGTTTTACTTTGTTTTCTTTCTTATTTCTCTATTACCATGTATATGTATATATAGCTTTATATATCGCAACCATATATGTGAACATACTTTTGAATTTTTTTTTCAAATCTTGGGAATTAAAGCCATGGGAGCTTAACCACTGAGCTATATTACCAGCCTCCTTTATTTATTATTTTTAATGAGATAGGGTCTCACTAAGTTTCTGAGGCTGAACTTGAATTTGTGATCCTTCTCCCTCAGCCTCCCACACAGCTGGGATTACAAGTGTGAACCACCACATCTGGCTGAGAGAACTT
This sequence comes from Callospermophilus lateralis, assembly GCF_048772815.1. Lineage (NCBI taxonomy): Eukaryota > Metazoa > Chordata > Mammalia > Rodentia > Sciuridae > Callospermophilus > Callospermophilus lateralis. The sequence continues at coordinate 98,365,336 of NC_135312.1, read as the reverse complement.
ATATTTCATATGCATATGAATTTACTTTTCAGATATTTTTCCCAGTATAACTTTTAAGGGTTCTTAGTGACTAATTATCATGACTCTAAATGCCAGAAAGAACATATGAGATAATGATGTGCATGTGTGTGTGTGTGTGTGTGTGTGTAACCAATAGTAAGACAGTTTTTAAAGTTTTGATGAAATTGTTTAATGCTAGGCACAGTGGCACATACCTGTAATTCCAGTGACTCAGAAGAAAATTTAGCAAGGCCCTAAGCAACTTAGGGAGACCCTGACTCAAAATAAAAAATAATTTAAAAACTAAAATAAAAATAATGGTGAATAAAAAAATAATAAACATATTTAACTTTTTTAAAAATAAATAAAAATAAAAAATAATATGATCTGAGGATGTAGATCAGTATTAAGCACCCCTGATTCAATCCCCAGTCCCCAAAAAAAGCGGTTTAAAGATCACAGAACAGTCATCATCTCTTCCCACTGATTGTTAAGATCATTTTGCAAAGTTATTTTTACTACTCTACATTACCATAAAAAGAAAGGATTATTATAATGGGAATAATCTACTTGTGCAAAAATTGAAAATGGGCTCCATTTTCCTTCTATAAAATATCTTTATCTTTGTGACCTGTGAGGTAAATAACACAAATAACAAGTCAGGACTGACATATACATCTCTGATATCCCTGAGTGTTATCATTTGACAGTTAAATCCCTTTTTTAATGGTCCTTCATACATCTTAAAGCAATAGTACTCTTACATCAAATTAAACCCGAAGCATAGCAATTTATAAACCATCAAACAAGGATTACACTTAAATTTATATATTTGCTTAGAAAGCTAATTAATGAGAATCTTGATGAGTTAGTAAATATACCTGATAATTACAGTCATTTCAGCTTCATCATCCAGGTTTTTTCCAGTATTTTTATGTTCCTTACTCAAAGATGCATCTAGAAAAATGGCTACAGATACTACCAGTTCAATGACCCTTGAAATATCTGAATACCCTTCAATTAAACTGAGATGAACAGTGGGAGGGTCAACTTTTCATTGCTATGACAAAATACATGAAAAATGCCACTTAAAAGGTGGAAAGTTTATTTTGGCTCACAGTTTCAGACATTTTAGTCCATGGTTCCCTTACTTGGCTCTGTTGATTCTGGGCCTAACATAAGGTCTAACATCATGTCAGGGTTGGTGTAATGAAGCACATTAAACCATCATGAACATCATGGAAGTCAGGAAGTGGAGGGGGAGGGAGAGAAAAAGGGGCCAGGGATGAGATATTTCCCCAAGGGCATACTCCCAAAGACTCACACCCTTCAACTAAGTACCATCTCCTACAGTTTCTAACACCTCCCAATAATCCATTCAGCTCTGAATCTCTCAGTGGATTAATTCACTAAAGATTTTGGAGTCTTCATAATTGAATCACTTCCCAAAAGCCCCACCTCTGGACTTTACTACTTTGGGGACTAAGCACATGAGTTTCAAGGGAACACTCCTTATCCAAACTCTAACAGTTGGTCTGCCTATTTATTGACTACACATGATAATTTTTATAATAATAATTTTAAGACCTTACCTGGAAAATTTATTCCATAATATGCACAAAAAAAGTTAACCTAGAATGGGGCACGCCTCTAGTCCCAACTACTTGGGAGACTAAGGCAGGAGGATCACTCGAGTCTAAGAGTTACAGGCCAGCCTGGGCAATGTAGTGAGACCAGTCTGAAGGAGGAGTAGGAGAAGGAGAAGGAGGAAGAGGAGGAGGAGGAGGAGGAGGAGGAGGAGGAGGAGGAGCAACAGCTAAGCTAGCAAGCTAGCTGTTGGTAGCTTGTAGTACATGTCTGTAATCCCATCAACTCAAGAGGCTGAGGCCAGATCACAAACTCAAAGCCAGCCTCAGCAACTTAGCAAAGATTTAAGGAACTTTGTAAGACCCTGTCTCAAAATAAAAAACAAAAAGGGCTGAGGATGTAGCTCTATAGTAAAGTGCCCCTGAGTTCAATCTCCAGTACCAAATAAGTGCATAAAAATGAAAAAGAACAATTTATTTCTATATATTACTCAGGGAATAGAAGCAAAGAAATGCTACAGAGAAGAAATATAAATGAAAAATTGATATCATTTTTTAAAGATTAGCTTTATTAAAATGAAAAATAACATGTTTTGCTTACAGATTTAACAAAAGCATTATTAATAATTTTATTGGTAAATTAGCACATTCACACTGGTAGTGAATTTATAAATAAAAGACAGATTCGTATATAGAGGCAGAGGCTACTTATATAACTGACATATATATTCTAGTGCTTGTTGTTTGTTTTTATTTTTTGTTTTCTTTGCAATACTGGGGATTGGATCCAGGGCAAGTACTCTACCGCTAAGCTCTATCCCTGCCTCAATGTTTTATATAAGTTGAGTTTCTCAAACTCAGTGCTATTGTAGTTTCAGGACTGGATAATTCTTTGTTGCAGGAGTTGTCATGTACACTGCAAAATGATTAGCGACCTCCCTGGCTTCTTCTACCCACTAGCTGACAACAGCGGTAACATATCCCAATCAAAAAATGTCTTCAAGGGGCTAGGGCTAAAGCTCAGTTGCAGAACGCTTGCCTCACATGTGTGAGGACCTGGATTCGATCTTAGCACTGTATTAAAAATAAGTAAATAAATAATTATAAAAATAAAATGTCTTCAAAGCTTAGATTTTGTGTATTTAGTGGTATGAAGCCTGACTAGCATATGTACAGCCCTAGGTTTGATCCCTAGGATCACCACCAAAATAAATACATAAATAAAAGTCTCCAGATAATGCCACTTATCTCCTGGGGTGGGGCAGGAAGGACTGAGAAGTAAAATTGCTCCTGGTTGAGAACCACTGATAGATATAGATATTATATATATATCTCCCATATATATACATATACAGGTATAGCCAGGTCATTTTAAATGCTTGTGCTCTTTAACTTCAACTATTCTAGAATAACTAAACTTTTATCAAAACTAAAAAAGGTAACAAAAATAAATAAAATGATAATCAAAACTGTAAGCACGAATTATTAAAACAAGAGCTTCTTGTGTTATTCTTTATAAAGATTAAAGTGTTTTAAGTGGAATTGACTTAAATATACAAATTTAGATAAATGAGCAAACTATGATAAGTTTAGAGTAGAATATTAAGCATCCATGAAAAATTACACATAGGAAATGTTTCTAACAATGGGAGGAAGTATGTATGATATTTTCAACAAACTACTATAAGATTATACATAAAATACAGCTATGTTTTTAAAAATGCACTGGAGTACTAAATAGTAATAAAATAAAACATAAACAGTTGTCTCTGAATGGGGGGATTGTGGATGCTTGAGTGATTAATGCCATGAATAAAGGGTTGATATTAACCTCTTTATAATTTTCAACCTTTCCAAAATATAAATTACAGTAAAAGTTTTGTAAAATATTTATTGAATTAAAATTTCAAACAACAAATAAGCCCCTTCTTCTGAACTGGAACTGCTTCCTAAATGACCCATGTAGCCTGAGCAAAAATTAGGACTTTTCTTGGCAAAGAACTTTCTGAGAAAGCTTATTTACATCATACTTATACTCCATTGTAGGAGAATAGATGCAATAAAGAAGACCCAAGCCTGCTATCACCACAATGGGGTTACTCCATCCCCTCTCCATCTCCTTGTACTCATGATGGAGAATTTGCCAGAACAAAACTTACCGACCGATCTTTTATTATTAGTTGCTGTCTTGTAACAATTTAACATGATAGAAACATACTATATCATTCCTGCTAAATTTGGTTGTATCATACCAAAGACTTCTTTAGTATAATAGAATTATTTAATAAAGAACAGGTCAGGACAAAATAATTACTCTTTTAAGAATAAAACTAAATAAATAATCAAACCAAACCAAATTTAAAAAAATAAAATCAGAAAGAACAAAAAAATTATCTAGTATGAATTTATCAATATCATCACTGGGGTAATATCAATGAACCTACATTACTATGTTTCTCCCTTTATTAATAAGTTTATGGTCTATAAAAAAGGCTAAATTTTATTCCTTAATTATTATTATAAAATAACATATGCACTTAAGTTTTAAAATAAGTTCAAATAGAATGAAAGCAATAAAATTGAAACGTCTCCCTCTACTCCAATACCCAGTTTCACTCTCTAAAGGTAAGATTAATAGATTGTTGGGTCTTATTACAGAAATTCTGGGAACATTTACAAAACAAATACATGAACACACAAACACATATAAATATTTATTTTATGTAGTGGAGACATATGTACCTGATACTCTGCATTATCTTTATTTATAACTATATAATGGCCCACTCCTCAGTCTATACCCAAAGGACTTTAAAACTAAAGGGACATAGCCACATCAATGTTTGAAGCAGCACAGTTCACAATAGTTAAACTGTGGAACTAACCTAGATGCCCTTCAGTAGATGAATGGATAAAGAAAATGTAATATATATACACAATGGAATATTACTCAGCATTCAAAGAGAATAAAATCATGGCATTTTCAGGTAAATGGATGGAGTTGGCTAATATAACACTAAGTAAAGTTAGCCAATTCCAAAAAAACAAATGCTGAATGTTTTCTCTGATTTAAGAATGCTGATTCATAATGGGGTTGAGGGTGGGGGGACATAGGAGGATTAGATGAACTCTAGATAGGGCAAAAGGGAGGGAGGTAAGGGAGGGAGCATGGGGGAGGAAAGACAGTGGAATGAGATGGACATCACTACCCTAAGTACATGGATGAAGACATGAATGGTGTGACTCTACTTTGTGTACAGAGATATGAAAAATTGTGCTCTATATGTGTAATATGAATTGCAATGCATTCTGCCATCATATGTAACAAATTAAAATTTTTAAAAACTATATAATGGAAAAATTTCATGCTGTCATATAAAACTAAACCTCATTCTCTATAAATGTTGAATGTTACTACATTCATGACTATACCATAATTTATTTAACAATTCCCTGTTGATGTATGTTCAAATTGTTTCTAGCTTTTACATAATAATTTACTAAAGTGGGCATCTCTGTATATATCTTTGTATATATTAACTCATTTACAATAAAGTCTCAGCAACGAACCAAAGCAATATGTATTTTAATTTTTTGAAAGACACTACCAATTTACTTACTCATGTAAGTTCACACCAACCATTACTCCCATGAATAGTTACAGGAATAAATTTTTTTTCCCATTGCCTAGTCATGAAGGATCTTCTATAATTGTAAAATATATGCCCCTCAAATAAGCTCCATTTCATCCACAATTCTGCTATCACACCAGAAGACTTTGCTATTGTATTCTTCCATGCTATTTTTGCCATTGGAAGTGTCTCCTTAGTTGCAGAGTTGATATTTAAATATTAAATATTTGAGATACGAAGCCTGGGCCTTAAGGTATGGCTTGGGCATTGACTATCAAATCTAGTTATACCAGATTTTGTCACCCTTATTGTAATGGAGAAAATAAGTGTAAAATCTAATTTGTAGAATCTATGGTGCTATGCTAAAACTGGTTTCAATGGTACACACAAATGTAGTCAAATTTTGAAATGTTTTCAAAATATAAGAAAGAACCTCTTCATTTTTAATGATATTCTTCAATTTCCATTTATATTCTTTTTTCTAAGTATAATAATATAGATCTTTTTAGCATTTCATAATTTCCCCCCAAAATAACTTTTAGATATTTATCAAATCTTATGCTAATATCACCTCAAAATTAACATTTTTCAAACCTCAGTAAAGAAAATTTAGCTTCCTAATTACTGGTAAATGTAAAAATAAACAATTTCTTACCTGAAATTCATGAACTTCTTCAAAACATCTCTTAAGAGTTCTACAAATCAGAAGTTGTGAACCATATGTGACATTCAAGAAGGAAATCTTTCCCTTTTGGAAGCAAACACAAAATAGTGGCTGTTTTAGAAGAGAATTTTCTCTACTGCAAACAAGCTGTAGGCACAGTCTAGTTATAGCCCTTGGAAAAGCTGAGCTGGGATATATTAATTTACACCCACTGTGCCATTAAATGAAAAGTCAAAGGCCACATACTGGGCACATAACTTTTACCCCAACATGAAACAGGTTTTACATTTAGTAGGAAAAATATTTAAGGTACAATGCCTGGGAATTTGCAATGTGACAAATAAGAGTACCAGAGAATTTATGGAACAATTAGCTAAACCATGATGTCAGAATGTACCATAATAAGTAGAGAAAGAAATGGTTGACCAAATCGTGACCATTTTAAACAAACAATGGAAGAGTTGTTAATAACCAAAATTTTGAAGACTGCTAGTGAATGTTTTCACACTACATCTTTAAAGTGTAGTTGACATCAACAAATGAGATTTTATGGCTAAAAAAAATACTTCTGATGTTTATTCCATAAAGGAGTATTCTTGATTCTGTAAATACCATCTAAAAAGATGGAGTCCCCACTCTCAGGATCAAAACAGGAAATAATCACAACTATTTTTTATTAGAAATGTTCTATTTTAGTTATGAGAGCTGGGCTGCTTTTACTTGAAAAAAATATGCTTACAAGAATAATAAATTGTAGTCAGACCATTGATGTCACTCGTGTTATTGATCACTTCACCTGTAGCAATGGCTTCCAGAATGCTGACAATCCCAGGGAGTGAATTACCTGAAGAAAAGACACCCTCAACTAATGGAAAAGGGAGTAAATTGATAAATGCCCCAGCACCCCTGTCTACTGCTGCATGACTTTCAGGAGAGTTTCTTAAAAGGTCCCCAGTAAAATATCAGCAATTCCCTACACATTATGCCTCCTTTACAATCTGTGCTGACTTGCCTGTGCTTCCTAGGATTGCTACCCAAATAAATTAACTACATCTAAGACCTTGTCTCAGATTATGCTTTAGAGGTATTCCTAACTAAGAAAATCAACTTAAATTTAGTATAAATTTATTACTTTTTTAAAAAACATTTCAGAGGTATCTAGTCAAGGAATGAAAGGATAGCTCTGCTATCCTCCACACATAGTCCAAATTGATTGTTCCACCTTTCATCATTGTTTTAGGCAGCTTTTACACTGCTGTGACTAAAAGGAGCCAATAGAACAATTGTAGAGGAGGAAAAGTTTACTTAAGGGCTCACAGTTTCAGAGGTCTCAGTCCATGGACAGTATGCTCCATTCCTCGGGGCTTAAGGTGAGACGGAACAACATGGTAGAAGAGTGTGGCAGAGAGAATCAATTCACATAATGATCAGGAAGCAGAGAGAGGCTCCACTTAGATATAAATATATACCCCAAAGCCATGCCCCCAATCAACTACTTCCTCCAGCCACACTCCACCTGCCTCCTCCAGTTACCACTCAGTTTATCGCATCAGGGATTAATTCACTGATTAGGTTAAGGATCTACCCCAATCATTTCTCCCCCAAACCTTCTTGTATTGTCTGATATGTGAGCTTTTGGGAAACAGACACCACATCTAAACCATAACAATCATCTCTCATCCTAGAAAAAGATAAAGGCAGTAAAATGTGCACATGACGACTCATTTCAAGTGTATCCTAGCAGTGGTACACTTGTCCTCCTGAATCTTTGGCCAGAACCAAGTCACATGGCTACACTTGCTAAAAGGGTGATTAGGAAAAGCAATCTATTAAGCAATTATGTACTCTGATAATTCAAGACTTTTTGTTAAGAAAGGGAGAGAGCATATCAGTAACAAATACCAGCATTTTTATAATTTCCTTTATTACTTTAAGCCATTTATATTTAATGTGATTATTGGTAGAGTTAGGTTTAAATCTAACAACTTGATACTTGTTTTCTGTTTAATCCCATCTATCCTTGGGTCTTTTTTTCTTTTTCTCTGTTTTTTTTGTATTGTTTTATACAATTCCATTTTTTCCCTTTTGTGAGCTTACTAAATATATATCTTGCAATATTATTTTATTATTTTAGTAGTAGCCTAATGGTGTAGAGTATTTTAATTAGACTTACTACTTTCTACCGTCAGAGTATTATGCCACTTTCCATGTAGAATCAGAACATTAACAATAATATACTTCCTTTACTTCCCTTCCTGCCTTTGTGTTATTTTTGACACACATTTTAGTTCTACATATGTATAACCCTCACTATACATTATTTTTGTTTAGTCAATCATCTCCTTTTAAATCTAAGTGATGATTTTTTAAATCTTATGTATTTACCTTGTAATTGGCATTTCCAATTCCCTTCATTGCTTTGTGTAGACCCACATTTCTACCTGTTATCATTTTCCTTCTTCGTAAAGGTCTTATTTTAGTATTTAGGTCTGCAAATCTACTGGTAACAAATTCTTTCTGCTTTTGTATCTTTGAAAAAGTATTTATCTCAACTTCATTTTGGGTTTTTTTTTTGGGGGGGTGGGTTTCTTTTTGGGCACAGGAATTGAACTCAGGGGCACTCAACCACTGAGCCACATCCCCAGCCCTATTTTGTATTTTATTTAGAGACAGGGTCTCACTGAATTGTTTAGTGCCAAGTTGTTGAGGATGACATTGAACCCTCAATCCTCCTGTCTCAACCTCCCGAGTCTCTGATATCAACTTCATTTTTAAAAGACATCTTTGATAAGTATAGAATTCTAATTTTGTTCTCTTACAAAGGTTACTTCACTGTATTCTGAATTGCATTATTTTTAAAAAAGAAATATGCTGTAATTCTTATTCCTTTGTATATAACATGTCTTTTTCTTTCAGCTGCATTTAAAGTTTTCCTTTTATCAGTGGTTTAAAGCAAGTTTTGCTTTGGTGTTAATTTTCTTCATGTTTCTGGTGATCAGGGATTGTTGAGATTCTTAGATCTATAGACATGGTTTTCATCAAATGTGGAAAATTTCAACCATTATTTCTTCAAATATTTTTTCTATACTCCTTCTTTTGGGGTACATAGATTACAAATATTTTAGGTTTCTTGAAGTTGTAATATAATTCACTGATCCCACTGATGCTTTTTTTTTAAGTGGTTTCATTTTGGAGAGTGTCTATGTGGTAAAATTCTCTATAACTTCTGCAGTACTTAGTCTGACATTATACCCTCCAGTATATTTTCATCTCATAGTTTTCTTCTCTAGAAATTTGAAGAGGGGCAATTTATATCTTTTATGTTATAACACTTCTATCTTTCCTTTAGCCCTATGGCATAAGTTATAATAACTGCTTTAGTGTCTTTGTTAATGCTAACAGCTAAGTCACTTCTATGTTGATTTTGACTGATTATTTTCCTTATTATGCATTATATTTTCCTGCTTCTTTGTGTGCACAGTAATTTTTTTAATTGAACTCAGACACTATGAATTTATCTTAATAGTCACTGAATATTTTTATATTACTATAAACATTTTTGAGTTTTGTTTATCCTTTTGGGTCTTGCTTTTAAGATTTGATAGTTTGCTATTTTTAATCTAGAACTAACCTACCCCCACAGAATACCCCCATGAGTTATGAGCTTTTCTGTTCTGGCTTTTGTATCTGTCCTATTCCGGACCCTAGGGAGTCCTGGGTTTGAATTCCTTCTAATCTTTTCAGCAGATTCTTTCCCCAGCTCTGGGCATTTTCCTCATGCATGAGCTTACTGGTACTCAGTTGAGTATTCCAGGCCAACCCTCTGCAGATATCTCTATATACACAGCTGCATTATCTTCAGAAGTCTCCTGAAAATTCAATGGCCTCTTCAGACTTTGAATTGTCAGTTCCATCCTAATTCACAGAACCTTCGGTCTCCACCTGAATTCTCCCTTCCTGTGCCACAGCCTGAAAAACTCTGAAGGTGATTAGCTGAGACAATCTTTTTTTATTATTATTATTATTTTTTATTTATTTTTTTTATTGGTTATTCAAAACATTACAAAGATTGCAGAATCACATCGGTTACACATCCACATTTTTACATAATACCATAATAGTAACTGTTGTATTCTGCTACCTTTGCTGAGACAATCTTCAGACGCATCTTTATTTCCTATCCTCTGGGATTATTTCCTTTGGTTGACTGAGATTCAATGTCATAAAAAAAAAAATCACTATTTCATATACTTGGCCATTTTTCTTTTTTATTTTATATTCAGAGTATTTTATATATTTTGGAATGTATATTCAGTATATTTTATCTGTTTATACTATAACTTGGTCAAAAGTGAGGGAGGAATATAGATTATCTCAAAACTTTGCAACTCTATGTTTGTACTCACTAATGGGATTTTCAAGATATATCCATTACAAATGAGGAAGGAAGGTGACTGATCTACAGGAAGGGATACCTCAAACCCTGAACCTCGTGTAGCACTATAATTGGGAAAACAAAATAGAGATTTTCTTTTTCCCCCTTGAATTACCATGAATGATTAAACCCAGGAACTTGGCATAAGGCAAGGGCTATAACTAATCCACTCAACAAGCATCCTCAGCTCTTTTTTGGGGGGATGGGGGGAGTCTTAGTGATTTAAAAACCCAGGGGCACTTTACCAATGAACTACATTTCCAGCCCTTTTTATTTTTAAACATGGTCTCATAGCTCAAGGCCTTGCTAAATTGTTGAGACTGGCCTCAAACTTGTGATCCTCCTGTCTCAGCCTCCCAAGTCATTGGAATTACAGGTATGTGCTTCCACATCTGGCTCCAAGCTCCTTTTAATTTTTTCTGAGACAAGGTCTCACTAAATTGACTATGTTAGCCTTGACTTTTCAATCCTCCTGCCTCAGCCTCCTGAATAGCTGAGATCACAAGCAGCACCACAGAACCCCAAGAGGGGAGGGAGGGGAATGTCTATTTTAATTGCATGTTAGAATAAGTTAAGTTGCAAATCTTGCTAGTATATATTGCTAGTTCTTAGCACCAACATATAAAAGGTAGCTATTGAAGTCTATTGCTTATGATAATGGTAAATAAGATTAATAAGTTTCTTTTAGTTTTCTTAGTAATAAGACATACTAATAAGTATAAGTAAAGTCATTAAGCAAGAAATAATGAACATTTAATATTCTTAAAAAATAAATATGTAATGTATACCTAGGTGTTTATTTGGCAGATGCTAGATGACAGTTGCCTTATAGAAGTCTAGTACTTAAAGGACTTGTCCATTACCAGGGACCATGTCAAAAATGCAAAGTTTACTGTCACTTCTAAAAATTTCTTCCTCAAGAGAAACTATGATTCTACTCTAGGCTGGTATAAACTATGAATAATTTATGAAATATGTTTTCTTTGTGACAACAAAACTACTAACTTGCCCTGTCTACTGTCTTTTCTTCTGAGATTTATGCCATCTGGAGAAAGAACAATAAGCCTAATAAAAAAAGTTATTTATCAGAATTTTTGAGGGAGGAGAGGCCAGTTGGCAAGGATAGGCAACCATGTCATATCCAATGAAAAATTTGTGCTTATTTTTTTTTTAAGTTAAAAAGTCATGGGCAGGCATGTTGGTTGATAGTTGTAATCCCACCTACTTGGGAAGTTGATTGCAAATTCAAGGGCATCTTGAACAACTTAGAGAGATCCTGTCTCAAAATAAAAAACAAAAGAGGCTGGAGATATACCCCAGAGGTACAACACTCCTGAGTTCAATCTCCTGCACTACACACACACACACGCACACACACACCCCGTCAATAATAAAATATTACCAACACAAGATGTTTAACACCAAAATCTCAAAAATTTTGGCATATCACTTATTTTTTTTTTTGGTTCCAGGGATTGAACTCAGGGGCACTTAGCCACTTAGGCACTTAGCCCCTGAGCCACATCTCTAGCCTTATTTTGTATTTTATTTAGAGACAGGATGTCACTGAGTTGCCTAGCTTCTCGTCATTGCTGAGGCTGGTTTTGAACTCGGATCCTCCTGTCTCAGCCTCCCAAACCACTAAGATTACAGGCATACGCTACCATGCCTGGTGGCATATCACTTTTTTGGTTTACTTAAATCCTCCATTCAAGAGAAAAAGAGAGAAATTGGCCACCAGCTAGAAGTTAGGGACTTCATTTAGGTTCTAACATACCAATTTCAGGTTTTCTTTTATGCTGAGTACAACCCCAGATCCCCTAGATATGGAAGAATTGTTTGGGGAATCCACAGAAGAGGAAAGCTCCTATGTTCACATGTAAGCAAGTTTTATAAAACTGATAATAAATACTACCAAAAAAAGTATTCATTCAAGTATATAGTTTGAAAGCAATATTCACAATACACAAGAAAAAATATAAATCTGAAAATCTATTCAGGTATACATTCAAAAAGGAGTTGCAGTGTTTGTTCAGATAATATTGAAAATCTCTAACAAAGTCAAGAAATTTGCCAGGCATAGTGGCACACACCTGTAATCCCAGCAATTTGAAAAGGTGAGGCAGGAGGATCACAAGTTCAAGATCAGTCTCAGCAACTCAGCAAGACCCTGCTGAAAATAAAACACACAAAAAAAGGTCTGGGAGATATAGTTCTGTGAAACAGTGCCCCGGGATTCAATCACCAGTATTGAAAAATTTGTTCATAGAAATATAACCTTATAGATTCCATGGTTATTGGGGTCTTTTTAGAGAATACCTATATTATTTCCTGTGGCTACCATAACCAAGTACTGAGTAGTTTAAAATATTAGTATTTATTTTCTTACAGTTCTGCAAAATTGTAGTCCAAAACCAAGAGGTTGACAGGGGAACATCCAATCTTTCTTTGACTTTTTTTTTTTTTTTTTTTTTGGTGGTGCTGGGGAATGAACCCAGGGCCTTGTGCATGGGAGGCAAGCACTCCACCAACTGAGCTCTATCTTCAGTCCACTTTGATTCTTTTTGATCCCCAGGTGTTCCTTGGATTATATCAGCAAAACTCCAAGTCTCAGTCTGTCTTCACAAGCTCTCTTCACTCTGTGTCTGTGTGTCTCTATGTCTATATGTTCACATGGTCCCTTTCTCCTTGTGTGGCTGGTTTCTCTTCTAATAAGCATACCACTTATACTTTATTAGAGTCTTAAATGAGTAGGACCTCATCTTAGTTTGATTACATCTGCAAAGACCCTATTTCCAAGTAAAGTCACACCCACAAGAATTGTGTTAGCATGTCAAAATATCTTTCTGGAGGACACAATTCAACCTATGACAATACATGAGAGGATTCCTTTGATTATGAGGAAAATTAAGTGGCTAATATTTTTCATTACCGCAGATCTGAAGAATATTAATGCAATAAATCCCTGAGTTACTTGCCCATAGATTTATTTTCCTCATCAGCATAGATAAAAATAAACTGAGGAAAGATTCAATGGAACTAGGGGTGGTATTTCAGATACAATCCTATAACCCCACAATGAGGAAAATTAAATGTCCCATTAGAGTGCATGAGGAGTGTGAAATTTGGATAAATCCTCTGATTGTAAAACAATAGTCACAAAGACAGCTGGCATTAAGAGTCTGCAAGACAATTCTCCAAGATGCAAGAGGGGCACCAAAGACTGAGCCAGGTCACTTACCTATACATAACACTTAGGCCAAAAATGAAGCAAAATAAATCAAAGTGAATGACAGAACAATTAAATCTAGAAGGATAGTTGGTTTAAAGAAAGAAAGAACGAGTTCCCTTTCCATTCTTTAACCCAGTGCCTGGGTCTCACAGTTGGTGAAGAAAAAGAATTCTAAGACAGAATTCAAAGCTTTAATCCTGACCCTTCAGGAAACTGATTCACAGAATAAACACCAATTGACCCAGAACCAGGAGGTCTCCCTATCCATACACCCACCTTCAGCATTCTATTAGGTCCATTTTAAAAGTTGAGCCACCCAGGATGAAGATAGGGATATCTATTTCAAAAACAATATGCTTTTTACTGGACACTAGAGTCAAAAATAACTATATGTAAACATCATACCTAGTTGGTAAAGTCATTTCTCACAATGGTACAGTTAATAATTCTGAAACTGCTATACATGTATATTGGGAGAGAATAAATAAGTAAACACATGGCTGATAGTGGGAGACAGACTTCTCAATGTTGGAAAAGAAAGAAATTTGCAAGAGGCCAAGGCAAGAATGATTCTAAGATATCATTATGAGCTCATTTGCAGTTACAATAAATATAGAAGTATAGGTATAAATATAATTTTTCATATATTCATATACATAGCTGAGTATACACACACACATATTGTCTACTCATGCCCACTGAAAAAGACCTAGTAGCAAGAACACCTCAATGACAACAAATATGTCCAGTACCCAGAACTTGGTTGTACTACTATTTGTCAATAAAAGAAACTAGGTATCTTTGGGGAAATGACCAATTCTAGGTCAAATTTAGGGGAAAGACAAGTTGAGCCAAGAGCATCTTACATTGCCAGAAAGTAAATAAATGTTTTTTTAAATAAAATTCACAAAATAATTGGTCACAGGAACCAAACTGAAATAACTTTTAAATGCCAAAATTAGAATAATTTGAGCAACAAAATAACATAGCATTGATTTGTAGTCTAAAGTATAAAATCAACATACTCCAGTCCATACTGATAAAAATAAATAATTGAATAAATAAAAAGATAAAAAGGGGAGAAGAGACAAATTTCCCATACAAAGGAATTCTAAATAATTTATGTAGACATTCTCCTCTACAAGAATGAGGAACGTTAACTCCCTCCACTCCCATGCCTCCAGTGCAAGCTACACTTAGTGACTTTGTATTTTGTTTTTGTTTTGTTTCAGTGACTCGTTTACAAAGGGTAGAATACGATAAGGGAGAAAAGGTAACTTTACAAGGACAAAACCTGACAAGCATTATCTTGGTCAAGTGATCAGGGTTAACATCATGGACAGGTCAAGTGGATAGCAAGTGCACTGGATCTTGTATCACAGAATCAGCTTCACCTATATGATCATATTTCCAAATACCCGTAAGCCCAGCCTAACAATGAGAAAAGTATCAGACAATCTTAAGTCGTAGGAAGTCCTATGTAATATCTGACCAGCACTCCTTAAAAACAAGAAAAGTATAATGAAATATCAAAGAGAAAAGATGTTAAGAAGCCATGATGACTAAGATAATGTGGGATCCTGGATAGAATTCAGGAACAGAAAAGGATATTGGGGGAAATTAGTGAAATCTAAATAAACTGTGGAGGTTTAGCTAGTAATAACATACCAGTATTGGTTCATTGGTTGTGACAAATATATCATACTAATGTAAGATGTTAACAACAGGGGAAATTGAGTTATATGTAGGGACTCTCTAAACTGACTCTCTAAACTTCATAATTCTGTCTTCTTTTTAAATTTAAGTTTTATTCATTCAAATTGAATGTTAGTGTTTCAATGTATGAATTTTAAGGAGTTACAAACATTCAGTCCATAACAGTCCAAATTTTCTCTTTTAGACAACAATATTCCATTATATATACATACTTTGTTTATCCATTCATGCATCAGTGGCTCATGAGTTGTATTTGTTTGTTTGTTTGTTTTTTGCACCAGGAATTGAACCCAGGGGTGCTTTACCACTGAGCAATATCCCCAGCCATTTTTTTTATATATTTTATTTAGAGAGGGTCCCGCTGAGTTGCTGAGGGCCTCACTAAGTTGCTGAGGCTGGCTTTGAATTCACAATCCTCCTAAGCCTCCAGAGTCTCACTGAGCTGCTCAGGGCATCACTGAATTGCTGATTCTGGCTTTGAACTCACAATCCTCCTGCCTTAGCCTCCAGAGCCAGTGGGATTACCAGCATGTGGCCCCTGGGCCAATCCCCAGTACTCTCCTGATATACTTCCAGTACATTATCTTCTTTTTTACTTTCAATATTCCTGGTAATGTTGAAATTTTGTCAAAGAACATCCTCACTTTTAGAAGACACATGCCAAGACAGCAAATAATAAAATATAATGTCTGCAGCTTAATTTCAAAGTTCAACAACAGCAATAACAAAGGGAAATTCTAATATAAGACATTAATCACAATACCACTTGTAATAGCAAAATAAATGGTTACAGTCTAAATGTTCTTACTGCAAATGTCTAAATAATGAGAATAAACATTAAAATATTCTTAGGTTTTGACTATTTTTCCTCCAAGGAACATGAATTATTCAAGATCTTTTTAAAAGATTGTTTTTTCAAAAGGAAATAATTTTTAATTTGATTTCTTTGAAATGTAAGAAATACAGAAGAATTACTAAAACTAATGCAAAGATTTGTAGTTTTATAAACTAGCATTCCAATTTCTTATGTTGATCAACTCCTTTAAATTCAAGATTCCATGCAAACAAATCCATTGACAAAAATGAGGTCAAGAAGTGAACGTGGCTTCTTCAAACTTTGGTTTCTATAATCAAAACAAGGACTGAGTAGAAAAGACAGAAGCCGAGGAGGAACAGCTAGCTATATCCTGTGCTATTTAGGAAGACTGAAGTAATAGATACTTCTTTTATTTTTTCTTTCCCCTCTCCTCCCACCACCCCAATTATGGGGATTGAACCCAAGGTCCTGGGTATCCTGGGCAAGTGCTCTACCACTGAGCTCCATCCCCTGCCTTTTTCATTTTATTTTTTGATACAGGGTCTTGTTAAGTTGCCCAGGCTGGGCTGGAAATTGCAATCCTCCTGCCTCAGTATCCCAAGTAGCTGGAATCACTGACCTGCACCACTGTGCCTGACTGAACTAATAGATTTCAAGATACTTTCAGATATTCTAAATAGGTCAGGTGCTTAGCATTTATCAGTTGCAAACTTAACTCCCAAATACAAGAAATATTCAAGAAGAGTAATCAAAAGGAAGGAAAAATGAGTATGCATAACATATCATAAAGACAAACTTTACCTACTCACTCTTTTATTCTAGGTTCAGTCCTGGTACCCACATAAAGCTGTCAGGACAACTCTCCATTGTTTACTGAACAATGATCTGATGTCATCTTTGGCATATGTGTATAGGTTACTGACTTGTTGTATCTCCCTGTGGCCAAACAATAGGAAGAGTAGAGAGAGCTGATATGCTATGTCTTAGATCTACAAATGGGACCATTTGGAAAGGCATTTTTCCTGTGGAACCTGTCTTCTCTGACTGAAACCTATTCAATAAGACTGTTCATTCCTGACCTCCTGCCCCCTTGACACTGATCTGTCCTAAAGAGGGTGCCAATATATTGTCTGTCAAATTTATATTAGAAAGCCATAGCATAGGGTCCCTATTTCTACATTGCACACAATGCTTTATGTCAAAGTTTGATAAACATGAAATCACATTTTCAAAGGTTAAAAAACAAGTGTCAGTCAGTCAAAAATAGTTGACCACTGTGAGCGTCTCACTGGTTGACCTTGAACTCCTCCATGACTCTGAGGTCAATGATGTGTCATTAGAGAAGGAGTTTCTGATATATTTATGATAAGCTCACTTCTTTGACTATCTTGAGATTAAAAACAATTTTAAGATGTCCATCTTCAAATACTCACCCATGAATTAGAATGTAAAACTATAAAGCAATCAATCTTTCAATTGTATAATGAAGTAGCAATTTTCATGCAATTAAATTGATGTTAATAGGAGTTAAACATGCCTATAGTGGAGACATGGAACCCTAAGACTTCAATAGATGCTAAAACTCAACTAAAGGGACAAGAAGGTAAAATAAAAACAAATAAATATTTGATATTTACCACAGATCCCATTTCCACCTCTATTTTTATTTACATATAATGGAAGAAAGCGAGTAGTACTATAAAACCATCTGCAAAGATCTGTAGTCTACTTTTTATTTTATTATAGCTATTGCACACCACTTAAATATTGCTTTAGATGTATATATGTATGTCACAAAAAATACTAAATAATTATTCACAGATTTTCAGGGCTAGCTTTTAATACTAAATATAACCCAAGACAGGCGTACTCTTTATATAATAGAAAGTATCACAAGTAATTCTTAGTTACTTTATAATGCAATTATTTCCTGGATATAAGTTCTACTTGGTAGTTTTTGATTTGTGGGTTTGTTTGGTTGCCTGACTTTACATACCTGGAGTAAAAAGAAATAATTTGCATAGTCCTTTCTTCAAACTTCTAAGAGTCAGATTTTAAATGAATAGCACTGATTTGTTGCAGATCACAGATGATTATAGTGAAACACTCTTTTGGGTTTGGTGTGTGTTTGTGTGTGTATGTGTGTGTGGTTGTCCTTTGAAAGTTAAAAATTAACTTACAATCCTCCCAGGTATGGACAGAAAATACAAATATTACTAGTTTTCAACTGTAATTTAAAGAAAGTGATATCCACCTGAGTGTTCTGTAAAAGTATGAGGGTATAAATATAGGTTATGTCCCTAAATATTTATTCAGTTTATTTTCTAAATGTTTACAGCCATGTCATATTCTGTACTATGTCTTCCACATCAGTTGAAGTGTGACTGAGAATGCCAGGCAGATTTATTATTATTTAGCAATCCCAATTCTTTCTCCCACTTGAGTTTCCAACTCAGATAATCAAGTGCACTACACTTTAGTGTCTATGCACAATTCCTTATTGCTATTTGTGAAGACTTAAGACAGATGCTAGGGAAAAAATAGCCCCTAAACCTTACACTTAGCAACTTTAGACTCGCATCCACTTGCAGGAGAAATACATGACAGATCTATTGTTCTCTATTAGCAGGACATTGCCCCAGTATATGAACACATGCAAACTACTCAGGAAGGCCTTTGAATATTTAAGGCAAGACACTAGTGGCTCATCCCAGTGGGAACCACAGAAAAGGGGAACCTGATTAAATTTAATGTCATTGTCACTTTTTTTTTCATTGCGAAGAATTATATAGGTAGCCATAGCTACCACACTGTTCAGACAGCATGACCACAATATTCCCCCTCAAAGGTTGGCGTCAAGGACTGAATTATTCACTCAAAGAATGTGATTCATTGCTGGAGGTGGTTCTTACAAGATTAAAAGAGTCATCAGTATATAAAATGCACATGCATACTTAGGAGAAAAAGTATAACAACCACAGATTAGACTTTGCAAGAAAAAATCTGTTAATATCATTAACAAAGATGTTCATATCATTTAGTATATTTTAGATTGTGAGCCCAGATTCTTTTCCCTTCTCCCACTTAAAAATCAACTTAAAGTTAAAATTTTTTTAATATGAACTGCTGGAATAGTTTAGAACAAAATACTTTTCTTATTCTATTTCCTTTTAAAAAGAAGCCATTAAATCAATGTTTAATTATGTTCTATGATATGCAGCATCTCTGGGTAAAAACTACTCATTCATAAAAAGTTATTTGTTCAGTAACAAAAAAATAAGTGTTATAATAATTAAACAACACTATTATATATTATCCTTTATTGACAAGCAGTTTCTTTTATATCTCTAGATTTATAATTTTCCTTTCCTTGGGTAAATATTTGTAAGTGTGCCCAGTCATTTAAAACATACAGCACCTAATTAAGTCAAATAAATACATTTTAAATAAGATTGTTAAAAATAAAAACTTCAGGTAGTTTCCACTTTCTCATCTACATTATTCCTCCAGAAAAAAAAAAAAAAACATGCTATTACTCAGTCAAATAAATTAAATTTCATAGGTTATCATGAGATTTCTTTTCTTTTTTTTTTTTTTTTTTACAAACATCAGGCTTTGCTCTTTAAAAGGTAACAAAACGTGAATGCAAGCTGCTGCCCAAGATAGTCCACCAAGGAAGTAATTGGTGACTTTTGATAAACTCAGGGGAC
Source organism: Callospermophilus lateralis (assembly GCF_048772815.1). NCBI lineage: Eukaryota > Metazoa > Chordata > Mammalia > Rodentia > Sciuridae > Callospermophilus > Callospermophilus lateralis. The sequence continues at coordinate 98,345,544 of NC_135312.1, read as the reverse complement.
TAGTAACAAGCTTTCACTTGCAGAATGTCAGTTCATCAGTTCAAACCCAGTCCATGTGGGCCTGACTGAAAGCCATGGCACCTGAGTGTCACTGGAGTTTATAATGTGAACTGGAGGCAGACTCCATCTGATTAATCGTGGACACAAGTCTACAACTCAGCACCCACCATCACAATTGGCTCCCTCGTTTGAAGTCTCAAGAGACTGAATGGGCAATGGAATTTGAACTACCAACTCATTCTGGTCTCACCAGGGATAGACGAAGGCTCCCTGGTGGGGTGACTTGGAGAAGCTAGTAATGCTGCTATTGTGTCTTCAACCTGTCCTGTAGATAAATAGAGCTTTCTTCTGTACAAGTACACACTTAGGCACCTTTAAAACACCACGTAATTCATTTTGCATTCATAGGGTTAAAGCAATGTTCTTTTGTGGATGCCTTCAAAATAAAAATGTAAGTGATCTGCTTTATTTGTTTTTATCTGCTTGGTAACCATTTTTAAAAGAATATTAATTATATTAAAGGCCTTAATTTATAGTCTAAAACTTGTATTATCTTTCAGCAAATTTTTATTTGCTGAGATAAAATTATACCTAGAATTTTCTTAAATATGATCTTATTCCACCATACAAAAACATGTTAATGTCAAATTAGGAGATCATAGTTTCTTTCCAACTAAAAAAATCTATGCAGATTCTACATATCAATTATTTAAATTAGACGCTCAGAGAGATATCACCTTATTGAGAGTTGGGCTGATTACTATGGAATTTATGAGACAATAACTAGAAGCAGAGGAGGCTTTGGAGATGCAACTTTGCCCATGAAATACCAAGGGATATTTTCCTTGGTGAAATGTCAAACAATGTGGCTTCAATAATAAACTGACAATGGCTTTCCTGAGGCTTGTGGTGTGGTCACGGTGTTGATCTTGTCTTTTCTTCTTAATGTGCTCCCATACCAGAGACATTACAATGGTCATTCACAAAAACTACAGTATGGAGAAATTTAAGATGCTTCTTCTGTAATGTTTCTTTCTTCCATCTGCAGCTGGGAGTTTACAGCTGGTGCTTTTTTTTTTTTTTTTTCTTCTTTTCTTTTTTATTTTGGTACCTGAATGGATTTCCGCTTCTTAACTGTACCAACTGGCCATTCATTGTGACAGTACTTTAATCAGAATATGTTAATGTCTTTTGGTTTCTGAGTTACCTTTTGTCCTTTAAACTGTTTTAAAACTAGTTCTGCTAAAGTTTATTGTGTTTTCATTGGGTGCCCATAGTTATATTTCTATAATTATCTAAAAACAATTGAATATAACTAAGGGCAATATATACAAATAAAAAATTAAATAGCTGCAAACAAAAATAACAAAAAAAAATTAAATAATATCTGTGTGTAACCAGGCATTGTGGCACAGTTCTATAGTCCTAGCAACTTGGGAGGCTGAGGCAGGAGGATCGCCAGTTCAAGGCCTGCCTCTACAATTTAGTGAGGCCCTAAGCAATTTAGTGAGACCCTGTCCCCAGAAATAAAAAATAAAAAGGGCTGAAGATATACCTCAGTGGTAAAGCACCCTTGGGTTCAATCCCCAGTACCCAAAAATACAAAAAGAAAGAAAAGATAAGAAAATCTGTGTGTAAGGGATATTTCTTTTCAAATTGGCTATGAGGCTAAGTATGTAGCTCAGTGGTAGAGTGATTACTTAGCATGCACTAAGGTTCTGGGTTCAATCCCCAGCACTGCAAAAAAGAAAAAGAAAAATGACTTCAAATTGGCTATGAACAGAAAAGAAGTGTTTTTGTTTGTTGGTTGGTTTGTTTGTTTTCAGTACTGGGGATTGAATCCAGGGGCATTCTCCCAGTGAGCTATATCCTTAGCCTTTTTTATTTTTTATTTTGAGACAAAGTCTCACTAAGTTGCCCATGCTGGCCTCAAACCTGTGATCCTCCTGCATCAGCCTCCTGAACAGCTGGGATTACAGATGTGCACCACTGCACCTGGCTGAAAAGAAATTATTGAGGGCTGGGGTTATGGCTCAGAGATAGAGCACTCACCTAGCATGTGTAAGGCATTGGGTTCTATCCTCTGCACCACATAAAAATAAAATAAAGATATTGTGCCCACCTATAGCTAAAAAATAATTTTTTAAAAAAGAAATAATTGAAAGTAGAATACTTATCCACAAATAGTGTCTTAATATTGCAGCTTTAAATGTTTATTATGTATACAGATAAAAGAAAAATAGGGTATAAAACAACTAAAATTAGGCTCTCTGCTTCTTAGTTTATATTTATCTGGGTTAGCAATCCACACTCACTACTAACATTATTCAAAATTAGATATTAAAACACCATAAATGACAGTGTGTTTAAAATTATTTAAAACAATAATAGCTACCATTTATAGAGTCCCTACTCCATGCCAAGCATTATACAAAATACTTTACATTATTATCATTTAAAGATTCACTCCTGCTGGCCTGATGGGGCTAGCTTATGATCCCAGTGATTCAGGAGGCTAAAGCAAGAAGATCTAGAGTTCACAGACAGCCTCAACAATTTAATCAGGCCTAAGCAAGTTAGCAAGACCCCATCTCAAAATAAAAAATAAAAAGGGCTGGGGATGTGGTTCAGTGGGTTAAAGTCCTTGGGTTCAATACCCAGTACCAAAAAATAAAGATTCACTCATGCAAGGCATGGTGGCTACACCTATAATCCCAGCACCTCTATAGGCTGAGGCAAGAAGATTGCAAGTTTGAGGCCTGCTTCAGCAACTTAGCAAGGCATTTTCTCAAAATTAAAAATAAAAAAGGGTTTGGGGATGTGACTTGGTGATTAACCATCCCAGATTCAACCTGGTACCAAAAAGAAGAAAAAAGAAAAAAAAAAAAAAAGATTCACTTGTATGTAGGAATAGTTGGTGGTTTTCTACTGCAGCAAGAAGGAAGTGAACCACAAATCTGTTTCTCCTTCCAGGTGCTCAGCCTCATTCACATCATGATAGATTCACAAGAGCAACAAAAGAGGCAAGTCCCAGTGAGCTATGTCTCTATTTATAGTACATTTACTGCTATCCTATGGTCTGAAGGAAGTCACAGAACCCAGATTCAAGTAATGTAGAAACAGAACCCATCTCTTTATGAAAGGAGGTGCAAAGTCACATTTTAAAAAGAAAAAGAGGTATATAAAGGGATGAAAAGGATTTGTGACCATTTTCAAGATCGACTAAAAGATAATTCTGTTCTGAAATCAGAATATCTATGTTCATCTACTGGTTCTGTCTGAAAACATCCATGGTAGCCACAGAAGTTTCTGGTTCTCACAGTATTGAAGTCTGGAAGTCCAAGATCTTGGTGTCACCATGGTTGGGTTATGGTGAGCTTCTCTTTCTCTTTTGTATATGGCATTTTTGTTGTATCCTCACATGTGGAGAACAGAGAGTGAGGACAAGCTCTTGAACCTTTTATATAAGGACACAAATCCAATTCAGAAAGGCTGGGTCCCCATGACCTAATCACCTCCAAAGTCCCCACCTCCTGACATTATCACATTAGGAATTAGGATTTCAACACCTGAATCTGGAGGCGGAGATATCAACATTCACTCCAAAACCTAATCTATCTGTTGCTACACTGTCCCTAACAATAAGTAAAAACTGTGGCTGGATAACTTCTAGCATTGCTACTTTATTTTGCTTTGACCTCTTTTGTAAAAATAAACAGGGATTAAATTTGGAGTGACTATCTATCATCTTTCTTCACTTAACTTCTGTTAAAATTAAATATCCATAGGCTTTTTATTTTTTATTTTGAGCCAGGGTCTCACTAAGTTGCTTAGGGCCTCCATAAATTGCGGAAGCTGGTCTTGAACGTACCATCTTCCTGCCTTAACCTCCCCAATAGCTGGGATTATAGGCATGTATCACCGCACCCAACCTGAGAAGTACTTTTAACGTGGTGCTGGAAATGCATGCTAGGCAAGTGCTCGACCACAGAGCTATACTTCCAGCCCCTGAGAAATATTTTTACATGATTTCAGCTGTGTGCTAAAGGATCCCATAAAGCTCAGGACCCACGACAGTCTAAACTAAGATCAGCATAATAATAGTAGTTTCTTAATTTAGAACATTAGTTTTTAAATTAAGGTGAAAAAAAATAAGAAGAAGGAAGAAAGTTTTTCATGAAGTAAAAAACACTGAATTATTTTTATAATATTTCAGTACATATGCCCCATACATCTATCTATACACATGGTTGTCCAAATATGAAATTGAGACAAATATTGAGGGAGACTTACTGTGTTGTAAACTATCTAAGCATGGTATACTTGTTATATTCCTATTATATATGTTATATTACTAATTATGCTACGCTACAAATTCTGTAGCTTAAGACAACACTTATTGATCATCTCACCAATTCTGTAGTTTAGAAGGCTGGTTCTCTGCTCAGAATCTCCCAAAGCTGGAATCTCAGCATTGGCTGGGGCTATAATCACACTAAGGTTCAGGGTCCTCTTAGAAGCCCATGTGATACTTACCAGTAGAATTTAGTTCCTTGTAGGATGAGGTTCTTGCTGACTAAGTGGGAGTCTCTGTCGGCTCTGAGAGGCATTCCCTAGTCACTTGCCACATGTCCTGCACAACAAGGCAGTTTGCTCCTGTAAGACCAGGAGGAAAATCTTTCCTTTTTTCCCTTCCTTTCTTTTATCTTTCTCCCTTCCTCCCTCTTTCTCTCTTTCTCTCTCTCTTTCTTTGCAATGCTAGGAGCCAGGGTCTTCAATCTCTCTCTTGATTAACTCAAAATCAACTGACAAGGAACCTTGACAACATCTACAAAATCCCTTCTGCCATATAACAGAACATAGTCACAGGAGAGACATCCATCCTCCTCACAAGTCCCACTCACTTGCAAAGGAAAATTATTCTGAGCATGTAAACCAGGGGACTGGAATCCTGAAGACCATCTTAGAATTCTGCCTAGCACACAACACAAGGGAAATAACAGGTTGGAGAATTATGATCCCGTGTGAAGAATTTCTAATTTTCTTTTGTGACATTTGTTTTTAGTGAAAAATAATCTAAGGCAGTCTTTCAAAAGCTATTTCTACGTGTGTGTGTGTGTGTGTGTGTGTGTGTGTGCGCGCGCTTTATTGGGAATTGAACCCAAGGACACTCTATCACTGAGCTATACCCTTAACCCTTTTTTAAATTTTATTACTATTATATTTTTTAATTTTGAGATAGGTCTGGCTAAATTTCCCAGGCTGCTCTGGAACTTGGAATCCACCTGCCTCAGCCTCCTGACTAGCTGGGATTCCAGGCATGCACCACCATGACGAGCTCTGTTTCTTTGTTTTTTGTAGAAATAATGAAATTATTTGTCTAGAAGCTCCATGTAAGAAATCTCTTTTAACATTTGCAAGGAGATATTTTGTTTTCCCTGAATAAGTAAGAATTTTTATTTTCTAATATTACATTAGAAATATATATGGACTTTATCTCTCTTTCTATTGTCTGTAATGAAGTTTAAAGCCAAATTTAAATGGGCCTTATTTTCTTTGTGTGATGATAAATATTCCTCTCTATTTTAAAATTCTTATTCATATTTTCTAGTATTTCTTTTAATTCTGAAATTTGGACAATGTTTTGGTGGTGGTTGTATCAAATTGAATAAAAGACACGTGACAAATACATGAATTAAGTAGATGAGATGAGGATAAAGAAATAAGAGATTAAAGCTAAGTCGGGGGGGGGCTAAAGTTGTTGCTCGGTCAGTGATAGAGTGCTTGCCCAGCATGTGTGAGACACTGGATTTGACTCTCAGCACCACATATAAATAAATAAAAAATAAAGGTCCATCAACAACTGAAAAGAAGTGACCTACTGCAGGGAGTCGTGGTGCATGCCTGTAATTACAGAGGCTCAGGAGGCTGAGTCAGGAGGATCATGGTTTTGAGTTCAAAACCAGCCTCAGCAACTTAGCAAGGTCCTAATCAACTCAGTGAGATCCTGTCTCTAAATAAAATACAAAATAGGGCTGAGGATGCGATTCAGTGGTCATGTGCCACTGAGTTCAATGCCTGGTACCCACCCTCACCCTGCGCCAAAAAAAAAAAAAAAAAAAAATGAAGTGACCTACTGAAGACTTAACTTCTGTTCTTTTACTACTTTTACATAAAATCTCTAGACTGATCCTACAGACTGGTGGGAGGAAAGGGAGGGTGTACGTAGGGAAGAGAGAAGGTAGCAAAATGGATCCCCTGACCAAAGGAAACCAAAAAGGCATTCAAGACCCAAGATCTAAGCCCATCTTATCTGCAAGGAAGATATGCAAGGGGCTTCATGAGTTTCAAAGTTCTTCCTTTTGTTTCAGGTCTGAGAGGGGATGTGCACACATAGTAAGGAGGCATTAAATGTTAATTATTATAATAGAATCATTCAAAGCATTCTTCTATAAAATACTCATATATGTAGAAAAAGTATCAACTGCAATTTATTGCCGCCCACCTTGAGTCCTATTGTTTAATTATCCTACTAATACTTCTAAACTATTGGAGGATTGAATTTTAAATTTTTTAAGATTTTATTGATTGCTGAAGGAGAGCATCCCACCCCAAGACATAAAAAACATCTGTCCTCTGTACCATTCATCTAATTTTTTAGGCGGGGGGCAGTATTGGGGATTGAACCCAGGGGTATTCAACCACTGAGCCATATCCCAACTCTTTTTAAAAATTTTATTTAGAGACAGGGTCTTGCTGAGTTGCTTAGGGCCTTGCTAAATTGCTGAGGCTGGCTTTTAACTCACAATCTTCCTGCCTCAGTCTCCCAAACCACTGGAATTACAGGCCTATGCCACCATGCCCAGCCTTTCATCTAATTTTTTAGCAGAATCTAGACATTAATCTTAATCAACATGCATTTGTTTATCTTAGCTTTATCTGAGAAAAAGAATTCTACTGGGTGCTTACCTGTAATCCCTGATACTGGGAGGTTGAGACAGGAGGATCAGGAGTTCAACAGCAGGTTGGCCAAATAGCAAGACCTGCCAGATGCCATGGTGCATACCTGTAATCCCAACATCTTGGGAGGCGCTGAGTCAGGGGGGATTATAAATTCAAAGCCTGCCTCAGCAATTTAGTAAGGCCCTGAGCAACTTGGAGCCTGTCTCAAACTAAGAAATAAAAAGGGCTGGGAAGGGCCTCAGAGGTTAAAAACCTCTGGGTTTAATCTTCAATACCCTACCCCCAAAAAATAGACTTCTGAGGACTTAATTTATTGCTATCCTCAGTGCCTTAAATGGTGCAAACTGTATTCTTGATGCCCAACTATGTGGGTGATTTTTTTCTAGATGATTTCTGAAATGGGTATAGTTTTCTTGAAAATGAGAACATTAAAGGTAGTTAGTTTAACATTAATAAAGAGTCTGTTAACTCTAGAATTCAATGGGAAAAAGTTGCAGTACAAATTATACTCTCTTCACTTTAAAAACAATTTCCAGATGAGGGAAAGACTTCACTTATAACCAGTCCTTTGGACTTCCAGTGTACACTATTAAAAGTACTCATGAGCTGGGCGCAGTGGCACACACCTGTAATCCCGAAGCTCAGGAGGTTGAAACAGGAGGATTTTGAGTTCAAAGCCAGCCTTAGCAACTCAGTGAGACCCTGTCTCTAAATAAAATACAAAATAGGGCTGTGTATGTGACTCAGTGGTTGAGTGCCCCTAAATTCAATCCCCAGTAAACACCCCCGCCCCCGCCCAAAAAAAAACACTCATGAAGCCCGGCTCCATGACACTCATCTGTAATCCCTGCAACTCGGCTCAAGTTGCTGAGGCAGGAGGATCAGAAGTTCAAAGCCAGCCTCCGCAATGGCAAGGTGCTAAGCAACTTACTGAGACCCTATCTTGAAATAAAATATAAAAAAGAGCTGGGAATGTGGCTCAGTGCTTAAGCACCCATGAATTCAAGAGGCATCAGACAGTACCTGGTTTTGCTTACTTGAGCCCTTTTTACAAAACCACATTTTGGTTGATCTGTTTCTTCTAGTTTCCTTTCCAAAGTTATCACAAATTGTTTAAGTTTCCTAGACAATGGAGTCTTTAATAATAGATGTTATGTGTACATAGAAAAAATTACTAGGAAAAAGTATGAAATAACAGTAATTTTTATAACCTCTTATGATAGATAAATAGATTATCTAGATAGAATAATCAAAGCAATTTAATTGAATTTTGTTGTTGGACACTTGTTTGGTATTTCCTCCCCTCTATTTCTCAATCAAGTTGGCCAATAAGTTAGTCAATTTTATGTCAGTTACAGAAAGAAAGAAAGTGGAGGGAGACAGGAAAGAGTTTTTATTTTATTTTTTTTTTAATTCAGTTTTAATTACCAGTTCTTTTTTTTATTTTATTTTTTTATTGGTTATTCAAAACATTACAAAGATTTCAGAATCACATCGGTTACACATTCACATTTTTACATAATACCATAATAGTAACTGTTGTATTCTGCTACCTTTCCTATCCTCTACAATCCCCCCTCCCTTCCCCTCCCATCTTCTCTCTCTACCCCATCTACTGTAATTCATTTCTCTCCTTATTTTTTTCCCATTCCCCTCACAAACTCTTATATGTAATTTTGTATAACAATGAGGGTCTCCTTCCATTTCCAAGCAATTTCCTTTTTCTCTCCCTTTCCCTCCCACTTCATGACTCTGCTTAATGTTAATCTATTCCTCCTGCTCTTCCTCCCTGCTCTGTTCTTGGTTGCTCTCATTATATCAAAGAAGACATTTGGCATTTGTTTTTTAGGGATTGGCTAGCTTCACTTAGCATAATCTGCTCTAGTGCCATCCATTTCCCTGCAAATTCCATGATTTTGTCATTTCTTAGTGCTGCGTAGTACTCCATTGTGTATAAATGCCACATTTTTTTTATCCATTCATCTATTGAGGGGCATCGGGGTTGGTTCTACAGTCTAGCTATTGTGAATTGTGCTGCTATGAACATCGATGTGGCAGTATCCCTGTAGTACGCTCTTTTGAGGTCTTCAGGGAATAGTCCAAGAAGGGCAATAGCTGGGTCAAATGGTGGTTCCATTCCCAGCTAGGAAAGAGTTTTTAATATAGGTTACAATATAAGAGAGTCACCTAAAAACTAATCCTCCAAACACATTGAAGTCAGGAAAGAAAAAAATGCCACATTTTATTAGTTACTGCAGTAACTAAAGTGATTTTAAGTGCAATTTTAAAAATTCATAGCATATTCCTTAGTGATCAGACATAGTAACTAGACCCTCAAAAAATATGGAAATATGGTCTGGGGTTGTGGCTCAGTGGCAGAATGCTTGCCCCTCACATGTGAGGCACTGGGTTCAAACATCAGCACTACATAAGAATAAATAAACAAAATAAAGATTAAAAGATATGGAAATAGGGAAAACATAATATGGAGAAGTTATAATTGTGCTAGGGAGGAATTGCCTCAGGTAAGTGATAATATAGAAGAAAATGAAGAATTGCTCTCATATCATCACATAACTAAGATATGTTATTCAAATGCTAATGTCAGATTATATTCTCATGAAGACATCATAATCATCATTGAAAATTCACAGGTATGTGAAATACTTGTGATTCAATTTTGGGGAGGTGGGGAAGAGGGCACTTGGTATTGAAACAAAGCGTGCTTAACCCCTGAGCTCTATCCCCAGCCCTTTTTATTTTGAAAAAGGGTCCTGCTAAATTGCTTAGGGCCTTGCTAAATTGCTGAGGCTGGCCTTGAACATATGATCCTCTTGCTTCAGCCTCCAGAGTTGCTAGGATTACAGGAACGTGCCACTACACCTGGCTCAATTTCAATATAAATATTTTGACTCTCTTAACACAGGGTGGGAGCTCATAGGATAATGCCTTGTAGTGCTTCACTTACTGAATTCATCTCATCATTAAATTCAGCCTACCAAAAAATGTCAAAGAAAACTGAAAGTCCTTTATTTTTAAAAAAATAAAGGTTCCAAATTATACTTTATGATTATATTTAGAAAATTGGCCTTTTTCTAATTTCTTTTCTTGAGAGAGGAAATAGAGAGTAAACATATAAATTGAAAATTATCTTTAGTTGCCATCCATCCCCCAAAAAAGTCTCCAACATGAGAACTGTTGACATTTTTTTTTTTTTTTTTTTTTTTTTACATAAGGGCTGTAAAGTTTGAATGGATCTTTAAAGTCAGCAAATGTAAACTCTTTATACTGTACTTCAGGACCTCAATAGAATTTAGCAATCTACCACTACTATACAAAGTATGTATGATTAGACATATCATCGTTGCATGAGGGAGACAGAGAAGGTAAAGTAAAAGATAACTGAGCTGGGGTCCTGTTACCAGATATACAATAGCAACTACAGAATGCTCGCCAGGAGGCAAAGTACCGCTTTACTCAGCAAAGGAAGTGTGGCATCTAGTGGACATTTGGTTCCTGCAATTCCTTCCTGTATTTTGCAGAGAAATACATGTGAGTATGTAGGATCTTTGTAGTTTGACTATATTGTTGTTTTTTAAAACAAGTTATATTTTCACCTTCCATGTTAAGTCTGATTTTTATACTAATTTGGCAGTAAAATTAAAACTGCCTATTGAAAAAAATTTGTTTAGAATCTATAGTTCTACAAAGTGATTCTTATTTGTGTTTACTTTTTGTTTTAAAAACAAATACAACATGTGACTCTTAAGTAATACTTTTAATTTAAAAAAATAAGTAATCTTTTTGGTTCACCCTGCATATTACATCTCATAAAATATAAAATACTTTAAGAAAGTTAGAACAAAAAATACGATTCAAAATTATTTCTTCATATTATAAAAATCCTTTACACATCAGAGATTTCAAATAATAACAAATATTGAACTTGAAAATCATAGAATACTAATGTACTCATTGACTTTATTTTGGAAAAAAAATCTTCAAACTATAGTGCTTTAAATTGCAAATTATAAACAAATCTCATGTTTTATTGATAGTGTTATTCGCTCAAAAAAAAGTTGAACATTGTTCCAATAAAATCTTACATGATATTTATTATGATACCAAATATATGAACTTATTACATTATAGAGTCATACTTCAAAGCTCACCTGTGTCTTCTTGTTAGATCAATTTTTTAATATTTTGTTTATTAGTTGTAGTTGGACACAATACTTTTATTTTTATTTTTACATGATGCTGAGGATCAAACCCAGGGCCTCCATCACACTAGACGAATGTTCTACCACTGAACTACAACTCCAGCCCCTAGATCAAACATTTTTAAAAACAAGTAAGTATGCAACTTGGTATTTTAATAAAGCTGAACAATTTCAAAACAGTTTAGTGTTTTTCTCTGAACTGATACATTTTCAAGTTATCAGATTCTAAGCAAGCTTTTGCTCTATTTTTAAAATATTGTTTAATATTGACTTATACTATATGTGTGTGTGTGTGTGTGTGTGTGTATGTACATATACACATATATATACATATAAACCACTGAGCCACATCTCCACCTCTTTTTATTTTTAATTTTGATACAGGATCCCTTGCCCAGCTGACTCCCCAGTTTCTTTGTTTTTTATAGACGTGCTAGATCATGATGGAGTGACTCTTAGAAACAGGAAACGTTGAAGAATCATTTGTGAATTTCAGGAGGCAGTCAACTGGCTTGGGATTTATTTCACTGTTTGTGAGAGTAATAGAAGTATACGCTCTGTTCATGGTTTGGTCCCCCCTAGTGGACATCATGTAACACTGTAAATTAAAATTCTTACGAAATAATCCAGTGGTCAAAGTAATAAAGAGTAATTGTAGGTTCAACTGACAAATTAAAATAGACATGCTCCTGTGATATGTATGAATCGTAGAGTTTATATTTCACTTGGTATCCTTTCTTAAAATGTGAGTGAAAGATCTTTAAATAATCTATAAATATATGAAGAAAAGTATAAAAATATGTTGATGATTTGGAGAAAAGTGAGATAATACAGTTATTTTTAAACTTTATTTCTTTATTTCCAACATAGATAATCACCTATACTTTGTTCCATGAAATTTCTATAAAAGTGGAAACATGCCTTTTACTTTTTAAGATTCCTTAGTCTTAAATTTTTGCAGTGGATCATAATACATGCAATAGTATCATTTTGTTGTTGTTGTTATTTGGACCAGGGATGCTGAACTACCAAGTTACATCTCCAGCCCTTTTTATTTTGAGACAGAGTCTCATTAAATTGCTTAGGGACTTGCTAATTTGCTGAGTCTGGCCTCAAACTTTCAATCCTCCTGCCTCAGCCTCCCAAATCACTGGGATTGTAGACATATACCACCACACCCAGCACAATGGTGTTTCTTAAAGGAAGAACCTATTTACCATATAATAATACAATATTCCTTAGTACATAATAGCCTCTGAGACTCTTGAAAATAACATTAGTGGCACTAATAATAGTAATAAGAATCTGATAATGGAATATATTAAGTGTATCTAGCCCGAACTAAATTGTCATGACCTCCATTCTGGGTAAATTATACTTTAAAATTACAAGCATCTGTATTATATAGTATAGATCCAATATAATTTTTTAAATTCATTTTGACATTTGAGAGAACAAGCTGCAAAAAATTCCCTCTTGCACTTTGTAATTAATATCTAAAATTAAACCAAAAATATGACAAGGCATTGCACCAACCTGTAACAAGAAGATACTATTAATCCAAGATTTCTGTTTGTTTCTTTAAAAAAAAGTTCCTCCTTTTTTTTTTTTTTTTTTTAAGTAGTAATCCCTTTATAACCTTTCAAAGGCATTGGATTAAAGGGAGATTTATCTATTCTTTAAAAACAGTTTGCCTATGTAAAAGTCTGGAAGTTCCTCTGGTCTGGGTGATAAAAGGTTCAGATTCATAAAAAACTACATTCTGCAGGGATATTTGAAGATAAATCAGCTATATCAAATGTTAAATAACCCTAATTTCAAGTTTATTTCAAAGGTCAAAATAACAAATCTATCATAATAGCAACTTTGTTACACTTATTACCAAATTTAAACTATTTACCATCATTATTTTCCCTTCAATGAAAATAATGGTTTCCTATTTTATGATTAATTCATTTAGTTCTACCTTCTAAAATATTTTAGTGATAGTATCTGATATTAAGAATTATAAGAGCCAGAGTCAGGCATGAGGGTACACATCTGTAATTCCAGAAATTTGGAATCTGAGAGAGAAGAATTCAAGGCCAGCCTAGGCAACTTAGCAAAACCCTGTATCAAAATAAAAAATAAAAAGGACTAGGGATGAAACTCAATGGTAAAGCACACCTGTGTTCAATCCTCAACACCAAAATAAAATCAAGGCTTCAGCAGGTATAGCTCAGTAGTAAAACATTCATTTAGCATACACAAGGCCCTGAATTTGATCCCCAGCAGTGTACCCCCCAAAAAATGAAAAATAGAACTATAGAGATCAAATTAAATAAATTTCTTATACCAAAAAAGATAAAAATTGACTTTTTATATATTTTTATAATTGATATTTCTGATTTCATTATAAGCAATTTTTATTTTTAATAGGTCTTAAAAATACATTTACTAACCAGGCACAATGGCATATGCCTGTAATCTCTGCCCAGAGGCTGAGGCAGGAGAATCGCAAGTTCAGAGCAAGTCTCAGCAACTTAGTGAGGCCCTAAGCAACTTAGTGAAACTCTATCTCAAAAAAAAAAAAAAAAAAAATTAAAGGGCTGGGGGAAGCCAGGTGTGGTTACACATGCCTCTGCTCACAGAGGGTTAGAAGGCTAAAGCAGGAGGATCTCAAGTTAACAAATAAAAAAAGGGGTGTGGATGTGGTTCAGTGGTAAAGCACCTCTGGTTCAATGCTTAGTACCAAAAAAAATAGATAAATAAATAAATTATTTATCTACTAGAGTCAACACCAAAAGTATGACAATAGAGTAGATTACTCAAAGAATAAATGATCATTGAGCAACCAAATAAAGCAATAACAATAAGGTGTTGAAATTGCTTTAGGAGTTTTACATTATTATCTTATTTCAGTGATTGTCAAAAAGTAACTACCACCAGTCCAGCTACATAATCACCAGGATACTTGCTAGAAATGCATGCTTTCAACTCAGGTTGAAGGTGAACGCTTGTAATCTCAGTGACTAGGGAGGCTAAGGCAGGAGGACCACAAATTCTAGGCTAGCCCGGGCAACTTTTCAGACCTGGTCTCAACATTTTTAAAAAGGAAGGCCAAGGATATAGCTCAGGGCAAAGCACCCCTGGTTTCAATTCCCAGTACATCAGACAAATTAATGCAAATTTTGAGACCCACTCAAACATATTCAGTCTAAAACACAGGAGGTGGAACCCAGTAATCAGTATTCTAACAAGTCTTCCAATTGTTCAATTTAATTGTCACAATAGCCCTATGAAATTAATAATTTCTGGATTTTATAAACTTCCCAGTGGCACAAAAAAAGGAGAGGGAGAGAAAGATTCAACTATTTGCTGTCTACAGGTTTATGTTTTAGATTTAAAGAAAAACATACCAGGCACAGTGGCGCATGCCTGTAATCCCAGTGGTTTGGGAGGCTGAGACAGAAGGATCTCAAGTTCAAAGCCAGCCTCAGCAACTTAGAGAGGCCCTGTCTCTAAATAAAAATGCACAAAATGGCTGGGGATGTGGCTCAATGGTTGAGTGTCCCTGGGTCCAATTCCTGTTACCAAAAAAAAAAAAAAAAAAAAGAAAAAGGATACAAACAAATTAAAAACTGGCTGGGTGCAGTGGCACACACCTATAATCCCAGCAGTTCAGGTGGCTGAAGCAAGAGGATCGCAAGTTCAAAGCCAGCCTCAGCAAAAGCAAAGTGCTAAGTAACTCAGTGAGAACCTGTCTCTAAATAAAATACAAAATAGGGCTGGGGATGTGGCTCAGTGGTTGTGTGCCCATGAGTTTAATCCCAAGTACCCCCACCAAAAAAAAAAAAATGGATGAAAAATATATATATCATCAGGTGGAATGGGTATACTAACATCAGACAAAATAGACTTTAAGACAAAAAGTATTACTGGAAACAAAGAGTATAATTTTATAATGACAAGAGTCAATTCATGAGGAAGATATAATTAATTATAAACATGCACACATCCAATAACTGAGCCCCAAAATACATGAAGCAAAAAAAGGAAAAATAAGCCACTAAAAAGTAATGATGAAGCCTTAAATACCCCACTCAGTAATTGATAGAGCAACTAGACAGAAAAATCAACATGAATATGAAAGATCTGAATAGTAGTATCAAGCAACTTTACTAATTGACGTCTGCAGTACACTCTAGACAACAACAACAGGATACTTCTCAAGTGCACATGGAACACTCCGCAGGACAACTCACATATTTGATCACAAAGCCAGGCTCAATCAATTTAAAAAAACTGATGTCACATGAAATGTGTTCTCTGACCATTTCTAATTTGATTAAATTAGAAATCAAAAACAAGAGATATCTACAAATACTGAAATATATAAATGTATCTCTCAATAACTTATGAGTAAAAAAAAACTAGAAAATATTTTGAACTGAATATAAAAGACAACATATCTCAACTTATGAGATGTTGCTAATTCAGTGCTTCTATGGGAAATTAATAACTATATATGTGTACATTAGAAAGGAAACAGAGATGCTAAATAGATCTAACAAGTAAAGAAATAGAACTAGTAATTTAAATCTTCACATAAAGAAAACGCAGGCCCAGATGACTTCTCTGGTTAAGTTCTTGTACACTTAATATCACCAATCCTTAAGAAATATCTACAGGAAATAGAAAGAGATATAACACAGCTCATTCTATGAAGCAAGATAGTACTGCTAATTACCCTATAGAAATTTAAATTACTATAGGTGAATACCATGAACAACTCTTTCAATGCATTAGACAACTTAGATGAACTGAACAAACTCCTTAAAAAAGCAAAATTTACTTAAAAGGATTCAGGAAAAAATACAAAATCTAAATATAACCAAAAAAAATAAATACTGAATTTGTAATTAAAACCTTTTCATAAAAATAAAGCTCAAGTACAGATGGCCTCACTAGTGAGTTCTATCAAACATTTAATGAAGAAAACATACCAATCTTTAACAATTTCTTCCAGGAAACAAGCAGAAGCCTTTCCAACTCACTCATTCTATGAAGCAAATGACACTCTGATATCAAAACCAAAGATATTACCAGAAAACTACACACCAATATTCTTTATGAATACACACACAAAAATCTTCAACAAAATATTAGCAAACCAAATACAGGAATATATAAAATGACAAGGCACCATTACCAAGTGGAATTTAAAGCCAAAATGCAAGGTTGATTTAACATCCAAATAGCAATATAATATCTTATAAACAGAATAAAAGATAAAATAAACATGATTCTCCTAATATATTCAGAAAAGGCATTTGATGAAATCCAAGAACCACCCATGATTTTTGTTTGTCTGTTCTGGGGTTTTTTGTTTTTTTGGTACTTAGGATTAAACCCAGAGGTGTTTTACTACTGAGTATATCCCCAGATCTTTTTTTAAATTTTTGAGATAGGATCTTGCTAAGTTGCTAAGGCTTAACTAAAACTTTCTCTCCTCCTGCCCCAGCCTCTTGAGTCACTAGGAAGATCCACGATTTAAAGAAAAGAAAAAAAAAAAGCCAGATGCAGTGGCACACACCTGCAATCCCAGGGATGTGGGAGGCTGAGACAAGAGGACCACAAGTTGAAGCCAGCCTTAGTAATTTAGCAAGTGACTTAGTGAGACCCTGTCTCAAAATAAAAAATAAAAATTTTTTAAATATTGCTGGGGGGCTGGGGATGTGGCTCAAGCGGTAGCACGTTCGCCTGGCATGCGTGCAGCCCGGGTTTGTTCCTCAGCACCACATACAAACAAAGATGTTGTGTCCACCGAAATCTAAAAAATAAATATTAAAAAAAAAAAAAATCCCTCTCACTCTCTTTATAAAAAAAAAAAAAAAAAATGCTGGGGATGTGTCTCAGTGGTTAAGTATCCCTAGGCTCAATCCCTGGTACAAATTGAAGAAAGAGAAAGAAAGAAACAAATTAAAAACTGCTTTTATTCACAGACAATATGATCTCACATGTAAAAGATTTCAAACAATTCACAGCAAAACTGCTAGAACTAAATTAATTATACTTCTAAATGCTAGAAATAAAGAACTCAAAATGAAATTTAGAAAATAAATTCATTCACAGTAGCATCAAAAGAAAAAAAAGCCTAAATAAATAAATAAATAAAATGGTGGTTTACCCTAAGTCGATGTCCCTCAGATGGAGCATAAACCCAGTGCTACATAGACTCCATCTACAGAGAATTAGGGGCAAAGGGAATAAACACAAACCATGATGTATTCTGGTTGTTCCATTAGAAATAAAGTCCTTTGTCTAAAAAAGATAGAAATGGGGGTGGGGGCAGAGCAGGCAAGAGCCATATATTATGATGGCACACACCTGTTATCCCAATATTTCTGAAGGCTGACGAAGGAGGATTGTAAATTTGAGGCCAGCCTCAGAAACTTAACAAGGTCCTAAGCAACCTAGCGAGACCCCGTCTCAAAAGATAAAAGGGACTAGGGATGTAGCTCAGTGGTAAAGTGCCCCTAGGTTAAATCCCCAATACCAACAAAATGAAATAAAATAATAAAAATAGCCAAACGTCTTAAATAAACATTTCACCAAAGGAAATATATGAATGGCCAATAAACACACGAAAAAAAACTATCAAGATCATAAACCATTAGGAAAATGCAAAATAAAGTCACTTCATGTCCACCAGGATAGCTATAATCAGAAAGAATTAGAGAAGTATTGGAAGACAGAGAAACCAAAAAACTCAAACTGCAATCACTTTCAAAGATACTTTCACAGTTTCTTCAGAACTTAAGCACAAACTTACCACCCCACATTTCTACTTCCAGGTATGTACTCCAGAGAAATAAAAGTATATGTTCATATAAAGACTTGAACATGCATGTTTATTACAGCATTTTCATAATTTTCCAAAATAGAAAATTCCAAATGGTCATCAATTGGTGAATAGACAAACAAAATGTGGCTTATCTGTACACTGGAACTCTATGCTGCAAGGAAAAGGAACAGCGGCACACACCTATAATCCCAGCAGCTCAGGAGGCTTCAGCAGGAGGACAGCAAGTTTGAGGCCAGCCTCGGCAATTTAGTGATGCCCTAAACAACTTAGCAAGACCCTGCCTCAAATTAAAAAATAAAAAGTGCTGCGATGTGGCGCAGTGGTTAAGCACCCCTGGGTTCAACCGAAAGAGAGAAAGAGAGAGAGAGAGAAACAAACTACTGAAAATGAATGATCCTCAAAACATTATGCTAATTGGAAGAAGGTAACCACAAAGACCATATATTGTATGATTCTGTTTATATAAAATATCCACAAAAGGCAAATCTGTATGAAAAGAACAAAAGAAGAGATTAGTGCTTGAGTTAGCCTGGGATTGGGAAGGGACTACTAATGGAGAAGAAAGAGCTTTCGGGTATGATAGAAATTTTGTAAAATTGAAATGTGGTAATGGTTTTAGAACACTATAAATTTACTAAAAAATCAATTGTACACTAAAAATGAGAAAATTACCTGGTATGTAAACAATACTTCAAGAAAACTATTAAAAAATACTGGGCTGGAGGTATATCTCAGTGGTAAAGTGCCTGCATATCATACAAGAGGCCCTGGGCTCAACCTCTAGCCCTCCAAAAGAAAAACAATTCTTCTTCTTCTCCTTCTCCTTCTCCTTCTCCTTCTCCTTCTTCTCCTTCTTCTTCTTCTTCTTCTTTTTCTTCATCATCATCATAATTGTTTCACAGTAAATGATGGACCTGTAATTTAAATTCAGGCCTGATTTACTTTCAAAACTGTCTTCTCTTTTATGATGACTTTATTCCAGAAAAATAGACCTTTCTTTCATATTTGTAGGTAATCAAAAGTGAAATATTTCAGCAAGGAAAGCTGCCTTTCCATAACAATTGATTTTGAGGACTTTTTTCACATCTCCTTGCCAAAATACTTGCTTTTAAAATTGTGATTAGACAGTCAATAATCATTTGCAGGTAATTTGCTAACAACTTTACTAACAAAAAAGACACCAAAAAAATGTTGGGGGTCAAAACATAATAAAGTTTTTAAAGTGATTTGTTTTTCTTTACGGAACAAAAGGAACAGATCATATCTGCAGCCCACTCACTCTAACTCCAGTCTTGTACATTCATTATAACTCCTTGGAACCAGAACATCACAGCCTGGAGTGAGTCACCTTACCCAACACCTGCAAATACCAGGATCACCCCAATACTAATTCCACCTAGATTTTATCTGACTTATTTTTCTACACCTCTAACCATCATAGCTTAATAACCAAATATAGCAATAACAGAAAAACACAATTTCCTTACCAAAAAAAAAAAGGAATTTTCCTATGTTTTACAAAGCAAAACAAAGCAAATTTCTAATCCCATACTTGTGACACTCAGTCCAGATGGTCTTGAAAGTTTCCAAAGATTCCTTGCAAAAACTCTCCCTGAACCACTCCCCCCTCACACACACACACACATAACTCTTTGCCTCATTAAGTCCTAGTCACCCTCTGACTTTAGTTTAAATGTTTCATGTATTCATTTTTTTAAGTACCCTGTGTTGGGTGTGTGGGAGACCTTGCCTTTGGGTTTTATTTCCCCCTGTCGGGTTTCTCCCCACTGAAGTTAAGTTTCCATATCTCTCTCTCTCTCTCTCTCTCTCTCTCTCTCTCTCTCTCTCTCTCTGAAGAAGAAGAAGAAGAAGATCATCACGTAATCCTGTACCCTTCTCCCTCCTTGCTGAAGGGTGCCAAAGTCAAAAGTTTTCTTAACCAATCCCTGTGGTACCCGGTGTCCACTCACCCAGTCCTGAGTCACCCTGCCAATCAGCACCCATTCCTTAATCACCCTGCCAATCAGCACCTGCCACGTCACCTAAGCAACCCTTCTTAAGCTGAAGCTTGCAGGTTCAGTTTGCTGCTCTGTTCCTCTCCTTTTCTTCCCCTTCAGGCAGCCCCACAATAAAGTCTCTTGGTTGAATTTCCAACTCAGGTGAGTCACTCACCCTGTACACACTAGAGGCAAAGAATGTGCTGTGCTTCTGAAAAATAAATGAACAAACAATTTGCAGGGGTGGTAGAAGGAAAATCATGATTTAAAACCATACCATAATTCCCTAGTTAAAAACACTAAGGAGGAGATCCAGGGTGGCGGGCCAGAGGGAGACAGCATTCTGTGTCGCTCCATGACCTGGGACTCAAGTTTTGAGAATACTGCTTCTCTGCGAGCAATATTACTGCTCCCACACAGGAGTCACGGTCATTGTGCCTGTTCAGGGCTCCAGGACTCAGCATCAGAGTAGGTCTCCCAACTACTCACCCATGCAGGACTATTGGGTACCCGAGTGGGACCATCAGCATCAGCAGAAAGTTCTGTGCAGAACTTTCGGCCACACACCAGAGCAGAAATTATGGACGCCATTCCCATGCAGGACACCTGGCAACTTCCACGCACAGGAACTCCGGCCACCACTCCTGTGTGGACCACCATCTACCAATGTGGGTCTCCCCCAGTCACCACCATCTTGGGACTCTGCAGCAGCAGAGATAGTCCCCTACACGCAGTAGCCTGCCTGCACCTGAGAACTTCACACAGGCTCTGAAATCAGCCGACAGCCACACACTGCATGCCTCAGAGCTCATCTCTGAACTCATCCTCCAACACCATCACCTGGCTTCCCCCACCCAACCTGACACCCCACCGCTGAAAGCAGATATCTCCATCTTGGATCACCTTCATCACCATCTTTAGTGGGGGCACCTCCCAGTTAGGAACTCTAGCTGACCAGGTACCCAGTTTCTAACTCCCCCCTCTCCCCAGCAAATGCTACCCTGGCTCAATGACACCCTGTTTACCTCCACCATCCTGAGGGCAGAGATGCCATCTAACAACAGATGACCCCACCTATTGGATGAGAAGGGAAGCAGAAAAGATACTGATCTCCAACCAAAACAATCCCTATGTCTTCCTTCAAGACTTTTTTCCCCTCTCCCTCTCTATTCTCCTGCACTCATATCCCAACATATGTGAAACTAACTACTTTGCATGAATTAGGATTTTGAGGACTGGGACATCTAGAAAGTACATTACAGTTGTGTTGTATATTCTTTTTTGTTTGTTTCTTTTTTCTCTTTTCCTCACCAATTTCTACAATTTTAACATTTTTTTTTTATTTTTTGTAATATATATGTATGTTTGTTTTATGTACTCTCTTCCCTTTTACTTGTCTACCCAAAATTACTTCCTCTCCCTTCTCCTCTACTAAACTTCCTCTTTAGATTTCTCTTTCACACTCCCTAAGATATAATAACTCTATATCCTCACCTCCTACCTCAACAGTGTATGATCCTACTCCTCACCCTGGTTCTTTGTCCACCATCAGAATTGTGAACCCTTTTACAAACCTACTGAGTATATTATAGATAATAATTAAATCCACCATTTCTGCACATTGTGACCAAACTGTAAACATCTTAATAGCAAACATTTGTTTTTTAAAATGTATAATTTTTTATATTGGTATCTGTTAATCTTGTCCTTTACCTCAAAAGAGAGGTATTGGATCCCTACAAGGGTACTATAAGCAATAGGGTAAAAAATATAATGCCTTGGATCCACAGTCCTAGAAGAGAGATATACAAGAAATACAAAAAGACAGGGAAGAAAGTGTCCCAAACAAATAAAGATACCACATTATTAGAATTCATGGCCAGCACAGGAGAAGGAGTTCAGGATGTACATAATTAAAATGTTCTGTGAATTAAAGGAAGTTATAAGAGACCAAATACAGGCAGCAAAAGATCATTTTGACAGAGAGCTACATAAACAAATACAGGAAGCAAAAGATTACTTCAATAGGGAGATATAGGTTCCAAAAAAAAAAAAAAAAAAAAATCCAAACAGAAATCCTTGAAAGGAAAGAAACAATAAACCAAATTTAAAATTCCAATGAAAGCATCACCTATAGATTACACCACTTGGAAGACAGGACCTCAGATAATAAAGACAAAATATATAATCTTGAAAAGAATGTAGACAACACAAAGAAAATTGTAAGAAACCATGAGCAGAAAACTCAAGAAATATGGGATAACAGAAAAAGAACAAATTTAAGAGTTTTGGGGATAGAGGAAGGAATAGAGTTCCAAACTAAAGAAATGAACAATCTATTCAATGAAATAATATCAGAAAATTTTCCAAATCTGAAGAATGAATTGAAAAAACAAATTTAAGGGCTGGAGATGTGGCTCAAGCGGTAGCGTGCTCGCCTGGCATGCGTGCAGCCCGGGTTCGATCCTCAGCACCACATACAGACAAAGATGTTGTGTCCACCAAATACTAAAAAAAATAAATATTAAAAAAATTCTCTCAGGGCTGGGGATGTGGCTCAAGTGGTAGCGCGGTCGCCTGGCATGCGTGCGGCCCGGGTTCAATTCTCAGCACCACGTACAAAGATGTTGTGTACGTCGATAACTAAAAAATAAATATTAAAATTCTCTCTCTCTCTCTCTCTCTCTCTCTCTCTCTCTCTCTCTCCTCTTTCTCTCTCCTCTCTCACTCTCTCTTTAAAAAAAAATTCTCTCTCATTCTCTCTCTCTCTCTCTCTCCTCTCTCTCTCTCTTTGAAAAAAAAAAAGAAAAAACAAATTCAAGAGTTTTATAGGATGCCAAATGTACAAAATCACAACAGATCCATACCAAGTCACATTATAATGAAAATGTCTAACATATAGAATAAGGAGAGAATATTAAAAGCCATGAGAGAAAAGAATCAGATTGAAAATAGGGGGAAACCAATGATATTATGCGCAGATTTTTCAACCCAGACCCTGAAACCTAGAAGATCCTCAAACAACATATATCAATCTCTAAAAGAAAATGGATGCCAACCAAGAATCTTATATCCAGCAAAATTACAATTTAGAATTGATAATTAAATAAAAATGTTCCATGATAAACAAAAGTTAGAAAAAATTATAACTCAAAAGCCTGTATTACAGAACATCCACAGCAACATATTCCATGAAGAGGAATTGAAAAACAACAATAAAAATAATCAGCATGAGGTATTAGCTAAAGGAAAAACTAATCAAAAAAGAAACAAAGTCAAGTTAAATACCAAAAATAAATAAAAATGGCTGGGAATACAAATCATGTCTCAATAATAACTATGAATATTTATGGCCTAAACTCACCAATCAAAAGACATAGACTTGTAGATTGGATTAAAAAAAAAAAAGACCCAACAATGTGCTGCCTCCAAGAGACTTATCTCATAGGAAAAGACATCCACAGACTGCAGGTGAAGGGTTGGGAAAAATCATACCACTCACATGGACTGCGGAAGCAAGCAGGGGTTTCCATCCTCATATCAAATAAAGTAGACTTCAAGCCAAAGTTAATCAAAATGGATAAAGAAGCATATTTCATACTGTTTAAGGAAACCATTCATCAACAAGACATAACAATAATAAATTTATATGCCCCAAACAAAGGAGCATCTACAATCATCAAACAAACTCTTCTCAAGTTCAAGAGTCAAATAGACCACAACACAATAATTCTCAGCTACTTTAACACACCTCTTTCATCACCTAATCATCCAAACAAAGCTGAACAAAGAAAGTATAGAACTCAATAATACAATCAACAACTTAGACTCAACTGACATATATAGAATATTTCATCATTCAACAAGAGAATACACTGAGGCAGACCTGCGACCGACTGGGAGAACAGGCCCAGCGGCCCGCTGGCATGGTAGACAGATCACCACAATTGGAGGAAGGGCCCAGCTGCCGCTGCAAAGTAGGCAGACCTCGAGTCCCAGAGAAGGGACCCAGTGGCCCACCAGCCTAGTTAAAAGATCACCCCAATTGGAGGAGGGGCCCAGCCGCCACTTGTGCCTGCACGGTAGGCAGACCTGCAACCTAGAGAACAGGCCCAGCGACTCGCCTGAGCAGTAGACAGACCTCCCCAGTTGGAGGAGCCCAGCCTCCCGCCGGTGAGGTAGACAGACCACTCCAACTGGAGGAGGGGCCCTGCCGCCCGCCTGTACAGTCACCTGACCAAGCTCTTGACAAACATAAGGTTTCCCCAACACCCCCACCTCATCAAACACCTTATGAGAAAAACTGATGGAACTCATCTTGGAAAATCCCACGAACCCTTAAAACCCACCAACCGGTTGACTGGCATGGCTACCAGTGCGGTTCTGCAGCAGATCAGGCAACTGGTTTACATCTCAGAGAATAAGAGTAGAGAGGCCACAGGTGGAAGCTCAAGTCCTCTCACACTGACTACCACCACCATCCTGAACCCAGAGACTCAAGCTAGGAATAGACAACGCCACCAACTGGAAGAAATGAAAACAGAGTTCTGAGAGACAATTTTTTTTCTCTTTTTTCTTTCTTTTTCTCTCTTCTCTCTCTCTTTTCAGCCATTCACCCAGTCTCCTCTACCCTTCCCCCTCGGGTCTTCGCAACCTCAACATATGTGAAACCAAAAATTGTACACGAAAAAGGTCTTCAACAACTGAATCACCAGAGTAATATACTATAGAGGAATTGCATATGCCCCACTTCCTTGCCCCTTTTTATTCCTTTTCTTTTTTCTCACATTTTCTTTTTCCAGCTCTCTTTTTTCTCTCCCTTTCCTTGTTATCTGTTTTCCTCCCTCTTACTCCCTCTATCACACTTGCAACCCCCTAAATTTTACTATTGATTAGTAGGGTAATCTTATAAATACAGATAGGAATTTGAATCTTTGCATTTTTCCATAAATTACCCATCTATTGGTTAGAGCTCTCCAAAGTTACTAAGTTAGATTAACCCCATACCCTCACTCCTTTCCCCATAAACATAACATCCTACACCTGAAATCCAGTTTTCTTCAAGTTACCAGAAATGGTATGCCTTTCATGAAACTAATGACTATATTTGTAAACGATAATCGAAACCAACATTTGTAGACATAGTCTAGCTATAAATGTAGTAATAAGGAAAACGTGTGCTTAGATGATGTACTATTGATATTAAGAATTGTTAACATTGTCTTTCTCCACAAAAGGGAAACTTTGCAACTATACAAGAGAAATATAAATATATAGGGGGAAAATTCAATAACACAACAGTTTCACCAAGCAGAAAGAAACGCGAGCAGTATGAAAAGACAAGGAAAGAAAGGACCACAAGCAATGCAGGTCAACTCAACTTTAGAAGAGGTAATATCTGCAGCAGATGGAATGTCAGATAAAGAATTCAGGATATACATGCTTCAGATGATCTGGAGTCTCAAGGAAGACATTAGACAGCAAAATCAGACAATGAAAGATCACTTCGACAATGAATTACATAAACAAATCCAAGAAGCAAAAGATCAACTATACAGGGAGATAGAGGTTATAAAAAACAAACAAACAGAAATCCTAGAAATGCAGGAAGCAATAAACCAAATTAAAAACTCAAATGAGAATACTACCAGCAGAGTAGAACACTTAGAAGATAGAACATCAGACAATGAAGACAAAGTATTTCAACCTGAAAAGAACATAGACAGCTCAGCGAGACTCTTAAGAAACCATGAGCAGAACATCCAAGAAATATGGGATAACATAAAGAGAACAAACTTGGGATACAGGAAGGTATAGAGGTCCAAACCATAGGAATGAGCAATCTTTTCAACGAAATAATAGGAGAAAACTTCCCAGACTTGAAGAATGAGACAAAATCCCAAATCCTAGAAGCCTACAGGGCACTAAATGTGCAAAATCATAAGAGATCCA
Source organism: Callospermophilus lateralis (assembly GCF_048772815.1). Taxonomy (NCBI): domain Eukaryota; kingdom Metazoa; phylum Chordata; class Mammalia; order Rodentia; family Sciuridae; genus Callospermophilus; species Callospermophilus lateralis. The sequence goes on along the minus strand of NC_135312.1, from coordinate 98,319,562 downwards.
CACCTAGACACATTATAATGAAGATGCCCAACATACAGAATAAGGAGAGAATTTTAAAGCTACAAGAGAAAGGAATCAGATTACATTTACGGGTAAACCAATCAGGATAACAGCTGATCTTTCAACACAGACCTGGAACAACATATTTCAAACGCTGAAAGAAAATGGGTTCCAACCAAGAATTGTGTATCCAGCGAAATTAAGCTTCAGGATGGAAGAAGAAATTAAAATCTTCCACGATTAACAAAAGTTAAAAGAATTTGCAGCTAGAAAACCATCTCTTCAAAACATCCTTGGCAAAACATTACAGGAAGAGGAAATGGAAAATAACAATGAAAACCAACAGTGGGAGGTAGTACAATAAAGGGAAAAAATAATCAAAGAGGAAAAACAAACCATGTTAAGTAACATAAATAAACAAATATGGCTGGAAGAACAATCCATATCTCAATAATAATCCTAAATGTTAATGGTTTAAACTCACCAATTAAGAGACACAGGCTAGTAGAATGGATCAAAAAAAAAAAAAAACAAGATCCAACAATATGCTGCCTACAGGAGACGCATTTGATAGGAAAAGACATACATAGACTGAAGGTGAAAGGTAGGGAAAAATCATATCACTCATATGGACTTCGGAAACAAGCAGGAGTGTCCATACTCATATCAAATAAAATAGATTTTAAGCCAAAGTTAATCAAAAGGGATAAAGAGGGACTACATACTGCTCAAGGGAACCATACACCAACAAGACATAACAATCATAAATATATATGCCCCAAACAATGGTGCAGCTATGTTCATCAAACAAACTCTTCTCAAGTTCAAGAGTCTAATAGACCACCATACAATAATTATGGGAGATTTCAATACATCTCTCTCACCACTGGACAGATCTTCCAAACAAAAGTTGAATAAAGAAACTATAGAATTCAATAATATAATTAATAACCTAGACTTAATTGACATATATAGAATGTACCACCTAATATCAAGTAGTTACACTTTTTTCTCAGCAGCACATGGATCCTTCTCAAAAATAGATCATATATTATGTCACAGGGCAACTCTTAGACATTATAAAGGAATAGAGATACTACCATGCATCTTATCTGATCATAATGGAATGAAACTGGAAATCAACGATAAAAGAAGGAAGGAAAAATCATGCATCACTTGGAGAATGAACATTAGGTTACTGAATGATCAATGGGTTATAGAAGACATCAAGGAGGAAATTAAAAAATTCTTAGAGATAAATGAAAACACAGACAAAACATATCGGAATCTATGGGACACAATGAAAGCAGTTCTAAGAGGAAAATTCATTGCTTGGAGTTCATTCCTTAAAAAAAGAAAAAAACAACAAATAAATGTTCTCACACTTCATCTCAAAATCCTAGAAAAAAAAGAGCAAAACAACAGCAAAAGAAGTAGAAGGCAAGAAATAATTAAAATCAGAGCTGAAATCAATGAAATCAAAACAAAAGAAACAATTGACAAAACTAAAAGTTGGTTCTTTGAAAAAATAAATAAGATCAACAGACCCTTAGCCATGCTAATGAAGAGAAGAAGAGAGACAGAACTCAAATTACTAGCATGTGGGATGAAAAAGGCAATATCACAACAGACACTTCAGAAATTCAGAAGATAATTAGAAATTATTTTGAATCCTTATACTCCAATAAAATAGAAGATAGTGAAGGCATCAATAAATTTCTTAAGTCATATGATCTGCCCAGATTGAGTCAGGAGGATATAGACAACCGAAACAGACCAATATCAATTGAGAAAATTGAAGAAGCCATCAAAAGACTACCAACTAAGAAAAGCCCAGGACCGGATGGGTATACAGCAGAGTTTTACAAAACCTTTAAAGAAGAACTAATAACAATACTTTTCAAGCTATTTCAGGAAATAGAAAAAGAGGGAGAACTTCCAAATTCATTCTACGAGGCCAACATCACCCTGATTCCTAAACCAGACAAAGACACTTCAAAGAAAGAAAACTACAGACCAATATCCCTAATGAACCTAGATGCAAAAATCCTCAATGAAATTCTGGCAAATCGGATACAAAAACATATCAAAAAAATTGTGCACCTTGATCAAGTAGGTTTCATCCCTGGGATGCAAGGCTGGTTCAATATACGGAAATCAAAAAATGTTATTCACCACATTAATAGACTTAAAGATAAGAAACATATGATCATTTCAATAGATGCGGAAAAAGCATTTGACAAAGTACAACATTTCTTTATGTTCAAAACTCTAGAAAAACTAGGGATAACAGGAACATACCTCAATATTGTAAAAGCTATCTATGCTAAGCCTCAGGCTAGCATCATTCTGAACAGAGAAAAGTTGAAGGCATTCCCTCTAAAATCTGAAACAAGACAGGGATGCCCTCTCTCACCACTTCTGTTCAACATAGTTCTCGAAACACTGGCCAGAGAAATTAGACAGACGAAAGAAATTAAAGGCATAAAAATAGGAAAAGAAGAACTTAAATTATCACTATTTGCAGATGACATGATTCTATACCTAGCAGACCCAAAAGGGTCTACAAAGAAACTATTAGAGCTAATAAATGAATTCAGCAAAGTGGCAGGATATAAAATCAACACGCATAAATCAAAGGCATTCCTGTATATCAGCGACAAATCTTCTGAAATGGAAATGAGGACAACCACTCCATTCACAATATCCTCAAAAAAAATAAAATACTTGGGAATCAACCTAACAAAAGAGGTGAAAGACTTATACAATGAAACCTACAGAACCCTAAAGAGAGAAATAGAAGAAGACCTTAGAAGATAGAAAAATATACCCTGTTCATGGATAGGCAGAACTAACATCATCAAAATGGCGATATTACCCAAAGTTCTCTATAAGTTTAATGCAATGCCAATCAAAATCCCAACGGCATTTCTTGAAGAAATAGATAAAGCAATCATGAAATTCATATGGAAAAATAAAAGACCCAGAATAGCAAAAACAACTCTAAGCAGGAAGTGTGAATCAGGCGGTATAGCGATACCAGACTTCAAACTCTACTACAGAGCAATAGTAACAAAAACAGCATGGTACTGGCACCAAAACAGGCGGGTGGACCAATGGTACAGAATAGAGGACACAGAGACCAATCCACAAAATTACAACTATCTTATATTTGATAAAGGGGCTAAAAGCATGCAATGGAGGAAGGATAGCATCTTCAACAAATGGTGCTGGGAAAACTGGAAATCCATATGCAACAAAATGAAACTGAATCCCTTTCTCTCGCCATGCACAAATGTTAACTCAAAATGGATCAAGGAGCTTGATATCAAATCAGAGATACTGCATCTGATAGAAGAAAAAGTTGGCTCTGATCTACATACTGTGGGGTCGGGCTCCAAATTCCTCAATAGGACACCCATAGCATAAGAGTTAATAACTAGAATAAACAAATGGGACTTACTCAAACTAAAAAGTTTTTTCTCAGCAAGAGAAACAATAAGAGAGGTAAATAGGGAGCCTACATCCTGGGAACAAATCTTTACTCCTCACACTTCAGATAGAGCCCTAATATCCAGAGTATACAAAGAACTCAAAAAATTAAACAATAAGGAAACAAATAACCCAATCAACAAATGGGCCAAGGACCTGAACAGACACTTCTCAGAGGAGGACATACAATCAATCAACAAGTACATGAAAAAAATGCTCACCATCTCTAGCAGTCAGAGAAATGCAAATCAAAACCACCCTAAGATACCATCTCACTCCAGTAAGATTGGCAGCCATTAGGAAGTCAAACAACAACAAGTGCTGGCGAGGATGTGGGGAAAAGGGTACACTTGTACATTGCTGGTGGGACTGAAAATTGGTGCAGCCAATCTGGAAAGCAGTATGGAGATTTCTTGGAAAGCTGGAAATGGAACCACCATTTGACCCAGCTCTTCCCCTTCTCGGTCTATTCCCTAAAGACCTAAAAAGAGCATACTACAAGGACACTGCTACATGGATGTTCATAGCAGCACAATTCACAATAGTTAGACTGTGGAACCAACCTTGATGCCCTTCAATAGATGAATGGATTAAAAAAATGTGGCATTTATACACAATGGAGTATTACTCTGCATTAAAAAGTGACAAAATCATGGAATTTGCAGGGAAATGGATGGCATTAGAGAAATTATGCTTAGTGAAGCTAGCCAATCCCTAAAAAACAAATGCCAAATGTCTTCTTTGATATAAGGAGAGCAACTAAGAATAGAGTAAGGAGGAAGAGCATGAGAAGAAGATTAACATTTAACAGGGACCAGAGGTGGGAGGGAAAGGGAGAGAGAAGGGAAATTGCATGGAAATGGAAGGAGAACCTCATGGTAATACAAAATTACATACAAGAGGAAGTGAGGGGAAAGGGAAAAAAACAAGGGGGAGAAATGAATTACAGTAGATGGGGTAGAGATAGAAGATGAGAGGGGAGGGGAGGGGAGGGGAGGGGGGATAGTAGAGGATAGGAAAGGCAGCAGAATACAACAGACACTAGTATGGCAATATGTAAAACAGTGGATGTGTAACGAATGTGATTCTGCAATCTGTATACGGGGTAAAAATGGGAGTTCATAACCCACTTGAATCAAAGTGTGAAATATGATATGTCAAGAACTATGTAATGTTTTGAACAACCAACAATAAAAATTTTAAAAAAAGAGAATACACTTTCTTCTCAGCAGCACATGGATGCTTCTCTAAAATAGACCACACATTATGCCACAAAACAACTCTTAACAAATATAAAAAAGTAGATATACTACCCTGCATTCTATCGGATCATAATGGAATAAAATTAGAAATCAATGATAAAATAAAAAAAATAAAAGCTACTCCAAAACTTGGAGAGTAAATAATATACTATGGAATAAACAATGGGTTGCAAAAGACATCAAGGACGAGATTAAAAAATTCTTAGAGGTGAATGATACAACATATCGAAATCTCTGGGACACCATGAAGGCAGTACTAAGAGGCAAGTTCATTGCGTGGAGTTTATTTCTTAAAAAAATCAAAAGTCAACAAATAAATGACCTCACACCACATCTCAAAGCCCTAGAAAAAGAAGAACAAATCAAAACCAAAAGCAGAAGAAGACAGGAAATAATTAAAATCAGAGCTGAAATCAAATTAAGTTGAAACAAAAAAATTGACAAAAAAGTTGTTTTTTTGAAAAAATAAATAAGACTGACAAACCCTTAACCACATTAACAAAGATAAGGATAGAGAAAACTCAAATAACTACATATGTGATGAAAAAGGAAATATCACAACAGATACTACAGAAATACAGAAGATAATTAGAAATTATTTTGAAAACTTGTACTCCAATAATATAGAAACTATTGAAAGCATTGACAAATTTCTAGCATCATATGATTTGCTGAAATTGAATCAGGATGATATACACAATTTCAACGATCAATTTCAAGAGATGAAATAAAAGATGCCATTAGAAGCCTACCAACCAAGAAAAGCCCAGGACCAGATGGATACAGAGCTGAGTTCTACAAAACTTTTAAAGAGAACTAATATCAATACTCCTCAATTTATTTCAGGAAATAGAAAAAGAGAGAGCACTTCCAAATTCATTCTATGATTCCAAAACCAGGCAAAGACACATCAAAGAAAGAAAATTTCAGACCAATATTAATGAACATAGATGCAAAAGTTCTCAATAAAATTCTGGCAAATTGAATACAAAAACATATTAAAAAGATCATGCACCACAATCAAGTGGAGTTCATCCCAGGGATGCATGGTTGGTTCAACATATGGAAATCAATAAATGTAATTCATCACATCAGTAAACTTAAAGATAAGAACCATATGATGATCTCAATAGAGGCAGAAAAAGCATTCTACAAAATACAGCACCCTTCATGTTCGAAACACTAGAAAAACTAGGGATAACAGAAACATATCTCAACATTACAAAAGCTATCTATGCTAAGCCCCAGGCTAACTTCATTCTAAATGGAGAAAAATTGAAAGATTTTCCTCTAAAAACTGGAACAAGACAAGGATGCCCCTTTACCACTTCTATTTAACATAGTTCTTGAAACACTGGCCAGAGCAATTAGACAGAGAAAAGAAATTAAAAGAATACAGATAAGAAAAGAAGAACTCAAATTAGCACTATTTGCCAGCGATTTGATTCTATACCTAGAAGACCCAAAAAATTCCACCAGAAAACTTCTAGAACTAGTAAATGAATTAAGCAAAGTAGCAGGATACAAAATCAACACCCATAAATCAAAGGCATTTCTGTATATCAGTGACAAATCCTCTGAAAAGGAAATGAGGAAAACTACTCCAATTATAATAGCCTCAAAAGAAAAAAAAAAAAAACTTGGGAATCAACCCAACAAAAGAGGTGAAATACCTCTACAATGAAAATTACAGAACGCTAAAGAAAGAAATTAACGAATAACTTAAAAGATGGAAAGATCTCCTTTGTTCTTGGATAGGCACAATTAATATTGTCAAAATGACCATACTACCAAAAACACTGTGCAGATTTAATGCAATTCCGATCAAAATCCCAATGACATTTCTCATAGAAATAGAAAAGGCAATCATGAAATTCATCTGGAAAAATAAGAGACCCAGAATAGCTAAAGCAATCCTTATCAAGAAGACTGAAGCAGGTAGTATCACTATACCAGACCTTAAACTATACTACAGAGTAATAGTAACAAAAACAGCATAATATTGGTGCCAAAATAGACTGGTAGATCAATGGTACAGAATAGAGGACACAGAGACTAGCCCACATAGTTACAGTTATCTTATATTAGACAAAGGTGCCAAAAACATATATTGGAGAAAAGATAGCCTCTTCAACAAATGGTGCTGGGAAAACTGGAAATTCATATGCAACAAAATAAAATTAAGCCCCTATCTATCCCCATGAACAAAACAAATTCAAAGTTGGATCAAGGACCTAGGAATTAATTCTAACAGAGACACTATTAGAAGAAAAAGTAGGCCCAAGTCTCCATCATGTCAGATTAGGCCCATACTTCCTTAATAAGACACCAATAGTGCAAGAATTAAAATAGATAATTAACAAATGGGATACATTCAAACTACAAAGCTTCTTCTCAGCAAAAGAAACAATCCGTTAAGTGAACAGAAAGCCTACAGATTTGAAGCAAATTTTTACCACTTGCACATCAGATACAGCACTAATCTCTAGTGTATATAAAGAACTCAAAAAAGCTAAACACCAAAAAAATAAATAACCCAATCAATATATGGGCCAATATAAGGAAATGAACAGACACTTCTCAGAAGGTGATATACAATCAATCAACAAATAAATGAAAAATGTTTCATATCTCTAGCAATTAGAGAAATGTAAATAAACTAAGATTTCATCTCACTTCAGTCAGAATGGCAGCTATTAAGAACATAGCAACCATAAGTGTTGGTGAGGATGTGGGAGGAAAGGCTCACTCATACATTGCTGGTGTGACAGCAAAATGGTGCAGCCAATATGGAAAGCAGTATGGAGAATCCTTGGAAAATTGGGAATGGAATCACCATTTGATCCACCTATCCCACTCCTAGGTCTATACCCAAAGGACTGAAAAATAGCATACTACAGGGACACAGTCACATCAATGTTTATAGCAGCACATTCACAATAGCTAAACAGTGGATCCAACCTAGATGCCCTTCAGTAGATGAATGGATAAAGAAAATGTGATATAATTACACAATGGAATATTACTCAGCAATAAAAGAGAAAAAATCATGGCATTTGCAGGTAAATGGATTGAGTTGGAGAATATAATGCTAAGTGAAGTAAGCCAATCCAAAAAAACCAAATGCCAAATGTCTTCTCTGATATAAAGAGGCTGATTCATAGTGGGGTTGGAAGGGGGAGCATGGGAAGATTAGATGAACTCTAGATAGGGCAAAGGCTAGGGAGGGGAAGCAAGGGGGCAAGGGGGTAAAAACGATGGTGGAATGAGATGAACATCATCACCTTAAGTACATGTATGAAGACACAGATGGTGTGAATATACTTTGTATACAACCAGAGATGAAAAATTGAGCTCTATGTGTGTAATATGAGTTGTAATGCATTCTACTGTCATATATAACAAGTTATAATAAAAAACATTTAAAAAACACTAAAGGATATGTGCTGTTGGAGGAAAATACAGGTTCCACATGGGGAGTAAACTTAGGGGACCTAATTTACACTGGGATGTCTCTGATGGCCTCTTGGTAAAGAACATTTAAACAGAAGCCTGAAGTATGAAGAGTAATTATCATGGGAAAGAGTGGGAAGAGTCCAGCAAACCAAAGGAGCAGGGAAAGAGACTAAAACTTGGAAGGACCTAAAAGAATCCCAATGTGGCTGGAAGAACAGTAAGGAGAAAAGTAGACCAGCCTTCTCACCTCCTTGAGAACTTTGGCATTTTGTTTTAAGTACAATGGGCAGACTGTGACTAATTTCAAACAGGCAAACAACAAAATCAGATTTAACTTTCAAAAAGACCTCTCTTGTTACTATGTGAAGATTGGATTTGGCCAATTAAGAATGTTTAATTCCTAGATTATCAAAAGAAGCAGAGAAAAGATTGAGAAAGAAGTGGATGAAGAAGAAATGTGTGGTCCCAATAATACTTGTACCTTCAATTCAAATCTCTTACCTGTGGTGGAAAACAGGTGATCTCTGGATCACTTCCCTCAGGAAAGGTATGACCTGTGATGGCTCTCATGCTAACCAATGTTTGTTTGTGTGTGTGTATATATATATACACACACACACATATAACAAAGGTATTATGTCCTTTGTTTTATGTATGTATTTTTTTATTTGGTGCTGAGATTGAACCCAGGGCCTCGCACATGCTAGGCAAGCACTCTACCACTGAGCCACAGCCACCGCTGCCCCCCAATGTTTGTCTGTTTCTTATTATGGATTATGAATTGATTGTTTCTGGGCCCCAGGTGGTTTTATGTTCATGAGAGTCAAAGAGTATCAATAAGTAAACAGAGCTGGGTACAGGGGTTTACACCTGTAATCCCAGCAATTTTGGAGGCTAAAGTCAGAGGATGGAGAATTAAAGGCCAGTCTCACCAATTTAGCAAGGCCCTAAGCAATTTAGCAACACCCTATCTCAAAATATAAAATAAAAAGGGCTGGAGATATGGTTCAGTGGCTAAGTGCCCCTGGGTTCAATCCCAAGTATCAAAACAATAAATAAATGAAAATAAGTAAGCAGGATGAATACAACATAACATGTTCATGACACAATCCTCCAGTAAGGGTTCTTCCACCTTCTGTCCTCAAGACCTGGGTTTGCCTCTTGCAGTCATGCACACCTATAATTCCAGCTGTTCAGGAGGCTGATGCATGAAGATCAAAAAAGTTAGAGGATAGCCTGGACAACTTAGTGAGACCCTGTCTCAAAAATAAATACATAAAAATAGAAGAGCTGGAGGTGTATCTCAGTGTCAGAGGACTTGCCTAACGTGTGAGATCCTGGGTTCAATGCAAGTACTGCAAAAAAAAAAAAACAAAAAAAAACAAAATTAGAAAGAATTGAAGATTTAAGACATCTTATTTGCATAAGAAATGTCATGTCTAGAATTTGCTTCCAAATAATTCAACAGGAGGGAATAAAAATTAAATTGATAATTGCTGAAACTAGGATTTCATTATACTATTTTCTATTTTTATATACTTGAAACTTTTCATAATAATAGAAAGCTAAAAATTCTATGTGGATTGAAAAAAGGGACATTTTTCTGAACACCATTGAAATCATAAACTGACAAAACCTTTTTAATCAGATAAAGACTCTTGTGTGATTGCATCTGATTCCTGGAGGTCTATTGGGGTCCCACGAATTGTTATGCTCAAATTCAGGACCCCCAAAGACCACCAGAGACCCAAGATCGATGTAAGCAGCAAGGAGGTGTTTATTGCGAGTCAGCTTGGTCCTCCACGCACACAGCAACTGGTGACGCTGAGAGGCTCGAGCCCAGGGTTTGCAGCAGTTTTATACACTCTTTGGGGAAGGTAGGGACCCCCACATACATCATAGCATCTCTTAGTAAATCATCACACACCACGGGAAAATCAAATAACAACTCTAAAACATGATTAGCACATTCACTGGCGGGAACAAGTTGGGTAGGGGTGAAAGACCCTCCGATTCCCTGTCCAAGAAAGACGCACGAGACACTGGCTGCAAAAACAAGAGGCAATTTGTTGATACACAGGTGCCTGCGGGTGCTCAGCAAAACCTCAGCCGGAGCTTTGGTGAACTGGCACACCGGGCTTTGGGGTACAGGTCTTTTATAGGATAAAGGGGCAGGTTTCGCGCGCGTGGGAAGTAACAGGTTTCTTATTGGTTATTTTGAACCCAACATATAGATTACCTAAAGGGCAAAGTTGTTTTTCACTTTATGTTCCTGGATAAACCTCATGACAGTTACATATTAACACTCTGGTTTTTCTGTTCCTGCTTATCATTATCAGTTCCTGTTTTTTCAGGCATGCCTTGGGATCTGCTTTTCTGTTCTTTCTCAACCATCCTGTCCTCTCACAATAGACTACCCTTAACTGATTAACAGATAGACCTCTCCGGTGTTTACGTGGGTTAGCAACACGCCCTGATGGTTTCACAATGGGGCCTGGGGTTTCTGGGCTGGGGTCTTTCAGGGGCAATTGGTTATTACAAGAGGGGGATTCATTTGAACTGATTGGTTTAGGCCAAGAGGGTGTTCGTGCTGAACAACATGGTTTCCCAACACATTATCAACCACCATAAACTACTGGGAGGGTCATCTGGCATCCCAGGTATTTCCCTGTCTCATGATGATTGGTGGCTGCTAGGGGGATTGCTCTGGGTCCCCACCTAGCCTGACTGAGTCAGGGACACCTGGTGCAGCAGATCTCTCCTGTTATTTGTAGATAAACAACTTAGCAGGGTGGGAATGTGCCTAGGAGTGCTCTGTGGGTGTCTCCAAGGACAAAGGCCATGTCCCTTTCTTGGACAGGCTTTGCTCTGAGGTAGAGGCTGGTTTTTCAGAATCTGGCACAATATGTTTATTACAGACACATTTTTTTCAAAAATTTTCAATCTTCAGCTTGTTGAATCTGCTGATATAGAACTCATGGGTAAAGGGCTGAGTGTACTCACTGAACTGTCTGTCTCTGAAGCAGTATATAAAGTGCAAACTAATAACCTTGGAATTTATTACCCAGAGTAACCACATATTCCTGATTCCAAATATCCCTTGCCATCTCAGCAGCAAAAGTATCTTTGATTTCATAAAGTCTTGACCAGGACATTTCAGGCCTTCATTATGTCCCTCAGAGATCTATTTACAGGAAAGAAGAACAAAGAATGACTTACAGAGCTTTAAAATAAATCGCTGTTAATTGTGGTGTCCTTGAAATTTTAACAACTTAGTTTGGGCGTGTACTTAAACCAATTATCTTGAAAACATTACAGAAAAGTTCAATAAGCAGCCACTCCCACTCCCGTGGCTCCCTTTGCCTGTTTCTCTGTCATTGTTTGGAGCTTCTGTTTTGAAGTACAATGGCCTCTTTGTACTTTGTACTTTGTACTTTGTACAGAGCCACAGGTTAAAAAAAAAAAAAAAAAATCATGCTCTAAGGTGACAGGATCCCATCTTCATTAATCCCCAAATGACCCCACCCCACCCTCCAGAAGTCTTATGTTCTCTTGTGTATGCCTGTTACAACCAAATTCTTTTAGCCTTCTTGTCTCTTCCTACCTCCTCTGCATTTTTTTTCCTTAAGGCATTTTATTTAAGTGGAGACACTAAGTTAAATAAAGGAGGCAAAGAACATTTTCTTGCCTGTCCAACTAAAAGAATCTTCTTGAAATAAGATAGGATTAGTTTAAAAAGAAAACCTTCTGCCAAAAAAAGCAAAAAATTGTTAATAGTGCCCAGAATTAATTAGATGGGCAGTTTAGCATCATTATTGCATTACTAATTTTTTCCCTTATCTTCAGCAGTTTTTAAAAGACTGATTTGCCAGGCAATTTTCTGGCCAAGATTTCTTTTATGGAAAAAATTTGCTTTACCTAGACAAAGCACATGAAAGCAATCTAAAGCACATGTAAGATTAAGTAGATTTCCATTTTTTTCCTGAAGCATATTTTTAAATTATCCTGGTCTTTTCCATTGCTTTGTACAATATATTAGTTCAGAAGCTTGTGCATCATGCATGACAAATAACCTGAATCTGAAAATGATTATGAATTTGGAGCTCTACAATAAACTCCACAGTAGCTATGATAAATATTAAAATTAAAATTACAGAAGGCCATTGTTTTATTTGTGGTTTTGTTACCAAAGCCTTGGACTTTGTTCCCCATGCCAATCCAATAACAAGGACACATTTTGAAAAAAAAAAAAGAAAGAAAAAGAAGTTTAATTGCTTTGCTATCAAAGGAAAAGCAGAAGGAACTCCTATTCTAGAGGTTATGATTCTGCTCATCTAGGGGAGAAAGGGGCTTTTAAAGAGGTGATTCAAAAGCTATATTCCACATGTTCTCTGTCTGGAGTTGTAATTCACCAGTTAATTTGGGAGACAGTCATTTCTTAGATCTTCTGGTGCCATCCCCAAAGTTTGATTTACTTGGTTCTGGTGGTGAGTGTGTACTCAAGGACAGATAACTCTGCCTGGAAAGGGGAAGAAAGGTAATCCTGTTTCCCCTTTGGGAAAGAGAGAGGTTAGGGAGGATCTGGGAGAGAGGAAGAGAAATAAACATGTCCGCTAAGGCAAGAGTATCAAGAGTTCAAAGCCAGCCTCAGCAAAAGTGAGGCACCAAGCAACTCAGTGAGATCCTGACTCTAAATAAAATACAAAATAGGTCTGGGGATGTAGCACAGTGGTTGAATGCCCCTGAGTTTAATCCCTAGTACCCGAAAATAAATAAATAGTAAGTTGCAATGTCAGAGCAGCAAGGGCTATATTCAAAGTATAAAATGGACCACAATTATTGTTTAGTTTATTATTTTTTTCAGTACTGAGAGTTGAACCCATGATCTTAAGCAAGCTGGGTTATACCTGCAGCCTTTTTCATTTTCTATTTTGAGACAGGATCTCACTGAATTTCCCAGGCTGGTCTCGAACTTGCAATCATCCTGACTCAGCCTCCTGAATGGCTAGGATTGTTAAGCATGAAGTAGGCCATTGTTTTAGACTGAACTCCTACACTGGATCCTACAGACAAAGCTAAAAAATGAAAATGAAGTCATTACACCTCACCAAGTCAAAACTAAGCAATTATCTGATCTTCCTGAAAAAACAGAATGTAGAGTAAAATTTCCCAAATAAGACTATTTCAATTGGCATTATAATAAAGTTCCCTCTGCCTAACCCCTTACACACACACACACACACACACACACACACACAAAGACAACTTTAAATTCATTGTTAGCACATTAGTTATTTTACCTATTGTTCACCTTACAAGGAGAGCAACTTTGAAACGGTCAACTCACTTTTGGTTCCTTTGTTTCTGCTTTCTTCAGCCTTTTTTTTTGTCTATAAAACCAAACTTTACTGCTCAACACTTATTCTATTATAAAGTACTGCTCAACTACAGAAAAGAAATAAAAGCCAGGGCTGGGGATGTGGCTCAAGCGGTAGCGCGCTCGCCTGGCATACGTGCGGCCTGGGTTAGATCCTCAGCACCACATACAAAAGAAGGATGTCGTGTCCGCCGATAACTAAAAAATAAATATTAAAAAATTCTCTCTCTCTCCCTCTCTCTCTCTCACTCTCTCTTTAAAGAAAAAAAAAGAAAGAAAGAAAGAAAACCAAGTAGGAACTCATAATTTTGTCCTTTGACATGAGTTATTTAATATCAATATTGGTCATACTTATATGTGGGGAATTAACTCAGCAACAATCATGTAAGCCCCATTCATATCTGTAGGCAGATAAAAATTGTGGCTATCTTAAAAATCTTCCTTAAAAGAAATATGTCCTGTGGGATGTCGTGACACAAGCCCGGTAATCCCAGTAACTCAGGAGGCTAAGGAAGGAGGATCACAAGTTTGAAGCCACCCTCCACATCTTAGTAAGGCCCTAAACAACTCAGAGAGACCCAGTCTAAAAATAAAAAAATAGGGCTGGGGATGTGGCTCAAGCAGTAGCTCGCTAGCCTGGCATGCATGCTGCCTGGGTTCGATCCTTAGCACCACATACAAACAAAGATGTTGTGTCCAGCAAAAACCAAAAAATAAATATTAAAAATTAAAAATTCTCTCTCTCTTTCTCTCTCTTAAAAAAATAAAATAAAATAAAAATTAAAAAATAAAGAGATGGAACATATCTCAGCGAGTGGTATAGCACCCTGGGTTCAACCCCTAATGCCAGGCAACAGAAAAATTTTTGGAGAAAAAAAAATACTTAGTTTTTTGCATATCACTGAGATTCTTTAGCAAAAGAAAGAAAAGATAATTATCGATTATCTTATACAGTCTGAAGACTAAACCAATGGGTTTTTCTCTTTTATTCATTCATTTATTTATTTATTTATTTATTTATTTATTTAGTGGTGCTGGGTATTAATCCCAGAAGCACTCTACCACTGAGTACCACTGAGTTATATGCCCAACCCTTTGTGTGTGTGTGTGTGTGTGTGTGTGTGTGCGCGCGCGCGCGCTTGGGATTGAACCCAACGCCTTATAAAATGAGGCAAACACCCTACCAACTGAGCTATATCCCCAGCCCCATGCCCAACCCTTTGTATTTTTTTTTATTTTGAAACAGGGTCTTGATAAGTTGCCCTGGCTGGTCTTAAACTTGCAATCTTTCTGCTTCAGACTCTCAGGTAGCTGAGATTACAGGTGTGTGCCACTGAGCCTGGCTAAATCACTGTCTAAAATCTGACTGCATGATGGAATTTCCTTTGGATATTGGGATGATTTAATATTGAGATCTATGTCATATCTTGCTATTCATAATTTGTAAATGGAGAGTTCATGGTCCTTTATGCAAGCAGATAAGCCAGGGATCTACACTGAACAACTGGATTTAGTAACCACAAAATTTAGTATTGAAAACTGTGTAAACACTCAGCACATTCTGAGCCTATGGTAAGTGCTCAATAAATGTTAGGATTTAAATGATAACATCTTTTGTTATGCTCGAATTCGGAACCCCCAAAAGACCACCAGAGACCAAGATCGATGTAAACAGCAAAGAGGTGTTTTTGCGAGCTAGCTCGGTCCTCAGCGCGCACACAACAACTGGTGACACTGAAAGGCCCCGAGCCCAGGGTTTGCAGCAGTTTTATACATTCTTTGGAGAAGGCAGGGACCCCCACATACATCATAGCATCTCTTAGCAAATCATCACACACCGCAGGAAAATCAAATAACAACTCTAAAACATGATTAGCACATTCACTGGCGGGAACAAGTTGGGTAGGGGTGATTGGTTATTATAAGAGGGGGATTCATTTGAACTGATTGGTTTAGGCCAAGAGGGGTGCTCGTGCTGAACAACATGGTTTCCCAACACATTATCAACCACCATAAACTACTGGGAGGGTCATCTGGCATCCCAGGTATTTCCCTGTCTCATGCTGATTGGTGGCTGCTAGGGGGATTGCTCTGGGTCCCCACCTAGCCCGACTGAGTCAGGGACACCTGGTGCAGCAGATCTCTCCTGTTATTAGTAGATAAACAACTTAGCAGGGTGGGAATGTGCCTAGGAGTGCTCTGTGGGTCTTTCCAAGGACAAATGTCATGTCCCTTCCTTGGACACCCTTTGCTCTGAAGTAGAGGCTGATTTTTCACTTTTAAATGCCATATCACTTTATAATTTACAAAGGACTCCCGTAAGAATTATTCCATTTGACCTTTGGAATAATACAAGGGTCAACATTACTCTATTGTCCCAAATTATTAAGTAAATTGTAATCTCTTAAATACTGACTTCTTCAAATGGAATGGAATAGAGAGTTAGAGGTCTCTTAAAAATAAGGTCTTCCTCAACCTAAAAAATATTCATGAGCTTTTCTAATGGCTTGTTATACATTTTTTGTTTTTTTAGGGGTTTTTAATTTTTTTTTTTTTTTTAGTTATTGGCGGGCACAGCATCTTTGTTTGTATGTGGTGCTGAGGATCGAACCCGGGCCTCACGCATGCCAGGCGAGCGCGCTACCACTTGAGCCACATCCCAAGCCCTGGCCTGTTACATATGATGGCTCTCCACCTAGGGTAATCAGATCGCTAGCTTGTTTTAAAAGGTATTTAGATCCATTGATCATTAGAAGGATGAGATTAAGAGTGCTGGTTGGGCCAGCTGGTGGTGCAGGCTTCTCAGGGAGCTGGGAGGATAAGGCAGGAGGACCACAAGTTCAAAGTCACACTAAGCAACTTAGTAAGACCCTAAATGGCTAGGGATGTTGCTCAGTGGTTAAGCACTCCTGGGTTCAATTCCCAATACAAAAAGTTTAAAAAGAGAGAGAGAGAAAGATTATGTGCTGGCTCTATCCCTTCAAGAGTTATCTTTATAGAAGATAAAGATGCACATTGCCTTTAGACAAGAGAGTCTTAAACCTGTACTCTGAAAGAAGGAAGAGCTCCAAAAGGTTAAGAAAAAATTCTGCATGAATCTGATGCCAAATTTACAGTTCCTGTTCACTAATTGGGACAACTCCAGAAAGCATTGGACAAATTTTTCCAGATCCTTGCTTCTGAAAGGCCCAGCAGGGCAGTGGAGATGTGGTAAGGAGGAATTAGCAAACATGTATATCTGATACAGTAAATGATATCTGTCAACAAATGACTATGGGACACATACTGTTAGGAAGCAACTAGCAATGAGCAGTAAAAGGCCTGGCAAGGTCGGGGGTTTCTATAAATTACTTTTAGGGTTATTAAAGTACTTTCAAAGTGGATGAGAAAGCAAAGGATGGAAGTTAATTTGTACAAAAGAAACAGAAACATTAGGAGCTAATTGGGAAATATGTCAAAAGAAAGGGATTACTAAGACTAACTCTTGACAGGGTCCATTGAGGTTGGTGTGAAGTTAGAAATTATGGCTATAGGTGTCTCCACTTGTCTGGGAAGGAAGATTCCTGTAGTAGCACAGACCCTTTAAGATAACGTCTGACTGGCTACTGACCCCAATGCCCACATGAAGATGGGATTGACTTGTAGATGAAGCACCTCTAAATAGGATCACCACTGTGACAGTTCCAGAGAGGATCAAATAAGTTCAAAAACTCCACCACCCAATGTGAAGGAGGAGTTGAACACCAGCTTGGCAAGGAGTGCAGAACATAGTCCTAGGTTCTCAAGGTAAAAATCAAACTATAGCAAATTTGGAGACAGCTTTGTCTCCTTTGTCATTCAGAGGCAAAGGAGGTGACCCACTCTCTCTTGAGAGTGCTCTCTGCTTGCACCTTACATTGCTTTTACTGTACATTAATCTCACTTTCACTCAAGATATAGTCCTCTTGGATGACCTCTGGTAACTGACTTTAAATTTTATGTCATTATGGGGGCTGGGGATGTGGCTCAAGCGGTAGCGGGCTCGCCTGGCATGCGTGCGGCCCGGGTGCGATCCTCAGCACCACATACAGACAAAGATGTTGTGTCCGCCAAATACTAAAAAATAAAATATTAAAAAATAAATAAATAAATAAATTTTATGTCATCAGAACACAAAAACCAAGATTTGGAGTTTCAACTCCCTACTGTCCTGTGACATATTAGTAGATATGGTATCAAGTGAGATAGTAAAGAAATTTATTGTAATTCTGATAGGGGTGCAGAATCTCAACAATTTAAACATGTCAATTAAAGAGGACTATCAATACAATGAAGCAGACTGCAAAAAAAAAAAATGGCATAGTATGAAAGCTACATTACAGTAAAAATAATTTTAACCAAGGGCTAGAGGGGAAGTCCATCTGTAAGTAGTGTCTAGATCCATTTGAAATTCTTTAACTATAAAGTTCCTAAGTTTTAAACAGTTATCTGAGACATGAGAATGGGTGGGTATAAAATATTACTTCTCTACTGATTCAATAAGAAATGTTTAAGTAAATAAATTTAAATACTACTAGAATTATGAATTCAATGTGAGCTATACAAGTGAGTTTAAAATTAGATTTGTGATTTTAATTTTTAAATTTTTAAAGTATTTTGTTTGTAAACATTATTTCAAACTGTAGTTGAAGCCAATATTAAACTTCTAGGTTTAAACCTCTAGGACAATAGTATTTAGCTTTTTTTTTTTTTTTTTTTTTTCTATTTTGGAGCTACATCCTACCCCAGGACAATAGTGTTTAAATTTTTGCATAAATGTTGTATCTGTAAGATTTCCTTGATTTGCTGCTTGGAGATTCCTGTCTTCCGCAGTGCTATGGTCTAAATGTGACCCACAAATTTTTGTTGTTGCTATTGTTTGGTACCAGGGATTGAACCCAGGGCATTCAACCGCTGAGCCACATCCCCAGCCTGTTTTTTATTGTTTGTTTTGAGAAAGAATCTTGCAAAATTGCTAAGGGCCTCATTAAATTGCTGAGGCTGGCCTTGAACTTCCAATCCCTCTGCCCCAGCTTCCAGAGCTGCTGAGATTGCAGTCATGTACCATGGTGCTCAGCAACTCCCAAATTCTTAACCAACAATGTGACAGTATTATGAAGTACTAGGAGATGAGTAAATCCTGAGTCCTCATGAAAGGATTAGTGACCTATAATAGAGGTTCTGGGAGCTCTTTTTCCCTTCTGCCTTTTTATTTTTTAATTTTTCTGCCCTTGCACCTTCTGGAAAATGAGTACCTACAAGTTACCATCTTGGGAGCAGAGAGTAGCCCTCACTATATAGAACCAGCTAGGACTTTGATCTTGGATGTCTCAGTCTCCAGAACTGTGGAAAATAAATTTCTGCACCATATCATCTACCCAATGCCTGGTATTTTGTTATAAAGAAACTCAAACATGGAGGCAGTTTGCTTTCCCGCTCTTGACGGTGGGGGGGTGGGGCTGGGTTCTGGGGAGCACACCTTCCACAAGCTAGGCATAAGCTCTACCCTGAGCTACATTGTTACATCCCCAACCCTTTTTCAAATTTTATTTTTGAGACAGGGTCTTGCTAAATTGCCTGGGCTAGCCTCAAATTTACCTTCCTCTTGCCTCAGATTTCCTACAGATGTATGCTACAACATCTGGCAAAATGTGATCTTGTAATAATTTCCTGTTTGAGAAATATTAATTTGCCAAATATTTTTCAGGTACCAAGTCCCATGTTAAAGAATATCCTAAAAATACAGCCGTAAGCAATACAGACTTGGTGATATTTGTGCAGAATGTAAACAAAATGCCAAATTTAACAGGTTACACTAGAATAGAAACAAAGAACATACAAAAAGACAAGAAAACATACAAAATACAAAAGATATCAACTGTAATTAATTTAAGATATCTTAAAGTAGGTTTTAAGCAATGTACTTTTATCATAATTAACTATAATAGGTCTGTTAATTTTAAACTAAATGTGGAAAAAATCATATTCTATTATAGCAAATATCTGTAGGTATAAATTTTAGACAAACATTTTTATATTTAAGTCTTGCAGACTAATTTAGACTAGTTATTATTGAATATAAAAACAAATATAACAGACTACTTTTGCTGTTTGAAAAAATGGTTTTCAAAATGGCCATAATTACTGTCATTTATTAATTATTTTAAAAGCTAAGATATTGCCAAATGACAAAATTTCTTACTTTTAATCAATCCATGGAAATTAAAATAAAAATTAGGTTTTGTCTATTAAATGCAAATTAGAAATGCTTTCCAAAGGAATTATTATATATAACAGATCTAGAGATAAATATTTGAAATCCAAGTTAATTAAGGAAATCTGCAATAAAAATACTCCTATAATCAATGATGTTCTAAAGGAAATAATTAAGTACAGATAAAAAACCATCTCAATCTGAATTCTTCTGGCTTTTTCTAATAACCTCTGGAGAGCTGGGGATGTATGTAGTTCAGTTGAAGACTGCATGAATCACTAAGCTCAATCCTCAGTATTGCAATTAAAAAAAATTAAACCAAAACTATTGGATATACTTGTTCTTTTCTAAGTACTTCACCCATTTCCAGTAACTGAAAAGCATAATTTAGACTTAAGTCTTCCCTGCAAGAGTTGATCAGAAGCATTCCTAATACACAAAATTCAAATGGTGAACACAAGAGACTAATTCTATTATCTCAGGTGAAAAGAAAACTATTAGAGAAGGCACAGGCTAAAATTGCAATCTCTCAGAGTCTTAGGGTCCTCTCTTCTTTATTCCAGTCTGATTACTTCTTCTGCCTCAATCTCTGAATATTGCTTTCTTTCTCATTCTTTAACACTACTCAGCACACTAAAGTTGAACTGATTTATCTACATCTTTTAACATTACGGTTTGGTGTTTCTCATACTGACCATACATTTTCTTCTGCTGAGTTAAAAAAATAGAAATGGTTTTCTCATAAACTCTGACTCCAGATCTTGCTCAAGAATGGGAACATAAAATTTTTCTTACCTTTTAGATGTCTCTCAAGTAACTTACTGTTGCACTCAAAGTCAAAAATCTAGCCTGCTTTCTGTGGAGCAGAAATGCTTACTGGCTGCCTCCTCGCTGGCTCTATAATCTCTGGTTGCCTCCCACTTTTCAAGTCATTCCTTAATCTGTTTAAGAAGACAATGGAAATGGTGACTATCAGATGATGATCACGTTTGGTGCCTTCCAGATCCCAGTTGGTTCATGTCCCACCTGTGGGACATGAGTAACACCAAGTTACACCTGTTACATGAGTAACACCAAGCTCACCCTATTTCAGGGTTTCCGACCGCTTGATAAACTTGAAGGAAACCTAAAAGAGTTTTGATAAGGTTATCTTGAAAGAATCAGACATTCACTAGTGCCAGTTCCCAAAACCACAGACTTTGCACCTGCATCTGGCTCTGATTCACCTCTGTTGGCTATTATCTAGTTCACAATCACACATACTTTTTCCTATTCATGTTTACATGATCCAAAATCCAAATGAAAACAGGCAGCTGAAGTGTTCAATTGATTTATTACCAAGATGAGGTAAGAAAGGTCTGTGTGGCCACTGTCAGAGGTGATAAAATACATATGGAGATTTTAGCCATACTTGTTTTCCATCTATTGGTGTGTGTGTGCACATGCGTGTGATGCTGGGGATTGAACCCAAAGTCTTGTACATGCTAGGCAAGCTTTCTACCACTGAGCCACATCCCCAGCTCTTTTTTTTTTTTTTTTTTTTTATTCTGAGACAAGATCTCAATAAGTTGTCCGGGCTGGTCTCAAACTTGCAATCCTTCTGTCTCAGTTAGAATTCCAGGTGTGCACAGCTGTGCCTGCGTTGTTAGTTAGTCTTCATAATGCTCCACTTCAAAGTGGACTTTCAGTAGAATTTAATTTGAATGTTACAGAATTAATTAATTCAGCTTTAATTACGGTTTCTAGATAAAAATTTATAGCAGACAATTATCCATCACAGCACTGAGTTGATTAGCATATACTGGCACCCAGCTTGTGTAGTTTCTACTAAGTTTTAAGCTTGTTTTCTTTAAAAAAAAAATCTTAGGGAAGATATGTAACAATTTGCATGTTCAGGGCCTACTTAATTTAGGAACAATACTGTGTTTGTACTGCCAATCCTTCTCATTGGTACAGATGCTATAACCCAACAAACATTTAATAAATGTGAATTTAATAAAGGTGGATTAACATGTTTTGAAGCCAGCGAACTTCCTTTCTGTTAAATAGAGCTAAAATTTTCCTGTTTTTAAAGTTATGTTGTGTCGTTTCCACCATTTTAATCTGAAATCCATACAATCAACTCTAGAGTGAAAGACAAAAGTGTAGCTAGGCAGTAGTACACACCTGGAATCCCAGCAATTCAGGAGCTTGAGGCAGGAGGATTACAAGCTTGAGGCCACCCTGAGCAACTTAGTGAAACCCTGTCTCAAAAGGTTGGAGGGGAATTGGCTGAGTGGTATAGCACCCCTGGATTCAATCCCCAGTACCTCAACATATAATAGTAATAAAATGAAAGGCAAAACGTACCTGAAAAATAAGGCTATGTTTTTTTTTAAATATTTACTTTTTTTAGTTGTAGTTGAACATAATACCTTTATTTATTTATTTATTTTTACGAGGTGCTGAGGATCAAACCCAGGGCCTCGCATGTGCTAAGTGAGCACTCTACCGCTGAGCCACAACCCTAGTCCAAGGCTATGGTTTTATTTAGGTTATTGTAAAAGGAAGAACATACATTAGTAAGGATCACTCAAGGGGAAAAAGAGCTTGGTTTTCCTAGAGGTGGATAACTAGGAGAGTCATTGATGAAGTAGATGTGTCTTATTTAGGAGTACAGGGCAGCAGGGTAGTCTTTTATGGTTAACCATTTCTGGGAACACAAAAGAGCAGGCAAGAGAAGTCCTAAGACTACTCAGGCTGAAATAAAATTCAACATTGTCAATTCCCCTTTTTGTTCTCGATATATTAATATCATTCACCACTGAATCATAAGCCTTGAACTTGGGATCCTCCTGCTTCAGTCTCCTAAGCAGCAGGGATTACAGATGTGCAACTGCATCATCTGACTCAATCATCTGACTTTTGATAAAAAAGTAATCTGAAAAGAAAGGTTAGGGTTATAGTTCAGTAGTAGAACACTTGCCTAACATGTGTGAGGCACTGGGTTCAATCCCCAGTATTTAAAATAAAATAAAATAAAGCCTCAAAGTAATATTCTTGGTCATAAAATAAAATTGCTCTAATTAGATTTCATCTGATTATTTACATAAGTGTACTATAATAGTAATTTATCTTCTATATCTTCTAGACTTTTCTAAATTTGCTGGATGTTTTCATAAGAAATCTCAGATTAGATTTTTATAAGCTTCTTGAGGATAAGGAGCCAAGCCAAGAACCTACCATTAGCTTTCACCTGTAGTAGTTATAAATTTGACAGAATTTCTTCTCAATGTCCTCAAATTATCCAAAAGTTCCTGAACTTGCCAGGAGGTAACTTTCCTTACTCTTTGTAGACTAAGCCCTATAAGCCAGGTATCAAACTATTTTCCCAAAAGGGCTTTGTAAGCATTGGCTCCATAAAATTTTGGTTTTCCTAGAAGTGGATAACTAGGGGAGTCATTGGTGAAGTAGATGTGTCTTATTTAGGAGCTCAAGGCAGCAGGGTAGTCTTTTATGGTTAACCATTTCTGGGAACCAAAAGAGCAGGCAAGAGAAGTCCTAAGAGTACTCGGGGCTCAAATAAAATTCAACATTGTCAATTCCCCTTTTTGTCTGTCTCACTTCATGCCTGGCTGTGGTAGGTCCCTCCTCTCAGTGGGTCTGTCTCACTGCATTTTCAACCTTTGTTCCTTAAAAATGACTGGTGATGCTGATTGAATATGATCATCATTCTCAAATATGATATTCCAGGCAAAATCTTAGTTGCATAACTAGTGACTCTAATTATGTCCTTGCAACAGGGAGGATATATTCTATGAATTTATCCAAATCACTAACTATATTGCTGTTAAACAACAAAGGCTTCTGAATTTGGAAGGGGTTGAAGAAGAATAGAAAGGATCACTTACAAATGTTTGTTTCTGTTTGAAAAGCAGAGTCCACTAAGTTGTTATGTGTTATAGATAATTTAAACAAAAGCAGTTTATAGCCAGGTGTTGTGGTGTACCCCTATAATTCTAGCCACACAGGAGGATAGCAAGTTCAAGGTCAGTCTCAGCAACTTGGTGAGGCCCTCAGCAACTTAGAAAATCTGTCTCAAAAAAAATTTTTTTTAATTTAAAAAAGTACTGGGGACGTAGCTCAGTGGTAAAGTACCCCTGGATTCAATCCCAGAGAAAGAAAAGAAAAGAAAGAAGGAAGAAAGAAAGACAACAATAATAGTCCAAGCAAAAACCACAATTGGGCTAGGGATGTCGCACATTGATAGCATGTTTCCTGGCATGCAAGAGGTCCTAAATTCAATTTCCAGGACTACAAAGCAAAAACCAAAATCTTAATCACTCCTCAGTTCATCCAGACTTATGAAATTAATTCTGTTTTCCTGTGCTCCGGTACTGGTGAGTTAGCCCAGGGCCTTGCTCATGTTAGCCAAGTACTCTACCATTGAGCTATATCCCCAGCCATTTCCTTACTTTGAAGTAAGGTCTGGCCAAATTTTCCAGGCTAGCCTCAAACTTGCAATCCACCTGCTTCAGCTTCCCAAGTAACGGGGATCATAGGCATGTGCCCTGCTGCCAATGTATTTTTTTAAGCAACTGAAATTATGACTAACAACATTACACTTGTTTTGCTTTTATTTTTAAAAAATATGAGTCTATTTTACCCCAGCTGACTTCAAAGTTGTGGGTTCAAATGATATTCCCACCTCAGTCCCTTGAGCTTTAGGACTACCAGTGTGCACCACCACACCTGGCTAACACTATACTGTTGTTCTCTAATATAATCAAAGTAGCAGCAGCACAAAGAGAAAAATATTACAGACATCAAGGGCACTGACAATTCTCTAGGAACTTCCCATACAGCATGCAATTTCTGAAACCTTTATATTAATAACATTTTACCATTCAATCTAGAGAAGGCTAAGTATCTCTTGTAAATCAGCAACTTTCCTAGCCCCGCTCCAGGTTCCATTCAGCAACTGTGTGCCAACAATGAATGATGGCTCTGGAGATTGCAAGATGAAAAGACACAATCCCCATCTTCAGAGATTCATGTTTTAAAGTGTAGTCAGGAAAATAAACTGAAAGTGATAGAAGCACAGACTAACTGCTCTGTGGGAGAGTGAGAAGGGAGAGGATGAAGGTGGGTTAAGTATGACTTTTGGAGAAATGATCTCTGATTAATCTTCCATGATATGAAGACTGAACAGGAAAATAAATAGAATGTCTGTAGATATCTTTTATTTTAATTTGTTTATTTGGTGCTAGGGATTGAACCCAAGGGTGTTTTATCATTAGGTTACATCTCCAAGCCTTTTTATTTTCCATTTTAATACAAGATCTCACTAAAATGCCAAGGCTAGCCTTGAACTTGAGATCCTCTGTCTCCTGAGTTGCATGAGCTGCTTCAGTGGGCTGCAGATTTCTTTTGAAAGGTTTTAGCTGGATAGGCACAGTGGTGCATACCTGTAATTCCAGCCATTTGGGAGGCTAAGGTAGGAGCATAGCAAATTCACGATCAATAAAAATTAAAAGGACTGGGGATGCAGCTCAGTGGTAGAGTAGCCATGAGTTCAATCCTCATTACAGCATAAATAAATAAATAAATAGGATTCCTGAATAGATAGGAAGGTGGTGAAGATATAGACAAGAGGAGGGAAAAAATGCTTAGGGAGATAGAAACAATAGCACAGATCAAAAACACTGAAATACAAAATTGGATGTAAATGTACTAAAGTGAGCTGGGCACTGTGGTGTGCATCTAAAATCCTGACGAGTTGGGAAGTTGAGGCAAGAGATTATCCTGGGCAACGGAGTGACACTCACCCCCACCCTCATCACAAAAAAAGAAAAAGAATTGTTATAATCCTACTGAAGTGTTAGGTACATACTGCCCTCATCGGTAGAATTTTCCCAATAGTGAGACTAGCCACTGCGTGTGATTTATACAGCAATTAGAGCATCTGCAGATGACTAAAATGTTTGAAATAGCTGCCAAAGAAAATGGGAAGGAAAAGCATCCAAAAACTGTAAAGGACTTTTCATTGGCATTGATCCCCACTACAATATTAGAGAGAAAAGATTTCTGGTTGTACCAATTAGCACAATATGGAACCTTCTCTAGCAGGGCTAAACAGCCATTGCAGCTGAGTATAGAAAGACATGAGAACTTGGAGTAGACTAAAGAGACACAAAATTAAGGAAGAATCAAGGGATTGAGGATTCTGTGCTAGAGGTAGTAAGAGTGGCGGGATAGCCTGAAACGGCAGGAAGAGTAGCACCATCCTAGCCCCTAATCCAAATCTACATCATTACACATAGCTCACTATATCAAATCATTTAATCTTCACATTGGCCCTAGAGATGAAATGACATATTTTAGTGAATATATAGGAAGTAAATCCCAGACTCTACAAGATTTCTTGTACAGAAAATATTCTTCAGAGAAATTTTTATTACACAAACTTTTTTTTTTAAATCAGGGATTGATTGAACCCAGGAGCACTTAACCACTGAGAAACATCCCCAGCACTTGTTTGTTTGTTTCCTTTTTTTTTTTTTCCCCCTAGCCCTTTTTATTTTTTAGTTTGAGACAGGTTCTCACTAAGTTGCTTAGGGCCTTGCTAAGTTGCTGAGACTGGCTTTGAACCTGACATCCTCCTGAGCTGCAATTACAGGCGTGTGCCCCTGTACCCAGCTTATTATTACACAAACCCTCCCAAGCCAACTCAGAACAGAGGGTATTATTGGTGATCAACTCATCTTAATTTAATTTTATATTATAGATGGATCTGTTTCCACAATAAACTTTTTATTGCCAAGAACTAGGGTAATTTACTCAGACACAAGAGGCAACATGTTGAATGATTCCGTTTACATACAATGTCCAGAACAGGCTAATCTATGGAGACACAATGTAGATTTTGATTGCAAAAAGCTAAGAGAGAGGTAGGAGAATGGGAAATGACAGGTGTGCGGTTTCTCTGAAAGGAGAAGAAAATATTATAAAACTAGAGTCATGGGATGGTTATACAATTGAGTTGAATGCTTTATGTAAATTGCATGGCATGTGAATTATATCCAAAGCTGATTTTTTATGTTTATTAATTCAATATGTAAGGAAATTAAAATATAGTAAGAGCCAGGCACATGGTGCAAGCCTATATCCCAGCTACTCAGGAGGCTGAGGCAGAAGGATTGCATGTTCAAGGCCAGTCTGGGCAACTTAGTGAAGACTGTCTCAAAAAAATTTTTAAACAAAATTAAAAGGTATGGAAATGTAGCTCAGTAATAGAGCATCCCTGGGTTCAATCCCAGTGACACACACATACACACAGTACTAATTCAAAAACATGATAATAATTAGCAAGTTTCAGTAACATGTTATAAAATGTTTCAGAACCTACATTCTTTATTACAAATAACTTATTAATCATTGCATAAGAGTACAGTAAATCAATTATTTACTTAATTGATGTAGGAATATTATCTACTTAAAAAACTCTATGGTATAAATATGGACTGGTCTTTTTTCTTAAAGGCATGTTATCATGAAGACTGCCTTATAGTTATTTATTTCCTGGCACTTATCCTTCCATAGTTTGATTAAAACAATAATCAATCTAAGTATCGAATTTTCTCTATACTAATATATCTTTTTTTTAAAAGGAGAAAGAGAGAATCTTTTTTTTTTTTTTTTTTGTATATGGACACAACACGATGCCTATATTTTATTTTTGTTTTTTAATGTGGTGCTGAGAATCGAACCCAGGTCTCATCTGTGCTAAGCGAGCGCTCTGCCGCTGAGCCACAATCCCAGCCCATATACTAATATCTTAATGTGGCATTGATACTTTGGCCCTCTGTTTGGTTCATACTTATTAAATTATGTAGTTGTCAATAATTTTATTACAAAATACTGCTGGATCATTTCACCAGAGATTTCTTCAGAATGGATTGCTAAGCATTAAATTTAGTTTGTGTCACCCTTAGTCATTTGGACAGGTTGTCTCCTTAATTCCCAAATCAGCCTTGCTTACCTTCTTCTGTTAAAGCTTCTGTTTTTGTTCATTTGCTTTTTGGTTTTTTGCAATGCAGGGCAAGTGCTCTACCATCGAGACACCTCCCCAGACCTTTTTATTTTTTAATTTGAGACAGGGTCTTGCTGGGTTGATCAGGTTGGCCTTGCACTTGTGATCCTCCTGCCTCAGACTCCCAGTAGCGGGGCATGTGTCACATTGCCCAACCAGCCTTTATTTTTTATATATTCATTAATTTAACAACATTTTATTGAAGACTCGTACGCATCTTAGGAATGTGCAACAAATAGACACTGTCCCTGGGATATAAAACTCCAGGAAAAGTGTACCCTTGAATAAATAATTCCAATAGTAGGCATGGGAGCAACACAGCAGGGAAACCTGAACAGGTACTTGAGTCAGATTAAGACCTTTCAAGGAAAAGTGATGTCAAAGTTGAGACGTGAATGAACAGAAATTAGGGAGGCAATAAAAAGGGTAGTTTAAAGGGGGAAAATACTAAAATTTTTAGAAACCAGTATCACCATCATGCTTCAAAGGTAACTTTGGGACAGTTCAGAATAAGTTAAAAACTGAATGCAAAGGAGGAGATATGGCTGAAGAGAACTAGACAGGTTTTGAAATGCCTAATAAGCTGTTTTAAGAATTTAGATCTTCTAAGAGCAATAGAATCCGTCTTTGAAGAGTTTAAAGTTTAAAACAACAAGATAAGACCTGTGTTTCAGAAAGATTAAGTTTTGTTTTGTTTTGTTTTCCTTTAAGGTACTTAAAACCAAGCAACCTCCCAAATCTTTATAATCACAATTTCTAAGGGCCTCATTCATTATTTCCAAATATTTGACATTTGACCCCAACTTGAAAAGAGCTATCCTAGTAGAATAATCTGTCCCCTCAGGTATCAGGTGATCAATTCGCATGTTGAGTTATCTCAGCAGGGAGCTTCCAGGTATACTTGGTCTAAGAGAGCAAAATCGATTATTTATAAAGTTCATGCTGTGCTCCCCTCTGCAGGGTATTTTGTACCATGAAATATTATGCAATCAGTAAAAATAATGAATAGCCAGGTGTGATGGTGCATGCCACTCTAGAGGCTGAGGCAGGAGGATAGGGAGTTCAAACCCAGGCTCAGCGAAACCCAGGCTAGCGAGACCCTATCTCTAATAAAAAAGGGTTGGGGATGCGGCTTAGAGGTTAAACCCTTCTGGGTTCAACCACCAGTACCTTCCAAAACAGAAGAAGATGATGATGACAACGATAAAGAAGAAGAGTTATTGAAATTTTTATTGCCATGGAAAACTCTCTAGGAGGTATTTCTGAACAACAAAACAAAACAAAACAAAAAGCAAAATACAGGAAAGTATCTCCATAATTCCATTTTTACAAAACGATGACATTGTACATATATATACTAATATACACTATATATGTGCATATTAGTATATGTATGTACGTGTTTATGTATGTTTGAATATGACATGAGCCTTTATCACAGGATCGGAGCTGAGTAAATTAACTCCTATTCATTGAGTTTCTCATGTCCTTTTCCTATATTCTTGTATAAGTGCACACTTGACTGCACAAAACAAAAGAAAACAAAAATCCCATCAACCAACTCCATCTAAGAATATCAGTTTCAACTGCTACTGTTGGTCTTTTAAAGAAACAGGGCCTCAGACAATATTGTTCTCTTAGGACCTTGAGTTACTTCTCAGCAGAGGATTGTTATAAAAGAATAAGCCTGGCCATTTCCCATTTATCTGACTTCCTCTCTTATGATGTGATTTCTCCCTTTTCTACATGCTTTCACCACTGTAATGCCATCCACAATGCAGCCCTTGACAGTGTCATGCATAAACTGATGCCATGCCCTTGAACTCCACATCTCTGAACTAAATAAATCTCTTTTCTTTATAAAGTACTTAGCCTCAGGTATTCATTACAGTAAAAAAAAAAAAAAAAAAAAAAGACTAATACAGACATAAATACAAAAACATGTATTTGCAGGATGTCATGATTTTTTGCAAAAATGGGATTATAATTTCCTACATCTTGTGTTTCTTGACTACCAGCTGACATTTTATCTTCAATGCTATAATAAACATTATTTTATTATATTCTTATTTATTAGAATTTTTATTTCTGTACTATAGATCTCAAGTAGTAGAATTATTGAGTTGGAATACATATATATGTGTATATATGTATATATATATACATAAAATGTGTGTGTCTATATATTCATATATGTGTGTGTGTGTGTGTGTGTGTATATATATATATATATATATATATATATATATATATACACTTACTGAATTATTTTAAAAACTATGTAATCAGTTTTATCAATAAGATGAGAATACACTCTTCCTTTTGTTTCTTTTCCCTTTATTTTGGTACCAGGAATTGAACTCAGGGCACTTAACCACTGAGCCACATTCCCAGCCCTTTTTGAATTTTATTTAGAGACAGAATCTCACTGAGTTGCTTAGGACCTTGCTAAGTTGCTGAGGCTGGCTTTGAACTTTCGATCCTCCTGCCTCAGCCTCCCAAACTGCTGGGCTTACAGGCATGTGCCACCACATCGGGCATCCTTCTGTTTCTATCAGCAATAGAAAACAGGTTTTTAAACATTTATTAATTAATTAGCTTTGAACAGATGATTCACACACAGTTCAAAAATTGAGTAGGTACAAAACAGTATGCAGTAAAACAACCTCCTTTATTCCTGTCTTTTGTCCAGTTATTTTTTTCTTCCAATGTGCAACCAATGGAACCAGTTTTGAGGTAAATTCACGTATTCCGTGCTCATATAAACAAATATTAACATATTTTTCCAACCCAGTTCTCGGTTCTTGACACTTTTAAGCCTACTGTACACATTATTCTGCACCTATTTTTATGTCACAATGATGACACTTAAAGAACTTCTTAACATCAGTGTTTTTGTGATCAGCCTTTCATATCTATGTTTTAATAATTGCATAAAATGAATATTACACATGATGTTTTAAAAACTTTATAAAATTGTGAACCATACATTCTTTTTTAAATATTTTTATATGTATGAACCTTTATTTTATTCATTTATTTATATGTGGTGCTGAGGATCGAACCCAGTGCCTCACACATGCTAGGCAAGTGCTCTACTACTGAACCACAGCCTCGGCCTACTGTACATTCTTTCAAAGAAAGAAAGAAAGCTCTCAGCCTCTTTTTTTTTTTTCCTTTACATTTCAGTTGTCAACAGTTTTACCCATTATTTTCTGTTATGGTTTGGATCTTAATGTCAAATGTCAACTAAACACACATCTCCCCTCCTGATTTTCCCAATCTTGCTTTATACTTGTTTTCCTTACATAAGCAATGATTGCTTTCTAATATGACACACAATTGACCTATTTATTGGTTTGGGGTTAGGTTAAGCAATTTACCTACTTGAGCTTGAGCTGAGATTGGAATCTAGATTTCTTTATACCTATTTGAGTTGATTCAGTCAACAAATATCTGCACAGCACAATCCATTCATAGACCCAATGCTGCTTATCTTATAGGGAATATAACATTTTTTAGAGGAGAAAATACTTTAAAAGTGATGGAAATTTTTTTTATTTCCCTAGAGAGAAGTTATTTAGAACATGAATTCATATTAATTATGAACTATTTAATTATTAAAGTACTTATTTTATTTGATGATTCTTTCCTAGGTATAAAGAAATGTGTAAAATGAAATGTCCCTTGCAGAATCAGTTCTTTTATCTTTCAAAGTTGTAATGTTTGTAGTAAACTTTGTGATTAGGGACTGGAATTCAGGAACAGAAAAGGCCTGTTTGGTTTGTGACTCATGTTATACAGATTTTGGGTGGCTTGGTGCCTGTGGCAGTTCAGGCCTGTAATGGCAAATCATTGCTGGAGTAAAGATTTTCTCCCTCCCTTTTGAATTCCTCTATTGAATGGATAAGCACACTTAAACAGCTTAACTGAATATTGCAAATACAGACATGGAAGTAGAGAGTTCTGCTCACCAAGGACAAAATATAAACCTCAAAGGCACATACCAAGGGACCTAACCCCTCCAGCCATGTCTTACCTGCCTATAGACACCACCCAGTTAATCCATATCATAAGATGAATCTACTAGGTTGTACCTCATAATCTAATCATTTTACCTCTAAAAATTCTTGTATTATCTCACACATAAACGTTTGGGGGACACTCCCATATCTAAACCATAATAAGGGCAAACATGGAGGAACTTCGGAGATGTTGTCAAATCACCATGTATTTATTAAGCACTTACTATATACATAGGTACAGTAAATAGTCTAGCAGGCACCTGGGAACAATACAATTCATACCTTTCTGAAGTTTATTCTAACAAGTATTTAGCTAAGTAGCATACCTGTTTTACAGCAAGAAACCAGGCTCAGAAACAAAGTACACCAAATAATTATTTCACTGGACTGTATGGGAATTGTATATGTAATGTTTTCGTAACTGCCTATCAGAGTTTCTGGTCTTAGAATTCATTGTGAATGACATTAAAATATTATCTAGAGAAAAATGAATGATTTTTTAGGCAGGTCCTCAGTATAGATCTCATAGTAACTTTGTAGGTCCAGAAATCCTGATTGGTGGCTGTCATTTTCCAAAGTTGATTTCATCATCTCTTTAATTAAGCTCCTCATCCCTCTGCTCCTCCTTTATTCCATATCTCTGAGCCATCATCTATCTACATCATTATCCATTCCAGAGTTCTCTTCCCCCATCAGCCTCTCATCATATCTTAAACCATCAAAAAATCCTGCCATTTGGTGGGGTGGACGGGACTGGGGAATGAACCTAGAGGCACTCTACCACTGAGGTACTCAGCCCCTTTTAATTTTTATTTGAAGACAAGTTCTCCCTAAGTTTCTGTGACTATCCTCGAATTTTCATTCCTCCTGCCTCAGACTCCAAGTAGCTGGGATTTAGGTGTGTACCACCATGCCTGGAAAATCCTGTCAATTGTATTTCATAAAGTCCATTTTCTTTTTTCATCTCCATTATCACTACCTTGGTCTAGATAACTGTCATATTTCCTTTGAAGTATTACAATAGCATCCTACTTGAACTTCAGAAGACCACCAAAATGATCTTTTAATTTCTTTAAAAAATTATTTGAGATATTGAAAGATAATATAATTAGCTCAAACTTATCTCTCACAGATTTACCATTTTTTTCTAAATGTGCATTGTCTTTCTCTCTATCTAAATAAAAAACTTCCCTTTAAACTCTTTGAAAGAAATTTATAGACATCTTTACCCCTAAACATTTCTGCATGAGTATCCTGATAAGGACTTTCTCCTTCATAAGCATATTACACTTTTTTTATTTTTTTGGTACTGGGGATTGAACTCAGGGGCAATCAACCACTGAGCCAAATCCCCAGCCCTTTTTAAATTTTTTATTTTAATTAGAGACAGGGTCTTACTGAGTTGCTTAGTGCCTTGCTGTTGCTGAGGCTGGCTTTGAACTCCAATCTTCCTGTCTCAGCCTCCCAAGATACTGGGCTTACATGCATGCACTACCATTCCCAACAGCATATCACGCTTTCTATATAAACACATCACATCACATATCATCATTATGTCTCAGAAAATTAACAATAATTCCATATCATTTAATATACAATCAACATTTAAAATTCTTCAATATTCCCAAAAATATCTTAGACATTTAAAAAACATCACCCTTCTTCCATGTAGGATGAAACAATGTTTACGTATTACATTTGGTTATTGGGTTTCTTTCATCTCTTTTCATTTAGAATAGCCATAACCTACTCCAACATTTTAAGCTTTGTCTTGTTTGACAAATCTAGATCTGGGGGTTTTGTCATTGTAGTTTGAGGTCTGAGGACTGAAACTCGACCCTCCCACTTGCTAGGCAAGCTACATCCCCAGCCTAGATCAATTGCTTTTTTATAATGTTACTTATTCCCATGACTTCTGTATATTCTGTAACTTGGAAGCCAGATAGAGATGAATTAGATTATTTTAAATATTTTTGTTTTAACTATTTATAAAAGTTTTTACTTCTGTATCCATTTGTATGGCTACCATCAAAAAGTACCATAGACCAGATAGCTTAAATAATAGAAATTTATTTTCACACAATTCTGGAGACTAGGAGTCTGAGATCAATGTGTTATCTGAGGGTAGGAATGTAGCTCAGTGGCACAGCACTTGCCTTGCATGTGTGAGGCCCATGTTTGATCCCTAGTAACACCAATAACAAAAAAAAAACCCTAGGGATAATGGTACAAATCTTTAATCCCAGCTACTCTGGAGGGTGAGGCAGGAAATTGCAAGTTCAATGCCAGTCTGGGCAACTCATGAAACATAGGAACATAACTCTGTGGTACAGTTTCCCTGCGTTCAATTTCCAGTACCACAAAAAAAAATAAATAAAAAGGTAGAAATGTAGCTGAATGGTAAAGTGGCTCTGGGTTCAATTTTAGTGTGCAATCAAGAAAAAAAAAAAAAGGTGTCATCTGGGTCTTTCTTCCAAGGACCTCTCTCCTTGACTTTATAGATGGAAATCTCCTCCCTAAAGTCCTACCTCAACTTTATGAGTGACTTTGGGTCCTTATCTCCTCTTCCTACAAAAACAAAAAAAAAAAGCTGGGTGTGGTGGTACATGCATGTAATCCCAGCAATTCAGGAGGCTAAGGCAGACAGATTGAGAGTTTAAAAGCCAGCCTCAGCAATTTATTGAGGTCCTAAGCAACTGATTGAGATCCTGTCTCTAAATAAAATATAAAAAAGGGCTGGGGAAATGGCTCAGTGGGTTAAGCACCCCTGGGTTCATTCCCCAGTACCAAAAAAAAAAAAAAAAAAACCAACAATCATATATATACAATCTCATTTTACCTTAATTATTACTTTAAAGAGCCTATCCACCAATATAAACACCGTGTGAGATATGGGGTGGGGTTAGGATTGCAACATTTGAGTTTTGGGGAGGTATACTTCATCCCATACACAAAATATACAATGGCAATTTTAATTAAAACTACTCTAAGATATCATCTCATCCCAGTAAGAATGGCAGCCATTATTAAGACTAACAACAACAAGTGTTGGCAAGGATGCAGGGAAAAAGGTATACTCATACACTGTTGGTGGGACTGTAAATTAGTGCAGCCAATTTGGAAAGCAGTGTGGAGATTCCTTGGAAAGCTGGGAATGAAACCACCTTTGACCCAGCTATTCCTCTTCTGTGACTATACCCAAAGGACCTAAAAACAGCATACTACAGGGACACAGCCACAGCCACATCAATGTTTTAGCAGCACGATTTACAATAGCTAAACTGTGGAGCCAACCTAGATGTCCTTCAGTGGTTGAATGGATAAAAAAATGAGGCATTTATACACAATGGAATATTACTCAGAACTAAAAAAGAATAAGATCATGGTATTTGCGGGGAAATGGATGGCATTAGAGAAAATTATGCTAAGTGAAGTCAGCCAATCCCAGAAAAACAAATGCCAAATGTTTTCCTCTGATATAAGGGGAGTGACTCAAAATGGAGTAGGGAGGGAGAGTATGGGTGGAAAATTACCTCTAGATAGGGAATAGGGAGTGGGAGGGAAAGGGAGGGAGAAGGGGAATAGCAAGGATAGTGGAAGGAGATGGTCATCATTATATAAAATACATGTATGAAGATGTGAATTTGGTGTCAAGATACCTTATATACAAACAGAGATATGATAAATTGTGGTATAAAGGTGTATTAAGAATTGTGATGCAAAAAAAAAGAGAGCTCATGTATAATTTGGCATGAACATTCTCTATATACAGGGTTATGAAAAATTGTGCTGTGAATGGATAATTATGAATGTAATGCACTCCACTATTGTCATGTATGTAAGAAATAAATAAAAAAGAAATCAATAAACATAATTCATCACACACACAAAAAAAATGGTTCTTTATTCTCAGCTTGGTAGTGCATGCCTATAATCTCAGTGACCTGGGAGGTTGAGGATAGAATATCACAAGTTAGAGGCTGGTCTCAGCGATTTAGGGAAACCTGTCTCAAAATAAAATAGAAAGATCTAAGGATATAACTCAATGGTAGAGCACCTTGAGTTCAACCTCCAGTACCATCAAAAAAAAAAAAAAAGTTTTTCAAATAATATGCTAACTTGAGGATAACTTCTAAGATGAAATTTTATTCTAGAAATAATATTTAGTAAATATAAGGTACATGCCAGGTCTTTCCCTAAGCATAAATTATTTTAAATTTCATCCACAGAAACCCTTTAGTGTGAGTTCTATTTTCCCTATATTACATATGAGGGAATTGGGAGATTATCACACAGCCAGTAAACAGAGGAGACAAGATTTGAATAGAGATGTCTCTAACTTCACAATGGCTTTGTAATTTTGAAATAGCTTTCTTAGAAGATTTCGTTTTCCTCAGTATAGCTAATTACATCAACTATCACTATGCAGGGAAGCCTGTGTTTTTGACAAAGTAATACTTCTATTTTCAAGAGAAAAACAACGTGAGGTATTATACTACTAGTAAATACTTATGGAGAAATATTCCACAGATAACATACATTGCACAAAAATGTGAAATGTTGCCATATAACTTATCCCCAGAACTATGTTTGGATTATATCTAAGTAGATTTGGCAGTCAGAAGGATTTTGAAAGTTTAATGATTGTGGAATATGAAGTAGCTGAAAAAAGAGAATTCTTTATTTATCTGTTTGTTTACTTATTTAGGAATCTCTTTCCAAAGACCCCTTCAAGAAAAAAAAAAATATTTAAAGCAGAGCATAATGGCACAAGCCTTGAGTTCCTGCTACTTCAGAGGATGAGGGAGGAAGACCAGGAGTTAGAGGCCAGCCTGAGCAACAAAGCAAGACCCTGCCTCAAAACACAAACACAAAAAATACACACATATACACACGAAAATAGCTGGGCACAGTGGATGCCTGTAATTCCAGTGGCTTGCGAGACTGAGGCAGGAGAATGGAAAGTTCAAAAGCCAGCCTCTGGCAATTTTGCAAGGCCCTAAGCAACTCAGCAAGACCCTGTCTTAAATAAAATATAAAAAAGGGCTGTGGATGTTGTTCAGTGATTAAGCTCCCCTGGGCTCAATCAGAGGAGGAGGATGGGGGTGGTGGAGTGGAGGTATACATGAGGAATGGTTACCTTTGAGTTTTTTTTTTTAATATTTTTTAGTTATAGACAGATGCAATATCTTTCTTTATTCATTTTTATGTGGTGCTGAGGATCAAATCCAGTGCTCACCTGTATGAGGCAAGAGCTCTGCCACTGAGCCACAACCCCAGCCCCTACCTTTGAGTTTA
Organism: Callospermophilus lateralis; assembly: GCF_048772815.1. Lineage (NCBI taxonomy): Eukaryota > Metazoa > Chordata > Mammalia > Rodentia > Sciuridae > Callospermophilus > Callospermophilus lateralis. Next base: position 98,282,349 of record NC_135312.1, on the reverse strand, counting down.
ATATCTTAAATATACTGTGAAATATGATATTTGTGGAATGGCATTTACTAGAGGACAATTTCAGGATCCAAATAAATACAACAAAGATGACATGCCACAAGTACATATTGTAAGGTCAGGCACTAGTGACCAAAGGAAGGCAGATTAAAAGGCTACTGAACAAGGCTTTATTGAGATTCTCTCCCAGGCTCAGATGGATTAGAACTTTTATTGGATTTAGGGCTGGAAGAGAGGGCTTGGGATAGGAAAGGGAGGTTTTTTGAGTCCCTTGTCCTACTGGGGTTGATGGGGGGAGCTTGTTGAGATCCAGGATTGGTGAGGAAACCCTGCTGATGACAGGTGGTTCTTTGGGTGGTTCTTTCCCACGGGTTGCCTGGCGCTTTGTTCCCTTAGCCACCTCAAACCGACCTAACATGTATAGGACAAAACTTGGACTTGAATGTGTGAGTTGAATAATTCTATATATCAAGCACTATCCTGGCACTGTGGATGTATACAATCAAGTAATAACTGTCTTCACTCTGCTATTGAGACAGCTCTGAAGTTGGGCTGTAACCCATTGGGAACTGGACAGCCCACTCCCTACCTTATTTGGCAAAGAATATTCCATGGAAAACCTTTGATATTCCTCCCATATAAATAAAGCAAACGCGGGCTCTCTCACACTCTCTTTTTCCAGTATGGAAGCTCAATCCCTAAGACCAGAGAGCCGTTCTACCTCCACTTTTTAAAAATTACTTCCTGTGACCTGTGTTTTCTTTGCCATTTTCTCTTTCTTCTTTTTATTCTGCAGCCAGCCCACTTCACACAGAGGAACCCCAATTGCGTTGCCTGTGCAAGGTAAGGATGCGGGTAAGACTTGTGTATATGTGCATGAACTCTCAAGTTTCTCAAGACTCCACCTGAGAGTGAGATACACATAAATGGACAAAAGAAGGGGGAAAAACTAGGGTGAAAAATGAAACATGGGAGTATTACATATGCAATCTTAACTGCTCAGGAGGCTAAGATGAAGATCACAGTTTGGAGAACAGTCTTAGCAACTAAACAAGACCCTGTTTCAAAATAAAAAATAAAATGGGCTGGGGAAGTAGCTCAGCGGTAGAGTGCCCTGGGGTTAGTTCCCAGTGTTGGGGGGCGGGGGTGGGGGTGGTGGGAGAGAGAGAAAGAGAGAAAACAACATAAAATTGTCCTTTAGTATTACTGAAAAAGTCAAGTACCACAGGCTTTACTTGGAATTCAAATTCTACTTTTTGTTCACAAAAAGAAATTATAGTAATGTGCTAGTCAGCTTTACTTTCTATAACAAAATACCTCAGATAATAAATTTATAAAGAAGAAAGGTTTATTTTGGTTCACAGTTTTGGCAGTTTCAGTTGATAGTCAATAGACCCCATTGTTTTTGTGCCATGGGAATGCAGCATATCATGAGTGCATGGAGGAACAAAAATGTTCATCTCATGGCTAGGAAGTTAAAAAAAAAAAAGAAGATAATGATATGTTGAAGGAGGAAGAGGGGGAAAACCAAAAATAAAGAAGAAGAGGAGGAGGAGGAGGAGAAGGAAGAGGAGGAGGAGGAGGAGGAGGAGACCTGGATCCCACTATCCCCTTCAAATGACCTAAAATCTTCCATGGACCCACCTCTAAAAGATTCCACCACATCCCAATGGCACTACAGACTAAGGATCAACCTTTAACATATAGAACATTGGAGGAAGTTGTAGAACCAAACAAGAGCAGGCACCTCATAAAATATGGCAGTTATGAAAAGAGTGAAAAACTAGGTAGTATTTGTAGTCCTCTAAATTGGCGATGGTAGTTGCCAGAAGTTTGAAGTTTTAAAATGTACTTACAGGGATGGAAACACCATGAATTCTTCTAGAGTTATGACGATTAAGGACCTCTTTGTAGAATTTTGTAAATTTGAAGTTCCCAGAAGGCTAGAGGTTCTGTGAGCTCCCTGAAATTTTATGCAATCCATCACATACATGTGAAGTTCCAGAAAAGAATTCTATAGCTTTTCAGATATTATATTCCTAAAATAAGTTTATGACCATGCCCTTTATTCTCCCAAATTAAGAACCATTACTCTGGTAAAAAGAAACTGTTTACAAATTGGTACTATTCGGCTTACTTTCTTATTACCAAGAAAAGAAGATGTATTTAGCTTTTATGATTTGGTATCTTGCCTTTTACATTTTATATTTGTGTGTGGGAGGTAAGATTAGTTTATACAAGTTTTCATTACCAAGCAGGTGTGGCTTACTTTTCTAAGCCAGATTTGCAAATCTCATTTTTAATCTCTGTTGCTGTTTAGTTTTTGTTTGGTTGCCTAATCCAGTTCTAATTTGAAAATGTGGCTCCTTCCTTGAATTTCTTCATGACTTATTTTGGTAAACATAAAGCAAGAAGAAAAAGATTCCCACAAAGTATTTCCTCCAAATTAATGAGAAAACTAGAGATTCTACAAAAATATTCACTGAGCTAATTTCAAAAAGAACAGGCAATTATCTGGAATTTTTAGACTTACATAAATACATATTTCTTCTTCTTCTTCTTCTTCTTATTATTATTATTATTTACTACTATTATTATTGTACTAGGAATTGAACCTAGTTGTATTTAACCATTGAGCCACATCCAAGTCCTTTTTTCTTGTTCTCAATTTTAGATATACATGACAGTCAAGTATACTTTGATATATTACATATATGGAATATAATGTATTATAATTAGGATTCCATTCTTCTGGTTGTTCATGATGTGGAGTTTCACTGTGGTATATTCATATATGAATCTAGGAAAGTTAGGTCTGATTCATTCTATTCCCAGTTCTTTCTATTTTTCTATTTTGAGATGGATCTCTTAAGTTGAATAGAGCCTCACTAATAAATTCACTAAGTTGTTGAGGCTGGGCTTGAACTTCCAATCCTCCCTCCTCAGCCTCCAGAGTTCCTAGAGTTACAGACATTTGTCACCACTCCCAGGATAAGTATATATTTTAAACATTTAAAAAGTTAATTACGCTAGGCATAGTGGCACACACTGGCAAACCCTGTTATTCTGGAGGATAAGGCAGGAGGATCACAAGTTTGAGGTCAACTTTAGCAACCCTGTCTCAAAATAAAAAAATAAAAAGGGCTGAAGATGTAGCTCAGTGGTAGAGCATTGCTGGGTTTAATACCCAGTACCAAGGGAAAAAAGAAAAAGGTGAATTCTATCTCCACAGGAACTTTTTTTTTTTTTTTTTTGATAACCCTCTCACATTCTTTTTTTCTAAATAGAGAGGTGAGAGAGAGAGATTTTTTTTTTAATATTTATTTTTTAGTTTTTGGCGGACACAACATCTTTGTTTGTATGTGGTGCTGAGGATCCAACCCAGGCCGCAGGATGCCAGGTGAGCGCGCTACCGCTTGAGCCACATCCCCAGCCCTCCACAGGAACTTTTGAAGCAGTAATTTATTTCTGGAATCTTGGTGACCACATTGAGTTGAGTTGTCCTGAAAACAAAATTCTATTTATGGTCTATAAAGTTCTAGGGACTTCATCTTAACCATGTTGAATCACATAAAGCACTCTACCACAAATTAGAAATAATTGTGCTTTTCTGTGATTAAGTAGATATTTCTAGAAAAAGAGTTGCCTTTGATCTCATTTGTACTCCTGAGAAAGAAGCATTAAGTTCTGTTGTGTGAAATAATCCATCTGGCAAAGAGGAAGAACATGTGAGGATACATAAAGCCTATTAAAAGATGAGTTTTTTGACCAGGCATGGTGGCACACACCTGTAATCCCAGTGGCTTGGGAGGCTGAGGCAGAATGATCACAAGTTTGAGGCAAGCATAGCGATTTAGCAAGGCCCTAAGCAACTTAGTGAGACTCTGTCTCAAAATTAAAAATAAAGGACTGTGGATGTGGCTCAGTGGTAAAGAGCCCGTAGATTCAATTGCTGGTGAGAGAGAGAGAAGGAAGGAAGGAAAGAAAGAAGGAAAGAAGGAAAGGAGGAAAGGAAAGAAAGGAAAGAAGGAAAGAAAGGAAAGAAGGAAAGAAAGAGAGAAAGAGAGAGAGAAAGAAAGAGAGAGAAAGAAAGAAAGAGAGAGAGAGAAAGAGAGGGAGAGGGAGAGAGAGAGAGAGAAAGAGAGATATGATTTATTTATTTATTTTTTGCCGCTCAAAATTTGAGGCAAAGAGAAAAACAGCATAAGAATTCCAAACAGTTTCTGAGTATGGAAATTTAAAGATGGGAGAAAGAAACATTTTAACTATAACTGGAAGAATCATCACACTCCAGACAAAAATGTAGAAAAAATATTTGGATATGTTCCAACTATTGCTGCATAACAAAGTACCTTTAGTTGCTTAAAATGGTAGTCATTTTATTGTATCTCATCCCTTTGTAGATCAGAAATTTGAGTCATACCTGCTAATGATTCAGATTTTATCACTTTGTTCTCATTTACTGAAAATATTTTATTATAAAGTATTCCCTCATCTAGTTTCTTATTACCTACCAGAAGTCTTCATAGAGAAAAGACAAGATAAAAACTTGATTCTTCTCATCTGCTTTCCAGTTTGTATCATAATGAATTACAAAATCAAACATTTTTAAAAGTACCATTAAGAAATCATATATTTAAACATATCTAATGATGGGGCACTGTGGTGCACACCTGTAATCCCAGCAACTAGAAAGGCTGAGGCAGGAGGATCACAAATTCAAAGATAGCCTCAGCAACTTAGCAAGACCCTGTCTCAAAATAAAAAATAAAAAGGGCTGGGCATGTGGCTCACGGGGAAAGCAACCTGGGTTCAATTACAAGTACCAAAAACAAACAAACAAATAAACAAACATATTCAATGGTTTTCAAATCATTGCAATTTTTAATCTTAATGAAGCTCAATCTGCCCTAAAACACTCCAATAAATTACTGAAAAGTTTAAAAAAGCTTTTTTGCCATTCTCTTCCCATTTTAAAAGATGTATATTTTCATATTGTAGTCATTACATACTGTACCATCTTCCTTTTAACCTCATATTGTATGCATTTTACAAGTTATATATTAATTATAATATATAATAATAAGTTAATACATAGTAGCTATCATTGCCTCAATAGACACTTTGCTTTTTTTCAAACTCATTCTCTGAGGGATACCTCTGCAACAATAGCCACAAAGTTCTTCCCCTCCCTTTCTTTTTTAGCAGTACTGGGAATTGAAGGCAGAACCTGAATTATATAATCACTGAGTTATATCACTAGGCCTTTAATTTTTTTTTTTTTTTAATTTCAAGACAGATTTCACTAAGTTACCCAGGTTGGCCTCCCATTTGCAATCTTCCTGCTTCAGCCTCCTGAGTTGCTGAGATTACAACCATGCGCTGCCACACCTGGTAGACACAGAGTTCTAACATCACATTAATAGTGTGTTTGAGCCTTTATATTTTGAAAGGCATTTTTGCTTGACAAAAAATCCTTGGATCACATCTTATTCACTTGAGTATCACAAGTACAATTCCACTTTCTTCAGGCACAAAGATTAGATGTTGAAAGATCTGATGATAAAATCATTTTCTTTGCCTGGTTTATCACTTGATTGCTATCACTTAAAGTTCTAGGAAGTTTATTTTTTTTAAAACTCTACCTTTCACTAGCATATATCCTAGTATTGGCCAAATGGGTTGATATTCTCAGGTAAATTATATGTTCTTCTAACATATGATTTCAAATCTTCATAATTTTCAAGGAATGTTTCCTAAATTATTATAGTTTTTAGTTATTTCTTCCACTCTATCCTTTTTTTGGGGGGGTGGGGGAGCGAACCAGAGATTGAACCCAGGGGCACTTAACCATTGAGCCACATCTCCAGCCCTTTTTATTTAGAGACAGTGTCTTGCTAAATTGCTTTAGGTCCTCACTAAATTGCTGAGTCACAATCCTCCTGCTTTTGCCTCCAGAGCCAGCGGGATTACAGGTGTGTGTGCCACCTTGCTGGGAATCTCCTTTTCTTTCCTGATTTTTTCTTGATTTCCTTCTTTACGGATCCCTCTTGAAATTACACTGGATCTTCTTTGCTTATCTTCAACATTTATCAATTCTTCCTGAAATCTATTTTCATTTTTAAAGTTTTTATTTTTCTTCTCACCCTCAGTTTCTCTTAGGACATTAGCTATTGCGTTTGTTTATGAGTTACATACAGTTTAAACTTCCTCTCTACATTGTTTTCTTTTACATTTGCTTCCTTTAGTTCTGTCACCTCTTTTCTAAGAATTTTTATTTTATTTTATTTTTTAGTTGTAGTTGGACACAATGCCTTTATTTATTTATTTTTATGTGGTGCTGAGGATCAAACCCAGGGCTTCCCATGTGCTGGGCAAGCTACCACTGAGCCAAAACCCCAGCCCCTTTTCTGCGAAATTTAAACTCTAATTTATGTTTTTCTTTCATAATATGTATCTTTTGAAAGATATCTAGTTTACATTACATTTTATCTGTGGTTGTATGTATGCTTAGATGATTTATATTAACATTTTTAAATACATTTTTTGAATATCTACTATGTGCAGGCATTATGGCCTGAAGTTGAATCACACTAGCCAATCACTAGATAGATGCATGAAAGAGAAATAAAAACTGTTTTATGTAACTAAAATTTTGTCATAATTAAGCAACAATAGCTAATACATGATACAATTATTAGTTCCTGTGATACATGATAACAGTTATTAGTTCCTGTGTTTAGTCTTCAACAGAATATCTTTACATCATGAATTCTCCATTCTTGAAATCCTCACTTTGACTTTTCCAGCTGGACTAGTATCTTTAGGAACATTTAAAGGAAGTTATATTTTCAAGGAATTAAGTTTGGCATTCTCTTCTTTTCTCCTTCCACAAATCAATATTTGTGACCTAGAAAATTATTGAGTCACACCTTCCCCCCAAGTCTTTGCGCATGTTGCATCATTCATTACCTCAGGCATTTAAACAAAGTTTTTGACACATCCCCCCCCACACACCTTTATAGGCTATAGGGGTTTTATGAAAAATTCTTGCAAAACATTTTTAATTTTTGAAATCTAAAAAAAAAATCCCCCAGGTTTTGTTTTGCTCCCTGCTCCTGGCTCTTGGGAACTGGCTTACTGGAATCCCAAACAAGTGCTAGCCCTTTCCTTCACGTTTTTAATAGGTCAAGGCAGGAGCATAATTAGCAAAAATACCTGCCTTAGTGCAAATGAGCACCTTGGGTTGAACAGGAATGATAATTGTTTTTCAATGGCCCAAATCACCTTTGTCCTTCTGAGAGGATAAAGTCATCTCTGCCCACAGGTGCTCTTTTTAATTCTATCCCTTGGTAAGATTAGGCAAATATATCTATCACCACTACAATCAGTACAGTTTGAAAAAGGGTTGAGTATGTTAAGCACAGAAGTAAGGACTGAATTTAGAGGAGTGATCATATTTAGGGTCATAATCAAGAAAAATCAGAGGACTGGCTGTCAAACCTGATTTATGCTATTATTCAAAAAGACCTCAGGGTTCACATGAAGAATTCTTCACACATAGTTCTCTTATTCCCCTGCTGTGCCCCCGCCCCATGGTATTGGTGATTAAACTTGGGATGCTCATTCACTGAGCTACATCCTCAGTCCTTTTTGAGACAGAATCACTCTATATTGTTGATCAGGATCCTCCTGCTTCAGCCTCCCACATTTCTGGGATGACAGGTTGTGCGCCCCATGTCTGTTTCTCCTGCTGCCTATTATGGGCTAAATTGTGTTCCCCCCAAATGAAGTCCTAACCTCCAGCACCTGGGAGTGTGACCAGATCTGAAGATGGCAAGTTAAAATGAGGCCATTAGCATGGACACTAATTCAATATGAACCACGTTCTTCTAAGAGGAAATTTGGACATGGGTATGGACAGAGGTAAGATAGAAGAGGCTAGAAACAGACCTTTCCTCATGGCCCTCAGAATTAACTAACTGCTGCAAGCACCTTCACACGGGACTTCTAGCATTCCAGAATAAATTTCCATCATTTAGGCCATTTGGATAAGGTTTGAAATTGTTCTCCAAAGTTCATATGTGGTAAGATTAGCCATCAGTGTATCAGTATAGAAGCAGTGAAACCTTTGAGAAGTGGGGTCTAGCCAGTGTGGTGATGTATGCCTGTAATCCCAGTGATCTGGGAGGCTGAGGCAGAGGGATTTAGAGTTCAAAGCCAGCCTCAGCAATTTAGTGAGGCCCTAAGCAACTCAGAAATTCTGACACTGTCTTAAAGTAAAAAAATAAATAAATAAAAAATAAAAAAGGACTGGGGATGTTGCTCAGTGGCTAAGTACCCCGGGGTTCAATCTCTTGAGGAAGAAGGAGAAGAGGAAGGGAGCAAGAGGAGGAGAAGGAAAGGGGCAGGAGATAGAGGAGGAGTTGGAAGAGGAGGAGGAAGAAGGAGGAGAAAGAAGGGGAGGAGGATAAGGAAGAGGAGGAGGGAAGGAGGAGGAGAAGGAAGGGGAGGGGGGAAAGAGAAGGAGAAGGAAGGGGAGGGGGGAAAGAGAAGGAGAAGGAAGGGGAGGGGGAAGGAAGAGGAGAAGGAAAGGTAGGAAGAGAGTCTTTTTTTGGGAATTGTAGGATTCAGGAGGCTGAGGCAGGAGGATCAAAATTTCAAGGTCCACCTGAGCAACTTAATGAGACCTTTTCTCAAAACATTTTAAATAGGGCTGGGGATACAGCTCAGTGGCAGAAGGCTTGTTGGTTTGATCCCCAGCACTGCAACAACAAAGACGATGAAAAAGTTGGGGTAGTTAGTTGATGGGGGCACTTCCGATTAATGCTGGTCTTATAGGAGTGAATTAGTTCCTGAGAGTGGGATGTTATAAAAAGAATGAGGCAGACCCTCTCTGTTCTTTCATTTACTTACTTGGCATGTGATTGCTCCTTCTTGCAGGTGCTTCTGCCATGATGCCATCTGCTATGAGGACTTCATCAGAACTAAGCAGATGTCAGCACCATGCTTCTGAACCTCTAGAACTGTTCATTAACTAAATCTCTTGAATTTTTTTTCCATTGCTAGTGTTTGAACCCATGCCTCATACACAAATGCTTTTTCCACTGAACTATAAACCTCTTTTCTTTTTAAAATATTATATATATTAAAAAATATATATAATATTAAAAATTTTATATATATATAAAAGTTGTTGATAGACCTTTATTTTATTTATTTATTCATATGCGGTGCTGAGAATTGAACCCAGTGCCTCACACATTCCAGGCAAGCACTCCTCTACTGAGCCACAACTCAAGCCCTAAACCTCTTTTCTTTTTAAAAACAATCCAGTCTCAGATATTTTATTATAGCAACACAAAACTCTAATAAGAAATAGACTAACCCACCTTAAACTTCTGCTCTATCTTCAAAAATGATAAGGATCATTCCAGTTCTTCCATGAATACTGAAGAACAATCCTACTGTTAGAATTGGACGAAAGTGGTCACTATCCTGGATATATTGATTTGTAAAGAATTTTATATGGCTCTTTCCAGCTATGTTCTATCCCAAAGGAATCTGTGGAGCCAAGAAGGCATGTTTATTGAGAACCTATGCTTTGAGGACCTGGTTCCTGAAATTCTCTGCTCACACAACCTCATAAAGTCTAATGATGATTTTCCCCTATGTTTTTCCTACCAAAGACTTAAAATGCTTCCAGTATCTATATTTCTAGGCCAAGTAAGTAGCCAAAAGGTCCCGAGGCCCAAGAGGTGCACAGAGTAAGATGGGAGTAGATTATGATAAAAAACATGGGATACCTGTTCTTTGTTATTGATGATAATTTGTGGGGGTGGGGGTGGATACTAGGGCTTGAACCTAGGGCCAGTCTATCACTGAGCCACATCCCCGCTCTTTTTATTTTTTATTTTGAGATAGGGTCTTCACAAGTTGGCCAGGCTGAACTTGAACTTGTGATCCTCCTGCCTCAGCCTTCCAAGTCAGTGAGATTATAGGCATGTGCCCATGTCCATGGCTTGGGATACTTTATTAAATTTAAGATTCACATAAATAATAAATAATTTTGTAACTCAGGTTCCAGACATTAAATAAAAAATGTGTTTTGTCTAAAATTCAAATTTAACTGAGTATCATTTTAAAAAAAAACAAATACAAAAACTTAGTTGTCAGTTGAGCTTGGTGTTCACATGCATGATCACAAGCCTCCCAATGGCATTAAATTGAATAGAAGAAGGTTATACAGGGAAGTGGGGTACTTGGGCCAACCAGTTCTCTTTGAATTACTCACATTCTAACATTACAGAAATTCTAATTTCAAACTGGTTCTCCTTGGCCATTTTCAAAACAGAAAGAACATATTTTACTTTGATATTTTGTTAGCTATACTGTTTAAATCTTTAGACACAATATCTAGGTTTCCTTTTTCACTTGTGTTAACTGTACAAATGTCAAAAGGTAGTACTTTGCAGAACATCTCTCTAAGAGGTCAATATTATTGATAATCACATTTAAAAAAACATTTTTAGTTGTAGATGGACACAGTAACTTTATTTATTTTTTTAATGTGGTGCTAAGGATTGAACCCAGAGCCTCACACATGCAAGCCACACAATCCCAGCCTTGATAATCACATTTAAAGGATGACGAAACTAAGTTTTAGAGAGGTTATATAATTTGTTTAGTCATTCAGCTAATGGAGTCTATCATCAATCTCAGATCTGTCTGAATGTACGAGTCTTCATCACAAAATAACTACATTCTTTAATCATTTATCATGCATACATAAAACTTAAGCATTTCATGAGATATCCAATGTAGGTTTAACAGAAACCCCAATTGTTGAGGCTTTGATATTAAATTTTATGAGTCCTGACACTTAATTTGGGGTGTGTATGTGGTGATGAGGATTGAACTCAGAGCCTTGTAGATGGAGGCAAGAACTCTACCAACTGAGCTATATCCCCAGCCCCTGACGCTTGATTTTATGTGTGCACATTTTGGATAAAATGTAGGTTCATCAATTAACAAGACTGATTTATAAAAAAGAATGCAATTTATGTGGACATTGGCTGATTTATTTGGTAGAAAATTTATATATAGCAATTTCTCCTTAAGGAAAATGCTAACTCAGAAATATCACCTGTTTAACGTGGGTACAATGGAGTAAATCTTCTTAAGGTAATATTTCCATCAAGAGAGGTAAATTGCCATATTCCTCTTGCTAAAGAAGAGTCCGCCAATAATGGGGAGGCAGATCACATGTATTGCAATTCAACATCATCAGATGTTGTCCCCTACTGATTATTTAACATAGGCCTCAGTCTCCTTGTTTTGTAAATATGCTTATCTTACATTATTCACCTAAAACATTTAACGCAGTGTCATCTGTGTTCTAAAATATACATTTTATGTACTAAATTGTACATTAATTATAATTATTATGCTACTTATTATCATTGTGACATTTATTATTGTTCTATTTAACAACTCTGTAGCTAAACTGGAGAAACAGAACAAATGTACCTACAGAACAATCCCACCCTTAGAACCAGGCAGAGGCGGGTACGAGTTACCATGACAACAGCGCGCGCCCAGACATTATCCGCTCGCGCGTCGCTTGGGAAGAAAAAAAAGCCTGGGTTGCGTGTTGCGTCATCACTACGCGCTCTTTAGGTTTCTCTGTGCTGTTTTGGAAGGTCCCGGCCCGGCTACCGTCGCCTCCCGCCGGGAATTATTTCTTTCTTTTCAACCTTTGTTACATCGCACCGAGGCTGCAAGGCAGTAAGTACCTAAGGAAGAAAGAGAGGGAAGAGGTAGCGAGTGAGCGTTTAAGAGATGTCCGAGCTCATCCACCTCTGAGCCTCCCGGTGTGTTCTCGATTCTGTCAGCTTCCTCTCAGCTGGGATCGCGCCGCGTCAACTTCCGGGCGGGTGCCCGCCAGCACGGCCTCCGCCGCTCCTCTTCTTTGGCCCCTTTGTGTCCCCGCAGTGTCGAACCGCGGGACCTGGCAGGTCCTTTCTCGAGGCAAGAGGCACAGTAGTGCAGGCAGCCTCTCTCTGTGGGCGGGCGCGCGGCCCGCTGGGGGGTTAGATTGGGGAACGTGCCTGCGCGTGCTGGGGTAAGAGGAGGTTGCACGAGGGTCAGCTCGTGGTTCGAGTAAGGCGGGGCGTGAGGGGGGACGCGCGAAGGGGAGTGAAAGCAATGGAAATTTTAAAAAGATATTCCTGTCCACCTTCTGGTCGGTATGGCTTAACAATGAAGGGCAGCCATAATAGTTCTGAGCCACTGGCATGTTTGCCGGCCCATTATTGCCTTGGGAATGAAGTATTAGGGCTTTGTATTGTACATTGTTTTCACGGTCTCTTTTCCTCTTTTATTTTCCCCCCCGGCAGATAGTTCATTTAAAGTCCCCTGCCCTCAGCGTGGTGGTTTCCACCAAAATGAATCTTTTCAATTTGGATCGTTTTCGCTTTGAGAAAAGGAGTAAGATTGAGGAAGCTCCCGAAGCAACCCCCCAGCCCTCCCAGCCCGGCCCTTCTTCACCAATTTCTCTTAGTGCTGAAGAAGAGAATGCTGAAGGGGAAGTTAGCAGGGCAAACACCCCTGATTCAGATATAACTGAAAAAACAGGTGAGTTACAATGTTGCAAATTGATGTGGCATCAAAGAAAAATTTAAAGGGTGAATGCGAGAAGAGATTCTATTTCTAAATTTTAACTTCATACAAATTGATGCATTATCTTCCAGTTTGCCCTTTGAAGTACATCTTTGGTACTGTCATAAGGACCATGTATCTGAGCACCCGTTCATTGTTTCTTCACTTTTAAGAACTCACATTCTTGGAATATAATCCAATGGTAGAAGTCAAAAGCAGAATTTTGGTCGCCCTTGGGTCAGAGTGGCTACTGAAAGAGGAATGAATGTAGGTGACTCAGTTCTGTGGTAGATTTTGAGACTGCTATTATTTATTTATTTATTTATTTATTTTCGGTACCGAGGTTCATTTAATGGCTGAGCCATATCCGACTTCCCCCCTACCCTTTTTTTTGTATTTAGAGAGGATCTTGCTTAGTTGCAGGGCCTCACAAAATTGCTGAGGCTGGCTTTTGGACTGAGGTCCTCCAACCCTCCTGCCTCAGCCTCCTGAGCTGCTGGGATTAAGTGTGTGCCATCGCAGGCAGCCTGAGCCTGTTATTTGACCAGAGATTGTTTATCTCATTTTCCTTCAAAAATTGTAAGCTAGATCAGTACCTGAAGACAATCTCTGTACAAATAAAGATCAGATCATTTTCAGTGTATTACCTCCACCAGGCTTCCTAGATGTCCCCTAGAATGGCATTTGCATAATTGGTAATTCTTCATGGTGACCAAACCATTTTTAATCACATTAACAGATTGTTATAGAGAGAGGATTTGAGAATAGGTCAAAAATTAAAATTTCTATTTTAATCCATTTAATGAGCGTTAACAGAGTTGTTTTTGTTTTTGGTACTGGGGATTTGAACTCAGGGGCACTTGATCACTGAGCCACATCCCCAGCCTTATTTTGTATTTTATTTAGAGACAAGGTCTTGCTGAGTTGCTTAACACCTTGCTTTTGCTGAGGCTGGCTTTGAACTCTTGATTCTTTTGCTTCAGCCTCCCCAGCCATGAGCCACTGCACTGGGCCAGAGATATTTTTTAATTCCATTTTTTTTTTAGGCATTACTAAGTGCTTTACATTGGGTCATTTAATTTGCACAGTAATCCTACAAGATAAATATTATTTAATTTTGCAGAAATGACACTATGAGAGGTTAAATTTTTAGGGACTTGGTAGAGCCATGATGCAATCATGCCTTCTGATTTCTGAGCATAAACTTTTAATCATTATATTATACAGTGAAAGGTAAAAGGAACATTATAAACTTTAATGTTTATTTCTGTTTTTTTTTTAAAGAGAGAGTGAGAGTGAGAGAGAGAGAATTTTTTTTTAATATTTTTTTTTTTAGTTATCGGCGGACACAACTTCTTTGTTTGTACGTGGTGCTGAGAATCGAACCCGGGCCGCACGCATGCCAGGCATGGGCGCGCTACCACTTGAGCCACATCCCCAGCCCTAATGTTTATTTCTGTAAAACTTTTTTTGTTTCTTACCAGGGACCAAACTCGGGGTCACTGAACCATATCCCCAGCCCTATTCTGTATTTTATTTAGAGACAGGGTCTTACTGAGTTGCTTAGCACCTTGCTGTTGCTGAGGCTGGCTTTGAACTCATGATCCTCCTGCCTCAGTCTTCTGAGCCTTTGGGATTACAGGAGTGCGCCACCTTGCCTGGCTGTAATACTTTTCTTAATGCAAAAATTTTAAATGCAAAACTCACAAGCAGCTTTAAAATTAATGTCACCTGAAAGATTGGCAAAATACATAATTTCAGCCTTGATATTTTCTTTGCCACTCTACTACTTAACTGTAAGAGTGATGACCGATTTCTTACAAGTTATCATAAGAGTAAAATTTTAAAATACTTTGGTGTAGTTAGAACTTTGTGGAATGAATTGTAGGTTGCATTGAGGTAATTAGGAGTCACATTTCCAAGGACTTTGATTCTCTCAGAAGTTTTTAACTTGTACCAATGTTATCTTTACAACTGAAGAATTTTAAGCCTAGAAATGACTTTGATGTTCATTGTTTCAGTGGAGATTTGATTTGCATAACAAATGCCTTAGGTAATGTCTCAAGGCCCATGTATTTTATAGTGTTTTCCTAGTGCTTTCCATCTGTTTCTTATGTAAATAGGGAAGGTGAGGGCTGGGTTCTAGGTATAGGTATAGGATTTTGAGTCTGTTTCTTCATTTTAGTTAAAGGTGGGACATTGGGCAAGGCACTTAAAATCTGAGATCCAGAGATTTTTGTCAATTCTGAAACTAAAAGCACTTTGTACACTGAATTTCAGTGGGTTTTTGTGTTTGTTTGTTTTTTGGACTGGGAATTGAACCCAGGGCCTCTTAATCAATGAGCCACATATTCAGCCCTTTTTTTTTTTTTTTTTTTTTTTTTTAATTTAGAGACTGGTTTAGAGTTGCTGAGGCTGGCTTTGATCCTTTGATCCTCCTGGGACTACAGGCCAAGCGGGTGCTGCCATGCCCGTCTCAGTGGACTGTTCTAGTTATTTGGCAATATTTGTAATGTGAAATTTTTAATAGCCTATTCTAATCAGAATGCATTTTTCTGTTTTACTTGATTATTGTTGTTTTGGTACTGTGGATTGAAACCAAGAGTGTTCTACTGCTGAGTTATGACTCCAGCTCTTCCTATTTTTTGAGAACAGGGTCTCATTAAGTTGCTTAGGGTCTTGCTAAGTTGTTGAGGCAAGTCTCAAACTTGCAATCCTCCTGCCTCAGCCTCCTTATCCCTGGGATTACAGGCATGAACCAGCTTGCCCAGCACATGGTCATTCTTAAAATTGGGAAATATGAAAATTCATTTTGTCCTAGGAATGGTTAGAAACCATCCTACTGTTAAGATATGATTACTGGGCCAGGGATATAGTTCAGTTGGTAGAGTGCTTGCCTCACATTCACAAGGCCCTGGGTTCAATCCCCAGTACCACCACCAAAAAAAAAAAAAAAAATATATATATATATATGTGTGTGTGTGTGTGTGTGAGAGAGAGAGAGAGAGAGAGAGAGAGAGAGAGAGAGAGATAGATATTATTGTAAATGATACTGTGAATTTTTTGGAGTCTTGAAAATTAAGGTTAAGTTTAAACTGTATATTATAGTTAACTTGGTGTCCAGTGAATAGTAAATAGTATGAATAGTATGGTAAAAAAATGAAAAAGTTTTATTAAAAAGTCTAGCAGTATTGAGTACTGTATGTTGATAGAGGTTAGAGGTTGAAGGGAAATAAATCATTTAGGAAGTTCTTGTAATCTGAGCTTACTGATAGCAGAAGTAGAAAAGAAAGAAGCATTCGGATTTTTTTTTTTTTTAATGCTTATGTTTTATTATGTTTGTGGTAGTAGGGGTTGAACTTGGGGCTTGGCATATGCCAGGCAAGTGGTCTACCATTGAGTGACACATCCTTGGCCTCCATTCACAACTAGATTGATGGTAGAGATGAGATAGGTTGAATGTTAAGATTTTTAATTTAAGTAATTGTAAGAAAAAGATGGTAGGACTATCCATAAGAATAGGTAGGAATTAACTATTAAAAGCCATTGAGCAGGTCTTTGAGAATTCAAGTAGGAATCAAAGGTCCAGCCCCCAAGTGTTAAGGCAATTTAGTGGGTAGGAGTGGAAAGTTTAGTGAATGGAGTGTTGAATCAAGGTTAGGACTGGTGTTGGAGATATAGGAATCATCAGTAATATGTGAAAATTTACCTTACTTTTTTAAAAAAATATTTTGTTTATTTATTTATTTTTTTAATGTGAGGCTGAGGATTGAACCCAGTACCTCACACATGTGAGACAAGTGTGCTAGGGCTGAGCCACAACCCCAGCCCCCTGACCTTACTTTTTTTATCTTGTGGTAACTTCTCATACTGCCATTGTGGAATAATACTGTACTAATTTATTTACAGCAGGGCTTAAGATTTAAGTCAGCCTATAGGGTAGAAATTGTATATATTCCAGATAACCCATATTCATTGACTTTTCCAATTAATCCTATTGTTTTACTTAATAGAAGTTATGTTTTTTTTTCTTTTTTTTTCAGTACTGGGAATTAAACCCAGGGCCTCATGCATGTCAGGCAAGTGCTGTACCACTGAGCTATAGTTTCAGCCCTTTTTATTCTATTTTGAGACAGGGTCTCGCTAAGTTGCCCAGGCTGGCCTCGAACTGTGATCCTCCTGCCTCAGCCTTCCGAAGAGCTGGGATTACAGGTGTGCGTCACTGTGCCCAGCATGGCTTCATTTTCTACCACTCTCCTTCAGTTACTGTGCCACAGCCACATTGTTTCTTCGATATGCCAAGCATGGTCTCATCTTTGCTTCATTCCATTTATTCTTTGTTCTGCTTAGAAGACCCTTTCCACTGATTTGCATATGACTCAGCTCCTTCATTCACATTAGTGAAATGTTATCTGTTTTAGAAGGCCTGTCCTCAACACTATGTTTGAAATAACAACTCCTCCTCTGTCCCCTACCCCAGCTTTACTCTGCTGTATGTGTCTTCATAATGTTTACCTCTACTTAGCATTACATTATGTATGTGTTTTCCTTGTTGAGTCCCATGAAAGCAGAGATTTTACATAGTTCACTTGCTCATCCTCATTGCTCAGAATGGTGTCTGATATATAAATCCTCAGTAAATGTGTTGAAGTATTCTTACATGAAGAGAGGGTAATATTAGTAAGTATCCCTCTTTTTTATGACCTTGAGACAATCCCCAACAATCAGATATTCTGTAGGTATGGATATGTGAAAACTGTATTTGGCACAGAAGAGGCTCCACAATGCTCATCTAAATGAGAGGTATACACTTAACCTGTTGACCTAGGTTTGGTTTTGTTTTTTCGATGGTGCTGAAGAGCAAACCTAGGGCCTCGTGCATGCTAATGCTAGCTCATGGTATCACAGAACTATTTCCCCAGTCCCTCAATTTATTTTATTCTCACAGTGCCCAAAGATTTCAGTGTTGTTGTTGCTTACATATTGTTTTTCTTTTTTTCTTTGACATGGGCACACAGAGGTTTTAGAAGTATTAAAATAATGGAATATAAATGAAAGAGGAGAGCTTTGTTTTATGTATAAAGAAGAAAAATATGAGTAAAGCATGATCTTTAAGGAGCAGAAAGAGGAAAGGACATGTAAATATGCAGTGTGATAAGAGAGAGAAACATTAAAGCATTTTTCTCTATCATTCTAGAGAAAATAATAGAGAAAAACACATTAAAGCAAGGTAGAATCACTGTCTGTTTACAGATGGTTAAATTCCCCATTCTTCATGGGAAGGATTATGATTTCTTTCTTTTTTGGTCCCAGGAATTGAACTCAGGAACCCTTAGCCACATCCCCAGAGTTTTTAAATATTTTATTTGGAGACAGAGTTTTGCTGAGTTGCTTAGGGCCTCACTAAATTGCTGAGGCTTAGAACTCAAGATCCTACTGCCTCAGCGTCCCAAACTGCTGGGATTACAGATGTACACCTCCATACTTGGCATCTAGGAAGGATTATGAAAAGTCATAAGATGATGACTTTTGGAGTAAATAGTTAATAATGTAAATAATCATTATTTATTGGGTGAACAAATGATGAAAGGGTTGGAAATAAATGATGCCTTGAAGATTGTACTGTATGTGTATAGAGGATGAGAAGAGGTTGTTACTTGTGAAAGAGGAGGTTTTAGACAGTGTAGATGAAGCTAAAAAAGTAGAAATAGAAGCTGCTGGGTTGTAAGGGACCTTTATCTGCTGTGCAAGGTGGGGTGGACTTTATTTGTTATATACTGTAGAATATTTTTGCATGAAAAGACCATTAATGAAGCTGTTCTATTAATTGAAATCTCAATATAGGGAATTGACTATAGGGATGACAGGAAGAATTCTAGGGGAGTTTTTATATGATATGTATTTGGTCATCAGTTGAATGTGGATAATTTAAAGGTAAATGTTCCATGCTTGGACAGTTGGGTAATTGACACTACCAACTCAATTAGGAAGTACATTTAGGGGAAAGATTAAAATACACTGAGCAGTGTTACTTGTTATATTTCCATACCAAAGTGAAGTTTGAAGTTCAGAGAATGATCTGAATCTGAGGAAGTCTACTTGGGAGTCATTGTTGTAATTAACAAAAGACCTCCCCAACAGAGTGTACAGTAAGAAACATCAACACTGGATGGCAAAAGCAGGAAAATCAATGAAAGATAAAAAGGATGACTTAAATAGTCATAAATTAGGTGTCCTGGAAGTCAAAAAAAGAAAAAATTAAAGGTTGCTGTTAACTTTTAACAGTTTCAGAAGAATGGTGAGATGAAGACTATTTCTTTCAAGAAAGGAAACGGGGGAGTAATAGCTTGATAGAAATACAGTGTCATGAAGAGATATATGTTAGTCAAGAGGAAGATATTAGTAAAAAAAGGACAAAGGGAAGGAGGTATCTGAGGAAAGGAATCAAATACTTGACAACTGAAGCACAGTTGGACAGTTTAACTTTTCAGAGGAACTGAAACACATTTTACCTAGGAGGAAAAATTGAAGAAAATAAAATTAGATGGGTTTATCGATCATTTTTTGAGATTGGAATAGAGTGAAGTTGCAGTGTGTGCTTGGGGAATTTGAATACCTGTTATTAAAAAGGCTTCTGGAGAGCGTTGCTCTGACTTATACAGATTGTGGGATCTTGGATAAGACCTCAGTTTTTTGAACTTCATTCCCCTTTGCCTGGCTTTGCTTAGGAGTTTTCTGTTATCCTTGCCATTAGTAAAATGGTTTGATCCTTTGAATGATAAACCTGAGTGTATTGTTTTAGCATCACAATTTTGTAGCCAATAAGTAACTACAGTAAGTATTCAGATGTAGTATAAAACTTCAGTGTATTTTTTCCTTTTTCTTTTTCTGATAAATGATTTGTACATTTTTCATCTTTTTTTTTTTTTTTCTTCTTTAGTCTGTTAGGGCTGCTATAACAAACTACCATAGATTGGGTAGCTTATAAGCAACTAAAATTCAATTCTGACACCAGCACATTCATTATGTGAGAACCCACTCATAGAGGGCAGTCTTTTCTCTGTAACTCACATACCTTTATGGGCAAAAAATCTCTTTGGCCTCTTTTATAGATCATTAATAACATTCATGAGAGCTCTGCCCCTATAATTTAGTCACTTCCCAAAGACCTTACCTCCAAATACCTTAAGGGTTAGGATTTCAACATACCAATTTTTAGAGAGGACACAAACATTTGAACTATAATGTCCTGTTTGTTTGCCACAGAAAAGCTTCACTTTTTTTTTTTGTTTTGTTTTGGTACTGGGGAATTGAACTTGGGGGTAGTTTACCAATGAGCTATACCTCCAGCCCTTTAAAATTTTTTTTATTTTAAAAGAGGGTCCCTCTAAGTTACCCAAGTTTGCTTCAAATTTGTAGTCGCCCTGCCTCAGCTTCCCAAGTAGCCATAGAAAACAGCAAATTTTATATTTTGTATTATCAGTTTGTTCATCCTTTAATACATCTGGGTTTTATGTTCTGATCAGACAGGCATTTCCACATTATAAATATATTAGCCCATATTCTTCGAGCATATTTGTGTTATTTTAAAATTTTTATTATGGAGAAATGCACATAAAGGTTAAAAATTACCATCTTAGCTATTTTTAAGTGTATAGTTCTGTGTACAGTGTATTCAGTCCAGCACATTCACACTGTTACGTAGACAATTTCTAAAGTTCTTCATCTTGCAAAACTGAAACTCTATACCTGTTAAACAACTGTTCCCCATTCCCTATTTCCCTTGTCTCTGAAACCACATTGTATTTTCTGTCGTTATGAATTTGAATTTATTTGTTCTATGTACCTCATTAAACAGAATCATACACTATTAGTATTGTTGATTATCTTGTTTCAATTAGCATATTGTCCTCAGGATTCATCCATGTTATTTATGGTATATTTCAGAATTTTCTTCCTTTTTAGGGCTAAATAATATCCTTTTGTGTGTGGTGTGTGTGAGATGTTTTGTTTATCTATTCATCCATCAGTGGACACTTGGGTTGCTTCCACCTCTTGGCTATTACAGATTGTACTGCTGTAAATATGGGTGTATAAATATCTCTTCAATGGTCTGCTTTTCTGTTCTTTTGAGTGTATATCCAGAAGTAGAATTACTGGATAATGTGGTAATTATATTTTTAAATTTTTGAGGAACCACCATACTATTCCATAGTGGCTGCACTATTTAACATTCCTACCCACAATGCATAGGCTTTCCTTCTCCACTAACATCCTTACCAACAATTATTATTATCAATATGGTTTTTTGTTTTGTTTTGATTTGGGTTTTGGTGTTTTTGTTGTTGTTATTGGGTTTTTCTGGTGTGTGTGTGTTCTGGGGATTGAGTTCAGAATTCACATACGTTAAGCATGCCCTCTGCCAGTAGGGTACATCCCTAACTATTTTCCATTTTTGATCATAGCCAGCATGAATGGTGTGATTTGGTATCTCATTGTGGGTTTTGCAATGTTTTTTTTTTTTTAATATTTATTTTTTAGTTGTAGTTGGACACAATACCTTCATTTTATTTGTTTTTATGTGGTGCTGAGGATCGAACCCAGGGCCTTGCACATGCTACATGAGCATTCTACCGCTGAGCCACAACCCCAGCCCTCACATTTATTTTTTTAACTTTATTTTGTTGAAAGAATGATATAATTTTCTTCTTGTTTCATTATTCACCAGTTACTAGTCATTTGTTCCAGAGGCATTTGATAAAAAATTAATTTTTCCCCCTTGGTACTGGCTGTTGAACCCAGGGGTGCCTTACCACTGAACCACATCCTAGACCTATTTATTTTCTGTTTTGAGACACGGTCTCAAAAATACTGCCTCAGCCTCCCAAGTCACAGTAATTATAGAAGTGTACCACCATGTCCCACAGAAAAATTATTTTTCTTACCTTAAAATATTATCATTATACTCTAAATTCCTCTGTATATTTATATCTTGTGGGCTATTAATATATTTCTCTAATCTTATATTAGTTTACCAGATTATTTTAATTCTTAAGTGTTGTGACATAAATATAATGTGTCCTAGATTTTTATATTTTTGTTGCTTTTTTCTTTTGGACTCTAAAGTTATTTTTAAGTAGTTTATGTCCCCCCCCCTTTTTTTAAATTTGCAAGTGACTGAAACTTTGCTAACATGATTTTATTAACATTTACTTGTAATTTGACTGTTTTTTGAGACATCTAATGTGGTCTTTGGAGAATTTACTGAGATTCTCTTTGTTGTGTAAAAATACTGTTAAGTTTTAAGGGTACTTGAAAAGCAGACAAAGTCTAAGTGTAGATTTAATTATATGCCAGAGAATAGATGAGTTTTGTTATATCAGTGTTTTTCAAACTATGGGTCATAAATAATTTGTCATAAAATCAATTTCTTGTTTTTTTTTTTTTTTTTTAATATTTTTTAGTTTTCAGCGGACACAACATCTTTATTTGTATGTGGTGCTGAGGATCGAACCCGGGCCGCACGCATGCCAGGCGAGCGCGCTACCGTTTGAGCCACATCCCCAGCCCAATTTCTTGGTTTTGACTCAATATATATATATGATTGTTAATGGAGAGAAAATAATCAGAGTGTATTAACTATACCAAGATTTTCTGGAATCTTTCAGTTTTATCTAACAATCTGTGTTTAGGATCATAATCTAAAATATGTCTTTTACAATGAGTTCGAGTCAAAAGTATTTGAAAACGCTGTTCTGCATCTTAAACTATTTTTGTGCCCTTTTCTTTCTTTTTTAAAAATTTTTATTAGTTATTGATGGACCTTTATTTATTTATTTATTCATATGTGGTGCTGAGAATCGAACCAAAATCCTCACACATGCTAGGCAAGCACTCTTCCACTGAGCCACAACCCCAAACCCCTGTGCCCTTTTCTTTATTAAGAGCTTACATTAAAGCCTCATTTGTCTTTGCCTTATATTCTCAAGTGAATATGCATTTCTTTATCAATATATGGTTGTGATACAACAGTTTTATTGTAGATATAATAGGTATTGTTAAAAAAAACCATCCCTTGAAGGTTTAATGTTTTTGCATTGGTCCAATTAATAGCATGACTGTCTTTTTTTTTCTTTTCTTTTAAAAAGTTATCTTTAATTTTTTTTTTTTTTTTTTTTTTTTTTTTTAATGCAGTGCTAAGGATCTAACTCAGGGCTTCACACAGGATGATAGGCAAACACTCTACCAGTTACTTAGATCTCCAGCTCATTGCCCTTTTTTCAAACTTAAACCTGAAATGTTTCTTCTTTCACATTTCATCTTAGAATGATATGTAAGAGATTGCTCTTAGAGCTTTCATTGGAGAGTTTATCTTTTATAAGATGCTACAGTTATTTCCCTATCTACTATGGCCTTCAAATTAAGACTGACCAGATTTTACAATCTGTTGTTTTTATAGTCTGTTTGTCCTTTTAAAAAGACAAATTCATGATGTGTTTTAGTTGGCATTCAAAGGAACTGCCTTGTAAATAATTTGTTAGTGGACTGAACAGTTTACAGCAATACATGATTAGAATATTAAAAATGGCAAATTTTTAAAAGACTATCTCACAGGTATAAAGGTTCATGTATTTTTATTCTACTTTGGGAGATGGCCTTTGCCTTATGGATTATCAAATTGATTTGAACTGTCTCTGTGAATTCATAATCTCCCAATGGTGATTTGTTTTTTGTTTTGAATCTTTATCTCCCTCAAAAATAAATCAGTAGTAGACTTGAATGCTTATTTTGTTTCATTGTGTGCTTTTGAGAATGAGTGACAAGGATTTTGGAAAAGATTGTCTTCTCAAACATACTACTAATGGGATATTTGCATATACTAATGAAAATATCTATTTTTTTAAAAACAAAATAGCCATTTTAATTATTTTTATGTGGAAGAACAGACAGTTTTCCCTCTTTACCATTTAACATTTTGCTTATTCCTCTTTCTTGGCACAAATTATGTTTCATTGTTATTTGTATACCTGGTTTGGGTTTAGTATCAATGAATATCTACAGTAAATTTACAAAGGTTGTAAAAATACTCCTCTATTTCCTGTCAGTATAACTGCGTGAGGCATGATTTGTTTCATAAACTAAATGAAGTACTTAATGTTATTTGCAAATATGATTCAGCCTGAAATTGACTGCTACAGTTTTGTGGCAATCATGGGTTGGAGGCTGTGTTTTTAAGTGTAACAATTTAGACTTCTCAAACTTGAAATTCACATTTATTACTTTCTCCAGTATGTCTTTGGGCAAGTTGCTTTTTCACTCATTGTTAGTTTTAACTGCAAAATGGGATACATTGTGGGGCTGGGATTGTGGCCTAGTAGCAGAGCGCTTACCCTGCATGTTTGAGGCACTGGGTTTGATCCTCAGCACCACATAAAAATAAATAAATAAAATAAAGGTATTGTGTCCATCTACAACTAAAAAATATATTTTTTAAAAAAATGGGATACATTGTGTGTCCCTCAGTGTTATTTCAGGATTAAATGTTTGTTAAAAGTGAGATTTGGGCTGGAGCTGGAGCTCGGTGGTAAAGCGCTTGCCTCGTACATGTGAGGGACTGGGTTTAATCCTCAGTACAACATAAAAATAAATATGTAAAAAGATATTGTGTCCATTTACAATTAAAAAAAAAGTGAGGATTTAATGATGACCTAGAAAGTAGTTAATGGCAACTATTTAGTTTTTACCTTTGAGCTAAAGATCATCTGGCCATTATTTTTTATAATTAATTCATTGGACCAAGGCAATAGTTTTACTTTATTATGAATTCTTTTTTAAGTCTGATCTCTTTCTACTATAAGATAAAGGGGGAAATAGTGGTTTCATTGGGAGAAGGGTGATTAATTTTGTGACTTTCCCCTTGGAGAGAGATCTTGGTATAATTATTTACATATCTAAGACAGTAATAACAACCACAGATAGGTAACTTAAATAACAGAAATTTATTTTCTCACAGTTCCAGAGACAAAGACTTCCAATATCAACTTTTTGGCAGGTTTGATTTCTTCTGGGGCTTTTCTCCTTCGTTTGTAAGGTGGTTTCTTTCTATGCAGTTCTCACATGGCCTTTCCTTCTTTGGCATCCTTGGTGTATCCCTTTTTTTTTATTATTATTAGTAGTAGTTGTTCAAAACATTACAAAGCTCTTGACAAATCATATTTCATACATTTGATTCAAGCAGATTATGAACTCCCATTTTTACCCCGTATACATATTGCAGATTCACATCTGTTATACATCCACTTTTTTACACACTGCCATACTAGTGTCTGTTGTATTCTGCTGCCCTTCCTATCCTCTACTATCCCCCCTCCCCTCCCCTCTCCTCCCATCTTCTTTCTCTACCCCATCTACTGTAATTCATTTCTCTCTCTTGTTTTTTTCCCCCTTTCCCCTCACTTCTTCTTATATGTAATTTTGTATAACAATGAGGGTCTCCTTCCTTTACCATGCAATTTCCCTTCTCTCTCTCTTTCCCTCCCTCCTCTCCTTGGTGTATCTCACTAGGCACACTGGACTAAGGGCCCACCCTAACTAACTCATTTTAATCCAATCATTTCTTTGAAGGCCTGTCTCCAGATACAGTGAAATGGAGTAGGCCCCACCCTCATGGCCTTATTCAACTTTATTACCTCTTTAAAGGCTTTGTTTCAAAAATACTTTGAAGGTACTGGTGACTGGGACTCTATGTATGCGGGGGTGGAGAGAGTGCATATTTTAACCCTTAATACCAATGTATGCATAAGAGCTAATGTTTTGGGGATGTTGGTTAGTAGCAAGACTAAACTAAATGCTTTATATAAACATCATTTAATATGCAAAATTTTTCTGATTGTTTGCACATGTATTTTACAGATGAGGAAACCAAGGAAGGCATAGAGAGATTAGGGATTGGAATTCAGGTCTTTCTAACTCTGTTCTCCATTCTCTATCAGTTGTGAACTGAGTACTAAGAAATAAAAGCAGAGAAAAAAAAGGTTTAGAATATAAAACAAACCTGTGTCTGTTTTACAGTTTGCATTAAGGTCTTTCTAGCAAACTATCTGTGAAACAAAATCATTTAGTACCAGCCTTAGTTGACTAATTTTTTTTTTAATAAATGTAGGAAGTTTTGGTTTTATAAAGGAAATAATGCATAGAATTAGAGATTTCTAGCACATGATCATAGTTATCAAAAGCAAATTTGAGTTATTCAAAATGTCTTTCTCCTCTTTTTCTTTTGCAGAAGATTCTAGTGTTCCAGAAACTCCAGATAATGAAAGGAAAGCAAGTATATCGTATTTCAAGAATCAAAAAGGAATACAGTACATTGATTTGTCTTCTGATAGTGAAGATGTTGTTTCCCCAAATTGCTCCAGTACCATTCAAGAGAAAAAATTCAACAAAGACACAGTGATTATAGTGTAAGCTGCCTGATAGATCCATTGTATGTGCATATGTAAGAGATTTTTTTAAAGAAAAGATAATTAATTTGAAATATTTTGGTGGATTCTTGCCTCCCCCCCCCTTTTTTTTTGACCTTTCTCCACTATATCTTTGTTATTTTCCCCAAACTTACAGATACTGAGTGGTATAGTATATGTTTTTGGTTTTCTGGGAAATGATCCTTTCAGTAAAAGATTTAGCAAGACCTAACTTGATACTTTTAACTCTCTATGGACAGGGAAATTATTTTAATGAGTACTATTGCTTTACGAATTTTTCTTTTGTTTTGTGGTGCTGGGGGTGGAACCCAGGTCCTTGCTCACTGTACCATTGAAGTACATTTCCAGCCTTATGATTTGTTCTTCAATCTGTGGATTGAATTTTAACATTTATTGTGTGCATTCTATGAGCTAGGTACTATTTTGTGGTTAAGAATACAGTAATGAACAAACCAGCCCCAAATCCCTTCCCTCTTAAAGTTTATATTATACTCAGAAAGATAAATAAAACATAGTATGTCAAAAAATAAATACGAATAACAAAAGGGAAATGTGAAATTCATGGTTTTTAAAGAGCATGGTTGGAAGGCTTAATTGAGAAGCCAGTGCTGGGATAAAGATGTGAAGGAGTTACAAAAGTAAGTTATACAGATGGGGGAAAAGAATATTCCAGATAATTAGGGTGTTCACAGTGATCCTGAGGTGGAATTTTGCCTGATGTTTTTGAGGATAGTTGAAGGCAAATCATGTGGTGAAGGGCCTAGGTCCACAAGGGATGTGGTAGAAAGGGTTTTTAATCATGTTAGGCCCATAAGTTCTTTGGGTTTTATTCTGAATGATATGGGAAGTCCACAGAGTATCAATCAAAAGGAGTAAAACATTCTGACTTAGATATTTTAAGGGTCTTTTTGGCTATAGGGGAGAAATAGTAAAAGCGAGTGTAAATACGTCTGTAGTGCCCAGTTTTAAAAAAAAAAAAATTGAGACCAAGATGAGTCTCATTCCTGTGGAAGCGAAAAGAAGTGATTTGATTCTGGACATACTTTGAAGATAGAACAAAGGATTTGTTCATGAATTTCACTTGGATTTTGAGAGAAGGGAGTTGAGTATGACTAACATTTTTGGCCTGGTCCCCTACTAGTGTAGAGTTATAATTTACTGAGATAAGGAAGGTTGTGTCTCTTGTGGGTGGAGGAACATGCTGTGAATGAGAAGACTTTTAGACATCTAAGTGGAAATGTAACTGGGTAACTGAGTTTGTGACATTTGAGATCTGGGGAGAAGTATAGGTTACAGATTGAAATTTAGGAATCCACAATATTGATTTGATTTTTAAAACCCTGTGGTTATAGAGATCATTACTGGACACTAGTAGAGGTAAGAATAGATTTCTTGGTTGAAATATTTAGCCCAGAGAAACTCTGGATTTTAGAGTCAGAGATGAGAAGAAACTTGTTGGAGATTCTAAGACGTAGCCAGCTATTGACATAGAAGTTTTATGATCTTCTAGAAACTTAAGTGGGAAAAAAAGTTTTGTAAGAAAGAGCAAGAGATCAGGTCTGTCTGCTGCAGACAGTAAGATGGGAACTTCCTCTTAAATTGAACTTTTTACATAAATGTATGGCAAGTATGCCTCATTCTGAAATAGAAAATAGTGAAGGTCTTGCATGGTTAATTCTGAGGAAAATGGATATATTTGCCCCTCCCCACCAACACTCTTTTTCCTTTCTATTTTGAAAAAGTTACAAATATATAGACAAGTTGCAAAAATAATATCGGCTCCCACAGTCCTTTCAAGAAGAGTCATCCATTATAACATTTCTCCACATTTGCATTATCATTCATTTACTTACATAATTTCAGTATTTCAAATTCAGAATACCAATTACATTGATATAATACTGTTTATTCTAATAATGTCTTTGTAGCATTTCTACTCAAAGTACTGGTTTGTGAATAGGAGTGTGCCCTAAATCGTAAATCAAGGTTATTTGTTCCTAAGTCTTGGCAATGGAAAAAATTCAGCTGAACTAAGCAATGTTTTTAATGTATTTGTTTTACTTTCTAGTACAGATTACTTATTTTGTCATGGACAGACAAGCAATTGGAATTGGAGGACTAGCAGTTAATCCTTGGACCATATATGTGTGTGTGTGTGTGTGTGTGTGTATGTGAATTTTTATATATATATGTGTGTGTGTGTGTGTGTGTGTGTGTGAATTTTTATATATATATTTAGTTGTAGATGAACACAATATCTTTATTTATTTTTATGTGGTGCTGAGGATCAAACCAAGTGCCTCACGCATTCAAGGCAAGTACTCTACCACTGAGCTACAGCCCCAGCCCGCTTGTACCATATTTTGAGGAATATCTTATAGTAATTTTTCCCCAGGATCATTTGGATTTAGTTTGTTGTATCTCTTTTATTTTGTCTAATCTCAAAATTTTCTCAGTGTTTTTATTTGTTTGTTTCTCATGATATTCACTGTTGAAGTAACAAATCAGATTTTCATAGGATGACTTCATACTTGGGTTTACTTGGTGTTTTTTCATAATTTTAAGTTAGACGGAAGGAATAAACCATAAATGATTTCATGTTCTTCTCAGTGTGTCTTATTAGGAGGCACATGATATCTATTTGTCCTTTATTGATTAAACGAACTTTGATCACCCTGTTTTCTTTATCCTAGCTAGGTTTCTTCTATAAAGTTGCCATTTTGTAATACTTAAGTAATGTGGAGAGATACTTGGGATTGAGTAATGGTTCTATTTTCTTTTAAACTCAGTTTTGGCATCTTGATTCTTGCTCAGTTTTGACAGAGGTAGTTGTAAAATGGTGATGTTCTGACTGTCACTCTAAAACTTACACTTTTATTATTCAGTATTTTGTAAAGAAATTTATTCATTTATTTATGTAGTACAATATTATCCACTTTATGGTCTCATAGATGCTGATTCATTAGTTTCTAATCTATCACTATGTGGTTTTTTGTTTTGTTTTTGTTTTACCAGTACTGAATATTAAACCCAAGGCCTCACACATTTTTAAGCAAGACTCTACCACTCAGCTATACATCCCTGTTCTTTTTCTTTTGAGACAGGATCTTACTAAATTACCCTGGCTGGCCTAGAACATGTGATCTTCCTGCCAAAGCCTCCAAAGTTCCTGAGATTAGAGTTGAATGCTACCACTCCTTGCTTATTCATTTTGATGCACAAAGTACTGTTTTGGCAGATGAGGGCCCCTTCAAGCAGGCCATTGTGTCTGTCTGAGAAATTCCTCTCATTTTTTTGAGCCTCCCTTTCTTGGTACAAGATGTTCCAGACTTGCACTTTCCCTGCCCCAGGACTGAAATGGGAATTGGCCATTTCTCAAGTAGCTCTGGATTGCTTTTAGTAGGGAATGGTATTTTTAAATTTGTGAACAAGAAGAGTTCTTTCTTTGTTACTGGGTGAAGTTAGAGGTTATGGCATTGCCCTTTTAATGGAATGATCTAGGGTCTTGGAGGGCAGATGGAAGAGAAAAATAAAATGTGAAAATTTGTGTTTGTTTGTAATGATACCTTCATTCTAATTGTCACTACAAGGCTATTATCTCTGGTTCTGTATTTATTTGACAGAAATTGATCAATATCAGTATACTTATTAATTTTTGTAGGCATCAAGTATGCTTAGAATAGTTTCAGAATTGCTGTATCTGTATCATTTGACCATTAGGCTCAACAAATTGAGCTTGAGATTTATTTATAAGTTTTGTTTTGTCTTTAGAGTTAAGGTATATACTTAAATTTTTCTCAGAGTAGTTACTCATTTGAAATATACCTAGATTCATTAACTTCTCTTTGTATTTTTTTTAAGATATTTATGTTGTCCCTGTTTAGATTTTTTGTGGGGCCCAAGGGTACTAGGGATTGAACTCAGGGGTACTCAACCACTGAGCCACATCCCCAACCCTATTTTCTGTTTTTTATTTAGAGACAGGTTCTCACCGAGTTGCTTAACACCTCACTTTTGTCCAGGAGGCTGGCTTTGAACTAGCAATTCTCCTGACTCAGCCTCCCGAGCCACTGGGATTACAGGTGTAATTACAGGCTACCACACCTGGCCCCTGTTTTAAAATTTGAAAACATTTAAAATATTAACAAGATCTCAGAAATCAAAACTTTAAAGGATAAACTCAGAAGAGTCTCACTTCCTTACTCCCTTTGCTTTTTCTTCTCCATTCCAACCCTGCCCCCATACCACCTCAGAAATAACCAGTTTGTTTAGTTACTTGGTTATACTGGTTTTGTTTCATCTGTTTTTGCGGGGGAGAAGGGGTACTGGGGATTAAACCCATGACATTTAACCACTGAGCAACATCTCTAGCCTCTTTTTACATATTTTTTTTTGAGACAGGGTCTTGCAGAGTTGCTTAAGGCCTTACTGAGTTGTTGAGGCTGACTATGAATTTGAGGTTGTCCTGCTTCAGCCTCCCAATTGCACTACCACACCCAGCTCATCTGTCATTTTTTTCTTCTTTCGTACACAAAAGATGGTATACTACATATGTATAGTAACTCCCCCTTATCTGTGATATACGTTTCATGGACAATAGTACAAGCCTGAAACTGGTTAGTATTGAATGCTATATATACCATTTTGTTTCTATACACACATACCTGTAATAAAATTTAATTTATAAATTAGGCATAATGACAAATAGCAATAACTAATAAAAATTAGAATAATTAGGGCTGGGGTTGTAGTTTAGCAGTAGAACGCTCGCCTAGCATTTGCAAGGCCTTAAGTTCAGTCCTCAGCACCACATAAAAATACTTAAAGGTATTGTGTCCAACTACAACTAAAAAATATTTAAAAAATAGAACAATTATATTCTGTAATTAAAAGTTATTTAAAACATGAATAGTTAGTTTTTAGAATTTTCAGGCCACTATTAATTTGCAATAATCTTTCATCTTTTTTCAGCTCCATAGTTGAGTGTTCTATAGTTTAATTGAGTCAGTTCCCATATATGAGCATTTTGGTTGTCAGGGTTTATCTCATTTTCAGTGCTGACGATGGAATCCAGTGCCTTATTTATGCTAGGCTAGCACTCTATCACCGATCTTACATTCTTAGCACAATCAGAATTTCTTAACCTTGACATCCTTGACATTTGGGTGCAGATAAATCTTTGTTGTGAGGACTCTGCCTTATATTTACATTGTAGTATGATTAGTTTTGCATCATCTCTGACCTTTACCCATTAAATGCCAGTAGTACATATCAAATCAAAATAATCAAAAATCTGTCTAGGGCTGGGGATGTGGCTCAAATGGTAGTGCTTTCACCTGGCATGCGCGGGCGCTGGGTTCGATCCTCAGCACTACATAAAAATAAAATAAAGATGTTGTGTCCACCGAAAATTAAAAAATAAATATTAAAAAATTTTTTCTCTCTCTCTTTAAAAAAAAAAAAATCTGTCTAGACATCACTGCTATTCTTTTGTAGCAAAATCAACGCCCCCCCAAACCCATTGATGTAGGTATTAGAAACTTGGCAGTTGATTCAAGGAAGCACATATAGACAAGAAGGAATGGAAGACAGAATCCCAAGTAACATCAGTAATTCAAGAAAGTAAAAGAAAAAAAGAAGAGCCAGTTTTAGAGATTAAGGACAGAGAAGTAAAGAAAAGTCAGAAATAACCTTGGAGAACCCATGAGTGAGGGTGGGGCCAAGTTTTCAAGGATAGGCTTGTCAGTTGTCATTAATAGTGCTTGTCAATGTCAACCACAGAGGGAAACTTAGATAAGCAAGTTTTTATCCCTGTTACCTAAGTAGAGGACATTTTTGTCCTTAATGAGAGCAGTTTCTCTGAAGTGTTGGGACAAAATAAATAAAAACAGTAGATTTGGAACCACACAGAAATAAGGAAGCAGGAAAAATGAGTCTAATAAAATTTGTGACCGAGAATTTATTTTTTTTAATTTTTATTTCATACCTTCATTTTATTTACTTATTTTTATGTGATGTTGGAGATCTTACCCAGGGCCTCACACGTGCTAGGCGAGCGCTCTACCACTGAGCCACAACCCCAGCACCTGAGAATTTATTTTTTAAAAAATATTTTAGTTATAAATGGACACAATGCCTTTATTTATTTGTTTGTTTTTATGTACTGAAGATTGAACCCAGTGCCTCACACTTGCTAGGCAAGCATACTAAAATCCCAGCCCAGAATTTACTTTTTTGCTGCTGTGTCCCCAGTGCCTAAAATTTCTGGCACATTGAATTAATTGAATTATGAATGTAATCTTGAGAACAAGATTACTATCCTAATCTTGTAGGATTAGGAGGAAGAGCTTAGACAGAAAAAAGATTGAGTAGAAAGATAAAGCAGAAGTCCTGTAAAAAGAACAAAGGACAGGAATCTCTGGCATTGAGAAAGGGGACCTTGCTTTCAACAGGAGATCACTTAAAAGAACAAGTGGTTGTCTCGTTTATTTTATAGATTTTCCTTTTTTTTAAAAAAAAAGTATTTTTTTAAGTTCTTGATAGTCCTCTTTTTGTATGTATATGTGGTGTTGAAAATCAAACCCAGTGCCTCATATGTGCTAGACAAACACTCTACCACTGAGCCACAACCACAGCCCCTCCTTTTATTTTTTTTAAAGCATACAAGAAAATAAAATTAGGGGCTAGGGATGTGGCTCAAGCGGTAGTGCTTGCCTGGCATGCATGCAGCCCAGGTTCGATCCTCAGCACCACAAACAAAGATGTTGTGTCCGCCGAAACTGAAAAATAAATATTAAAAATTTCTCTCTCTTTAAAAAAATAAAAAATAAAATTAGTACATAATGAACATCTGTAAACCTACTTCATAGATTATAATGATTGTTTTCCCTATTTCCCTTTTATTTTCAGCTGAAATATTTAAAGTCAGTTACAGACATCCTAACATATCCCCCTTAGTACTTGACTATTCATCTGCCTCCCCACCAAAAAAAATCAATATGATTATCAATCAATAATTCTCTGTCATCTTCTATTTCCTGTTTATATTCAGCTTTCATGTATTTTATATCTGTTTTTTCAAAGTAGGATCCAAACAAAGGAACATCTGCTAAATTATTATGATTCAACTCTTATAACTAAAATAGTCTACTTTGACTCCTGCTTTTTTGTGTGATACTGTGGAACCTAGGACCTAGCATATTCTAAGCAAAGCGAGTGCTTGACCATTGAGCCCTTTTTATTTTCAGAAAGGATCTGGCCAAGTTACCTAGCCTGGCCTCAAACTTGGAATCTTTCTGCCTCACCTTTCCAAGTAGCTGGGATTATAGGTGTTTGCCACCATACTTGACCACCCCCCTCCTCTGTTTTAGAGACTTTAACTTATTGAAGAGATCTAGTCTTTTCCTGAAGAAAACATTTTTATTCTTACAGTATTGTTGAATTTAATTCCTCGTGTCACTTGAATTTCTTGTAAAATGGAAATTAAATCCAAAGCATAATAATTATTAATGCTTAGTATATCAAGAGGTACCTGAGTTTGTCCCACTATAAGTGGTGTGAGTCTCTTCACTATGTAGAAATTACATGACAGCCTGAAGAGTAAAGATCTTTGAAAGTGGTTATACAGGGGAGAAATTGTAAAAGAATTCCAACTTGGAATGATTTCTTTAGGAGACAAAGAAGGGAAGGAAGAAAGTAATGAAGCAGAATGCAAATTCAGAGTTGATCGTGTCAAGATTGATAAGTTCAGGTATAATAATGGAAAAGAGACACGTGTAATTGTCTTTCTATACTTGAAAGTATAATGATAAAGGAAGAGATTTATTTACTTTATGAGATCAGTTTCTTAGAACAAAGTTCAAGAAGTCAACCTAGAAGCTTTGTAGTAAACATATTCTTAGTCCTTGAGAATTTGCTTTTAAATGTTCTCATGCATCACCAGTGCCCTGAAAGACACAAGAGAGTTATTGTAAATATGTATAGAAATATGTGTTTAGAAAGCAGTCTAAAAGTAGAATTAGCTACATAGTAAAATCTGCATTCACTGACATTAGGAATATACTTCAGTATTTTCTACCTTGCTGTCTTTTCTCTGGTTTTATAATTTACCCGTTTGTTACTATTTTAGTTCTGATTTCTAGAATACCTATACTATATATATATATAGCAAACCAGATTTCAAAGTGAGATTTTTTTTTAACTGAGGATATATGAAGTGAATTAACACTGAATGTCAAACATGAAATGAAACGGAACAGGATTAAAATTAGTTGTCGAAGAATAAACCCTCATGTTAAACAAATGCTTTTTGCTGAGGAATTGTTTTGTTTCTGGCAAAGATACTTCTATTGAATGAGATCATTCCAGTTTTAACACTTAGGTCCTGATTACTGAGCCCTGAAAATTCTTTTATCTTTGTATCAGTGTAAGTTTCCCGATTTCTTAGGAGCAGGATTACAGTATCTGAGATGTACAGTAATGGTAAAAAATAGGAAAGAATAGGGGCGCATTTAGTAAATGTATTTAAATCTTAACAAAATAAATGCCAGGTAGTTCCCGTTCTTCTTTTCCATGCCAGCCCAGATAATTTGAGATTTTCTTCAAAGTATGCTGACTTGGTAATTAGACTTACACACCTAACAATATTGAAATGAAAAACAGTTCTTTTACTCTTTGACAAAGATAGATTGCAATTAATATTGAAAAAATGCACAAATGTTCTATATTGTGTAAACATATAGACAATATAATGAAAAAGCATTAGCAATACATTAAAAATGTTTTTCTTCTTCTGAAAAATGTGTTTAGGTCTGAGCCATCTGAAGATGAAGAGTCCCAAGGCCTTCCTACCGTGGCACAAAGAAATGATAATATTTCAGAATTGGAAGACCTTTCAGAATTGGAAGACCTTAAAGATGCTAAACTTCAGACCTTGAAGGAACTTTTTCCACAAAGAAGTGACAATGATTTACTTAAGGTTATATCTTTTATAGTAATTAGGTATTATAGCTGTAGTTGTGATGAAATCTCTCCTGAGTCCAATGTTATAGTTAGTGGTTGGTGGTTAGTTTGCTAAAGATACTTTATCTTTGAAGAAATGATTAGTTATCATTTTATTTAATAAAGGTGAATACCAGAAATGATTCTTAACTCGTTAATAGGTGTGATTATTCATCTATAACTATTAAAATAATGTAAACCTTTCTAGCCTAGGTAGGTTGTAAGTTGTTAGTTGTGCTTGAATAGAACCTCCCACTAGAAAAGATCAGAACCCACCCCCACCCCCACCCCCATAATAATAAATGGTTGGTGTTGCCATTTAGTGCCCTGAAGCCAATAATGTTAAATATCCTACAGTACTGAAGAGTCTTCTATAAGAAAGGATTATCCTGGTATTCACACCTTTGCTGAGAAATACTGATTTAACTGTAGAAACAAGTGGCTATAGTTGACTGCATAAAGTTTGATCTGTAGTTGGTATCTCTTGTTATAAGAGAAATAAAAATTGACCAATTGATTATGTATCAGATAGGGAATAAATGTCTAAATATTAGTAAATAATTTATTAGTAAACAAGTAGCTCTGCCAATTATTAGTTGAAGGGGAGTATCGTATAATTGCAAATTCTCAATTTTTTTTATCTTTTCATCTGTTACACCAATTCCCTTCTTGTAATTTGAGGCTTAAAGTTACTATATCTGTATAGGCTAGGCAGGTATCTTTGAAGTGGTAGGCATTAGCATACTGTGGAATATGTGCTTTTTCTAAAAGGGGTAATTACTTCTTATCTGTAGCAGGATATGGCCATGTGAGCTATGAGTGATAACTATTGTTACTAGATAGTCATGTTTTTCAACTAAAGTTAAAAGGTTTGATTTTTATTTAGTGCGGTCACCATTTTAACAGTTTTATTGAGATATACTTTGTATTCTCTAAAGATCATTTTGTATAATTTGGTGGGGGTTTTTTTGTGTGTTTTGTTTACCAAGTTGTGCAATGAATCACTACAATTTTAGAACATTTTAATCATTTCAAACAGAAGCCTCCTACCCATAAGCAGTCACTCCTTCCTCTCTCCCCCAGCCCTGGGAAATCACTTTTATGTGTGTGTGTGTGTGTATGTGGTGCTGGTGTTTGAACCCAGGGCCTTGTATATGTTCAGACGCAAAGTCCATGCACTCAACTGCTGAACTACATCCTAAACCCTACTCCACTTTGGGTTTTTTTTTTTTTTTTTTTTTTTTGGTCTGATCTTTATTGATTTGCCCCCTCTGGACATTTCATATAAAGTGATCATATATTATGTGATAGTTTTTACTGGCTCCTTTTACTTAGCAGATTTAGAGGTTATCTCTCTTATGGCATGCATTTTATTCCTTTTAGTACTAACCAGTTTAAAGAAAGACAAACTAAAATGCTGTTTAGTCCAAACAAAACATGTCTGAAAAAGCTTGGCTTGTGCCTACCAGTTTGAAGAACACTAAAGTAAATTCAATTACTACCATCTTTTCTGTCATTTTTAATATGAACCTACTGGATTCCCTCCCCCAAATCATTTTGGTACTTTATTGTTAGCTAAATGAAACTTCTGTGTCATCTGTAGTCTACATTTTTCCTTGCCAACAGTATTACTTGCCTGCTCATGTAATTTTTTCTAAAATCAAAACTGATGTAGTTGCTAGTAGTTACAGAGGATACTTGTAAGTGTTGGAAAGAAATAATAAGGAAAGAGCTTCCAGCAAATAAACTTGATGGAATATTTAAAATATTGAGCATAAAAGAATAAATCTGAGTTGAAAAATATCTAGCTTGATTGTCTATCTTTAAAGAGATTTCATTCCTACAGAAATATTTTTCTCTAATTTTATAATTTTGGTGGGAAAATAACATTGGTATACATGTCTCTGACTTCATTAATCAATATCTGAAGTTGTAGAAATTTAGCATATCACTCACTCCAAAGCAGAGCACTCTCTTGAAGTAATGTGTTTCTTCAAGAAACTAATAAAGTGATCCTTATTAGTTCAAATATCATTAAAGGTGATATTTATAAACTAGTATGCAAGTTTTTAGACCCATATAAAGGAATTTAAGAAGTTGTGAAATATAAATTTAGTCCTAAGCTTGATAAGGATATGCTTTGGCTATTTTGAAAACGAAGAGGGGGGCTAGGACTATAGGTTAGTGGTAAAGCGCTTGTCTTGCATGTGTGAGGCACTGGGTTCGATCCTCAGCACCACATAAAAATAAAGATATTGTATGTCGCTACAACTTAAAAAAATATTAAAAAAAATAATAAGAAGAGGGACTTACAGGATATCTATGCGTGTAAGATTAGGGAAAATTTGTATGGAGGGAAACATTCTTATATTTGATTAGAGACTTTCATTTAGTACAAAAATAGTTTATTTAAAGAAGTAAGATCTTTGGTAATTTATTGAAAATAAGGGAAATAATGAGAAAAAAATATGGGATGGTTTATTTTTTTCTAAAATTATATTACTGAATGATATAAATACATTACCTTGAAATTGCTAATGTAAGTAATATATACAGATGTTCTTGAAAAACTTCAAGCAGTTCAGAAACAGGAAAAATCAAGAGCCCTTTCATTCATGTAAGAAGTATCCAGTTTTAGCTTGCTGTTGTAGCACATGCCTGTAATCCCAGTGACTCCGGAGACCAGCCTCAGCAATTTAGTGAGACCCTGCCACAAAATAAAAAAGGGTTAGGGATGTGGTTCACTGGTTAAGTGCTCCAGGAGTTCAATACCTGGTACCAAATAAATAAATAGAAATATCCAGGTTTTTAAAAATATTTATTTTTTAGTTATAGGTGCCTCACGCTTGCTAGGTGAGCGCTCTCTACCTCTGAGCCACAACCCCAGCCCAAGTATCCAGTTTTTAAAGGAGCCAAATTGTAATTTTTACCCCCAGAAGTGAAAAAAGGAATTACATAAGTATCTCTTGTTTGCCCCTCTCCTTTCTTTCTCCCCATTTCTGTCCCTCTCCCCGCATCCTACATACGCTCAGTGCCTAAATACACAGATAGGAAGTTTTCAAGGCTTTAATGTGAAGCATTGTAGTTAAGATGACAGAAACCTAGAATATGCTGTGTATATTTGATTGTTTTGATTTTTCTTTATAGTGATAATGAATAAATCAAATTTTAAGTTATGCTTAGGTAAGTTTAGACTTTTTAAATAACCTAGGTTTTGTGTAAATTGATCATACGACTTAATGAACTTAAATGATAATACCTTGTATAATATGTTTGTTTTAAATATTTCTTAAGTGTTCTTTTAAAAACATTTTTCTTTTCTCTTTCTGTTAGTTGATTGAATCAACAAGCACTATGGATGGGGCAATTGCTGCTGCCTTGCTGATGTTTGGTGACGCAGGTATGCTTGACTTAGTTTTAAATCATGCTGATTTATTAGTTATTTAATATATTCTCATTAATATTGCTCTACAATTTACCCAGCACCTTCATGAATTCTTCCAAGAATGTGTGAAGTGTTAATAGCTTCCATTTTTTTTTTAGATGAAGAAACTGAAGGTTAAGAAGGTTAAGTAACTTAACTGAGGTCATATAGCTATTTGGAAACCAGATTTCTAGGTTGATGGTTTCTTTTTTTTTCCTTTCCCCCCAAGAAAGAGGGGGCAGTTTCTCACTGGTAGATTTTCTTGTTTTTACAGATCAAATCCCATAAGAGTGAAGTTGTGGAAGGTATATTTTCTTTCTTAATTATCCTTTCTAATTGCATTGTGGTTTTATTTACAGGTCTACAAATCTGAGTCAGTAGGAACATAATGTCTTATGGAAAGTCCTTAGCTGGTAATCAGCATTCCTTCATTGAGTAAATATTTATGTTATGTTTCAGGCTTCTGATGCAAAAATAAATGCATTTGAAGGAGCTTACAAGATTTTTTAAAAATCTCCAATTTTTTAGCAAATGCTGTCTCAATTTTTCTTTAAATGTACATATCCAAAAAAAATTCACTTGTAATGCTACTACTCAAAAAACATTTAAAGTAAGTAATGAAAGTCAACTTATGCTCCATTAATAACTCTTAAATCTGCTTAATATCATTCTCAACTTTTTCCTGTGTTTATATGTACCAGTCACACACATAGATTAGATTATAAAATGTAAAGAATAGTGGTTTTAATTTTTATAAAGTCATTTATCATGAATAGTTTGGTCAGTTCAATCAGATTTTTAAACAATTTTTAAAATAACTTCATGGGAGTACTCACAGGATTAGTTTATTAACTAACTTCCTATTAGCAATTATGTTTCCATTGATATAAAACATTACAGTACTATAGAATTATAGTACTAAATACCATTATATATACACCTTTATGTTATTTCTGTAGGCTAAATTTCAAATTAGGTTCTTCAAATGATATGCACAATTTTAATTCTTTTTTATTTTTTGGTACCAGCGATTCAACTCAGGTGCACTTGACCACTGAGTCACATCCCCAGCCCCATTTTGTATTTTATTTAGAGACAGAGTCTCACTGAGTTGCTTAGTGCCTCACGGTTGCTGAGGCTGGCTTTGAACTTGTAATCCTCCTGTCTCAACATCCCTGAGCCTCTGGGATTATAGGCGTGCACCACTATGCCCGGTCAATTTTAATTCTTTTTTGTTGTTGTTCTTTTGTTTTGTTTTAGTTGTAGCTGGATGCAATACCTTTATTTTTATGTGGTGCTGAGTATCAAACCCAGCACCCCACATGTGCTAGGTGAGCGCTGTAACTCTGAGCCACAACCCTAGCCCCCAATTTTAATTCTTTGTATATACTTCCATGTTATTTTTGCTAAAGATTGGCTAGTTAATGCTTGTGTGATGAATATTCATTTCCCTAAGTGGATTTCTCTACTTTAAAAAATTTTTTGATACTTAAAATGTGTACAGAAATAGAAAATAATATGTTTACTTGGGCCCATCATCCCTCTTTAGTTATCTACCTCATTTCTTCCTGTTAAGTGGATGAGTTAAAATGGATCATAGGCCTCCTGATGCTTACCACAGGCTGTGTTCTTACACTGACTGTATAGAAAGGGGAGGCAGAGTAAGCATACCCTATGTACACCTCAGCCCAGGCCCTGTGCCTGGTCTGCATTGTGAATGGGGAAACATGGAATTGCAAGGAAAAAAAAAAAGAAAAGAAAATGGATCATAAATGTGATATGATTTCATCTGTAGGAAATATTTTAAACCTTTTGTTTCTTCCACTTTGAGCAAGGAAACAGTATTTTGTGGTTACTACCTACACGGAACGTCAAGGTTCTTTTTTTGTCTTCTACTTACCAGCTGTGTGACCTTAGGTAGTGTTGTCTAACTCTTCTCTTTGTTTCCTTGGCAGTAAAATAGTATAAAAATAGTGCTGAACTCATAGGTTGTTGTAAAGAACTGATAAAAGTTAATGTTAACTTTCTTACTGTGGTGCCTGGCATATATTAAGAACGTAGTGAATGTAAAAAATTACTTGTTATTCATCTGTTATTCAAAATGGTACCTGAGACAGTTAAATGTGTCTTCCTCAATAACACCCTTAGTGCTTTTTTGTTGTTATTGTTGTTGATACTGGGGATTAAGCGCAGGGGTGCTTAACCACTGAGCCACATCCCTTTTTTACTTTTTGTTTAGAGACAGGGGCTCCCTGAGTTGCTAAGTGCCTCGGTAAGTTTCTGAGACTACCTTTGAACTTGCAATCCTCCTCCTCGGTCACTAGGATTATAGGTATGCACCACCGCTCCCAACTCTAGTGCTTATTTTAAAGCTAAAAAATGACAGGCTTAGATAACATTTGTTGAATTGCATGTGGCTTGGGAAACTTTTACATATTCTTTTTTGCTTTCACACTAAGGACATGTAACAAAGCAAAGTTAATATAAACCCAACTGTTACAGAGTTTATAATCCTCATCAAATTTAAACTCTAGCTAAATTTTTCTTCTTACCCTTATACTGCATTTTCATTTTATATATATATAGTTGTAGTTGGACACAATACCTTTATTTCATTCATTTATTTTTATTGGTGCTGAGGATTGAACCCAGGGCCCTGCACATTCTAGGTTAGCTTTCTACCACTGAGCCACAAGCCCAGTTCCTATGCTGCATTTTCATATGTTGTTGTTTAAAGCATTTAGTGGTAAATTACAAGGAAATAAGAATTAGGTTTTGGTTTTTTAAGTAAATTTTCTTGCTGCATCTTGGAATGGACAGGATAGTCATATCAGACATCCTCAGTTTTAGTGGAGTAAACGCAGACGTAATGTATAGATGATCAAATTTGTCTAACCTTGGAAATAAGACAGCTTTGGGGGGTGGAGGTTTTTTGTTTGGTTGGTTTTTAGTGTATTATGGGTTGAACCAGAGTCTGTCACATAAAGGGAGGTACTCTACCACTGTGCTATATCCCCTCTTCTTTTTTTTAATTTTTAATTTTTCTATTTTTTTAGTTGTAGATGGACACAATACCTTTATTGTACTTATTAATTTTTATGTGGTCTGAAGTTTAAACCTATTGCCTCACATGTGCTAGACAAGAGCTCTACCACTAAGCCACAATCCAGGCCCTACATCCCCCATTCTTTTATTTTATTTTTGAGACAGGGCATCACGAAGTTGCCCAGATGGCCTTGAACTTACAAATCCTCTTGCCTTCTGAGTAACTGAGATTACAGGTGTATACTGTTGCTCTGGACAAGATAATCATTAATGTACTATGTCATAAAGACAAGAAACTGTTTGGGGTATATTAGCACAATTTTCAACAAAAGGTTCCCCCTTTTATATGATTGAACCCAGAATCTTGCAAATAGTAGGCAACAACAGCTCTCTACTAAGCAACCCAACAAAAGGCTTTTTAACATGAGCAGTCTTGGACAGGTCTGAAATCATGACAGTAAACATTGGTTTTACCATAAATTTTAATCTTTTTATAAACAGGATCATACTGTATATTAAACAATAAAGGGAGCCAGATGTGATGGTACATGTCTATAATCCCAGCAGTTTTGGGGAGGGGGAGGCTGAGGAGGAGGATTACAAGTTCGAGGCCAGCCTCAGCAATTTGGCAAGACTCTGTCTCAAAATTAAAAAAAAAAAAAAAATTAAAAGGGTAGGGGTGTGACTCAGTGGCTAAGTGCCCCCTGGGTTTGGTCCCTAGCACCAAACAAACAAAAACCAATAAGGGTATTTTTATGTAGTATTTTTTGAAATATATGTACCTATAAAGTTTCTATTTCAGAAGATAAAATAAAAATTTATTTATTGGTTTCAAGGAGGAGTCTCTTTTTAGGAAATGACTGAGTACCTAGATAATTATTTTTAAATATGGATGCCACAAATATGCAGAATGCATATTTATATTATGAAATGAATCAGTAGGAAACACTCAAATATTCATGCTTTAAAGGTTTATAACATTCAGTTTTATTTTGTAATGGCTGCTATGAGATTTTTAATCTTACAACTCAAAAGTTGTCAGGTATGTACATATATTTTGTGCACAGTTAGGCTTCTGATAAAATTAATGCTAAAATGGTGAAACTTTTGTGCGCTTTTAGCAGTGCTTCAAAGGTAACAGCAATCTGTCTAAGGAATTGGCACTCTTGAGATTCCAAGTGTTTCAGAAATAGATACATGGTATAAAAAGTATGAATTTTACTTCTTAAGATTATGTAGCTTATTTGTTTTTGTTTCAGTCTTGGCAGAATGTGCTGATTTCCTGTTATTCATA
This sequence comes from Callospermophilus lateralis, assembly GCF_048772815.1. Lineage (NCBI taxonomy): Eukaryota > Metazoa > Chordata > Mammalia > Rodentia > Sciuridae > Callospermophilus > Callospermophilus lateralis. Next base: position 98,239,448 of record NC_135312.1, on the reverse strand, counting down.
CTGTTACACTTGCTTGTTTTATGTTGAAAATATTCCTTGCTTAATTTCTGTGTATATGAGTTCCTTCTCATTTGTAAAATAAAATGTTACCTACTTTGTAAGTTTATTGTGAAAAGCAAATAAAATTGTAGTTTATAAAAGGCCTTGTGCAAAATCTGGTACATGGTAGACAATTAATGGCATCTGTGATGCTTTTGATAACTTAACCTTGATAGTTCACTTTTTTAAATAATTATTTTTTAGAAGTAGTTGAACACAATACCTTTATTTCGTTTATTTATTTTTATGTGGTGCTGAGGATCTAACCCAGGGCCTTGCACGTGCTAGATGAGCGCTCTACTGCTGAGCCACAATCCCAGCCCCAGTAGTTCACTTTTTTTCACTGCTGAATACTCAGTCACTGGAATCCCATTATCACTTTGTAGAATTAATTGTAAATTTGGAGAGAGTACTTTTAACATTAATAAAGTGATAGTTTATAAGTACAGTATTACAATGATTTCTACTTTGGGTAGACAAACAAAGACCAACAAAGAGTATCACTCTTCCTTCAGTCTAGTCATATGTAGAAGAAAGAACATCAGGCCCAATTTCAAGGGAACTGACTCAAGTTTATTACACATTTTTGTTTTGAATTAAATTGATTCCTGTTATTTCTGTGCAAACTTTGAGCATGTTTCTGTTTTAAAAGGTGGTGGGCCCAGGAAAAGAAAATTATCATCTTCTTCAGAGCCATATGAGGAGGATGAATTTAACGATGATCAATCTTTAAAAAAGACAAGAATGGATCATGTAAGTTTTATGTGAATTGCAGTGTCACACTTAGGATATGTTGAGACTTACAGATATCAGAACTGAAAACTCACCTGAATGAATTAATTAGTCTTTTCTCTTTGAAAACTAAATCAGGGAACTTACGTTTGGATTCAGTTTGTGGCTGGTTTTGCTTTTTTTAAAAATTTTTGCAGTATGAATTGCTAATCTCTTTGAATCATAAAATAGATTTTTTTAAAAACTGTGATATGGTTGATTAACTTTTTGAGAGAATAAAATGCTTCTAAGTTTTATTTCATAAAAGTTACATATATGTATTGTATAACACATGAAGAACAGCTCTCATCACCACTATTTGATCTTCTTCAATAGCAACTACTTAATGCTATTCTAGATGATTCTGTTAATATTTAACTACATGTTTTAGTCTGTATTGCTATAACAAAATACCATAGAATGGTCAATATATATAGAATACCAGTTTCTTTCTCACAATTTTTGATGCTGTGAAATTCAAGATCAAGGTGTTAATAAGTTGTGTTTGGTTCCTCTCTGTTTCCCAGATAGCATCTTGCTGTTGTATCATAGGGAGAGGAACACTAGGTCCTCACATGGCACAAGGAATGGAAGGGGCAAAAACGTGGAGCTCCCTCCTCAGACCCTTTTTCAAGGGCATCTAATTCCTAATCACTTCATAAATGGCCCCACCTCCTTGGAGCCTCCTGATATCACCACAATGGGGATTAAGGGTTTTTTTTTTTTTCAATTTTGTTACAGATGTTGATGGACTTTTAATTTATTTATTTATTTATATGCGGCACTCACAATCCAACCCAGTGCCTCACACATGCTAGGCAAGCACTTTACCACTGAGCCACAACCCCAGCATTTTTTTTTTTTTTTGGGGGGGGTACCAGGGATTGAACTCAGGGATGCTTAATCACTGAGCCACATCCTCAACCATTTTTATTTCATTTAGAGACGGGGTCTGTCTGAGTTGCTAAATTGCTGAGGAAGGCTCTGAACTCAGTCTTCCTGCCTCAGCCTCTGGAGCAAGTTTCAGCATTTCAGTTTTGAAAGGACACACTCAAGCTATAGCACTGCATACCTGCAAATAAGAGAGTTTTTTCTCTTATTGGGTCACTATAGGTTTCCATTACTTTTACTTTGCAAACAACCACTAAGAGATATCCCAGTGAATCCAAATATACTCCTCCCTGTCTGCACACTCAGTGACACAATTTCTTTTTTTATTTTTTTTTAATTTTTTTTAGTTTTCGGTGGACACAACATCTTTGTTTGTATGTGGTGCTGAGGATCGAACCCGGGCCGCACGCATGCTAGGCTAGCGCGCTACCGCTTGAGCCACATCCCTAGCCCCGACACAATTTCTTATTAGTCACCAAAATCAAAGTCAAGTTACCCCAACTAGCATGGCAACTTTTTTTTTTTTTTGTCTATGACTTAACGGTATAAGAAGTCCCAGGTAACTAGGTGGCAAGCTCTACCATAATTTATTGACTGTGACCTACATGGAAACATTCTTCCTTTGGAAACTAATATTGACAGAAGTAATTTTGTGTTTAGGTGTAAGGGATCTGTAGGTGTACTGCAAATTTCCTTTCATATATATATATATATATACACAAACACACACACACACACACACACACACACACACACACCCTTTGTGGCATGTTCACATAGAATACTGTCAATCCAGCATTCTCTTCTGAGTATAACTTCTAATTTTAGAACTACAACTCCTCCTCAGACTTCCTGGTCATTGATCTTTCAGTCTTATTCTTTTTCCTCAGTCACTGTCCATGATATTTTGTTGAACTATACTTAAAGACATTTCTTTCTACACAAAATGTACTGCCCAAAGGTATGCACAGAGCTACTTTCTTAAACGGGATTGTGTTATAGTAGTTGTTCACTTTTGGCTGGCTTTAATTATTATGCAGATTCTTCATAAACCAGTTTTAAAGTTTTCTGCTTGCTTTATCTGGCATCAGCTGTAGAAGTTACTGTGAAGCTCTGAAACACCCATACATGGCAATTTATTTGTTTCTCTTGAACTGTTCAAGTCCTTCACAAATATACCATTTCTACTTCATGGATTAGTGCTACCAGCACTTATTTTTAGGCTTGGTGGGCCAGATACCCAGATTGTGTCTGATGATCACTTAATGTCCTAAGGAACAGCCATAGGATATGCTTCTATCAGAAACTATCATCAAGCGAAAAATAGATCAGTCTGATCTTTTTTTTTAAATGTGAATTTGTTTCAGTGCAGTTTACAGAACAGTTCACCTGTAACGCAAAATTTGCATTTGTTAATGTGTAATTTTATCCATTAAAAAATACTAGATACACACAGAAAACTGCACCCAGTTGAACCAAGCCAGATAGTAATATAATATATAAAACACAACTCAAACATCTATTGGCCACCTTATTTTACCATGTGCATTATGTTACAAAGATAAGTTTTGCTATTTCGTATTTGTGAACTTTCCTATTCAGGGGGGATAAAAAAGAACAAAAATGCTCTTTTCAACATCCTAGATATCCCATTCTGGTTAAAAAATGCCATGCAGTGAATGCAAAACAAATGTTTTCAAGTATTGATGAGAAGTTGGAAACAAGAAAATGGAAAGAAATTAGACCACCTGATAGATCTCAAGCAATAGACACAAAGGAATCTGATTTTGGACCATCAGAGTTAATGCCACAAAAATGAAAGTGTTTGGCTGGGCTGGTCTGAAGTGTTCAGAAGTCAATAAGAACACAACATAGCAAGGCACGGTTGTACACACCTGTAATCCCAGGGGCTCTGGAGGCTGAGGCAAGGGGATCGTGAGCTCAAAACAAGCCTCAGCGAAATCGAGACTCTAAGCAACTCAGTGAGACCTTGTCTCTAAATAAAAATACAGAATAGGTGAGTAATAAATTACTACTGGGGATGTGGCTCAGTGGTTGAGTGCGCTTGAGTTCAATCCCCAGTAACCCCCATCCTGCTGCCCAAATAAAGAAATAAGAATACATCATAAAGAAATAGAACAAAAGGAAGTATCATTGAACATTTGGATTCAAGGCTAATAAGTGAAAAAATGAGTTAACAACCTTTTCCACATAGATCTTTGTATTTATACACAATGACTGAAATGGAAATCGCTGTAACCTGCAAAAAGTGACTCCTTTTAGTGCCAGTAATGTTTGCTTTAGTGATTTCTGAACAGTGCTATAATTTTCTAAGCCTTTAGCAGTCTGACATAGTCATTTGTGCAGATGAGAAGCTGCAGAAAAGTTTTCAATCAGTGATATAACCTGAAGAAGGTGGCTCTGCATTGAGTTAAATTCTTGGTTTGATAAAACAAGTTTTATCAAAGTTATGAATGCATAGCTCAAAGAACCCAAATCTGAAAGACAACGTGCTGTATGATTAAAGGTTCCAAAAGTCAAGTAACTATGATGTTCAGCACCAGAGCTAAAAGGAGACTGGAAACTGAAGCCAGTAGTAATTTATTACTCACCAAATTGTGAGCCTTATGAAAGGAAAATGTTAAAGTCAGCCTTGGGGTTTGCTTCCGGGATAGCAAAAATTAGTGCCCTTGTTCATTAATGTTTTCACTTAATTCTTTTATGTTGTAGACAATTATTGCAACAACACAAAGTCTCCAAAACAAAAGCCTTACCCCTTAAAAATTCTTACAGTGCATGAAACTGTCTCTACGAAAGCAGAACTCAATCCTAGTGTCAGATTCTTCCTTTTGCCTTAAAAACCCACCTCTTATACAGCTCCTTGATAAAGGTGTGATGGCACCATTTATAACTTACTGTATAAAATCAATGTTTGTGATATTAATTTCCATTAAGAAGGTGGTAAGAATCCAAACCTGATGAAAAGTTTGGAAGAATTAATATCAGAATAGTCATTTCTATCAGTGTTGAAGCCTGGAGTAATAATGAGAGTGTTTATGTGGTGGCATGGTAATAAATGCCAATCACAGCTACTTGGGAACCTGAGGTGGGAAGATCCTGTGTTCAAGGTTATTTGGGCTACAGTGAGACATTGCCACCTCAAGTAAACAAAGCAGCTGCATTTCCTCATTGACTTTCCTCAGTAAAATTGACACATATAGTAGAACAGCTGTAACGTGTCAGCACCTGATTATTTGATACACTGAAATAATTTTTCAAGACTCATTCAATTTTTGTATGCTTCAAGGAACTATATTATGTTGGAATGGGTCAGTAGCATCAGTCTCTTCTGTGTCCACAGGAATGTGGTCTTGCTGCTTGTTAATGAGAGTGACAATTCTAGGATCCTAGATTTGGTATTTCCTATAATAGTGGCCCATACTCTGTGACTCAGGGAGCTAAGGAGTGTTTTTTGACATTGCCAGATATGACTGTTCTGGAGCTAGAAAAATAATCACAAGATTGAATCATAACTCCTGACTCCACTGAGACAGATTTGGGTTCAAACTCCATGTATAATCTAACTTCTGTAAAGCTCTAAAGTAACTACCAGATGTGTTCCACATTCTCCCTCACCAGGGATCAACAAAGCTGGCACAAAGGTAGATCTGAGCACAGACAGTAAATGATAAGGCACACCATCTACTGAATGCTGAATGTTTTACTTGTGCTATATTGTTTCCCAAGCTGTTTTTCAAATATTGTGTATCTTTTTTGGTGCTGTGGATCAATCCCAGAGCCTTGTAGAGCCTATGCACTCTAAATACATAGCTGTATCCCTAGCCCATATCTTGTGTGTTTTTTTTTTTGTTGTTGTTGTTGTTGTTTGTTTGTTTTGTTTTTCTTAATTATACATGAAAATAGAATCCATTTTGGTAAAATTATACAAGCATGGATTATATCTTATTCCAATTAGGACCCCATTCTTGTGAGTGGGTATGATGGTGGAATTCACTTTAGGTATTTTCATGTGTACATAGGAAAATTATTAGATTTATTCTACTGTCTTTTCTATTTTATCCCTCCTCCCTTCCATTTGTTCCCCTTTGTCTAATCTACTGAACTTTTCCCCCTGCCCCCTTTAATTGTGGTTTAGCTTCCACATATCAACAAAATCATTCAACCTTTGGTTTTTTGGAATTGATTTATTTCACTTAGCATGATAGTCTTCAGATCCATTCATTTACTGGCAAATGTCATTATGCCATTATGGCTGAGTAATATTCCATCGAATATATGTACCACAATTTCAAGCTTCACAAGCTTCCTCTCAAAGAAGGTGCACAACTTGCTCACAATAAAGAGGTCCTCCTGCTTCACCACCTTCTCTTGGATCTTCTCTTGGATGGCTTCTCCCACCTCATTCTCATTCTCATTCTGATAGACATAGGCACAGTCTAAGTGGCGATATCCTGCATCAATGGCCACCTTCACGACTTCTTTGATTTTGTTTGGGGGAGACTTCCAGGTGCCCAAACCCAACATGGGCATCTTGGCTTTGGTGCTGAGCTCTACGAAGGTGGCCATGGTTGATGCAGAAATGGATTTGAGAGAGCAAATAGATGTCTGGTGTCCTCTTTTAGTAATCAGAAATCAGCAATCTTTTTCATCCTTGAAGGCGTAAATTTGTCAGTGTTTACATAAACATAAGTAAACATTGTGGAGAAATAAGCATTCTTAACAAATGTGATAATTTTTTTTTAAAGTCAGCAGAAGTATAATTATCTTAATACTGTTTTTACTGGTGATCTTTTAAATTGATTCTTTTTTTTTTTCCTATAGGGGGAAGAATCAAATGAGTCTGCAGAATCTAGCAGTAATTGGGAAAAGCAAGAAAGTATTGTATTGAAATTGCAAAAAGAATTTCCAAATTTTGATAAACAAGTGAGTAGTATAACATTGATAAGAGAGACCAGTTAATCGAACAAATACAAACTTACCCTTAATTCTTACAGGGTTCAATTTAAACAATATTTTATACTACAGTTTGGAAACTGGGCATTGAACCCAGGGATGCTCTACTACTGAGCTGTATCCCCATTTCTTTTTCTTTTTTAAATTTGTGTTGGGGACTGTTAAGTTGCAGAAGCTGACCTCAAACTTTTGATCTTCTTGACTTAGCTCCCCCAGTCACAGGGATTACAGGTGTATGCTACCACATACTCCTTTTTAACTCTTGACATTGTTTATTCACCTTGTTTATTAATTATAGTATCAGCATTACAACCCAAACCATAAAAAAATAACAATAATAAAAACTGAGTTCATTTATACTATGTAAACCATTTAGAAAGCCATCTATACAGTCTTTGCCCCCATGAAATAATTGCTTAGTTGTTTTGATTTTTTTAAATTTCTTTTCTTTCTTTTTTTTTTTTTTTTTTTTTAATGTTTTCCAATTGAAACCATTTATTTACAGACATACAAGGAAAATAAACTTTGCTCTCCTGCAGACTTCTCAGGAGGCTACTGTCTCCGGTGACATAGCCCAGGCCCCTCTCTCTGACCTGGAATAGGGCACAGTTGGTGGAGTGGCTGCCCCTACAGCCCTGGGGAAGAGGGGTGGGTAGAAGGTGTCCATGAGGACAGAGGAGAATTTTAAAGTACAGTATTGCATTTTAGTGTATTAGTATTCCATACACTTTGTTCTCCTTTCCAGATAGTAAGAATACTTCCAGAGTCATTAACAATACAAGCTAACTAAACATGCCATTGCTGAAAGGGTCTGTTTTATCACATGATCATATATTGAAGCACATGTTTTCTTAGCATTTGAAATTACATGTAAACTTTCCTTGGTATATTCCATTATATACTCAGGTAGTACATTTGTTGGATTCTGATGAGCTGAATGAATATCTTACTGGTATACTTGTTGTTTACAAATATTAAAACTTAGGGCTGGGGTTGTGGCTCAGTGGTAGAGCACTTGCCTAGATAGCATGTATGAGGCACTGGTTTGATTCTAGCACTACATATAAATAAATGAGTAAAGTAAAGGTCCATCAACATCTTAAAAATTTTTTTAAAAAAATAATGTTTTGTCTAACTGCATATTGAAGTTCTATTTATTCATTTTTTTGGGCACTGGGGATTGAACTCAGGGACACTCGACACTGAGCCACATTCCCAGACTTATTTTATATTTTATTTAGAGACAAGGTCTCACTGAGTTGCTTAGTGTCTCGCTTTTGCTGAGGCTGGCTTTGAACTTGCAATCCTCCTGTCTCAGCCTTGAAGTTTTATTTTTAATCGGGCAAACATTTCTTGATCCTTCAGTGTTCAAAGGGAGAACTAGAAATAAAAAAAAGTTCTTGCTTATCTGCAGGTGTTAAATCACATAGAAAACATTTATACAGCAACATAAAAACAAGTGTGAAATAATTAGCTATGAATTCTCAATTTTAATGTGATTAATTTAGTTTTAAAAGCGCATAAACGGGCTGGGGTTGTGGCTCAGCAGTAGAGTGCTCGCCTAGCACATGTCAGGCCCTGGGTTCTATCCTCAGCACCACATAAAAATAAATAAATAAAATAAAGATATTGTGTCCAACTACAACTTAAAAAAATGATTTTTTTTAAAGTAAACATTTTCATTTCTAAAATGGTAATTTGAAATTTTTAACAAATACAAATAACTTTATTTCTAGGAACTAAGAGAAGTACTCAAGGAACATGAATGGATGTATACAGAAGCTCTGGAATCTTTAAAAGTGTTTGCAGAAGATCAAGGTAATTATTCTGTGTCATTGATTATACATACTTCCTGCTGGGTAAGTTGGCCCAAGCCTTTCATCTCCCATTGATTTGGGAGGCTGAGGCAGGAGGATTGTAAATTCAAGGCCAACACAGTCAACTTAGCAAGACCCTGTCTTAAAATTAAAAATTTAAAAAAGGACTGGGGTTGGAGCTCAGTGGTAGAGTTCCTCTGAATTAAAAGAAGAAAATACATACTCTCTGTTATATTCTGTATTTTAGTTATAAGAAAATAGTGAATCAGTTAGCTATCAACTAAAGAATGGAGTTAAATGATGTTGAAAGTGATGATATAAAAATTTTTTAAATGACAAAGTCCTAAATATTGACTTGTTGTTTATAAACAAAACAATAAATGTCTTTCTATGTGGCAAATCTTTCTTGGTAGTAAGGGCTACTTATTTTTTTAAAAATATTTTTGAGTGTATGGACATAATAACTTTATTTATTTTTATGTGATGCTAAGGATTGAACCTAGTGCCTCACAGATGGTAGGCAACTGCTGTATCCCTGAGCTATACAACCCCAACCCATTGAAGGCTACTTTTAAACAGCATGTCTAATGGAGTATAAAGGAAACATTTTGTACATATTAACTGTTGTTAGTCAGGATGGATCTTGTATTTGGTGGTATCTTATAATCACTGTAATGCAGATATTTGAGCTTGAACTGGCATGACTTTGAAAAGCACTGGCATCTAAAACATGGGAATCATCAGCATTTGAAGAAAGTCTAAACCCATAGTAGAACACTTTTAACTTTAGAAAATGGTATAGAAGACTGGTGGTGGGGCTCAGTTGAATTATATATGTTTAGTAACATCCCTAAGCCAGACTTCATGTAGACTTTATAATTGCAAAACCAGCTTTTAAAGCCCAGCACAGGTGGCTTTAGGTTTATTTTAAATGAGTTCTTTTAAGAAAAACTGTACTACCAGTATTATTGCATAATGAATGATATGTGTGGAAATTAGAAAGCCACCACTGTCACCTATTTTTGAGTCTGAAAATGATTCTCAAAAGATCCAGGTTATCAAAGGGAAGAAATTTGGGGAATACTGTATTCAGTTTATTTTGCTCATATTTTTTTTTATATGTGCAGAAAATGAGTGTATGATAATCTGAAAGCCTCTTGTGTAATTAGAAAATAAACAATCTCTATAAAGTATGTTCTTCCTTCAGTATCTGTAAGGGAAGGTTCAGATACCAAAATATGTTGGTGCTCAAACTCCTTTTTGTAAAATGGCATATATTTACATATAATCTATGTGTATTTCCCACATACTTTAAATCATTTTAAAATTACTTATAATATCTAGTAAAATGTAAATACTATGAAAATAGTTGTTCTATTATATCAGTTAGGGAATAATGATAAGAAAAAAGTCTATGCATCTATTACAAATGCAGGGTTTGTTGTTGTTTTTTTTTTTTTTTTTCCTTCTCTTTGATCCATGATTGAATAAATGCATGTATTTGGAACATGGCAGCGAGAGAACCAACTGTATTTTATAGAGTAATTGGTACATATTTTCTTACTGGTATATAAGATAATAGTATACCTCTATTCACAGGTATCCTAGAATTCAGTGAAATATAATAGTAGTAGTGGTTTTGATAATAATATATTGGAATAGTTTTTTAAATAATGATGAATTTAGAGTAGTGGACATAGTGATGGAAAGCTTATGGATAGTTGAAACAGACACTTTGTTAGTAAACTTCATGGTAGGATCAGCATTGTTTTTCTGTACCCATCAGTGTTGGCATTAAGGATTTGGGCTGCTTATGTAACATCTGGGACATTATGGATATACAGCTACAATTTATGTTGTAAGGACCTTTGTTAGAAAATGGAAATTTATATTTAATTATTTTTTTTAAAGAGGTTATTACCTGCTTTTGAAAGTATTTTCACTTACTCTATAATTTTAAATTCTGCTTCTGCATTTCTATTAAAAGTGTGTCAAGATTTAACAGTAAATTGCAGCTGAATTCTTCTGGATTCAAAAGGAATATGAATGTTTAAATATTTTTCTCATCTCATTTGAAGTCTTATATTTTTATTGAATTTATATATTTCTAATTTATTTATTGTTTTTGTCTTTCTTTGTACACAGATACATCGCAATTTTCATCACAAAGTGAGGTTCCAAACGGAAAAGAAGTTTCTTCAAGAAGTCAAAATTGTCCTAAAAATGTAGCTAAAACAAAACTAAAACAGAAATTTTCAATGAAACAACAAAATGGTTTTAACAAAAAACGTAAAAAAAATGTATTTAATCCTAAGAAAGCCATTGAAGACTCTGAATATGATTCAGGTTCTGATGTCGGTAGTTCACTAGATGAGGACTATAGTAGTGGTGAAGAAATGATGGAGGATGGCTATAAAGGTAAAATTCTTCACTTCCTTCAGGATGCTTCAATTGGTGAACTTACTTTGATTCCTCAGTGTTCTCAGAAGAAAGCTCAGAAGATAACAGAACTCCGGCCCTTTAATAGTTGGGAAGCTCTGGTAAGGCTACATTCTTTTTTTCCCCTCACTGTGTGTGTGTGTTTAATTTACAGTACCGTTTATAGTCAAGTTGTCTTCAGCCCAGGGAAGCATAGAAGGGAGGCCTTATCCTGGGTAGAGTCAAACATTGCTTTCATTGTAAGCCAATAGTATTTCAAATAGTGTCATATGACCTGATTTTGAATGAATTAAGGGGTGATTTTCCTGAAAAAACCCAAGCTGATTGGCTGGGAATACTGTCACTCATTCTTTTGCATAGAAACTTGGTTCATTTCACTGCAGAAGAAGAAATTAGAGCTTACATTTAGGAAGGAGTTGTTTGCTAGCCTGCTCTGATCTGTTACTGCTGAGACACCATGCAGAAAGCAAGAATGTGGCAGAAATTTTACTACAACTGCTTGAAGAGCAGTAGCAACGTCCAGGGGAGATCCATGATTGAAAATGCCAGCCTAACTGTTTTAATGCTTCACCACAAAAGAAGCAATTGTTTATTTTCTTTTTCTTCTAAAAGTGACAGCTCAACCTCTAATCATGTTTTTCTTGGTTAAACAACACGGCCATTTTATGGAGTGTAGCAGGCTTCAGCGTTTTTAATTGGAAAGGTAGAAAAGTTTGTGGAAACCTAGAATTCAAGTGTTAGGTGAAGGGAAAGCATGAGCACTGGTAAGTACACTTTGCATGATAATTTTGTAGAATTTAATTTCCTATAAAAAGTTTTACTGAAAATACCTGCTTTTTGAGTTTTCTAAATGTCAATAATCATTGACTCTTATTTCTACAGAAAAATATAAGAACTTTTTTGAAATTTTGCTTTAACACTTTTGGGAATGTGGGCTTTTATAGCATGCATTGTGTATAGGCCCTGCAATAAAAGCAATATGGATGATTTTTTACAGCTTTAGAAGATAAAGTGGTCTTTGCTTTATAAAGGTTTTTAAGATATTTTATTTTCTGAGTTACAGAGCAAAGTTGCATTTGTGATTAATTCTATAACTATGTCAAATCTAAATGAGTGTAATTGTACTTGTTTTAGTGTCTTAAAGTGGTAGAGGGGCCTACACACGGTTGTAAAAAGCATTTTTTAAAAATTGAAATATTTGAAAAATATAGAAATGTTGCTAACGCTTCATAGCTTTAAAAAAAATAAAATAAAAACACTCGTTTTGCCTGAAGCTTTTGCTTTTCCAGAGACCATCTGTCAAAGCAGGCCCTTTCAAAACTTGTTTGGCTTTGCCTGAGTGATTTATTTCTTAAGGTATTTGCTGAAGGGCTTTCTTGTTCTTCTTTTCTTTCTTTTCTTCTTTCTTTTAATCTTTAATGGTCTCTTATGTTATTATGGAGTTGGGTTGCTCAGGCTTGTTGGATTCTAATTTATTTCATAAAGAATGTAATTATCTACACTGGTTTGTTTAGTCACTGTAACTACTTGCCCAAGTATCTTATAGTAAATTATACAGTTTTATCAGGGTTATATGTGCCAGATGTTTTTAAAAATATTCAGCAACTTATCATGTAGAAAGCATATTTCCCCTACTAATTAATTGGCATAGTTTAAATTAGTCTTGACATGAATTTGGAGATTATACATTACTTACTTAAACCTCCTAACTTCTTGCCCCTTTCTCAAAGTTGAACATAAAGACTTTTATTGTTTGTTTTAGCCAGCCATCCAAATGTTGAGTGTTTTATCTAACAGTTAAAAAGTATCTTAAAAGTAAACTTTCTATTTGAGTTCAGTTGATACAATGCTTTGCTATCCTGTGCAATGTAGTACGTAAATAAGTTTTTGCAAATTTATAGTTTGATTTAACAAATATAACTTTACATTTTAGTTTGCTTAGAACTTTGAGCTTTCAGCTTTCAATAACTTAAGAATTTTGAATGACTGGATTGTAGAGCCCTTCAATCTTAAAAATATCAAAAGTCAGTATTTTGTACATTTTGGTAAAAAGCTATATAATTTACTCCTATTCATGAATAAGTTTGACAATGATTCTCTAAGTAACTTTGAGAGGAAACTAGGGGCAAAAAACACAGTTTTCGTTTTAATAGCTGTTGTATTTAGAAGATCCTATAAAATCAGTTGAGGTTTTAATGATGTCACTCAGTCAGACTTTAATGAAAATTACAGGATATTGTATATTATAATGGCCTACTACTAGCTAGTTCATTCTTTCTTAAAATTATTGTTTAATATTAAGGAGTAGAGGAATTCTTAACAGAATTTCACAGAACTATGAGATTCACAAATATTTCATGGAAAAAATGCATACTCATGAATCAAGCGAACACATAAGTTTTGTGACTTTTGTTCAAAATCAAGTTTTTTTAACATTGGTTATCTTTAAATGATTAAATATCATTGGTATTTCATTGTCTTATATAACTTGAATCTGAAAATTGTTAGCAGTTTCTTTAAAACAACTTTCTTGAAAAGTTGTAGATTATTGGTTCTTTTAGTCTTCAATGCATAGTATAATTCTGATGTATATAATATGTAAAAATGTATAATATACTGTGTCATATGAGGCACTTAGTTATCAAATCACAGATTTTAAATCCAGAGACCATATATTTTCTGTATCATGATTTTCATGTCAGAGATTATACTTTTTCTTTTTAAGCTAAAATATTTTTAGGTAGTTTAATCACATTAATTTTACATGAGAAAAAGCTGGTTATTAAAAAAAACAGAAAAAAAAAAACTAGTCCTTTAACTAAGAGGGTGTTTATATTTGTAGCTTTATTTAATTATGTTGGGTTTTTTAATTTGTATTAAAATTTAAAGACTGTTTAATTTTTCTTCATAATTTTCCTACTTTTATACATAATAGTAGTTTTTTAGGTGCTCATTCTAAGGAAATCACATTCTTAAATCATGTAGACTTTGGAAGTGTACCAAGTGTACCAAGCCAAAAGTGTTATTAGTTTAAAAACTAGTTATTGTTAATTGGTGAAATTGAAGTTTTTATGGCCAGACTTCACACAGTTGATTGATATCTGTTCCCCACCTATTTACTGAATTTTTGTCTAGCTTTATGCAAGGTTAGAGTGGGGGATATATTGTGTCCATGATAAGTCTTATTCCATTGTCTCCTTATGTGTTAACCAGAATACCAAAGTATTTATACTGATGAATAAAATATTTATGAATAGATCAGTTCATGAATATAGTTTAACCCCCCAAAATTCATATATATATATCTACTTCGTTAACATTTAGATCAGCATAGATGCAATTTTCCCTTACTGTTAGCCAAGCAAAGTCGAATTTAGTTCATGTATGATAATTCTTTTCTGTGCTCCTTGTGTTTTTTCATCTACTTTTAACTTGTAGACAAAGATTTTTTTTTTTTTTTGCTTTGTTTTCACTCAGAAATTTTTATAAAACATCTGTATAAATTTGTCACTTGCATCGCAATGCCTATTTCCTCCTTCCAGAGAGGGAAGCTTTGTTAAGTTTGATTATAAGATTATTATACTCTGGCTTTGTTTTAATTTGTATAAGGATAAACTTTTATTTAAAAAAAATGAATTCTGAGTACTTTGGAGGCTGCTGCAAACTTATTCATATTAATGAGTAAGATTAGAAGTCTGTCCTTAGGCTGTTATTTGTTAAGTAGGGATTAAATAATTTAACAGTTAAACGTGCTTTTAAACAATTTCTTCCATCCTGTAAAAGTAAAAACTAAAAAAAAAATTTGTTCAGTAACAGTGACACACTGTGGCAAGAGAGGGGTACTTCAGTTGCAGACTGCTTTTGATAAAGTCCTTGAGTTTTTGTTAATCAAAGAGATAGTAATCAGGGTCAGATTGAGATCCTTTTTACATGTAATTATCCAACTAATAGCAATCACTTAGTTTTTCTTTTCTTCCCCTTGAGAAAGTAATTGTTTTGAAAATGATTTTTTCTATGTAAACCTGGAATAGTGGTTAAGAAGAAGAAAGTAAAGTAGGTCCAAAATTGTACCAAAGATACCCATCATTTAAGATATTTAGAGCATCATATGTTTGTATTTCAGAACATAAAAATAGGATCATCTTTTCTGGGCTTATCATTAATTTTTTTTTTGTACTGGGGATTGAACTCAGCTGTTCTAAAATCACTGAGCCACATCCCCAGTACTTTTCTGTATTTTATTTAGAGACAAGGTCTCGCTAAGTTGCTCAGGCTGGCTTTGAACTCAGGATCCTCCTGTCTCAGCCTTTCAAGCTGTGGGGATTATAGGCATGTACCACTACACCCAGCTAAATTCATATTTATTAACATTCTGTATTTTCAGGGTACTTTGTTTTTCTTAAGTCCCCCTGCCCCCCACTTTTTTTTGGTAAAGCTAAGTAACTTATCAGATTGTTAATGCTTTTTAAAGTGTTCAGAAAACAGGTGGCAACCAAATGTTCTTAATACCTTTCCTTAAATGATACCCCCTCTAATGTTAATGAAGATACTGTGTAAGAAAATAGAACTGGGTTTCTATTCTTTTGTTAACTTTGGTTTTTATTACTTATAACACACTTAGGATTAACAAGTTAAATATTTTTATAGGTTTGTTCTTCCCCCAAATTTATATCCATCACTTTTCCCTAGTCTGTTTCCCACATGTTATTGCTTTTAGAGCTTTTGTCTGATTCTTACCACCTCCATATAGCTGGTTAATATAATTACATTTTTTTGTCATGTGTAAGCCTTATTGTTTACATAACAACGTGGATGAACAGATTGGTGCTCCTCTTATTGTTTTTTTTTTTTTTTAAGAGAGTGAGAGAGGGAGAGAGAGAGAGAGAGAGAGAATTTTAATATTTATTTTTTAGTATTCGGCGGACACAACATCTCTGTTTGTATGTGGTGCTGAGGTTCGAACCCAGGCCGCACGCATGGCAGGCGAGCGCGCTACCGCTTGAGCCACATCCCCAGCCCTCCTCTTATTGTTGACTGCATTTCACATGTCATTTCCAATTCCTGAGTTTTACCAATATGTTGATATGTGGTGTTTGCATTATTTTAACTATGTAAATGCTTTCCTGGATGAGCTGTGTAAGGCAGTATATGGTTATTTTTGCTGTTTCTTGAATTATTAGTTTAGTTTTCCCTGTTGGCTTGTTTTTGTCCTTCTAGTAACTAGTGATGTGTTCTTTTATCAGAAAGCAGTAATGTCTGTTTCATTTTTGTGTTATTAGCAGTTGTTGATGCTTTATGCCTAGATCTATAATTTAGTAGGGATTGCAAAGTTAATATTTTAAGACTGTCATTATTACTTCTTTAGGAACTATATATAAAAGAACTTTCCTAAATCTACTTCTCTACATATTTGCTGTTTGTATAAATTCAAAATAAGTGTTTCTTTTGCTTTATTTCTCAGTTCTCTAGTATCTTTATTGGTCACCCCTATTGTTTACTTATGTCTTATAATTTCTGAGTGATCATAACCGATTTATGTCTTTAAAGTAAAAGGAAGAAAAAAATATTTTTTCCTGGATCCTAGATTTTATTAGTCTGCTCATGATAAGTGCCCTTATAATGCTAGTTGTTTCACTTAAAATTGTTATCTGTTTTTCTTAGTAGCTATAAACCACATGAGAACAGAAACTGTTAGGTCTTTCTAACTACATACTTTAACCAGTTAGATTGTTATTTGCTAAAATCTAAGAATTTACATAATAAATGGCAGTTGGCTACAGAAGGATGTTCATTTAATTATTTTGAACCTTTAAGGTCTTTTATTCAGAGAGGCATTCTTACAATGAGAAGAGCATAGACTTTGGCTTCTATTTATTGTCCAATTCTGTGACCTTGGTAATTAAACCTTAGTTTGTTTATCCAGAATTGGTGAACTAATCTTGGAATAGTTAGGTGTATTTAATGAGTTACTGGATAAAATGTTGTAAAAATGTTAAGTAATGCACAGATAACTTAGAATTTCAGTGCCATTTTGTGAAATGCTAAGTTTGCTTTGTGTGTATGTGTTTTATTTTGTTTTAGTTAAAATCTTCCAGAACATTAATAATATGGCTTTGGAATAGATTGGATAATTTGTATTTTACCAACTTATTCTAGGATAAAAATGAAAAATGTATATTGTTATAAGTTGCAAAGATGCATCAATATATTCTGGAAATGTTGATTTTCTATTGTGGAGGTTCTCTATGAATTTAGAAATAACTGATCACAGGGATGATTTAGAGTTGTCAGTGTAACTCTTGTTGTTACTTGGAAGAATATGCTAAAAGAAGACATGAATCAAAATCGTGTGGTTTTATCTAGCAGATGGTGTTATTTTAGTTTCTTTTATTCAGTTCTGGATTATGGGATTTTGGGTTTCACCCAACAAGCTTTCAAAAAGCTATTGGCTTTTCTCATCCACTCCTCCTTTTTTTTTTTTTTTTTTTTTGACCCAAGTTCTTACTAAGTTCCTGAGGGCTTTGTTAATTTGCTGAGGTTGGCCTCAAACTTATGATCCTCTTGTTGCAGCCTCCCACATTGCTGGGATTACAGGTGTGTGCCACCAGGTCAGGAAAAAAGTATTTTCATAATGTTCTTCAAGATGTTTTTCAGCTATTCATATAAAAAATTCTAGTGTTGGTGTATTAAAGTAGTTTTTTCATTTCAAATATTCACCCTCATTTTTTGAAAAACAAATATAAATTTTCAAAGAAATTTTTGCTAAAGTCTTCACACCAAACCATTTATACAATGTTGAAATTAATTTTTTAAGTTTTATGTAATTATTATTGGGGGCTATAATTAGTTTTTTTGTTCAGCATTGAACCCAGGTCTGCACACAAAACATTAGGCAAGCACTCTATCCCTGAGCTGTGTCTCCATCTCTAATAATTAACTTTTGATTCATGTAATATCTTTTCAAGTAATAGTCTCAGTTTGAGAACAAAATATCAAGTGAGAAATAAATGGAGTTTTGAATACTATGGGTGGGTTGTACTTTGATGATGGATATGGTAAAAATATGCTTTTGTAAGATTAACAGGTCATAAGAAGTGACAGAAATGAAGACTAGATCAGGTATACAGTATGTGTTGTTAATACAGAAGGATGAATCTAAGATTTTGAAGACTTGATAGGAGATACTAGCAAACTACTTACTAATGTTTCTTCTATAAAAGAATAGCTGCCAAAGTCAAATTTAGAAATTTGAGATTATGCATTTTGAGAGAGAAAGAAATATATTTTATTTCAACATAGTTTCAAGTGACATAAGATGACAAAGTGAAACATGAATGCAACTGTGCACGTGAAGAATCAAGTTTTCTTAGCAGTTCTTTAAACTTGATTAATAAAGTTTAACCAACTTTTTTCCCCTCTAAGAATTTGGCTTTTTGTTTACTAGATCTAGACTATTAAAATGTTTTTCTTTCCATGCCATAGTTCACAAAGATGTCCAAAACGAATGGCTTATCAGAAGATTTAATATGGAACTGTAAAACACTAATTCAAGAAAGGGATGTAGTTATAAGACTTATGAACAAGTGTGAAGATATTTCAAACAAATTAACCAAACAAGTTACCATGCTTACTGGAAATGGAGGTGGATGGAATATAGAACAACCTTCCATTCTAAACCAAAGGTAACATTTGTTGAACATAGTCACTATTTTATCTCAGTTGTATAAAATATCTGAACTTATTTCTGCATTCTGCCTAGGGGAATTAAATGTGATATAGCAACTAGTGTTAGAGAACCCTCAGTCTTTCCTATAATGGCACATAAGTAGTATATGAATGGTTTTTTATTGACCCCCCCCCCCAAGCAGGGTATTTTATTCCATCATATCATTATAAACTAATGGGTGGAAATTATTTGGTATTATGTAACTTATGTCTTCCTTGACTGATGACAGATAATTTCTTCTATCTAATCAGAAACTGAAAAGGCATTTTAGCTCCCTTATACATATATTTGGTGCTTGGGAAAATGTCAATTGCTTAATAATGTCAGTTTAAAGATTTGTATTAGTTCAATTTATTTTTAATTATAAATTAAATGAAATAATTAAAATGTCCCATATTTGTGGTAAAATGTTTGAAATATTTTAGAAAGCCCAGATTTTAAAATCTTTGGCAGTAAAAATACATCAGATAGGAGAAGGATTAAGTATATCATATAAATGTAATATTCCCCAAACTGCTACTTTCTGTAAAATACCTTATCAGAATTCTTGCAAAAAATAAACACGAAAAATTGTCCTGTTGTTAATACATACTAAAATTACTTTTTATAATTATGAACGCCTATGTTTTTGCATGATATTGGGGGCTTGGGGTTGGGAAAATGTTTTGAACTTCCTTTAAAGGCTTATTTAAATAGTTGGAGACCGAGAACAGTTCAGAATACTTCTTTTTAAAAAATACATGAAATTGTTTGCTCTGATGTTATTTATAGTGGCAAAACCATGAAAACAGTCAGAGTTCCTAAAATCAGGGAACAACTGAAATGAATTATGGCTTATCCATACTGTATAATGGTGTGCAACTTAAAAAATGAGTTACATCTGCTTGGAATATTTCTGATAGATATTTTAGTAAGATTAGCATTAGGGTCTTATTAAATGATAACCTTAGTTGTTGATTTTAATTCTGATATTTTTTTCTAAGTTAATGATCAAAGCATATTTGCTGATCATTTGTTAATAATTTAAAATTGAGATATGAAAAAGAAAAAAGCACGATATGATTACTGGCCTTTAAAATAAGCAACAATCTTTTCTGTGCCCTTCTAGGGTGCTATGGGATGGTGTAGGGAAACGTGATGCAGTTACCACAAAAGAAGCTCTTTTCTGTTGCATAGAAAGAACTATATCAGCAAATTCATCTCCTAAAAGTGTAGTTGGAGCTGCTGCTTCTTGTTCTCCAGCATTGGATATGGGGAGTTCTTCACTCTACAAGACTTACCCAGTTGAGTCTACTTTATCATAATTTGGATTTTAAAAAATCAAGTGCTTTATTGCATCACCTAAAAATTTCTCTCTAAACCCACACTCACAAAGTCTTGTTACTTGTAAATAGTATGATCAGGTAACACTATCCTTTCCATTAGACTGAGGGTGTTTTTTTGTTGTTGTTTTTTTTTAATATGAGGAAAACAGTATTGTTTTGTTTTTTTGGTAAGTGGTCATTGGATTTAATCCAAAGAACTACTTCTAAAAACCTTTATAATCAGTCTTGTTAGGGTTCATTTAAGGAAACTTTTAGTGGGTAGAACTTATTGTCTTGGTTTTTGTTCTCCAGCCAAGTAAGAGTTGCACAAGCAGTCTTTACTTGGTGTACTAGCCAGGCATTGTGGCTCCATAGTCTAGTAACATTTGCAGTTGTTTCTTTGCCTTGGGAAAGGTTGAATTAGCACAGAGGAAAACATAAAACTGTCCTGATGAATGGAACCTACCATACTCATGTTGGTCTCTTTATTTTCTTTGTTATCTATCTATCTATCTATCTATCTATCTATCTATCTATCTATGTTTAGTTATCAGGATTGAACAGAGCCTTGTACATGCTACACAAGAGCTCTACCACTGAATTATACCCCCAACCTACTTGGATCTTTCTCTTAGTAGATCAAATTTTTTGTAGCAAACTATACTTTGAAGCAGTATTAAGGTTATCTTTTTATTTATTTGCCTTTTGGAAGTACATTCTTATTAAAAATAGTCGTTGTAGAGAAAAATATTTCTGATATATACCTCAAAACCTTTCTATATTCGTAAGTTTTATATTTAAACCTCAAAATTAACATTGCCTGAAGTTAAAATATAAGAGGGAAAAGGAGAAAAATACTCAGAATTTCTCCTGTTTTTTTCCTATCAGAGATATAGCCATCTCTCAGGCTTTAGCAATTATGAAATTCATGAGTTTTTGTTTGTTTGTTTGTTTAATTACTGGGGATTGAACCCAGGGTACTTTACCACTGAGCTATATCCCCAGCCCTTTTTATTTTTTACTTAAGACCATTTGACATTGATATGAATGCACACCAATACTGAAGATGATAGTTTGACTAACTCAAAGTACTAGGATGTAATTATTTAGTTTGCATACAGCTACTAGAACAAACTAATGTGGTAGAATTAATGTATGTCAGCTGTGTAATACATAAAATCTAAACTTCTGTTCATTTAGTATCCCTAATTTATTTATATATACCACTTCAAACAAGTCTCTCTGCCTTTATGTTACTTTATTTTAAACTGAAATTTAGCACAATATGTGTATTTCCAATCTTACTATTGCAGGCCTTTCTCACATTAATAATTTAGAAATCAGTTTTCTCTGGCAGGAGATATAAACCCAGTTTAATTTTCACATTCTGAAGAAATTATTAACTCTGGAAGGATATATATATATTTTTCCTCTAACAGAACAAGTAACTTTAAAATAATTTGTTGCCTTGTTTTCTTTCATGATCTCAGAAAATCTTAAAATCATTTTTTTTCCTTAATGGAAGGTACGAAATCTTTCGGTTTAGAGGTATTTGCTGCACTCTCTTCAGAAAAGAGCCCTAAATAATTCAGAAGATGTGAGCAAATCTCTACATTCTTATCTGTAAATTGGTGCTCATGGTTCATAAGCAGTCATAAAATTCCTTAGAAAACTCCAGTGTTAAAGAAAAATGGGAGGGAGGTATGATTATATAGCATCTAAATAGTAGAAACTGTAGGGAAAGAATATAACTATCCTGTTTTAAAAATTGCTCGTAATAAATGGAGTTCAAAATATCGTGGCTGTGGGTGTGGGTGTGGGTGTGGGTGTGGGTGTTTGTTGTTTTTCTTTTCTTGTAGTACTCAAGTTTACAGGCAGTCAACTACCAAGGTACATACCCAGCCCTTTTTATTTATTTATTTTAAAATTTTGAGACATTCTCACTAAGTTGCTGAGGCCAGCCTCAAAGTACTTGAGATTATAGCCACACTCCAATGTGCATTCCAACAATGTCTTTGTTAAAATTGAATTTTCATTGATCCTTTACATTCAGAAGAATTTGTTGTGTTACTAAGAAATACAGTTACTTGTAACTTAGATCTAGCAGAGAAGTGTGTGTGTGTGTGTGTGTGTGTGTGTGTGTAATACTTATGTATATTATGTGTAAATACTTTAGTGTGACAAAGCTGTTAAATGTCCTAATTCTATGTAGTAGATGCTTTTTCCTCTTTTTAGAATTTGATGTGGAATGAGTATCAGTTGACTGTCAACATGTGTTGGTGAGGAAGTAATTTTTGTTTATTGAGAATATTTCTTGGCTATATGTGATAGGCTGTATGTTGGAATGCATGTTGGTTCTTCAGTGCATTTATAAATGATATAATTGGCCTACCTTATCATGTTTCGTTTTCATGAAATGTTAATTTTATGTGTATAAGATGAATAAATTACTGGAAAGCATTCAGAAAAACAATGGAGAAATCAGTATTGATGATAAGTTGGTCAGGGCAGAGAGAACTTTTTCATTTTTAGGATATAGTGGTTGAGAGATGAGGTTTGGACTAGACCTGGGTTGAATACTAGCCTACACTGCACACATGGATTTGGTTAGCAATATGATATTGGGCAAGTAACTTCTCTGATCCAAGCAAAATTTGCATCTGTAAGATTATTGCTTTTATAGTAGTACAGAAGTTTTATTGGCTAAGAAGGGAAAAGATGAGTTTTTAAAAATGCAACAAAGAACTGTGAATACCTTAGAAATACTGGTGATTTCTTTTCTATAGGTACTTTTATTTTTTAGGTATGAAATGTTTTATACATTGTATCTCTCACAAGTAAAACACAGATTCTAATTTAAAATGGACATCTTTCATCCCAACTTTCTCTTAAAAGATATTTTGATTTCAGAGTTTGAACCCTAAATTGTTTATTATGCCATGACCTTGTCCAATATTTGCTTATTTTGGGTATATGCTATCCTAGTAAGTGAAATAGACTTCCTGAATTAATGTCTGAACCTTAACACTTCATATCCTTACAACTTCAGGCAGATTACTAAATTATGGTAATAACTACTTTATAGGATCTTTAAAGTATTTGTGTTTTCTGAAAAATGCTAAATATGTGTCTATATGTAATAAATATTCAGTAAATAACTACTCTTAATTTTTAGCCACTTAAACATTTAGAAAAAATTTTTCATTTTGACTCTCCAAAATAAATTGATCATTCCCAGGAATTAGTCTGTTTATGTGCTTCCAAGTTTTGATTTTGACATCTGCAAGTTAGTTTCTATTCACTAGTGTTCATTGATGTGTAGCAAATTTTCATTTGTACATAGTACACACTTAGATATTACCCATATGCGCACACACTTCAGAATTTACATGTACCACTTGTACTAGGGGTGACTGATACACATTCAGAAAGTATTTATTAAACCAGTCTGGCAAAACAGTGTGTTTGATTTGTGGGTTTTGTCCTAACACTCTTTTAAGTTCCTTAATGTGTTAAAATCAAATAAGTACAATTTTGTTTTCTAGGATGAATATTAAGTTAATAATGTTATCATAGTTAATATTCTAATCACTTTTGGAATTAATTAATTTGGTAGCATTACATTATGACCAAATATGGGACTATTATGTAATTTAATTGCCAGAAGAAATAAATCGACAAATAGAATAAATTTGAGAAGAGTAAAAGATTATTAGATTTGTTTTCTTAAATAGGTATACATAGCTTATAACAGTTAAGTTAAAAGGTAAGGCTCTGTCTAAGGCATTTGAATTTTTGTGTTCATTGTAAACCTAAACCTCATGTCAGAAAATAGTATAGAAAGCTAATAAAAGAATAAATCTGTAATATTTGGTTATTCTTTCTTTACCAGTTTGTCACTCAAGCCCTATCAGAAAGTTGGTTTGAATTGGCTGGCATTGGTACATAAACATGGACTTAATGGCATTTTGGCAGATGAAATGGTAAGTGTGTACTCTGTTACTTGTATTTTGTATTCCAAACATCATTAAAAAGGCATCCTTGCTTTCATTTAAAACATGGCATTTTTTCCTTGCCACTGTAGTTGTAACTGTTATCACTTTAGTATCTTACTCTTTTTCTTATTCCTACTGTTTTTTACTGTTTACTATTCCCTGTGTTAGTTTTATCCTTCTGACTCCTCCCCAAAATGAAAACAGATTTATTATGTTTCTTATTATCAAAATAATTAATATCTGTGTTAGAAATTGGACATTACATGAAAACATAAGGAAGAAAATCAAAGTCACCTGTAATCCTACCATTTAAAAACATAATAGTTTGATGTCTTTCTAGATTTTTTCTTTTGTATGTGTTTGTATGTATATACATAACAGATAAGTGTATAATATATATATTTATATAAGATACTGAGATTTTACTATCTGTGTACTTTTTATATAGCTGCTTTTAAATTTTAATATAACTGTCCTTATCAGTAAATAAATCTACATCACATATTAGCAATATGATTTCAGCCATTTTACTTTTATCAGATGTTTCAGGGTGTGCATTTTTCCCAAATTATATTTGCTTTAAAACTAAGCAAGTTTCTTATAGCCATTACTTCAGGTATGGTCATATAGAAACTTGGCCTTTTTCATTTTGAGGGCCACAGTACTGAGGATTGAACCCAGGGCTTCTCACGTGCTAGGTAAGCAGTCTATAACTGAGCTACATCCACAGTCCCTTTTTAAAATTGTTTATTTATCTACCTACCTATCTGTTTATTTATTTATTTAGAATTATTTATTTATTTGTGTTAGCGTCTCAGTAATTTGCCCAGACTGACCTCAAACTTGTGATCTTCCAGCCTCAGTCTCTCAAGTAGCTGGCATTGCAGGCAGGCACCATTATGACCAGCTAAAAACTTGACTTTAACATTTCCTTTCTTCCTCCAGGTATAGTTATAAAAAGTATTTAAATAAAACGAGTCACGCCGTGTACAGGGCCCTGTGTTCAATCTCCAACACAAAAACTTAAGACATGTTCTGTGGATAAATATTTACTGGAGTTTTTGGAAACTCAAAACTTTATTTTGAGTTTCCAAAATAAATATTTAAACAAAGATAATACTAATTCTCTAGTTACCTTCTAAGGAGATAACATTTAATATTGTAAGACATATTTCTGTATTTAGTTCATACTCATTTGAACAAAGATGCTTTTTTTAAAAAAATTTTGATTTGTTATATATGACAACAGAATGTATTACAATTCATAATACACATAGAGCACAATTTTCATATTTCTGGTTGTACACAAAGTAGAGTCACATCCTTTTTGTCTTCTTACATGTACTTAGGGTGATGATGAACATAGAATTCAGCCATCTCTCCTACCCCTATTCCCCCTCCTTTCCCCTCCCTCCCGTTTTCCCCATTGAAGATGCTATTTATCTAATAGAAAAGTGAGTAAAAGACTGTTTCTCCCTCTGAAATTGGCCCACATTCTTCCTTGAATGTGTATTTCTTAGCTTTACCCCCAAAACTCTCTTTTCTTGAGATAGCCTACATTCTCTCTTAAAAGTATATTGGTTTTCCTAAATAAATCTGTCTTTAAAAAGAGGAAGAAGAAATGAATAATGTATATAGGATTTCAAAATACTTACAGAAATTAGATATAGAATAAAGAACATTATAGTCATATAACTGAACTTGGGGAATCTTGGAATGTAACCTTGGTATTGGATCTAAAACTTGTCTTTTATGGGCTGTCTGATTCAGTCACTTACCAAAAGTATTTCTGTGGACTGGGGTTGTCGCTCAGTGGCAGAGTGCCTTCCTTGCACATGTGAGGCACTGGTTTTGATCCTCAGCTCCATAAAAATAAGTAAAACGAAGATACTGTGTCCATGTACAACCAAAAAAAAAAAAAATTAAGGTATTTCTATATCCTACGATTATACTTGGTATCAAATAAAGTATACATTACATGGAATTATTTTTATTGCATGTAAAGCACAATATTTTTAAATTGGCTTAGTTATCTAGGGTTGCCATATAAGAATAAACATAGATAGAGTACTTCAACAACAGAAATTTATTTCCCAATTTATTTTTGGAGGTTGGAGATCCAACATTAATGTCTTATTGTGTTTGGTTTCTCATGAGGCCTCTCTTCTTGGTGTGTAGAGAACCATGTTTTTGCTGTGACCTCGAAGTGTCATTTTCTGTCTGTGTGCCTATCCTTGTTATCTCCCATCTTAAAAGGATATCATTCATATTGGTATAGGACACCACCCTTAACACCTCTTTCAAATTTTCCCTCAATAATGGCCCTTTTCTAAATAGTTACATTGGCCATAGAGTTTCAACATGTGTATTTTCTGGCACATAATTCAATCCATAAACAGTATGTTTAGCTCCCCTGAGGTGTAAAATCTCATTAGCCTTTTTATTAATGAGTATTTTATTGGTATCTAATTTGCTTGTCAAAAGATGAATTAATGTATTGTTTAATGACTTCTTTCCAAACATACACCATTTTGACCATCACCTAGAACAAAGATTTCCATCATCCCACAAAGTTCTTTAAGTTTTTTTTTTTCCCTCTAACCATTAGCACTGCCACTTCTACCACCATGGGTTAATTTTTTCTGGTTACATAGCATAGTCAGTATATACTATTTGTTTCTGGTTCTTTTGGTGCAATAGAATGTTACTGAGATTTAATCTTTGTTCTTATATGTACCAGTAGTTTATACATCCTTCTTATTGCCATGTGGTATGATAGTCCATGGTATAAATATGCTGCATTTGTTTAACCATTTTTAATACAAATACAGCTTTATTTTTAATAATCAAAGCTGGGAAAATATTAACCTTTTTTATGGGTAAATGGTAAACAACTTGTGATATATCCATGCATGGAATTTTACTCAGCAGTAAAAAGAAATAATTCGTAGATGAATCTCTAAAGCATCATGCTAAGTAAAACTAAGTAAATGAAAAATTTTTTTATTGTATGATTCCTTTTAGATGAAATTCCATGAAAGGATATAGTTTGATGACAGAAGCTGTTTTACTCAGCCTTTTTACCGCTTTATCTATTCTTTTTTTGCTGATGTTGATGATAGACCTTTTTTAAATTATTATTTATTTATTCATTGTGGTGCTGAGAATTGAACTCAGTGCCCCACACATGCCAGGCAAGCTCTCTACCACTGAGCCCCAGCCCTAGATAACCCCTGTTTATCCATTTTTCAGAGTGGAATTTCAAGGTAATAAACCAGGTTAACTCTGGTTAGTTATTTGGCATTTTTAAGCAATAGCTAAAATTGTGTTCTTTGTAGGCAACGCAAAAATTCTCCCATATTAATTTATTTCTTGTATGAACTAACAATTAAGGTCTATCTATCTTGTTCATTAAAGTAAGTTTTAGTATCATTTCTAGATTAAAATCAGTTCCATCTGTCATTTGCAGCTAAGAACATAGTAGATATTCTGAGTTGAATTGTGTGAAATTAAAAATAGAGCATAAAATATTTTTTCATTTTGTACTTCCACATTTTTGTTTATTTTTAAATTTTACATTTTAAACTTTTAATTTTAGGGCCTAGGAAAAACGATTCAAGCCATTGCATTCCTTGCATACCTCTATCAGGAGGGTAATAAAGGTCCTCATTTGATTGTTGTTCCAGCCTCAACTATAGGTTTGTAATACTGGAGACAACTATTTTTATAAACTTCATAATGTTTTATATAGGTAAAAGTGTGTGTGCGTGTGGGTGTGTTCTTTTGTATTATGACGTACGTATGTACATTTATATTGGTAATCTTTTTCAATAAACTAACTCAAATATAAGTCAATTATTCAGATTTCAAATCAATTTATTTTTGAAAAGAAAACAGTACTTTTACAACTAGAGATATTTATTGAATCACAAAGTATGTAATTAATACCTTCTCAAACTACCATTCCATTCTTTCACAATTGATGTAGAAATTAGGGTAAGAGAGTATTTGTGCATGTGAATATAAAATAAAAGCCTTTTCTTTAAATGGGAAGTTAGTAATCACTTGTAAATAAAATAGTTAGCCTTCTGCCTTTTACCCTTAATTTTGATGTCTCTTCAAAACCTCAAGATTTTAATCATAAAGCAGTAATATTTAAGGTTCTATTATAAAAGCAATATCATTGTGCTTATTTATATTTTATTAAGGAATAACTTGTCACTAGTTATTTGACTTCATGAACATTCCCTATTTTAGCAGATGCAAAGTAATCTCTTTTATTTTATAGATAACTGGTTAAGGGAAGTTAATTTATGGTGCCCTACTTTAAACGTGCTCTGTTACTATGGTAAGTGTATGTCATTTTGCTTTTAACTTTGGGAATCTCTCTAAAACTAAAATAAATCAATAAATACAATCTAAATGTGTGTATTGTTTTTAAATTCTAGGTTCTCAAGAAGAACGTAAACAAATTAGATTTAACATTCATAGTAAATATGAGGATTACAATGTAATTGTGACTACGTAAGTATTGAGAAAGTTTGAGGAGTGAAGATTTGTGAAGGCCCCAAATTTCAAAAAATATATTTTGTATTAATAATATATAGGAAAGTTTATGCTACAAACTATGTAACAAAAGTAATGGAATTATATATGTTGAAGATGAAGGTCCCCCTCTGTCCCCCGCCCAATTTGGTGTTTAATGCCAACATGAGAGCTTTTTTGTTAGCACAATCAACTCAGTGACAGTATAAGAAGATTTTATCCACCTAATTCAAAACATAGTCTTTATATAGTAGGATTTTTTCAGTTAAACTTAAAGTAAAATTAGATAATTTATATTTTTAACTTTCAAATAAAAGTTTATAATAATACAATGAAATATTATTTATAATACAATGAAATATTATTCTCCCAGTGAAAAATTATGAAGGAGAAAAAAGAACATAAGTTAAAACATGTTTGTGCTTAAAACATTAACCAGCAGAGTAGGTCCACAAAGTATGTCTATATGTGAAGAATAGAATAGGATTAAAAGTAATTTTGAGTGTGTTAACCATCAAGAGTAGTAACTATTTGGTGTAGGTATCTGGTGGAGAACTTACTGCTTTTATGTTACATTTATTTTATAGGTATTTAATGTTTATTTTAACTGTTAATGCTGTTGTTATTTTCTCACTCCTGCCATCTTCTGTAGGAGTCTGTCTTTAAAAGAATTCATTTAGCCAGATGTGGTGGCTCATGCCTGTCATCTGAGTAAACCTGAGACAGGAGGATTATATATTTGAGGCCAGTTTGTACAGTTGAGCAAAACCCTATCTCAAAAAATAAAAAGGGCTTGGAATGTAGCTCCATGATAGAGCTCCTCGATTCAGTTTCCAGAAAAACACACACACAAACAAATTCATCATTATCCCCTACTTCCCCTTTATACTCAGGACTGAACCCAAGAGCACACACTATCCTGTAACAACATTCCAAATATTTTTTGTTATTCGAAACAGGGGCTTGATAAGTTGCCTAGGCAGGCTTCACACTTGCTTTCCTGTCTCCTTCTCCCAAGTAGCTGGGAATAACAGGTGTGTACCACCATGCCTGGCCAAAATTTCATCTTTTTGTAATAATATAGTCTTCATATATAGACATACTTTGTGGACCTATTCTGCTGGTTAATGTTTTAAGGACAAACATGTTTTAACTTATGTTCTTTTTTCTCCTTCATAAAATATAACAATTTGTAAAGCAAAGTGTAACAGTAACAGATTACTTGTAAATTGTACTCAGATTGGCCTCTTCTCAAGTGTGTAGAAATTGTCTAATTACGTTGTAACATTTACCTTATAATTATTTCACCTTTCATAATTTGGTTATATGTACATGGATTATTATTAGATACTAATAAATCAAAATTTATTTCAATACCAACTATGTCTAGTACTGACCTTATGGGACTAGCTATTAGAAATATATGAAGATAATGTTTAAAAACTTCATCTCACTAGGCTCCAAGATTCTAAAAAGTATATCCTTTGAAATCTTTTTCTCTTTTGGTGATAGGTATAATTGTGCAATCAGCAGTTCTGATGACCGCAGTCTGTTTCGGCGGCTAAAACTTAATTACGCTATTTTTGATGAGGGTCATATGCTGAAGAATATGGGTTCTATTCGCTACCAGCACCTTATGACAATTAATGTAAGAGAGTGTTTTGTAAAATTGTCTTAGCTGTGATAAAATTTTAGATTATGTAATTTAATATATATAGCATTTTGTATCGGAAGTCAGCAAACTTTTTCTGTAAAGGGCCAGATAATAAATATTTCATATTTTAAGGGCTCTATGGCCTGATATTCATTCTTTGTTTTAATGATTCTTCAAAAGTATAAAAACTGTTCTTGGCTCTTAGCTTATAAGCCTCAGTTTACCAGCCCTTGTTCTGTATGATAAACTGTAAAGATTAATTATAGTTTATCTTCTTTCATCACCTCATAAATTGAGGACATAAGTTACTTACCTTTATAATAAGATCATTAGTTTTTATATTGCAGTTTTTATATATGAGAGTTGATAATAGTAGACGTCAAGTTTCTAAATTATTAGCCTTTCACCAGAGAATGTTAAATTATCAGTAATGGTATAAATTTTCTTATCTTTTTTCATTCCTATACTGCACAAGGCAGGCAAGAAGGGAGTGTCTGTGGAGGGTAGAAAACTAATCTAAATGTTATCTCCATTCACAGGCAAATAACCGTTTACTGCTCACAGGCACACCTGTGCAGAATAACCTATTAGAACTCATGTCACTGTTGAATTTTGTTATGCCACACATGTTTAGTAGTAGCACCAGTGAAATACGAAGAATGTTTTCTTCTAAGACAGTAAGCATATATGCATGTTTTCTCCAAAACTTTTTACTTTGTCTTTTACCTGGGATATTTTTCTATTTCGTCTTTCATTGTTTTCATAATGTCTATGCTCTGTGAAATAAATTTTAAGTACTTATTATTCCTATATTTGGATCATTTCAGAAATCAGCCAAAATATAATACAGAAAAAAATATTGGTGATTAACAATCAATATCTAAAATTTTTAAATTTTCGATATCCTAATTTTCTGAGGAACGACAATTTCAAATTGATGAAAGCTCAGATATATGATATGTGAGGGAAATTTGATCATTCTGTCCTTTTTATTGGTCAAATTAGTAGCATTTCATTATAGGTGCTATAGAAATGATCAAAGCTAGAATATCTTTAAAGTGCATATATATATATGGGGAAATGTTACAAAATCAAAGTTCATAAATATAAAAATGACAATTTCTAAAAACTAAAGGCATCCTTCTTAGAACAAAAATTTGTTATCTTCATTATCATATAGGGAAAGTATAGTATAGTCTCCAAGAACTCTGAAATTTTCCAATATAGCGATGTGTGCGTAGATTTTTTTTTTTTTTAGTTGTTGATAGACCTTTATTTTATTTGTTTATATACAGTGCTAAGATTCAAACCCAGTGCTTCACACATGCCAGGCAAGTGTGCTACTGCTGAGCCATAGCTCCAGACCCTTTGCATAGATTTTTGATTCTCTACCAAATCAGATATCTTTGTAGGAGTTTTCTGTGATATTCTTTGTTCAAATTAACTGCCTTTTAAACACTTACTAATGAATTCCTTCCAACTGATTAATAATTTTTAATTAGACTGGTAGATTTTATGGACTACTCTTCTACCTGTAGTTCATAAGCTACATGGAGGACCCCTTCACATCGTAGAATAAAATTTTTCATTTTATATTCTTCAGAATCACCTGTTTTTAGTTTACCTAATTTGCACCACGCTGTACTATCTTCTTTGGGGGACCATTTTCCACAAAGAAATAAGCATTTTTCTATCTCCCTCTATGTGCCCCCCTACCTTTTCTCTTATTCACACATATACACACACATTTTTATTTCATGAAAGTTATTTAGGTAATCAGTTAACATTGAACCTCAAAAGTACATATGGAGCTTCAAAAAGTAGATTACAACCCAGAATTCAAATACCAATTTCAATTTAGAATGAATTGAGTATCTGTAAAACAAAATCACTCAGATTCTAGTAAGGTAGATTTTCATGTTGTATAATACTATACTATATTGTGAAAAATGAATAATTTCTAAAGGAATATGTTTTTATTGTTTAGAAATCAGCAGATGAGCAGAGTATATATGAAAAGGAGAGAATAGCACATGCAAAACAGATTATAAAGCCATTTATTCTCAGAAGAGTGAAAGAAGAGGTAACTCTTTTATCTTCATGTTTTTGGTTATGGTGTTTAAATTCAGTTTTCTTCTTTATTAGAAAGATCATTTTAACTTATTTTTCTTTCTCAGGTTCTCAAGCAACTACCCCCTAAGAAAGATCAAATTGAGTTGTGTGCAATGTCAGAGAAACAGGAGCAACTCTACTTGGGTCTTTTCAACAGAATGAAAAAATCTATCAATAACATGGGTATAACCTGACTTTCAGAGTTTTATATGAAAAGTAATCTTGTATTAGGGCTATGTTTTGTCTAATCATATGATAAAAGGGATTTGGTCATTTTTAAAATTAGTTGGAATTTGAAGAAATAATTTTAAAACTTGTTAAGATAGAGATACTTCAACAAACAGCTATCAGCTTTTTTTTTTTTTTTAATGTCTACTCTTTGGGTCACAGAGAAAAACACAGAAATGTGCAATGTCATGATGCAATTGAGAAAAATGGCCAATCATCCTTTATTACATCGCCAATATTACACAGCCGAAAAACTCAAGGAAATGTCTCAGCTTATGCTAAAGGTAAGAATTTTGTTTTATGCTTAATACTGAGCATTCACTATTAAATAGTTAGGAAGTTGTTAAGGCTAAAAAACCCATTGAGCGTGCAAATTCTTTACCCATGTTATTTTTGAAAACTGAACTACATCTCTAGTTTTTTTATTTTTATTTTTTTGAGACATGGTCTTGCTATGTTGACAAGCTGAGCTCAAACTAGAGATCCTCCTTCCTTAACCTATCAAGTAGCTGGGATTACAGGCATGAGCTACCATAACTAGCCACATTTTTTAAAATTTTTTTTTTTCTTTTACTTCCTCCTCTCTTCAGTGCTGGGCATTGAACACAGGGCCTCATACATGCTAGGCAAGTACTCTACCAGTGAGCTACATACCAAACCTGAAAAACATTTTTGTTGTTGTTGATACTGGGGATTGAACCCAGTGGTGCTTGACCACTGAGCTACATTCCTAGCCCCCCTCCCCATTTTTTCTGAGACAGTCTCCTTGACTTCCTTAAAGCCTTGCAAAGTTGCTGAGGTTAGCCTTAAATTTGTGATCATTCTGCCTCAGCCTCCCAAGTTGCTGGAATTACAGGCATGTGCCACCATGCCCAAACTGGAAAATAATTTTTAAGACAAAATTAAAGACTATTTGAGAGAGAAAAGAGCCACAGAACGATACTCTAGATCAGGGTTCAGCAAACTACGGCTTTATGGGGTAGTGACCGTCTTTTAAAATAAAGTTCTATTATAACACAGTCATGTGCAGTTATTTGTGTATTCTAAGACTGCTTTCTCAGTACAGGGGCAAAGTTGCAACACAATCATCTTGTCGGGGAAACCTAAAATACTTACACCTGGACTTTTACATGAAAAATATTCCTTTTCCTGACCTAGGGCTTTCCATATTGCTTCTTTCTTTTCTTTAAACAAAGTATTACTTCGATTTTACATCTTGGTTAGTGAAACAGTTTTCCTGTTTACTTTCCTCATTTTAATTTTTTCTGTTTTAACAATTTGGTTTTGCTCTTTATTTTTGCATCATTCTCGCTTAGGTCTTATTCTTATTTCTCCTTACAGATCTTAGTGTTGAACACAACTCATTTAATTTAATTTCTTATGCTATTTTAAACTTACTATGGAAAACTTCAAACATGTAAAAGGAAAAGGAAACATGTAATGAAACCCTCTGCCTGTGTAATCTCCAACCATTTTCTAGTTAGCATTTGGTAATGACACTACTTTTGTTTCATCTGTACTCCCTAAACCCTTCCCCAGGATTATTTTGTACTAACTTCTAGACATTCCATCTGTAACTTAAAAGATAATAATTAGCTTTATTATTATTAAACCTGTTACATTAAGTTGTTTTGTGATTGATTTTTTCCATATGTGAAGAATTTTAATTAAAGTATTCTGATCATATTATAAATTTCTTTCATTTTGAAGTATATTGTGTTTTGTTGTGTTTTATTTTAAAAGGAACCTACACATTGTGAGGCTAACCCTGACCTGATCTTTGAAGACATGGAAGTTATGACAGACTTTGAACTACATGTACTTTGTAAACAGTATCGGCACATTAATAATTTCCAGTTAGACATGGATTTGATTTTAGATTCTGGAAAATTTCGAGTTTTAGGATGCATCTTATCTGAATTGAAGCAGAAGGTATTAAAAAAGAATAATACTCCTTTTGTACTTTCTGAGTTAATTTAACTTCATAAAGCAGTTCTGGCATGATTTGATGCTCTTGAAGCTTTAGTCTTGTCAGTTCTACCTTCTCTTAGAACCTAGTGTTTGAATTTTCTTATTGAGCATATCTTTTTCTGATTACTTTCTTGTGCAATCTCAGAACAATAAGATTTAGACTGTATCTTTATTAGTATTTTTAAAGAAATAATCCTAATCATTATTATTTCATAAGTAACCATCTGTGTGATTGTTTCAAAATTAGTATTTTGAAGGTGCCACTTGTTAAACAGTTATTTAGGTAATACTGTAGTTTATGTGTGAAATAGCTTAAATTTGTAAGATTACCATCCAAATAGAATTTTCAAATTTTAATAATATTTTTTACAAGAAATAATAATTGTACTTAAAATACAGAGTCAAATTTTAGCTCTTGACATGTAGAAGTTGAGGTAATTTATTTACATATAAGTTAAAATAAAATTTTATCTCAAGTATTATTACTTAATTTTTATTAAAGAAGTAATTGGTCAACAAGGTACAATAGCACACCTACAGTCCCAATAATTTAAGAGGCTGAGGCAGGAGGATCACGTTTGAGGCCAGTTTCAGCAATTTAATGAGGCCTTAAGCAACTTAGTGAGTCCTTATCTCAAGGTAAAAAATACAGAGGGCTGGGGATGTAGCTCAGTGGTAAAGTGCCCTGGATTCAATTCCCAATACCAAAAGGAAAAAAAGTAGTAGTAATGGGTCATTACATATTTTGAAATCTTTGTGAAGTTGTCAACATGATATAAAAGTAATGGTAACACTCTTGATTTTTAGACATATCAAGGCTTTCTTCTTGGTTCTTTTAAAAAAAAAAAAATGTGTGTGTGTGTGTGTGTTGCTGGGGATCAAACCCAGGGCCTCACACATGTTAAGGAAGCACTCTACCGCTGAGCTAAATGCCTGGTCCTATATCAAGGCTTTGAGTAGTATAGTGATTGTATTTTCCTGTTTCTAACCCATGCATGTGTTTTCGCAGGGTAATCGAGTTGTATTATTTAGCCAGTTTACCATGATGCTGGACATTTTAGAGGTTCTGTTAAAACATCATCAGCATAGGTACCTCAGATTAGATGGAAAGACTCAGATTTCTGAAAGGTTGGTATAGTTTATTTTATTTTCAAGCCTTTGCTCATTTATTATGTGTTTGTTAGAATTTTAAATGTCTAGAGTATTTGGTAGAATTTTGTTGCTTTGAGTCTTATGTTGGTTATCACAAATCATTGCCTTAAAAGCAAATATCCTTTTTTTTTTTTTTTTGGTCTTAATTGCATACAAATATATTTTGAAACAGCTACAAGAATTGTATATTTTTTAGAATTTCCCCCTTTAAAAATTATTCAAATTTAAAATCACCTTATCTTTAGTCAACATTTTTTTTTAAAGTCAGGCTCCTCATGATTCAAGGTTAAAGGTTTTTTTTGTTGCTGTTCTAATTCTTTTTTTTTAATATATATAGAGAGAGAGTGAGAGAGAGAGGAGAGAGAGAGAATTTTTCAGTATTTTCAGTGGACACAACATCTTTATTTTATTGTGGTGCTGAGGATCGAACCCAGCGCCCTGCGCATGCCAATGGGAACACATTACGGATTGAGCCACATCCCTAGCCCGCTGTTCTAATACTTACAGATTTAAAAAAAAAAACAATGAATGCTTTTTCTTGTGTATGTAAATTACAGTATACATCTTGATTTATTTGTATCTGCCGGAATGATTTTTTTCTTCTCCCCTGCATTACAGTAAGGGTAAACATTATGCCAAAAGGAATGCACTGATAATAGTTTGATCTTGTGGGCCTTGGTTCATCAGATGTATTGCTGTCTACCAGTAGCAGCTGACAAACTTCTAAGAGAATTAAAGATTGCATATAAAGTATATTGAGTAGAAGTATTCAAAGGACAAAATAGACCTTTACAAATTAATCAAATCTGAATGGATGAATTAAAATAATAGTTGGGAGAGTGATAATATAGAAAAGAATTTGTTGAATTGGGAAGGTGCTTCATTGTTACAAGTTCCAGAAAAGTAATTATAATGCTAAGACCGTCTATTTACACTTTCTGATTTCTTTTCCAGTGATATGATGGTTTTTCAATTTTAATTATATTATATGCCTTTTAATGAGACTTAACCTAATATATTTATCTTATAGGATTCATCTAATTGATGAGTTTAATACCGATATGGATATCTTTGTGTTTCTATTGTCAACAAAAGCTGGTGGATTAGGAATAAATTTGACTTCAGCAAATGTTGTTATACTTCATGATATTGATTGTAATCCCTACAATGACAAACAAGCAGAAGATAGGTGCCATAGAGTTGGCCAGACTAAGTAAGTATTTTCAGTTGAAATTCATTTTTAATCAAATGTTCTTTTAACTGGTGTAGAATATGTTACATGGCTACTGATGTCTTTTTATTAGCAGTGTCGAATATGAGCTCTAATATATATATCCATATATATATATATATATATATATATATATATATATATATATATCCTGTTCATTTAACTGCACCCTCTCATGAAATAGTTTTACCATTCATGAAGTTATTATCAATGGTCTAACCACTTGGCACATGCTACCAATAATAATTTGTATATATTATTGCTACCCTTGTAGGGACAGGGTCTCACTGAGTTGCTTAGGGCTTCGCTAATTTGCTGAGGCTGGCTTTGAACTTGGAATCCTCCTGCCTCAGCCCCTGAGTCACTGGGATTACAGGCTTATGTGCGTACCACTGTACCCAGCTTCAACTGTACTTTCATATGTAAACAGCATTCAATGTCTTTGTCAAGTATTTTACTATATTTACAAAAGACATTGGTATATTCATTGATAGACCAAATATTTATCAGTGTCTATTGTAGAGGCTTGTTCCTTATTATACTGCCTTACTGTACAGAATTATTTCTTGGGACCTGATAAGCAAAACATGTTTCTTTTTGAAAGTATAATTTCTATCTGAATACATAACTTTTGTAATATACTTTTATGTGAAAGTTTTAGAGTGCCTATATCTTTATCTTCTTTTGGATCAATAGGAGAGTATGCCTAGAAGTTTACATGCTCAGATAGTGTTATCTCAGATAGTTTGAATTTAAAAAGAAGTTTAAATTTAGAGATATTTGTTATAATTTTCAAATTATTATTATTGAACTTAGATATAGTTTACATAATATCCAATTCAGTAACCAATGAACATGTCTTGTATTTGTTTTAGAGAAGTACTAGTTATAAAATTAATAAGCCAAGGGACAATTGAAGAATCTATGCTAAAAATTAACCAACAGAAATTGAAACTAGAACAAGATATGACCACAGTAGATGAAGGTAAGATGATTGTAAGCAGAATGTTCAATATTTATTAAAATATATATTATTCTTGCATTGGAATAACAAAGGTATACTGTGCTCTTGTTTAGTATGTAGTTTGGGGAGTAAAGTAGGAGAAGTAAACATATTGATCTCAAAAGTTCTATAGTAATTAAGTTCTATTTTGCTAGAAATGAAATGTTTATGTCTTTCATCCTCATCTTATTTTTGATACTGGAATAGCTGAGAAATAAAACCAGAAATCCAAACTCAGTTTTATCTGCAATTTTATAATTTGTTCACTAGAAAGAACCTTTGATATTATGACTTCTCTTCACACTACCCTTTGAAAAGGATAATTTTAAAGTTTTATAAATTTAAGTTTTTTACTTAATGTGTATATATTTTTTTTTTTAAAAAAAAAAAAAACATTCTCACAGTTTAAAATTCAAAAAAGTATATATGGGTAAAAAAGAGCCTCCTCCTTGCCTCATCATCCTGCTTCTTTATAAATGTGATGAAGGTTGGTAACCCCCCCCCCACCCCCCCGCTTTTTTGAGTATGTTACAAGCTATTTGATGAATATAGAAATAAAAAAGTATACCTAGGCCTGCACTAATGAATATGATTGCTGTTCATTAATTTAAAAAAGTATATTCTTTTTGCATAAGTTGGCATATACTTTTCTGTACCTTGCTTTTCTAAATGTTAAATATAATTGGAAATAAGCAGTTTTTCATTATTATAATAAGACATTCCAAATACTGATAATGGTTCATGCCAGTTCAGCAAACTTCAATTGAATATTTGTTATAACCCAGTAGTGTGTTAGTTTCTATTTACTATATAGAGATTAGTGCATTTTAATCTTTTTTCAGAGAAATAGAATTTTGTATGATCAAATTAATACTTGTCCTACTTGCATATCATTTATTTTAGGTTGCTCTGGGAGCTTGGGGATGGGGGCATTAGAAAACATTTGAGAAAAGGAACTACTGAATTATACCTTTAAGAGTGAGGATAATGAGTATGATTATAATTTGAACTATTAGCATCATTACTATGATTTGGATGTAGCAACTTGCTGATTTCAGATTATCTGACAAATACAATAGCATTGACACATAAGGTAGATTCCATTAGGTCAGTGTTTTTCCCTGATTATTTTTGTCAGGGCTGCTTTTTAAATTTAGTACAACAGTTAAATTCTCTCTCAGTAGTATAGCAAATACCCAGATATGTGGATTTAATCCTAGCAATAAGTTTTGAAATAGAACCATACTAAGTAATTATTTAGGAATTTAACTGTCTTTGACTATAGGTCTTTACTCGTGGGCTAGTTCATTTCACCAGAGGGCTATTCTCCAATCTCTTAGGAAGTGACAATGGTGGGGAAAGGTAGAATGAGCCAACTTAATGCATTCTCAGAGCTGAGAGGAAAGGAGAAGGGAGGCTTGTCTTCTTATTTAAACAGTTAATTTTACTGTTGCAGTGCAGCTTCACTTATCTCTGTTGTCCCAAGTCCAGAGTTCCTCAGATTCAAATTCTTCTAAGAACAAACCTTCAGTTTCGTACCTCATGGGTAAATGGCTAGATCTGTTGGGCAAGCTTTGGATGTCTTACCCCCTTACCCTGTTTTTAGCTTCATCTGGTTTCCCATCACCCCCATTTCATGAGTTTGGTTTTTTTTTTTTTTTTTAGAGAGGGAGGGAGAGAGAGAGAGAATTTTTTAATATTTATTTATTTATTTTTAATTTATCGGCGGACACAACATATTTGTTTGTATGTGGTGCTGAGGATCGAACCCGGGCCGCACGCATGCCAGACGGGCACGCTACCGCTTGAGCCACATCCCCAGCCCCATTTCATGAGTTTTGAGGGTGGAGATTTTGGGTTAGAAGAAGTTTTGCATTTCCTCCCTGCAAACCCTTCAACTTTTGCTTTGTGTAATTTGCTAAAAGAAAGTTTCTATTCTTCCCATCTGCTTTTCGTTTCCAAAATTTGTTGACGGCACTCTTTCTGTTTTCTTTTTTGTTTCATTTCACCTATCACACGCTTTTCCCCCATGGTATTTAGGTGATATTTCAGGTGAGAGCAGAGGGAATGTTTATTTAATCACTTCCAGTTACTTGCTTTTATTATAAATTCGATGAGTCTAAAATCTGGCCTGTTTTTCTCTTCAGATGTCTGTTAGAATAGCAACTTATTTCAGCTATTTCAGGCCATTGACTTTATAAGGTTTAAGGTTTGAAGAAACCAACCACCCTGCACCCTTAACACTCTTTCCGTCTATAGGAGGTTTTCACCTTTTGTCTTGTTAAAGCTATTTTGTGTGTTTTTCCTAACTCATAGACTAAAGATAGAATTTCTTTCATTTACTTTATTAATTCTAATAATTTTTGTCTTCATCTGTGTATCTGGTTTCATTTTAAATTATTTTGACCCTGAATTGATGAAAAGTGCATATATACCCTTCCTTTCATCTCTTAACAGTGAGGTCCCTTTTCTCTGTAAACAAAAGGTACATTTGTAATTGTATGTGCAATCTGTATACCCTTGTGTGAAGTTGTGAAAGGTCAGATAATGACCCTGATTTCTTTCAAATATGCTTATTAGATTTTGTTTCTAGAGCTTGCCTTAGTAGTTCCCAAAGTGCATGGGGATGGGGGCATTAGAAAACATTTGAGGTGCATTCTTTGGATCAGCAGCGGAAGCAGCATCACTTGGATTTTTTGTTTTTTTTGTTTGAGTGGAGGAGTGCTAGGATTGAACTCAGGGCCTTGTGCATGCTAGGCAAACAACAAATGGAGCTGTATCCCCAGCATCACCTGGGATGTTGCCAATTCATATGCATATTCCCAAGTCCCATCCTATACTTAGAAACTCTGGAAATGAAGCCCAATAGTCAATAGTGTAGGGCTGGGGTTGTGGCTCAGTGGTAGAGCACCTGCCTAGCACATGGGAGGCACTGAATTCAATCCTCAGCATCACATAAAAATAAATAAAGTAAAATAGAATAAAAGTATTGTGTCCATTTACAATTAAGAATTTTTTTTTAAATAGTCAATGGTATATCAAGCCTTTCAGGTAATTCTGCTGTATGCTAATTGGAGAACCACTAATTTAAAAGATTTTTTTTCTTTTAAGAAAGTGTTTAATTATATTCAAAAATTTTTGACTTTTTAAAATTTTTTATTATAGAAAATTTCATAAAACAATATTGAAAGCATACATGAAAGTATAGTTACTTAACGGTTTTGATATTTGTAGTTTGCTTCATCTACCTTTTCTACCTTCTGAACCATTATAAAATCAGTTATAAACATAGCATTTTAATCTCAGGATTTCTGCAAATTCCTCTTAAGTTGTCACAATACCATTTTTCTGTGAAATACTAGTCAACAGTGATTTCCAGATTCTATCATATATTATCCACATCTGATTTTCTCCTAGTAACTTAAAAAAAAAAAAAAAAACAGAATCCAAAGTTCACACTATGTACTTAGTATCTTTAAATTTTTAGAAGAGTCTCCTTTCTTTCTCTTCGTGGATTTCTGCTAGAATTCTATCAATTAATTTCAGATAAATATCATTTTGTTTTCATGGGCAATTTTCAAGTCTCTGGATGAACTTGGAAGAAAGGAAGCAGGAATATTGGTGAATTCTGAGTTTATATGTGAGAAGTACCATGTGCTATATAAATTAGATATGATACAGACTGTTTTTATATTTATATATCTTTATGTATCTATATATCAAAACACAAACATAACCTTAGGTTATTATGTTGGTAATATATAGAGGAGCTAGCCCATATGTATGTATTGGTTAGCTAAGGTTTTTAATGGAATGACACTGAAGCAAACTGAGCATTGAAAGATGAATAGCAGTTTACCAAAGGAAAAAAATGATGTAAACCCTTCTACTGAGGAGGCTGAGGCAGGAGGATTGCAAGTTGGAGGCCATTGTGAGTAAATTAGCAATACCCTGTGTCAAAATTAAAAATAAAAAGAACTGGGGATGTAGCTCAATGGTAGAAAGCCTCTGGGTTCAATCCACAGTTCCACAAAATAATAATAATAATAACAACAAATGAATGAATGAAAGAAAAATAGAATGTATGTTATAAGATGTTTTTATAAAGCTTTCAATGCCACTTTCTGACCTGCAGGTGATGAAGGGAGCATGCCAGCAGATATAGCCACATTATTAAAAACGTCCATGGGCCTGTGAAGTAAGAATTCTGAATTCCTAATTGATGAGGAAATATCAACTTGGTGCACTCAAGGACATTTACATTATGATGACCATGGGGTTTATGAACATTTGTAACTTTTTATAATTTCCATATTGCATTTCTCATAGGTATGGACAACTTTTTTGCCACTAACTGAATTCTCCAGATACTCACCTGAATTTTCATAAAAAGCCACAAAATGTAGTCCTGAAAATATTGAATCATCATTTTACAAAGCAGTTTTCTGAATGGGGATTAGTTGGTGATTGTTTGTAACAAATATGCTAATGCTTTAGAAATGTCAGTATTTTTGTAATTATTTCTACCTCCAAATATATATATATTGTCTTTCACTGGATAATGTGTGTAGATTTTTACATGTGCCTTATTTGACAATGTTTATGTCTAGTTTTTGCCTGTCTCATTTGAAGTTCTTTTTTATTATGTTAGTTTAAAGAATACAGCTGTATAGGTTATATAGCTTTCATTTTATTGCTATTTGAAGCAGATGTTCACCAATGTCAACAAGAACTCAACCTGAATTTAAAGGTGGCATTCCATATACTAATATCCCCCAGGTCCTCTCAGTACTTCTGTTAAAACAAATTTGTTTGGCTAGGCACTAAGTTGTTTTCCAGTGAATAATAACTAAAGAAGCCCTAATCTTGCTCCATGGATTAATTCCTTCTGTTCATCTCCCAACTGCACTAATCGTGCTTATTAACTCCGCTTATTCTTGTGCATGTTTTCATTGATTTCCCTTCCTGGCTTTTCTCTTGAAACTGTTGCCCAGTCACTTCTGCTCCAGTTCTCTTCCTCTTTAAATAGTTTCTTCCTGCCATATCTCCACATATCAGCAAAATGTTGGTGACATTTTTCTTGCCTGGCAGAACAGATTAACCTTAAAGCTATTTTACTTTAAAGAAGACTGGATGTGACTTTATTTAAGGCAGCATTAGGTACTGCATGGAAATAGGTTATTAACTTTAAACTCTTACGAAAATATAATTTATCAGTTTCCAGAATTTCCAGCACAGGACCGTCTGAAGAGAGCCATTGTTCAATTCCAATTCAGTGTGGGTGACAAAGTGAAATTTAGAAGAAGTTGTCTATTTGATATTTAACTCTTTATTAAATCTTTCTTTAAATTTTTGCCTGTCAGTCTATATTGCTGTTTTTATTATACATCAGTTTCTTTGTATAACTTGTGAGTTTCATGTGTTTTGTTTTTATTCTGTAAATATCATTATAAATAAACTTATTTATAAATCAAAGATTTGTTAATTATTGGAGATCATACTTTTCAATATATCCTAACTTGCTAAAATGCTAGGTAAACCCTTTGGATTTAGTTGAATAAAGCTCTTATAGTCATTCTTTAGATATTACGGACTCTGAAAACTTGTGATTTAGTAGACTTACTCAGTCTTGAAGGTGTATTGAATATACTGAATATATTTTAGCATTATAGGGCTAAAAGGAATCTACAAATGTTAATACTACCTCCTCCTGCATCACAGTACCCAAATCACTTAGTCCA
The DNA here is from genome assembly GCF_048772815.1 of Callospermophilus lateralis. Taxonomy (NCBI): domain Eukaryota; kingdom Metazoa; phylum Chordata; class Mammalia; order Rodentia; family Sciuridae; genus Callospermophilus; species Callospermophilus lateralis. The sequence goes on along the minus strand of NC_135312.1, from coordinate 98,195,855 downwards.
GTTGTTGAGAATATTACATTTTAAAGTCTTATAATGCATTTCTCATAATTTTTCTGTATTAATGTGTCTTCAGCAATTGACTGTTTTATTGTAGTAGTAGTGGTAGTAGTTGTTGTTATTGTTGTTATATCCATATTTTTATCCCTAATGAAATGTAGTTGGGTTCTCCCTGTAATGTTTTATTATGTTTTGGGCTTAATAAAAATATTTGTGATCCTAATTTGTATTTTCACACCCTTTTTCATAGTTTCTAACCCTTTCACTTTACCTTTAAAAATATATATAATATTGAGCACAAATGAAATCATCTTATGTTCTTAATATTATCTTGTCTGCCAATAAACTGAGATTTATTACTTAGGATGTATTCTCAATTGTCCCTTTATTGGGGTCACATCAGTTAACATCATAATGCATCATCTGAGCAAATGATATCAGAGTAGTATCTTTTTTCTGGTACAGGAGATTGAACCCAGGGGCACTCGACCACTGAGCTACATCCCCAGACCTATTTTGCATTTTATTTAGAGACAGGGTCTCACTGAGTTGCTTAGTGCCTCGCCATTGCTGAGGCTGGCTTTGAACTCAAGATCCTCCTGTCTGGGCCTCCCCAGCCACTGGTATTAACAGGCGTGCATCATCATGCCTGGTCAGAGAAGTATCTTGACCAAATGAAGCAACCATTTTTTAAATGCAAGTCACACAAAATGTGCCTCAACTGTTTTCATGATTATTTGGGCCCCCATAGACTTACAAGTTGATGGCAATAGATGCATATATATTGACATATTACTGTTTCTACTAGTTAGTATTATTTTAACAGTGAAGAGGGATATCAGATTTGGTTTTCATGTGGGCAACCCCTAAGTAGCCCATAAATAGTGGAATTGATTTTTTTTAACTTTTTATTCTTTTTAATTATACATGATAGTAGAATGTGTTTTGGCATGTCATACGTACATGGAGTATAATTTCTCATTTTTGTGGTTGTATATGATGTGGAGTTATGTCTTGCATTCATATATGGACAAAGGAAAGTTATTCCAATTCATTCTACTGTCTTTCCCATCTCCTCTCCCTACCCATAAACAGCCCCCCCCCCCATCCAATCTGGTGAACCTTCTCCCTCTACCCATCTATTGTGAGTCAGCATCCACATATCAGAGAGAACATTCAATCTTTGGCTTCGGGGGAATTGGCTTATTTCACTTAGTAGAAGAGTCTCCAGTTCCATTCATTTACTGCCTAATGCCATAATTTTATTCTTTATGGCTGAGTAATATTCCATTGTATATATGTACCACATTTTCTTTATCCATTCATCTGTTGAAGGACACCTGGGTTGGTTCCATAGCTGAGCTATTGTGAATTGAGCTGCTATAAACATTGATGTGGCTGCATTACTATATTATACTGATTATACTCCTTTGGGTATATGCCGAGGAGGGGGATAACTGGGTCAAATGGTGGATTCATGAAATTGATTTCTTTTAACACTTCCCCAAGTGTATGAGTTTTTTTTTTTTTTTTTCTGATATAATATGCAATTCAACTTTTGCTCTGATACACACCCACATCCTCCATCTTTCTCTGTAAAAAATACTTGAGTGCGGGATGGCATGATGGACTATTATGACTTTCAGCGCACAAAGATGACTTAAAGCTATGGTTGCATTTTTTAAAAATTTATTTTTAAAGTTGTAAATGGACCCAATATCTTTATTTATTTATTTTTGTATGTGGTGCTGAGGATCAAACCTAGTGCCTTACGCATGTGAGGTGAGCACTCAACCACTGAGCTACAACCCCAGCCCTGTGATTGCATTTTTTACTTTGTGAATCACTTAAACACATAAGACTGTTTGAGTTTTCGTAATTTTGCATGAGCATTGTATTTGTCACTTTTACAAAATTCTATCTCCACTAAAGCTAGTGAAAATATAATGTGGAGGAAAGTGGTGGCACATAAGAAAGAAGAAAAGTTACTTTATCCAAAATTTTTGTTGTTATTAAAAGTATTTTTCCTTTAGACTGCTTAAAGGGATATTTTATACAATATCAGACTTTGAAATGATATTCTTTTGTGTCTTTATTTACCTGTTATCAGCCACTAATGAAAAAATTGGATCCCAAGGTATTTGCCAAATACCTTTGTGTGCAATACTTAATGTTTTCAAATTTCATAATACATTTTTTTGTAGGAAAGAAGCTCCTTAAATAACATCATTCCTAGCTGAGCTCTTCTATCTTCTGTACACCTTCCTCATTTTCTTGTCTATTTCTTTTTCATCTGCACTTAAAAAGTATTAGGGCATCTATATCACTAGTCTATTTGTAATGTGAGATACTAAACAAACAATCTAAAATTTGTAATATTAACATGAATTAAAGTTTAAGGTTGCAATAGTATAATTGAAAATGAATTCCTAGGAGATAATCTAAAGGTATTCTTATTTGAAACATCCTATTTAAATAACTTGTTTATATAGGCAGTTCTTGCATTCCATGGTAGAGTGGAATTCTAAAAGTGACTACAAGTAGAAATAGTACAAAACAACCCTAATAATGATTTGGAAAAATTATAATTATCCATGACCTTTAAAATTTTTTGTCATATTAAAAACATTCTTATAATGGTAATGAGTGTCTAAGTGAAAAAATTAAGTCAATATTTAATATACTATATGACATTAGAGACATTGAGAATTAAGAGTTAAAAATTACTGAATAGGTTGAACAGTACCATCTCCTTGTGTTATTTACAGCAAGAATTTTTTATGTTTTAGCAAATTGTCATACTCCTAAGTTATTAGCCTCAAGCATTTTATTGTTCTTTCTAGGTAAATTACTGTTCTGTATTGTTCTTTGTTTTTACAGACTACTATAGTTTGGATCTGGAATCTCCATCAAAAGCTCATGTGTTGGAGGCTTGGTTGCCAGCCTGTGGCATTCTTGGGAGTGGTGCATAGTTAGGAAGTTAGGTCCTTAGGTCATGCACTTGATAGGGTTTTTAGGACCACTCCTCTCCCTCCCCATAACCCCTACTTCCTGGCTGCTATGAGGTAAGCCAACTTTGCTCTATCACATGCCCCCCTACCATAATATTTTGCAGGCTAAAAAATAGGGTTTTATCCCATTCATGGAATAAAACCATTGAAAATGTGAACCAAAATAAATGTTTTTTCACAGTGACAGAAAGCTGGCTAACAGACTTGTTTTTAAAGCAGTTTTAGGTTCACAGAAAAATTGAGCAGAAAGAATTCCCATACATTTCCTGTTCCCATACATGCACAACCTCCTCCCCTACATTTTTTATACATTGACACACCATTGCCCAAAGTCCATAGTTTGTGTTGGTGGGTTCCCTTTTGATTATCCATTTTTGTAAGATGTCAAATGGATTTATCACTGAGAAACAAGCATGCAATACAACTATACTATGCCTTGCTGTCTGTGTGTGAATAACAGATGTACAGTAGCCAGTAATTTAAATGATTGATTGATTATTATTTGCACCCATCATTAATGCAGTGATTTGTGGACTGAAGAGCTAGCTACAAAATTTTTATATCATGCAACTACTCATAGTATACTATGCTAACTGAAATCCAGACTATTATTTGAGCAACTGATATTCTTTGACTGAAGCATTCATGCATGTTGGAACCAGTGCTAAGCAAAGTCTACATATATTGTGAAAGACTTTCTCAATTAAAAATGGTATTAAGTTTTCTAAAAAAAAAAAAAAAAAAAAAAAAAAACAAACTAATTCTTTTTCAAGAATATGACCTGAAAGATGAAAGTCATGGCAGAGGTGGGAGGGAGTTTGTGAATTATCTGGTAGGTTGATAGACCTGTCTTATCTCATGGAAAGATGGCAGTGAACATGAAAACTTCAGGATGGCACATATCAGCTAGAGTTTGGTTTGGGGCCTCCTTTGGATCCAGTCCGCGATGGCAGGAATGGCTTGGACTTTCTTCTGCAATGTCAATAGCCTGGGATGGGCGTCCAACAAGTCAGGTTTGAGGACCAAAAGTGTAGTACTGCAAATGTCCCAGTAGAAATCTGCCCAAGTTACCTAGTTAAAGAAAACAAAACTATTTTCTTTTGAACATAAAGGCACAACTTTATCAGCATTCCAAAATTAATTTCTTAACCTAAAATTTCTTTTTAATCCAAAACAACTTGTTTGTTATTATGAAAGATGAATGTAGAAACTTGGAAAATGATATAACCGTATTCCTAACACCCAGGGGCCAAACTACTGTTAATACCTTAACGTGTAAGATATTTTTCCATACAGATAAATAAATTTTACTAAAGTGATCCTGCAATACATGCTATTTTATACCCTGGTCCTATTTCTACCTCTCTAACAATACATCCTGATCTGCTACCTAATTCATATTTTTTTCATCTGTTCCAAAAATGTCCTTTACAGGACAAAGCGGGATCCCTTCCAGAATATATACATTTCATCTGGTTATGACCTTTAACTCTCATAATTCAGAACAATACCCCTTATTTCATGGCATCAAATTATTGAAGATTCTACACTCACCCTGCAGATGTCCTACCTTCAGGATCGGTCTGACTATCTCATTTATCTTGTTCCTTTATATTTTAAAGCATAAAGGAACAGGGTGGAAGTTATTCCTAAGAGAGTCTATAGTTTCAAGGGAAATATATTTTTTTTTGCCAAAATACATTACATTTTATCACTTCAGTAGAAATATAGATAGGTATCTATTAATGGAGTGCTAAGATTAAACACTGGAATGAATTGATAAATATCCTAGTCCTACTCAAGTGCAGCTTGGTGGTTTTTTCCTTTGTGAGTAGAGATTAATCTACATGTTACTTTGGTTCTGTATGAAAATTAAAGTTTAAATGCAGATTATTGTGTGTGTGTATATGTGATTTCTGATGTTTCATGAATTTATTTAATAAACAGCTGTCAACCAAGAGACACTATTGGCTAAAGCATTCCAAGCTCAGCCAAGAAATATTTACTGAGCATCTACTGCCCAGGTCTACTAGGTACTAGGGATTAATTGGAGAGCAAAATGTGACGCAAGCCCTTCTCTAATGCAGCTTTTGTTTTAGAAAACAAGTATGCACATTGGTACAGGTGATAAAGTAAAGGGATTCTTGCTGGGTGTGGTGGCACACGCCTGTAATTCCAGCAACTCAGGAGGCTGAGGCAGGAGGATTGCAGGTTTGAAGCCAACCTCAGTAACTTATCAAGGCTGTAAGCAACCTAAAAGTTCTGGGGATATGGCTCAGTGGTTGAGAGCCCTTGGGTCTAATCCCTGGTAAAGTGACTTAGATATCAGAGAAGTTCTTTAGAGGTCATTCAAACTAAGGCTTGAATGGTAAAAAGGGATCCAAATCGACCAAGCATTCTAAGCAGAGGGAATGGGGAATGTAAAAGCTCTCAGGGGGGGAATGTAACTTGTGTCTGTAGAATAGACAAATGTGTTTGGAGCCCTGTAAAGAAGGAAGAGAGTGCTCAGAGAAGGGGTCAGGAGACCGTTTACAAAGGAATTTTCAATAGAAAATAAATGTTAAATCTTTAGAAATATTCAATGAATACAATAGGAAGAGGACCATTTTAGGAAAGGTCATAAGGGGAGTCAATGGGAAGAGCTATGTGACACAGCCGAAAGCTGAGAATAAAGATGTAGCAAGATTACTTACAATTCACCCCAAAGGGTGGAACGGGACAGACACCAATCAGTGTCACCAGTACCACTAGTGCCGCAAGAAAGCGATCTGTCTTGTCTCCTAGAATGCTATCTCATTGAAGGCAGGGACGTCTGCCTAGCACAGCATCTGCCCCAAAGTTTAATGTTTGGGTAAGACTGCTTCTAAGTGGTGGTGTGTTCCGCTATTGGTAGGCTTAGAGTGTCGACTGTCACCTTTTTGTGAAATCAGCATTTATTAATGGTCATTACTGAGGCCCATTAGTTCTTCAAGGGTTGGTCAGTAGTAATAATTTATTTCAATCTTTTCTTTTTATTAATTGGAATATTATAGGGAAGAGAAACTTTGCTCAAATGATTTTTGTTACCTTGAGGTACAATTTGCTAGGATGGGGGGAATAACTGCTATGTTTCAAACTCCCACACTTTTTTGTTTGTTTGTTCTAACAGTTTCAGAAAAATAGTGTGGCTTCATGTCATCTTCTAAAAGTAAGCAATGAAGCTTTGTTTTTTGTTTTTTGGCTGTTGTTTTGGGTGTGTGTGTCCATTGTTAATATTCTTATTGAAGCTTAAATTTTCCACTTTTGGTTAGTAGGAAGTCTTCAAGTTGAATCCTGGGTCTTTTCAATGCAACTCCAATTATCTTTAGTTATTTTATTTGCTTCTAGCACAACAAGGTATTCCCAGCTCAGTTTTTGTTTCTTGTCCCAACTTGAGGACAAGACATTTCTCCAAGAAGTCCTGGTTCCGTTTGGCATTTAATAAACCAGAATCTGGATATGAGGGTGCTCAAGACTACTGGGCTTATCATGGTTGAAAAAAATGCCTTTTCCTTTATCCTAAGATAACATCATGAGTTTATACTGTTATCTCTAGTTCAAATTCAGCAACAGAATATTTACTTAAACTCCCTGATTTTACATCCCACATTGAAGATCCTGGTTCACAGTAACATCAACATAACTTTTTATTTCTGTACCCAAAATATAGACATCGTAATATCAGAAAAACAATATCAACATGCCTAGTACCACCAAAAGTTTACTGAAAATGGTGTGTGATTTTTATTTTTTGTTCTGAGAGAATGTGTCTTAATGTATAAACAAATTACTGTGTTTTACAAATGAAGGCATATCTTCACTAATAGACTACAATATATATTCTCTGTGTACTCTGTGCCTCTATTTGATACAAGTAGGTTCATTTGTTCACTTGGGTTTTAACTTTTAAGATAGCTTTCTAAAATTATTGTTATATAAGTATATAAAATATTTCATGATTCCAAAGTCAAATATATTATGAAAAGGTTAATTTTTTTTTTTCCTTGCAGTACTAGGGATCAAACCCAGGCCTTTGTACTTTCTAGGCAGGTGCTCTACCACTAGCCAAATGGCTAGCATTTGTCTCTGTTGTATAACCTATTTCTTCCCTTTTGGTGGGGAGGGATACTAGGAATTGGATCAAGGGGTACTTAACCACTAAGCCACATCCCCAGTCCTTTTTATTTTGTAATTTGAGACGGGGTCTTGCTAAGTTGCATAGGGCTTCACTAAATTTCTGAGGCTGGCTGAATTTACAATCCTTCGTCAGCCTCCAAAGCCACTGGAATTATAGGTATGTGCCCTTCCTTCAATAAGGTTTTGGTTTTTCCTGTTATTTAAATATATTTGCTTATATTGTTAAAGATGTAAAACGTACTTACATAGTTACCAATAAGCCACTCTTTGTCCCCTAAATATTTGTCCAAATCTTGCAAAAAATGAGGTGCATCATACATGAGAATCTTATTAAACATTTGATCCTACAAGAGGGAAAAAATAAATTCATAAATTCATTTTATAAATAATAGGAAAAATAAATAATATGATTTAAAAATAAGATATTTTTTCTCATCTTTTTCTCCCACATGAATTCAGAAGGGAATAGAAGTAACTATGTGTTTTATTTTGTTCGTTCACATTTATGATATCATGGTGATTCAGATCTGCCTCTATATAATTTATCAATATTCATAAGCAATGTACAGTTGCCAAACTGATGATTTACAAACTGAAGATTGGAAAGCTTGTTATTTTTACCTATATTTTTATTGATGTATTATAATAGTGAAATTATTATGTAATCATACATGCACAGAATATAATATAATTTGGTCCATATCTTTCCCTAATATTGTTCAGAGTTTAAACAAACAAACAAACAAACAAACAAAAAAACAAGAGTTAGTCCTTCTGTTTCCGGAACAGAATCTGTGAGGTGAGAGACAATAGGCCCCAAACCATGTGGCACTTCCCACAGCTCAGCTCAGCTCAGCATCTATGGGAAAGGTAATGGCCAACTTGGCTCTTCTAGAATGAAACAGGATGCAGCTGCTGGACAGCTTTCCAAAAACTGCTCCGTGCACACCTGGGAAATTCTGTTCTAAAGTTCATTGCCACAATTTCAGGTACACCAATGCTGCATATATGCAGAGCCAAATAAAAATGTCATAGTATCTGCGTTAGTGACTTCCTTTAGCCTAAGTTCTCTTTACAAGTTTGATGAATTATCTCAGTCTCAAAAATGTAAATTAGTAAACAGTACAATAATTATTTTTTAAGATTCATTTTTAAGGGACAGTAATCAAAATATATAAAGAAGATAAAGTATGATTATATGCCATTTTTCCCAGATGTTAACTTTTTAAAAGTGTTTCCTGATAAATCCTAATTGGCCACTCTTTTTTAAAAATTTTTAGTCATAGTTGGACACAATATCCGTATTTTATTTAATATTTTTATGTGGTGCTGAGGATTGAATCCACTGCCTTCAATGTGCTAGGAGAGTACTCTACCATTGAACTACAACTCCAGCCCTACAGCCACCTTACACACTTGTAGACTCAGAAATTTTCTGCCTCCTCTTCTAGAAAGTTGTGAAGTGGGAGGTTTCTGCAAAGTTATTGTTAGGTATTCTAACAAATGGCTTTTAGAGATATTGGAAAGCTTTGTATGGTTCTCCAAAGCATTGTTTTTAAACCCACATTACCAAAATCATTTAGTGTTTGAAGTGGACCATCAGAATTCTCCCAGTCCTGCTCATATACATCTACACCCTGCACTTCAGATGAGGAAACTCAAATATAGGCACACTGAATAATCAAAGTAATACAATAAATTCGAGGATTGTCATCATGATCAGTGTTCAGAGACACATTTTGCCTTCAAAGTTTTAAAATTGGAAATGTAATTTTTACAAATACTGAAACATTTATGATTATTGTATAGTTAGTGGAATTTTTAAAAGTACATATGGTAACAAGAATATTTTCACTGTCCATCTTAACAGCATCAATATTATTTTTGAAAATTTTACCTGACCAGCAGGTGGCAGCAATTGAACCCACTGTAGAGAGAGGAGGAGGAAGTACAGAACCGCACTTTTCAATGTGTATGTCAGGTCCAGTTTATTAACTGGATAGCCTGTGGCTACTGGCAATGGTTCTGCGTCATGCTCTCCCTTCATAGAATTTACTCATGGATTTAGATTCCTGATAGACTGCCCATCAGTGGGATCTTTGGCACATGGAACCAAAAACTTTAGACATTTTCCTAAATTGACAAGTATGTATCTCTTTGTCTCTGCATTTATAAAGCTATGTAAAATATAGATTCCAGGTCTGACAAATATAAGGAAATACTCTGTTAATTATAATAGCTGATATTTATTGAATACTTTCTATCTGGCCATACATACATATGCTACCATTTAATATATTACCAATATACTTAAAGAGAGAATCTATTATATTCCCACTTTACAGACAAAAGTTTGATCTGTTAATAGGAAGTTAAGAGTCAGCTTATAGGAAGAAAATGAGGATTCAAGTCTGGCAGTCTGACTCCAGAGCATAAATGTATCTGTCTAAAAGTCCAAAGAGACTTTATGTTTCTCTCATCAAAGCTGAGTTTTTATTCAAGACTTTGTTATGGGTATGTGGGGGTGTGTGTATGTGTGTCCCCTATAAGCCTCATGTTTATATCAAGGAGTCAGTAACTGTAAATACTTTGATGTCCAAATATCTCTATTGAAATCAGAAAGTCCCATTTCAATAAATGGTATTTAGAATAACTGTGCTTAAGTAAACTAATAAGGCTGCCATTTGTGGTTCTGGGCTGTGGCTTTTGGAGGTAGACCTTAGCTTTGGCAAGTGTCTGATAAGTGTGGTGCTCTGATGGCTCTTCAAAGAGGGTTTAATGCATACGATATGTAAGGCACTGCGATGCGGTGGGCAGGATGTATCACCTGAGCAAAACAGACGTGACTCCAGCCATCCTGACACCTACTGGAGGTGACAAACAAGTAAATACATTTTAAAATAGATATTTTGATGAACATCCTAAAGGAAACTATGAAAGGGCTGTCAATAAAGGATAATGGAACTCCAAAGATGATGGATTCGATATAAATATTCAATATATATGATTTTGTTTTCATCCCTAATACACAGTGAGGTATAGTTTTTAAAAGATGGAAGCTACATGGAGGTGAAAAAAGAAAACACAAGAGTAAATAAAATGTGAATTGTAAAGGTGAATAAATGTCATCTGCAGAGGGAAAGCAGAGAATCATCCTACACACCATACACAGCCTTCAGGTGGTTCAGGAATGGGTAGATGTGTCTAGAGTTGGGGTTAAGGAGGTTGGGGAGGAGAGATGAAGCCTGGTGGAAAACCATCAAAGAAAATTTAGCATGAGATTTTGTCCGTCATTTCATGTTGCTAGACAAGGGCCCATTTCCGTCCTGTGCAGAAGACTGGAGGTGGTAAAATAAATGGTTTCTGGGACCAAGGATGTCACACATATCAAAAAGATAGGATTTAATGAATGTATGCACACGGAATGATAAACTGCTGATGCTTCCAGCCCTCTCTTACTACTTGTCTCTGGAACAGGGCACCAGACCTTCATCTTTGGGCAGAAGACTAAAATTTTCTTGGCTCTGTGATACTCAAGATCAACAAACCCCATCCACATGCTTAGAGCTTTGAGTAAACTGTTAAAACTCCCTACTCTTTATGATGGATTATAAAAGATGGTCTGACTTTTAAGGAAGGACAGTGACTAAAACAGAGTGGGATAAAAAGCAACTTTGCACAAACATACAATGGGGAGGGAGATAACGTTATGGCCATTAAATAGATTTTTTCAAAGAAAAAATACTATAATGAAGGATATTGTCAAATTTAAAAATACAATGTCAGAAATTTAGAACCCAAGAGAAGATTGATGGATAAAGTTGAAGAATTCTTCAAAAGTAAGGCAAAAAAGCAAAAGATGGGAGACAGAGAAAAGATCCACCATCTGAATAACAGAAATTCTAGATAATGGGACATAATTAAATGAAGGGGAGGAAACCATCAATGAAAGAATTAAAGGAACTTTCCAGGGCACAAGTCCTAGATTAAACTGGCCCAATGAGGAAACAGCATAACGTATTAAAACAGTATGATGCCAAAGACTCATCATTGTGTAATTTTAGGAATCTAAGGGTAAATGTTCTACAATCTTTTAGAGTGGTGAAAAAAAATAGGTCACATAAAAAAGGTCAGTAACTACATTAGAATCAGACTTCATAACAGTTAAAAGGCCATAGATAATGTTTTCCAAATACTAGTGAAAAAATTAATTTCAACATAGAATTCCATATCCAACTAAACAATGCAACTCATATAAGGATTAAATTAAGACACTTGCAGACAAAGAAGGTCCCCAATTTTTTATTTCCTATGATCAGTAAGCTGTTGGATGATTGTTTCACAAAAAGGAGGCCAGAAAGCAGGAGAAAAGGAGGATGAACTCAGAAAAGAACATTCAGGATGATATTTAAGATCAGGATACAACCCTGCCCAAGTGTCTAGGCAACCAAACCCTATTGATGCAGTGTGACTCACAAGACAGACATGTCCACACCTCCTGTCATCAAACCTCAATTTAGCTTTTGGAACACTAGAGGATGTGCCCCAAATAAACAATGAAGTACACAAAGAAAGAGGGCAACATTCAGCAAACAGGACTCAAACTTCAGTTAATGGTATCAGTGGGATGGCAGGTAAGGGAAGCCCAGTATGACAGTTGTGCAGATAACCTAGAGAGGTCCACAAAGGAGAGAGCAGGTCTTCAGGTCAGATAGTTCCAAGAACATGTTAGAAATAGCAGGATATCTGATATCATTGACCTTGTGGAAAATTCAGTTAAAAGACTGGATAATGAGGGAAGATTCAGAAATGACAATAAAAATAAGAAGAATTAAGCAAAACACAAAAGGCAATTGTTAACTTTGAAGAGGAAAAGTGAGAAATGAAATATTTTTAAAGTACACTACAATGCACAGTTCTGGGTATTATTCGCATAAGCATACTAATGTAATTGTGAAACATTAATTTAAGAAAAATTTTATGTCACGCTATTGGGAGCTCAGAGAAAGGGAAACAGGATGACTATGTTAGATAAATTCTAACTGCTATCAGAAGAAGTCCATAGAAATTATCTAAAATTGGTAAGTCAGCATCATATTTATATATTCTATAGAAATATGGAAATGTGAAATCCTAAAGAAAAAGCTAAAAAGATTAAAAAGAGGGTAGAATATGAACAGGGGTTGATGTAAAGGGTAAGACAGAGAATTGCTATACTCTGCTTTAAAACTTTTAATATAATTTCATGTTTTAAAACTAGACCTACATATGACTTAGATTAATCCCAGCAGCTTGGGAAGCAGGAGGATTGAGAGGTCAAAGCCAACCTTAGCAAGGCCCTAAGCAACTCAATGAGACCCTGTATCTGGATTATATACACACACACACACACACACACACACACAGAGAGAGCTGGGGATGTGGCTCGGTGGTTAAGCACCCCTGGGTTCCATCCCTGGTACCAAAAAAAGGAATTAAAAAAACCAACCGCTTTAAAGCACCTAAGAAAATTTCTAGAAAGTGGTATGTGATTACTAGTAATAGTGAACTGATCACATTACTTTTACATCTTGGTTTTTCTCTGCCCAAGGAAAAGTTGCCATGAAATCATCCAATGTATCTGCAATAGCATCGACTTGACATTGTTCCATCTCTGTTTTTCCAGCCAAATCTATGGAATAGAGAAAGATCATGTTATACTTGTGAATATGTTCAATTTAACTTACTATATTAAATAGGCAATACACTCATGTGGTTGAAAATTCAAAGCAATATAAATAGTATCCAGTGAAGGCAAGTTCCATTTGCTCATTTTGCTCCTTTGACTACTTTACTTATTGGTAACCACTTGTAATCGTTTCTTATTATTCTTCTGTTGTATTTTTTTTGGTGAGGTACTGGGGATTCAACCCAGGGGCGCTTTACCACTGAGCCACATTTCCAGCCCTTTTTATTTTTTATTTTGAGACAGGGTCTTGCTAAGTTGATCAGAGGGAGAGGGTTGGAGGTGGAAAGTGGTGATTCTGCAGATTGATTAGAAAGAAAGGGTCTTTAAAAGAATCCAAAATTAGATTTTTTTTTTACTCAAAAAGTATGAGAAGAGTCAGAGAGGAGGGGGAAAAGAAAATGGAACATAGGACAGAAAAGGGGGATCAAACAAAAACAAGAAGTAACCGTTTCTATTGTTTATCATCCATGCCACAGGTATATGCACCAACAAAACAATCCAGATGACCCTCCGTGGAGGCAAGAAGACTTTCTTTCTATTTTTTTTTCGTTTTTTTTTTTTTTAAGAGAGAGAGAGAGAGAGAGAGAGAGAGAGAATTTTTTTTCTATTTTTTTAAAGCACTATTAGAATGAAGGACATCATGAGTACATGATTTTAATAGTCCAAGAAATTTTAACCTTCATGTGCCGTATGTATTTTAATTTGATTTTAATTTCTTTGGTAATTTACAAATACTTAATTCTAGCAAAAGTTCAGGTTAAAATATACCTGTCCAAATTTTCAGCTAAATTCAAAAAAGGACTTGGTCACAGAGCAAGGTGTTAAGGGGTGGGGGCAATATAAAATTGTCTAGTTGTCTAGGAACTCATGGAAAGTTAAACTAATATAGATGATACATTGATACTGCTCTAGCTTTTAATCCCATTTTATTTATATTATAGTGTTCAAAAATAATTATTTAATGGATATTGAGTGAATATCATGTTTTTTTCAGTTAGCAAAAGTCTTGAATACAATAAACATGTTACCTGTGTTTCTGGCAAAGTATCTTGCTATTGCCAGGCTCTGGTGAAGGATAAGACCATCCACTTCCAAAACAGGGATTTTACCAAATGGAAGAGCTAAAAACACAATAAGCAAATAATTGACTTTATAATAGAAGCAAGAGTTCTTATAGAATTATGATACTTCTGTTTTTGTTGATAACTGTGGAAACAAACTATGATTTTTAAAGTCATAGACTTCTTAAATCTGTATTCTTAAAAGGAACATTTGACATCTAGTGGAATCTCTACATTTTGTAAGTTTGAAAAAAGCAGTTAGAAAACTGATTGTAAAGTTCATTACAAAACTGGCTCTAAACTCCAGGTTTTTAGGGTTGCTATATCCTACACCCAACATGGTCTCATAGTTACTACTTTTTTTTTCTTTAAAGGTAAGCTTCATTAATTTTGTGGCCTCAAAAATAGATCATGTTAATTATTATTTAAAACACAGTGTGAGTAATATAGCTAATTTACAAATGAGTTATGATTAAGAAGTTAGCCAAAACCTTATTTTGAGGAGGAACTATCTGAACTGCAAACATTTTGTACAAATATAGGACAGACTTATAACAGATGCACTATTAATACTTTGTAAAACCTATTTGGAGGGGTGGGAAATGGGGATTGAACCTAGAGGTGCTTGGCCATTGAGCCACATTCCCAGTCCTTTTTATTTTTTATTCTGAGACAGAATAAGTTGCTTAGGACCTTGCTAAGTTGCTGAGGCTGTCCTAGAACTTGTGATCCTTCTGCCTCAGCCTCTTGAGTTGGGAGGTGCGAGCTGGGATTACAGGCATGTGCCACTGCACACAGCTCTATTTTGTTTTGATATCTAAATATATTTTGTCACAAAATAATATATATTTATTGTAGAAAAATTATAAATTGAAAAAATAATTCTACTAGTTATGTCCATTTTAATGTTTCAATTGGTTTTCCACATATATTAAATATCATAATGTAGGGGCTGGGGATGTGGCTCAAGTGGTAGCGCGCTCGCCTGGTATGCGTGCGGCCAGGGTTCGATCCTCAGCACCACATACAAACAAAGATGTTGTGTCCACTGAAAACTAAAAAAATAAATAAATTCTCCCTCTGTCTCTCCCTCCCTCCCTCTTGAAGATGGAACCCAGGGTTGTCCTACCACTGAACTATGTCACCAACCCTTTTTAAATAAATAAATATCATAATGTATTATATTTTTGCTAACTTCTTTGTTCATTTGACAGTATTTGAAAAAAAATCTTTCTAAATTTATGAAATACCTCATTTTAATAATCATGTACTACTTTACTATGTGTATAACTACAATTTTACCAACCAGTGCCTTAGGCTTGGACATATAAATATTTTGGAAACAGGGAAAAGAATAGTGTCACTTATAATCCATGACCCTCACACAAGTACTGGAATCAGTGTTGCATCGTACTTTCAACTTTTTTATCTACATACTAAGTACAGAATGAAGGACAGTTCACATCAGGAATAAAAATACCTCTGATTACTTACCTAAGTGTGCCAAGTACTATTCTAGGTGCCTGAGATACTACTGTGAGCAAAACAAAGTCCCAAATAAAGTTGACATGTGTCGAGATACCTTATTTGAAGCACAGTACATAAATAAGAGGGAGTTAACATGCCTAACTTGGGGAGTTTTCTTGGTACTCCCAGGGCATACTACATACTGAACATGTCCATCAGATTTTCTAGTACTTACAACTCTATGAAGCAAGTTCTAGCTATCTATCAGCTTTTAAAAATGCAAAAATGTTAACAAGGTTTATGTAAATTGCCTAGTTCACACCTGATAGAAGTGAGATTCAAACTGAGGTCAGCTGGAACCCTTTCTCAGCTGTTTTGATAATCCTAAGAACCATATTTTGTGTGAGATAGTAAAAATCAGAGCAAGCTCAGAACATAGTATCCAAATTAGAGAAGGGTCCAAAGACTGCCTTTTATGAGGATTGGCTGAAGAACCTTGACTCGTTTGGCCTGGAGGAGCAAAACTAAATAAAATGTAATGTCCATCTTCAAATATGGCAAAGCTATCAAATGGAAGAAAACTTTGACTTATTCTGACTAGCTCTAAAATGCAGAACTAGAAACAAAAAGTAATATAGAAAAAGATATTTTAACTCATGATGAAAAGTAAGTTTGTTGACATCAGGCTCTTGACAACCGGAAGCATTTGAGCCAACCCTGGAATAATTGTCAACAGATGAAACATTGTCTGAATTTAACAAGCAGAAATTTAAGACAAATGCAAAGTCCCTTGATGGTTCCAGAATAATTCCAAGGTTGTTGGAGGTGTCACTTAGCAGGAACACCTGTCAAAAAGCTTTAAGGAATTTAGTGACACTGAACATGATCCCTGGTGGGATATGGATGCCAAAATAACTACTGTGATCTTGATAAAATGTCTTAGAATTAAAGTATAGACTTGTAATAGGGGATGTGGGGGTTAACCTTGGTTGCCAATTTGATTGCATTGAGAGATCCAGAAAATTGGTAAAGCACACTTCTGGGTGTGTCTGTGAGGGTTTTCCCAGAGACAATTGGCACGTGTGCTAGTCAACCCATGGGTAAGATCCACCATAAGGCTGGTGGTCCGGATGAGACAAAAGTGGAAGAAACAGGGAAGCACGCATGTGCAGGGCAAGCTCATCTCTTTAGAGTTTGCATTTTTTTTTTTTTTTTTTTCTGCTACTGTTGTCCAAGGATGTCAGACTCCAGATTTTCCAGGCTTTCTGTGTGGACTTGCACCATTGACTCTCCAGGGCCCCTCTAGACCTTCATCCTCAGATTGGGGCTGCATCATTGGTTTTCTTGTTCTGAGGTTCCAGCTTTTTGGACTGAGCAGCAACTGGTTTCTCTTGCTCTGTCTCCTGCTCTCCCACCTATGGTCGGCCATTGTGAGTCCTGCTTCCACCGCATAAGCCAGTCTAAAAAGTCTCCTCTTATAGTCATATCCATGTTCTGTGGGGTTTGTTACTCTCAAGAGCTCCAATTAATGCTGGCGAGGGTCCCATTCCACCTGTGCAAGGTCCTGTCCCCACCAGCACCACATATTGCAAGACAGATGTTGAGCAGCAGCTTGTTCAGAGATGTCTACTTGGGTGGGGATATAAATAGAACATTCGAGAAAGAGAAGATTGAGTTGTCTGTAGAATCTGCGTGTGATCTCAGCCCTGAGATAGTCAGTGGCAAACACTGTCTAATCAAGGAGTAGAGTCAGAAGTGGGGAGGTTGGACTGAAATTCACAGTGATGACCAGAGAAAGAAGGAAGTCTGAAAGTTACGTGGACTCATGAGCTAACTTGGCACTGGATTCTGAATTCTGCCAGAGATCTTTATCTTCACTCAGAGCCATGTGACTGAACTGACCGCTCACCAGAGGCTTTTTCCTTATGATGTTTTTTTTCTTCCCTTTTTATTATAAGTGTATTATAAGTGTACATAGCAGTGAGATTTGTTGTTACATGTTCATACATACACAGTCCCTATGATACCTTATAGAAATTTAAGTTTCTTCAGGTACTTCCATGTAAAATGAAGAATAATTTGTTCTCCATGGATTAAAATGATAAGTTTAATTAAAATGATAAGTATGAAAGCCATAGGAGACAGATTTTGATTTTTTTTTTTTTTCCAGTGCTGGGGATTGAATCCAGGGCCTTGCACATGGTAGGAAAGTACTCTACCACAAGCTAAAGTTTAAGGTGGGCAAGTAGTTATCATGATAAGGTCAACATATCCCAGCGTCCCTTGTGGTAATATGTGATGATGTGACTAAGTTCCTGCCAAAGCAATGTGAATCAGAAGTGAAATAGGCAAGCTGGGCAAACTGGGGCATGCTTATAATCCCAGCAGCTTGGGCTGGAGATGTGGCTCAAGCGATAGCGCGCTCTCCTGGCATTTGTGCGGCCCAGGTTCGATCCTCAGCACCACATACAGACAAAGATGTGGTGTCCGTCAAATACTAAAAAATAAATATTAAAATTCTCTCTCTCTCCCTCTCTCTCAAAAATAATAATAATAATCCCAGTGGCTTGGGAGGCTGAGGCAGGAGGATCTTGAGTTCAAAATCAGTCTTAGCAACTTAGTGAGGCCCTAAACAACTTAGCGAGACCCTGTCTCTAAATAAAATATAAAAAAGGGCCAGGGAAGTGGCTCAGTGGTTAAGTACCCTGGGTTCGATCCCCGGTACCAGAAGAAAAAAAGGAGTGACTGGTCTTGCTGTCAAAAGAAAGGACGGTGCCCCTCTCTCTTTGACATTTCCCATGAGCTAGAGCGTGAAGGGAGAGTGACCTCTTACCTTGTGCAAATAAGACAACAAAAGATGGCAGATCAACAAGACAGAAGGAGCCTAATCTTTGACAACTTCATGGAGCAACATTTTTTGCACTAACTTTTGGGGTGTTTTGTTGTTGTTGTTTTTGATACCAGGGATTGAATTGACACATCTCTGGCCTTTTTTTATATT
Organism: Callospermophilus lateralis; assembly: GCF_048772815.1. Classification (NCBI taxonomy): domain Eukaryota; kingdom Metazoa; phylum Chordata; class Mammalia; order Rodentia; family Sciuridae; genus Callospermophilus; species Callospermophilus lateralis. The sequence continues at coordinate 98,177,435 of NC_135312.1, read as the reverse complement.
TTATTTTGAGATAGGGCCTCACTGAGTTACTGAGGCTGGGTTTGAACTCTTGATCCTCCTGCTTCAGCCTCTCAAGCCACTGGAATTACGGTGTGCACCACTGTACATGGCCCAAACTGGGTTTTTATGTTTAAGAAATTTCTATCCTTTTAAATTTTTATGAAATTAAATTTTATAAAATTCAGACAATTTTATGTTGGGGCTGTGTTTGTTAAAGCACTTAAAACTATTCTTAATCATGAATTTTAAGATCTCTTTCAACTCTAAGAATCTCTGAAAATATTAAGAAAATGCAGAAACTCCATTTTGAATAACAATGAAAAGCCAAGGTATAAAAAGGAATGAGGGAAAGCCATGAGAAAAGCTAAAATTAAAAAAGCTACATTTAAAAACTAAAAGGCAGGGCTGGGGATGTGGCTCAAGTGGTAGCGCGCTCGCCTAGCATGTGTGAGGCACTGGGTTCGATTCTCAGCACCACATAAAAATAAAATAAAGACATTATGTCCACCTAAAACTAAAAAATAACTATTTAAAAAAAACTAAAAGGCAAATTTTGTTATAAGTACCATCCCTCTCCCTCGCTGTCCATCTTGGCCTAGTTAATTAGTGGATAAAATGAATGTTCCCTGTTTTTGTCCACCATTTTAAAAACCCATGAATAAAATTTGATATCAGAAGAAACCTTGGAACATTTAGGTATCAACAGTAAAGTTTCAGGAGAACAGGAAATAAGACACTGTACCCCTGCAGAGAAGTGATTTTTTTAAAAAGAATTCATGCTTTCAAAAGGCAGCTGCTGGGCTGGGGATATAGCTCAGTTGGTAGAGTGCTTGCTTCCTATGTAGAAGGCCCTGGGTTCAATCCCCAGCATTACCACAAAAAAAAAAAAAAAAAGAAAGAAATCAAATAAGGCAAGTGTCAATTTATTGTTGATATATCATAGTATTGATGTTGTTGGCATTGTCTAGTGCAAATAATTTGTGCCATGCTATTAAATTGATCTGGATTTTAAAGCCAACTCTCCTTGCCATGGTTGTGAAACTGGAAAAACTCTGTGCACTTCAATTATCCCAACTGTAACATAGAAACAATAATGTGGCCCATGTCATTCAGCTCTTCTGACAAAGCTTGATCCTGGTTTATCTTTATATTATCTGTGAGGTTTGTATTTTCACCTGTAATAGAAAATTTGCTGAGTCACAGAGCATTTCTTTAGTTTACCTGAACTTGCTGCTTCTCAATGTAAAGCTGTGGTACTGGGAATTGAACCTAGGGGTGCTTTAGCATTGAGCTACATCCCCAGCCCTTTTTTATTTTAGCTTGAAACAGGGTCTTGATAAATTGATAAGGCTGGTCTCGAACTTGTAATCTTCCTGCCCCAGCCTCCAGTAGCTGGGATTACATGTATGCGCTACCTGGCTCCTTGAAAGCTGAAGATTCTGAAAGTATATTTCCCTACTTATTCGTGAATTCTTATTTGGGCTACTTACTTGGTTTTATTTTAGGCCAGTCAGCATGTTCTATTCTGTGATCTTCATACTTTATATCCAAATAAGCAAATATGTAACGGATAATTTCTGCTCTCCCCCTCATATTAAAATAAATCAGTTTATAGTTTGGCATGGTGAGATTCTGGAAAGAGAAAAAAGAAGGGAGTATTATAACAGCACTCTAGAGATTCTCAATATTTTTCTTTGATGACTTTTTTGAAAACTTTATAGCATCCTTTGAGATAACCAGAGATATTAGAGAATATTTCAAAACAAAATTATAAATCACTAGCTAATAACATATGAAGAAAGTTGAGAGAATATCATCTCTCTCCTCCACCCCCCCCACTCTCTTTCTCAGTGAATATTCTAGTGAAATACCAAATCCAAATTTTATTCATAAAAATATTCAGATTAAGATGATATCTCATAGCCTCACTAGTAGTGCATAAGTTGTAATTAATCTTCATCCACAGCAATATTTATGTCCAAAGACTGGGAAATTTAATTCTTTTTCTGATGTTTTCATATGCTCTATTTCTCTTCATTAATTGGGTTATTGAGAATTTAAGAACCTATTCATTATCTCTACCCAAAATATTCCTTTCTGTAAATCAGTTACTGTTTGGCTTATGGTTTTTTAATGTTATATAATAATTTTTCAGTATTCCACTTACATCAGAATATCTTTAGCTCTTTTGATAAGTTATTGAATCATTATAAGACATTTTTCCAAAATTCTATTCAAATGGAGTATTTGAGCCTTATCAATTATTTTGAATAAAGTTTTGTTAAGCTAAAAAAAAGGTCATAAATAATAAAAGTATGCATAATGGTATTCTCTGAGAAAGCAGAATTTTGCAATGGTCAATAACAAACTCTTTAGAAGTAATTTGGTATTTGTTCCTATTTTTTGGTTTTGTTTTGAAGTGAAGGTCATAAAGTATCTAATCTATAATATGATAAAAAAAAGATGGTTATCTCAGCAAATGGAGTAGACACTTTCCTTTTAAAGATGTTTTTGTCCCTTTAGCATTTTATTTGGTTGACTACCGTGGTAACAGCTGGGAGGTTGTGAGGACAGTTGAATGAGGGCGGCAAGGACAATGTACACACAAAAGGAATGTGGACGTGCCCCCGCCACCTGTCACCCACCCCCTTCCTTAACTGTGGTTTTCCCTCTTGGCCTCAAAGGCTTGTCCTGTGTTTTGTTCACTGCTGGTTTTGTGGGTCACATGTACCATACAAACTCACTGCATCTTTTTTTTTTTTTTTTTTGGTACTGGGGATTGAACTCGGGGGCACTCAACCACTGAGCCATACCCCCAGCCCTATTTTATATTTTGTTTAGAGACAGGTTCTGAGTTGCTTAGCGCCTTGCTGTTGCTGAGACTGGCTTTGAATTTGGGATCCTCCTGCCTCAGCCTTCCAAGCCACTGGGATTACAGGCATGCACCACTGAGCCTGGCTCAAACTCACCCCATCTTGGGGTGGAACAATAGTGAGCAGATTCCTTCATTGCTCTGTATAGGAAGGAAGTAAACTGAAGTTTCAGAAAGCTTTGCTAATACCAGCTATATCAATTAAATGTACATCATGATTTTCTGAGTATTCTGTGATTTATAGATTTCATTTCCAATGTTTATTAAACAGTTAATTACTTTAAGCACTTATAATAGAAACTGCCCAGTTTTGTAATGATCAGGCAACAAAGAAACTTTTTCATTTAAAATTAAATTTTTCACTTAATTTTGATCCCTAAATTTAAAAGTCCACTTTCATACTGATATAGATTTGGAGATTAATGAGGGTAATGCATATAAAATACTTAGCAAGTAATAAACCCTTAATAGTCATTAGCATTGGTAATAATAGCTCTTGGACTATAGTCAAAGTTAAATACTGTGAATACAACCCAACACGATAATAATTATAATAATTAAGTGAGTGACAACATATCATGACAATTATTCATTTCAAATGGTGAGTTAAAACATTTTAATCTTGCCAGGGGTGGTGGCACATGCCTGTAATCCCAGCAGTTTGGGAGGCTGAGACAGGAGGATCCCAAGTTCAAAGCCAGTCTCAGAAAAAGTGAGGCTCTAAGTAACTCAGTGAGATCCTGTCTCTAAATAAAATACAAAATAGGGTTGGGGATGTGGCTCAGTGGTCGAGTGTCCTTGAGTTCAATCCCCCATACCCAAACAACAACAACAAAGAAAACTACTTTATTCTCTACTAAAAATGTCTTCCAAAGAATATTAATGGGAATATTAGATCAAAAGAAAAATTGGGCTCAAGCCTCAAAACAAATTCTTATCTGAAATCATACCACATAAAATGTTAAATGCAAATAATGAAAGCCTGAATTTCCAAGTTTGACTTCAAGTTCATCTACTCTGGAACCTGCCTGTGGAGAGGATAGTCTGGAAATAACTGTCTGGTTGCCTGTTGTCCCTCTCTGCCAATGATGGCAATTCCTAGCACATCCACTTCTCAGGCCCCAGGTTTCCCAGGTCCAGATGTTATGGATTGGAGTGGGTGCTTCTTGTGAGAAATAAGTGCCACATCCAATCATTTCATGTTCTGCTAGTCCAGTCCATGCCCAAGTGACATGGGGCACAGAGCTCACATGTAGGGGAGTGTTCTCTGAAGAGACGATTAACTAAAGGTTATGAAAATTCCTAGATTTATGGCCTCAGATTCCCTTAAAGAAGAAATATACATTTTAAAGATTTCAAATTTGGAGGACTAACCAAACTGCTCATCAGAACAATGGGATTGTTACTTAGAAATAAATGGTGGGAAAGATATGAAAGCATGAAACTAATAAATTACAATTTATGTTAAAACAAGAGGTAATAAAGATCCTTTTGGAAACAGAAAACATCTTATGTAATCATAAAAAGGGATTATTCTCATACAGCAAATATAAAGCACAATTGTTATAATTTCTTGATCTATTTGTTCTAAGTCTCCAAAGAATAGAAAGCTCACAAAGTAGGAAACGTGTCATTCTTGGCAATTATCAAGAATACAAGTAACAGTAAATATTGGCAAGGATGTGGGGGAAAAGGTTCACTCCAATGTTGCTGGTGGGACTGCAAATTGGTGCGACCACTATAGAAAGCTTCCTTAGAAAAGTCAGAATGGAACCACTATTTGACCAGATATCCCACTCCTCAGCATTCTTACAGTGACGCAGCCACATCAATGCTTATAGCAGCTCAGTTCACAATACCCAAGCTATGGAACCAACCTAGGTGCCCTTCAACAGATGAATGGATAAAGAAAATGTGGTATATATACACAATGGAATATTATTCAGCTACAAAGAAGAATGAAATTATGGCATTTGTCGGTAAATGGGTGGAACTGGAGAATATTATGCTAAGTGAAATAAGCCAATCCCCCCAAACCAAAGGCTGAATATTCTCTCAGATATGTGGATGCTAACCCACAACAGTGGAAAGTAAGGGAGGAGAAGAATAGAAAGTTCATTGGATTAGACAAAGGAGAATGAAGGAAAGGAAGGGGGGATGAGAATAGGAAAGACAGTAGAATGAATAGGTCATAACTTTCCTATGTTCATACATGAATACATGGCCAGTGTAACTCCACATCATGTACAATCACAAGAATGGGATCCTTATTAGAATATGTAATACTCCAAGTATGTATAATATGTCAAAATATACTCTACAGTCATGTATATCTAAAAAGAACAAATTTTTTAGAAAGTGACATTCTTAATTGTTCTATCAAATATTTTATATATTAATTTTTATAGATTCTTACTGTCATAGGTGTTTCCACACACAAAGAAATAATATATTTTCCTTATCATATTTCCCCATTATATGTTTGTATAGGTGTATATGTACATTATGAGCAGCAATAAAACTAACCATATAACTTCTCTTATTTAGTCAGATATCAGCATCCCCCTCCTGAATTCTGCATGGATACAAAAGGGTTGTTTTTGCTGTTAATTTGCAAAGTTATGCTATTGTATTTCACTCAAGTAAAGAAGACATTCAAAAATTCTTAGCATGTGTTGGTAGCTATCTATATTTCTCTGCAAACATATCTTTCAATCTAAGAGTTGGCAGAGGTCCAAGAACATCTGACAAATGCTTATCTTTCCCTCTAGAACACTCTTTCAACAGTTGTAACTCATTTATGAGACTGCACTTGTACATCACATTCCTGTAATTACTGTATAACTATATTTTCTACTGAGCAAAAGTATGGTTTCTTGATTACTACAACTCCAGAATTCCAAACTTTAGTGACTTTTGTTTTTCAGGTTATATGTGTACATTTTATAACATGAAAAATAAGTAAAGCATAAATTCACCTAGAAACATTTACTGATTCTGAAGATCTTTTCTGTATTTTATAAGGCTTTTGCATATTAAAATAACAGAACGAATCCCAAGTAAATGCTTCTAGGTTCAAAAGAAACCGATAAGAAATGCACAATAAATGGTAATGGAAAATGTAGAGGATACTGTCTAGAAGAACGTATTTATTCCTCCAATTGCATTTAGCAGTACACCTCTGTTCCAACAGTCTCACTTTGCTAAAGCTTTTATTTATCAGGATGATGTACTAAATGGATGAAGGAAAAACATATTCCCACAGGGGTAGAGGGAGGAGCAAGCTCAGGGGCCAGAGCAAGTAGATGGGGTAGGATTGGGGGGAGGGGCGGAGTGTAGTTGCCACTAGAACTTTGGGCAAATGCCCTGGTTCTAGCCGTAAAATGGTAATGAAAATATTATTTGTAAAGTACCCATGCAGTGCCTCACACATAGTATGTATTCAAAAAAGAGAAAAAGGAAGAAACAAAAATGGAAGACAGGAGAGAGAGGAAGGATTCTTTCCCGTAGTAGAGGTTACAGTCCAGGTTTAGGTGATTTTATTAGACTCAGCTGCTCAAGATCATGTTACATGATAAATCCATCCTACTACTAGTGCATAAAAAGAAAAAAATAAATATAAAAAGAAAAATAAATACAATATATGGTCAGGTTTAAAAGCAAAATAAACATACCCTAGGCCCAAAGATACAGAAACAAAATAGAGTGAGCAAGACCCACAGCGCTGTGGTTGGCAGTGACCAGCAGGGGGCTCAGCCCCTTCAGAATAAAGGAGCCTAGAAGTGGTCACTACAAGACAGGGGCTGCGGGGTGGGCTGCCAGGAACTAGGACCTGACTGGCTCCTTCTGTAACATAAAGTAGGGTTAAAATTGCAAACTTCAAGCAAAACTGGTAAGAGGGAAAAAAGATGAAATCACAAATAATTAATACTACCAACGGAAGGGTCATGAAAGCAGATAGAATAGATAGAAATGATAAACATAAATATAAATATATATATATATATATATATATATATTTGTATATACACATACACACGCTCACAGAAACACTACACATAAATGCACATATTTATCATCTATTGTAACCCCCCAAAATTTCAAAACTACTTAGCTTTAAAAATACCAATTTATAATGTTTGATTATGTGTTGACCAATAAAGTTTTCAGAATTTGAAAAAAAAATTATAAATTAACACAACAAAGAACTTTATGTCAATAACTCCAAACACTTAAATGGAAAAAAAAATTGAAACATATATGTAAACTAACACAATCAAAATAAAAAGAAAACTGAAAGACTGTATTTAACAATAACCAGTCAAGCAAATGAACTGGCAATTGGTTACGTTCATCAATGACATCAGGACCACATGGTTTTACAGGTGAGTTTTACTAATCTTCAAGGCAAAGGTGATCCTTATCTTTTATAAATAGTTTGACAGAGTAGGAAAGTGGGAGGAAGAAAAATAAAAATTTCACTTCTAAACAAACACTTTAAATAAATGATTGGTAGTATATAAGAGGGAATAAAATGTCAGAAATTATCCCAAGAATGCAGGATGTTTTAATATCAAAATTTACATCTGAATAATAAACTGCATTTCTAGATTAAAAGACAAACCCACAAACCATATTTTCATCTCAGCAGATACTAAATAATTTTTTAAGGAAAAAAAATGTTCAAATTTACCACTCAACTGTGAACAAAACTCTCAGGGAAAAAGAAAAAACTTCTTGGCAAATCAGAAGTAGAAGAAAACTTCCTTAACCCCATATAGTGTCTCTATTAAAAAACCGGAGAAAACATCATGCATAATGGTGAACCAGTAGATTTATTTTCCTTAATGTCAGGGAAGACAAGAGTCCCATTATTACCTCTTCTTTCCCACATAGTCCTGGGCAGCCTAGTTAATTTTGTAAGACAAAATAACAACAAGTTATATGTAAGGAGTAGAAAGGAAGAGAAAACTATGTTTATTTGTACTCAAAATAAGTAACAACAAAATCTGATAAACCTGTTTTTAAAATTCAAATGGAGATGCTGAGGGTCAAAATGAATTAAGAGAACATTTGGAAAGGACTTGACTTACCAAACAATAAGATTTACATTTAAAGCCTTATAAATGAGGTAATGTGATGTTTGTTCAAGACTCTTACACACCTCCATATGATTCATAAGAACAGACACGACACTACAGTGGGGTCATGGAAAAGCTAGACAGAATTGGTTCTGAAACAATAGAGGAAAAGTATTTGAAATTAGATCCTCATTCACAGAAATAACACCCAGCTTATAGGTGTTATTTGGCTATGATTTGACTACAAAAGATTTGAGTAGCCCAGGAGCGCTCCCAAGTCCTGCTGGTCTCTTGTTTCCTGTTAGCTTCATCCTGAACCCTTCCATTGTCATTCTGTGTTAAAATCTCATGTATGGAAAACTGAATGTATTTTTCCTAAAATAATATAGAAACATGAAGTAGAAAAGTTGATTGTGCTTGAAGATTCCATTACACCAAAAATAATAACTGGCTTTCTTATCACCAGCTGTTTGAGAGGCACTAATACATAGTTAACGACTGAATGATCCTAGCTTGTATTTTTCTGCAAGTCACATTTTCACAAAGACGTTAAATTTGCATTGCTGCTGTATGTTTTGTTTACACACATTTCGCAGAAGGGCCCTACTGTTTAAAGTAAATGTGAAGTGGGTCATTACAGTACTTATCCCAGAGTGATAATCCTTATATAAATTGATACCTTTATATAAATTAGTAACATATACTTACATGTTTTAGAAATTTAATTCCAGCTACAATATCAAGACAGCTCAATGAAAAGATCCAATAAAAAGACTCCCTGTGCATTAGTGAGCCTGCAGATTCTCCATGACACATTTTAATGACAGGCTTGTTTTCAACTTCCAGAAAATCACACCCATAGCAGGCAATACCAACATGTTAGTCCATACATTTCCTATTTCTAAACTGTTTTTAACTTTGAAAAAATTTGTTTACATTCACTTATTACAAGCAGAAAAATGAAAATATATATAAATATTACTTAAAAAATTTAATTAAGAAGACACAATGCAGCCCCTTGCCCTCCCACCAAAACAAAGGATGTGTCAAAATCAAGTACAAATGAGAGCGGGAACTACACACAATTAAGATATTGTATTTATAGACTTTTACTGAGTTTTTATTCTATTTTTTTTAATCCTTTTGTCCTCACACTATTTTAATCCCTATTTTGGAGATTAGGAGACTCTTAGGAGATATAAGGAAATTAAAAATACTTGAAAATTCCAGACACAGTTTTTTACCTGCCTATTAATTAATTATGTAATAACCTATGAATATGAAATATAAAAACAAAAAGTACTTGTCAATTTGCTAGTGGTTCTTCTTTGCTACATCTTGTCTAGTAACAAATCCATGTGAAGTATAGTAGCACAGAGTATAATATTTGTACTCCATTTGTATATACTGGTATTTGAAATGCAAAAACTGAATTCAGGTAGCCATCAGATGAGATGCCATTATCCATATAGGAACTTGTAATAATGGCATTACATAATAGCAATTTATTACCTCCCAACAGTTGATCACAAAGAAAGAAGATTTAATGTCAGGAATTAAATCAGGAGCCTGGGACATTTCTAGGTCAGTGCTGGAAAAAGTTGCCAGATTGGAGTTAAGTTTAGAACAAGAGAGAAATTTTTGTTAACTGAGTAAGTTACTGATTTCAATCAAACACTGGATGTTTAATTTTGAATTGGCAAGCTAGGATCTCTATTTCCCTATCAAATACAACTAAATATTATTTTAATTTTATGTCTTACATTAAAGCCAAGGCACTAGGAATAACTGAAATATCCTCGGGGAGCTGTGAGTTCAAATTTCTGGCTTGGAGTAAATCTCTCAAACTATCTCTGGAACCAAATGACGATAGAATGTAATTCTTGGCAAAACATGGAGACACTTCAACAAGACATGCCTTAAAATAATAACACATAGTACAAATAAAATCCCTGAGCTTAAAACAAAAGAGCAAAGAACCATGAAATGAAATTCTCTGCTGATTTACACTGAGAAAGCACCTGAGAAAATTCTGGAAGAAATCACAAACTCTGCATAGGATAGGTATTGACTCTTTTCCATGTTAAAATTTACTTGAAGGGATCTTTTAAAATCTCCTGAATCTGTATTTCTTTTTTGAAATTACTGTTTGATTTCCACATGGTTGTCAACATAGGGAGGTTCCAGGTGAGAAAAGATTCTTAAAATGGTGAAAATAAGTCACAAGATTGTCACAGCAGGATATGAGAGTAATAAAAAGAAAACCATAAAGAGAGAAGAACATCCCCCTTCTTACCTAGGTGGTGCTGAATAATAATCACTTAATAGTGCTGTGTCTCTGTGGAGTCTGTAGTGTCGCTGGTGCCTGATGTGTGACTGCAGTGTGGGTTTATATGATGAGTAAGTGATGGTCACAGGCCAATGAGAGAAGAGTGTTCACTTCCACCTCAGTCTTCCTTCATGTCTTAGATGAAATATGCATATCCAACAGTTCAAGCCTGCAGAGACTTCTGTTTTTTATCGGTGTTTTATAAGATGTCTGTGTGTAAATAATCCAGCATGTTTGCATGCAGGATAAAGTCAGAGTCATGGTACTTACTTATGCAGATTGTATGCTCATTTATTCTTAGTCATTCACCACAAGTTTATGGTGAATGAGAAGACATAAATCCAATTACATCTTTTTACAGATACACCATGGCTCTCTTCCTTACTTTTGAAAGGTCTTGGAAATTCCTTTAGTGACCACTTCTCATCAGAGCCCTCTCCCAACAATCTTACCTTTACCTGCTGTTATGTTTTTTTTTTGTCACAATGTCTGATAATTCAGGGTATTTCATCTGTCTGTAGTCTCCATCTGTAGAATGAAAGCTGCAGTTGACACTTACTTGTTTTCTTTACTGTTGTCTCCTTGGTTCTGAGAGGAGTGTCAGGATGTCATAGGCAATAAAATACATATTTGATGACTGAATTATCCTAATTTGTATTTTTCCATAAGACATGTTTGCACAAAGACTTTACATTTGCATTGCTGCTGGTATGTTTTGTTTGCACTCATTTCACAGAGGAGCCATGTTGTTTAAAGTAAACCTGGAGTGGGTGACTCCTGTATTACTTATCCTGGAGTGATAATCATTGTATAAATTTATATCTGTATATAAATTAGTAGCACATGCCTGTATGCTTTAGAAATTTAATTCCAGCTATAATATCAGCTCGATGAAAAGATCCAATAAAAAAGCCTGTGTGTACATTAGTGAGCTTGCGGATTGTTCTTGAAACATTTGAAGTTCAAGGCTGGTTTTCAATTTCTAGAAAAATCACACCCACACATGGCAATACCAACCTATCAGTCATGGACTATTTACTCTTTCTAAGGTGTTTTAACTTTAAAAAATTTGTTTACATCCATTTATCATAAGCAGAATAAATGGAAGTAAATATAAATACTACTTCGTAAAAAGTTTAATTAAGACAAAATGTAACCCTTTGCCTACCCACCAAAAAATAAAAGATAAAATAAAATAAAAAGATGTGTCAAAAATCAAGTGCAAATGGAATAGGAGTGGAAGCTGTACAAAATTAACACACTATACTTATTGTCTTTCACTGAGTTTTAATTTCTGTTTTTTAAAAAATTCTTTTGTCCTCAGCCCAATCACTTTAATCCTTATTTTGGAGATTAGAAAACTGAGAAAATAGGGAAATTATTCAGAAATTTTTGATGGAACAGGTAGAATGAAAACCTAGGCCTTCTGATGAGACATTTAATATTTTTTTCCTATCTAATGCTGCCTGTCAACAATGAGCAACTGCTCCCGTTTTTTAAAAAATTAAACTAAGATATGCATTAATAGCACTTTCCTAATTTTCTATAACAAGTCCACCCACCCAGTACTCCACACAGCCATTTCTCCTCTATGATCCCACCTCTTCCCTGGCAGTACAATGGGTCCCAAGGCCTGTGCCTTTCTAAACCACAGATTTCCCTTCCTCTCATTTCTCTTATCCTAGCCCAGGCAGGTAGAGATGCTCCTAATCCACTGCCAGCTGTGGGAAAGTCAAGTAACTTAATCTCTCTGTGCCTCAGCTCCTTCATCCTTAGATGAGATTTATTCAACAGTAAATATTGATTTGTACCTCATCTTTTCCAGGTACTGTCATGGACACTAGTGATACAGCAGTAAACACAACCAGACACAAAGTAATCTTCATGAACACTCTCACAATGTTAGGAAAAACTCCCACATAGGGTTTTTAAAGGGTTACTAGGTACATAGATATGTGATTTAAGAGATGCCTAAAGCGTAGTTAGGGAGTGAGATGGTTATTGTTATTAGCCATTCATCTGAAGGAGGATCTTAACCCTTCCAGAGTCTAGACTCGGAGAGTCTTTTCTTTTCTGAAGTTGGGCATAGGAACTAAAGGCCAGGAAAAGAAGTCATTGTCAAACAACTTTTATTTTTCACCTGTCTTCATTCTCCTCTGAGGAAGTGAGCAGAGAACCAACTATCTGCTTGAACAGGGAGAAGGAAAAGGGGGAAGTGCTCACCCATCCGGTGCAGTTCCATCTCAGGTCACATGCCCTTCGTGAGCACCCTGTGCATCCCGATTGGACGCTGACACTTTATTCAGTATGAGAGAAAACTGAATAAATTGTCAGTGTGTGTGATAATGTCCACACAATAATCTGAAGGACTACTGTGACTTCATTGAATCTATTTTTATTTTCTCCGATAGCTTGTAATTGGAGAACTCATTTTTAAAAAGTCTTTATGGGAAAATTAAGAAAAAATCCATATCAGGAAAGAAAAGGGGAACATCATTTATAAATCTTCCAGACATTAAAAGGAGAAAAAGAAAATAAAAATAAAATTATGGTCCACCTGTGCCAATAGAGTCCTTGAAGGTACAATTTACTAATCTTACACAGAAGAGCCTGAATATGCCTGTTACAAGCTGAATTGTATTCTCCAAATCTACATGTTTAGGTTCTAATCCAAAGGGTCCCTATATGGGACAATATTTAGAGATATAAATATAGGGCCTATAAAGAGTTCATTAAGGTAAAATGACGTCAATACAGTTTTTTCTCCTTACTATGGTTTAGATAGCTATGTCCTCAAAGGCCCTGTGTTAAAGGCTTGGTCCCCAAACTGTAGCACTTCTGAAAGGTGGTGGAGCCTCTGAAAGGTGGGAGCAAAGCAGGTCATGCTTTCCAAAGGGATAAGCAGGACTTTGTTTGGTCTCTTCTTCCTCTCTTTTTGCTTCCCAGCCACCGTAAGGGGAGCAGCTTCTGCCATCATGTACTTCCACCATGATGTGGTACCTGATCACAAGGACAGAGGCCATAGTGTCAAGTGATCACATAATGAAATCTCCAAAACTGTGAGTCAAAATAAACATTTCCTCCTTTGAAGTTGAATTATTTCAGATGTCCTGTTACAGTAACTGAAAGATAAATAACAGCCCTTATCCAGTATGACTAATGTCTTTAGAAGAAGAGATTAGGATCCAGATAACCCTCAGATAGGGGGTAAGCCAGCAGAGGACATAGCAAGAAGGCAGCCCTCTGCAAGCCAAAGAGCGAGATCACAGGAGAAATCAGATTTTCCTGACTACTTGATCTTGAGTTTGTAATTGGAGAACTCTTAATTCTGTGTCATTTTTAATTAGCAAATTTCTCACTGCTGTTCAAAACACAAATCAGAGTCAATTTTATTAAATCAGAATCCAATTTGATTCTTGTTTTCCTTATTTTCCAACCTGGAGAGGATGTGGTGATACACGGTAGTGACTGAGAGTTTTAGCTTAGAGACATGAGCGCTTACGTGGAATCTCATCTCCACCATCTGTGAGCTCTGCAAATTCTGGCAGACCCTGCATTCTCTTGACATTGGTTTCCTCATCTGTACAGTGATGATAAAAATCATTCCTACTCTTCAGAGCTGAAAGGATTAAATGAGTTACTGTGTGTAAATCACTCAGTGCATTACTTAGAGGCAACTGCTTGATAATTATTAGTGGTTAGTACATGTTTTTTTTTTTAAACTTATTTATTTACTTTATGTGGTACTAAGGATCGAACCCAGTACTTCATATGTGCAAGGCAAGCTCTCTACCACTGAGCCACAACCCCAGCTCCAGTACATGTTTCTTTTATAATGAAAAATATATATATTTTTCATTATAAAAGTATATATATTATATATATATTTTTTTCATTATAAAAGAAACATGTACTGGAATATATATATATATATATATATATATATATATATATATATATATATATAAAATTTATTTATTTTTAAAGCCCACATATTAGTTCCTCTTTATTTATTTTGGTCAAGAGGAAGTGTTCAAACCTGTTTCTCCTTTTCTAGCTGCTGTGTTGTTGGGAAAGGAAGGAAGTCTCCAGGAGAAGCCCACAAAGCTGCCTTTACTCAGCTTATAGAGAGTTTGGGGTTGTTCTGGTATAGTTTATTTAGTTTCCTTTTCATAATCATTTATTCAGAAAACTAAAAATGTATAAAATGAGAGTATTTAGACCTGAGGTTGAGAAGGAAATAAAAAAATGTATGTGTCTTTCTCGGCTCACAAATTTTTTAGTGTCTGTGTTTTCCCAGATTTCAATAATAATACTATTTTTCTTACCTGCCTCTTCAGATACTGTGAGGAATTATATGGTAATTATCTCTAAGATTGTGTAAATATTTTATTCCCTAGCATTTTGGCTAAAAGGATTCTTGAATGTAAGCAAACAATAGTAATGTAAATTAGCTAAAATTCATGAGGTTCTTCCTGCTGGTCAGGTATAGAACAGAGTGCTTGCCTTATATTGTCTCATTTAACACACACAAACATTACAAATGTCCTTGAATGTAGTCACATAACTAAGGAGAGCATGTCATGAAAGTATAAATGGATATAAAATTCCTCAAACACTTGAGTCTTATTCATGAGATTTCAAATTTATTCTTCTTTCAAGGATGAGAAAAAATAAATATTAAAATACAGTAACTTATCTCACTTTTCAAGATTTTTCCAGACTCAATTACTATCACCTCTATATCAATGCATACTGTACTATAGGAGGAAGCACTGTGCAGTAAGCCCCACAACCTCTGCCTTCACCCTCTCCTGTGACCCCCAAAGAGTCACATCTCTTTTAGCCCCAGATTAGAAAATAAAAGAGTGAGCTAGTGACAATCGGAGTCACCTCTTGCTCTGTTATTTATTCAAAGACGTTCTCCCATGAAGACATTTCTCTGTCTTACATGACACTTGAATGAAAACGAAAGTCCCAAAGGGAACAGAGTTCATGGACTGAGAAAGCAGGTACACAAATTGTCCTTGCCTCCAAATCTAGCAACAAAGATAATATATTCAAAACAGAGGAAGACCACCCACTTTGATAATCCCAGATCACAGGATGGATTTACTATCTACGGAGACTAAAGGAATGTAGATAAAAGCTGAAAGAGATTTTTTTTTTTTGGATCCAAATGTCCTACTAAAAGTTACCAAGGTACTCATTAAAATAACTTGTGTGTTTGAATTTTTTTTTACATATTTTGAAAATAAACTATTCTGAAGAGGTATGTTTTCCTCATGAAAACTATAAGAAGACACTTTTGGAGACTAAGAATGTGTCAGAAACTTTCTAGGACTCTCCAGGGAGGTAGTAATAGCCAACACTGACATTATTGCTTAAGGATTTTTTTAATGGATTTTTTTGTTTAATTTGCCAAAGCCTCAAAACCAAAAAACAACAGACTAACATAGACCAGCTAGTCTACCTTCAGAGCCTTTGGTATTAATTACTGTTAGATTGCATCAAAAAATATAGATCATTAGAATGAAGAAAAAGGATCAGAGTACTATCATTGGCTAGCACTTTTACTTATGATTATCCAACTATATTTTTCCTGACTGTACATATCAAGTAAATTTCAAACAAACAAACAAAAACAAACTTCACATTATAAGAACCAGGAGACCTCTCACAGTGCCAGGACCAATATTCAATGCGTGTTGGCTACATGAATGTTAACCGAATGATAATCTTACATTATGTAACTTTCAGTTCTAAATTCTTTCTCCTAAATTTTTTTTTCCCCTACCATTTCTTTCTGGAAACTGATTTTGCATGCCTTCATTTCAAACAGAGGATTTCTGGAAAATACTTTGAGATTAGCTTTTGGTGCAAAGAGAGGAAACTACTTAGAACAAAGGAAATAGAGACATCTTGCTTTCTGCTAACACAGTTAACATCTGCTGCCCTGTGGCTAGTCAAAAGAGAATTCTACAGTGAAAGGAGAATTTTAAGGGAGTAAATAAAGCCACAGGGCTGGGGATGTGGCTCAAGCGGCTACGCGCTCGCCTGGCATGCGTGGGGCGCTGGGTTCGATCCTCAGCACCACATAAAATAAAATAAAGATATTGTGTCCACCGAAAACTGAAAAATAAATATTAAAAAATTCTCTCTCTCTCTAAAAAAATAAAATAAAATAAAATAAAAATAAAGCCACAATCTTTAGAGCACAAATTAATACAAGACTATGAACAACACACAACTTATAAAAGCAAAGGAGAAACAATTCTTATTTATCATAGTAACAGAAAGATACAGAAAACAGTGAACAAAGTTATGCTAAAACATATTTTTCTGACTTTCCAAATATAATTTTACTACTTGAGGACTTTGGGTCTTCAGAGATCTGAGCCAGAGAGAGAAAAAATACCAACTTTTTCAAAAATTCTGGGATCCAGTCCATAAAGGCGCAGAGTCTGTCTTCTGGTATTATGTACATTTGGTTGATGGAGACAGTTTAAATGTCTCATAGGAAGCTTAAGCCTCAATTACAATTGACCATCAAAGTTTGGAGATGAGATCCAGAAATGTCACCAGTTCTGGGTTGTGGAAGAACACAAATAAACAGTCCAAATCTGTCCTCTGTGAACACCAACTGATAGATAATGTGTAAATGTTATCCCAAAGACTTGTATGCTTCCTAAAAACTAGTGCAGAGCCTATCACCCAGGTAAGAAATGTCACACACCATAGTGCTAGAAACAGCATCTTTGGTGTAATTGGTTGTTAGGGTGGATTTGACAGTTTGGATGCTCTCATCCCTCTTCCAAATCTATTTGTTTTCCTCTCAAAATTCTACGTCCTTTCATAGAGAGAAATCTGCCCTAATAAAATGGTGCTGTTTAATCAAGGAAAGAAAAGTCTACATATACATATGTACTTAATGTAAGATTATCTTTCAGTTAGCATTCATGCAACCAATATGCATTGAGTACTGGTCCTGGCACTGTGAGAGGTCTCCTGGTTCTTATAATGTGACGTTTGTTTTTATTTGTTTATTTGTTTTTAGTACACGGGATTGAACCCAGAGGCTCTTTGCCACTGAGCTACACTGAGATCCAGCCTTTTATTTTTTTTTAGGGACAAGTTCTTGCTAAGTTGCCCTAGGATCTCTCTAAGTTGCTGAGGCTGGCCTAGAACTTGCCATCTCCTACAGCCTCTCCTTTCACTGGGATTATGAGAGTATGCCACTGTGCCTGGTGTAATGTGAGTTTTTTGATGTTTGGAAAGACTATTGAAAATAAGGAACTTTCTAATACTATTTCCAGGTTTCTGTCACTGTCTAAGGTGAAAAATGTTTTGATACATAGGTATAGTCATGAATCGTTTAATGCAGGGATACATTCTGAGAAGTGCATCATTAGGCAGATTTGTCTTGTGAACATCAATGAATGTGCCTACACAAACCTAGATGGAATAGCTTAGTACATACCTATGTGGTATAGCCTCTGGCTCCTAGGCTGCAAACCTTTATAGCATGTTACTATACTGAATACCTTATGCACTTATAACAGAATGGTAAATATTTGTATGTCTAAACATACCTAAACACAGAAAAGATACATTGAAAATATGGTACAAAAGATTAAAAATGGTAACCTGTGCCCACACATACCATGAATGGAGCTTGTAGGACTGGAAGTTGCTCTGATGAGTCAGTGAGTGAGTGAGTTGCAGGCCAAGGACACTCCTGTGCAGGACAATAGATTTTATCAACCCTGTATACTTAGGCTACACCAAATTTATTTGTAAAACTTCTTTCTTCAGTAATCAAATTAACCTTACCCTACTGTGACTTTTCTATTTCTTTTAACTGTGACTTTTTTGCTTTATAAGCTTCTTCTTTTCAACTCTTTTGTCATAACTTAGCTTCAAATACAAACACATTTTATAGCTGTTCAAAATATTCTTTCTTTATATCTTTATTCTATAATCCTTTTTCTGTTTTTAATATTTTTACATTGTAAACTTTTTTTTTTTTTTATTAAAAGCTAAGACACAAGCGCACATGGTAGCCTAGACCTACCCAGGGTCAGGAGCTTGAGTATCACTGTCTTCCACCTCTGCCCTTGTCCTACTGGATGGTCTTTAGGGGCTGTAACACTTATGGCACGGTCATCCTCAAGGACAGTAATGCCCCCTGGAATATCTCCTGAAGGGCCTGCCTGAGGAGCTTCTGTCACTTGTTCTTTTCAAAAATATGTCTATGGTGGGTTGTTTCCTTTTTTTTTTTTTTTTGCCATAGATTTGCCCATAAATGGATAATGTGCCATGAACATTCCCCTTCATTAATGAAAATCTTTTGATGTTTGGGTCCATGTTTTTAAACATTTTTTAAGGAGCTTATTGAACTTCCACTAAATTCTTCACTGTAGATTTCTTTGGAGTTGATCTTTTTTACTTTTTTCCCCCTTTTGATACTGGGAATAAAAACCAAGGGTGCTCTTCTATTGAATTACATCCTCAGTCCTTTTCTTCTGTTTTTTATTTTGAGACAGAGTCCTGCTAAGTTGCCCAGGCTGGCCTTGAATTTGCAATCCTCCTGTCTCAACCTCCCAAGTAGTTGGGATTACAGGCATGTGCCACTGGGCCCAATTTGTACCTTCCTTTTTCTCTTGCCCCTTTTTCAGCTCTATGTTCCAGTTCCAGTTCCAACAACTCCTCATTAACCACTTCCTCAGGAACATTCTCCAGCAGCTCCTCAATGTCATTTTTATCCACACCCCGTTTAAGTTGTATAATGGTTAATCTTACTTGTCAACTGGACTGGACGGAGACAAGCCTAGAAAATTGGTAAATCACACTTGAAGGTATGTCGAGGGTGTTTCCAGAGATGACTGGCATTTGGGTCAGTGGACTGAGGGGAGAAGATCTTCCCTGAATGTGGACAGCACTAGCCAACAGGCTGAGGTCTGGATGGAGCCAAAAGAGGAAGAAGGGGAAGCTCACACACACGACAAGTGTGAGTCTTGTGTTTTTTTTTTTTATTTTGTTTGTTTTTTGCTGCTGCTGTTGCCTGTGAACATCAGATTCCAGAATATGAAGCCTTTGAATGAAGTCTTATGTCAGTGACTCTTCAGGGATCTTCTAACCCTTCAGTCTCAGGCTGGGCTATATCATTGGTCTTAATCATTGTGAGGCTCCTGCTTTTTGGACTGAGTAGCTACTGGTTTCACCAGCTCTCCAACCTGCACATGGCCATTGTGGGACAATCTAGCCTCTATAATCACATAAGCCAACCTAATAAATGGCTCCTGTAAACACACACACACACACACACACACACACACACACACACAGATTGGTTCTGTTCCTATAGCTAATCCTGACTAATACAAGTTGTTTGCCATCCCAACCAAGGCTGGTTGATTTTTGCAACCTCATCATCCTTGGCAAATCCTTTGAAGTCATAGATGAAAAATCTTGATTGTCTTCTTTCAGATATCCCTCATATCCTCCTTGGTGAAATCATCCTAAGCCCAAGGAAAGTTCTTGATACAGTCATAGATGCTGTTATCCTTCCAGAATTTCATTCGTGCCTTTATGTCTTTCTCAGCTGCAACATAGTAGGGCAAAGGTCCTCCTCAGGATGTAGGCCTTAAACCTTCTGTACAACCTTTGACCCACTGGTCAGATGAAAAGGGTATTTGGAGAGAGAAACAGCATTTTGCAATTGGAATGAAGTTCACCATAAAAGGAGGATGTGGGGTTGCCTTATCAGCAATAAGCAAGATCCTCTCCAACCATGCTTCTTCATTTCACTGGCACAGCAGTTCAGGAGGCTCCTCAGCTGGGCCATTCAGGGTTTCTTATTGCCCCTGCAGGACACTGATAGTGTACGCTTACTGATGACTTGAAGGCTCTGGGATTCTCACTGTGCCACCTCACAAAGGATTTCAATTTGTAGTCTGCAGCTTTGTTCAAAGCAAGACTGTTCTCCTGTCTTGAAACCTGGAATTGATTTGGCCTCCTTTGGATAAAAATCCTGTCAGAAATCTGTTTCCAGGAAAGGGAGGTTTTGTCCGTACTGAAGGTTTGTTCAGGCAAGTAATTTTCCTTCACCATCAGCTGATGCAGAGTTTCCAAAAATTCTTTAGCTGCCTTCACATCAGCACTCGCAGACTCACCACTGGCTTTTACATTATGTAATGAATAAGGATTCTTGAGTCATTCAAGCCACCCACAACTAGCAGTAAATTCAACATTATAGTGCAGACTTTTCTTTCAGCATCACAAATAAACATTTTGTTTTGACTGTGCTTGTCATGGAGCTGAGTTTCTGTGTCTGGTCTTCAAGCCAGGTCATTGGAACTTTCTCCTTGTCTGATGTAGGACTGTCTCTAATTTTCCCTAGTCTTGTTGCCTTCAATGGGGCAGATCCTTTACAGCTTCAGCCACTTTGTTCTTGTTTTTCAAGATCATAGCTATGGTGAAATGGGATGTCTCTGACTGGCAAACAGTATCATCACTGATTTGCCATCTTTATAGATCTTAATAATTTTTAATCTTGTTTCCAAGTCACTCACTCAATGTGGCCTCTTACTGGCAACATTAGCAATTGATTTTGTTTGCATATATCATTTTAATGATTTTTTGATATAAGATCACGTCAAACATGAAAGATAATATTGCATTCAAGAGATAAATGTGAGTTGTCTGAGGCTGCACCAGCATAACATAGTGTTTTATAGAGACCATTTTGTTAGTAAGAGTAAACTCTGAAATAATAATAAATAGGTTAGTGAACATCTAAGCCATATAGTATATATGAGCAAATATTAATACTACACATAGTCATGTGTGCTGTCCTATATGACTGGCAGCACAGTGTGCTTGTTTACACCAGTGACAACACAAACACGTAAGTACTATGTTGCACTGTGACTATGGCGATGAAATCACGAGGTGATAGCAGTTTTTCAGTTCCATTATAAAATGACAAAGTGGATAGGAAAGAAACTCTACTAAGGAAAAATATTTAATTATTGAATAATTGTCTTATTTGATAAAATTTCAGTAAATCCAAACATTAGGTATATTTATTTCATAAAAAGGGTAGTTGTGGGTCTAATAATGCAGTTACTATTAGACCTGTTTTAGAGATGAGAAAATTAAAGCTTTAGAATGATTAAGTAAAATACCCAAGGCTATGAAGTAGTGACACCATATATCATTAAAAACGATATATGCAAACAGAATCTCCAGTGTGTTATTTATAACTGTGTCAAAATGCTTCACCAAGTTTTGGTTAACAGCAACGCTGAACTAAAAGTCTCTTGGATAAAGGAGTTGCCATGAAACATCCCTTACAAGTTTAGAGCTTCTAATTTTTTCACTGTTAAATCAGACTGAAATGTAAAGACTGGGATAAATACTTCCAAGTGTTACTATTTTCCTAAAAGTGTTAAGTACACAAAATCAAACTTAGATATATAAATAAAACTGAGCACTGTGAGTGCTCAACTGTTTCTTATCATTTCCTCTGAGACTGTTTTTATCTGTTGCCTAGAGGTTTCTGGACTCAGAAACCACAGTTTCTTTATCCATTCATCTATTAAATGGCATCTAGGTTGCTTCCACAGTTTAGCAATTGTGAATTGTGCTGCTATAAACATTGAAGTGGCTGCATTACTATAGTATGCTATTTTTAAGTCTTTAGGGTATAGACTGAGGAGTGGGATAGCTGGGTCAAATGGTGGTTCCATTCCAAGTTTTCTGAGGAATCTCCATATTCTTTCCAGATTGGTTGCACCAATTTTCAGTCCCACCAGCAATGTATGAGTGTGCCTTTTCCCCCACATCCTCGCCAACACTTGTTGCTTGTATTCTTGATAGCTGCCCTTCTTACTGGAGTGAAATGAAATCTTAGAGTAGTTTTGATTTGCATTTCTCTAATTACTAGAGATGTCAAACATTTTTTCATATATTTATTGATCAATTGTATATCTTCTTAGAAGTGTCTGTTCAACTCCTTCTCCCTTTTATTTATTGTGTTATTTGTTTTTTTGGTGTTAAGTTTTTTGAGTTCTTCATATATCCTGGAGATTGGTTCTCTGAGGTGCATATGGTAAAGGTTTTCTCCCATTCTTTAGGCTCTCTCTTCACATTATTGATTGTTTCCTTTGTTAAGAAGATTTTTAGTTTGAATCCATCCCATTTATTGAGTCTTGATTTTATTTCTTGCGCTTTGAGAGTCTTGTTAAGGAAGTTTGGGGCCTAATCCAACATGATGAAGATTTAGACCTACTTTTTCTTCTGTTAGGCATAGGATCTCTAGTCTAATTCCTAGGTCCTTGATCCACTTTGAGTTGAGTTTTGTAAATGGTGAGAGATAGGAGTTTAGTTTCATTTTGCTGTATATGGATTTCCAGTTTTCTCAAAACTATTTGTTGAAGAGGCTATGTATGTTTTTGAAGCCTTTGTCTAGTATGAAATAACTGTATTTACGTGGGGTTGTTTCTGTGTCTTCTATTCTGTACCATTTGTCTATAAGTCTATTTTGGTGCCAATATCATGCCATTTTTGCTCCTATAGCTTTGTAGTATAGTTCAAGTCCTGGAATAGTGATGCTACCTGCTTCACTCTTCTTGTTAAGAATTGCTTTGACTATTCTGGGTCTCTTATTTTTCAAACAATTTTCATGATTTCTTTTCCTATTTCTCTAAGGAATGCCATTGGGATTTTTATTGGAAGTACATTGAATCTGCATAGTGCTTTGGGTAGTATGGCCATTTTGAAAATATTGATTCCGCTTATCCAAGAGCATGGGAGATCTTTCCATCTTCTAAGGTCTTCTTCAATTTCTTACTTTAGTATTCTGTAATTTTCATTGTAGAGGTCTTTCACCTCTCTTGTTAGATTGATTCCCAAGTATTTTATTTTATTTTTAAGGCTATTGTGAATGAGGTAGTTTTCCTAATTTCTCTTTCAGATGATTCATCACAGATGTATAGAAATGCATTTGATTTATGTGTATTGATTTTATATCCTGCTACTTTGCTGATTTCATTTATTAATTTTAGAGGTTTTCTGGTGGAATTTTTTGGGTCTTCTAAATATAGAATCGTGTTGTCAGCAAATAGTGATAGTTTGAGTTCTTATTTTCATATTTGTATACCTTTAATTTCTTAAATTTCATCTGTCTAATTGCTCTGGCTAGAGTTTCAAGGTCTATGTTGAAAAGAAATGGTGATAGAAGGCACTTCTGTCTTGTTCCAGTTTTTAGAAGATTTAGGCCTACTTTTGATTTTTCTCCACTTAGGATGATTTTGGCGTTGGAAAACCCTTCCTATTCATCTTTGGTCTGCCTGCCATGCTTTGCATTTTTAAGTAGATTAAATAAGAATGAAAAGTGTGGACAGCTATCATTTGAATCAAATCATGGCTTTTGACACTCGTGGCTACATTTGCCCTGGGAGCTGCCTTTGCAAAAGTGTAGGTTGAGGGGCTGGGGTTGTGGCTCAGCAATAGAGTGCTCATCTACACAGGTGAGGCACTGGGTTCAATCCTCAGCACCACATAAAAATAGATAAATAAAGGTATTGTGTCCATCTACAACTAAAAATATATATTAAAAAAAACAAAAAGTGTAGGTCAAGATGCCCCAGTTTCTATGGTGACACCAGCCAGAGTTATCAGTCTAGGCCTTGAGTTTAGTATCAGCACCCAGGAATAGAGAATTCTGAGCAAAACAAGATGACCCCAAATGACTTGCCAATCCTTCATCCTTCAGATCACCTGCTTTGCTGAAACTTTCCACTATTGACATTTTGATGATGACACCTATAAAATAAACTCACTGAGCTAGCTCTGAGTCAGCCAAGCCTCAGCAGGGCTTGGCTACCCACCTGGCCCCAGTCTTTACTCTGTGTGTTGTTTGTCTTTTCCTCATCCCCCAATGTTCCCACTTGTCCAGCTCTTAAATTAATAGCCAGGGCCTGGAGTAGAGATGAGGCCTTGACAGTTTGGCGCCTGGACAGGGAACTGAGGAGTTCCAAACAAGGACTGAGCAGGGTCTGGTTCCAGGGGAACTTCTTCATTGGTCAGACGGGGGATGCTCCCAGAGTCGTGTCAGTTCCAAGGTGAGGAGTAAATTTTTAGCCAGATATAAAACATGGGAAATGCTGGATCCAAAGAAAGGGATCTCTATTGTTTTCTTACCTTCTGCTAGATCTTTATCTCTCCTAGCTCGGTGTCTAAAATGTAAATTGCAGAGAACTGGATTAAGACCAAAAAAAAAAAAAAAAAAAAAGAAAGAAAAAAAGAAAAAAAAAAAGTCCCTTTTAAATTTAAGCCACTTCTGGCTGGCCATCTTGTCTTTCTCTGACACTCTGCCACTTTGCTTTCTTAACTAATTTCTCCCTAATCTGAGCCAAAAGTAATTTCTGATTTGATAAATGCTGTTAAATACATTTGTCTGATATCTTGGTTTTTACAGTTAAAAGTGAATAAATTAGATTTAACATAAAAGGGATCAATTTTCAAAAACATGCTTGTTAAAGAAAACACCTGATTAATTTACAAAGTTGGGGTGCTAAACATCAACTTCTAAGAAAATATGTTTAAATATTAAATGTGTTTTCATAAATTGGTAAGTGAAAAACGTTTGAGATTGCTTTGTATCTGTGTCTTCGCTAAAACGAGGTTACTAGGAGCTAAGATTTTATCAGGGGCAATATATATAAAGTCTAAGAGGTTTCAATTTTTATTTTTTTTTAATATTTATTTTTTAGATTTCAGCAGACACAACATCTTTGTTTGTATGTGGTGCTGAGGATCGAACCCGGGCTGCACGCATGCCAGGCGAGCACGCTACCGCTTGAACCACATCCCCAGCCCTAAGAGGTTTCAATTAAAATACCATTAAAAAAGTATTTCATCTTAATTTGTCTAAATTCAAAAATTTTACAAAGATTGTTTTTAAAATGTAAATTCAGAAGAGGGAAAGAGCTATAAGACAGTTTGTGATGGGATTAGATATAAGGCTTGTGATGGGAATTAGATAAGGTTTGTGGATAAGGTTTGAATAAATGATAAAAAGGTCTGAGTAACTAAATTAGTTACATAAACCAAAGTTTAATGCTCTATGTGTTAAAGTAATAAGATTTTCTTAAAACATTAATCTGCTCTTACCTATCAAGATAATTTCTTAGCTCTTACATTGCTTGGTAAAAGAAAAAAATGGCTGGTATCTGTCATCATCATATTCATTTATTTTGCATTAATCTCATTCCAGTACTCATGTTTCTCTCATAGAAGCATCCACCTCCCAGGTGACCTTGCACAACACAGACATCTGAGAAGGGACACCAGTCAACAGACGTTAGTGTCCCTGAGAGGGTACTATGAGGCTGGTCCTCTACATGATGGAAAAACTGAGAACTAGAACCAAGGGCTACAACTGGAAGGAACTCCATTTACAGGGTGAAAAAGGGTTGCTAGCAACACTGGGTGGTACTACAAGCAAACAGGAAAAAGCAATTTCCTTTTTCCTCTTCCAACCTTAAAGAGTCCCTTTAGTGACCTCCATTGGCAAGGTCCAACAGGCAGCTAGCTGGCCAAGGAGAAACAGTTGGCAGAAGCCCAGTCCAGCCCCAGATGAGAACTGAAGGGAAGGCTTGTAGCTAGGAGACATTAGCTTAAAAATGGGCACAGGGACCCTTTGCCTTGTTCTCTGAAGTGGGCTGCATATACCCAATGTGTGCAAAGGCAGTCCACCAGGAAATGGGAAGAGATCTATATATATATTCTTTAACCTAGGAGAAAAAGAAAGAAAATAAACTTTATTCATGTTTTTCAATGCAGCTTGATAGTGAAAGCTCTTTGGGAACACTAAGGGGAAGGGAATGGAAATAAATAATACAGCCCAGAGAAAATGAAATCACAAGAGGGAAACTGGTCTCAGTAAAACGTGATATTTACATTTATAGAGGCAATGACACGGAAATAACAGTAACAGAGATTTTTTTGTACAAGAGGACCCTGAAAAAAAAGTCAGTCTTTGAATTGTTTTGAATTTACAGATCGTGTGTTTTGCCCAGGTTCAATTTGCTATTCCTCTCATCTGGTGTAGTTCCTGCAGTAGTAGTAGCTAGGTAAAAGTTGAAGGATAACAGAGAGAAAGATGATTGGCTCCTGAGGATGGAAGAAAGTCTTTCTGAAGAATGATGCCTTTGAGTTAATATTGCACAGGGACTGAGTCCTAGAGACGACCATCAATAGATGAGCATGAAAGGCTGGTAGACTCCGGATCATAAAAGGTCTCACATGGCTTGCCAGAAAGAAAAGAAGTTCAGACACACACTGCATATAAACCTTCCTCCTTGAACTCTGTCAGTTGCTAGTACCATACTCCACCACTTATATCTTGTATATGTATATCAAACTAAGCCTTAATTTTATATTTAAATACAATCATTGGAACAAGCATTAATAATGGTCATCAAGAGCAACCAAGAGATCCCTTTAGATTCTATCTTTTAGAGTTTAAATTTAATCTAGTTGGATAAAGCTTTATTGAGAAAAAACTACATATTCCTTTAACGGAAACTTTAGAAGGTACGGTGAAGAAGAGAAGTATTTCAGGCAAATAGAAAGTTCCAGTAAAGACACAGAAGGAAGAGTGAAGAAGACATGTAAAATGTAAACATAAAATGGGCATCTGTCAGGGAAGCAAGCATGAGTCTGCAGGGCCTTAACCACCAAATTGAGATACCAAGTACTTCATGCCCCTCAGCAATGAAGAATCACTGAAGGTTGTAAGTATGGAAGCAACAGGAGGATAGTTTTGTTTGTGTACAATCCTGATCAGTGTGGACTGGAGAAATAAGAGAACTCATTCAGAAAAAAATGTGAGATTATATTAAGATATCATAGAAGGCTAGATGGAATCTTGGAGCGTTTCTCATAATATTATGATTTTATATAAATTCACCTGAGCCAACCGTAACGGCATAAGCAAAGTGTCTACTGGTCTGGGTAGTTCTGTCTAAGATCCCCTGTGGACACCATCAGCCCCATCCCCCAGCTCTAGGTCAGCACCTAGAGTTGCTTTCTCTAGGTCAGCACCATAGCAGCTCCCAGCCACTCACAAGTCCACAGGGGTTCTTCCACTAAATCCAGCAGAATATGGGGCTTCTCAACAGAAGCCCGGGAAACACCACCAAGACTCACGGGCTGTCTGAAGGACTGACATATCCATTAAGCACAGTATGGTCAAGTGCCGTGGCCCACAGTACTTTCAGACTCCGTGAAAACATTTTAGTGTCTTTTAAAATCAGATGAAAAAAAATAAATTTTATTTCCAAGAAGATGTATGATAAAAATATGTCTTTATATCAATGAAGTTATAAAATGTTATTATTTTACATATATATATATAGAGAGAGAGAGGGGCGGGGTTCACAAAACAAAACTATTCAGGGTCTGTGGAAGTGCTAATGTGGTCCAGGTGAATTGAGTTGTGTGCTTATCTATGAATCAATCACTGAGGCTAGAGTGATGAAATATGATGATTAGGGAAAACCAAAAACAGCTCAATTTACAGCTAAAGATCAGTCATACTCCAACCATTCAACCAGGAATAAGGGCAGTGATTTAAAGATTTTATTTCCAGAAATAGGAGGATGTAGCTGGACAGCAAATAACAGGTGTAGTGAGGAAATTTACTTTTCTGATGATACAAGAACTTGTATAGATCTTTGGTGCTGATTCTAAAATCTTTTAAAATTATGTGGTAAACTTCCCATTATACTCATTAATATATTTTATTTCCCTTTATGGTGTAGTTTGCATCTTGTAAGACTCCCAAAGGCCCATGTGTTGAAGACTTGATCCCCAACCATGGCACTATAACTGAGGTAATGGAATCTTCAGGAGGTGAGGGCCTAGTGGAAGGAAGTTAGGCCGTTGGGGGCGAGCCTGTGAAGAGGATATTGGGACCTGGCCAGTATCTTCACTTTCTGTCTTTATTTTCTGGTGGCTATGAAGTGAACAACTTCTTCTGCCATGAGTTCCTGCCATGATGTACTGCTCACTGCAGACCCTCAGCAACAAGGCCAATTACCACAGACTGAAACCATAAGCCAAAATAAACCTTTCCTTTATTAGTTGATTACATCACTTGTTGTAGTAATAGAAAGTAAATAGGATTTGTTATAGTAATAGAAAGCTGACTAACACACTTGGCAAATCCAAATTTTTAGTGTCAGTCTTTGAGGGGGAAAAAGACCTGAAGCAGAGTTTCAATGATTATTTGATTCCAAGGCTGTTGGAAAGAAACATAATTTTTAGTTAATCATAAAACTAATTTTAATTAAAGAAGATGAGGGCCTGGCTATTTTTCATCTGTTCGGCACTACCCTTTATGTCCTAATAGGGTTTTCCACTGAATTCTCTACCTTTCCCAACACAAAGGTGTACATGTGATTTGTGCAAAGTGAATCCAAATTGCAACTTTTCCATTAATGATTATTTTTCATTTAGTGAAAAGAAATTGCTCTACCTTATGATGGAATATCTCACCAGAAATCGAAAATAGGATTCAAAGACTGGCTATGGGTATTGGGTGGATGAGTCAAACTTTGACCCAGGATGTTGAATTATTATTTCATAAGCATGAAAAAGCCAGGCATGGTGGTGCATGCCTATAATCCTAGCAGCAGCTTGGGAGGCTGAGGTAGGAGGATCACAAATTTAAAGCTAGCCTCAGCAACTTAGCAAGGCCCTAAGCAACTTAGAGAGACCCTGTCTCAAAATAAAATATATAAAGTGCTGGGGATGTGACTCAGTGGTTAAGTGCCCTTGGGTTCAGTGACCAGTTCCAATTTTTTTTGTTGTTGTTGTTTAATTTATAAGCATGAGAGAAAAATGCATCAGTCTATCAGTGAGAAGGAGAGAAAGGATGGAAAGATAAAGAAGACAGCTTGGTTTTTACTCTCCTTGCTAGGATCCATGACTAGATTTTGGGATTGCAGGGAGCAGAACGGGTGACTCTTCTCATTAACAGCTTTGTGAGTATGGCTTTGGATCCCTGGTGCCAAATTATAACATTGAGTTGAAATTCAGATAGCTAAAATATGCACTCTATCATTTGTCACCTCAAGATCTTTCACCTACAGTAGCATCAGGGCTAGGACTCTTTATCAAGGGTAGCAATATTCCCACATCATTTCATTTAGGCAGGGATACAGGCAGCAGCAACAAAGACGTCAAGTCAGGAGAACCTTGTTCTTACATGCATGTGAGCCATACAGGGAATTCTGCAGAAAAACTGGAGGGGATTTGGTGAGAAGGAGCTGATAACTCTTACTCAGAAAGGTAAAGCATTGAGCCTGTTAGCCCTGGGTAATTAATGTTAATATGTTCTCTGGCTAGTGGAAACAAGGGAGGAGACATGACGGGTCGGAATATTCTTTCGTTCTAGAACTACTTCTGGAGTGTCTCCTATATCCCTGGCACTATTCCAGAAATCAGTGGGGAAGGAGATGGAAAAAGTCCCTTTCCTTGGGAATTGCATACCTAAGGAGCCCCTATGAAGTAGGATGGCTTGGAACTGAGTTTTCTCCATGTTCCTGAGCTCTGCAGGTGTTACACTCTGTATCATCTAAGGATTCTAAATCTCTGTGGAACCAGCCCTGGAGTAGCCAGTGTCCTCTAGAGGAACAAAATCAACAGGAAGTATGATTATAAAAAGAGGATTTATTATATCGGCTTACATGACCAGCAGCTGGAAGGTCCACAATGGCTGTCTGCAGACTGGAGAGCTGGAGGAAGCAGAGCTGCACAGTCCAAGAAACTGAAGCCTCAGAACACGAGGGATCAAAAATGTTAACCCAGACCAAAGTCTTCTGGATATTCCCTGGAGAATCACTGGCAAAGTCCACTTTGGAAGAGCAAAGGAGCAAGGGTCTGCTATCCTCAGGCAATTGCTGCAGCAATAAAGAACCTGAAGAATCGAGCTTGCATGTGCTGCTCGATTACTTGTTCTTCCGATTTTTATTCCATCCAAGCCACCATCCTATTGGATGGTGCTGCCCATGCTTAGGAATTGTCTCCCCTTCCATTCCCTATCCCACATGCCAATCATTCCTAAACACACCCTCATTGACACATCCAGAGGCTTCTTAATCTTCAACATCTCTTAATCCAATCAAGTTGAGAATTCAAATTAAACGTTAAATGAGGCTGGGGTTGTGGCTCAGGGTAGTGTGCTTGCCTAGCATGTGTGCGGCACTGGGTTCAATTCTCAGCACCACATACAAATAAATAAAATAAAGGTCCATCAACAACCAAAAAACATTAAAAAAAAATTTACAAGCCTCTAAGTGAAAATTCAGAATCTAGATAATCTTGCCAGTTTAGTTAGGATATGATGCCTGTCCCAAACTAGACTCAAAGCATAAAGTATTGCTCCCAGCTCAAGAAGTCATACATTAGCTCTATTAATTCATCTCTGTATTATATTTAGAAGCCACCTGTGGTCTTAAAATGAAAGATATGATTGGTTAGAAAGATGAAGACTGAATTCCTAACATCAAACCATTTTTTTTTACTTTTTCTCAATATATTCAGATATACCTTTTAAAAATAGGACCATGATAATAGTAGGTACAATATAGTATTAAGTGGAATTCTGATCTTTCATGTGCATAAGTGCTCTTACGATTTTTATTTTCTTACGTTGCTTCACATTAAGTGGAAATATAATCCAAGGCAACCTTCCATTCACCAGGACTGCCTTACAGCTTGTTCTCAGTAGAGCTATTTTTTAGTGATCCCAAGCAGATAATTAAAAACCATAAATAGCAAAAAGCACAGATTGGAATGAAATGAACTTATACAGTGAACTCAGATACACATTCTTTTAAGAAAATGTGAAGTAACTCATTTATAAAGAGTTTCTTTATAAAGACATTTTAGGGAATCAACTGGGGGGGAAAGTCAAATCTCTATTCTCAAACTTCATTTTTGAGAGATAATAGAAAATGAGGTGAACAATGGTGATGGCTTCACAACAGGGTGCGGTACCTAATGCCACTACGTGTTAAAAAATAGCCAACACAGTAAACTTAACATTATGTATATTCTGCCACAATAAAAATATTTGGGAAAAAAAACCTTCCCTGAATTAAAATAAAATTTGAAATATTCTCCAAACTGAGATTGAACTTTCAACACATTTGGTTTCTGTCTTGAATGACTATCTCAGTAGTGGTTCTTACATTCCTGCCAAAACTTTCTGAAAATATTTGGCTTGGTTTTGAAGGATGACATTTATGGGATACAGAAAATATAGCTCACATCCTTACTGATTTATTAAAATAAATAAATGAATAAATAAACAAATGGTCCAAATTGAACTCAGTTTTGAATTCAAAGTCATATTGCTAGTTCTAAGAAAATGCCTATTTCCATTCTAGCATATGTGTTCAATACTTACACTTTTGATTTTGCCAATTATTCCCCCCAGAGATGCCATATGAATGGTTTTAATTTAGACATGTTGGACTGCTTTATCTGATGTTAAGAAAGACCTTATGAAACATGTTTGTATAGAAAACTGGTTAATGGTACAGTGTCCATCTTCAGGCCAACATACATACATAAATGATGTTCATTTCTGGTCTGTTGGGATCATTGCTTAACAGAGTTGATGGTCCCATGATCCACAAGATTATTTTCAAGGATCTCATCTGAGGTTCTTAAGCCAAGTGACTGTATGTTCTTAAAGTAAAACTGACCTAGGTTTGTATCTATCATAGTCTCAGGATGTTGTTTTTCAAGCTTTATATTTTTAATGGTAAGAGATAAGCTATTCTATAGTGAAACTGAGTATGATTACTATTTTTTGATTTTGTTGTAATTTTACTTGAACAAATTTGTTATGAATAATTTACTATAATTCCAGCTGATTACAGGTGTTTTTAATTAATTTAAATGTGTGTTTAATTCTGACCTGCATATAATATAACTACTATCCAACTAAATTCCAAAGGTTTGTTGCAAAGTAATGCTTACCTTAAGGGTTTTGTTTGTGTTAATGTTTTTTTTTTCTTTTTTTTCCCCCAAAGAAAAATCTTATCTACTGTTCAGAATCTCTCATGGTATGAATATAAAGAGCAGAAGAGTGGAATGCCACTATTGATAACTATTCTATTATCATTTGGACTTTTATTATATGATCTCTGAGGAAATAGATTAATTCTCCAGTACATCATCTTTCACTTCTTCTTTTGGGCTATAGTGCCCCATTTTATGGTTTAAGTTACTATCCTGTATTTCCACTTATCTGTACCCATAGCTGACAAATGGTACCTGGCATTGTTCTAAGCGTTTCAAATGAATTAATATATTTACTTTTCACAACAACACTATGGAGAATGTATGAGTGTATTATTTTTACTATTACTGTCATTACTATTCCTGATTAGAAAGTAAGGAAACTGAGACTCAGAATATTCCCACGTTTGTATAGCTAATAATTGAAAGAGTTTGGGCTTGAACCCAGGCAGTCTACCTTTAAATGTGTTGTTTTTTCACTCGTGCACTATAATTCAGGCTCATCCTGATAAATTTCCTACCTAGATCCAGCTTCCTCTCTTGGCATTTTTCTGTTAGCAGCCTGTGCTCATATATTACAATGACCTTGCTGGTTTTGGTTTCTTTTGTTTGGGGACCATTATAAGATTTATTTTAACTACTGAAAACTATTTGGTAGGGGGCAAAAAAAAAATGTTCCTGCTTCAGTTGCTTTGCTCTGAGTCATTGGGTCTTGGTGTCTTGGTCAATTAAGACTAGCAGGCAATAAAGATTTCTAATGAACTTTTTTGAAATTTTTCTGCAAATCAATGTTTGTAGAAATGCAACGGAATAATAAACATCACAAATATACTTTAAAAATATTGTCTATGAAATTACTAAGATTCCACATAAAGATAACCTAAGCAAACATTGCAGTAGATAAAAAGAAAGAAAGCAAAGTGGAGGCCCAGGATCATTCATAATTTTCCTGGGGTGTGATTGGGAGTTGATTGCAATGCTGAGACTGGAGGCCACCTCCACTGACTCCACATTAAATGCACTTTTCACTCTGCCCTCGGGAACTAATACTAGAATAGTGAGTACAAAGAGGTGAAAAAAATAGTCATAAAACTGGGAATATGGTTATTTTGTATCCCTATAAAAAACACTTGAGTCTGGTACTTTATAAAGAAAAAAAGATCTATTTAGCTCACAGTTCTGGAGATTCAAGAGCATGATATTGGGATCTGTTTGGCTCTGGTAAGGGCTGGATGACACAATTGTGGGAACACATGTGGGAGGGGGATTCTGGGAAGATACCAGGCTCCCTTTTAGCAACCCTTTCTTGGGAATTAATCCCTTTTGAAGGTGCTACCTTCACAGCCTAATTACCTCCAAGGTCTCACCTCTTAAAGGCTCCACCCGATCAACACTGCCATTCAGGGGATTATACTGCCAGCACATGAATGTTGGAGGGACACACTCAAACCATATCCAAACCATAGTAGTAGAGGGCAGTGCAGAATGGAAAATCAAATCCAGATAGGAAGACTAAAAAAATGTTGCTCATCCAAGCATGGTGGTAAAGGCCTCTAATCCCAGCAATTTAGGAGGCTGAGACAGAAAGATTGCAAGTTCAAGAACAGCCTCAGAAACTTAGCAAGACCCTGCCTCAAAATCATAAATACAATGGACTGGGAGTGTTGCTCAGTGGTAAAGCACCCCTGGGTTCAATCACCAGCAAGAAAGAAAGGAAGGAAGGAAGGAAGGAAGGAAGGAAGGAAAGAAATCTTTCCCAAAGAAGATGATACCAAAATTTATAGCTCACTAGGTAAAGGAGAGAAGAATGCTTCTTGCAATGAAAATGGCATATTTAAAAGTCTTCAATCCGTGAGAATAGATGACCTGTTGTGATAGAAAACCTTATCCAGGATATTTGGGTAAATTGGAGAGTGGCTAAGAATGACAAAGATAAGAGGAAACAAAAGAGACCTACTCACAATTAGAATTTCAGCCAAAATTTTAAGGACAATACTGGTGGATTATAACAATGTTATAATTACACTTGCATTTTAGAAAGAATATTCTAGGAGAATGTATAGGACTTGGGGTAGGGAGATAGGTCTATAAATTAAAGGCAGAGTACAAGGAAACAAGAGAAAACACAATGGAGGGAAGAGTTAATTCTAGAAAGAGTAAGGAAACAGTGACATGGAAACACACGCCATAGGTGTCTGTTGCATGACCCCAATTAAAAAATGTAGAACAAAGAGCCTGGTGAGAGGGCACTGCCAATCATCCAAGTGGGGATGTCTAGATAGCAAATGATTCTGTGTGTCTGGTACTCAGGAGAACCTATGGAAGAGAGATAGAAATGTGGTAATTACCAGAAATGTGGTAATTAACAATATACACCTAATGATCCCTTGCAATGTTCCTATTGGAATAGGCTCTGGAAAGCCTATTGGAATAAGCTCTGGAATCAACTCAATTCCATCCTTGTCTGTTCACAGTAAACAGAGAAGGTCAGGGACAATGAAAGGGGAGGGAAGGAAAGAAAATAAAATGTATAATTTTGACCACATGTTACCAAGAGCAGGATGGGGTAGTCACTGGTCTTTGGGAAAGGAAATATTATATAGTGCTCTGAAGTTATATTCTCAACCCTTAAAAAAAACAGTTTGTGTGAATGGTAAATTGCTAACTTGCTTAGAAGTTTCCTTCAGGAATAATGTGCTCATTATGGAGTTTACCTAAGCCATTATCTCAGGAATAATAATAGTAGCTAACATTTATTGACAGTCTTCTATATGTCAGATGATTTTTCTAAATATTCCAAATATATTTTCTCATTTACACCCTGACAACCCCATGAAGTTAGTATTATTATAACCTCTTTTCACACATGAGAGAATCAAAGCATAGAATAAGGAGCTTGCCCAAGGTCAGTAGCTAGGGAATGACTGACCTGGAATTCAGGCATTCACATCTACTTTAGACCCTCCATCTCCTTATAGAAAAAAACAAGAACACATGGCAATAAGAAAGATAATTTTATGTTCCTCTTCCATCATTGGCTGTGTATTAATGCTGAGTTTTGTTATTTTGCTATTATTTAAAAATTAGTATGGGATTACTTTATTTCAGGAATGTAGCTTTATTTCAGGGACCTAGGATCTACTTTATTTCAAGGATCTAGGATTTATTTCAGGGATCTGTTCTAGCTGAGTGAGCATAGCAGGCTCCCTCCTTTTACACATCTGAATAGCCAAAATTTGGTATGGTCCTTATGCTTCTTGGGTGTGAATGGAGCCCTTAGGTTGTATTTCTAGTAAGAAAAGACCTATACAAAAATATTTAATTTCTGTAAAGAACTGGTTAGTAAAATATATCTATTAAATAATTATTTTGGCTGATAACTTTCTTTTAATCCATTAAAAAATCAGGCACTTATTCCTGCATATCAGGCACTTTGCTAGGCTCTAGAGATAAAAACACAAATGAGATATGATTTTTGCCCATATGTTAGAAGAAATAAGATTAAAACATTCCTTTCAGTTTCCCAACAAAGATTATCTACCCTCAGAACACAGAAAAGATATAAATCTTAGTGGGTGGAATTGTGAGAAAAAATATCATGTATTTGCATTACCATATTTAACTAACACATTAAATACAATAATCACTAAGTGATTTCCAAAGTAAAGGCCATTATTAGACCTTTGGAAGTTTTCTTTAACTTTTAATTGAGTTGCTGGGTCGTTCAGGGTTTAACCTTATAGTTTCATTCTTCTTAACCTTCCATTTGGATTTCTATAATTGATTGAAAATCATTGACATTTTTTTTGTGTGTGTGTGTGTGTGTGTGCCAGACAGCAAAATGCCTACTTGATTTTCTTGGTTGTGTTTGCTTTTGTTCATTTTGAACCTTCCAAGATACATAATGACTAACCAAGAATGTGACCACCTCTTTGGTTACCCTGTTAAACAGGCTTATCAACTAGACTTCTTTTACTGCCCCTTTTATTTTTTTAAAAAATCAATTCTAGACTCATTTTCTTTTAGTATCTTTATTTTCTCTTATTTCTCCAACTCTAACTTTTCCATCAGTTGTAGCTTTTATTCCAGAGAAAAGATAGAGACCTTTAACAACCTACTCAAGAGTTTCAGCACTATTAGTGATCAAAGCAA
Source organism: Callospermophilus lateralis (assembly GCF_048772815.1). Lineage (NCBI taxonomy): Eukaryota > Metazoa > Chordata > Mammalia > Rodentia > Sciuridae > Callospermophilus > Callospermophilus lateralis. The sequence continues at coordinate 98,140,894 of NC_135312.1, read as the reverse complement.
CACAACCTGACATTTCTTGATGACTTCTCTGAAGAAAAGAACATAAAATAATGTGGAAAAGTGTCCAGGATTGTAATATTGAACATATTGTTTACCTAGCCATAATGTTGTGAGGACAAATATGATAATCTTGTTCTGATCTTTTATTTCCTCATAACACATGAATACAAATAGTAAATTTGTGAACTAATAGGAAATACACCATAAAGAAACAACCCAAAGTCAGGTATGATGGCACTTGCTTGTCATCTCAGCCACTCAGGAGCCTGAGGGAAGAGCATTGCAAGTCTAAGGCCAGCATGAGCAACTTAGTGAGACCCTGTTTCGAAATAAAAAAATAAAAAAGACTCTGATGTAGCTCAGTGGTAGATCACCTCTGGGTTCATTCCCTATTACCCAAGACAAACAAACAAACAAAAGAAAAGAAAAAGAAACAAACAGAAAAATTCTACATTTTCTGCTAGGAGTTTCATGCCCTTATTCTGGACTGCAATACTCTGGCTACAATAATGATCTTCAAATAAATTAACTTTAGTTAATTAGAATGTACTATGGTCCAGGCAAGCTAGAAAGCATTTTTTAAGCTTATATTTGAACAGTTGGTCAATTCTTTGGGGTTCTAACTATGAAATAAAGCTAATTTTTTAAGCATAAATTGTTTTGGACCATGATTTATAAAATATGGTTAAGGAAACCAATTCATTGGCATACCATAACTGATGATAATTCCAATTTAACTGCCAATTAGACTTTTCAGGTTTGATGGAAATTGCCATCAGGCTATATTTGAGGAAGCTGTCATGAACATTAAATGAGATCATTAGAAGCTGGTCTTCCTGCCTCCAATTGTACTGGAGACTCAGATTCATCCTGAGTTCACAATTAAATTAATCTGTCTAAATAGCAATATAACCATGTTACTCATTATCTGAAAACCTTCAGTAGCTATTTATGGTCTACAAAAAAGCAATCCAGTTGACTACAGTAGTGGTCTTCAAACTTTTTAAAAAAATCAGCTATGCCTAAATAGTTAAAAAAAAATGAAGCATAAAAATATGTATTTCCTCCATATAAAATTTTATATTACTATAATTATCTAATATCTTAAAAGTATACATATCTCTTAGCACAGAGTTTATTGCTAATAATAATGTTTTAAATTCAAGTCTTAAATTGACCTTCTGGATTGTTTGATTTATTTTATGAGACTAACGCTTCTCATGCATGATTATATTGTCATTTGCTTTTTACCACCTAACATAGCGATCAAAGAGGGGCAGAAGAGAAGTTAGTATTGTAATTTCCTAGATGTTTGTCTGCATTTGCAACTTAATACTTTCTGCATATGGTTTCTTTGCAGGGAACTGTTCATGGATTTTCCATTTATAATTGTTTAAAATAAAAATACATTGTATAATTCATCAATCACATAAACAGGCACATGAAGTACAGCATGCAAAGATTTTAAGGTCTGTTTAAAATACCAAATCTTGACCTGTTCCTGTAAATAATGTCTGTCTGGTATTCAGAGAAATTCTTTCTAGTAGGATGACTGGGCTAGAGGTGTAGGGTAGTGGTACAGCACTTGCTTAACAAGCATGATTTATCTCTAGCATCACACACACACACACACACACACACACACACACACACACACAATTACTGTTTAACTCTGGTGAAGGAATTAAGAAACTCTTCAGAGGCTAGGAGCAAAAAGAAAGCAGAAAGTAAACACTGGGTTTCAGTGGACCAGCCATGTGGCAAAGAGACAAACCTAGAATCCTGACCAGAATAGAAGTTTAGAACAAAGGCACAAAGGTGAAGTCAGAACATTTACAGAACATTTAATATCCTTATTAGATGAAATAGAAACCAAAAAGAACCATTCCCACATTCTAGAAAGATGGAAAGAATGAAAAATTTCTTTGAATAATTTCTTTTTTTATTTTTAAAAATTTGTTTTAATTAGTTATACATGACAGTAGAATGCGTTTTTACACAACATACATAAATGGAGAATACCTTCTCATTCTTGCGGTTGTACCTGATATAGGAACACACCAGTTGTTTAGTCATATATACACATAGGGAAATAATGTTCAATTCATTCTACTGTCCTTCCTATCCCACATCCCCTCCCCTCCCTTCACTCCCCTCTGCCTAGTCTAAAGTACCTCTATTCTCCCTCCACCCCCAGCTTATTGTGAATTAGCATCTGCATATCAGAGAAAGCATTCAGTCTTTGGTTCTGCGGGGATTAGCTTATTTTGCTTAACCTGATAGTCTCCAGCTCCATCCATTTACTGGCAAATGCCATAACTTCGTTCTTCCTTGAGGCTAAGTAATATTCCTTTCCATATACCACATTTTCTTTATCCATTCATCTGTTGAAGCGCACCTAGGTTGGTTTCATAGTTTAGCTATTGTGATTCGAGTTGCCATAAACATTGATGTGGCTGCGTTACTATAGTATGCTGATTTCAAATCTTTTGGGTATAAACCAAGGAGTGGGATAGCTGGGTCAAATGGTGGTTCCATTTCAAGTTTTCTGAGGAATTTCCATACTCACTGCTTTTCATAATGGTTGTACCATTTTCCCTACATCCTCACCAACAATTATTGTTGCTTGTATTCTTGATAATTGCCATTCTGACTGGTGTGTGATAAAATCTTAGAGTAGATTTGATTTACATTTCTCTAATTACTAGTGATGTTGAACATTTTTTCATATACTTGTTGATTGATTTAATTCCTCTTATGTGAATTCAGTTCCTTAGCCCATTTATTGATTGGGTTATTTGTTTTTTTTTTTGGTGTTAAGTTTTTTGAGTTCTTTATATATCCTAGAGATTTCATGCTCAATCTGAGGTGCCTGTGGTAAAGATTTTCTCACACTTCATAGGCTCTCTGTTCACATTATTGATTGTTTCCTTTGCTGAGAAGAAGTTTTTAGTTTGATTCCATTCAATTTATTGATTCTCGATTATACTTCTTGTGCTTTAGGAGTCTTATTGAGGAAGTCAGGTCCTAAGCTGACATGGTAAAGATTTGGGCCTATTTTTTCTTTTGTTAGGTGCAGGGTCTCTGTTCTAGTGCCTAAGTCTTTGATCCACTTTGAGTTGATTTTTGTGCAGGGTGAGAAATGGGGGTTTAATTTCATTTTGTTACATATGGATTTCCAGTTTTCCCAGCATTATTTGTTGAAGTGGCTATCTTCTCCAATGAATGTTTTTGGCACCTTTTTGTCTAGTATGAGATAACTGTATTTATGTGGGTTTGTCTCTGTGTCTTCTATTCTGTAATAATTCCTGATCACAATCTTGCACTCACCAGTATTTGTTGCCTGAATTCACATTATTTTTACCTCTCCCAACAACAACAACAACAACATGATATATACACACACGCTCACATATCAAAAAATTTAATTTAAATTAAGTTCATGTCGGAAGCTGGAAGAAAGTATTATAACATGAATTTAATTTAAATTAAATTAAACTCACTTACTGAAGAAGTCTCACAAAGTTACAAGGAAAATTAGTTTACAATATAAAGTTACTAAATGCACATGAAAACCGGATATCAGAGTGAAATTCAACAGAATCAACAAACTGTATTCACAACTTAAAAACTAAAATAGAACTGATAACAAAAGAAAAATATTAAATGTTTTGTGTTTAGTATGCGTAAAGATATAAAGTAATTCCTTTAAAGTATGATCACAAATAACTATCAAATTTGGTTGAGAAAATATGTAAAAACTACCAAAATTAATTTCAAAAAATGAAAATATAATAATTGGCATTAGCAAATTGATATTTTAGTTTAATAGCAGGTTGGAAATGGCTGAACTGAGAATCAATAAATTCTAAGGTAGATGAACTAAATAAATTATAACAAATGTAAGCTGTAGTTAAATTGATACAGAAAATATGAAAAAGATCAGGAACATCGGGGACAGAGAAAGACCCTATAGACATCTAATTGATGTTTATTTAGAGAAAATTCAGAGACTAGGAAAAAAAAATTAAAGAGATAATGGCTAAAATTTTTCCAGAAATGATGAACAATATCCATCCTTAAATTCAGAAGACCAGTGAATTCAAGGAATAACATAAAAAGAAATACATTCCATATCATATTATAGAAAACATTAAAAATAAAGGGGAAAATCTTGAAAGTAGCCAGAGATCAAATACAGATCAACTGAGTTCTCAATAATAAATGTGAGATGACAGTAAAACAATATTTATACATTGTCAACCAGGTTGTACTTTATCCGTAAGTAGTATTTGGGAATGTGAAAGAGTGTTGTTGGCTATCAAATGACTCTTCCCTGTATCACAGTTTCTTATCATTATGGCAGTAATAATTTATATCTCATAAGATTGTTAAGAAGATTATATGACTTAAACAATTAGAAGCATGTGTAATAGTGTGTGGCACGTAGAAAGTGCAGTATAAGTCTGCTACAACACTCCGGAACTAATGGCCTAGGAGAAGAAAAGTTAAGACAATGAAGAATTGTCTGATCCAAATTTTCAAGAATGTACCCTCCTTTGAAAAACACTGCCAGCCTCTGTAACTTCTTCTTATACTATCCGTATTGATCTACCTTACCCCATCACTCCTGGCCTTCCAGTCACTCTCTGACTTCCTTTTGTTATCCAAATTGCTTTTGTTGCAGAAAGCCTACTTTTTTTCTTTTTCTTTTCTTTTTCTTTTTCTTTTTTTTTTTTTTTTTTTTTTTTTGTTGCAGAAAGCCAGGAGCTATTCTTATCACTGACATATACATACATACATACATATATGGATTCATATATGTATATATATGGATTAAATGGATATATATGGATAAAGTCCATATATATATGGATAAGGTCCATATATATGGACTTTGGCTGGTGGAATGATAGAAATCATGTACGCTACTTCCAAGCCTGGCTACAAACCTTTTCTGAAGTTCTCTCTTTCGCTTATGAGCCTTCTAAAAGTATACCGAAGCAAACTGAAAGGAGACCAGGAACTCAGAACCAGCACATCTGAAACACTTAATTTTGACGTACATAAGAAATAAACCATTATCTTGTTAAGCTATTGAACCTCATGTCCTGACTAACATAGCATGATTCTGTCCTTTTTAACTTCGTTAAAACACAGTACAATGCCTGGTGTACAGCAGACCTCTGTGAAGGATGTAGCTTAAAGGTAGAGCACAGGCTTAGAATGCATAAAGTCCTGAGTTTGATATCCAGTAGAGGCAGGGTGACTTATAAGTGAATATAACCATCCCTTACTTCATCATTCTAACCTATTACAACTCTTTTAATTATTATAGTTGTGTCCTCCATTTCAGTAGGGAATACTTCTTTTTCTGTCTCCTATTTATTTTCTTTGACTTCCACTCTGTAAGAAAATACAAGCCACTTTAGTGATAATATTGGCTTTTAAGATATTGTACATAATGGGTGGAAGAAAAATCATCTATGCTTCAAAGGAAAACTTTTAGTCATTTCCTTTTCCACAAAGAAAGGCATCCTCAGCATTTCCCCATTGGCATTAGAGTGGAGCAGGACAGGTGGATGCTGGCTGAGGCAGGAGATGGTACAATGGCACTGAGACCCTGCAGATAAGATGAGCCTGGTGGTGGAACAGGGAGGAGGAGCTGTTGAAGGACTGGCTTCCCTTCTTCCCCTGCCCTCCACCATCTCTTGCCACAGACTATACTAAAGTACTACTGGAGGATGGGTATGAAGAATCTGGGCTAACACAGGAGAGGGGCAGGTGGAAGGAAAGGAGGAAGAGGAATAGAGATCTGCTGGAAGGAAATGTTCTTGCTCAGCACTCTGAGGCAAGTTTTCCTGTGTAAAGGCCATTTGTAAATTTAGATGAAAGACTAGGTGGACTCTCCATACACATCTCAATGCTAACTCAGTGCTAATCTACACTATTAAGTAATTTCTAATTAATTTGTACAATTTAAATTAGTCTTCAGGTTTTAAGTAAGGGAAAATAAGCCTTCAGTTTATACTAAATCTGTCTACTTTTGAAAACCCACACATGTATTGTTTCACTTACTAATATTTTTCTTGTATTTCTCCAAGATTCCTTTGGAAATAAGCACTGTTATAAGCTTGCTAGTGTATCCAGGGAGACAGTTAGAAGACTGGTTTCAAACATATGGCAAAGTAAATGCATAAAAATATTTGGAAATGAATTTTTCCAATCATAAACATTCTTACTAATGCTTGGGAAAGCACAAAAGAAACTTTTATAGCTCTCTGGTGGTGATTTGATTTAAGATGAGAAAATGCTGGTAATCATTTTTCTCTTCAGTATTTTATTTATAATCATTGTTCTCTTATAAAGGAAAACATTTTTATGAGGCTTTAGCTTAAACTGAAGAAATGCTTATTTTCACATATCATGCCATTCAAACCAAATTATAGTCTGACTTTTTAAATGTTTTCAGTGTCAGTGAAATCTTTGTAATTCTCTTCAGAACTCTTGACAGATTATACTCTAATGCACAGATGTTTAAACATTTCAAAGAATAATGCTTTTCTAAGTCTCATACTCTTTCCAAAATTAAAAGTTTAAGCTAAGAAAAGCTTTTCCACACAATTCTGAAAATGACCAAGTTTCTGAGTCTTCATGTGCTCACTATAATGTTTCAGGATATGCAGAGATGGTTTCTTTGGAATCCTCTCAGGAGTCTCACTTTCAGAATCGTAAATATAGATGACGTACTTCAAAAGTGACCAGTGGAGAGTAGGGATTTCTTTTTTTTTTTAATATTTGTTTTTTAGTTGTAGTTGGATACAATACCTTTATTTTATTTATTTACAAATAAACATTAAATTTACAAATAAATTTTAAAAAGTCTGTGAGACACACACAGACTTTTCCATGTGAATACAGAATGTCTTAAAGGAATAAATACAATAATAGGAATAAATACAAATAAATAAAATAAAGGATCAAACCCAGGGCCTCACACATGTGAGTGAGGTGAACCCTCTACCACTGAGTCACAACCCTAGCCTGGGAGTAGGGATTTCTTGAATCAAGATAATACAAGAAGGAGGGAAGGAACTGGATTAGAACAGTGACTTTCAGTCTCTAGCTTGTGACTGTAAGGGGTTTTAAAGCTAAGTAAAGATTGTATATACACATTAGAGTCCCATATACCGTCATTCAGATGAATGATTTGCAAATATATTACACACACACACAATTCTCAGATTCTATAAGTGCTCTTAAGGGGGGATAGGAAGGGCAGCAGAATAGAATAGGCATTATGATTGCTGTATGTATATAGGTGACTCTATGACCAGTGTGATTCTGCAATCTGTACAATCAGAAAAATGAGAAATTATACCCCAATTGATTCAAATGTATGAATTGCCAAGATCATTGTAATGCCATGTGTAGCTTAAAAAAAAAAAGTAATAAAATGTAAAACTGTTGCTGAACCCATGGTAGCTCTTCCCCATCAATTATTTTTTGAGTGGAAATTTACTATGGTTTAAAGGTATATGTCTTTCCAAACTTCATGGTAAAACAATCCTCATTGTGGTAGTATAAAAAGGTGAGGCCTTTTGGGAAATGGTTGAATCATAAGGGATCTACCCTCCTAAATGGGATTTATCAAAGAGGCCTCAGCAAGCTGCCTGACCTGTTCTTTTCTTTTGCCATGGAGGACATGATGAGAAGGTACTATCTAGAAGGCAGAGGATAAGCCTTCGCCAGATAGCAAATCTGCTGATGCCTTGATCTTGCATGTTCCAGCTTCCAGAACTGTGAGATATCAATTTCTGTTATTTGTAAATCACCCAGCCAAGGATGTTTTGTTGCAATATCAGGGACAAACTAAGATATATGTTATACTCATTACCCAAGCACAATCAGAAAAGGAATTAGTCTCCTAAGAATAGAGATGTCCTAGGTGGTTAAGAAATCCTATTTTAATTGAAGCAAACAGTCTCCACTAGCAGTTCCCAATTTATACACAGGAGTTATTCCTTCCTTTCTACATATCATTGTGTCTTAGTAGTACCTACAAATGTAAATTTTTAGTTATAGGTTGTTAGGTTTGTTAACTAGAGCCACCTGCTCTACTCATGGACAGTCTTCCCTAATGGCAGTTATCTGCATTATTGAAATTATAAGTAACCTTGCTTCAGGCTCAAATTATTATATCCATGTCTCAGGCTCCATCACCTTGGTACATCCAGATGCTTTGGTTTGCCATAATGCCCTTGTTGGAATTTGCTTGAACTATGTTTAGAGACTGTTGAACCCTTTGCTTACCAGGTTTTCCTGCAACACTAAAATCTGGGTCAACTGTACTAGTTTGAATAGATCTCCTTGGGTCTATCCTAATATGGTGGATGGATTTACTGCTGTCCCTAAATTTACTGTCTCAGCAGTCAAATGCTATACAATATCTTAAAGATACAGGAATGGGTACAAAATGAAAATGTTCTCTGAAGGATAATATAGTCCTTTCATTTAGAAAAGAGAATGGTCCTTTATTTTTTGTTTTTAAATTTCAAATTTATTTATTTATTATACATATAGCAGAATGCATTTCAATTCATAGTACACAAATGGAGCACGATTTTTCATTTCTCTGGTTGTACACAAAATAGGGTCACACCATTCATGTCTTCATACAGGTACCTAACGATGTCCATCTCATTCAACCATCTTCCTACTCTCATACCCCCTCCTTTTCCCTCCTTCCCCTTTGCCCTATCCAAAGTCCCCTCCATTCCTCCCTTGCTCTCCCTCCCCCCATTTATGGATCAGCATCCACTTATCAGAGAAAACATTCAGACTTTGGTTTTGGGGATTGACTTACTTCACTTAGCATGATATTCTCCAACTCCATCCATTTATCTGCAAATGCCATAATTTTAAGATGGCCCTTTCTTTTTGGAGAGTTCTAAACTGCTTTTTCTTTCATTTACTCTCTGTGTTAATTGAAGTAAACATTCATCTTGAATATTTTGAACTATAATAAGATACTCTTCTCACATAGATTGTTTTAAGTTTTCAGATATCTGTTTCAGTAGTCTGCAAACCGAGACACACACAGACTTTTCCATGTGAGTACAGAATGTCTTAAAGGAATCAATTTCCTTATTCTCAACTTTTATATGTTCTCTTCTTTGAAACTGATCTGCCTGAGAATATGACTATGTTCAAGGAGTCAAGCCAGTTTTCCTTTCCCACCTTTCAGTCAATGTATAAAAGTTAGGTGAACAGCTCAGCCATTTTGTATTTAATATGTACATTGTGCCAGGGTGTGAAAATATCAGGGAGTGCCAAACATAGGAAAAGCCCAAAAGTATTGCTGTCAGCAAAACCTCATTAGATGGAATCATAAATCCACAGTAGGATTTTATATATTTCCCTCTCCTATATGTTTCTGTGCTTGGTGTTAGAAATAGGTGTTTTGGCTCATGCTGGAATGTTCTGAATTTAGACATATTGTAGAGTAGGAGTAGCAGTAGTATAACTATTTTTGATTCTTTTTTTCCTCCCTAATTATAGGCAAAATATAAGTATATCTTCTCAGGGGAAGTACAATGAAAGCAAAGCAAAGGGGGCATCAGAAATGAACAGTAAAGGTGACAACACCATTTTTCACCCAGCCAGTAATTCATGTTTTGAACTCCTATTCTCTAGTGATCACCCTATTTCAGCCATTAACTTCCAGGATCATATACTAGAATGTGTGGTTTATAATAACTGTGACACCTCCACAGTCTTCTCAGTGTAAACATTCTCTGTTTTCACACTGGATAGCATACATAACTATTCTGCTATGATTGAAAGCCAAGTCCTCCACTTGGGTATAGATACCATCCTTTTTTCTGCTCAAGAACTGAGAATGGCTATTCCACTCCTTTCTATAGCATCAGTTTTTCAGCCTTTACTGTTTTGTTTTGTTTCCTATCAGTGTCTGTCTGTTAGTCAGCTTTCTGTCACAATAACAAACAAACAAATAAAGAAACAAATGATTAACTTATAAAGAGAAAAGCCTTATTTTGGTTCACAGTTTTTTGGAGATTCTAGTCTATGATGAATTGACCCCATTTCTTTGGGCCTGTGGTGATGCAGCTCATTATAGCAGGTGTGTGTAGGGATTCTGACTATGGAAATGTGCAGAGAAGTGTTCCCTTGGCAAGCAAACTCCCGAAAGAGAGGTAACAGGCACCCTGTTTCCCACTCTTAGAATGCCCTGTAATCTCTCTTAGGATCTAATAATATAGCTAATATATGTGCAATGTCTAGCTGGTATGGCAATGCCCTGAGAAGCCTCTGTTTTAGAGCCACTCTGCCACCTTCCCTGCCTCTGCACCTTGTCTCTGTGTCCCCTCTATTATTATTATTTCTTTACAACTGGCAACCATCACTGGGGTGTGAGAAGACTTTTCTCCCCACACAGCCACTTACTCCACAGAGAGTTTGGGACAACAAAAGCTGCCATGATAGAGACCCTTCGGACGGAATAGTTTACTTATGCCTGGAGTGGGCTTTTGACGCATCTTTCATCAGCTGAGTATGATCAGTAACTATGGGAAATTCTCTGTAGGACGCTCAACGACGTCATCGGGCAGAGCTGTCTTTATTACTTTGCAAGCTGGACGTACCTTAAGCAACACTGATCTTGCTGCCTTGCTGACAGAAATAGATTCATCTTGTCCTCGGTACCCAGAAAGTGTTTCATTACATTCAAAAGATTGAGAGGAGGTAGGTAAGACACTTACTTCATGAGGAACCATTCGCTCCCATTGCTATGCTACATGTTTGGTATCTTTGCCATGATGCAGAGATTAAAGCTCCTATTTTTCAACCCACCTGCTCTTCTCCTTCTGTGCCTGGCTATGTGGCCCCTTTAAATCTCCTGCTGCTCCCCTGCAGCACAGCCCTGGCAATTTCCCTCTGCCCTAAGCTGTCCTGGAGCCTAGTCTCCTACATGTTTAGCTCCTCTAAATAATTCACTGCCATTGTGTCCCTGGCCAGCTGTGGCACTGCCCCTCCCCCAGCTAGATCCCAGTTAATTGAGTGTTTGGGACATGCTGTGGAGGAGGGGGGATATCATAACTTACCAGTCTGTCCTATGAAGATAAATTCGGCTAACCAACCAAAATATGAAGGGTAACTACCCTTTGCTGTATTTAATGAGTTAAAACCTTTAAATGAAAGGGAAAATACAAAGTTTGACTTTGCTCTCATTGGAACATGTTCATCAGTTACTGTAAGTAGACTTAATTAACTCTTTGTTTAAATAAACAGTCAATTACAGGGTTATCCTACACAAATACTCATGTCATGATAATAAATACTATTATGGTATGGCTTTCTACATGGCCCCAAGAGGCCACCCCGGTTTGGGGCAAAGGAAACAAAATTAAACAAGTGTCTAAAACCTCCCTGTGGCTACCATGCTCTGCCCCTTTCAATCCACAACAAATCTTCACTCATATTCAACCATATGTGGAAACTACAAGATTTGAAAGATTTAAAACAAAAAGAAAAAAGAACTCTCCAGAAAAACATGTAAACTACAACACCATTCTTTAAGAATTATCTTATAAAAGGAAAAAAATGGTTACAACAGTTTCCTTACCTTTTAACTCCTGCTGGATTTCTAACTTTCCTAGCCTTATATTTAAAATATAAATGACAATGACAAGACCTACAAGATTTGTCTAGGCTTATGAAAAACCATTTAAGACAAAAGAAAAAAAGTGTCCCTTTTAAATCCAAACTGCTTCACTGACTGTCTTATCTGTGTTCAGCTGGCTTTCTTGACCAGTTCCTCCCTAATGTTACAACACAGAAAGACAAAAGTAGAAACATTCTAAATGTACAAGCTTTCTTTAAAAAAAAAAAAAAAAAAAAAAAAGTTTTTTCTTAAGAATTTCACAGGCTTCCAACTGGCTCTTATCTGAGCTAAAAGTACACTCTGACCTGATGAAAAACTAATGTTAAGACAATCTAAGTTGTTAAGTATTCTCTGTAAGTTGATGTATTTTTCTGATCAGTCTTGTTTTATCTAACTATAAAGGTTTTGACATTCTGTCTTTATCCAAAGGCCAATTTCTCCAGAGTTAATTCTCAAATACAATCAAAAATTTCTTTTAATACTTCCTAAAAAAAGATATAAACATGGTTATGTTGGAAATAAATCTGATAACCATCAAGGACAAATATCTGGCCATATGAAACCTTTTATTTCATTGTCCATCATGGCTGTTAGATTCTACTGGCATTTCCAATTGTACAGGCCTATCTTATATCTATATATTATATACTTGATATTAAGTTGACATTTAAACAAGTGAGTGCTCATCAACTAAAATTTAAATTAAAAAATGGATCCAAATAACATAATTCAAATCAAGTATTATCAGATAAAAATATAGATGTCTTTAAGATTATGGCTTATGGGTTTTTCCAGGTGACCAAACATTAAAGTCTTAATTTCCAAAAATTATCTAAAATATAATAGGATATCCATTATTTCTAAAATTTTTCTTCAATGAAAAGGATGATTAATGCTATTAATCATGTTCTTCTTTTGTTTTTATGTTATAATTAAAATAAATTAATTAAATTTAACATACATAAAATTAATCTTCATAAGTATAGTTTCTTAAATAAAAAAATTAAAAATTACAGCTAAGCAAACCGATCTCTCATTTTTCCAACTGTTAAAAAAACAGGATGCTAACTCCTTCCTTTATCTGACCCCTTTCTTAAAACAGTCTTTACAAAAAATTAAAAAGGTTCTATTCAATATAGTTCTCGAAATACTGGCCAGAGCAATTAGACAGACAAAAGAAATTAAAGGCATTAAGATAGGAAAAGAAGAACATAAATTATCACTATTTGCGGATGATATGATCCTATACCTAGAAGACACAAAAGGGTCTTCAAAGAAACTACTAGAGCTAATAAATGAATTCAGCAAAGTGGCAGGATATAAAATCAACACGCATAAATCAAAGGCATTCCTGTATATCAGCGACAAATCTTCTGAACTGGAAATGAGGAAAACCACCCCATTCACAATATCCTCAAATAAATAAATAAATAAATAAATAAATAAATAAATAAATAAATAAAACTTGGAAATCAACCGAACAAAAGAGGTGAAAGATTTATACAATGAAAACTTCAGAACCCTAAAGAGAGAAATAGAAGAAGATCTTAGAAGATGGAAAAATATACCCTGTTCATGGATAGGCAGAACTAACACCATCAAAATGGTGATATTACCCAAAGTTCTCTATAGGTTCAATGCAATGTCAATCAAAATCCCAACGGCATTTCTTGTAGAAATAGATAAAGCAATCATGAAATTCATATGGAAAAATGAAAGACCCAGAATAGCAAAAACAACTCTAAGCAGGAAGTGTGAATCAGGAGGTATAGCGATACCAGATTTCAAACTGTACTACAGAGCAATAGTAACAAAAACAGCATAGTACTGGTACCAAAACAGGCGGGTGGGCCAATGGTACAGAATAGAGGACACAGAGACCAATCCACAAAACTACAACTATCTTATATTTGATAAAGGGGCTAAAAGCATGCAATGGAGGAAGGATAGCATCTTCAACAAATGGTGCTGGGAAAACTGGAAATCCATATGCAACAAAATGAAACTGAATCCCTTTCTCTCGCCATGCACAAAAGTTAACTCAAAATGGATCAAGGAGCTTGATATCAAATCAGAGACTCTGCGTCTGATAGAAGAAAAAGTTGGCTCTGATCTACATATTGTGGGGTCGGGCTCCAAATTCCTTAATAGGACGCCCATAGCACATGAGTTAATAACTAGAATCAACAAATGGGACTTACTCAAACTAAAAATTTTTTTCTCAGCAAGAGAAACAATAAGAGAGGTAAATAGGGAGCCCACATCCTGGGAACAAATCTTACTCCTCACACTTCAGATAGAGCCCTAATATCCAAGTATACAAAGAACTCAAAAAATTAAACAATAAGAAAACAAATAACCCAATCAACAAATGGGCCAAGGACCTGAACAGACACTTCTCAGAGGAGGATCTACAATCAATCAACAAGTACATGAAAAAATGCTCACCATCTCTAGCAGTCAGAGAAATGCAAATCAAAACCACCCTAAGATACCATCTCACTCCAGTAAGATTGGCAGCCATTAGGAAGTCAAATAACAACAAGTGCTGGCGAGGATGTGGGGAAAAGGGTTCACTTGTACATTGCTGGTGGGACTGCAAATTGGTGCGGCCAATTTGGAAAGCAGTATGGAGATTCCTGGGAAAACTGGGAATGGAACCATCATTTGACCCAGCTATTACCCTTCTAGGACTATTCCCTGAAGACCTTATAAGAGCATACTATAGGGATACTGCTACATCGATGTTCATAGCAGCATAATTCACAATAGCTAGACTGTGGAACCAACTTAGATGCCCTTCAATAGATGAATAGATTTTAAAAATGTGGCATTTATACACAATGAAGTATTACTCAGCACTAAAAAATGACAAAATCATGGCATTTGCAGGGAAATGGATGGCATTAGAGCAGATTATGCTAAGTGAAGCTAGCCAATCCCTAAAAAACAAGTGCCAAATGTCTTCTTTGATATAAGGAGAGCAACTAAAAACAGAGCAGGGAGGAAGAGCATGAGAAGAAGATTAACATTAAACAGGGATGAGAGGTGGGAGGGAAAGGGAGAGAGAAGGGAAATTGCATGGAAATGGAAGGAGACCCTCATTGTTATACAGAATTACATATAAGAGGATGTGAGGGGAAAGGGAAAAAAAAACAAAGGAGAGAAATGAATTACAGTAGATGGGGTAGAGAGAGAAGATGGGAGGGAGGGAAGGGGGGATAGTAGAGGATAGGAAAGATAGCAGAATACAACAGTCACTAGTATGGCAATATGTAAAAATGTGGATGTGTAACCGATGTGATTCTGCAATCTGTATACAGGGTAAAAATGGGAGTTCATAACCCACTTGAATCAAATGTATGAAATATGATATGCAAGAGCTTTGTAATGTTTTGAACAACCAATAAAAAAAATTAAAAAGGATTATCAACAATAATGGACCAACTTTCAATATCTAATGTGCCATTGTAATTAATAATTTTTGTTAAAACACCTATGCTTGTACAACAGTAGTAACTATTATAACCAAAAATTATATGTATGTATTATATATGTATATATTTAATATGTATGCATGTTAAATAATTAAATTGTTCTCATTTTGGGGGCTATGATATTTTGCCCTTTATTGACATGTATGCTCAATTAATTACTGATGGTCATACTAAAATTTTATCCTTAACAGGAATGGACATTTATGTCTTATGCCTTACTTATTTAAAAAATTTCGTATCTCTAATACTTATAGTTCTTCCTCTACTATCAAGTTGTATTAACAGATATTTTAGCACCAGTTAATTTTCACATGCCTCATGATGGACAATTCTCTTTGTTATATCAGGTCCTTAATTATATCCTTCTTCCTTAATTTCTACCATTCCTCTTGTAGATGGTTTAAAAGTGTATACAGATAAAAGTAAATTTTTTAAAAAGTAATATCCGTTCTCATAAATGATAAATGGACTGACTATTATACCCTGCCTCAAATCTGTCCACAGCAAGCTGAGTTAACTAAGACTAATTTCTACTACTTTAAACATTATTACAGATTCTCAATATATAACTAAACTTGTTCCTCATATCTTTAGAACTGTGTTATGCCCTTGTTTGGATTCCAATTTACTGTCTCTTTTTTTTAACCCTTCAAACTCTTTTACAGCGTCGTACATCTCCTGTCTTCCTCACTCATATATGCAGCCACACCAAGATTCCTGGACCTTTAATGAAAGGTAACGCTCATACAGATGAAGCTGTGAAATCCCTTTGTCCTTTATTTTCAGGTCCTGTAAAATCCCATGGATTTTTTTTTTAATCAAAATGCTCCATCACTAATATAAATGTTTTCCATCTCTTCTCCACAGGCTCATGCTATAGTCAACAGCTGTTCTCATTGTGTACCCTCTCCAGGCTCCTTTGTAAAAATCTATAAATCCATGAGGCCTACATTCTAATGCACTTTGGCAATGGATGTTACCCATTTCCCTCCTTTTCATCCTTACTCCTTTCTTCATGTTTCCATTGATACTTATTCTGGGTTCATTTGGGCTAGTGCCCATAGGTCTGATAAGATATCTGCTTACATTTCTCATTTATTGCTTTGTTTTGCCACCATGGGCAGGCCTATTTGTTTTAAAACAGATAATGCCCCTGCATATACATCTCATGCTTTTGCACAAATTTATTCTCAATGAAATATAATTTTGAATCATGGTATTCCTCATAATTCTACTGGACAAGCTTTGGTTAAATGAGCATCATACTCTTAAAACCTTCCTTTTAAAACAAAAACAAAAAAGGGGACCTAGCCTCTCTCATATTAATAATGCCTTAAATGTTATTTATTTATAGTTAATGCACTCAACATAACAATACAAAGTTTTTAGTCACAATCAGTCATCTGCTTTGGATAGACATTTTATTCTTAAACAGCCATTACAAAAAAAAAATTATGTAATTTTTTTTTAATATTAGGGTTTCACCAGACCCAACATGACAAGACCCTGTGCCTCTGATCACCTGGGGAAAAGAACAGACTGCTATGCTTACACCAACAGGTCCAGTCTGGATTCCAGCTTGGTGTGCGAGACCTATCAATTATAAAAGGACATCAGGGACTTTACAACCTGATCCCCAAGTTTCATTAGATCCTGGATGAAGAGAGTCCCACCAAACAAGAGGACAATGACCACTGTCCTTGAAAGAGAAGAAACCATGAAAAGAGGATCCTAAGCTACTAGTCTTCCAGAGACTTGGGGGGATACAAAATCATTAATAGTCTCGGCTCAACAGCTATTGGCTCAAATGGGGTTAAAATGTACTTCAGAAAGCTTAGCTACTGCTGATTGCTAAACTCACACAAAACTCTGTAAATGCTTTGGTTTTAACAATAATGTTGTTCTGTTGTTCCCCAGCTGTGGAAATTCAGTACAGTCAGAATTCTTGACTTCTAAAACCCATTAAAATATCTGGGTTCACTTGGTTAAAATTGTTATACACCTACACACATGTCTCATGGTACCCATTGTTGTCTTAACAGGCTAACTGTGTTCTTACCATCCCCACAGGATTTAATAGGCCACCATCCTGCACAATGCATCCATAAAAGGTCTATTCTCCTTGTTAAAAACTGTAATGATTCAGTGAGCCTTCTCTCTAAGACAAAATTTGATGCTTTGATACTTTCCTTAGTGGGTATCCTTGGACTACTTGTCGGGGTTTACAAAACCTGTGCTATGGTAAAAAAAAATATTAATCATACCTCCATGGCAATTAATACGCTTAATGAAGAACAAAAACAACATCATCAAGCCATACTTGACAATCAGGCCCCAATTAATTATTTGCTATTATTACATCATAAAGGATGTCAGGAGCTTAATAATATGTGTTGCTTTAATTTAAATGATAACAGTAATTCTGTTTCTAAGGAGATAAAATACCTTAAAGACATCATTAAACAGGTCCAACAAGATGATGGAGGTTTAGACATCATTAAACAGGTCCAACAAGATGATGGAGGTTTAGACTTATTGGATTGGCTAACTTTGTGGCTACCCAAATTTACCTGGGTCAAGCAATTATTCACAGTTAGATGTTTATTAATATTGAGATTATTATGTTGTGCTTGCTGTTGCCAATGTTTACCCTACATTTTTGTCCCCGCCAACATTTAAGAGAAAATAAATATTATTCATCAAAAAGGCCATAAAAGGTCTGGGGTTAGGGCACAGAAGTAGAGCGCTGGCCCTAGCATGCATAAGGCACTGGGTTCTGTCCTCAGAATCACATGAAGTAAAATAAAGATATTGTGTCCGCCTATAACTAAAAAATAATTTTTTTTTTTTTTTAAAAAAAGGTCATGGGGGCTGGGAATGTAGCTCAAGTGGTAGCGCACTCGCCTGGTACGCGTGCTGCCTGGGTTCAATCCTCAGCACCACATACAAACAAAGATGTTGTGTCCGCCGAATACTAAAGAAAAATGAATATTAAAAAATTCTCTCTCTCTCTCTCTCTCTCTCTCTCTCTCTCTCTCTCTCTCTCTCTCTCTTTCTCTCTTAAAAAAAAAAAAAAGGTCATAAAAAACAAAAAAGGTGAGACGTAGGGATTCTGACTGTGGAAATATACAGGGAAGTGTTCCCCTGGTGAGCAAATTCCCGGGGGCTAACGGGCACCCTGTAATCTCTCTTAGGATCTAATAATATAGCTAATGTATGTGCAATGTCTATCTGGTATGGCAATGCCCTGAGAAGCCTCGGTGTTAGAGCCACTCTGCCACCTTCCCTGCCTCTGCACCTTGTCTCTGTGTCCCCTTTATTACTATTATTTCTTTACAGGTGTGTGTGAGGAATCAAAACCACTCATTCAGCCAGGAAGCAAAAGGGAAGAGAAAGGGGCCAGGGTCCCACAATGCCCTTCAAGAGCCCGCCCCAAGGACCACTAAGGCCCACCTCCAAATGATTCCACCACTTCTCAACTGAACAACCCTGTGGACAAAGCCTTTAACACATGGGTCTTTGGGGGACACTTATCCAAACCATAGGAGTACCCAAACATGCTTCTCTGCTTCCTATGTTAAAAATAACCTCTTTAAACCTTACTTCCTCTGAAAACTACTATCCCTTTTTTTCCCCTCTCATTTCTAACAAATTTCCTCAAAAGAATTATCTGTGCTATGTTCACTGATTCCTTTCCTTTCATTCTCTTTAATCCATTAAATGTTACAAAATTACGCTTTCACCCACCATCCCATGAAAAGTTTATTATAAAGTTCATTAATCATTTTCGCAGTTACTAAACCCAGTGGTCAATTCTGCCTTCATCTTACTGGATCTGTCAGCAGGGTTTAACATAATTGATTAATCTTTCCTTATTGATATGTTTTCCACTTGGCTACATGCTTGGTTTTCTCTCTCTCTTTCAATTTCCTTTTTATTTAATTTCATTTACTTATTTATTTTAAGTTCTCTTCACTCCAACCTGAAAATATTGACTTATATGGCTCAGTCCTTGAACCTCTTTTTTTTCCCATAGTCAGTTGTTCTACAATCTCATCCAACTTCCTGGGCGTAAATTGGATATAGCATATTGTGGGCATATGTGCAAAAGTCCATAAGCCAACGACTCTAAAATGTTCATGTCCACTCTAGTCTACTCTCCTGAACTTGAAGCTCATTATAAATTTTCTTATATGTATCTTGATTCCAAAAGCCCAGGGTCATTCTTTCCCTAATCTTACACATCAAATGCATCCAGAAATCTTGTGACCCACCATCAAAACAAAACAACAAAGTCTATTTAGTCCATTTGTCCCCCTGCCTTTTTTTTTTTTTTTTGCTGGGGGGGGTGGGGTGGGGTGGTGCGAGGCAGGATACCAGGGATTAAATTCAGGGACACTCAACCACTGAGCCACATCCACAGCCCTATTGTGTAATTTATTTAGAGACAGGATTTCCTGAGTTGCTTAGTGCCTTGCTTTTGCTGAGGCTGGTTTTGAACTTGCAATCCTCCTGTCTTAGCCTCCTAAAATGCTGGGATTTACAGGCATGCACCACCGCACCTGGCTGTCCCCTGCCTTTACTGAGATACCATCCTTTCTCACTTGAACTATTCAATAGCCCTCTTAGAGGTCTCCTTTCTTTCACTCCTGATGCCATACAATCTATTTTTATTAGAAGAACCAGACAATCCTTTCAAAGTAAATGTTCAGATCATGTTATCCCTCTGTTTAAAAGCCTCGACTGCCCAAGTTGTGGGTGTAACTCAATGGTAGAGCACTTGTCTACCATTCACCAAGCCCTGGGTTCAATCCCCAGAACCAGAAAAACAAAAACCCTTCAGTGCCCTCTCCTTCATTTCAGTGAGTAAAAACCAAAGTCTTTACAGTGGCCTGTAGGACCCCTGGTGACCTGACCTCTCATTACCTCCCTGAATTTTTCCTCCATGCTTTATCATGCTCCAAATATATTGGTACTCTTGAACATGCAAGGCAAGGTCTCATCAGAGCCTCTGCATGGCTGTTCCCTTTATCTGGAGTACTCCTCCCCATCTTGGCCATCTTCTCCCATGCTTGAAGGATCACTCAAGTCTTAGTACTACAAAGCTCTCAGTCTTCTTCCCTCATCTTTGCATTCCGGACTTTACTTTTCTTCTATTTTTTTTTCTCTTTCCATGGTGCATATCACCTTCTAAAACATTACTGAATCTAGCTATTATGCTTTTTTTTTCTTTTCTGTTTCCTCTCACTAGACTGTAAGCTCCTTAAGAGTAGGTCTTGGTATACTTTGTTTACTAATATATTTCAAGAAGATAGAATAGTACCTCTCCATAGAAGGTGCATGGAAAGTCTTTTTCAAATGATGAATGAAAAATATTTTAGAAGATAAGCTAACAATTTAGAAAATCACCAATGTGAATTATTTCTAATTTTATAAAGGAACTATGTAACTTCAAACAAGACATATCTTAGTGAAAAACTTCTACCTTCAAATCATTGTTTCAATTTTTAATTCAATAATATTCAATTTATAAACTGTTTTAAGGGGCTGGGGCTGGGGCTTAGCGGTAGAACACTCGCCTAGCATGTGCGGGGCCCTGAGTTCCATCCTCAGCACCACATAAAAATAAATAAATTAAAAAATAGAAACTGTTTTAAGTCGTTCTCTGAAATGTTTTTCTGAATAAACATTAGAAGATGCAGGCTATTTTTGGATTCAGAGCCACAAGGAACTAATACTTAATGCATGAGCAGCTTAAAACAGGACATTCTCTCTTTTGGAAGAAAATGGAAAACTACAAAGGAAATTTTCATACTATGTGGTTATATACATGTTTTTTAAAAGACAATCTCTAGGGGCTGGGGATATGGCTCAAGCGGTAGCGCGCTCGCCTGGCATGCGTGCAGCCCGGGTTCGATCCTCAGCACCAAATACAAACAAAGATGTTGTGTGGGCCAAAAACTAAAAAATAAATATGAAAATTCTCTCTCTCTCTCTCTCTCTCTCTCTCTCTCTCTCTCTCTCTCTCTCTCTTAAAAAAAAAAGACAATCTCAAGAATTGATTTATTGCCTTGGCTTTTTAAATGACAATCTTATTTAGTATTTCTTCATTAAATGTAAATTCTGTCAAGAGTCAATGCAGTGCCTTTTTACAAAAGAGAAAAGCCCTTTAGAAATTGTAAAGTTTAACATCTGTTCCTTTCGGACTCCTTAGAAATTGTAGACTTAAAGGTTCAACTTCTCTTCCCTCCAAGTAGCTAAATGTAATAATTTAAAAACCAGTTGGCAAACACTTTAGGAACAACAGAATAATAAGCAGCATGTCTTTGTGGAAGAAAAAAAAAGTCCTGTGAGACCCATCTAAAGTTGTTGCAGACCAGAATGACAGAATGGTAAAGCAGGCATAATTTATCTTGACTTGAATACGATCACTGCTGGAATGGAAATTGAGACCCAGCACAGTACAATCTGGCATGCTGGACAGCACCTTCTTTCAGTCAGTTCCTAGTAAGAGTATAAGCAAGTCTCCTGCACGTATCACTTTCTTAGATATTGGGAAGAACTTTGTAGGAGACAGATCACAGCTACAATTTGGTGGAATACAAAAGAAGCAATGAGACAATCCTATAAAAGTATGTTGTGGAGGGGCTGGGGCTACAGCTCAGTGGTAAAGTGCTTGCCTTGCATGTATGAGGCACTAGGTTCGATCCTCAGCACCACATAAAAATAAATAAAGATATTGTGTGTCAATCTACAACTTAAAAAATATTTTTTAAAAAAAGTATGTTGTGGGGGCTGGGGTTGTAACTCAGTGGAAGAGCGCTTGCCTAGCACGTAGGAGGCCCTGCATTGGCTCCTCAGCATCACATAGAGATAAATAAATAAAATAAAGGTATTGTATCCATCTACAACTACAAAAATTAAAAATAAATAAATAAATAAAAGTATGCTGTGGCTCTCCTAAGTTTGCTCTCCTTCCTAATCATCATGTGTGCTGCTTCCCCCTCTGCTTCTTCCCTCTCAATTCTGTGGATCGAGACCTCTGAAACCATTAACATTCTTCCCATCCTAGGCCAAATGATCTGTCCTTCCTTTGGCTCACTGACCACAGGAATGAAGAAATCCAGACTAGGGAGCTGATACCAGTAGATCTAAGAAACAGCTCTCTTTTAAGGCTACCATTTGTATATGAATTATGACTGCTGGTATGCACACCTGGAAATCAGCCTTTGTGTCCTCTGTTTAAAAGCTCTCGGCTACACCTGATAGAATTTCAACAGCCTCTGAGACATGAGTCTATTGCCTTCTCATTTGCTAGCAAATCAATAAAACTTCTTTTTTCCTTTTTCTCAAAACAACAACAACAAAACCCAACCTAACAAACAAAAAACTGCTGTGGAACAAGCCAGCATACACTAACACCAAATGGCGAAAGCTAAGAGTGAGCCATTTCTGACCTATTTGCAGAGATAAGCAGTGAACTCATTACAGCAATAATTTATATTAACACCCCAAAGGGAATATGTATGAATTGCCCCTAAAGGTAGCCTAACTGATGCTATTATGGAAATATATTCCCAGGGGGGAATGGGTCATCAAAGTAAAATTTGAACTGGAGGCCAAATATTTTGCAATGTTAACTTTAGTTCATTTTTTAAATTTTTTATTTGATGATTATATTAATGAAATGTAGAGCATAAAATTAAAATCATAAGTAATTTCAAATAGAAGTAAGATATTTGTCACTGAACAATGGGTTTGGGGCCTCGTCAGAAAAAACAGAACTCAGTTTAACTCAATTTAGCAATGAAATCTATGTTCATAAAGTGACCCAGTACAGATGAAGAAGAAAATACACATAATTAAGATGTGTGGCTTAGCTGAGAATAAGATAGTAATCACAGAGAACATAGATAAACGATACAGTAGAAATACATATAGTATTGCTTAAAGATAGAATATGATACCAGTATCTTATGAACATAGATGCAGCAGAGAAAAAGATATTACTCTTAACTCTTATATGAACATTAAAATGTCTTGTACATAATTTATGAGAAATATGAAAAACAGAACTTACAGGCATGAATTAAAATGATTAATGGCTTGAAAATAGGTGATATGAAGACAGGCTAAATGAATGTGATCATTATCCGGTAGAACAGAAGTCAGTGGGATGACTTCATCCTTCTAATTTATAAAGGAATATTATGCAGATGGCGGCCAGCTGTTCTTCATCTCCACTGAGGACTAACCAAAGGAAATGGGTCTAAATGTTGGCTTGTGGGAGTTAGGTTAAATATGCAAAACTGTTTCCTGACAGCAAGAGTTGTAAAATACTGAGCAATTCCTGAGAGGCACTGTAGAATCTCCTTCCCTGGTTATCTCTTAAGACATAAAACTCTTTACCATCTGCCAGCAATGAGTACACTGCAGGTTTGCAAAGTAGCAAAGAAGAATAGACTATAACTCAAAAATCCCGTGATATTTGCACCCAAGTAGACTTCCATGTGCTTGTTTTTGTTTTTGTAACTTTTTTTGATAAATGATGGTTAGTGCTTGGGAATTTTACTTATACCACTACATTTTTTTCTACAGAAGGGGGAAACATTATGCTCTACTTCATTTAAGAATAAATGTGGCTCATTTTTATCAGCCCCTAAGAGCAGTTCAGCTTTATAGGACTTTTAGACATAATTAAATATGGGTTTATTCATCATTCAAGAGGATATGCTGGTAATTTATGTCTCAATATTTTATCATCCTATAGCTGGATCACTGTTTCCAGGAAAGCTGGATCAGTACATTTTCAAAAATCTTACAACTGCCAATAAAAATGAGGCTTGAGACTGACTCCCAGCAACGAGAAACATGTGTTTTATCTTTAGTTTGCCTGTATTTAAGTTTTTATCATTCTCTTGAAAGAAGAGAAGATAAAACCTAACCATGTCCCTGAGCATAAGAATTTATCTCTGTAGATCCATTCTTCTTGACTGAAGAGATCAAGCAAGGAAGCATGTGTATGCAGGAAAAATTAATAAGCATTTAGTGTGCAATTCTAAATTTTAAGGAGACAGTTATATTATTTTATAGTTTTAGTGCTTAGTTTTATTGTTTTTACAAATAAGTTTATGAAATAATATGGGATATTTTTGCTTATGCAAAAATATTATGCTTAACTTTGGATTGTAAGAACTTTCCATACCTATAATAGTAATGACTTTGGGAACTTAAGTTGCTATATATATATATCCCAAGTAGATCAAGTAATCTCCCCCAGGGTTCTGTAATGGTTAATAACTAGAGAAGTCAGACAAGATCTTAGAAAATCTGTGGTCAGAAGTTCTCCTCAAACTCTGTGTTTTGGGAACACATTCTTTATCCAGATATATATTAATAATACTTCCTCTGAAGCCAATGTTAAACATGATATTTTTGCAAAAGCAAAAAAGTCCCCTTTTACATCACAAATTATATAAAAACTCATTTGTAAAAACAGTAAAACTATACTCAATATAATTGTCTCCTTAAAAATTTAGAATCAGATATTAAATGTTTATTAGTTTTTCCTACATGCCTGCCACACACCAACAGCAGGGGTCTGAATTTAGCAGTATCTCAAATCTCTGATGTCATTCTTCTTGAGAATGTTTATATAATGAACAATCTTGGAAGATAGCAATGAGTCTCTTCTGGGGCAAAGATTAGGCATATGTTCTTTTCAACATGAAAACTTAGGTTTCACTAAGCTTAGGGTTTCTTTCCTATAACACAATCCATTCCATGTGCACGAACCATCTCGCCCTCTTTGAGTTGCCCTATAAGAATTGATTGTCAGGGAACTGGCACTTCAAATGCCATTCACTGGCTATTGACATTGGCGTGAGTAATAAACTGTTTGTCGTCTCTGACCCAGGTTTCAGAGATGCATCCTTGAAACTGCATCCTGCATTCTTGAAACTAGGGCAGGGAGGGGAGCCCAATTTGTTTACTGGCAAGAGGGTAAATCTCATAACCTTTGCAGTTTGTGAGAGTTTATTCCTCTACTAGTTTCATTCATAATCTCAGACTGATACCTTGTACTAAATAGAATCATCTATAAAGTTAACTACTACCCACTATGTAAAGTTAGAGGGAAGGAAGAAAGAAAAAAATGTAATGGGTTACATATACCTCTAACATACATGATAAGGCAAGATGAAATATGGGTAACTAGTAAAACCCTCACTTATGCAACTGATTAAAGGCCAAATTTTGTATGTATGACTTCTTTCTCCAGTATCCATTTTACAGTCCCTTTGCCTTTGGCTGCATTTCAGTTGGTGTGATTTCTTTACCTAGTGTGATGATTCAAAATACATAATGGTATTTATGTATTAGAATATATGTCTCAAAATGGATGACACTCATAAATATAAAGGTAGTTGATAAAGTGCATCACAAAAGAATGCATATAGTACAGTATCATTTACAATAAAACTAAGTAATATTTTTAGGAATGGTAGTACACATCTATAATCCCAGCAACTCATGAGGCTGAGGGTAGGCGGGTCCCAAGTTTGAGCTCAGCCTCAGCAACTTAATCAGACCCTATCTAAAATAAAAAATAAAAAGGGCTAGGAATATAGCTTAGTGGTAGAGTGTCCCTGGGTTCAATCCCCAGCAGTGCAAAAAAAAAAAAAAAAAAAAAGGAAAAAAAGAAAAAGAAAAAAGAAGCACTATATTTAGGGATCATATATCTCTCTATATATGTACACATACATATCAAAACTATATTTATAAAGATATATATAGAAATACTATAAGGACACAAAAACAAATGAAATAATTATAAACACAGAAATAAGAACAATATTATCTCTGGGAATAAAGGAAATGTTCACACAGTCTTCAAGAGTTAGATGAAGATCAGTAGAAGGTAAGTAGAGAATTAAGGGGGTTGGAGGGAAGGAAGGAAAGAGTAAGAACTGGGGAATAAAATCAGCCACATTATGCTATATGCATGTATAAATTATCATAATAAATCCCACTTTATGCAAAATTTTAATGCACTGGTGAAAAATATATATACATATAAATAAACAGAAAAAAGATCAAAGAGTAGAGGGAGGGGAATAGGGAAAGGGAGGAGTGAAGTACTGGGGAATGAATTGAAGCTAATTTTATGTGCATATTTGAATATTTCACCATGGATCCCACTAATATTTATAATTTACTAAGAAAGCATTTTAATAAAAGAAAGGTTGTGTTCTATTTGTCAGGGTGGGTGGTGTGCATAGATATTGGTTTTATTAATATTTTTATGGTAAAATAACATATAGTTAGAATTAACCAACTGGACTGTGTTTAGATGTTTCCAATTTTGTTGGCAACATCAAAGCATCATAATCAGGAATGAGTTGACCAAATGCCTTCCCCTCCCTATCAGGCCTGCTCAGAGTGTTGACCTTGGCCACATCAATGTCACAGAACTGCTTGCTTCACTTTTAGTGCCATGTTGGTCAAAGGGACTGTTTTTCAATATTTTATAATAAATGTATATATTAGACATAGAAGTGATCTTTCCACTGTAGCCACAGAAAATCATTGTAAAATAAAAGTTCTTTTCAATGTTCTTACCATTTTTTCCATCTCTTAAATTTTTGGCAATATTAATTTAAAATAAAACAAAACAAAAATTTCTAGTTACAGATCTGAAGCTTATTTGAAATCTCCTTAAAAGAATTATTTTTAATGTTTTACTTACTTGTTCCTTTGTAGATATCCTCTTCCTCTCTGTATACTAAACAGCTTTCCTGCGGTAACGGTTAAGATATAAACACAGTAAGTATCAGGGAATGAGACCTGGGTCCCATTTTAGACACGAGTTTCATTTTCGATTGTCTTTTCCCTTTTTGATACAGAGCCACCTGCTGGCAGGAGAGCATTAGTTAACCTTGAAAATATTTTAACAATGCAATAGGGTTGAAATTTGCAGGGAAGTAATAATGATGTACCTCAAAAATGGTTTCCACTTTTTACTCAGAGTGAGACTGTTAATGACACCAAAAATGTTCATGTTAAAATGAACGAAGCAGTCAAGGGAAGGAATTTTTTTTTTTAATTGGACTTTCTCACAGATCAATTTGAAATGTTGATCCGAAACCCTCATTAAGAACTAAGAGGCTGAAGATACAGTAGGGAGGAGAGTAAGTTCATTCTGTAGGGTTCTTAAAAGGCTAAAAGGATTTCTGAGCATGGGTAGAAAACTGATCAAGACAAGAAAAAGGGGTTTTCTTTTTTTAAATTAATTTTTTATTATATATGACAGCAGAATGCATTACAATTCTTATTACACATAGAGAGCACAATTTTTCACATTTCGGATTGTATACAAAGTATATTCAAACCAATTCGTGTCTTCATACATGTACTTTGGATAATTCCTCAGACGCACCAGGCAAGAAGGAGGAGATGGGGAGGTACTGGCGAGTTGATTGTTGTGATTTTATCTGGGCTGAAAGGGAAATGCAATAGCAGCCTAAGGCATGAAGTACTCCAGATAAAATGTGAACCAGTTAAGCAAATAAAAAAGCAAGTAACCTAAGAAAGCATAACCAGGATTTGGAACCATAGTGAAAGCCCAGTTGAAGTTGGTGTTCATAACTTTCTGATGAAATGGTAGGCTCTGATTTGTGATTTTTCTCCAAAATTACTGTTTTCAGATATAAATATATAAAAGTTAAAATTTATTTATTTATTTATTTATTAGTCATACATGACAGTAGAATGCATTTTGATATATAATACATACATGGAATGTACATACATCAATCATATTGCAAAAGTTAAAATTTGGGGTTGATTATTTTAATACATTAGTTTTCATGAGACAGAAATGATAAGGCAGAGACAGTTCATAGCACTGACAAAATTATTCTTAGGATTATGGACCATGGAAGATATGTGATGAATAGTATTAAAGGTAGGCTGAAGATATAAAAAGGGAGACTGGATTCTTATTGAAGGGTCTACTAAAGTCAGAAGAGTGTTAAAGTGAGAGAACTTGAAGAAGTAAGCCAGGAAGAGGAAAGACGGTAGTGAGAGTGCTCAATGCCTAAGCTATTGATTTGGAATATCAATAATTCTGTGGATTTTGTGGATTAAAATATCCATAGTGTGGCTGTGGGGAGAGCTGAGAGTAAGAAAGGCCATGAGGAAAGAGTCAAGAATTGAAAGGAAATCATGGATATTGAAAGCATCTTCCAGGATAGCAATTGGGCAGGGAGAAAGCTGTCAGGTGCCAAAGTTTTGATAAACATAAGAGATTGTTCAAGTGATAAATAAAGTGAGCTAATAAAGAAAATTAACTGAGTTGCATAAGCCCCTAAGAACCAGGATTCCTTTCCATAAGAGACGGGGTGGATAAAGATCTGGGAGATGTAAGAAGTAGAAAAGATTCAAAGAATCACAGTCATCACTCCCTTGGCAGCTAGAGAACACCAGAGTTGCAATAAGGCACGTGGAGAAGAGCAGGTTGTGCTAATGATGGAGTAGTAGTTCTAGGTATTTGCAGCTGGAGGTGGAAAGTGGAAATGAAAAGGAATGCATCACTCACAATCTGCTTGACCTTTCTATTTCCTGAAGGATTTTTCTTTTTTTTAAACTGGAGAACTAAGTTAAGGCTCTCTCTTTTTTTTAATCAACTACTTACTGTTACTGAAATAAGTTCATTTCTGAAATAAGAATGCATTGCTCTCTAAAACTAGTTCATAATGGACATAATAATTGTCTTAGAGATTTGTGATAATGAAAAGCAATTTAATTATGTGTATATATCCATGTAAGGTATCATTAAAAATAATTGACAATAGTAGAAGAGCACACCACGGAATATAAAATAAATAGAAAAATAAAATCGTGACAAGAAAATATGGGATAGTGGGATGAAGGCAAAGGTGAAGCTGATTTACTGGAAATTGTAAGTTCTTACACAAATACTGGAATTAAGCCACAAATTCTTTGCTTTCTAGAAAGAAATATGATGGATTTAAAACTTGGTGTCCATAAATTTTAATTTTCCTGATTGTTTAGGAAAAGTACAACTAGCATTGGAAATTAAAATATCTCTTTTGGGACTTCATTAAATGGGATTCACATAGCCTATTGTTGGGGTTTTGTTAATATCCCCAACAATAAATGCATAACCATAATATGAGAATTTATGAATATAAATCAAGTTTCTGGCACCTTGTTTTTGAAATTTAAACTTTTATTATTTTTATTGATTTTTTAAAAAATAAATGACAGCAGAATTCATTACAATTCTTATTTCACGTATTATTATTATTATTATTTCACAATTTTTCATATCTCTGGTTGTATATAAAGTAGGTTGATTCCAATTTGTGTCTTCATACATGTACTTTGTATAATGATGTCCATCACATTCCACCATCCTTGCTAATCCCCTGTCCCCTCCCCACACTCCATTTATCTTTGTAGTTTGGTGGATTTCTATATTGAAAATGTTTAATTCTTTTTTTTTCCTCTATAGTGTAGATGATCTTCTAGTGGGATCTATACTTTTATGTGTTTTCATGATGATGGTTATCTTTCACTTCCTTTAAGCATTTTTATAAGGTCAGTAACTGGTGATAATAAGTTTTCTCAGATTTTGCTTGTTTTGAAAGGTAATTGTTTCTAGGTCATTTCTGAAGGATAAATTTTCTGGGTATAGTACCTTGGTGTTTGTTTGTCTTCAGAACTTTGAATATGTCATCTCATTCCCTCCTGGACTACAAGATTTCTGTTCAGAAATTTTCTGTTAGTCTAATTGGGATTCCCTTAAATAGACTTGGCACTTTTCTTTTGCTATTTTTAGAATTCTCTCTTTGTCTTGAACTTTGGACAATTTGACTCATATGCCACAAAAAGAATTTTCTTGAGTCATATCCATTTGGGATCCTTTGGGTGGGCTTCCTGGATCTGGATGTCCTGAATATTTGGAAAATTTTCTGCTGTTATTTAATTGAATAGGTTTTCTATGCCATTTCCTTGAAACTCTTATAATTCAGATATTTGTTTAATGGTGTCCCATAAATATTTGGGGTTTTATTTTGTTTTGATTTTTGTTTTTATATTTTACTGGGCTATTTCAAAAGACTTGTGTTCAAGTTCAGAAATTCTCCCCTCTGCTTGATGCAGTCTGATGTCATTTAGACTGTCTATCTATCTATATTTATTCTTATTAAGTTCTTTAATTCCAAGATTTATATTTAATTTTTTTATGATCTCCATCTCTTTGCTAAATTTTTTATTCTTATCATGAATCATTTTTCTAATTATAACAAATTGCCTTTACAATCTCTTATATCTCATTAAGTTTCCCTAGAATCATTCTTTCAAATTCTTTTCCAGGCATTCATTCAATTTCATGTCTTTTATGTCTGTCACCAGAAAGTTACTGTTTTCTTCTGGAGCTGTCATAGTACCCTGTTTTTTCATTCTTCTTGTGTCACTGCATTGATATTTGCACATCTGGTGGATCAGTACTAGAAGAGTGAGTCATGCGTGGACAGGTGAGGTTGACATTGGTCTGAAAATGGCACTACATGTCAGAAACTTGGGTCAGGGAGAATATTACATGAACAGGGTTCTCTTTTTTCGTTACCTTTTCCCCTTGGTAGAAAAACTGAGTTTAGACTGAGGTATTTGCTCAATGGATGCAAGGCTCTTCTTCATTTCCTTTTTCTCCAGACCATTTCTTCATTTCCCCCATTACATCTGCACTGTATTCTATCACTCTCCCTTGAAAACTGTAGCTGAGTAGTAGCTGTTTATTCTTTGTGTGGGGATCTTGTGCCCCTAATTAGCCATCTTGCCCAAAGCTTCACAACTAAGTACTTTTAAGTGGGCAATATATGTGAACAGACATTTCACAAAGGAAGATATAAATGGTCAATTGCAAAAGAAAAGGTGATTAATGCTATTAATCACTAGAGAAGTGGAAATTTAAACAACAGTGAAATACAATACATGCCCACTACAATGGCCAAACTTGAAAAGACTGTCAAATGCTGGCAGGGAAGGAGAACAACTGAACTCTTTATATGGTGCTAGCAAGAATGAAAAGTGATACAGTCAATTTGGAAAAGTCTGGCAGGTTCTTTAAAAGTTAAACATACACTTCTCTGTGTCTACTAGAAGAAAAAGTAGGCCCAAATCTCTGTCATGTCAGCTTAGGAAACAAATTCCTTAACAAGACTTCTAAAGGGCAAGAAGTAAAGTCAAGAGTCAATACATGAGATGGTATCAAACTAAAAAGCTTCTCCACAGCAAAGGAAAAAATCAAGAATGTGAAGAGAGGGGCTGGGGTCACAGTTCAGTGGTAGGGAGCTTTCCTTGCAGGTGTGAGGCACCAGATTCAGTTCTCAGTATCTAATATAAATAAAATAAAATAAAGGTCCATTGACAACAACAACAAAAAATTTAAAAAAAAGAATGTGAAGAGAGAGCCTACAGAATGGGTGAAAGTCTTTTTGTCAACTGCACCTCAGATAGAGCATTAATCTCCAGGATTCATAAAGAACTAAAAAACTTCACACCAAAAAAGCAAATAACCCAATCAATAAATGGGCAAAGGAACTGAACACTTCACAGAAGAAGAAATATGAATAGTCAACAAATATATTAAAAAATGTTCAACATCTCTAGCAATTATAGAAATGCAAATTAAACTACACAGAGGTTTCATCTCACTCCAGTCAAAATGGCAATTATCAAGAATTTACAAGTAAAGGGGCTGGGCTGGAACTCAGTGGAAATGTGCTTGCTTAGCATTTGTGAAGCACTGGGTCTGATCCTTAGCACTGCATAAAAATAAACAAATAAAATAAAGGCATTCAGTCTATATGCAACTACAAAAAATAATTTTTTAAAAAAGAATACAAGTAAAATAAATATTGGTGAGGATGTGGGAAAAAATTTACATTCACATGTTGCTGGTGGGACTGCAAATTGGTACAACTACTCTGGAAAGCTGTATGGAGATTCCTTAGAAAACTTGGAATGGAACCATCATTTGACTCAGTTATCCTACTCCTTGTCAGTATACCCAAAGGACTTGAAATCAGCATACTATAGTGACATAGCCACATCAATGTTCATAGCAACTCAATTCACAACAGTCAAGCTATGGAACCAACCCTAGGTGCCCTTCAATAGATGAATAAAGAAAATGTAGTATA
Organism: Callospermophilus lateralis; assembly: GCF_048772815.1. Lineage (NCBI taxonomy): Eukaryota > Metazoa > Chordata > Mammalia > Rodentia > Sciuridae > Callospermophilus > Callospermophilus lateralis. The sequence continues at coordinate 98,108,486 of NC_135312.1, read as the reverse complement.
TACACCCAGTGAAATATTACTCAGCCAAAAAGAAGAATGAAATTATGGCATTTGCTGATAAATGTTTGGAATTGGAGATTTTCATACTAAATGAAATAAGCCAACTCTCCAAAACCAAAGGTCGAATGTTTTCTATGATATGTGGATGCAGACTCACAATAGGCGAGGTGGGTGGGGGGACTGGAAGTTCACTGGATTGGACAGGGGGAAAGAAAGAGGAATGGGAATGGGAAAGACAGTAGAGCAAATTGGACATAACTTTCCTATGAATACATGACTAGTATAACTCCATGTCATGTACAACGACAAAAATGGGAAGTTAAACTCCATGTATGTATGATATGTCAAAATACATTCTACTGTCATGTATAACTAAAAAGAACAAATAAAAAATTTTAAAAATAAAAAAATTACTAAAGAATATATTTAAATAGAAAAAAAGTTAAAATACACTTATTATACAACTTAGAAATTCCATTACTAGATATCTGCCCAGGAGATATAAAAGCTTATCCACACAAAGACTTCTACATGAATATGCATAGCAGCATTACTCATAATAGCCAAAAATGGTGTGGGGGATGAACTAAATTAACTTATCAACTGGCAAGTAGATGAACAAATTATAATACACATATAATATATAATACATATATAATCTATATGTAATATATATGCAATATATATATGTATATTGAAATATGAATCCATAATTAAAAGGAACAAGCTACAGATCTACATAAAAACAACAATACATTTCAAAAATATTAAGTTCAGTGGAAGAACTCAGATCAAAAGAAGCACCTGCCATATAATTCCATTTAAAACTCTAGAAAAGATAAGATTCTATTATATAGGAAGTCAGTAAGTGGTTACCTGTTTGGGATTAATGGAAATAATCTAAATTGTTATTGTGTTAGTAGTTTCAGGACTATATGGTTGCCCAAACTCATCAGACTATTCTTAAAATAAATGTAAATGACATGAATAGGCTATACAAAAAATAGTGTAATAAGATATTCTTTTCACTTATTATTATAATAATATTACCTTATCTTGAAGGTCTTCTTATGTCTCAATTCCTATTTTACAAACGGCATCTGAGCACCTATTTACAAATTTTGGTTGAACACATGTTTTATTTTTGTTTCTTTGTTTAGCTAGTCAAGTTAGACATAAAGATAATTGCTATGAACATCAAGTTTGTCAATTTAATCATTGAACTTACAGATTTAATGAAACCTAGACCACATTCATTATTACTGTCAGCACCATTACAGGATCCTGTTCTTAGACCCACACAGTCAAAATCTTTACTTTGCCAAAGAAAAAAAATGTACCGAAAATGAGTTGACTTCCGCAGACAATACAGGGCAAAACTCCACTATGTTGACCACTAAAATTCTAAGGTTTCGCTCAAATACTACATCTTCCATGCCTAATCATTTCAGTCAGAAAATGAGTTCTTTGGGGCTTGAGTTGTATAGCTCAGAGGTAAGGTGCTTGCCTAGCATGTGTGAGGCACTGTGTTTGATCCTCAGCATCACATAAAAGTAAATTAATAAAACAAAGGTACTCTGTCCATCTACAACTAAAAAATTGTTTTAAATGATTCTTTGGACTTCTATGGTTTCATTTTTTGTTTCATGCTTTATCAACATGATATTTAGTTATGATGCTTAGAAAACATTGCAGAAATATATTAAATAATATTGAACTCATAGAAATGCTGCCTTACACAGTTATGAGAAAAAAAATTGAGTGCAAAGACTTTGATTCTCATGAAAGTTTCTCTCTAGTTATACAGAATTGGATAGGTCACAACATTCTTAATTCTCTGTTTACTATAAAATAGAGCTTAGATCACCTGTTTGTACCAATAGAATATTTTTTCAATAGGATTGTTGTTAAAATCAAAGAACAAAAAATAATTTTCAAACTCTTAACAGAATGTTAAAAATGAAGCATTTAGAGGAAGAACAGTGGTAATAAGACTTTTCAGAAATATCTGTGTTTGGGACATTAAAAGCTGTTTCATTAGTAGAAGAAGTTGAAATATGAATTCATCGTAATTAACTCAAAAAAATGAAAAAGAATTCAAGCCAGAAAAATATACACACACCTATAATACTACAAAATTTTCAAATTCTCTCTTTCCTCAAATATACATATATACTTAGAGCTTTCATTAATGCAACAAATACTTACGAAATAGCTACTGTTTGAAAATTCCAACCATTTGAGTTTGGCTGCCATACCCACTGACAGAGGATAAATATTTAATGGTTAAAGAAAGCATGTTGTAACTATGCATCTGCATGAGATCTAAGCTTAATCTGCATAAAACCTTTGTCTATTGAATTACATTAGTCATTCAGTTGTATAGTGTGCAGTTGGTAGCAAAATAAATGTAAATCATTATCAGACACATTCATTTACAGTTCTTTGGATGTTATGATGCTTCTGGTTAGCATCATAGATTTTCTTTAGTGTCAACTAGTTCCAAGTTATACTTCATTGTGAGCCATTAAAAACTTCCACTTTTAAATTTAGGTTCAAAAAATTCTTTGAGATGTCTAAGTACTCAAATATTATCTATATGTTAACTAATATATGGTTTAGAAAATATTTTAAACAGTGATGTTTTGATTAATAATGGATAAAGAAATTTATTCTAAAATATTACTTGGGTTCATGCTTTGAATAAAGACATTTTTATATTAAAACAGTAAAGATTTTGGCCTTACAATACTATTTAACAGTTTAAACCATCGCTTTTCCTTTCTATTTTAGGCTACAGTTGGAAAAGAAATTATAAAAACAGAAAGCTATTAAAGTTTAATTTTCTCATATTACTGGGAAAACATGAGGCTTATAAAATTGCAATTTTGCATGTATTATAGTCTATTTTCAGAATCTTGGAACTATTTTGATTGGTTACAGAGCCACAAGATCTGTCATATTTACATATGTGTTCATATAGATGTATATGCACATCACATACGTATAAGTAGTAGTGTTTTAACTAAGTGACATTCACAGTTTCCTATTTCACAATAACTCCAAATAGTTGAATGACAAAATTTAATATACTTCCATAGAATATTAAATGGATATAAAATTTAATTTATGTTTCTCTGCCATTTGAAATAAAATGTCATAAAAATATTTAAACAGCCGTGTTTTCTATGACTATAAAAATGCATCAGACATCTCCTAAATATATCCATGTAATATTACATGTAATATTTTGGAAAAAGTCACAGAAATAAAATTCCTCATATTCTAGGTGTTAACCTTTCTTTTAGTGAAAGATTTTCTTGTTCCTAAAGGTCAGGCTTTATTGGGGGAATCTGTCTCTAGTGTATACCCTTGCCATTTGTTCCACAGTTTGGTGACTCATTCCAGTCATCTAATGTGGTGTTGGCAAATGAACACAATTACCCTTTTGAATATATCAGGCTTTTGTAGAGACTATTCTTTGTCTAATCTGTCACATTCTTGGAACCAAAGAAGATGCAGGTGTTTTCTGGGAACTGTGCCTTTAAGAGATTTATTTTTTTCTAGAAACTGAACTTTATTTCTTTTCAGTGAGTTTTCTCACACAATAAGAATCACAAGTCCTCTTTTTATTTTCAAAATAAAAGTTGCGTTTTTATGAGGTAGCACTAATTAAAAGTGTTTCATCTACATTGACATAACAGCTTATTTTTTTTCTAATTCCTAACTGTACATATCTCATCAAATTTCACAGCCTGGTTTCTCTTTCAAAATTCAAAACTTTTATAGAAAGTTTATTTCAAGAAAATTAGCAGTGAAATTTTGGGGAGGATTTAGCAAACTAGCAGAAAGTTAATACCACCCTGCTTGGTGAATTCTTGGCAAAATAAGATAAGCATGAATTAGATATAGAAAACCTGTATACTTGCTCCATTTAATTATGCTAAATGAAAATTTAATTTATGTTTCTTCCATATATAGAGAGATGGTGTATTTAAATAGCATATATTCATTCTCCAAATACTCCAAGATGGCTTCATCCCTGCTTGGGGTTTTAATTACAGTTCGCAGGCTGATGACTTTAAATCTGTATCTGAAATACGAATTTCTGCCCTTGCTCCGTATTTACCTATCAGTATTACCACCATCCAACAGCTGTCTTAAGAAGTGTGTTACCATTCTCTCCCCTTACTCTCTCTCTCCCCCCACTTCCTCCCTCCCTCCTAGAATGTACTTTCTAAACCTCTCTCAAGTCTGTCAGCTTCTCTCCATCCCCTGATTTAAATCTCTGGCATTCCTGCTGGGATTGTTGCAACAGCTTCTTAACTGTATCCCTTACAGCATCTCCCTTCTCTGATCCATTTCCAAAGGTGGACAGAGTGATTTTTTTTTTATATTGTCTGCCTCCTACTTAAAACTCTACCATGTCTCCTCATGACTCTCAGTGCAAGCCTCCAAATTCCAACAAGGAAGAGCATTGCCTTCAATACTTGACATTTCCAACTTCTTTTTTTGCTCACAATCCTCTCTCTAGATTCTTATCCTGATGTCTCCAACTCATGGGGTCTTGTTCATGCTCCAAGCTCTCACTGAAACACTTTACCACCTTTCCCTTGCCTTCTTTCCTCCTCCATTTCTGGTCTTGGACTCCTAACTCCTGTTTTTCTTTCAGTTCTTAGCTCAGACATTATTTTCTCTGTAAAGTTTCCTGGTTTCAAAGAGTAAGGTGTGTGGCTGTCCTATATCCTTCAATACCAACTCATACTTAATCTTATCATAGAACATTATGTTCCTTTATAAGACTTTATTATTATTTTCTATACACTTGTTTGTGTGATATGTAAGATACAAATGCATAGGAGTAAGGCTTGAATCTTCTTTATTGTTACTTCATCATAAATTCCTGGCATGGGACACATAATAAATATTAGTTACATAAATGAATGAAAGGCACAGTTCAGAGATCAACATGACCTTTTGAAAATTTATAATCGATTGACGGGAATGGAACCCAAATTGTTTCATTTAAAGGATGGCATTCTAAGTCTGGAAACATAGGAATGTATTTAGTCAGGATAATAGATTGCTTCTTTCTTCTTATGTAATCATAAAATATTAAAATTTAACAATTAATAATTGAGGCTGTGCAGCAGGGGCTCCCTGAGTAACTACAAGGACAAATGAGACTTTATTTATTTAGAGATTTGTAATTCTCAAGATGCTCTTATTTGGGAGAAAGAGAAGATAATTTGCCTTTGCCATTTCTAAGTAGATAATGGCTAATAAATAGAAATTGATTAGCAATAGAGGAGGTTATGGAAAGAGCCCACTCCCCACTCTTGAAGTTTATCCACATAACTAGATCTTAAGACTTTCACTTACGCCCTAACTAACATTAGCTTATCTGTCATGTCTGGCCACCTCTGATCTATAAATAGGAAGAAACCAGAACATACCTCATTACTTCCAACCAGTGACAGGATGGCATGCTTAGGACAGGAGCTGAAGCTGGGAAGGTTAAATATATGGAGGCTGGCCTTGGTGGGAAAGGGTAAAACGTATTTTAAAATTTCAAGCATTACAATCTATTTATCTCATTGATACTGGGGAAAAATTTCACACACATCAGAAAATTAGAATTTTTTTTTTTTTTTAGCATTCCCAAAGAAACATTTTGCCCTCTCTACCCCAGTACAAGTTACAGGATAAATATTTCTTAGATTGCAATGGAAATTTTCTTTCTTTCTTTTTCAAGAGTTTTAAAGTTTGTCGACTTAATCAGTTTGTTTTTTATTAGAGTAAATACTTTGGACTTGTCTATGTTAACAGTTCTTACACAACTGTGTTCTGATTGATTGTGTTAACTGATGTTGAGTAATGGCTCTCTTAGCACACTGCATAGATAGAAAATGAAGAAAAAGGTTTTATCTTATCTGCAGCCCTATTTTCCATCAGCAATTTAATATATAACATAATCTTAAAGACAGTTCTTTTTAACCAGAATTTTCTTTCTTTGTTTACTAATTCTTTATTTCACTAATAATTCTATCATTGTTTATCATCAGGCTCTGTATTTATGTTTGTATTTATGCAAATGTGTCAACTGCAGTAAAGCTTACTGTTTTTATCTTTAATTAAATGCTATGTCTAAGAATATTTAGGGGAAAACCCACTATTTTTAACTGAGTCCAGTTTTTATCATATATACAAAAAAGTTCACCTTTTTTTAAAAACTATACTTCTTATCAAAGTCGGTTCTTTGAAAAAGATAGTAAATGGATACCTAAAGTAATTAGCATAATTATTCACCATCTCACAGAATTTGGGACTAAGCATTTGAAGTTTAATTTCAGACTCTTTTCTTTATTTCAGTTGTTGTGTATTTTATAAAATAATGTTTTTAATAGCCTGTAATTACATAGTAAAGTTTCTATTTTAAAAAAAACTCCCTGGAAAGTAAACATCTCCAATTAGTCTGTAGCATTCCAGAGGTTTTCCAGAATGGTGGTTTTCCTTTTTGTACACAAACACAATAGTAAAGAAGTCAGGAATGTCAAAAAAAATTTAACTGGGGTCACAGAGCTAAATTCCTGAGGATTCCATAGCTCAGTCTGTAGAGATAAGGGCTCTGAACATTTAGGAGGTCACTGAATGGTTCAAGTTTAAATTCTGGGCCTCCTACCCAAATAACTAACTTGCAGCAGTCTCTGTCCTCTTTTATGACTAATTAGTTGCAAAGTAAATAACTTCGCCCTGTAGTGAGACATCCTCTTACAGGAGAATATAGGTCAGCACTATACTATTTTTAGAGAAATCATGTGTCCTTAGAATCTACTTGTAAATTTTGCATATGTTAGAAAATCTGGTAAGCTTGAAGAGTTCCAAGTTCATTTCTGGTCACTCAGTCTACAGCATTAACTTAACACTATTGTATTTGTGTACAAACACACTAAAACTCACTAACCCTCCACCATGGACTAAAGAATAAATCTCTTTGCATAATGCATGATGACAGTGGAGTTGATGAAGGAACTGGCAGCTCATTCTTGGTGTCCAATAGACCTTTCACTTTGAATAATAGTGATCTACTGACCTAAATCTTTTATAAATGGATTGTATAAATTACTTGGTGATTAGTGGCTCTTACCTTTTTTTCTTGCTTTTCATTTTGAACAAAAGTTCTAAATGTACTGAAAAGTTACTGAACTGAAAAGTTACAATAGTACAATCATCTTTTACATTCTTACCTAAGATTCATTAGATTCTTAGCTTTTTATGTATCTGTTTGCTTCTTAGTGATAGTTAGTACTAGTGTTTTTGCCAAATCGTTATTTTATATAACCAGATGTGATTATAAAGTTCAGAAATGTTTACATTAATAAATGACTGTTGTCTAATATATAGTACACATTCAGATCTTGCCAATTATCAAAAAATTATTGTTCTTTGTACCAATTTTTAAAAAAATCTAGAATATACATATTATGAATTTTTTAAAGAAAAAATATCCAACTTGAAATTTTAAAATGCAGATTATGTCATTGTGTTTAAAGATAGGTCATCTCACCTTCATGGTACCAATAAATTATACTAAAATTTTTAGAGGGAAAATTTAATCAAATTGTGCAGTGCCATTTATGTACCTAGAACTATATAAATTTCTGAAGATTTTAGAAAGTTGTCAGGTTGAAGCAGATCAAAATCCAGGTTAACATTTGGCTGATAAATGTTACATCAGTTAGCATGTCCTGTAATAAATACCACCCTTAAACTTAATGACTTAAGACAGTTATTTCTTTAGCTAGCAATTGTGTGAGCGGGCCAGTTTTCCTGCTGGTCTTCCTCAGATCAGGCATGCAGCTTCAACCTGCTAGTCTGGGTGGCCAGGACTTAGTGAATCTAGGACAGTTGCATTCAAATATCTGGCAATTGAAGCTGACTGATGATTAGCGCTGACCCCGAACAGGAAAAGCGGGGATGAATGGGCCACCTGGTCTCCATCAGGGCAGCCTAAACTTTTCACATGAGTGTCTCAGGCTTCCCACAAGCTGCAAGAAAGAGAAAGCCCTAGTGCTTTTTCAAGTCTCTTTCTGCATCACATTTGCTTATTGTTTCTTCGGCCAAATTGTATCAAATGTCCAAGTCCAAAGTCACTGTGGAAGGGTCTGTTCAAAGGCATGAACAAGGATACAAGGAGGAATGAACAAATAGGGGACATTACTGCAACAGTCTACCCCAACAGTGCCAAATATGACTAGAATGAGCAATGTCTGGGGCTGGAAATATAGCTCAGTTGGTAGAGTATTTGCCAAGCATGCCCAAGGCCCTGGGTTCAATCCCCAGCACCACCATAAATAAATAAATAAATAAATAAGCGGTGTCATGAAATAAGTATTATTTTATAACTCAAATCTTATTTTTAAAAAATCAAGCACTAAACGATATGGTATAGTCAAAATAGGCTGTAAGAATTGTGAGACAAAAACTACTATGGCTAAAATTTTTTATTCTCACCAGCACCAGGTAAAGACTGACAGAAATGCAGAAAACATATTATATGAAAATAAGGAAAATAACAAATTTGAGACATTTTCTGTAGCAAATGATGGAGTTTTGAAACTATAGGTTCAACCTGTTTTAGCCCCCTTCCTCATATATCATTTGAAAAGAGTGAAAGTATCTCTATATCTTTAGTACTTTAGAAGCAATGGCCTGGTTAGTTAAGTATTCTCTCTAAACATCCCATTATTGTCTCTGAACATTCTGTGGCTTGTTGATATCAGTAAATCTGATCCCCAGAGTAGAGCAGTGTCTTCTCTGTGCCTGATCGGGGCACAGTACAGCCATGATCTGAATATCATATGCATGTTAATGAGGTTAGTTGTATATTTGTACATTTTTTTCCTTGTGATAGTACATAATCAGTTTATATTTATCCTATAAATCCCATTAGACTCCTCAGTAACTTTACAATGACATTCAAAGTCAGGTTATCTTCCAAATCAATTTGTCTTCAAATATGTGTACAAGCCATGCTCTGAAAACATTTAAATTTAAAAAATTTACTCTTATAAAAATTTAAGAGACTCATTCTAGACATGGACAAAATTTAAAAACTCTTTAGGGATATTTTTAAATCTATACGAGTGACTTATTTTAGTATTAGCTATCATTCAGTCCTGTATGTGTGTGTGCAATCAAATGCCATATTCAGTATGAATTATTATTTTTTACTTGTATGATAAAAATTACTGAATGTGAAAATAGAAAAAATTCTGAAACCTATATCTCTGTTCTTAAACTCAAGCTTTTGAAAGCAAGGAATTTGGAGTCATGAGTTATAAACGCCCTGTAAACCCAGGCTTTTTCTGAACACCCATGCATAAGACAATGTACTTACCAGGAAAAATAGCAGCACAATTAGTCCTGTAATGGCCGTTTAATGACCTAGAAAGCAGGATGATGGCTTTCTAGCTTTTCATCTTACAAATAAGACAATGAACAAACAGGGCAGTGGAAGAGCAGGTATAAATGAGGGACACAGCTCAGACAGGGAGACCATCTCCAGTCTCCCCCATTACACATCTATACATTCTACATTGTAGCACCTCTAGCATTATAATTATCTTTCAAAATATTTGCTAAATACTGAAAATCATCTCATCTCAATGACCACGTAAGTTCAAAGAATTATTGCTTTACTAAATAAAATACACCTATTCTATAGTCTTATAGCAAAAAAATTAACATAAACTTCATGTTTCTATGTATCATCACTGACATTAAAATCTCATTCAGAAGAACTATCTCACTATCTTTGATATTTTGTTAAGTATAAAAACCTATGAGAGCAGCAAACTGAACCCAGAAAAAAGACTGTCCTGACTTTTGATAGTTGGACTTACTGTTTTTATGGTGGTGTGAAAGTAATGTGCATTCAGCGTAAACTGTACTCCAAATTTTAAAATTTCTGTCCCCCCCACACCCACCACTAGTGATAGTGATACCCACTCACAATGCTGGGCAGCTGCAGTGAGTCCTGGCTCCCAGTCAGCCACACCATTGCAAAGATCAACAACGGGTACTCTACAATGCACTGTGTTGGTGAGTTATAATGTTCAGTAGGTGAAGTATAGATAGTAAATACATTTTGATTTAGATGTTTTTATTTACAACGGGTTTATGGAGACAAACCAACATTTTAATTCAAGGTACTTCTGCATATAAAAATACAGCTAAAGTATGTACCTTTTACTAAGGGAAATGAAAACCTTTTATGACATGAAGTTGAAACAACTGGCAATAGATGACAAAACAACTTTTTTAAGTGGTAGGAAATGTCCCAGGGCAATGTCTAAAGCACCTGAGTGGGAGAGAGGGTACCGCTAGAGGGCGGTAGCCCTCTCACTTGCCATAATTAATTTCACTTAAGCATAACTTCCTATACTTCAGGCTGTTTAATATTTCTTCCAGCTAATCGTTATCATTTGCCCTTCCTACAGTACATATCTGTTCTGTGCTTTCAAGCTTTGAAACACCAGTAATTTAAAGGTATAATTACTGAGAGTGTGAGCTTGACAGAACATTTAGAATCTGTTGTGTTTTTATTATTTCAGTCAAATAATAGAGAAATAAGGTGACACTTGGGATTTGGGAATGAAATCATTTCTCACACCAAGTTCTATGCTGACAAGTAAAATTAACTCTGTGGCCTGGCAAATGTTAGTTAAGGTTGCTTCTTCTCAAGGCACACTTTGCCCTTTATCCTAACAAACAGGCAGCTGCAGTGAGAGCCCCTTGACCCAAAATAGCTCTTCACCAGTCTGTCACGCCAATGAAATATGTTAGGACAGTGGTTCCCAGCCTTTTCAAAGTGGGGTCCTTTACAAGCAAAATTTCACAGACTCCTGTGTGATAATTCTTGAAATCTTAACAGCAATAAATTAAACTGTGCATGTAACTTCATTAACACCTTTGAATGAATTAGTATTACATTAGCTATACTAGTATGTATTGGAAAAGTAGCAGTACAGATATACAAAATAAATTAGTCAATAGTAAGGCTCAATGCAGGAGCTCATCACCTGAGGTCCTGCAGTAAACCCATGGTCTAACTCTTCTCCAAGGAGGAAATTACTCCACTTTTAAGATAGAAACATCTTATTTTCTGGTTAGATTAAAAAAAAAAAAAAAAACTTTCACCAACTCTCAGACATGGGAAATATATATGCATACATACACATATAATATATATGTATATTTATTTCTACATACAATTAAGAAAGGCCACAGTTCCCTGGCACTCATTAATTAGAACACCTGATACAAATTTAAATATAGCTGCTTACATATCATCTTCCTGTGAAGATTTTCCATGGTTAAAGTCTTTGAAATAACGAGAGTTTGATCTCCCAAGGACGTCAATTCCAAATACAATTTGTCTGTATGACCTGAACATCTTTCTTTGGTGTCCTACTAAGTATGTAATGGGCATTCTTAGCTCAAATTTCTTGCAAGTTTTGACATCATAGATGAAATATCTCCTGGCACTATTAAGAGAGTATCTGGCATCATGTAGCTCTGAAGAGAGAAGAGAGCCAAGATTCCACAGCTCATGTGAGCTGACAGTGAAACTCTACCATGCAATTCTGGGAAAAGTCAAATAATTGCATCTTTTACAAAAATAACTTACTGTACACTCTGCTCCTTTTTCTCACTGGAATTTATGAACCAAGGAACAAAAGTTTAAGTAAAATAATAACATATTCATTCCCTTATCAAGATAAAGTTCAAACTATAGTAAAGAGCATATACAGTAGTAACCTGAAAAAAAACTTGTCAAAAGATAGCATTCAATTCCTATCAGATTATGAAATAATCATTTTATATGGGGAAAGCCAATTAATTTTACTTTTCTGTGCTTTATTTTACTATAAAATGGAAGTGGTTATTCTTTTTCTTGCCAAAATTCTTACCCTTGATAAAAATGTAAGAAAGGTCTGAAGGTCACAAGATAACAGAGAGATAGAAAGAAGCTTGTGTCACCCATCCTTTTTAAGTACTGGGTCCTGAACATCATAGCTCCACAACTTTTCACATATGATGGTAATCGGCAATTCTGGGTTTCTGGGTTAAATTTGCATTTGTTGGACCCTTGGCATCAAATTTTCTGGAGTTTGGGGTTTGTAGATTGAGAAATACTAATCTGGGCCAACCTTCATTTACTGAGATCCAGAGAGAATAATTGATTTATGCAAAATTATCAATTAACTTGGGCCAGCTAAAATATAACACTAAAAAGGCTAAACTACAAGCCTCTTCAAGGTTTATCTAATACAATTTTTACTATACAAAATTATAGATAAAAATACCTAAAATCATCAAGAGGATATTCCTCTGAATATTCAGAGAACTATATTATCAGGTAAATTTATCAGCTAAGGGCTGGGAACACTATGCTTTCTATCTGGAAACTCAGAAGGGTGCTCAGAAAACTTATAAATAGAATGGTTACAAATGGTTTGATGTCAGTCTTAAGGCATAAATAATGTTTAACAGGTGTCAAACCAAGGCCTGGTTCTGTTTGATATTTTCGCCAGTGACCTAGATAAGACATGGTAACTATAGAGCCAAAATCTCTCAAAAGAATTTTACTTTGAAGGAAGCCTTCTAGTGTCTCCTGCCCATATCTTGCCACTCTTTTCTTTTCTCATAATCCAGTTTTGTTTCACTCTCATAGCTCAACTGGTGAACAATGGGAATGAGGACTTGTATTATTTAATTAATTGCCACTATGCTATCAGTCAGTAATATACAGGTCTTCTGAATATCTTAGAAACCATCCATTTTTAAAAATGAGTTTATTGAAAAGAATGCTATTTAGTGAATAGAGATAAGCATCTCTGTTTTGCTTGCCAACTAGACTATTTCCTCCAGCTGTGCAATAATTCCTTTATATTCATTAACATTTTAAAAAAATTCTGGAAAACTTGAAATAACAGTATACTTCTTACTGCACATGAACTAAATCTCTGAAAACTTTTCTATATGGTTTATCAAGTTGCCATTAGCAATTGAGCAACAAGAATTGATCCATACAAGAAATGAAGCATTTGTCATTTCTGATTATGTTGTGAATGTAAACATTATCACACATAAACTCAAATGCATTACCAGTTGTTATAATATTTGATAATCTTTCAAAAAAAAATATATATATATATATGTATATAAAGAGAGAGAGAATGTGAGGTAGCCTCCAAAAGCTCATGTGTAAGACAAATGTTCAGAGATGAAATGATTAGGTTATGATAGGTATAACAATCAATGGCTTAATCCACTGATATGGATTAATTGGGTGATAACTGTAGGCAGGTGGGGTATGGTTGGAGGAGGTAGGTTACTAAAAGCATGCCTTTGAGGAATTTATTTTGTCCCTGGTGAGTAAACAAAATAGATACCACAAATATTTTCTCTCTCTCTGCTTCCTATTGCCATGTCCTGAGCTGCTTTGTTCTGCCAGGCTCCTCCACCATGATGTTCTGCCTCACGTGGGGTCTAAGGGTCAGAGCTAAAGGGTCAGTAGACCTTGGACTGAAATTCTGAAACTGTGAGCCAAGATAAACTTTCCTTCTCTAATTGTTCTTGTCAGGTCTTTGGTCACAGTGACAAAAAATCTGACTGAAAAATACATGTAATTCTTTTTTATGTTCTCTCTTTCTGATGAAGCTTAAAGAAAAAGAATATGTCAGCAGTTTCAGTTTTCTCAGAGATGGCTGGTCCTTCCATCAGGATCATGTAAATCTAAAAATTATTTTGGAAGTAACCAAAATGACTGCAGTGACATATGATGTAGAATTTTGAAAAGTGAAGTTTTAACCATATGTAATCTGTTCTTATTGAATAGGACACTCCTCCTCCTCCTCCTCCTCCTCCTCCTCCTCCTCCTCCTCCTCCTCCTCCTCTACTTCTTCTTCTTCTTCTTCTCCTTCTATAAAAATGACACCAATTGGAAAGAAAATTCCATAAGGGTTTACAAATGAGGTTACTTAGAAACAGCCACAAGTATCTGACAGGTCAAGAAAGTAGACTGTCTCAGGCAGACTTTGCTGTTAAAAATACTCAGTGATGTATTTTTATAGACAAGCGAGGGAAAATGTCCATAAATAGCTCTAGGAAGTTTGGCCAAGAACTTAAGTTGCCAGTAAAAATACTAAATAAACCACCATTAGAAATATTTCAAATTTGGTTAATACTTTAAAAGACAAAAATAAGAAGAAACTGGATTATAGCTATACATAAATTTATAGAATTTTTTTCTATTTGCTATCTTATGTAATTTTCTCATTGCTTTTTTATATCATATGACTTTTTATTTCATTTTCATTCATCATCAGTTTAAATGTGTTATTTCTTTTTGCTGCTGAGTGTGGATTTTTTAACCTTATACCAGAAACTTTCCCTTCTGAATATCAAATCATCACTCATAGTCACTTTCTTTTTAAGGAAAAACAATCTGAATGGATAGGCAGGGTTGGAAGGGGAAAACCCTTTCTGACAATACAAATTCATGTTAATACAGTGTCCTTCATCCTGATATAAGCTTCCTTGGATATTAAATATAGGCATTCCACCAAGAACTATGACTTGGCTGCTGAGGATACTAATCCTAATTCAGGTTCGTGAAGTTTCACAAATTTTTCCCTTGAGAACAGCCAATGCTGAGTTGGCACAATACCACAGACTCAGATCTCTGAAGAACCCTCTGCTCAAGTCCATATAAGGAATATGGTACTTGGTTGTGGCAGTCGGAAAAGAATGCTCCACTCTTCTGAAAGTGACAGCCACCATGATGGAGAGATGGAGACTATGTAGCCTCTCTCTGACAGCCTTTTCCTGCACCAGTTTGAGAAGGAGAGCTAAGAAGAAAGGGAGATGGTAGTCGGCAACGTTTCAGAATGTTGGTCTGATTCATGGTACATTCTAACTGAATCAGATGATCTGATGTATGATATCTTCTAACTTATTATTAAGAATGACAAATATGTACCTGTAAAGCCAATTAATTAGACAATTACTTAGCTGGTTATCAATTTAGAAATTGAAAATCTTCCTAAATCAGACTTACATGTTTTAACTCCTTCCTTGGATGAGAGTCTATCAGCTTTTAATTTACGCCAGAGTTAGGGAAGAGAGGGTCTGGAGGACAGAAGCAGGATCAGGGGTGCTCTTGAATTGTCTTTCCAGTCTTCTGGATTTGGGGAGGTTATCTCTATTTTTACTTTAGCCACAGACACTATTCTCCCCTGTTGTAAAGTGTATATGCTTATCCTCCGCTAATATAAGTTTTATTTTTATTTTTTAAATATAATTTTTAGTAGAGTTTTTTGTTTTGTTTGTCTGTTTGTTGTTTTGTAATGGGAATTGACCCCAGAGGCAATTCCCAGCTCTGAGCCATATTCTCAGCTCTTTATTTTTTATTTTGAGAGAGGGTCTCGTAAGTTGCTTAGGGTTTTGCTAAATTGCTGAGGCTGGCCTCAAACTTACAATCTGCTTGCCTCAGCCTTCTTAGCTGCTGGGATTACAGGCATGCACCATTGTACCCAGATTTTAATATTTTCAATATGGTAAACTTGTGAGTTCTCTCTTATATTCCAATTTTCTTTATGCCTGTACTCTGACATGTCTCTACTAATTACTACAGTAAGGGTAATATTAGCAGTTTTAGAGAATACATCAAGTTTTAACTAAAACCATCCTCAGAATTCTTTCACCAGATAATGGGAATCATTTCTTCTGATACTGGGCCATTGAAATTTACAAAAGAGGTTAATTGTCAGAGAAAGCTTCCTTTTCCTGTTTTCCTCAGTTACTGCAGTTCCAAATTCTTGAGAATCTCACTGTAAACAAGAGTTTGCAAAGATTTTCATACCACGTTCCCTGAAACCTCTGAGCCTCATAAACATCTCTGGGATTATGTAGAGGTATGTAGAATGACCACAAATGGATTTAATTTGTTTTCCCCATTTCTTCTGTAGCTTAACTTAATAAGATTGAGGTTCAGGGACATGGAAAATAAGCCTCAGTTTCAGAAGGTTGTTTCATGACTCACTGACAAATATTTCAGGACACATTTGATAACTTAGAGTAGCTATGTTAGTCTTCAAAACAGAACAAGGAGAGGTTTCTGCTGAGCTTTTGGCAAAGCATATTCATCTTGTACAGATGACAAGAGGGAAAATAGTGAGGCTTTTCAGTGTTGCTCATGGGCTTTATGTTTGTCTTCAGCCAGTATATCAAAGGTAATAAAGCCCTTCGGAATTTTAATTTCCCAAACATTGTCACATGTAAACTCAAATGCACTGCCAGTTGATTATAAAATGGTTCTGTAGGGTGTGAATGAGGATGATTGCTTTGCATGCAGATAGTGTCCAGCATACAATACTGGGAAGAGAGCCAAGAAATGTCATTTCCCTCACTTGGTACTTCCATAAAAAGTCTCCATTCCCAAACACTTTCCCCCATTCTGCTTTCTGAGTAATCTACCCACTCAAAATCTTTCCTGTTTACACTGTAAAAAGAATGGTATTTTAAAAATCTTTATCCCTTAGCAAATGTACC
Organism: Callospermophilus lateralis; assembly: GCF_048772815.1. NCBI lineage: Eukaryota > Metazoa > Chordata > Mammalia > Rodentia > Sciuridae > Callospermophilus > Callospermophilus lateralis. The sequence goes on along the minus strand of NC_135312.1, from coordinate 98,091,866 downwards.
CAACATAGAGCCCTGCACATAGGGGCATGCAATAAATGTCATTTTGAAAATCTTTTAAATAGATGTCCCTTAATGAATTCACAAATTGTAAAATACAGTTGATTCTGCACTATAAAAGTACTACTGTCAGAGACTGCTGGAACCCAAGAGAAAGATTCAAATTCTTAAGGATTTTATCTTAACACACAGCCACAGGATCAATATCACTGCTTCATAAAAGTTGGTCCTGATTTGGCAGAACCTTTCATTTCTCGTAGCTTGTGAAATCCATCCTCCCCTTGACCTAGATTACTGAACTTTGTAAAAGACATCATTAGGCCTAAGTAAAAGTTTGCTTCTGGAAACTGAATAAAAAATAAACATGCAGTAACACAGCAGGTGATGACCCATGGTCATTTCCCTTATACTAACAAGCTGTGTTCAACTAAGAGGCCCAGAAGGATCTTTAAATGATATAACCTACAAAAGGCCAACAGTTAGTTTGTTTTACTTTCTTCCCTTTGTGAGAATTTTAGAAAGCATCATTATTTTTTTATTTTTATTTTTTGTCACTGGGGATTGAACCCAGGGATACTCTTCCACTGGAAAACATCCCCAGATTTTTTTTAAATTTTATTTTGAGGGATGGGGGTGTAGCTCAATGGTATAGTGCTTACCTAGCATGCATGAGGCACTGGATTTGATTCTCAGCACTGTATATAAATAAATAAAATAAAGATCCATTAACAAAATTTTTTTTTTTTTTTTTTTTTTTTTTTTGAGAAAGGGTCTTGTTGAATTCCTGAGTCTGGTCTGTAACTTGCAATCCTTCTGCCTCCGTCTCCTGAGTCACTGGAATTACAGAGGTGTACCGCCATGCCTGGCTCATAATATTTTTTTAAGATCCCCTGTAGGTCTCCATAAATCAGGAATTATTTTGGATGTCTCTTTAGATGCATTGCATTGAAGCAGTTACTTTGATTTCAACTTCCCTTGACTGAGGAAGCACTAGAAAGATATTCAAATAAATATGCTTGTCTTTTTTAAATTTTTTATTATCAGATGTAGTCCTAAGTCTGCAAGATGTCACCGTGATTGAGTCAGACTGATATGAAAAGTGTGAACTTTGCTCTATCAGTTTTAGTCTTTACCAAACTTACTGCTCTCTACCATCCCATTTGACAGTTATGTCAAATTATAACCTATTATTACCTATTATAAAATTTCAGTCACTGTTGACAGGTCCTAGTTATATTTTGCCTTTTTTACCTTTGTGGCTACTGGGGCTTTCTGATTTTCTTCTTTATAGGCCTTTCTCTTGTTACTCACCAGCTCTTATTCAGAGCAGTCCCTTTTATTAGTGTGATTTATTACTTGAGTTTTATAATCTTTTGTTCTCCAACTCCTTTCCCCTTGAATCATCCTAAATGTTCTTTGTTGAACTGTAATATATAAGAAAACAACCATAATTGTAAGACATAATCAACAAAAAAATGTAAGTTACCATAACTGAACAACTTTTATAAGTAATGAACATCAATTAAGCTTTGTTCTTATTCTCTGACACACAATGTATCCAGGCCAGGGCATGGAAGGTGAGGCCTGGGTGCTCAGTTCCCAGACCAGACTGCTGGCCTAAGAGGGGTCACATGAGGAAATCATCTCCAGTATCATACCAGAGATGGTTCACTTAGTAACACAGATCAGTGACTGTACAGAGCCAGGATTCAGGGATTCAGCTGAAAGTCAATTCAAAGAAATGGGGGACAAATGCAAGCAGAGCAGGGCATGAAAACATGAGTCCAAGCTTCAGCAGAATCTAAGTGAGAAGGATAAAGCAGGAAAAGATGGTGTGAGTGTAAAGGAACAGGCCAGCTGCCTCCATTAACATCCCTACGCTCCCTCACAGTTCCCATGAAACCTGTTTCACCACCACCCACTCACTCTGGACCCTCCTTAGCTCAAAGAATTTTGTTTTTCCTCTACTGCTTCCTTCCTTTCTTCCTCTCCTTCCTCTTTATGTTGACCTGCCAAGTTATCTATTGTTTTTTCTTCTTTCTTTTTTTCTTTTTTTTTTTTTTTTTTTGGCTTGGTTAGGTGGTTGACTTTGGTTTGTTTCATTAACTTTCTGATTGCTTTACACATTCTCTCAACTCTGCATGAGCAAAACTCCAAATCTAGATTTGCAAATACATAGCTCTTCTTAGATGGAGAGGAGAAGGGAAGGCTGGGATGCCTGGTTTCCACATAGGGGATTCTTGTTCTAACTATCACACAACCATTCTCTAATAATTGTTTTTTAAATCCTATATATTCATCTGTTTCCTCGATTAGGCTGAAAATTGTTTGAGCAAATAAGATACTCATTTTATTCTTCTTATTTTCTCTGTATTCTTTTCATTAGAGACTAATAATCATACAAAAATGCTTATTTATAAGTCAATGTTATATTTGTGTTATGAATATGTCTGTCAAAATGTTTTGAGAGAATTTTATTATATGTGCTATTGTATATTTGGCAGAAAATAAACTGTTGAATAAAGTGAAAAATGGTGAGCTTCTTATGAAACTTAAAAATTCAAGTGTAAAAGAAGAACACATGAAGTGATGATTTTTTTTAAAAAAAATTATTTCAATGAACTTTGTGTAATATAATGTATTATTGGGCAGTCTATGCTGTGTACTAATAGTGCTTTACATGTAATGTCTCATTTCCTCTTCACAATATTAATAGTATTATGAAGCAGGAACTGTTATTATCCATATCTTATTAACCAAGAATTAATGGAGGTGTCTCTTGCTTGGTTGGCATCTGCAGTTGGCCATCTGCAGTTCTATGGTGTCTGTCTGATCCCATCACCTCTTGGCATCATGGATGCCCTCAGACCTCTCATGAAGCCCAAGATCATCAACAAGAAGACCAAGAAATTTATCTTGCACCATGCCAAAAGTCAGCATAACTGGTGGAAACCCAGAAGTATTGACCACAGAGTTGGGAAAAGACAGAGACGAGATCTTGATGCCCAGCGTTGGTTATGGAAGCAAGAAAGCAAAGCACATGTCTGCCCAGTGGCTTTCATAAGTTCCTGATTCACAGCAGCAAGGAGGTAGAAGTGCTGCTGATGTGCAGCAAATCTTACTTGTACTGAGATTGCTCACGATGTTTCCTTCAAGAACCAGAGAGCCGTGGTGGAAAGAGCAACCCAGCTGACCGTTGAAGTCACCAATCCCAAAGGAAGACTGCACAGGGAGGAAAATGAATATCAGCTTATGCTTAAATAAAATCGTAAAAACTGAAGACTAAAAGAAGAAATCAGAAAGCACATAGTAACCACTTGCCCACGGTCATCTAGGCACTAAGATATGGAAACAGCTTTCAGATATAGGCAGTTAAGCACCTTAGCCCATGTTGAAATGTCCCTACCATGCTCCTGTTTCAATACAGAGGATACCCGAGGGGAGAAAGTGTGACCATTGGTTTCAGGCATCATAGTTTTAATAATTAGTTTTGTGTATCAACCCAACTGGGCCATATACTTGGTCAAACATTACTTTTGGAATTTCTGTGAGGGTGTTTTGGATGAGATTAACATTTATGTTGCTGAATTGAATAGAGCAGTTTGCCTCCTTAATGTGGATGGACCTCACTCAACCAGTTGAAGGCCCAGATAGAGCAAAAAGGCTAACCTTTCCCCTAGTAAGAGAATTCCATTTGCTTGACTGTCTTCAGAGTGAAACATCAGCTCTGCCTGGATCACCAGTCTGCCAGCCTCTGGACTGGAATTACACCATCAGCTTTCCAGGTTCCAAAGCTTCAGAGTCAACCTGGAAGCATACCATCAACACTCTGCATCTCCAGCTTCCCATCTCGCTTTGCAGATCTTGAGACTTGCCAGCCTCCATAATCTTGTAACTCAATTCCTTATAATAAATCTCTTTCTGAATGTATGTATGTGTGTGTGTGTGTGTGTGTGTATGTATATATATATACATATACATATATGTGTATCCAAGTGGCTCTGTTTCTCTGGAGAACCCTGACTAATACTTCTTCTATGTATGCCATGGAGAACAGAGGCTCTTTCTTGACATCCTTCAATTTTCTCATGAGGAGATTGAGGAGACTGCCACATCATCCCCTTAAAATATAAAGGCATTATTTACATTACATTATTCTATAACTTACCATCCTGAGATAAAGTTCTTAGATGTTTATAAAAAATTTTTCTAGTGATCAACTTAAATACTTAGTAGCTCAGCAATTAGAGTTCATATCTCAGTTTAGTGGTGTGATAAACAGTTTAGAAATACAATTTTAATACAGTTCTGTAACCTGTGCAAGTCTACTAAAATGTGGAAATAATTGAGGATTTTTAGCTATCAGTTTCATACTATTGTCTTGTCTATTCTCTGACAAGATTAAATGGGCCATTGGGAACTTTGCAATCCTCTGCATTTAGTCCAGCTTAGATGACAAAGTTCTCATTTTCACTATCAACTATATTCTTCCTCTGTAATACTTAATCTATTTGTCTGTAATTTGATTTTGTTTTTAGTCTCAAGTGGGAATACTGCATTCAGGTTTTGCTCCTTAAGCAAGTCTCAACTATTCCCACATACTTTGCAGTTTTTACTTGTGGGTTTGATTGCCACATGAGTTTTTGTATTTGATTTTCAACTTGGAAATCTTACACTTGGGAGGTATTTATTCATGTAGTTAATTAATCAAATATATAATCTCACATTGAAATAGTATCTCCAGTTTCATCAACCTGTGATTTAGTTCCTTAAATAGTTATTTTAAGATAATTATTTCCTTCTATTGATAAGCAAGTTTTGACATGGAATTTGTTCTTTCATGATTAATGTTGCAATGTCTAGATTATATAAAAGTCTAGTTATTTCCTTACTTTATGGCCTCTTTAAAAATTGGCATTTGGTGCATGAAGACTAGATAAATCTCAGTTAAAAAAAAAAAAAAGCAATACTCCTCAGGAATATAAAATAATGTGTTGGGGCTGGGGTTGTGGCTCAGCGGTAGAGCACTAGCCTAGCATGTGCAAGGTCCTGGGATTGATCCTCAGCACCACATAAAAATAAATAAACAAAATAAAAGTATTGTGTACAACTAAGAAATAAATATTTTAAAAAATTTAAAAAATAAAATAAAATAATGTGTTTCTGGCTTCCTGAAGTTTTTATTCCTCTAATACAGTAAATACTTGTAAACTGGAGCCTTACTACTTATGATCACTTTCAGCTTTGTCTTTTTTAAAATTAAATCATAGGCTTATAATTTTGAACATTTAGATTTCCTCCTCTCTAAAACAAACAAACAAACAAAAAGTTCAAAGCAAAAGGATTGCTTTAAAGCAAAAGAAGAAGTTAAAACAGTTGTTTTGTCATTGACATGTCTGAAAAGATAAAGCATAAAAAAATCCTTTTTATACGCCATGAAACAGTACCTTCTCTAAAGTTGGTTGGACTCACCATGGATTCCTGAGTTAAATCTTGTACTCATCTGTCTGAGCTTTCTTATAAAATTATAAACACATATAAGTGATTAAATAATAATTAAATATAGATACTTAGACTAATGAAATGAACTATTACATTTAAAATCTCCTGTTTACTGATTTTTTGAATTATTCCCCCAATTATTTGATGTATCCCCATAAATCATAGTAGGCTTTTATTCAGCCTTGCTAATTATTGTGTCCAACAAGTAAATCCAAATTTCCTGATTTTTTAATTGTCATTAGTCAATCATTCTAGTATTTTAATCTATATAGGAGTTATCCAGAATTTGTTTTCAGATCAAGAATATACTCTTTAGCATGCTCTTATTTCCTCTGTCACAGATTTTCAAAGATGTGATTTTTTTTCTTTTAATATTTTTTAGTTGTAGACGAACACAATACCTTTATTTTATTTGTTTATTTATATTTGATGCTGAGGATCGAACCCAGGGCCTCACATGTATGAGGCAAGAGCTCTACCACTAAGTCACAACCCCAATCCCAAAATGTGAATTCTTTATATTCACTCATGTTCTTTCTCCCTTACTTCTCCCCCTGCCCCTTCCCCTTAAAAAATCCTAAACTTACCCTCCTCTTTAGAATATATCTTTTTCAAATCAGCATTTTCTTTCTGGTGCAATTTGTTGTGTAACTAAGTTGTTTTTTCATTTGCAAGTCCCAAGTAATAGCTAGATGAAGACTTTATAGCAACATTTGAAAACATGTATGCATGTATGTGTGTGCTAAGGAGACAGCTATAATTTTTCTAAGTTGTTTTTCATGGTTTAGTAGTAATTTATTAGTAATTTAAATAATAATTCTGGTTTATTAACCTAGAATTAGATCCCTTTTCAGGTCACAGAGTAAGGGATCTGATATTAAAGGGCAACTGGCACTTTGTGTTTATTAGGAACAGAATGATAGGCTTGGTATTTCTACATTCTTTGAAAAAAATGTAGAAATAGAGACCTCAACCCAGCCATGTTTACAGCTCAATTGGAGAAGCTTGATTGTAACTTGGAATTTTCAAAAAGTCCTTTTGGTCTTTAATCTTAAAACCTGGCCATTTGACAAACAATTTGTAAGAAAAGGGACAGAAAATTTTTCCTCACTCTGATTGTCTATTCTCTGACAAGATTAAGTGGGCCATTGGGAACTTTAATTATCCTCTGCATTGAACCACAAGTCAGATCTCAAACCATAAGGCTACAGATACATCTGAACTTTCCTCTTTATTTTAATCTTAATGGTACCTAAGAATTTGTAGGGAAAGAAGGATTTTATTTCCTTATTGTTAATTATTCATGTGAAATTAGCTACTGTAATTTTGTGTAGTAAATATTCTCATAATAGCTTCAGGAAAAAAAAAGGATTAATAAAAAATTTAAAACTACAACTGTTCTCCAGGGATAGAGCATCTGCAGTGTAATAGAACACTTTTTAAACTGTCAAGTAGATTGCATCAATAAAATATACAGGAGATGAAATAACATTATTTGCTGCTATTCATTCTTACTGTGTCAGGCACCCAGCAAAGCACTCCATATGGTGCCTTATATAAGCCTTATAACAACCTTGAAGATAATAATTAATATTCTGCTTATAAAATATGAAAACTGTATCTTGGTGCAGTTAGTAGGTTGATCAGGGATTCAAATCATGGTCTGATTGACTCCCAAGCCCACATCTATAACTTGCCCTGCACTGCCTTATTATATTAAATGTCCTCAACATCTGTCTCATAATGAAATGTAAATAACAGCTATAAACCCTTTCGATTTTGAAATATATCTCATTTGTGACCATGGCTGGGAAAGAACTAGGAGTTGCAGGAGGGAAGGACTGAGTACTGAAACAGTATCAGCTCAAGTACCAGACAAATTCCAATGACAAATCAGCCATTGTAATAATAGTTTATGGTTTTCTTTTCTTGATCACTTTCAAAACAGCAATTTCTGGTAACTAGGCAGCCTCAGCACAAGTGGCAATTCAGTTCTTTCCTTCTCATGGCTTTGCCATCTTTAACATGTGCCTTTTATGGGTGTCCAAATAAATGGAAAAGCATAGTGCATTGGAGAACAGGAGGTTTTTATGGGCTGGGCCTAGTGGTGATACTTACCTCTTCTGTTTATTTTTGACATAAAAATTGAGTCACATCATTTACCTAACTCCAACGTAGTCTGGAAAATTGTCTAGCTATGTATCATGATCTGAATGTCTCATCAAAATTCTTATGTTGAAATTTAATTGCCAATACAATAATATTAAGGGATAAGGGCTTTGGGAGGTGATTAGATTTTGAGAATAGAACCCTCATGGATGGGATTAATGACCTTATTAAAACAGATGTGAGAATAAGGGGAATATTTATCTCTTTTGCCCCTTCTGCCATATGAAAACATGCAAGAAGACATAAGACCTCACCAGACATATATCCTCTGGCTCCTTCTCTTGGGCATTCCATTCTTCAGAATTGTGAGAAATAGATTTCTGGTTTTTTTGGTTTTGGTTTTTTAAGAAATTACCTAATCCAAGGCATTTTGTTATAGCAGCAGGAATGGACTAAGATACTATGTGACCTACAAAAAATATCCAGTTTGGTGCTATGGCTTGGTGTTTATTAGATAAGAGTTATAAACTGCAATGTGACAGTGATAAAGAAAAATTTTTGACTGCTTACATAGTTAAACAACTTTTATCTTTAATTTCCTTCTCTTATTTTTTCTAATATTCTCCCTTCAGTCTTTATATATTAAAGCTATTGAGGGAGCCCCACAAAAGTTGTTTCAAAATAACAAAATGCTCAACGACCATGTATATGTGTGCATGTTTGTGTATTTGAGTTTTTCAGTTCTCTAAATAGTATAAATACCTGTTTTGTATTTTGATTATTGCAGGTTTTTTCTTTTCCACATGACTTATAAATATGCTACTGCAAATATATCAAATTATTATTTTACAGCAATGAAAAGGTTAATGAGCCTATGTTTCTGCTATAATAGAGTCATAGGGACCAAATTTGTGTTGCATGTTAAAACTGGGCACTATATATGAAATGATGCCTTGGCAGACATGGACAGCACTCTTAGCCCAAGCTATTGTTTAGATCTGAAATGCACCAAAAGGCCCATGTATTCAAGGTTTGGTCTTCATTTTGGAGGTATTAGAAAGTTTTAAGAAGTGGGGCCTAGTGGGAGATCTTAGGTTCCTGTGGAGTATACCCTCAAGGAGATTATGGGATGCCAGTCCCCCCACTACACACACCTTTTTGCTTCCTGACTACCATGAGGTGAGTAGGTGCCTCCACCAATGTACTCCTAAAGCAACAGGACCTACTGACCTTGGACTGAAACCTTTGAAACTGTAAGCCGAAATTCTCTTTTCTTCTTTTTAACTTGTCTCAAGTATGTTGTTACAGCAAGGGAAGCTGACTAATACATCCCTGATAGAAGAAAAACAGGATGAGCTATATAATGATCCCAACTTCATATCGGGAGGCATTTTCCAAACTATAGCATAGGAAGGTAAAACCTAAACAGAACCCAGAGATGTTAATGTATTGAATAGATAGAGATCAGAGTTTCCGGAGGTTAAGGCAGTTAACTTTGTAAGATAGGAGTCAACAACTCAGAGCAATAGAGTACTCTAGAGATCTGCAGAACATTCTTCTGAACTTTTTGGCTGAGTACTGATCTGCATATGTATGAGAGGAGTCTACTGAATCATAGCTTAAGAAAGAAAGAACCATCAGAAAAGTACTCTTTCAAACAATTCCTGATTGTTATACAAAGTTAAGAATAGCTTATGTTCCCACCAGCTCAAGTGGAAAAAATCTTTTATTATATAGGCATTTGGCATAATCCTCAGAAAGACATCACCTTAATAGTGGAGATAATTCAGACCTAGAAAAAGGCTTCTCTGATCATATCCTAACAAAGTTAAAAGCAAGCTTGAAAGGATCAACTAATTTCCAATAACTTAAATGTTTCAAAAAAAATCTGTACTCTTTAAAGGAATAGAACAAATGTAGCACCTACTTGTATAAAATTCGTATTGTTTGGTAATCAGACCAAAAACTACTGTGGTAGGCAAAGAAACAGGAAAATATGACCCATAACCAGGAGACCATTTATTCTGTAGAAACAGACCTAGAAATGACAGAGATGATGGAAGTAGGAGGGCCATTATAAATATGTTCTAAACACATACTCAGGAAGGTAAATGAAAACATGAATAGGATGCAAAGAGAAATGGAAAGAAAAAAAAATCCAGACAGGATTTTTAGAGATTAGAAATATAATATCTGAAGTAAAAGACACTCTGGATACGAGTAACAGCATATTAGATGCTGCAGAAAAGATAATTTGAAGGTACAGCTATAGAAATGACCCAAGATAAAAAACAGAAAAAATATTTTAAAAAATGAGCAGAGTATCACAACATGAAAGATGGTATCATGTATTATATCATAGATATAAGTAGAGTCCCAGAGTAGGAGGAGAAGAAGCACAGGAAAACTATTTGTAGGACTTTTTGGGGGGGCGGGGTGGTCAACAGAAATTTGAACTCAGAGGCACTTAACCATAGAACCACATACTCAGCTCTTCTTATTGTTTATTTTTTATTAGGAGATAGGGTCTCACTAAGTTGACTAGGATCTTGCTAAGAGATCTTTGATCTTTGCTGAGGCTGGCTTTGAACGTCCGATCCTCCTGCCTCAGCTTCACAAGCTGCAGGGATTACAGGTGTGCACCACTGTGCCCAGCTACTAATTCCAAATTTTAACAAATATAAATTCATGGACCAAGAACATCAACAATCTCCAAGCAAAATAAGTATAATCAGTCCAAAGCATATCATAAATGCATTGCTGAAAACTACTGATAAAGACAAAAATCTTAGAGGCAGCCTGAGAGAGGGGAAAAATACAGGAATACAAAGGTAAAGATAACAACAGACTTCTTATCAGAAAGTATGCAAGCCAGAGGATATGGAACAATGTCTTCAAAGTACTGAAGGGGAAAAATTAAACCTGACAACCCAGGACTGATACTTGCTGAAAATGTCTTTTAAGAGCCAAGGTGAGATAAAGACATTTTCTGAAATAAAAGCCAAGAAAATCATCTCTGGTAGATCTACCCTACAAAAAAAATACTAAAGTTCATTAGGCAAAGAGAAATTGATATTGTATCCACATAAAGAATAGCCCTCCCACAGAAATGATCAAACATGGGAAATTATAAAAGACATTTTTCTACCATTGTAAAATTCACTGAAAGATAATTGAGGGTGGGAGGTAGCTCAGTGGTAGAGCACTTGCCTAGAAGTTTGAAGGCCCATTCCATCCCCAGTACCATGTACACAAAGACAATTGACTGTTTAGAGAAAAATAATGATAATGTATTATGGAGTTTATGATATATGTAGAAGTAATTCACAGGACAAAAATAGCCCCAAGGAAGAGTGAGAATGAAAGAGTACAGTTGTTAGTTTCTTATATTACATGTGAAGTACTATTATGTTACTTGAATTAACACTGATAAATTTTTTAAAAGTCTACTGCAGGTCCTTTTAGAAACAGTAAAAAAATAAAGAACTAAAGCTAATAAGACAATAGAGGATATAAAACAGAATACTAAAAGTAATAAATTTGAAAGAATAAAGGGAAAGAGAATGGGAAAAAGAGTAGGACACAAATGGAACAAATAGAAGGCAAATAAGATGGTAGATTTAATCTTACTTCATGGTATGAAATGAAATGAAACATAGGACAAACAAAAAAACTGTAAGCAAGTTGACATAACCTATAAACAACTCAAGTGTGAATGTACAAATTGTGATATATATAATTTATTATTGGTATGTTATTGATATATATAAATGTGTATATATATATATATATATATATATATATATATATATATATATATAATGAAATACAGCTATAAGAAACAATCTATTTTTATATGCAAAAATATAAATGAATCTCCAAAATTTAATGCTAAGAGAAAAAGAGCCATACTGTGTGTAACACTACATACTGTAGGATTCCATTTATATGTATTTTTAGGAAAGGGAAAACTATAGCAACAGAAAGATCACTAGTTACCAGAAGAAAGTTTAGGGGATAATGGGATTGCTCTATACCCTCACTGTGTTGGTGGTTACATAGCTGTATACATTTGTCAAGACATTTAATTGTATATCTAAAATTACCTCTCGATAAAGCTGACATTAGAATGAATTAATGATTTGAAAATCACATCTTTAAAAATAGCAAGTTGACATTATAAGTGAGCTAGTAAACACCCTTGAAATAATACCCCAGTCGGGGGAGAAGAATAACTCATTGGAAGAATGTGAGGGGAAAAGATTAGTAGAGTAAACATGTCACAATGAAACTCATTGTTCTGTATAATTAGGTGCACTAATAACACACACACACACACACACACACACACACGCAAAACAAAACAAAACAAAAAAAAACAATCCACAGACTAGCTCTATGTTCCAGGAATTCCAGGACTGTGTATTAATAGGGACCCTAATCCCTCTGTATAGGAATCTGTTAAAATGTTCCTGAGAGCTTTGGCTACTCTCTTATCTAAACAGAAAGAGTGACTTCATTCCAGCTCTTCGCTGATTTCATGTGGAAGGCACCAGGCAATATATGGCAAGTAAATACCCTTGTATTTGCTACCAAGCTCCACAGAGCAAACAAACAGGATTCATTTAGCTAATTGAGGCCAAATGGTTTTGGTCTTAAGCAGGCACTGGATTAGGGACAGATGACAAATGCTTTTGAGATAGATGTGTGTAAACCATTTTAGAGCCTGAGGTAAAGCATATCATGCTACAAGGGGTGCAGTGTAAGGTGGAGCTGGGAAAAGAGCAAACTTTAAACTGAGGAACAAGTTAAAAATCACTGTCAAATGTAAAGGTGGAAGGAGCTGAAGATGAACCTGTCTGTCTGTAAGGCTCCTTAAAGGGTTTGGAGGTTGCATGATTTCAAAATCCCTTTAAGCAGGTAAATGCTATTGTCTTTTTATTTTATTGGCTGATATACAATCACTTGCTTAAATATTTCTTATCACCTTGTTATTGGTATTCTTTAAACATTTAAATAAGAATAATCCATGAACAAAAATTTAAAAAGCAAAACAAACAAAAAAACCTGGACTGGAGCTATAGCTCAGTGATAAGAGTACTTGCTCTGCATGCATGAGGCTCTGGATTAGATTCCCAGTTCCAGAAGAATAAAAAAAAAAAAAAAAAAAAAAAAAGAAAGCCTGAATAAGTAGAGAAATGTATTAAAGAGGACTGAAATCATCTCTTCCTGATAACCATACCTATTCCCCACTGGAATAATGAATAATATTAAAATCTCCTGACTTTATATGTGTATGTCTTTATGTTGTACCAGCTAAGATTTTGAGGTTTCTTATATCTAGTTCTTATACATATTTATATCGTTAAGTATCACTAATTTTCCCTTAAAAACTTTTACTTCTGCTTTTGTTCTGATTGTTATCTGCATCTCAGTAAATGGGACCCTCTTAATTCATATGCTTATGGCAAAAATGTCGATTGCATTCCTGATCCCTCTTTTAAGAAAAGTATAAACAAAGTTACACTCCATATTTGAGTCATCAGAAAATACTTTCAGGTCAATTCCTCCAAAACCTGTGTCACTGCACTACTTTTTACTGTTTCTACTATCACTGTGTCAGTGACATGTCTCTTTAACTGGTCTATCTGATTCCACTTTTATATGTGAAAGGATGTTCTGCCCCTGCTAAAAACTTTCCAATTACTTTTTCATACTGTAGTGAAATTCAATGACATTTTCATGGCCCCTGACATCAACTGGTTTTATCTATTTCTCTGGTCTAATATCCAAACTCTCTCACTAGTTTGTTTCACTTCTTGTGTCTCTTTGCTATGTAAAAGCAATTGCATTTACTTCTCTCATGATATTTTTTGTTTGGGTTATATACTGCTTTTTAGCAGTTTTTAAAAATAGATTTTAATTTTTTAAAGTTAAAATGTGCATTCTAGGAAACAAAAAAACCCGGGCAAAGAAAAAAATAATCCAGTCATAAGCAGCTTAGATGTTTCGCTCCAGGTTGAGTGAATACATACACAACATCCCATTTTGTGTGACTGAGATCATAATGAGTATCATGCTTTTCCACACCTCATGAATATTCATCAATTAAAAATCCCAAAGGTACATGAGTTTTCAAGGACACTTAACCACTGAATGATATCCCAGGCCCGCCCCCCACCTTTTTTTAAGACAGGGTTTCACTAGGTTGCTTACAGCCTTGCTAAATTGCTGTGGCTGGCTTTGAACCTCTGATCCTCTGCCTCAGCCTCCCGAGCCTCTGGGATTAAAGGCATGAGCCATCATGCCCATTGACCTGAGTGTTCTTGATAACCAAGAATTACTATACCAACTCAATCTTTTAGAAAATGTTGTAATCCTTTCCTAGGGACAAAAATTTTACTAATGGTAGAATCAGGCCTCTAGATAAACATGTTGGCACAGTTACAACTAAAATAATGCATTCCATTAATTCACAATTTAAAATAAAGCAAAATAACAGAATATACCAAACATGTTTCCAAGAAGGTTCATTATCAGATGTCTATGACTAAAATATTAGTTCTGCTTTTTATTCTATCTGGAATGCTTTTCTTTCAGGTATTTGTATGGTTCATTCTGTAGTCAGTTTAAATAGCACTTCCTCAGAAGTCTCTTGTCTTGTAATATCACCCCATCTCTTTACACCATTATTCTCTATCCCCTTACCCTCACTATCAGTCATTATAGGATTTATCACCACTTGAAAACAATGTATGCTCATGTTTTATTGCCTCTGAGTCAGACCACAACATTAATTCCCTTAGGGCATGAACTTCGTTTATCACCATGGTTGCATCCCTAAAACAATGCCTGTCATACAGCAGAATTGCAATAAATATTTTTTGAATGAATGAATAGACCTTCAGCATTTTTCACTAATTTTTAAAAAAAATTTTAGTGGTAGACAGACACAACACCCTTATTTTATTTATTTATTTTTATGTGGTGCTGAGGATTGAACCCAGTGCCTTACACATGCTAGGTAAGTGCTCTACTACTGAGCTACAACCCAGCCCCTCAATATCTAGTTTAATGAAGTACTTCCTACATTTAGTTCCCTGTGTTCTTACTAGGCCTATTCTGTTTACTAAGCACCAATAAACTGAAGATATTCATTGTTTTGCTTTCTAAGAGGAGCAAAAAGAGTGCTAACCAAAAAGAACTGAATTAACTCCAGTACTGACTTTAAAAATATTGCCAACAATCTAACACACTAGAATGAGTGATTTATTATGTGTTGAAAACTTTGTCTCATAGTTAGTAATAAAAAAAACTAAAGAAAACAGTGTTAATATTTGTATACTTCAGAGAATATTTATCTCATCTATTCTTTCTGGATGAACAATATCATTACTGAGCATCTCCCAAAGGAAAGTTGGGTCCATCTGTGTTAACCACACATTAGTTTGCAACAGACAATATCCTGGCTTTCCCAAGTCTTCAGGGCTGTAGTGTTCTATATTAAGCTGGACCACTTCAATCCAGCTGGTTCTGGCACACAGCCAAAACTGTGAACATCTTCAAAGGCCTTTTTAAAATTGCAGGGCGGAACTGTGTTCTCTCAGAGTTTATTTGTGTTCTTCATGATGCAGATGATGACCTTTTCTAACTTCCGACAGCAGTGCTAAAAGATGGTTTCAATCTACTTACCTCTACAGGAACATACCATGGAACTAAGAAAGGTAAACTTGAATCACTTTTTACTTTCCTCAATTTAAGCCAAAGAGATATGAGTTTCAAAACACCCCCGAGGTATCCTGGCCAATGATTTAATCCAGGACTCATCTCCCATCCTTCATTTGACAAGATGATGTTTAGTGTTAAGGGAATTCTTTTTCCCCTGTGTTCGTGGTTTCCAAGGAAATACAGACAATTTTGAAAGAACTTAGGAATTTAGTCTAAAATATCTGTAAGATTGGATTAATGACAAATATCTTGATTTAGATGTTATTTGCAAGTCTTAAACAGTCAGGAGGTCCTTACTTACCAAGGAAAAGAAAACTCTCAAATATGCTGATTATTTAATCTAGTAATCACATCTTGACCTACAATACATAATAAATATTTTGAAACTCAAGCATATGGAGGGCCTAGGACAACAAAAATGAACAGAATAAATCTGAGTTGCAAACTTCAGCCTTGAGTTTGAAATGTTATGAAATATGTCTAAATTAGTATTGGCAATGGTACTAGAGGGAAGCAAAGGTGACACTGTGAGAATCCATGGGGATTTCTCAGAATAGGCTTAAAAGCCAACAAGAAAATACCAAACCATTTCTGGATATTATTGTTATATTTGGAGACTTGACAGTTGATCCATGTCAAATTTCATGTAATAATAAGACTTAGCAAGTTCTGTTGAACTTATTCAGACCTCTTATTTGGTGTGAGGTCAGCTTGGATGTGTGCCTCTGTCCTTTCTCCTGATTGTGGCCTATGTAGACCTCTTTAACAGGAAAATGTATTTGGATCTTGCTGAAACAGAAACAAAACCAGGGGCTTCCCCCTGAGATAGGCACACAACAGACACTCCATGAATCCCATTTTCTTTCACTTTATATGTTGTCTTATTTCATCATTTTGAAATGATGCTTGAATTTAAGTTTGGATGTTCCATCATATATATGGTCTCATACTTGCTAGAAAGGGCTATGAAATAGAAAAACTTTTAACCCTGTCTATCTCTTATCACACATAGATGGTCCCTGACCATGATGGTTCACTTTGTGATTTTTCTGCTTGAGGATGGTATGAAAGCAAATATCAATTCAATAGACACTGTACTTTGAATTTTAAATGTTGATTCTTTTGCTGGCTAGCAACATTGTAGGATAATTTCCTACAATTCTGGGCAGCAGCAGTGAGTACAGCACCCAGTCAGCTATGCCACCACCAGGGTGAACAATTGGTACCCCACTGTGTTGCTAATCTATTATGTTCAATATGTTAGGGGATTAAATGCATTTTCAACTTAAGATATTTTCAACTTACATTGGGTTTCTTGGGACCTAACCCATTGTAAGTCAAGGAGCATCTGCATATAATTTTCATTAAGAACTTACGTATACTGGGCTGGGATTGTGGCTCAGCGGTAGAGCGCTCACTTAGCATGGGCAGGACCCGGGTTCGATTCTCAGCACCACATAAAAATAAATGCATTGTGTTGTGTCCATCTACAAAAAAGATTCATATTCTCTCTCTCTCTCTCTCTCTCTCTCTCTCTCTCTCTCTCTCTCTCCTTTAAATAAAAGAACTTATGTATAACTTTTAAAGGGAAGATTACTCTGTGAGTAGTCAAGTGACAGAGTTATGGTGGAAAGATTCCTGGCAATGTTATTTTGAATAACAGTAATAATTCTATACTACGCCCCACCTCCTGCCCCACCGTCACATTTAGCCAAAAACAATAGCTGCTTTCCACTACATACCACTTTACCTCCTTTTCAATAAGGTTCTACTATTCTACTGTCAAGGGATCTCACAGTTTATAAAGTTCAAGCAGTGGCTGTCACTTGGAATTCTTGGCCAGGCCTCCAAAGGAGAAATCTGTCTGAAGAAAAAAAAAAAATATTTGGTTCAGTTGATCCGTGATTATATTTTTTCCCATTTATCTAAAGGATGAATGGGAAAATATGAAAATGGCTTCTCTATGTGAGTAAATATAGTTTCAATGTATAGTAATGGTATTAAGTAATCACTATAGAACTCTTTTAAAAAATTAAAGGAGGAGTAAATGAAGAGTTTTTAAATTGCTATAAAGTTTTGGTTACACAAGATAAATAAGCTGAAAAGATACAGAATACAGGATGCAGCATATCACACAGTGCTTATAGTTGAACTATACAGTGTGGTATGCACTTAAAATTTTAAGAGAGTAAATCTCATGTGAATTATTCTTACCATAACAACAAAAAACCAAAGGAATTCAAGAAACTTTTGGAAGTGATAAATATGTGTTACCCTGATTGTGGTAATAGTTTTATAGGTGTATTCCTGAAGAAAGCAAAAATAATGATCAGTTTAAGTGATGGCTCAACATAACATTTTTAACTAAATAAATACATATTTATTGAATACAAACAATGTGGCAGATCCCCTTAAGACTTGAGGATATAAGAAGAGCAAATCCTTGTCCTTGTGTAGAGTGCATTCTTGTCAGAGAATGATTTATCCTGGGTCTCACTCAAAAATGCTTAGTGACTCAACTACCAAAAGAATTTCTATGAATCTCATTAACCAAACTTCTTTTTAGCAATTTCTGATTGTCAGGAGTCAGATACACATTAGTGTGCAGATATAGAACAATTTAAGTGATTTAATGACATGATACACTGCCTATTAGTCTTAGCCTCTTAAAACAGATTCCAGAAACAATTGTGCCAAATGATATGAAAACTGCAGATCTTTGTCCCAAGAGAAAGAATTAAGGACCAAGAATATGAGATAGGCCTGTCTATAAAATGGTTATTACCAGAAAAGAAATTTTATTGTTATATGGACCTCTTTATAAAATATTTATGAAAGACTCCTGGATTCTTAACTAATCTCAAAGTAAAAAGAGAAATGTAGAATTTTGACACAAACTGTTTTTAAAAATGATGTTGGAGTCTGGGTGCTCAGTGATGTAGCATATGCTTAGCATGCATGAGGCTCTGAATTCAATCCCTAACCCCGAATCCCTGCCTCTCCCCAAAAGATATAAAAGTCTGCTTCGTGACAGAATATTGACATTGCAGAGTATAAGCAGAAATTACAGATATTTGTGCATTTGGATCCATTACTATTAAAAATACATAACGTGCCAACCTGGATGATGCATGTCTGTAATCCAATTACTATGGAGGCTGAGGCAGGAGAATCACATGTTGAAGGCTAGCCTGGGCAACTTAGTGAGACCCTAACTCAAAATAAAAATTTAAAAGTGTTGGGGATGTAGTTTAGTAGTAGAGTGCTTGGCTAGCTTGCATGAGTCCCTGGATGGGATCCACAGTAGCACACACACAAATAACAAACAAATAAATAAGTAAAATATGTAATGCTTTTATTCATTCCTAATTGCCTTCCCTGCTCTCCCTAGCACTTCATTCCATATCATTACTTCTTTTCTGCTTTTCTTTGCACTCTTAGGAAGAACAAACAGCAGAAATATCATTTATTTTCTTGAATCCAGTATAAAGTTAGATACCATTTTATTTTAAAAGATAGGTAACTGGAGATAGAAATGGCTTTGACTTTAATCCATAGACATAAAGTTCAACATGCTACAGTTAGAATCAACTCAGAAGACTCCAATACTAAACAATTATTAAGGAAAGTGGTGGTTTCCCCTTCCTTAACATAAAAAGGAAGATTACTCTGTGAAAATATAAATAGTATAATATTTTCCTTGCATTTAAAAAGTTCCTATATTAGCTAAACTCCAGCCACTAGCCAGGTAACCTTGGACAGATTACTTAGTCTTTCTAAATTTTAGCATTCATCTGTGAATAAAAATTGTGGCTACTTCATAGGGTTGTTATGAGAATACGTATGTAAAACACTTAGCCTTGTGTACTGAATGTGGTATACAAAGAAATGGTCATTATTTTTCTTAAGCTAGGTATGCAGAAATGTACATTTGCTTATTAAATATTTATTGAATACTTACTATGTGCTTGTCACTTGCTAAGTGCTAAGGATATGTTAGCTAACAAGACAAATTCTTCCCTCATGGGGTTTATAGTCTAGAAGGCAAGAGTGACAGTAGACATTAATTACTGAAATTACTATATAATTAATATAATAACTGGGGCTATGAAGGAAAAGTACAGGCGCTATAAAAGGATAAACACGGTGTGTGGAGATGAATAATATTCTCTGAAGAGTCAGAGAAGGCCGCCATCAAAAATTTACCTTTAAACTAAGATCTAAAGTCAAGAAGACAGATAGATAGAGGGTGGTACTGATGGAATATAGTGAAATAATTCAAATGTGAAAATAAAACCACACAAAATATCTCATTTCAGCTGAAGATGGTTTTATTATATATAAAAAAATGATAGGCAGAAACTTTCTGAGTGCACTTAAAGTTTGAAACAATTATTGTAGGATTATTACTAGGTTGTTAGGATCAATATAAAAATTAAGAAAATTTTATTTAGTGGAATCCATTAAAATGGATTAAATTGTTACAAATTCAGATATCATGCTTAAAGAGTTAGAATTCTAAAAAATTATCCTTACCAAATTTCAGGCTTCTATGGCATACTTATGTGAAAATGGATAAGGTTTTATTTGCTTTGGAGAGGTTTTTTTTAGGCATCGTTGTGAAATGGAAAGAACACTGAACCTGACGTCAGGAGGTCTGGGATCTATTTCTGACGGCTGATCATTTGCTGGGGAGATCCATACCAAGGCACTTGGTAAAAGGGGATAGTGCTTACTTGAGTAGCAGAAGCTTAATTGAGCACCACAGTTAGCTCAGGAGATGACGGCATGCATTGAGGTCAGAAGGATCCTCAGACACTAGACATTACTCTTCTTTCACCTGAACATCTCTTTGCTTTTCTTTTTTGGCTTAATGACTTTTTTATTTTTTGTCTTATCAAGATTGAAAGGAAAGAAAGAGAAAGAAAAGACAATTTTTTGGTGAGAATAATGGAACCAATAATTAATTGGAGCTAAAGTTAACTTTAGAGAAAAAGGATATGATGGGAACTGAATATTTGGCACTCAGGTTACATGAGAGCCTTTTATCTTCTGAGCAGTGCTTGGGATTCTCCTGCCAATAACAACCATACCCTATGAAAGCCAACCAAACTTTCTCATTTTCTTAAAATTTAATTTCCTCTGTCTTTCTCTTCTTCCTAAGCAACTGTCTTCTCTTATCCTGATCTTACTTTTAGTTTCTGGTCCCTTCTTACTTTTCCTTGTCTTTTTTTTCTTTTTTCTTTTTTTTTGCTATTCTCCCTGCCATTCTACTTTCCTCTCTTAATTTCTACATCCCACAAGAACACAATCGTTAATTGAAACCTTTAGTAAACAACCAAAGCACACGTGTGTCATAATAAAAAACCTCAAATATTATAATCAATTGTTATAACAATGTAGTAAAATGGCAAATTTGTCAATAAAAAAACATTCAAAAGTCATTTCTCATGTCATCTAGTACTATTTGCAAGATTTCTAGTTGTAAGAAAGCAGTATCCTACCACTGACATGTTGGTATTTATAATTTTCTTAAGGGAAAAAGTATGAAGAATGATAAGCCTTGTATCTATGTTCAATAATAGGCCACTCTGAGATAAAGATACTGTTGGTTTAGGTTATATTGTCACTTTGTAGGTGGATATTTCAAAGAAATTACTTGTCAATCCACAATGGTTACAAATATAAAGAAAAGACACATATAGGTAAACAAGTCTGAAGGATAAATAAGATTGCTTAAGATTTTGTAGAATTAGCAAGGGAATTTTTTTAAACTCCAAAACTAAAAAGTGAATTAATCTTGGCCCAATTACTTACATCTAACGTTATATCTGCATATAAGATAAACAAATGTCATTGTATCAGAGATGTTACTAGTACATAAGCACTACAGCAAGAACATTTCTCAGCATCCTCACTATTTTTGTCACTACATTGTCCAGTGACCTTGGAATAGACTGGCAGAAGAGGAAATGAAACAAAATGTATTGGCAACTAATGGAATGTAGTGAACTGCTCTCCAGTATTAATCTTTGGGTTGGAATTGATTCTTTAATTGTAATTTATTCTTAAAGAATTTGTGTTAATAGATAGTGACAGAATTTGGAACTAGCTATCCCAAAATATGGTGCTTTGGTCTTTAAGGAAACTTCAGAAACAGGAAGATCTCTCTGACCATCTCCCACCCTTCCCCCACTGAAACAGGCCATGAAAGAATTCCCTGGCCTTCCTACCAAGCAAGTTATAAGGTCATCCTTCTGTAACACCAGAGGAAAGGAATGATCTTTTCTCTGGAGGCACTGGGACACCCCCTTCCCCTCCACCAAAAAAAGAAAAACAACTCTTGCTAAATTTCTCCCCGCTTATTATCATTAGCTTGTACTCCTTCTGCGCAGTCTACACCTATCCACTTCATTGTCAAATTTAGCATAAAAATACATAGGTTTCCCTGTTTCTTGGCTCTTTATTTCTAAAGGCTATATCAGATAAAACTTATCTGTTTGTATGTTTTCTTCTTGGTAAGCTATCTTTTGTTGTGGGTGCCTCAGCCCTGACCCTAGCAATGGAAATGTTACTAGTACATAAACACTAGAGCAAGAAAGTTTCTCAACATCCCCACCATTTTGTCACTGCAAGGTCTACCTTGGAATAGACTGAGGAGGAAATGAATCAAAATGTGTTGGCAACTAATAGGGTATAGACAAGAAATCTTACCTTTTATGGATTGGCTAGGGTTAGGTTGGAAAAGAAGTCACTTAGAACAAATAAATGAAGTCATTAAAACTTTGGTTATGTAGACTAAAGTTTCTCATTTACTGCTCTGTTACGTTAGCATGAGAGAGAGCTAATGAAACAAATTATCGCAATCTGAGAACACTTTGAATTATTTTTTCAACTTTTTGATAAACAAAAGCTAAAATAGTAACCATAAATTGATAGCATGTGCGTGTGTAAAGGGAAAAAGAATCTATTTTAATAATTGTATGGAGAAACAAATATTAATAGATTCATTAAGTTTGCCAAAAAATGAATATTTTTTTCTCTAGTATTCTATGGGAAACCATCCCATAGAGATTGGGTTATGAACCAGTCTTTCTTAAACCATTTTGGAGAAAAGCCAGAGCCAGTCCTTTTTATGAAATCTGGAAAAACAGAAAAAATTTGTATTTGTGTTTTGCTAGTGTTCAAGTCTAAATGACCTGAGACAGCATACAATCAATGGTTGCTTACTAGGTTGTTTCATGCAGTTCAGCAAGGGACCTGGAAGTTTCCCTCAAAATGGAAGACATTAATTTAAAATGATTTTTGTGAAGATAAGATACAAAGAAAATGTATGTCTTCATTATAGAGTATATTAATATTAGAAAGAAATGGAAACTGTGAATGTCGAGAAGGAAGGGTTTGAAACAGCTCTCGATAGTGCTCTCCAGCCCTGGCCTGGAGTCACTTACTGATGGAACACCCTACAAGGGAAAGGTCTATCTCATTACCCCAAAAGGTTGAGGCTTCTCCTGAACTTCCTGCACTTCTTTTTACTGTTTCTAATATTTACTAAGTAAACATCTTATCTAAATTTTATTTTCCAGTTAAACTTTCCTGGAAGTAAAATGCCTTCTTTCACAAATATCCTATAAATGTAAATTAACAAATTAACTTCTGGGCTTTTCCTTAGATATGTCTAACAAGCTTTCTTATTAGCATATAATGAGTCCTGGAGAGTCTTCCTGTTTCCTAGTTTAGCTAATAAAAGTGAATCTCTGAACATGCTCAGTTTTAACTGATGCAGAACTCAAAAAATTTATTTTTCCTGAGAACTTCAATCTGGAAAAGTATTCTCTTTACTACTCTTCAGCTACAATGGAAATGAACTAAAACTCATATTCCTTGATTTAACTTGAAAAAAGAATTTGTGATACCTTGTTATGTCTAATGGCCATACATGTTACATATTTTTATTTAAAACTATGTATAAAAACTTATTTTAGCTTTTATCAATGATGGATAGATTCATCATTTTATCAGTGATGGATTGACGCTTGCAGTTGATGCTGGGAAATGGACACATGAGAGTTTAATATTGTATTCTTTCTATTCTGTGTGTATTTGACAATTTCATTACAAAAAATAAAACCAAAAACAAACAAACAAGAAGGCATAACAGGAGATTTAAAATGCATCTTTAAAGTTCCCTAAAATTGAAGTATGTGATTTCTACTCTGCCTGAGTTTTCAGTTGTATTTGTTTCCACAACAAGCAAAATTTTTATCTCAAGTTGCTTGGGCAATGCTATCAGGTGTCCACCAACCCTGCCTTCTGCTCCCTGCTGTTTCTTAGCCAGAGGCACTATATTTGGATCCTGTGTATAACAGTTGATACTTTGGCTCAAGTTGTAATGAACCAACTCATTTCTTTTAAAGATACTTGTTTATCTTTGCTGATCATATTGAAATTTCTGTGAAAAAGGATTTTGATTTTTTCTGGAGGGTATTTCTGCCTTCTTAATAAAAGAATTAGAAGTTCTCCTGCATGCCAAGTCTTTATCTCTCTGATGTGCCAAGGTGATCTTGTTCAAAACTTACGTATGTTCCTATCTTTGGGTCAGAAACACTTTAGGGTTACACAGTCCAAATTCTGAAATGATAACACAGTGATCTAATTGCCACTATATTTATTTATTTATATATACATAAAATATAAAAGATTTCATATGTATAATATATATTTTATGCGTTGAGTTTATAATCATATAGTTTGTATATACATATATACATAAGCAATATAAATTTATAAATAACACAAATTTATTAAATAATATAATTTATAAATAACATAAAATTTGGGCTGGGGGTGTGGCTCAAGCGGTAGTGTGCTCGCCTGGCATGCGTGAGGCCCGGGTTCGATCCTCAGCACCACATACAAACAAAGATGTGTCCGCCAAAAACTAAAAAATTAATATTAAAAAAAAATTCTCTCTCTCTCTTTAAAAAAAACCATAAGATTATACTAAATATAACAAGACTACAAGAATTTGTGAAGGAATCTGAACAGATACATATAAAGAAAAATAAAGATGTCATTAGTTCTTTTCCCCTAAAGATTAAATCCTACACAGATTTATCAGCTTCATACTTTTCATTAAAGAAGATATTCCAGCTGGGCATGATGGTACACATCTGAAATCTCAGATAATTAGTAGGCTGAGGCAGGAAGATCATAAGTTCAAGGCCAGCCTTGGCAACTTAGTGAGACTCCATCTCAAAAAAATTTTTTTTTTTTAAGGAATGGGGTGTAGCAACAGTGGTAAAGTGTTTACAGAAATAAACGAAGATGCTCAATTGATGTTAATTTGGAAAATGTGGTATTTGGGCTGTTTTTCACAGTGTAGCCAGCCCTCTATATCTTCAGGTTCCATATCCAAAAATACCACTGACTACACACTGAAAATATTATTAAAAATGGGCATCTTCACTGAACATATAAAGACTTTTTCTTCTTCTTGTTATTTCCTAGGTAATGCAGTGTAACAACTACTTACAAAGCATTTATATCACACCAGGTTATCTAGTAATCTGGAGATGATTTAAATGGGAGGAGGAATGTAGGTTATATGTGAGGGTTACATTTTATATAAGAAATTTGAGCAACTGCAAATTTTGGTATCCATGAAAGGTACTGAAAGAAATCTTCAGATACTGAGATAATTTTATCACTTTTTATTTTACTTACTTAGATTGTTCAAGGCATTTGTTTAAAAAATTACCAAAATTATTTTTAATGTTTAATAAAACTTTAAAACTGCTGTATTTAGATTGATTGATGTAGGTATGACAATATTAAGTGATTGGGTTAAATTAAAAACAAAACAAATTACATATATTAAAATATCTAATAATTTGTCTACCTAGGCTGAATTTATGAATATTTTATTTTCTAGATTTAATTTAGATGTTTGTGTTGATAGAATAACCATATGCTATATATTTTGGGCTGAATCCAACTTACATTAAAAGAAAATTCCAGAGATGCAAATTTCCATGATATACACTTTGTACAAATAGCCACATATTTTAGTTAAGTACATGTCATATAGTCAAATTTGCTATGTTTAAAACCTGGCTCTGCCTATATGAGCCATCTATACATTTTGGAGCAAGTTATATTAACTCCGTGTCTGCATTTCCTTACCTAAGAACAACAATACCTAGCTGGTAGGGTTGTTGTGAGGATAAAATAATACAATAATATTCAGGAGAAAATTTACCTATTCAGCATTTAAATAATGATTGTTATTCAGAATGTCAGTTTGTTCCAAAGGTGCCTGTTGTATGTATGTACCAATTTATATAAAAATTAATGCATATATAACAATGTTATGTGTTTTATATGTGCCAATAATATACTAATTATCAGTTTCTTATAAAAGTCAGATATTTTCATAGAAAATTCGAAAAGAACAAAAAGCAAATAGGGGTAGAATAAAATTATACCAAGCTTCACTACTCAAAGACAACCATAAATAACATTTATAATCAGAATTTTTCTGAGTTTTAAAATATATAATATATATATGGATACATTTTATTACTTACACATAGCAAAACTGCAGTTATTTGTTAATGTTTTTGGATTCTGAGAAGTAGTCATCTAAGTTTGGCTAAAGTATAGTTTAGAAATATTGAAGATTCCAATATCATATTGCATAGATCTAAAAAAAATTATTGCTTACTTTCTTCAGCAGTTAACCTTTCACAGTGGAAATAAAGCGGCTTTGAAGAATTTTACAGAATTAATTTTATGAAATTAAATATCAATAGATATGTGCATATTTTGCAATGTGGAAAAATTTGATGGGATGTGCAAATTAAACATTATCAGCAGAATTATTAATTCTGGTTTTGGTATATGTTATTGATCCATATCCATTTTTTTAATATTATGCCTCATTTTAAAAACAAATATATGTGTTAGTCAGATTTTGATGAATGGGTCCATCAGTCTTACCACTGCATCCCTTACATTTTGGCTAGGAATGGCATGCCTTAATGTATTCCACTGTGACTGCAATGTGAATACCTTCCAACCAAAATATTAGTTTCCTTGCTTTTCCCAGAGTTTGTAAATGGAATCTAAAAACACTTAGTAGAGGTACTATCTTTTGGATGGAGAGATTTTACTGTAAATAAATCATGGTAAGATTAGATTTCCCCAAGGGATCTTTCCAATCCAACATACTACTTGTTAAGACCTTATTTGTACATTAGCCTTGTTAATAATTATGTCCTCATAGCCACACCCTTGATGGAGAGATGCATGGGAAAGCATGAGAAATTTTAAACTCAGATTGTCTATCTAAGGGAGATTGTTTAATGGGTTAATAAGATTATGTAAGGGGGTGCTGGGGATGTGGCTCAAGCGGTAGCGTGCTCGCCTGGCATGCATGTGGCCCGGGTTCGATCCTCAGCACCACGTACAAACAAAGATATTGTGTCCGCCGAAAACTAAAAAATAAATATTAAATTCTCTCTCTAAAAAAAAAAAAAAATTATGTAAGGGGTTTGGAACAAAAAAACCATACTTAAAGATATTAAGATTTAAAAACCAACTAATTTAAAATTAATTTTGAGCTAATGAAATTTTATATTTACTTAATCCATGAAGTTAAAAATCTGTTATTCTATTGTCATTATACATAATATATTCTATAAAATATAAATATAGAAAATTATAAAATACAAAATTAACAACCTCAGGCTGGGGATATGGCTCAAGCGGTAGCGCGCTTGCCTGGAATGCGTAATGCCTGGGTTCATTCCTCAGCACCACATACGAACAAAGATGTTGTGTCTGCCGAAAACTAAAAATTAAATATTAAAATTCTCTCTCTCTCTTTATAAAAAAAATTTTAAAAAATTAACAACCTCAAAATCTTATGTCCTAAAGATAACTATTATATGTACATACATTTTTAAAAATATACGTATGTGTGTGTGTGTCTCTCTCTCTCTCTCTCACACACACACACACACACACACACAGGTAAGATCTAGAATAAGAAATGTTTTGGGCTGAGGTTGTGGCTCAGTGGTAGAGTGCTTGCCTAGCACATGTGAGGTACTGGGTTCGACCCTAAGCATCACATAAAAATAAATAAACAAAATAAAAATAAATAAAAAAAATAAATAAACAAAATTTGTGTTCATCTACAAACTTAAAAAAATATTTTATTTGTGGTTCAAAATAATCACATTTGTTACTAGCTCTTTAATTGGTTAGAAAGTTAATCATTTGGTAAAAAGAAAGATTTATTTTCAGATTCTAAGTGATAATGAGTTGTGTACCATAACAATTTAATACAATGGAAATGCTTTTAAACACCCTACAATGCTTAACTTAAAAAACTCATTAATTTTAAAAGTTCAAAAAGCAAAAAATTCTAGTTCTAAAAAAAAAAAAAAAAAAAAATTTGCTTTTAACATCATTTATATCAACAGAGTTTGGGGCCTAGCAGATTCTCCCTAAGTAAGAATGCACAGGATTTTGTGAGGTATGCTAAGATATTGACGGTA
Organism: Callospermophilus lateralis; assembly: GCF_048772815.1. Classification (NCBI taxonomy): domain Eukaryota; kingdom Metazoa; phylum Chordata; class Mammalia; order Rodentia; family Sciuridae; genus Callospermophilus; species Callospermophilus lateralis. The sequence continues at coordinate 98,063,964 of NC_135312.1, read as the reverse complement.
GAAAGAGTCACCCATGAGGGTCAGCTAGTTATATAGTGAATTGCCATTGAGCCATTCTGAGTTTAAGTGGAATATTCTCTGTCTCTCTCATTTATGAAATGTTTGGACAAGGTTTGAAGGACAGCCTGTGACTTCAAATTAACAGGAAAATAGCTGAGCCATTGGGAAATCAAATCTTCGTCCCTGGCCTTTTTAACATTTGGGGGCTAAGCAATGATGCATCGGCCACAAAAGAAACCATATTAAAAGTTTCATATATACAATTCACCATTGTTTCTGGCTGAAATAAATACACTCCAAGTGTTAAACTGAAAATCACTTAGTATAGCTCTGTTTATAGTGGTGTGGGCAGGGCTTCCGCTCCAAAAATGACTGTACTGTATAAAATCTAAGTGAGCACTGGCACTGTGAGCCAGCATACTTAATCTTTTTTTTTTTTTTCACATTTTGTTTAACTTATTAGTAGAAATGTGCAAGACATGATGGTGAGTACCTAAAAGCTGAGAGTCATGACCATTATCTCTTTTTGGTTTCCTGTCCTAGTGTTTCACAACACTTTACATCAAAGCAAATTTGGAAATAGGGAAAATGGATAAAATTTCTATTCTGGCCTGCCTCTTACTTCAAGGTTGAGAGGATTCTTTGACTCAATCAACTAGTTGGGAAGTTCTGCTCCAGGCCTGTTTCTTACTTTCTTCAAATAGTATCTTCTGTACACGGAGCCTTTTCAAGACTTATCACCAAAATCATCCACATGATCTCTGTCTCAAGCACCCACCAGACTCCTTAAGGAATTTTATTTTCCCAGAGGAAATTATCAGGATGTGAGGACGATCTGGCTGTGACATCTGTCACCCCATTGGTCGCCAGGGTTGATTCTGCTGAACTGGCTGGCTAGGCAGGTGTCCCCTTCCTCCCTCACTGCTCCTTGTGTGTCCCTCCAGAAGCTGCGTGCTCAGTCGAAGAGGACGACCTTCCCAATAGAGGAAGATAGAGGAGGACCGTTCTTAGGTCAAGGGTAGAGTAGCTGCGCTCCCCTGCTAGAACCTCCAAACAAGCTCTCAAGGTCCAGAGGAAATTACCAGACTGGCGAAACCCTGATCTCATCATTAGGAATGTTCTTTGTCTTCTGAAATCTCAAACATGAAGCTACCCAGTATTTTTCTCAGCATTCTTACTTTCTGCCTTTCTTACTCCACACTCACCAATTGGCTTTCTCTCTCTCTCTCTCTCTCTTTCCTAACTAGAGAGACTGTTCCTCCAAAACTTGCTCCTCTTAGCCAGGCATTGGTGGCACATGACTATAATCCCAGCTGTTGGGGAAGCGGAGGTTGGAGAATCACAAGTTTAAAGCCAGACTCAGCAATTTAGAGAGATCCTGTCTCAAAATAAAAGACAAAAAAAGAGCTGGGATATGGTTCAATGGTTAAGCACCACCTTAGTACCAGAGTTTAATCCATAAAACAAAACAAAACAAAACAAAAAAACAAACAGAAAATTTGCTCCTCTTAAAAAGAAAAGTGTGCGAGAATCTAATGAAAATTGAAAGAAGTTCAGCAGAATAGAAGAATGAGACCAATGGGAAGGAGCAGGGGAGAGAAATGGGATATAATGGGGATAATATGGGTCAAAGATATTGTTATATTGTATGCATGTATGAATATGCAATAACGAATCCCACCATTTTGTACAATTATAATGCACCCATAAACAATATGGAAGAAAACACTTGCACCTCTTTCTTCAATAGCAGTTATGAAAACCACTCCCAAAGTTGAGACTTGAATCCTTAAAGCAATTTAAACTTTGCCTTCTTCCTTAATCACGCATTCACTATTAGTATACAGACTTCCTGGGTCTGTTCTTACCTCGTTCCCATCCTTTCCTGCCTTTCCATTCTGTTTTTGTGCTTGCTTTAATTCTACCTTCCTCCCAGGATTCCTTAGTAAGGTTTAGAATGACACTGTGCCTTCTGTTTCTCTCTAGATTGCTAAATCTCTCTTTAAGTATTAGAATAGTTAATGCTTTCTTTCCATTCTGTATTTTAAATATTAAATATTCATACTTATGAGTGGTTTATTTCTTTTGAGGATTAGGACTGTAAGATAAATTAACTTAATGTTGGAAAAATTTTAAGGACTGGCAATTTATACTTATATTAGATAAAACTGTAAAAAGTCATCATTACCAGGCCATGTTGTAATTAAAAGTTTCTGTTATTTTTGAAGTACTACAAAAGGTTCCGAATCCATATATTAGATAATAAAATAGTAAAGCAAACATTTATATACCTAAGTATATAAGTACATATACTTATATATTTAGGTGGAATGTTTAAGTGGAATATTCTAAAAACTCTTCCTGTCAAATCAGTTTATCTTTTATCTCTTTCTTTTTTACTCTTTTTTTAGGGGGGCGGGTATTGAACTCAGGGCCACATCCCCAGCCCTATTTTGTGTTTTATTTAGAGACAGGGTCTCACTGAATTGCTAAGTTGCCTTGCTAAATTGCTGAGGCTGGCTTTGAACTCATGATTCTCCTGCTTCAGCCTCCCGAGCTGCTGGGATTATAGGCATGTAACACACCCAGGACTCTTTCTTTTTTTCTACTCTCATGCTTTTCATGCATTGGTTTTGATGAAATGAAACTTTTAATATGGTTTCTTTTGTGGCCAGTGCATCATTGCTTAGCCCCCAAATGGTAAAAAGGCCAAGGACTGAGGTTTGATTTCCCAATGGCTCAGCTATTTTCCTGTTGATTTGAAGTCACAGGCTGTCCTTCAAACTTTGTCCAAACATTTCATAAATGAGAGAGACAGAGAAAGGGAGTCAGAATGCCTCAGTGGCAATTCACTATAAAACAAGTTAAGACACATGTTCTACTGTAAAGGGTTAAAGAATTTCATCCTCTCTCTTGCACAAACAATTCAGTATTTATTTTATTTTCATCATGTGCTGCAAATTGTACCTTTATGATCTCAACAGTTCTTCTTTCTTCAGATTTGCCTTAGTTCCTGAATCGACCAGGCAGTTATGACTCAGTAAACATTTTGTAAGTTCAAGATATCACAGAGGAAAAATACATTTAATACACTTAATCTACCAGATAGAACAGCTTACCAACAGAGTATACTGTAGAGTATTGGTAGTTAACCCTTGTGATTGCATGCTCACTAGGAGCTATCTCTCTGCTGCTTGATGTCACCAGTCTGGGAAAAGGTCAAAATTCAAAATATGAATTATTTTTCTACTGAATGCAAATCACTTTGGTGCTGCAATAGAGTTGAACCCCCATAAATCAGGGATTGTTTTTAATAGAAGTGTAAAAGCTTTACTTAGTTCCTCTGACCCCGAACTCATGTCTTCCTGTAGTCTTTGTTTTTGTGTGTGTGTGGTGCTGGGGATTGAACCCAGGGCCTGTGCATGCAAGGTGAGCACTCTACCTACTGAGCTATATATCCAGTCTAATGTTTTCTGAAGGCCATGAAAAGTGAATTATACAACCAGGAGCTTAGGGGAGACAAGAAAGCATTATATTTATTTGGAAGATTGTCATGTTTTATTTAGACATTCATTCATATTCTTTCTCTAATCTTTAAGCTGGATGCTTACTGAATTTACCAAGAGGCAGTGTACACAAAAAGAACATGATTGATGGACTCTGACCCTTCGCTCTACTTCTATCACTAGTTATGATTAATTTTAAATTAGTAAATTCTCTTATTTAGTTTTTATTTGTTCTTTTTAGATATGCAGGACAGCATAATGTATTTTGACATATTATACATACACGGAGTATAACTTATTCTAATTAGGACCCATTCTTGTGATTATATGATATGGAATTACACTGGTGGTATATTCATATATGAACACAGGAAATTATATCCGATTCATTCTGTCCTTCCTATTCCCCCCCCCCCCTTCTCTTTATTCCCCTTTGTCTAATCCACTGAACTTCTATTCTCCACCCCCCACCACCTTATTGTGTGCTAGCATCTGCATATCAGAGAGAATATTTGGCCTTTGGTTTTTTGGAATTGATTGATTTCACTTAGCATGATAATCTCCAGATCCAGCCATCCATCCATTTACTGGCAAATGCCATAATTTCATTCCTCTTTATGGCTAAGTAATATTCCATTGTGTGTATACACCACATTTTCTTTATTCATTCATCTGTTGAAGGGCTCCTAGGTTGGTTCCATAGCTTAGCTATTGTGAATTGCGTTGTTACAAACATTGATGTGGCTGTGTCTAAATTGGTAAATTTCTTAATCTCCAAATTTGTTTCCTTGTGAGAAATAATATATACTTGATATTGTTCAAAGAATGAAATAAGATGATGTACATAAAATACCGTTATGTACATCATCTTATTTCATTCTTTGAACAATATCAAGTATATATTGAAATTAAGGCATTTGCCAATGAAAATATGGTGTGAGGCATGTATATAATATTAAAATTTCCAGAATCCAATTTTAAAAAGGCAAAGTTGATTTTAATAATATAATTTACTTAATTAAATATAAAATATAATTTCAGCATGTAATCAATATAAAAATTATTAGTATTTTTTTCATACTGTCTTTGAAACCCAGAATGCATCTTAAACTTCCAACATATCTCAGGTTGGGCGCTGTTATGGTTTGGATCTGTAATATCCCCCAAAGTATCATGTGTTGAAAGCTTGGTTCCCAGTGCAGCAATGTTCAAAGAAGGGGATTTAGGGAAGTTATTGGATGGTGAGGGCTCTGACCTCAACAATATGTCAAACTACTGATAGCTGACGGACTACTGGGAGGCGGTGGAAAAGTTAGGCAGTTGGAGCCTGATTGGAAGAAGTAGGTGACTGGGGCATGATTTTCTGGACTATTGTGTTGTGTTGTCCCATTTCCCTAAACCCCCTTTCCCAGTAGCCAGGAGCTGAGCAGTTTTCCTCTCTCACTTCCTTCTGCCATGATGTTTTGTCTCACACCTCAGGTCCAAAGCACAGAGCCAGCCTACTATGAACGGAAACTTCTGAAACTATGAACCAAAATAAATCCTCCACAGATTTTTTTTTTCTCAGTTATTTATCATAGCAACAAAATTGACTAACACAGGTCCAAATTTCCGAAAGTAAAATGAATGTAGTCCTACCCAAAGTAGTGTTTAATAGAAATGTTATTCTGCCTGTTTTGAATTTTGAATTAATTAAAATTACATACAACAAAAAATTTCAGTGCCTCAGTCCCAGTACATCACATTTCAACTGTTCAGTAGCCACATGTGGACTAGTAGCTACTGTTTTGGACAGAGTAGGTTTGAACCTTCTCTAAAATTTTGTTTATTCTTCTAGGGGTTCATGGACTTCATGAGGTTTATTTTTGTTTTATATGCCCCTTTGACTAAGAATGGCCCTTTCACACTTTAAAAACAAATTTACCATGTAAAAGGTTCTACAGGTTCCTTTTCATATGTTCACTGAACAATATTCACGTTTGCTTATGAATAAATTCCTGAGGCTAAAGCAAGCAACTAAATGGAAGCAGGAAAGTGGGCTATTGATTTGGACTTGGAACAATAAGTTGCATCACTCTTTGGCCACTGCTTTCTATCACTGCGGTGTGATGATAGATTTAACTTCTTCGTATTTAGGCTATTTTCAATTCCTGATAGGTAAATTTCAGTGTTTGCACTTCTCAGAGTATATATAAAGGTCAAAAAACCAGGCAATAGTCGCTGAACTTGCATAGACAGGGATTTATCCAAAACCCCTTTCTATTTTTAGCCAGAGTAACTGCTGGCCAATTTGTTTCCGGAGATAGAAATGTACCCAACTACAAAACGGACACGCGGAAGGCTAAACCTCCGCCAGGTACTGCGTGGAATCCCCTAAGACTACTCCCACCGAAATTCCATAAAGTAATTATTTTTCTGTTGCAGCTTCAGCGGTCCACAGCAAGCCCCTGATCCTGGTTCTGCTAAAACCTTCTCTGGGCGCACCAAGACTCAGCGCGGCTCGGGGGCGTGGTCGGGTGCGGAGGGGCGGGGCCGGCCCAGAGGCGGGGCCGGGGAGGGAGAGGGCGGAAGTTCCCCGCAGGCCTTGGGGAGGACGCGCGCACCGGGAGTCACTTGTCAGCGCTCTACTGAGGCGGAGGCAGCGCGGTGCCGGTCCGGAGGTGAGTGGCCGTGGTGGTGCGCGAGCGTATCCGATTCCTCACAGGGAGCAAGGGAAAAGCTGCTGCCGCGCGCCACACGCGAGGAGGGAAGCCTATTTGAGAGGAGGAAGGGGCGCGCTTCGCACGCGGGTGGCTCCTCAGGTGCTTTCTGGGCGCGGAGCGGCGGAGGTGGGCGAGCGTCAGGGAGGAAGGAGTGCGGGTGAAAGGGCAGCGAGAGACTGGAGGGCAGCGGGAGACTGGGCGTGAAGCTGGAGGGCGAGCCCTGGAAGTCTTCGCAGCTCTGGCTGCCCGGGACAAGAGCACCAGAGACCGGGGCACGGGAGCGGGCGCCCAGGGGCTCCAGGGCGCCGCCGCACCGACCCGACTGGCCGGCTCCCTGCGTTGCTGGGCACCGCCTTGACATCGGGTGCACTCGCGTCCAGCGCGGACCTCTCAGGGGTGTTGGGAGGCAGCGGGACCAAACGGTCTTTAATTTTTGTTTGCTCTCAGGCTACTTAGAAGCATTTATTTCTCTCTTAAGGATTCACAATAGCGTAACCTGATGGGGGAAAACTTCCGTGCGTCCAGAAATAAAACTGGCTTGAAAAACAAATCTGTCACGAACACCACATTTATTAATACTTGGCATATTTGATGGGGACTTTTGTAAGACTGTGCCTTCGGTACGTTTGACAATAAGTGGAAAAAGGAAGGGCGTATAGAACCGGTAAGAACTTGGAAAGAAAATTCGTGGTTGCGCAGGGCTGGGCAGGTTTAGGGTGTGATCGCGGGATCCTATCCCAAGTCCGCCTTCCTGACCCTGAGGACGTCTGAACCCGCCTGCCACGGAAACTGCCTGCTTGGGAGCCTTATTTGGCAAACAGGGCTAGGCGTGAACCTCAGCTGGAAAACTGTCTTGTCGACCGCTTTCATCCTGTTCCTGTAGCGTTAGTTCTTAAGCATTACCTCTATTATCAATAGTGGAGGAAAAAAAAAAAAAAAAAAAAAAAGCTCAAGATGTTTCTCTTTCATTTCAGGCCCCTCTTATCACTCAGTATCCATCATGAGCTCTCTTCCCCCCCTCCCACCCACCAAAGAAGTTGGGACACAAAGTGTGGGAAATACCAAGCTTCCCTTCTTAGTACCAAGCAAAGACTGTTTAGACTTTCCCTAAAAGAAAATCCAGAACTATACAGAAATTCCAACATTTTCTACGTGCTTGAAAGCAGAATAGGCTGCTATTTCCTGTCTGCTTGGCATTCTGCGAAGGGTTTGGGCACTAATAACTGCATGGAGGAGACCTGGAAAAGGCCAATAAAAATATTGCCAATGCTTAGGGATCAGAATATTTTAAGCAAATGAATTCCAAGTGAGGCTAGCAGGAGAATCTAGAAAAGAAATGACACTGGTTTTCTTGTGTGGCTGTGACCTTGCCAATGCTAGAAATTTTCATAACAAATGGGAGAAGTGAGGAAGGAAATCCCCAAGTAAAGAGAAGTTAATTATATACATGGGTTGATACACACATGAAATACATTTTTCTTGTAGAGAAGACTGGGACCATAGGAAGTTTAGCCTAATTTTCATCTTTTTCCCTCTGTCACAAGTTAAAGGTTAAAAAAAGGAGGACAGAGGGCATGTAAAATAACAGTTGGATTTACGTAAATCTAATTTGTATTGTATGCCAACATCAAGACTTTTCATCTACTCATTTTAGGAAAATCTCTTTATAATGGGAAAGGAATTAAATTATGTGTAGTTTCTAATTAACTCCTAGCTATTCCCTTTTCACCTATGTGTAGAAATTTGACCTTTGTTGTGGCCTTTTGATTCTTTGTTAGTGGTCTGCATATATACTTCAGTCCTGAAATAACATGTTATTGCCTGGTGGTTAATCCACTACCATGCCCGTGGAAATGCTCGGGTATTTTCTAGGTAGATGCAGTACACATTATCCCTGAATGTTTTCTTTAAGAACCAGGCTTATTTTAAAGTATTGCCTCATTTTCCTTTTTTGAGAAGAAATCTGTTTATATATGCCCACTGGTTTTAATATCTCATTTGCTAATATGAATTTGGTGTGACAGGATAGAAAATTTGAAAGGATTAAAAAATGGAAGATATATTTTAAGACAGATAATAGAAGGTGATGATTTGACTTAACAGCTCAGATTTTCTAAGGAAGTGTGTGTCTTAGCTTAAAAAAGTATTTTTTTTTTTAAATTAGACCTCTGTTATATTTTTAAAAGAGAGACTTTTAATGTTTCTTTGTATTACATTAAAAATAATCTTCATTTCTCCTAGTATCTCCCACCACTGTAACAACTAATAGGAAATTCCACATTAGACTTTTTAAAACAAATTATTTAAATTATTTAAAGTAGAGTCATTATGAGCATACTTAAAGCAAAACAGAACAAAGAAGATACTAGTTCTTTCCTAACACTCAGATTCAATATCATACATTAGAGTTAACCTTGTACTTCTATGTTTAATCAGAGTCTTATTTACTGGGTGGTAAATGCTTACTTTCCGCTTTGCCTGATGAGGTATGTGTATAAAAAAAGAAGAAGGTTCTGACTAAAATATCAGCTATTATCATTGTCTATCTGAAAGAAAAGTAAATATTACTTTAAGTATGGAAAGTACTATGCCTCTATAAGAGGGAATATAAGTTGTAGTTCATAATTGGAGAGAATAGTATTGTGCTATGACAAGGCAACTTGTCATTTTAAGTAATTCAGTATTTAGAAGACATGATTTGCAGTCTCCTGGTTTAAAGTCCTTTCATATGTTAGGATAACTTAGATTTTTAGGTCAGTGAAATTAAAGGCTCTTGTCAACCACAGGCAAAAAAAAAAATGCATGAGGTAGAGGGAAGGGAAAAGTCATTTTGAATCAATTCTGAAATAAAATCTTGTTCTGGGCTGGAGGTGTAGACTAGTGGTAGAATGCTTGCCTAACATGCCTGAGGCCCTGGGTTGGATCGGCTGATGTGCCTGCAGAGAGAGAGAAAGAGAGGAGTGGGGAGAGAGAGAGAGAGTGGGAGAGAGAGAGACACACACACATACCTTGTTCTTACATACATTAATAAATTGTTGTACAATACATTGAATTAAAGTTTGTATGCAAGAAGTCAGAAAACTGGATTGTAGCAAGTTATAAAACTGATCAAGTATCTATAGAAATATTCAGGTATGGAATTTTTAGACTATAGAAATTGTCATGAGTTTAAATGTATGTCAATTAACTAATACTATTTTTTCTTTTTCTTTTTCTTTTTTTTTTTGGTGCTGGTGGATTGAACCCAGGGGCACTTAACCTCTGAGCCACATCCTTAACCCTTTTTTATATTTTATTTAGATTTAGTGTCTCTATGAGTTGCTTAGGGCCTCGCTAAGTTGTTGAGGCTGGCTTTGAACTGGTGATCCCTCTGCTCTGGCCTCCCGGACCACTGGAATTACAGTCAGGCACCATGGTGCCTGGCAATTTTACTTTTTAAAGGACTGAAATTAGTGAAGAACTTAATAGACTTATCCTCTATATTTCTTCACCTCCTCCCCAAAATACTGAACATAATTTAGTTGGCTTTTTATTAAATACATTTAGGTATGTAATAGGAATTTGAATAAACAGTTTTGTTAACCATCTAATTTTCTTTCACAGTTTCTTGCATTTTCTGGCCTTGGACTTTGAGCCATTAGAACTATGAGCAACTACAGTGTGTCCTTGGTTGGCCCAGCTCCTTGGGGTTTCCGGCTGCAAGGTGGCAAGGATTTCAACATGCCTCTGACAATCTCTAGTGTAAGCAAACTTTACAGATTTTATTACAGTTGTTCATTCAGTGCTTAGTCCTGGAAACCTCAGGGCTGAGTTGTTGAGTATCTCCATTGATCTCTACTATACTTATTATAATTGTTCGTGGGGTTTGTTCTCAGCAGATTTAGTTATCTAATAAAGACTGCTGGTGGGAAAGGGACTTAGCAAGGATAATTGATTTGGATTTAGCTTATTTTCAGCTTTTCCCACATTAGCAAAAATAAAATGGAAAAGCATTTTGCTAGAGAGTAGATTCTTTTAAGTTTTTGAACTTCATCAATTTGGGGAATTCTCTGGGCCTTAATTTCCTTCTATGTTACTTTATAAAGTTATCCTATGGCATTTTAGTGGTCCTTTCCATCTCCAAAAAATGTTTTATTAAAAACAATTGATCAAGATTGATTAAAATGACTATTTTTGGTATTATTTCCTTAGCTCACTTTCTGGTGGAAGTGATAATCAACAATAAAATGTACCGAAACTACTTACCTTTGAGAAGAAAATGAAAGGATTGGATCTCCAAATAGTCAGCCTATGAATAATTGAGATTTTTGACCTCATTATAGATTTAGTTGAATGTATACTGTGTATGTATGTGTGGGTACACACACACACACACACACACACACATGCATATATATATATTTAATTTTTTTTTAGTTATATAGGGACACAATATCTTTGTTTATTTATTTTTATGTGGTGCTGAGGATTGAACCCAGTGCCTCACATGTATGAGGCAAGCACTCTGCCACTGAGCCACAACCCCAGCCCTATATTTTAAGAATACATTTTCATGATAATTTTGATACTGACGAAGGGAATAATTACAGCTTCCATTTATTGAGGCTTGACTGTGTAAAGCACTGTTTCACTCATCATCAGTAGGTAATTATTATTATTAATAACTTGTAAAACTTTCTTAACAGGGTATTTTTGTGTTCCTAGATAAAAATTAATTTCATTTTTAAAAATTTTTAAATTTTGATTTATTATATAGGACAACAGAATGCATTACAATTCATATTACACATATAGAGCACAATTTTTCATATCTCTGGTTGCACGCAAAGTAGAGTCACATTCTTCGTGTCTTCTTACATGTACTTATAAATTTAAAAATGTACATGTTAATGGGGTATTCTGTATAATACTTTGATAATGTGTACATTGTGTAATGTTTAAAAATATTTGAAAAATATTTAAAAACGTTGAAAAATATTTATCTCCTCAAACATTTATCTTTTCTTGATGAAACTTTCAAAATCCTTTCTTCTGATACATGTGAATTTCTACTTTTTGTTTACTCAAATAATAGCTATGTACAGTTCCATATGTTGTTCTTTTCTTAACAATTTACCATGGAGAACTATTCTTATTAATATATAAGGAGGCTCTTTATTTTGGAAGTAACATTTACTTAATCATAATGCCTGAATGAAGGGCATTTATATTTCCAATATTACTATTACAGTATGCAGTGCTGTAGTGAATACCATGTAATATATGTATGTATGTGTGTGTGTATATATATGTATATATAGGTCATTTTGATAAGTTGTGTCAATTTGCACTCCTATACCATGCATGAAAATACCTGTTCTGTTTTCCTTTATTCCAGTCCTAATACTCCCAGAAAACTTTGAAGTTCTTGCAAAGTGCTATAAATGTATTATCTTATTTAATTTTATACGAGTCTGTGAAATACTGATACTATTTCCCACCATACAGCAATGCTGTGAGCGACTGGCTGGTGTGGAAAAGTTGGCTTTCATGTAGTTATTCTCTGGTCCCTCCCCAATAATTCACTTTATCTTTTTTTTTTTTTTTTAATATTTTTTAGTTATTGCTGCACCTTTATTTATTTATTTATTTATTTATTTATTTATTTATGTGTGCTGAGGATCGAACTCAGTGCCTCAAACGTGCCAGGCAAGTGCTCTGCTACTAATTCACTTTATATTAAATTTAGTTAGGTTGTTTCTCTAACCAGATATTTAGAAGGTTATAATTTTATTTAATTATATGTATGTGTATATATGTATAAACATGTATATATACTCTGCATCTTACAGTATATATCCATACATATATGGATATATTTAAATGCAACTTGATTTTGAAAGATTAAAAATAAGTTGGGGTTGGGGTTGTGGCTCATTGGTAGAGTGCTTATCTAGCACATGCAAGGCTCTGGGTTCGATTCTCAGCACAACATAAAAATAAATAAATAAATAAAAGTAGTGTGTCCAGCTACTTATTTAAAAATAACAAAAACTATACACACACATATGTACACACACATATATATGTTTGTTACACCTATATATCCCTGTTAAAATATTACAAATTCTCTTTTACTGATCAAATTTTCATCATTTCTTGGCTGTGGATGTTCAAGTAGCGATTTTTAATGTATTACCAATTTCCCCTTGAATCTAATCAGACTTTATAAGAAAATATAAATCCAGCCTGCAGTTTTTTTTTCTTTTTTTTAAAATTGCGGTGCTAGAGGTGGAACTCAGGGCTTCACGCATTGGGCAGGTGCTTTCTACCACTGAGCTAAGTTCCCAGCTCCAGCCTGCAAGTTTTAAGACTTGTGGTTGGGTGAAATTTTCAATGTAAAGTATCCATATGAAAATGTGTGTTGTGACTTATTCCTGAGTGAGGCAGTGTTTTTCTTCTATTGAAGATCTATTATGAGAACAGAATATTGTCTGGTTTTGTTTTGTTAATATTGTTTTATATTATTAGTATCATATTTTGATTGATTAAAGCTATTGTTCAGTTTAAAATACTTCAGTTTTTGCTGAAAAAAAAAAAGTTCCAAAACAAATTGACATCTGAATGAAACAAAGTTCATCATTACTTTATTGTTTGGTAATTGGTATATAAATGGTATATGTAAATTATGTGGTACCATGCCTTTAAAAAATTTTATGTTCTTCAGTTCCCTGGCAGACAGTTTGAGGTACTAGCTCCATGTTGTGTTGCTGATACAACGGAACACTGTGTACATACACATAGGTGCCCTCCCCTGGCACAGAAAAATGCCTTCCTTGTGTAGACAGAGTGCTAATTAAAGGATTTTGAACATACTGATTAAAAGAGACTATGGTAACAAAGCTGCTGAGTTATTTCTGTTCTCTTACAAAAGTCTTTGCCATCCACTGTGACCTTTTTGGGCCTTGTGCAGTGGGGCATGCAATTCATTCTGGATTGGAGAGGATCAGAAGGGGAGGGGGAGGAGAGAAGGGAATGTTGGCTCAACCCAGCTGCTGGGCTGTTGGCCTTTCATTATAGTTATTTTTAACCCCTTGTGTGGTTTAGTTTAAACCTGGTAGTAACATTGCCTGATGAAGATTTGTGCCTAGTAACTAATTTATATTGTGGTAAAGTTATTAATGTTATAAAATTTTTACTTACTCTCATTGTAATTAGTGCTCTGATTATACTTACTCAGCTTTATTATGTAAGATTATTGGGATATTTTTCAGTGGTCATCGGGTTCTTTAATTGATGGTATCAAGAAGCAGTTAAAATTGAAAGCATGCCTTAAAACATGTAATTTAATGATTCCTTTATTTTAATGATGCATATGAAATTCTGAGCAGGGTTTGGCACACAGTATTCTCTCAATTGTTACCTTTTATAATAACATAAAATTAAAAGGAAAATTATTTAGCAACTTGTAACTTTAAATCCCCCATAGTTATATACTTTTTAATTTATAGTCTACTGAGATTAAAAAAGGAAAAAGTAAAAAGCCAGAAGTTTGTGCTTAGTTAGGAATCTGCATCTTTATTTTTAGAGTTCAAAAGTATATAACTTTTTCTTTGTTTAGATAATATTATGTTGAACTCTGGAGGGCCATTTACATTCTTTTTAACATTGGAATATCAAGTTGTGTTTTGAGATAAATAAGCCACTGGTGGTAACTTAAAAAGTCTGTTTTTTTTTTTTTTGTTGAGGTTTTGTAGTAACAGTTTGTGAACATGTTGAATATGACTTGTTTCATGAAGAATAAAAACTATTAAATTTGAACACTTCGGTCAAGTTTGTTTATCCATCTGTATTGTATGAATTTTGTATGCTCTTTTGTAGGTGGATATCCAAGATTAGATTGGCAATTCCTGCTAACTTTTTAAAAAGAGCCTCAGATTCCAATAACTGTATGATCACATGTCATTGTCTTCAGTTTCTTATCCTTAAAATGGAGTGCTGGCTTACAGGAGTTAGCAGGCTGTCTTTTTATGACCCTGCATTTATGGGAATTGCCCTGAAGCCATGGAATGTGGGGATGGGTTTCATTGTAGCAGTGTGGGTTTGTTGGTCTTTGCCAGTATATTTTATAAGAAGAAATAAGAGACTTGTTGCACAATTCAAGGCTATATTTTGGCAAGTTGGTATTCCTCATGATAGAATTACAAGAATAATATTATATTTTTGAGTAATATCTTTTATGTTCAACATCCTAAAGTTGAATACTCTATTTTTTTTTCTTTTATAAGTTTAATGAAGTTTCAAGATACAAGATCAATTTACAAAAATCAAGTATATTTCTACACATCTGTCGTGTTTCATTTTCTTATATCTAACTTTAGAACATTTTTCTTCACCATCAGTATTTGAATTTCTTAAAGAAGGTCTCCCAGTTCTTCCTAATGCATTTTAAACATTTCTTTAGCAGATAAGAATGAAGTCAGACTTTCTAATACTCAGATAATAATGACTTTAATTCCAAGAAGTTAGGGGATAAGCTTAGATAAAATTTTAGTTGGATTTTTTGAAAAACAGAATGAATTTACCATTGTTGAAGTATGGAGTCCAGTTGGGAATAGAACAGAGCGAGAGAGATTTGTGAAATATTATGCTGTGAATTAGTTTATTCAGTAGTTATAGGAATACTTCCTAGAAGTCATTCAAGAAGATACAAAGGCCTGGGGAATGCAAAGGTTGGATAGTAAAGAAATAAGCACAATAGTACAATGTATAATGAAATGACAAAGATGCTGATAAGTATTTCTCAGTTTTAGTGGGCATAACTCTTGTATTTGTAGGGATTGACTTCCTTCAGAAGAAACTAATTGAAATGATGCTTTAAGGATGGAACTTGAATACCTTCAAGTCAGCATTTCCCTGTTAATTTTTAGTGCATAGTGAAGATGAGGACTTTTCTTGCCATGGCTTGATTCCTATGAAGCTGTGAATGTAGTTGAGTGATTCTCCAGACATGCCAGATGCAGAGTTTCCCTCCTGAAGGAGGACAGAAAGACTTTCAGTCTTTCCAAGCTGAAATGGGAGAACTATCCTACCTTGAATAAATGGGCCCATTGTTAATTTTAAGCTGTTGAGTATTTTCTTTTGCATTCCCTCCCAACTACCCTGTCATTATGCCAAGTTAGAAAGTTAATTTAGCTTATGTAACAACATAATGTATATTTCACATGTATATTCACTCTCTGCTTTTAAAATATTAATTGCCTTCTATGTGGGGTTCAGAGACCTGTTTTTTTCCTTGTGGCAGTTTTGTATCTTTTGTAATCACAAATGTCAAGAATCTGGAGATAATTCTGTATGTACTTTCCTGATTTATTGTTAGTATGTAAATAAAAATCTTATCAGTATGTTTTATGGCAAATCAGAGGTTTTAGGAAAAAAGGGACTTGGGTGTTTGATTTTAATACAAATAGGGCATTTGGGGAAGTTGATTTTTTGGGAGGGAGGGTACCAGGGATTGAAGTCAGGGGCACTCAATCACAGAGCCACATCCCAGCCCTATTTTGTATTTTATTTAGAGACAGGGTCTCACTGAGTTGCTTAGCACCTGGCTTTTGTTGAGGCTGGCTTTAAACTTGTGATCCTTGTGCCTCACCTCCTGAGCCATTACAGATGTGCGCCACTTATGCCTGGCAAAGTTAATTTTTGAGAGGACTTTTACCGGTAGGCAGGACTTTTGTATCTGATGGAAGAAACAATATTGTGGGGTTTGGGTAAAGTAAAACTGGCACTGTAGACCTAATTAAGGGTTTTCATGTAACCTGTTCACCTACTCATGATTTAAGTATAGTTTTACCTACTTAAATTGAGACTGTTGATTGAAGTCTGTGGACTGATTTTCAGTTATTTTTTAGAGCTTTTGAGGCAAAGAGCTTGTCTTTATGATAGTGGTTATTTAGGGTGCATGTGAATATACAGTTTACTGGTTGTTATTGTTCACAATATCCTGTTTGCTGTAGTTTTTACCCAGATTCCCATATCCTCAGGACCAGTCTTGTTCTTTTCCTCTAATCAAAACTTCATGGAAGGGGCTGGGCTTGTGGTTCAGCAGTAGAGAGCTAGCCTTAGCACATGTGAGGTGCTGGGTTCAATCCTCAGCATCACATAAAAATAAATAAGAAAAATAAAGGTATTGTGTCCAAATACAACTAAAAAAATATATTAAAAAACTTATGGAAGGGTAAACTGATATGACTTAGTTAATCTAGAAGCAAATATTGCTTTACCCAAAAAGGGGCTGTTCCTTTTGTGTCTTAAGGGATTACGTTTTGGCTTAGGCCAGTGAGACTCTAGGCCTTTATTTCAGTGTCTGAGTTGCAAAAATATTGAGTGTGTATATAAAAATTGAAAAAACAAGACACTAACATGTGAAATATCAATGTTGATGCATTTGTAAATAAATAACATAATGGAGATGAATAGAGTTCAGTTACTAAAGAGCAGTGGCTGTGGTATCCACTGATTCTTTAGGTAGTCTAGGTGCAGAGCCACTTCTTAGCCCTGGTTAGAAGGCAGGTTTGGTTATATAGTGTTAAAACTGAATTTCTCAAATCTTATATTTACTTCCTCCATGTCTTCCCTCACTTTTTCTTTCCTGTTGAAAAAGTGTGGTCAACTGCCTTTTTGTAAATCTTAGATTTCTTTCATAGCCGTTGTTTTGTCACTCATTTTGTGTGATAGTTACTGGAGTAAAGTTCATCAGCCTTGTTGGCATTTAGTACTCTGGGAGGGCAAAGCACTTGTAGCCAATGTCCCTGATAGGCCTAAATGAAAGAAAGTGAAATGAACTTGAAGTTAACCGGAGAGAATGAAAAATAGAAGTCTGGAAAAAAGCAAGAGGCAATTTTTGAAAGGTCACAATGGAAACAAATTTGGTACTTAAAAATCCTGCATAATTCTTCATCCCTTTCTGCTTACAAGTTTAATTTATGTATTTCTTTAGGTAATACTTTTGTAGAGTTCAAAATTCAAAAGATAAGGTCGGGCATAGAGAGAATAGCTTCTTGTTGCTCTGTCATTCATTTCTTTCAGTTTTACCAGTTTCTTGTGTATAATTCCAGAGATAATTCATATAAATATATGTTAATAGGTATATATCCTCATTCCATTCTCAATACAAATACTAGTATCCTTTAAAACATATTTTTTTAGCATTTTCCTTTTTCTCTCTTAACCCAACAACAGTAAATATATCTTAATTATTTTTTTAATTAAAATTATTTAGCTCTCTTTTACTTTTTTATTTTATTTATTTATATGTGGTGCTGAGAATCGAACCCAGTGTCTCACACATGCTAGGCAAGCACTCTACCACTGAGCCACAATCTCAGGCATCTTTATTATTTTTAGTAGCTATATTGTGTTTGGATTTGTCATAATTTGCTTAACCAGTTCCTATTGATGAACAACTAGGTTCTTTCTAGACTTTTGTCTTCACTGATACTATAATGTAAAACTTATGCATACATGCATACAAGTTTGTGAGCTAAATTCATAGAAATGGAATTGCTGAGTCAAAGTGTTGTGTACATTTGTCGTTTTGATTGATATTGTCAAATGTCTCTATAGAAATACTCCTGTCCACAATAGTACAACCTGTGCTGGCATGAATTTCAGCAGACTTTGATCTTTTCTAATCAGATGGGCCAATTTCCACCTGTCTCCCTTTTATAAGTTTAATTACAAGTATTCTACTAAGGATTCTTCAGGTTTCAAAGTGGTTTATTGTTTTCCATTTTTCAAAAGAATTATGAAATAAAGATGTGGTACCCTTTTTTAAATGATGCCACTAATTTCTTTTTCTTTTATTAAAAATATTTATTTAGTTGTAGTTGGATACAATATCTTTATTTTATTTATTTATATGTGGTATTGAGGATTGATCCTGGGGCCTTGTGCATGCCAGAGGAGTGCTCTACTGCTGAGCCACAACCCTAGCCCGATGCCACTGATTTCTTATGGGTGCTAATTTTTCTAAACCCTTCATCCAGAGATTTATTAATGGTTATCTTTTTCATTTGTTTCCTATTTCTAAACAGATTTCCTCTCTATGTTAGCATATTATTCCCAATGATATGTCAAAGATTTTTTTGTGTGTGAAGTAATAGTTTTTGGCATATAACTGTCATAGACCTTTTGAAAAATTAAGCAAGTCACATTTAATAGATTCAAGCTTGTTGCCTTTGGAATTTCTCCAATGGCCTAATATACTATCTGGTTTTTAATTCCACTCTTCCCTAGCTCCCTTTATATGATATGACTAGGAATCTGACCATTATGAGGTGTTTGGTACAGTTATGGGACACAGTAAATTCACTCTTATGAGACTGTGTTTTTATTATCAACATTTATTAACTAGTAGAGCTCAACTGAAGTCACCTACGTTTATAGAGTATTCCATTGCCCAGTGAGTCAGGCAATGTGAAAGGAAAGCCTACTAATGTGTGGCATAATATTATGACTTCATTTTTGCCAAGTTTAAGTAGCAGAGTGTATGTGCTGATAACCATGGTGACAAAAAGAGTAAAGATACCACGGATATTTGCATTTTATGTGGTAAAGATGGGGAAAGAAGGAATTTCCATTAATGTGTTGTTGTAAGTTTTTAAAAGTGATGAAAACAGTTTGGAACTAGGTAGAATTTGCACCACTTCTCTGAATTGTTAAGTGTTTTTTCCCAGGGTCCAAAAATTGATTTAATAATGGCCACCATACTTCATGATAATTGCCCTAGGTAAATCTTGTTTTTACCAAAAGAGGAAGTAGTTATTTTAATGGCATTAACAGTTGAAAACCATTCACCACTGATTAGATCCAGGAATTTAAGTGTTGTGATTGATTTCTATTGGGGATATGTGCTAGTCAGCTTTCTGTCTCTGTAACATATAACTGAGACATTACTGTGAAGAAAAGGTTAATTTTGACTCATAGTTTCCAGATGTTTCAACCCCTGATTAGACAGACCTATTGAATTTAGGCCTATAGTTGTGAGTACTTCATGGTGAGAGCACACAGCATTGCAAAACCATTCTCTTCATGGCCTGGATGCAGTAGAGAGGAGGAAAGTTGGGATCAGGGTCCTCATAGCCCTTCAAGGGCATACTCCCAGAGACTGAAGACATCCTGGTAGGCCCCACCTCTTAAAGTTTCTTCCTCTTTCAACAGTGCCAAGTTGGGGAAAAAGTTTTCAACACATGGGCCTTTGGAGGACATTTAAGATATAAACTATAGCAGGATCCAGTTAAAATCCCACTAGTTAAAGAATTATTTCTGAGATTTTAACTTACAGCTGTGGTAAAATTTAAAAAGAAATTATCAGGAGGAGATTACAGATAGGTTTCACAAATAATTTCTTCTTGGAAAAAGCTAGTGTAGGACAAATATCCTTAAGAGATATTCTAGAGAAAGAAGTCTGTAAAAATACCAGGAGTGTTACATAGTAATTTTCATGGTTTTGGCCATATCTCTATGCTACTGTCTTTCAGATATTCTACAGCAATTTCTTTTGATCTTTTTATGCTAGGCCTTTATGTTTTGTTTACATGTAGTTCTTTCCATTTTAGAAGATTCTAGTAATTTAGTGCTCAATTCTCAAAGTGATACTTTGATATTGTAGCAGACAAGTGTGTTTCCAAAATCATGAATGGCTTATCTCCTCTTAGACTGGTTCCTTATCCTCAGGCCAGCATCTTGCCCAGGCAAGAATTTTAGCATCATACATTTAATATATTACTGCCTTATTTAAGAATTATAAGGATTTCTCATTATCTGTCAAATTATTGCTTAACTCCTCTGCCAGGCTGCACAGAAATGGACCTATTTAATGCAACCAACTTTATGATCTAGAATGCTACCTTTGAGCCCTCAATCCTTTGTCTCATCATTGCTTGCACACTGACTGGTTTTGTTTCTTCTTGTCATCCCTAAAGCCCCACCTATTTTTCAAGGTATATTCATATGCCAGGTGTTCTTTCAAATGTTTAACTATTCCAGCTCACTTTAGTCTTCTTTCTTTCCTGTATAATAGTAGTAGTAGTAGTAGTAGTAGTAGTAGTAATCATATAGTAGAAATAATAATAGTAATAATAAAAAATCTGCTAACATTTATTGAGCTCTTATTGTTTGGTTCTGTTCTAGATGTTTTACACAAGTTTGATTATTTAATCTTCATAATAACCCATGAGAAAGTATGGTTCTGAGTCTTTAATTTATAGATGAAGAAACTGAGGGACAGAGATTAAATAATAACTGGTTAGACTCAGGATTTGAAACCATTCAAAACACTCAGTTTGCACTCTGTTTTCTTGAATAGACAACAGCCTTTACTTGGGACAACCAAGGGTGTGCATGCACACATGTTTATTTCTTAAAGAATAGATGCTATAGAATCAGAGACTTCTGTGTTTTGGGAATAACTGAGATCAGTAAGAAAATTTTATGACTTGGTTCTAGACTAATTATCTGAATTGTCAATGAGATGTTTATATCTTGATTCTAGGACTTTTCCTTTGTCTTTGAATTTAGGAGGTTTAGGGATTCTGTATTATATACTTAAATACAGTTTCTAGTTATTTCTTGTGTACCTGTTAGGTTCCATTTTGTAATTTGATGTTTGGGAATCATAAATAGCTTTTTTTGGTTGTTTTTATTATAGAGATGGTGATACTTAAATAATTTCAGCAAAAAGGTTAGAGCTAAATTACTTGGAATCTGAACTGTCATGGGCTTGTGACAGGTCATGTTTTCTCTAATTGATGGTCTCTTAGTTTTTCAGAGTGTAGTTGCCATAGGTCAAGTCTGTTTTGGAAATAAATGGCAATATAATACAAAACATTAGACTTCAGTTATGTTTATGATATTCTGAACATTTCTGTGACAAAAGATACGGAGAACTTTGGAGTTGGCATGCTACTTACAATATTTGATTACTTTAGAATGTAATACTGAATGCTAAATTTACCAAACAATTCAGAAAGAATCTTTGGAATATCAGGTTTTGTTATATTACTTATGATTATGCTACAGTGGACACATTAAATATAAAAAAAGTCTTAAGTACAGAGAGGTCAGTTCAAATTTTTAGTCTATTAGATTTGAAGTAGTATTTAAGTACATATAAATAAGGTATATACTTTGTTAAATCATGAGCCTTTTTCACCAGTTAGGAAACCTACTCTGGGTCTTTATTTTACCCAGATTACATTAGAATTCCAGCACATTATAAATAATCTCTGTCTAATGATAATAACAATAGACAAATGGGAAGCTGGGTTTTAATTATAATCTTTCCTTTTTGATTTGTTAATATATATGATTGATAGAATTAACTGATGAAACATTTTGATTTTCCTTGGTTTTAATCTTGGTTAGGGTTTTTCGAGGAAATGTCACAGAGGTTACATTATGAAAGAGCTACCTGTTTCCCAATGTACAGTCAGAATTTGTTTTCTGTATATTTGACACAATGGTTCTTCTCTTCTTTAGTGTCATGCACAGAAAACATGCAGGTTTGCACATTACAGCCTTTCAAAAAGCTGAACGAGTTCTTTTCCCTTTGAGTCTTTTGGTTATTCTATAGGCAGCCATTTCTTCAAATATTTGTCTCATGATAATTTCCTCATCACACCCTTAGCATTTATTTGCCTTTAAAAATAGTTCAATTTTTAAATGTCTCTTTATGTTAGGTCCCAGAACTGAGTCCAATACATGACATATATTAAGATCAATGCAGAAATGTTGTTATATAAGTTATATATATAACATATATGTATATACATACAAATGTACACATATGTATGTGTGTGTGTGTGTGTGTGTGTATAATAAAACTGAGTTTGTGCAGCTGTATAGTGAGAAGGTTAAAAGCTGCTCTGAGCAATATCCTTGACAGAACTTTCACTGTTTTCTCTCTATATTTTTGTACTGTTTGAAAATTTTATGGTATCTTTGTTTTTTGTTTAAAAAGAGAGAAAACTAGACCTGACCTATCCTTTGTATGTGCTCCAACACAGACTTGTCCAGACATACATGGAGGTTGGTAGGTGTGTTTGTGTGTGTGTGTGTGTTCATGAAGGATCAAAGAGACTCAGGATAAGAAATTCAAGAAAAAGATACCAAGGTATATTCAAGTTTAGTCTTACTATTATTGCTTTATGTTTTAGGAGAGGTGGGAAAATTAGTACAGCAGGTTATCCCCTTGGAATGGTTTTCTGGTACTGTTCTTCTCTTGAATGATTCATGTCAGAGCTCTGAGAAGAAAGTAGTAACGTATAGTTGCTGATTTTTTATTATGTATTGGGATATATATATATATATATATATATATATATATATATATATATTTTTTTTTTTTTAAGTGGTATTTCTTTCCTTATTTTTTGCTTTGTTTTTTCTTTGTAGTGAACCTAGGGCCTGCATATGCTGGGAAAGTGCTCTACCACTGAGCTACATCTCCAGCTTTAGGGTGGTTGTTCATTTACTGACATAAGATCACATGGAACATGATATAGAAATATGAAGGAACTTGGAAGTGGATGTACAGTGGTCTTCCATAGCTGTGTATTCTGTATTTGTGGATTTAACCATTTAAAAAAATTGCATTTGTACTGAACATGTATAGCCTTTTTTCTGTCATTATTTCCTAAACAATACAATGTAACAACTGTTTAGATTGCATTTATTAGATACTAGAAGTGCTCTAGAGATAATTTAAAGTTTATAGGAAGATAGGCGCAGGCCAGTACTAGGCTACCATATTATATGAGGCATGTGGAGCTTTTGCTGATTTTGTTATTTATGAAGAGTCCTAAAACCATGGATACCCAGGGATGATTGCATATGTAACAGATCTAGGAAAAGAAAAGGCATATTTGTTGATCCTATAGCCTGTGTCAAGGTAGCAGGGAACTTCTAGACAAGGATTCATGAAATCCATTGAGAAGACACAGAAGTAACAGTGCTATACAGAATTTGCAATATCTGTGCTTGGGGATGGAGCCATTTATTCAGTCAGTATCTTTATTGTGCATTGACCTTGTGATTGGTGCTGTTCTAGGCACTGAAAATACAAAGAAAAATAAAACAAGGTTATGAACCTTATATTCTTGTAAGGGGGGACTGATAATTCACAAATGAATAGGTGAAGCAATATAAGGTGATTTGCTGGAGTGTAATTGGGGGAAGGTAATGGGTGTCTGGGGGTACAAGTTTAACTTTAGATTGGCAATCCAGTCAGGCCCGTATGACTAAAGAGGAAGCATTAGCTGAAGAATAAGAACCAATCATGGGAAAGGACAGGGGAACCACATTGCAGACAAAGAGAAAGCAAGTGCAATCGCCTTGAGATAGGAAGGAGCTTAACATGCTCAAAAACTAGAAAGGAGACTAGTGTGGTGGGAATATATTGAGCAAGGGTAAAAGTAAAGTGAGAGGAGGGAAAGGAGGAGGCATGTCTAGTGCCAGAATGAGAGAGAAGGAGGCTCCTGGTAACGACCAGAATAAGCCTGTGGATGAGAGTAAGGCAACTCCTGGGGATTTGAGATGGATTCTGATTCCTCTGGATTAGAGCTAAACCAGAAATAGTAGATTACTATTACTTTGATCTTACATGTCTATAGGCTGGTGTGTTTATTAATTATTATTATTAGTGGTACTGGGGATTGAACCCAGGGCTTTGCACTTGCTAAGCAAGCACTCTACCATAGAGCTACATCTCCAGCCTAGGCCAGTGTGGGTTTTTTTTTTTTTTTTTATATTTTATTAGTTGCTGATGGACATTTATTTATTTAATTATGTATATGTGGTGCTGGGAATTGAACCCAGTGCCTCTCACATGCTAGGCAAGTGCTCTACCACTGAGTGACAGCCCCAAGCCCTAGGCCAGTGTGTTTTACAAATTGCTTTTAATAAAAATTCTATGGAAGAATTTCAATTTTTTTCAAGCAAAGGAATAATTGTATAGCCTTCCAACATAACTATTATTTATATTATTTATAGGTATAAAACATCCATGATATTTTTTCATTGTTATTTGCACACTGATTACATGTTTTCTATTTTGTATTCTTTTAAATTTTTATTTAAAGAACAGTTGTTTCCCAGATGGCTTCTGTTTTCATTTCCTTGTGATGTTATGACCTTTTCTACTTTAATAAAGAAATGTTGTGTACACATTCAAGAGTTGTTTACAGATTATGCTGGTAGCACATTTGTTAGAGAGACAAAGTGAGTGTTAGGATGCTTTTCCTAGGGCAGGTCTGTTGAGCTGAAAAAATGTTTTAAAATGTGTCTGTTTTTAAAAAGAATGTTTGAGTTTACTGGTTAATACACCCAGTGCCAAGAGTTATGTTTTCTGACCTTTTATTATTTCTAGTGGAGGGTGTTAATAAGATTTAGTAGGTTTTCCATTTCTGAACTTTCAGGTAGATTATTTGATTGTGGCTAATATCTAATAAAAGAAGGCTGATTGATAGTTGATAATGTCAATAAATTCAGATTTTTATTCCTTAAGCACATTGTAATGGACAAAAGTATCATCAATATCATATGACTATATAGTTCTATAGTAGTAAATTATAAAGTCTATTCTATGGAGTAGTAAATAATGTAACTTTGTACTTTATATTTAAGATCAGCTTTTTATAAATTCAGGGAAATAATAAATTTGTCTATGAGTTTTAGTGTATATTTGCAAAATAATTCTTTATAAACCTACTTGTGAATTATCTGTGTTACATTAAATGTAAAATAATATGCTATATATAAAACATTACTTTTGTTTTTAGATGTCTTAATGATTTTATCTGAAAATTTAAAGTAATATAAGAGTAACTAATTTCTGGCCTTAAAAACAACCTTCAGGTACCTGTGATTTTATTTTATATATTTTATTTTCTTAGTACTGGGGATTGAACAGGGGGAATTCTACTGCTGTGTTATCTCCCCAGTCCTTTTCAATTTTTAATTTTGAAACAGGGTCTTGCTTCGTTGCTCCAACTGGCCTTGAACTTGTGATCCTCCTATCGTTATTGGAAGTGTGCACCAGCATGTCTGGCAGCTAAGATTTTATAATGACTAATGGCCAAATGTCTGTGAATATTATATTATAAAGCTAACGTATGAGTATTATAGTTGATACTGATTTTTTTCACAATGATCTTTAAGGATTTTTACTTTTTCCTAAACATTTCACATCAGAATTATATTTTTATCATACTGTGTTCTGTATACTGTTGAGTAGTTATAATGGGTGCCAGCTGTGGAGCAGAATGTGTGTGTATGACACCTGACCTTGTGCAGCTATAAATTATTTAGCTGTGCCCCAGGCTCCTTACCTATCACATAGGGATACAAATTATATTTATATCATCACATTTTTGAGAGAATTAAATGTAAATAAATTAACATATGTAAAGTTCTTAGGACAGTATCTGACACTAGGTAAGCACTCAGTTAAGGAAGGTTGCATCATGATATTTACTAATAATTTTGATATTTCAAAATCCTTCATTTATTAAATTATAACATCTTTAAAATTCAATTCTAGTTTTATTTTTTGAAGGATGCATTAGAAATGCCCTTTTCAACACACACACACACACACACACACGCAGGTGTGTGTACCTCCCCCACTGCCCCACGAATGAACTACTTCATGTCTTTTTTATAGCACATGCATAATAAATATTTGTTGAATAAGTGATCCATTGCCTTCTTCCATCTGTCGTGGTCTGGCAGAAACTCTCAAAGAGCTTTGAAAAAAGAGTTGGCACCATTAGTACCTCCAATTAGATATTCTTTCCACAGTGATTGCCATTCACTATAGTTTTGTTTTTTTATTCTTTTAAAGTAGCATAATACATTGTACTGCTGGTAAGAGGCAGTTGCTCCAGGAAATGGTTTTCTCCTCTAGAGAAGGATAAATTTGATAAGAGAACATATATAAGTGAACTGTAGACTAAACAATTTAAGCAACCTATCTGCAATTTGTACTGTTGCTTTCCAGGGATGTTTGCAATATCAGTAGCCTTTGTATACAAGTCTTCATGCTCTTTATCTGCTGCTTCAGCCCCAGTCAACTGGACAGGGGATGTGTGCCTGACCCCAAAGTAGCCATTTATAGACAAAATTAGGAGATCTGTATGTGATCCCACTAGTTGAAAAACTATGAATTTTATGAAGTATGAAGCTTAACAAGGCTGAATTTTAGTTATGAATATAATTGTAAATCCTTTTTGTTCATTCATTGATTTATTTACTTACTCATTCTACAAATATTTATTGAATATTTGTAATATGCTAGATATTTTTCTGAACTGGAGATACAGCACAAATAAAAGTCTATGCCCTTTCAGTTCGTATTTTTCAACTGCTTGGAATGTTATCTTGTAAAGAGTCTGTGCAATATAAATGTAAGTGATTTTTATTATTATGGATTGTATGCTTACTAATATTTTTAAAATATAGTTCAGATGATTTTAGGTGTTTAGTCCAAGCCTCCACACATAATCTTTCTCCAGCTCTCTATCTCAGGAGAGATTGTACATGATATTGTTATTGTTTTATGTCTGTTGGATGGAGATGGAGTGAGAAGGGGAGGATGGTAGAAAGGACGTTTTGGGTTTCAGAGACCGAGGTAAGATTACTATTGGCAGTTATCCAGGCTTTTCTGGCCATATTGCCTTTGGCATGTCTTGGGTGGCCTTTGACTGTAGCTGATCTGAGTAGAGCCAGCCCTGCTATATCCTGGAATCAAGGGAATAGTTTTAAAGGTTTTCAACACATGGCCAGTAAAAGGCAATTTAAGTTAATGTAAATTAGTGAATTTTGGCATGAAGTCTAACTTGGATATGTACTCTATAACCTCACTGGTTATTTTTGATTTGTGTGTCTAAGTATTCTTAAAGCATTAAAAGTGGACTATAACTTTTCAGTTTTTGGAAATGGCCTCTCTGAATTTTTTTTTAAAATGAAATTTGGAGGAAAAGAGCTAGGCTGCGACTTTAGATTTTCATTTTAAAGTGGCTTTAAAGCATAGTTAGAAATGGGTGACATATAATTTAACATTTAAAAAAATTGACTTGAGATTATATATTTATAAAATTTATGTTAATATAGTCTTGAGGAATGTTATGGTTTGGGTAAGTTTCCCCAAATATCTATATGTTAAGGTATTGGTCCTGAGCCCATTTCACTATTTGGAAATGGTGCACCTTTAAGAGGTGTGGGGGTTTAATTGGAGGTCTTTAGGTCATTGATAGCACCCTGAAGAGGATGATGGGACCTCTGTCCCTTCCTTTCTTGGCTCCCTGGACATAAGGCAAGTGGTTTTGCTCTGGCACACAATCACATCATTTGAAAAATATTTAATTTTGTGATTGCTGATTTTTATATTTATTTATATCACTTTTGATAGCAAGTCAGGCACATAAGTTAAAGGATGCTACTGTGATCAGTAGAATGTGGTTTAATGCATTTTTACAAATATATAGATCATGGTGAAAGTCAGGCTTTATTGAACTGTTAGGCTGTGAGCAAGAACATTAGACCACTGACTGAAATGTATAGGATCAGAGATTTCTATAGACATTGGTGTCTTTTATTTTGAAATAAACATTCATTTAACATTTTCCTTAGTCGATTTCTTTCCTATTTTTGATTAGTCAAAGTGGCCTGTTATGGGAAATTTATAAGCAGTTCTTTGTATATTGAACTGTTTTCAAGACAAACCATGTTGAGAAACTAAGCCATCTTTATATTGTTGTCCTATTAATATATAAATATATAAATATTGATAAACTATTCTAATACTTGTGATGTTTTCACATTATAATCTGTTTATCTCTTTTTACCATATTGTCATAATTTTATGTATTTGTCTTTGTTGTCATTCTGAGTTTTTAATCTTAGCTGAAATATACTGGCGAAAGTTGATGTGAGTGCAATTTTCAAGCTTCTGTATTCCCCTCCTCTCTCGCCCCTGCTGTGCTAGAGATTGAACCCAGGGCCTCATGCATGCTATAGACAAGTGCTTTACCACAGAGCTATTTTTCTAGCCTCGTTTACCACATTTTGATTTATTTTGCTCCTGGAAAATATCATTAGATTAAGGGGGAAAAGGAAAGGTTAAGGATTTAGAGGATGCTGTGATTAATGCTTATGGAATAGAGGTTCTCTAAATCAGCAACCATCTTTTTATTTAATTTCTTTTTAAAAATGTGTTAAATTCTATCTTCTGTATTTCCCATGATCACCTTTTTAAGTAATTGTGGGCTACAGAAGAGGGATGGAGATAGTTAGATAGATTATTTATTTATTTACTTTAGTGTTAAATGATTCCAGATCATGAGTAATTTATACATCTCTTTTTTCTGTGTTTTAATGTTATTGGGTCATGTGTGTGTCGTTTTCCGCCCCCTTCCCCCACTGCCAAAGTAAGATATAGGAAGCATTATTTTGAATTATCTGCCTATTCTCTTGAAACTTATAATTAAGATCTTGTTTTGGGAACTGAATAAGTTAGGGTCCTGTAAGGAAAATGGAAACAGTCTAGATATTTTAACCAGAAAATTTGGAGAAAATGGATTGGTAAAATAGGTTTTGATAGAGGAAAAAAGCCAATTGGTATATTGGTAGATTAGTCTAGAGATAAGCAATAGCAGAGAACCACTGCCATTTGTTGGACTAAGAGAGATGATAAGATGTGATATTACCAGAGCCTGGATTCTAGGACTCCTGGGAGGGGTGAAAACTGCAGAGAGGGCACCAGTCCAGAGCTGGGACCATGGAGCCATGGGCCAGTTGATAAGAGAGCATCAGTACAGAAGATGCAGAAAGGGGAAGAAATAGCGAGATTGTTCGTCTATCCTTCAGGCCTCTGCCCTTGTGTCTAGTTAATGGGACCTATCCAGAATCAAGAAAGCAAAGGATCCTGGGGAGTGTTACACCCTCTTATACAGAGAGGGCAAAGGCAGGGAATGGGTCTGAGAGTAAAGAGGCATATGAATAGCACAGGAAATATGAAAAATGCTGACTTTCTCCCTGTGGAAACTGATATTATTAGTATTTTTGTATTCTAAGATATTCCTCTTCCCCCTGTGCTCTGTATCCCTTGTATGTGAAGGAAATAATTATGAGATATATATATATATATATATATATATATATATATATATATATATAAAATCTCAGTTTTCCTGAACTCTTTATGTTTAATAGTATTAACCTTATTTGTATTTGCTGTATGTAGTTTTAATAGTCTCTTTAAATTTTTATTATTGTTACATTTTTGGCTATACAAATTTTTATTTGTTGACACCCTTTCATTTTTTTAACAAAATATTTTTTTAGGAAGTCATTTCCATTGAGATATTCAATAAATGTCCAGTCTTTTTTTCTAGGGTTTTGACACTTTTATATTCAAATTCATCTGAAATTAGTTTTGGTGTGGATTGATACATTATTTTATTGCTGGTTAAAATAGCTTATTTCAGTTCTGAAAATCTTGACTTTGTCTCCTTAAATTGCCTGATCCATGCTGGATATATTTAATTTGGTATTGGCTTGTTATAGTATTCCAAATAATATTTGAAGTGTCCTTTTTAATTCAAAGGTATTTTACCTTCTATTTTAAAAATAAAAGGTCTAGGATATCATGGTGTAATTTGGGTTAATGTGAAGATCTTTTGATATTAATTAACAGATAGCTATGCATTCAGTGTTGATATGTGTGTCTCTGTTGCTTTTTATGTGCCCCCAAAGACATGTTGGGATTTTCATTTTCTTTACTTAGTCTTGGGAAAGTATAAAGTGACTGTGTTGCATAGTAAATGTCAATAATGAGTTTTGGATTTGGTCTTTTGAAATCAGTTGCCATAATTATACTATTCTGTTAATTGTGGTATGGAGTATTGTCTAAATTTAGTAGACTTAGTAAAAGCCAAAGTGTCAAGGGAAAGGAAGGAAAGATTATTTAATTACTAACTCCTTATCTTTTTTCTTGATGAATTTATTGACTTGTTTGTAGCATTTTGAGAATTCTCAAATTATTTAAATACAGAAAGCATCAGTTTTTATTTTATTTGCTTCTAACACACAGTATATTTTGACAGAATGCATTTTTTAAAACTTGGATTGTGTGAGGGGCTAATCAAGACAGAAGATATATATATATATATATATATATATATATATATATATATATGTGTGTGTGTCTCTCTAATATATATATACATATATATTAGAGAGAGAGAGAGAGAATTTTAGTATTTTATTTTTTAGTTTTTGGCGGACACAATATCTTTGTATGTGGTGCTGAGGATCGAACCCGGGCTGCAAGCATGCCAGGCGAGCTCGCTACCACTTGAGCCACATCCCCAGCCCCAGAAGATATATTTTTAAATGCATTATTTATAAGAAGAGCTAGTTTCATATTAAGAGACCTGTTATCGAGACTACTACAGGAAGTCAAGCCCGGCGGCCCAGACTCACCCACACTAGCCTGCGTGGGACCCAGGCTCACAGTAGGCCCAGGTTCATCCTTTCTGCCACTGAAGCCCAGCCTTCAACACAAAACCCTCTCTTCCAACCAGCAGACTACCACAGAAGGCCAGGCTGGGCCTAAATCCACCCATACTAACTTGTGCAGGCCCCAGGTCCAGGGTAGGTCCGAATTCACTCCCCCACCACCAGCTTAAGCCTAATGCACTTGTATCTTGGGACATTTCAGTCACCACCATAGCCTTTCCCATACAATAGCCCCTAACTTTTTGACAAGGGACAGGGCCTAGAAGCAGTTGCATCTCTGAGCAGCAGGCATCCCAAAGAGAGTGTGAGGCCCACCCTTACGCCCCATTTCTGTAAGACATTGTTTCTATCTTGGGGCACATCAACTATTATCTTGAGTTACCTCAGCTATTGCTGCTACCACCTTTAGATGCAGTAGCATACATTTAGGGACACCAGCAGGGTCTAGAAGCCCAACATCAAGGTGAGGTACAGACAATCTGCATGGGTACTACAAGAATATAGGGTAGAAACTGTGATATCTCAGACCTATGCTGCAAGAAAGGAAAACACATAGACAACATGAAAAAACAAGGAAGGAAAGTGCCCCAAACAAACCAGGATACTATAATAACAGAACCCATGGAGCGAAGTTGATGAAATGTCAGAGAAAGAGTTCAGAAGGTTCATAATTAAAATGATCTGTGAATTAAAGAATGACCTAAATGAGCAAATACAGACAAAAATTAATCACTCCAACAAAGAGATAAGAGCAAATATAGTTAGCAAAAGATTACTTCAAGAGAGAGAGACTCTGAAAAAAAAAATCCTTGAAATGAAGAATACAACAAATCAAATAAAAAACTCAATAGAAGCATAACCAACAGACTAGATCAATTGGAAGAAAGAATATCAGATAATGAAGACGAAGTATACAATCTGGAAAATAAAGTTGATCACACAGTGAAGATAGTAAGAAACCATGAACAGAACATCCAGGAATTATGGGACACCATCAAAAGACCAAATCTAAGAGTTATTGGGATAGAGGAAGGCACAGAGTTTCAAAACAAAGGAATGCACAATCTCTTTAATGAGATATCAGAAAATTTCCCAAGCATGAAAAATAAATTGGAAAACCAAATACAAGAAGCTTACAAGACACCAAATGTACAAAATTAGAACAGATCTACACCAACGCACATTAAAATGAAAATGCCTAGCATGCAGAATAAGGGTAGAATCTTAAAAGCCGCGCGAGAGAAATCAGATTACATATAGGAGGAGACCAATTCGTATCTCAACAGATTTTTCAACCCAGACCCTCAAAGCCAGGAGATCGTGGAACAACATATACCCGAAAGAAAATGGATGCCAACCAAGAATCTTATATTCCACAAAACTAAGCTTTAGATTTGATGATGAAATAAATACCTTCCATGATAAACAAAAGTTAAAAGAATTTGCAATGAGAGCCTGTACTACAGAACATCCTCAGCAAAATATTCCAGAAGAGGAAATGAAAAACAATGATGAAAATCAGCAGAGGGAGGTATTACACTAAAGGAAAATCTAATCAGAGGAGAAAACGAGTCACATTAAATACCAAAGATAAATAAAAATGGCTGGGAATACAAATCTTGCCTCAATAATAACTCTGAATCTTAATGGCCTAAACTTACCAGTCAAAAGACAGACTAGCAGATTGGATAAAATAAAAAAAAAAAAAAAAAGACCCAATAATATGCTGCCTCTGAGAGAAATGTGTTACTTTACTTTTTGGAGTAAAGATAAGTTAAGAGGAAAAGACATCCACAGACTGAAGGTGAAGGGTTGGGAAAAATCATACCACTCACATGGACTATGGAATCAAGCAGGGGTTTCTATCTGCTTATCAAATAAAGTAGACTTCAAGCTAAAGTCAATCAAAAAGGATAAAGAAGGACACTACATACTGATCAAGGGAACCATACACCAACAAGACTTACAATTATAAATATATGTGCCTCAAACAATGGAGCATCTACATTCATCAAACTCTTCTCAAGTTCAAGCGTCAAATAGACCACAACACAATCATTTTGGATGACTTTAAAACACCTCTTTTATCACTAGTCAGATCTTCCAAACAAAAGCTGAACAAAGAAACTATAGAACTCAATAATACAATCAATAAATTCGACTTAACTGACATATATAGAATATTTCATCCTTCAACAAGAGAATACACTTTCTTCTCAACAGCACATGGATCCTTGTCTAAAATAGACCATATGTTATGCTACAAAGCAACTCTTAGCAAATGTAAAAAATTGGAGATACTGCCCTGCATTCTATCAGATCACAATGGAATGATTAAAATAAGAAATAAAAAGCTACTCCAACACCTGGAGACTAAATAATATGCTACTGAGTGAACAACGGGTTGCAGAAGACATCAAGGAGGAGATTGAAAAATTTTTAGAGGTGAACGAGAACACAGATACAACATATCAAAATCTCTGGGACACTATGAAAGTAGTTCTAAGAGAAAAGTTCATTGCATGGCGTTCATTCCTTAAAAGACAAAAAAAGTCAACAAATAAATGACTTAACATTACATCTCAGAGCTCTAGAAAAAGAACAAATCAACACCAAAAGCTGTAGAAGATAGGAAATAATTAAAATCAGAGCTGAAATCAATGAATTCGAAACAAAAGAAACAGTTGGAAAAAGTTGACAGAACAAAAAGTTGGTTCATACTCTGGGATTGGCTTATAAATTTCTTAAATGCATGTCAATCTGTAAATTCCTATTCCATAGCTCTTTATTTCTTATAATTTTTGTGTTAAAAAACTGGGTCAAATTTCCTATAAATTTTTTTGGAGGGATAACTTCATTATAGAAAAGTAGAGATGATTGAACATCAGTGTTTTTTTATTTTTTTTTAATCATTCACATTTACAGAATCAGGGATTTGATATTTATCTTAAATATATAACTATGAAGATAAAACTCTCATCCATGCACTAAAATCATCTTGAATACCACATTAGGAAATACTGCTTTAATAGTCATGCCTCTTCTCATTGCTTTCACTCTCCTCTTGTGTTGAAATCTGATCAGTTACCCCAGGAGGGATCAATTTGAAACCTTAGATACATTTCCTGCATGTCTTCAGAAACAAGGTACATTCTGTGCAAAGTATGGCTTTACTAGCACACTGTTGGGAGATGTGTTTCCAATCTAAGATCATGGTTTACCAAGCTCAGCATTTTTATCTATCAGGTTCAAATTCCATTACATGTAACATGTCATTTTAGAGGAATAACAACAGGAACCTGCTTTTGGATTGTCATTGAACTCTGAAGTTTATTAATGATAAATGGAGTTAAGTGATGACTGAAAACATTTTTCATTCTGTGGAGATAACACAATTTAAAAGAAAGTAGTGATTTTAAAAAGTCTTCTAAAATATGTGAGGAAAGCCTTTCAATTAAGTAATTTTTTTGAGATGGGAAATTTGGAGGGAAATAGAATTTCTTAACTTACTTTGTATAGGTTGTTATTTTTAACTGTTATATGTATGCACTATCCATGTTTATATATGAAAATAAACATATTGTAAATCACTTAACAAAGCTGTCATGTTATTTTATAAGGAATGATTATCCTTATTTTACAAACTGGGAAGCTTAGGGATGCTGGAAAAATCATGTGACTTGTCCATGAATATAGAACATGGAAGAGACATGTTGGAAGAGACACTGGGAATCATGTAGAGATTTACCATAGTAAGAGGGCACTGGATTTGAAGTTAGATGTTGTAAACATAGTGCTCTTTCCTTGCTGAGCTTTATAAGTTTGGACAGTTTATTTCAAAGCTCTGAACTTTACTTATTCTTGTGTATTGGGATTATTTGCTATAGACCTTTCTTGAGAATTAAATTAGATAATGGATTAGTGAAAACTATAAAAGATTTTCAGAAGTTTAATACATAAATTCTGTGAGTTCATATTAATGTTGTTTTGTCCATCCTAGTGATCTTTTAATAAATGCTTGAAATAAGAATTATGTTTTTAAAAAGTTTTCATGAAAGTCTGTCATAAAACAGTATCTGGAAGTCATTCCTCTGTGTTTTTGAACACAATGTAGTTTTTATGCAGTTTCTTTTGCTGAGAAATAAGTGTACATTTTATCCATTTGGTGAACTTTGGTAAATCCTGGGGATACAAAAATCAATAAGATATATTTCATTTCCTTAAAGAAATACATATTACAGTCATATTGGGGAGGTAAACTTTTAAAAATGTATTTCAGCAGAGCGTGGAAATGCTACAATGAAGGATAGAACAAGTCTGTGAGATTTGAGTAAAAAAGTAGTCATAATTGTTTGACATCTGTAAAAAGAAGTCTGTTATTTAGACATGGGGAACCCTCATATAGGATGTGTGGGTTTTAAATTGTCAAGATGGCTTTGTTGAAACCTTTTGTGATTAGTCATATGATTAGATAAAAGGGAGTTTAGTTTAGAGTTAATTGGAAATCTCTCCACTGTGTGTGTGTGTGTGTGTGTGTGTGTGTGTAAGTGCTATTAAGACAGGGGGTGTCATGAAGAAGGAAAGGGAAGGGGAATGAGATGCTAATGTTTTGAGAACAGAGTCATGGGAAATGCATGCCTAATTGTTACTGATAGGTACAAATGGGAATAATCTTTATAAAGATGGAAGAAAGTACAGATCTCTACTTTTTTTCCCATTTGACTTTAGCCAGATTCTTTCCAGTTTGTCCATTACTGCTATCCTCCAAATTTATTTCTCTTAGGCTTTCACCATTTCCTCACGTTAGGACTCCAAGATTCTGATGGCAATATATATCCCTTTATTATATTATGTTAGAGCTATTTCATTAAACAATACGATATTACTGTTCATAAATAAAAGCGTTTGTTTTACATACTACATGGCCTATGTAATATGTATGTAATTAGGAAAATTATGTGGTTGAAGCGAATGAACCACAGAGTTCTATGTAGTTTATAAATAAGCTTTATACTTACAGAACATCATCACTTCCAGTGGCTCTTCTAGTTCCTAAAAACATTAAATCCTATGACATTAGT
The DNA here is from genome assembly GCF_048772815.1 of Callospermophilus lateralis. Taxonomy (NCBI): domain Eukaryota; kingdom Metazoa; phylum Chordata; class Mammalia; order Rodentia; family Sciuridae; genus Callospermophilus; species Callospermophilus lateralis. The sequence goes on along the minus strand of NC_135312.1, from coordinate 98,028,117 downwards.
GTGGAAAAGGACAGTAGGCTATGAATTAGGACTAAAGAAGGATACCTAAGGCCCTTGTCAGAGACAGGTGAGCAGAACTGGGGAAATCAGTGTATTTCTTTGAGAGCCCTTAAATTCATCTGTTAGCAATCTTTTATGTCTAAATTCTGCCATCAGGAAAACTTGTTATAGTTCTTAGACTCTAACCACTTAGTTGAGATTTGTAGGTTATTGCTTGTGAATACCTAGCTTAGTACTATCTTCTTTCCTGAAAATGGTTGTTAACTTTTTTTTTAACTTGGAAACTTAACCAAATAATAAAATACTATGTGATAAGGATATTTTAGCTTTTGATCAGTTGGCAAGGTTTTATTTGTATCCTCCAGATAAAAACGCCCTACTTATTTATAGAGTTAAGGCTCCAGGAGATGATCCTTTGTGAGAAGGAGGATATATTGAGGTATTAGACCATGTGTAGTAAACTCTGTAGACTGAAATGCTGAAGTGACATTTTTCATAAGAAAGTGTTGGGTGACAGACACTGCAGTTAGCCTATCAAGTGCATTTCATTTCCTCCTTTCCTTACTAGTAGTACTGTAACTTTTGCGGGGTGTGGGTAGCAGTGTGCTAGTCTAAGAGATTTGCCTTTGTAGACTCTGCAATGCGGTCTAATTGGTATATGCTGGGGAAGATTACAGTGATACCATTCCCTTTTGGTCTCTCTCTTCTTGTCTAGAAAGTGGATGTGATACTTGGAATTTCTTGCTACTATACATGGCAATAAAAATGTAGATGAAATCTTAAGTACATGGATGGCTGAGGAGAAAGAATGGAGGAGCCTAGGACTATAATGCCATTGTGGAGCCTCCCTGGACTGCCAACCCTTGCATGCTTCTTTATATGAAGACTTTTCTTTATTTTTTTTTTTTTAAGAAAAAAAGACTAGAAGAATTTTTTGTTTTGTGCAAATTGCTATAACCCTATTTTGTTGTATAAGAAACACTTTTTTTAATATCATCTCGTACCCAAACCCTTTGTTACTACAAGTTGTTAGTAACTTCCTCTCCCATTAGCCAGGTATAGATTTTGTCAGTGAACTTCTTTTGAAAGTGAAGAACTTAACCAGCTAGGATGAAGAAGTTTTGATAAAAAAGAAGAGACTTTTATTGTAATTTGAACATACTATATCATGAAGGACCAAGTGACTCAAACTACCATCCTCCTAAATAAACAGTAAGTTGGACAAAACTTTGTATCCAGATATGTTCTTGCAGTTTACCTTCTATGTATTATTTGAAGCTTTTGTACCTCTTGAAGCCTGGCCATTCTGTAAAAGATGGAAGGCACTGAGATGGCATATTGCATCGTATTAACAAAATTGCTATTTCTTCTTTCTGATGTTGGCTTGCATTTTCTCCCCTTAAAATGTTCATTGTGTTTTTTTTGGTCACATGCAGCAAATGTTCAGAAATTGCTTTATTGACTTTTTTTTTTATAACATGGAGTCATTCTTATAGTGGTAATGGGAACATAAATGCTTTATGGAGACTGCTTGTGGATGAGCCATCTGTATTTCTTAAGAAATTTGAGAAGGTATAGTGGAGTCACCTCTATCAGAATTACCTTGAACTCTTAATAAAAATAATTGTGCCTTACTGAAGACTTACTGAATTAGCATATCTAGGGAAGAAAGTGGGAATCTATATACTTAACAAGCAGTGATTTAAGGCCAGAAATATTTGAAAAATACCATTTTTGAACTTCCCTAGGTTCTTTAACCTCTGAGGACAAGTTCTTTGAGGTGTGTGTGTGTGTGTGTGTGTGTGTGTGTGTGTGAGAGAGAGAGAGAGAGAGAGAGAGAGAGAGAGAGAGAGAGAGAGAGATATGATGCTGAGTTACTATGTTCCTTTTGCTGAGTGCATCCTTCCTGGTGTTACTGACACTGATATATTCTAGCTTGCTGAATGGTGCTTCTTTATGTGAAATTATCTTTTCGATTGATTTGCATGAGTGTTTAGTGTTTGAGGAAAGTGCTTTTCTTGGAGTAATTGATAGTATTCTTGAGTGGAAGCAATCTGGATTTCTCCAAGTGACCAGGGAATTACTTTTCATTTAGTGATGCTTTTCTGACTTGCAAGATTCATACTTGAGTTTTCTAAAAATCTTATTACTTTATTTTATTGGGAAAAGTCTTTTTTTTCTTTTATAGTTGTTAACATTTTAGTCATTCTATCCCAAAGCTCTTATAAATGGAAGTAGAATTTTTATATTAAAAAATGTATACCATACTTAAAGTAACTTGTTTCTACTTTGATTAGTTTTCAAAAATATAGTGTTACTTCTATACCTGTCTTTGCCTTTAAATGCATACCATAAGTAGCTATGAAACAAACATTGTTATATTTGATGCAAAATTTTACTTCCAAATAAAATTCATAAACATATGCCATTATATGAACCTGAATCTATACATATTTAAAATAGAACACCTGCACATTTTGAAGTGTTCTACTTTTTGAGTCAGTACCAACTACAGTTTTGTTGTAGGTGTTTTTGAGGGCTCCTAGTTGAGCATATGGTTGCATTCCTTCTCACCACCTCTTTGTTTATTGGGCTTTTTTTTTCGTCATAAAATGCTTTACTCTTTACTAAAGCAAATGCTATAAAGATTCTGCCTTAAGGGCAATTACTTTCCGATGAGTAAGGTAGAGTAAGAGAATTAAGGAAGTGAAGTAAACAGAGTACAGCTCATTTCCTTTTATGGAAAGTAATTTTGCATCCTTTTATGGAAAGCAGTTTTACAGGAAGAGTCAATTTGTCAGGTATTTCGGAAGATGCCCTTTTTGGAATGGTCATAAAGGTGTGTTTTGAAATGTGAGTTGCCCTGAAAGATTTGGCAATCCTCCACTATTAGGCATATGGGCTCTCTAGTTATAGGGCATAATAATGGTTGTTTGAGATAAGTAGCTATCCTTACAACTGTAAACCAAACCTTTGTCAATTTGGGACACTGTCCCTGCTTCTGGAACTTTACAGGCCCTGAGCATGTCTTCTGAACCTCTTAGGTTACATAACATGAAGTTCCTGTGAATGTATATGCATATCTGTAATGTATACTTGGGATAGACTCTTGTGTATAGAAACAAAGTTGCACATATACAATGCAATTATTCTAGAGTTTGACTATCAGGTAGTTAACATTTGTTGCTTTATGGCTTGGATCATAATATGATCCCTCCTAGTTAGGCATAGAATATTCAGAATATTGACTAGTGTCTTATAACATCTCAAATTTTAAAATATATATGTATACACACATATATAAAATATTAAAAATTAGAGCTTAATCATTTGTAAAGTATAAGATACATTTTCTTAGCCTCTTTCAACTTCCCTCCTCCCAAGTGTAATATTTCCAGTGTTTTACTTTTCATTTCTATGCCCTTATGTGTACCCTCCTCCCTGACAAATGTACATTGTTCTGCAGCTGTCCTTTTATTTGTTAATATATACTGTGGGTATATTTACAGGTAAGTATATATAGACATTTATCATATTTATGTAATATATTTAATATATCAAAAGTTTATTGATATTTTTAATATCCCAAGATATTTTCAATGATTACTTGCTTTATTTTGGCCCAATACATTTTCCCCCTCACATTTCCAATACGTATCTTTAGGTGAAAAAAAAAAATCACATAAAAAGTGTGGGTAATTCTATTGAGTGTTATAATTCATATGCAGACTTCAGCTAAAATGAATAAACATTTGAAAAAGACCTAAACATTTTTGTCAACAATAGCTAAAATATTGTAAATTGTTTGAGTATCTTTCTGTATACTTGATTTTGTATAAAATAGTATTCTAATGATTTTAGATTTCATTTAAAATATTTTAACCTTTGGCATCTGTAAATATACTTTCCATTATTTTTTTCTCAGAATGAAAATAAGAACATTAATGTTTTATAAGTAAAATAGCTAGCATTACATTCTCATACACTATATATTATTTGTAACTAGTGAAAAATTCTGGCCATATTCTTTCACATAACAGTGAATTAAGAATTGGTTAGATGACCCAAAGGAATTGGTGGTCATTTGTATATTGCATGTACTATATTTAAAAAATTTTCTTTAGCTTGATATTTATAATCTGATTTTAGGTAAGTTGATATGAAAAATAATTCAGAATTTCTGATAATTGTGCAAATGCTAATGGCCATATAAGCCAGTTTAGGATTAAACAAAAAATTTGGCTGGTTTGCCAATCACATAATCCATATGTGAAAAATTGTGAGATGTTCTAAGAAGTGATGATTCAGGAGGTTAAAGGATACTTTATACTACCATCTTTATAAATAGCAATGTTCTGTGTTAAGTAATCCAATACAGTAATTTGGGTTCACTCAGAATGTCAGAGTAGATTCTTAAATATACTCCATGACTGGCTCTTTTTGTGTATGTGAATGTGAATTTTATATTCTAATATAAGTGAATGTGTACCATTTTTCTTTTGTATAACTTTGTCAAAAAATTCTTTATTGTTTGTCATAAGCAACACCTCTTTTCCAAGTGGGAATTTTTATATGCTGTATCAAAATTATCAAAATTTTATATCAAAAACTATATCAAAATTTTATAAATTTTGCTTGTAACCCTTGACATACTGATTTAGGGATATGGTCACTTTTTCATTGTGGAAACAGTTCAGTAAACATAAGCTTATTCAGAATAAAGCCAGAAACCAATTCTGACTGCTTAAATTGATTAAACTGGCAATCTAGTAGTTGCACTTGAAAAAGCAATTTAACCTTCTTCCAATTTCTTGAGGTATTCAGGTGTGGATTAAGTCATTTGCTTGTAATATGGTATTAACTCTGATATTTTAGGATTAACATTATCATATTACAGAACCTTTTATTATTTCCTGTTCATATTTAAATCCTGGAGCAGTTTCCTTCTTTTTTTGGAATGAGAACAAATTGGATGTTGAATAATGTTTGGAATGTATCTTCACTGCCTGGTTAACTTGCTGAATACATTGCTGGCATATTATATAGCTGTTCTTTCATGACTTGGAAGTTTTAAAAACTGAGATTTACAAGCCTCAGAATGAAAAGTGTTAACTGTCTTTTATTCTTTTATAGTATTTATTATCTTATTTTCTTGGAATTAGAGATTTCTTGTGCTGTAATCAGAAAAAAAGTGATATCACTTTAATAATGAGACTGAAATCTTTAACCTACTTTTGAAATAACTTGTTAATTTGTTAATATCTTGAATTGGTAATTCAATTCTTTTATATGTGAATAGGTTGATACATGCAAACAACATGGCATGAGGAATCTAATCTTTTTTTTTTAATTTTTTTTTATTGGTTATTCAAAATATTATAAAGATTGCAGAATCACATCGGTTACACATCCACAGAGGAATCTAATCTTAACTAATATACCAATTACTTTTTTTTATAGTGAGACATTTGAATTTTGCTCTCAGTTAATTTGAAAGAGTTAATTCCTTTTTATAAAACTATTCACTCTGCTGTGCGATGAATCGAAAACTTCTGATTTTTGGTAGTTGTTGACCAGTAACTCACCATCCTCTCCCTTTACTACCAAACTATCCTTTTAAAAATAATTTATATAATTGTCATTGATATGCTTTTTCCAGCTTTACTATGATGAGCTAATTCCAGAGGAGCTGTTCAGTTTTAACAGTTGCTCTTTCCCCCCATTTCACATTGGTTAAAGAATGATTGAAAAGACTAACAAATTTCGAAGCAGCATATTCTTCATGTGTTTTCTAGCTTGAAAGATTCCACATCTTTATTATAACACAATTTATTGAAATTAACTGACTTTATGTTGAATTTGCTATTTTTAAAAAAAGGAACTAATTTATTGAATTTATTAGGTTCTACAACACGTAATACATTTTTTAAAATTGAGGTGAAATTCACATAATATGAAATTAATCATCTTCAAGTTGTATTTCAATGATTCAGTGTTGCACAACCATCTCTATCTAGTTCCAAAACATTCTTATCACCCCAAAGGAAATCCTGTACCCCTTAAGCAGTTGCACTTCATTTCCCCCTCCCTATGGTCCCTGGCAACCACCCATCTGTTTTCTATTTCTGCAGATTTATCTATTGTGGATATTTCATATATAAGGAATTATATAGTGTATAACTTTTTAGATCTGGTTTCCCTTACTTCCTATAATGTTTCTGAAGTCCATCTGTGTTATAACTTGTATTTTTACCTCATTCCTTATATGAAATAACAGTCATTGCATGGATATAATACATTTATCCATCATCAACTTTTAATTGATAACAAATTTATCAGGTTGTTTCTGCTTTTCGCTATTGAGAATATGGCTACTATGAACATTCATGTATAAGATTTTATGTAGATGTATGTTTTCACTGGTGTTGTGTGTATACCTAGGAAAAGAATTACTGGGTCATAAGGTAATTCTGTGTTTCACTGTTTGAGGAGCTGGGACAGTATTTTCTGAAGTGGCTGAATCATTTTACATTCCACCAGCAGTGAATGAGGACTCTACTGTATCTACACACCACTATTGTTTTTTAGTAGTTGTTGTTTGCATTTCCCTCCTAGCTAACGCTATGGAGCATTTTAAAACTGGGATATTTTATCTTTTTATTAAGTAAGAGTTTATACACATGTGCATATGCATGCGTAGGCACGTGCACACATATACACACAAATATCCTAGATAGAAGTCTCTTCTCAGGTACATAATTTGAAAATATTTTTGCACATTCTTCAGTTGTTTCACTTTCTTGATGGTAACTTTTGAAGCACAAATGTTTTAAGTTTTGATTAAGTTTTATTTTTTTTCTTTTGTTTGCTTGTGCTTTTGGTGCCATATCTATGAAGGTCTTGTCTAACCAAAGTCTTGAAGACTGACTTCTGTATTTTCTTCTAAGAACTTTATAATTTTAGCTCTTACATTAAATGTATTATATCTATTTTGAGTAAATTTTTGTGTATGGTATGATGAAGAGTTCTAATTTCATTCTTTTATATGTGAGTATTTAGTTGTCCCATCTTTGTAGAGGATTTTTGTTTGCTTTTTTTTTAAAAAAATGAGGTGAGTTCTCAGGGTATTATCAGGCTGGCCCTGAACTCCTGTGCTCTTTTGTACCTCCAGCTGCAGCCTCCTGTATAATGGGGACTACAGACAGGCACTACAACGCCTGGCTTATAGTTTTAATAACTAATGGTGTTGAACATCATTGCATTTGGTTATTTGCCATCTGTGGCAAATAAGTTGTGTGTCTTCTGCTTTTCACTTAATATTCCATGGATTAAATATATAGATTATATACTTAGTGACGTGGAAGATCTAATTCCATGACCCTTTTTATTACTGAATAATATTTAATTTGTTAATGTTTTGTAATTTCCTTCCTTCCTCCCTCCCTCCCTCCCTCTCTTATTTTCTTCCCCTCTCCTTCTCTTCTTCTCAGGGTCACTTTACTACTGAATTTCATCCCCAGCCCTTTTAATTTTCTATTTTGAGATCGTTGCTCAGGCTGGTCTCCTCCTGCCTTTAGCCCCCTCCGTAGCTGGCATTCAGACTGTGTTCTATAATTTTTAAAACTTTGTACCAAAAATATGATTAATTACTAGTATAAAAGTTGTTCTAAATATTCTCCACTCTTATTTTTTAATTTCCTTAAGGCAATATCTAGATAAGTGATTACAAGGTCCAAAAATTTTGTATTTTTAAGTGTTTGGATAATTGTTGCCATATTATCCTTGAAGAAGAGGTACTCCAAAGGTGGGACATTTGAGATGGTCATAAAAACTTACAGAAACATACATTTATGAACATTGTGATCTGCTTTCTCATTGTACACATTAGATATTGGTTATATACTATTCTTGAATCATGACTGTTTTCTATATACATTCATATCTTAAAGCTGATATAATTTTTCTCTCCCTCTAATACATATTCCTTATGTATTGTTAAGACTCATGGCTGCATTTCTTTGTGCTTTTTTTTGCATGTATACTATGAAATCCCTATACATTTTATAAGGCAGAAATTAATGTGCACCGTCCTTAATGAAATTTTTTTGAATTTCACCCTCAAAGTTCAAGTTTGCCCTGAGCCTGTGCAACATTTTATATATTCATAATTGAATTTTAGAACTTTCTACTGTGCCTGGCATGTAATAGTGCTTCTCTGTAATACTAGTTAATACTTGTATCAAACCAGGTTTCATATTAATATGTGTATTCAACTGTATGTCTTTCATAGTAATACTGTATTCAACTTGAAAGCTTATTAATATGATTATAACTACTGCAGTTATTTAAAAGTCCTACTTGTTTTTATGAACATAGGAGAAATTAGTGCACATATTAAAATATTTTTTGTTTTAGCATTTTATAATCTCAAATAGCATAACTATATAAGTATAGTATTGTTTTATTTTTTAAAATTATACAGTAAAGGATTTTGTTAAACTTTAGCTTATAATTTTCTTAAGATTTCCCAGTGAAGTACAATAATCTGTAAATATGTTTTGTATTTTGTAAGTTGGCCATAGCATTTCCTATAAGGTAGTAAAATAAAAATTAAAATGGAACTTAATTATTTAAAAATATCATAGTTATTTGTTGATCTATCCTAGGCTTGAAGTTTTTAAAAATTATACAGTGAAAATAAGACAATTTTCCATATAAACAACTGTCTAGGAAGTCTTAAACTATTGGAATCTTTTGAATGTTAAATTGAAATTAAGTGAATATTACTAGTTTTGCAGGTAAAAATAAAAATGATTATTCTTTTCCCAGTACTTAAATTCTTGTGGAATTCCTATTAATTGATGAATGTACAAGAGGATTATTATAAGCTTTTCTTCTGTGAAATCCAGGGAAATGCTATTCTTGCAGTTTGAACAACACGAGGATGCACTAGATTGTTTCGATGCTGCTTTGACCAGTAGACTGATGTCTAGAAAATATCTGGGCTAATGACTTATTGGATGTACATTTGACCTAAAGAAGAAGAAACCAACTGACAGTTCACTGCCAATGTTAGTTTCCATTTGACTTAATCCTGAAAACAAAAGCATCAAAAGATAGCAGGCTGAAAATGCAGTTCCAGAAAAGTCACTTTTTAAAAAATTATTTCTCTTGTTATAGTTAGTTCCTCTGTAAATTTTCAGTGATAGTAGTAAATAAAAAGAACTTAAACTTGAGTCCTTCTTATTTCAGAAGATATATACCAAGCAGGTGTGACATTATCAAGCTCATACCAGATGAATCAATTGTGATTTAAGAATTACTTAAGACTATATTTTAAGGCTACTTTATGTAGGATTCTTTGTCATATGTATTACTTAACTCTAAGAAAGGGATTATAAATGGATTAATTGAATTAACACTTTTCCTTGGATGATTTTGTGTTTTTAGTGATCTTGGTTAGCATTATGAGGTCATTGTATTAACCAAAATATTTTATTGTCAATAAAATTTTCTTGGTATTTTAAAGTTGGAAATATAATTGATTTTTTTTTATTCTACTGATACTGATTACTTTTTATTTGAAAGAATTGAAAATAACAATTTAGATTCTTTGGTATCATAATAGAGATAAAATGTTAGAGAAAGGACTTACACTCATTGGCTTATATAAAATGATGTAGTTACATAAAATATGGTCATGACAGAAATATGGTTATCAATTTTAATAAAGAAGTAAATGGACACTTATGCACATTTGTTGAGATATCTTTTTGAGGCTACCTTGATCTTGCTATTAGATAAGTGGGGGAAGGGTCTTACGGAATTGTTCTGAAGTTCAGGCTTAAAGCCTATTTGTAGTGTGGCTTGTCTATATAACATCAAAAATGATTTATTATAAAGATCATGAAACATCTTCACTTAATAAAATAGAACTGTTTTGTATTAGCTACGTATGTTATTGCAACAAACAGTGTGTGTCTAGTAGACTGTCCTCAATTAACATTAAAGAAGATTTTGGGCCAGTGTTAACTACCAGCATTTCTCTCTACAACTGCCAGGTTGAGTATGTAGCTACATATTGGACAGCATGTGACTGTATGAGGAGACTTTGGACTCTGAGAGAAGGAGCTGCAGAACCTGCTTGTGAGAGCAGATTTGCCACTTGCTCTGTGGCCTGAGAGGAAAAACTATTTTTTTATATCTGTTATTGGAAAATTCTTTGTGGGGATCTGAAAGAGCTACTTTCTACTGCTTGGCTAAATCTAGATGTTTGGCCAGCATTCCAAATGAGGAAATACATGGGCTTTAGAAAGCAGGCTCAATTGGATTATATGTGTGGAGAGACACTAATATGACATTTATTCCTCCCTCAAATTTAGTGAGTAAACTTAAAATTTGAGCACCTCCAAGAGTGAATTTAAAAAAGTATTTAACCTGTAGTTAAAAATGAAAAATAAATATTTTTTAACAGAAATATTTTTGTGTTTCCTTATATTTGATTGATTTAAAATATATTTTGCTCTTGTAAGGCATATTTCCAACTCAGGACCTTCACATATATGAATATTCTTTTTTAATAATATTTTTGTTGTAGATGGACATAATACCTTTATTTTATTTATTTATTTTTTACGTGGTGCTGAGGATTGAACCCAATGCCTCATATGTGCCAGACAAGCACTCTACCAGTGAGCTAGAACATTGGCACCTGGATCTTCTTTTTGAAATTCTTTGTACCTAATACCTGGATGTCTGGTTGACTTTCAGACTGGGTAACTTATTCTCAAAATGCCCTATGTTTAAAAGAAAAAGCACATTCATGAGAATTGTGCTTAAATATTGCTGTTTTACAAAAAATCGGATTAGTCTCTTTTCTGTACTACACAAAGAGGATACATTTTTCTGTTCACTACTATATTGCCTATTTCCCGTTGCCTCCTGTGTTTAGTGAACATTACAGAATTAATGCATGTATGTATACATCCATTGTAAGAGAAGGAAGGGGAAACTGAAGTAGAAGGAAAGTCTCTGAATAATACATAAAGTTTTGAAGTTTTGGACCTCTTTCATCTGTTTTGGAAATAAGTTCTACAATTCACCATGTGTAACAAAGCTATTAAGTTTTTGATTGAGCTTTTTACACTGAATTATTTAACTTCATAATTATAATTGTCTGAAATTTTAATCTCATTTAGCAGACAGCTTAAACAATATGTATAAAAACTATTACTTCTATAAATTTAGCAATTGTAGATTATGTCATGAAATTCTTTAGGATTGGCATTGTCATCTATTTTAGTAGATAAAAGGAGTTCTACTCATGAATAAGCTTAACACTTAAAAAATAATTTGAGGTAAGAATAGATCATATGTTCACTAGATATATGTTATATTGAAGCTTCTGGAAAAAGTTAAGTCTTATCTAAAAATAAAGGCTTTTTGTATATGTGTTGTGCTGGGGTTTGAACCCAGAGCCTTATGAAAGGCAAGTGCTTAGCCACTGAACTAAACCTGGGGCTCAAGACATTACTCACAGTTTGTGGGGGGAAATGTGTTTTGTGTGTGTGTGTGTGTGTGTGTGTGTGTGTGTGTGTGTGTGTATGGCAGTGATCATAAGTGTTTATTCATTTATAAGAGATAGAAAGACAAAATGAAGGGGAAAAGTGATTATTTTCTTCACTCTTCCTTTCTTGAGAACAAGTTTAAACTTTTATTTATTGAATAAGGAATATGTTTACTTAAAAAAACTGTTTAACAAACATATAGTAGATAGTAGATAATCTGTCTAACCCTTGGTCCTCATCTTCCTATCTCCAAATGAGTAACCTCTGATTTCAGTGTCCTGTTTGCCCGTTCTCCAGTATCTTTGAGTATCCTTTTTGAAATGTTTTATGCATATGGAGGCACATGTAAATTTATGTTTATTTCTCATCCTCCTAATATGAATGGCAACATATTTTGCATACTATTCTATCTATGCCTTGCTTTAAAAAAATTAACAATTTGTATTATATAAAGAGCTTCTTAAATGTGTCCTTATTTTTTGTACAAATTGCAAATAATTTAAATGTTTAGATGTTGCATAATGTTATTGTCAACTATTGTAGACAATGTGACATACTGTCAAGTTCTGTTATAGAGCTTGTTTTGAAAGCTTGACTGTTTTCCAGCATAATTTATATATTAGAGGATAATTTGAGTATAGTATGAATTTTACATTTGATTATATGTGATTTAATCAGAAAGAAACCCTAGATGAATCCAGAAAACCATCCAGCTGAACTGAGGCACAGAGAAATACACAAAACACTCACGTCAAATATATAATCAGTTCATGGAATGTGTTTTGCCCCTCTATTTACATGATATTACAACTTTTCATCTAATTTTTATTTTTTAATTTTTTTTCCATCTGATTTTAAACATCTCTCCTTCCATTACATTACAGTTCCCAAACTACAACTCACTCCCACAGCATACTCCTGGTCTCTTTTCAAGGTGAAGTTGCAGAGTGTTTTGCCTCTAATCCAGTGGTTTTTATTGTAAAATTTTGCATGGTGCAGTGATTTTCAGGAATGCATATGTTGCATCTATAGCAGAACTGATTGTACATGATTTCACCCATATGTGGATATGTTTGTAGGATAAATTCCCAGAGGTAGAATTGCTGCATCAGAGTACATATTCAAATTTGTCATTTTAATATATAGTCCCAAACTATCTGCCAGTAATGTATCAGAATGCCTGTTTCTCCAAATCTTGGCAATAGCCTGTTATCACATGTGTATTTTCTCTCTCTAGATAGGTGAAAAATGGTATCTCTGTATTTAGATATTTTTCATATGTTCTAAGAATCTCATATATTTCTTTTTGTAGGAGAAACTCAATACAAAAACTTTATATGTGGCGAAGAACCAGAAATAATATTACTTTGGCACTGGTGACTATTTGTACCCTAATAATTCAGAGTATAATTTTATTCTGGATAAGTTACTTTGCTTGTTGGCAAAAGCATCCTCTTTTATAGCATCTGAACTTATAAGAGTTTTTGAAAGGTGTGAACTTTATAAACATCTGTGAATTCTTTCATTAATTTTCAGCCAAAGGGACATGGATACGTACTGTTAACATTTAATTCCAAAAGTAGGGGATCAATATTTATAATATCCGATCTCAGGAAATTTTGTCGAAGCTTATTTTTTACACTGGTGAATTGAAGGCTGAGTAAAAGAAGAAGAACACAGAAGAAGCTCAAAAAAGGGATAGAAGAGGTATTTGGAAAAATAAACTGTAGCAACTAAAATGGTTTATTTTTTTTAACTTTTAGCTTTTTTATTTACTTCTACTAATTCTTAAGATACAAAGTATAACAAAGACACTTTTGAAATTACCCATGTTTTTTAAAATTTCTGAATTCTTTTTAGCTGTTTCAAAATTCTTGATAAAGCACAAAAATGGTCTTTGATATTCTAATATGGCAGTGCTGTTTTTGGATTTATTGATAGCCTGGATTCAGAAATTAAGAGTGAGAATTTTGATTTTTTTTTTTAATTTTAGAAATTTTATTACAATTTGCCAGCAATTTTATGTCTGTTGAATCTAATAATAGAAGTTTAGGATTTTTATTTTATTATTTTAAAAGTTAAATTTTTCTGATGACTTATTTTTTAATTGTATTTACTTAAAGTATTGATCTGAAACAGATTGGATATCTTAAAAGACCAGTTCTTCATAGATGTTTAGGGAAGTTTTGCTCAGTGTTTCATTAATCAAGGGTATTCGAGCTCCTTGAGTTCCTCCTTCACCCAAAAACCATCATCAGGGCATGCCAAGGAAGGTCCTTTTACAATAAAATGTTACAGGAAATGAGTGAAACCCCATAGTGGAAGGCATATCCTGAGCAGGATGACTTCTCTCTTTCCAGGGGAGCCTTTTAGTGGATCATGGAGTAAGATTGAGGACAACAGCAGAGACTTTAAAATAAAGGAGACTTGGGGGGATACTACCTCTTTTCTCTCTTCCTTCTCAGCTTCCTTATTTCTCTTCTGTGTTTCCTTTTCCTCCCCTTCGCATTCTGTTTACTCCATCTCTCTTCCTTTTTGTTCCAGTTGGTTAAAAGTTTTGACTCCGGAAATATTTTTTGGAAACTTACATGATGTTTGGAAATATCTATGTTCCTCTTAGATGCTCAATGACACTAAAGAGTTAATCAGGGTAACAATTCAGAATTAGGTTTTAGAGGAGAGAGATTCCCATTCTGATTTATCCAGCTTACTTTATCTAAGTAGAGAAACAGACAAAAAAAACTGTTCAAGAGTCTTAAAATATGTGCCTTTGGCTGGAGTATGAAATGTGTTATCTCAGGAGGGAGAATGGTAGATGATGAGACAGTATGGGAGGGCAGTTCAGTTGATGATCATGAGATGGCCTTTGGAATCATACTGCCTTGCCTGTGTCCCAGCCCCAGTGCTTTTGGCTCTGTGACCTTAGACTAGTAACTAAAGTTTTGTCTTATTTCCTTAATTGTAACTTGGGATAATAGTGTCTATATCATAGACTTCTTGTGGGATTCAATGAATTAATACATCTAACTCTGGTTAGTTTCTCCTTTCTTCCTCTTCCTTTTTGTTAACATTGAGCCTCTATCATGTTGAAATTAGGTATCAACATAGTCGTTGCTACTGTTGTGGGTATTAGCCACACATTTTACAGGGTGGGTGTTATGGGGTTTCTTCATTTCTAGTTTGTTATTTGAAAATTTTGCTGTTCTAAATCAGCAGACAGAATGTTTGATGGTGATTGTTTTTCTGTTTTCAAGTTTAAAGATATTTGGAGATATTGGATATTACTTAAATCATTTCCCATGTCCCCATGGAACTAATAGTCACAAGTCAGAGCCATAGAAAGGTAAATTATTAGAATGGCAAGACATTCTAAATTATATGGTCTAAAATACCTCTCCTGCCCCACCACTTTTTGGCTAAACTGCTGACCTAATAAGTTCAGGGCAGATAAGTTTCTTGACTATTATTAATTCAGCATTTAAAATTTATTATAAAAGGATTCCTTAACATGTCTGTAGCCAGTAGAATTTTTAATTGAGTAATTTGGGTATTTTTCACTAACCTCTCCAAAAATCATATTTACCAAAATAATATTGCTTTTTATTATGTAGGAGGAAGATGTTTTTGATAGTACAGTTTCACAATGGGACTAAAATAAAATTAATGTTGTCTAGATCATATGTGAATTTATTTTAGAGATCTACCAAGTTTCTCCTCCTATGCGTTTATATCTATCACTTGGCCACCAAAAGAATTTCTTTTATCACCCACTAAACCACTCAGTTTCTGATAATTGTCCTGTTTAAAGAGGCTCAGACGTCCAATTACCTCTATCAACTTGGATTATCTCAGATTTCAACAAGCAAGAAAGGTCATGACAGAAAAACTGTGGTTGTAGCTCAGTGGTAGAGTGCTTGCCTAGCACGTGTGAGGCACTGGGTTTGATTCTCAGCACTGCATACAAATGAATGAATGAATGAATAAATAAATAAATAAAGGTCTATCAACAACTAAATATATATATATATATATATATATATATATATATATATAAAAGAAAAATTGTGTTTAGCTCTTACAATGTTTTTAAAAATTCCTGTTTTGAATTATTACTAATACATCTTTATGAGATAATTTAAATATCCTGTGTAGAAGTAATTTACAGTTGGGTGTGATGACTTATGCCTTTAATCCCAGTAGCTGGGAAGGCTGAGGCAGGAGGATTAAGAGTTCAAAAATAGCCATAGCAAATTATCGAGGCTTTAAAGCAATTCAGTGAGACCCTGTTTCTAAAATAAAATACAAAAAAGGGCTGGGGATGTGGCTCAGTGGTTAAGTGCCCCTGGGTTCAGTTCCCAGTACAAAAAAAAAAAAAAAAAGAAATAATTTAAAGTTCAAATTGTCAAAATATAACCAGATCTTTTCTCCTGTTTCTGGTAATTCCTGTTTCATTAGTCTAATAGGTATTTTAATATTTTGAAACTATTTATTTATTTTAATAATATAAATTCAGTTGTTTTAAACTCTAGCTAGGTTGAAACACATTTTATTTCATAGAGCTTGCTACAAAACGGCAAAAATGTTTTCAGTCTGGCTGAAGTGCCTGTGATGTATAATGAGAATCAGAACTTTATGGCTGTACTACTTCATGGAGAAAGTCCATTTTCAATATGTAACTAAAATTGTTTAATGGTGTTCTCATGTCTTATTGTTTATTCACTAATAATTTATTGAGTATATACTTTATCTCTTTTTAAAATTCATATGTTCAGTATCCATGAGCTCTAGTTGTCTAACTCCTAGACATACCCTAGAATAGGAATCTCATTACTTTGTAAAGAGGTCCATTTTATTTCTGGAATGTTCTGAATGTTTCCAGGCTTTTACTGTTCTGTCCAAGCCTTTATTGAGAATTGAGAATTGAAGTCTTTCTTTCTGGAACTTGCACCCATGTGCTCTATTTCTTGCCTAGTGGATTATTAGATTCCTGGGGCCTCTCTTACCTTTCTAAACCTCTTATAAAGAGTCTCTTATCTGTATTTTATATAAGTGACCTGAGACATTTAAAAGAGATAAGGAGAAAAATGAGAATTCAAGTGTTTTTACTATTCTCATACCACTCAGTGCAACACTTCTGACATTAGTTGTGTGGAATTATTTCTCCACACACCAAACAATCAGTTTTCCAGAGGAGTGTGGTTGGATGTCCTCCAATTCAATTCAGTTCTTTTTTTGTGTACTTGGAGATAGCATAAGACCCTGAAGATTTGGGGCTTAGTTCTACAAGACTGCCCCCCACTTCAGATGCCAATTGCAGATAGTGTGTTGCCATCTGTCTCTGACTGCCTAGCCTGTAAATCCAGGGTTCCCCCAATCCCTTCCTCAGGTTGGACTGGTTAATAGAGTGGCTCACAGAATTCAGAGAAACACTACTAATACTTATCCTTTATTTTAAAGTGTATTACAAAGGATACAGATGAACAGACAGATGGAAGAAATGTGTAGGGGAAGGAATATGAGAAGGACACAGTTCCTGTGACCTCTCTGGGCATGTCACCTTCTAGGTACCTCCATATCTTCAGCTTTCTGGAATCTCTTCAGACCCAGTTCTTTGGGTTTTTACGGAGGCTTCATTTTATAAGAGTGAGTGATTATGTCTTTGACCTTTGGTGGTCAACTGAAACTTCAGCCCTTTTTCATTCCCCCAGAGGTTGACAGTATGGGTTGAAAGTCCTAACCCTTTAATCATGCCTTGGTGTGTCCAGTGATCATCTCCCATCCAGAAGCTATTTGGGGGCTCCTGAGCTACCAGCCATCTCTTTAGCATACAAAAGATATTACTTCAGAGATTTCAAGGATTTTAGGAGCTGTATGCCAGAAAAAAAGGGATGAAGAACAAATATATATTGCATAATAGCACAGATTTCGATCAGCCCAGTGTGGAAATCACTGCTTTGTAAAACCCTGTGTAAAACACAGTAATTCTAGTTCATCATTATGTTGTACACTCAGTCTTTCCCACACCATCTGTTTTTGAAGTAATTCCTAGTATGATATAATTTCTGGATTTTTTTTCACTGTTCTCATTGTGGTTGCTTTTCTGGCAGCAAATTACACATAATATTCTTGATGTCTCAGCTGAATAACTGACAAAGTTCCTTAGACTGGGTAATTATAGACAACTGAAAAATTTCCTCACAGGTCTGGAGAGTGGGAAGACTAAGATCAAGGCCCTTGCAGATTCTGTGTCTGGAGAGGACTTAACTTTCTGCTTCAAAGATGGCACCTTCTAGCTGAACCCCCATGTGGTGGAAGGGCACAGGGACTAACAGACACCCTCAGACTTCCTGTAAAGAAAGGTACTAGTCCCCATTTATGAGCTTTGGAGCCTTCAGATCTACTCACCTTCTAAAGGCCCAGCTCCTAATACTATTTTGGAGATTAAGTTTCAACATAGGAATAGGAGAGGAAAGGGAACAGAAGCATTCAGCTCATAACAGCCACACTGACTCTCAAAATCCTTGTCCCCACATATATAATACATTCATTGTATCCCAGTTGCCTCCAAAGTCAACTTGTTCCAGTATCAACTCAAAAATTTAAAGTCCAAAATCTTATCTAAATGAAATATGATTGATACTAAAGGTATAATTTATCTGAGGGAAATGCTTTCTAGTTGTGGACCTTTGAAATTAAATAAGTCATGTGCTTCCAAAATAGGATAGACATACAGAGGGTAGACATTCGCATTGTCAAAGGGCAAAATAGGAAGAAAGACATAACTAGTCTCAAGTAAGTCTAAAATACAACAGGGCAAACAACACTGAATCTTAAGGCTTGAGAATCAATCATCTCTGTGTTCAAGTGCTGCCTTCTGGACATACTGGGCATATTGGGTTTGGTACTTGCAGCTTGCCCAGGCAGGACTCACATGCCTGTGGCTTTGCTCTTCTGTGACCCCAATCCTCATGGCTCCACTAGGCATTGCTCTAGCAGAGACTCTTGATACAAATGCCCTGAAGATAGGGGAGGGTTTTATACTTTCCCTCTTTCTACCAGTGTTCTGTTCATGGCCACGTAGATGATCTCCAGTAAGACTGAACCTGTCTCTGCAGCTGTGCTCTTCTGAGTCCTTACCAGAATCACCCTTAAAGCTTTCATTCACAGCAGGGTAGGGGGTCTTCAGATACGTACCTCCAAATTCTTTCAACCTCTAGCTATTACCCAGTTCCAAAGCTGCTTCCACATTTTTAGGTATTTATTAAGATAGTACCCCACTTCTTGGTACTACTATTGTCTTACTCTGTTCTGATTGCTGTAACAAAATACTTTAGCCTGGATAATTTACAGACAACAGAAATTTATTGCTTGCAGTCTGAACACTGGGAAGCCCTGATCAGGGCACCAGCATTTTCAGTGTCTAGTGAGAGCCCATTCCTCATAGGTGGTGCTGTGTCCTCCCATGGTAAAAGGGCAAGGTAACTCTTTGGTGCTTCTTTTATAAGGCCACTAGTCTTATTGGTAAGGGTGGAGCCCTTATGGCCTAATCACCTACTGAAGAGCCTCGTCATAAATAGCACATTGGAAATTAGATTTCAACATGAATTTGGGGAGGAGCAAGAACATTTAGACCATAGCGGTTGATGTGTTGCTGACACACACACACAGTACAGTGGAACTAACACTTTCTCTAACATGAATAATGCTGCTGCTGTTATTTTTTTAAGTGCATCTTAAGGTTATATTACTATTTAAAAAATTAGTGTCACACTGTGACTGATAAGGATAACGTAGCCTTCTCAGGCTTCCCTGAACTCCTTGCCAGCATTTCAAATTATACTAAATTTGAGTACTTCTTCTTATTCTTTCTTCTTTCTTCTTCTTCTCCTTTTGGTGGTGCTGAGGATTGGAACCCAGGGTCTTGTGCATGCTTGGCAAGTACTCTACCAACTAAGCTGTTTCCCCTTGATTTTGATTTTGTTATAAATTTACCTTGAATTTTGTATTATCTTCAAGTCATTGAAGAACTTCTGGGTCTTTTCCACAGTCCAACATATTCTCTTTTCTGCCTTGTTTTTTGATAGCTACAAGTTGATAGGCACACCTCTTATGTCTACAAAACATTGATGAAAACAAATATTGAATCAGTGCCAAGAAATGGAACTTGTGTTGTTGATTTCTTACCATGATGTTTTCATTGTGAGAGTTAGAAAAGGCAATTTCATATATTTCAAATCCCTAAATGTTGTTTTAAAATTTTGAATGAAGAAAATATACTGAAAACTCCATTTGAATTAGAGTTGGGTTATGTTTGCTAGATTTTTGTTTGTTTAGTTTCTACATTGCTTTAAAGAGAGAAGATTTTGTTTGCAGTTGACTTTGGTGTAGTATAGTGTGTAGTATATCTCCTTTCTCCTTTGATTATTCCAATCAAAATAAAACAACACAAGAACAATGTTTATTTATTTATTTTTAAAAAATTTACTCTTGAAACTTGCTTTAAGCTGCTATCATATCTCAGAGAATACTTAGGGAAAATTTATATTACAATTTCATGGTTTTGTGCCAGAACCAGTTCTAGTCCATGAAGTGTCCCAGTGTTTTAAAAACATGTTGAAAGGACATGATGGTCTCTATTTTAGTTCTATAGTAATGAACAGTGTACTTAAAGAACTCATGGAATAGGTAGAGGCTTTTGCTCCTGGAATAAGAGTTTTCCAACTCAAATAATATTTTGATATTATATTCTTTTTTCCACCATATTTGGAAATTGAGGAAATGACTTTAAAAATTGCCATCAAAAGAATAATAACTAAGCTAACCAGGGAGTTGCTATGTAGATTTTTTTGGATATGTTTTCTTTGCATTTAATATATGTAAACATTGATCAATGTTTACATGTATTGAATAAATGTTAAAACATAGTGTTAAACTGTGAAATAGAAGGGCATTACTTTATAGAAACATATCATTTTTTACTTGCTATTTATTTATTTCTTGCCATCTTACATGTGGAAATATAATGTGAAAAGAGAGAGAGAAAGTGGAAAAGTGTCTAGTACACTGCCTGGTATTAAGTGATTATTCAGTCAGTGGTAGACAAACATTTTATCTATTAATTATGCATACTTTTAATAGTTAAAAAGCACAATTCTATGTTACCCACTCCCTGTCCTACCACAAATGTATACTTATACATATAAATACCTTGTGTGCTGGTATGTGTAATATATACATTTACCATTTGCTGAAAGAATGGAGTTCCACATCAAACTGTTCTCATTCAAACTTCTAGGATTATAGCAAAATAATTGGTCTCCTAGCATTTAATAATGATCAACAGGGGTAGTAGTAATATTTTAGATGTATAAAAGGAAAGCTTGATATAGATCCTAGATTTACCTGTAACCTCTATTTGTAAATTTTTGTTTTCTCTAACAGTAATGGCTTTAATCATATCCTTATATTTGAGTGACTATTCACGGCTACTCAGGATAGAGGTGATTTGATTTATCAAAGAGCTAATATAATGAATGGGAAACAGGATGAAACAGTACACAGGCCTGCTGTACCAGGACAACCAAAATCTTAGCCACCTGCACTGCCTCTCTCCCACTCCTGTGTTACCTAGACCCCAGGAACACACGGTGTACTACTGCATCCGAACAAGACTCATTCATCATTGCTCCAAATTATTTCACTCTTAGTTTAAAAGAAATAAAAGAGTGGGATTCACCTACGAACCCTTCTTTCCATTTCTAGTTTCTGTTTGTGCTTGTTTCCTTGATTTCTATAAAGGGAAATAAATCATAGAACAAATCAATGCTTTGTGACCAAAGTCCTAGAGGCAGCCTACTAACATTTGATAAGAGACAACTGTGCAGGCTGGTATTTGGTGGGTGATGAGGATCTGGGACTGTAAGGAAAAGTTTAGGAGACCCATAAGGCATAGTGATGATAGTTTTTATTTAAAGAAAGCTTCAAGGAAAAGGATTTCAACAGAGTCAGAAACTTGCCTGCTTAGCAACGCAGGAGACTGAGGTAGGAGGATTTCAAGTTTCGGGGCAGCCTGGGAAACTTGGTGAGATTCTGTCTCAAGAAAATAAAAAGGGCTGGGAGATACAACTTAGAAGTAGAGCATCTCTAAAGGTTCAGTCCTCAGTATGCCAAAAAACAAACCAACAAAAAACCGCTGAACAAACAACTTGGTACTTGGATCAAATGTTGATGAGCCTTTGTCTTTAAAGATATATGAGGAAATCTGAGGCCATGCTTTTGGGAGCAGGAATATCTGAAAACTTCCCCATTTTCTCTAAGAAATAGGAGATCAGGCAATAGTAGACAGAGCACTAGAGGGAACCAGAAGTTGGCATGGATTTCTTAAAAACAATGTGGCATCTGGGAGTGGAAGCTGTGTAGTATAAGCAATCTGTTGTAAGGAATAGCTTATACAATTTGATTCTTTGGAAGTTTATTGCCACATATCTTGCCCCTCATTGTATGACTTGATAGCTTTATTATTCTTGGCTTCCAGTTTCCTTGTCACTTTGGGATCCCTAGAAAACCTCACCTGCATTCTGTTCCTTGGAAATGGAATAGAAATGGAAATTATTTTTATGTCATTCTGTCTTTCACATTTTTTTAAAATCCTAGAATACATGACTTCTCTCCTATTTTTGTGTTTGTAAATTCCAATCCATATATCAGTACTCATAGCAGTTGTCATTATCTCTGAGATACCTTCATGCCATCAGGGTATATTAGTTGTCTAGTCTTAGTGTTTTTGATAACTTTTATGTATTTTTATCATTATTCTGTAGTAGTGCAGAGTATCCTTTCATTTTGCTGGTCCCTTTTTCTAGAACACTGTGGTTATCTGTGTCGTTCTGCTATTCACTTTGTTCTGGTTTCAATTGAGATGTTACCTCTTAAGAAAGTCATCCCTGGCCTACCTAATTTAAAACATACCATTGCTTAGCACTTTTTGTACTCTCTCTACTCTTATTTTTCTTTTGTAACATTTCTTATTTCCTGATATTTTATTACATCTGATATTGACATCTTTATACTTACTTGTTTTTGTGTTCCCTTTCTCCTGATTGAATTTTAAGTTTCTTGAGAGCCAGGACTTAATTTTGTTCACTGCTACATCATCCTGCCTACAGCAGCGTGACATGTAGTAGTCACATAGTAAGTATTTGTTAAATGATAGAAAGAATGAATATGTGTTCCCACACTAGTCATCAGCATCTGAATCTTCATGTAATCACTCAGTAAATGTATATTGAGAATGCATCCATAATTGAATATTAAATGCCAGTGGGCTCAGCTTCTGTCAGGGAAAAGAACATTCTTGTCCTTAAAAGAATTCATCCTAAAACAAAAATAAAGTCTGAAAAAGTAGAAAAGATAGATGTTCTCTTCTAGTAAGCTCTGAAACTCCAACTTTTTGGGTTTATAATTTTGATGTGGGTTTAGGATTTTGCTGGAAGAGACAAGAGGAAACAGTGAATAAGATCTATCTAAATATATGCACAATATGTTTGTAAAAAATTTTTGCTTAATAGTATCCTAGACTTTTTTTTTTTTTTTTGTCTGTCTTCCACATTTGGATTAGTTCCCTAGTCTCTGCGTTCTCAGTGAGTTCTGAAGCTTTGTTTAGCTTGCTGTGCTATTTATATTTTTCCTGGGTATTTGATTAATATATCAAACCTCAGATCTTTTTAGTAACTTTCACTTTGACTTCTGGGTGTTCATTGATGAGTAAGCTCATCTGTAATTTTAATTATTTTGTTGTTTTAATTGGTTTCACAGTGATCTTATCTTGCCCATCTTAGACCCAAAACTGGTTTAAACCATTTTATAGTAATTCTCTCAAATTTATAGGAATTCTTCCAAACAGTTCCAATAGTTTTTATAATAGGGAAATACAATAACACATATGAAGCAATTGGAGAATAATAAAAATTTTAGTGCCCAAGTGGAAAATGTATACTAGTGGTAATGACTATTTAGATACATGAAAAATTGTAAACTCTGTGTAAGCATTTATTGTATATTAAGGTTGAAAGGAACCCTAGAAACATTTGATCCAACCATTTTGCACAATTGAGCAGATTAGGCCAAAAATGTAATTGACTTGCCCAAGGTCAAAGGATTTCTTTGTGGTTGAGCTGAATTGTCCCCAGGTGTCCTTTGTAATACTATGGGTTACAAGAGTATGGGCTAGCAGGCACTTTGATACACAGTTTGTAGAATTATGAATGACTACATATATTCTGATTGGCACTCTAGTGCCATAGAGCAAAAATTCAAATGTATATACCTGTTTAGAAACAATTTCTAGAGAAAAAAACCAAATAATTGTGCCAAAATAAAAGTACAATATTATTCATCACTTTATATGTAATACAGGAGCAAACTGAAATGGAAAATGACTTACATTACTAAATCATAACTAATTTATAAAATAACTGAATTTAACATGGTAGTTTCTCAGACGTTTATTATGTATTATTTTTAAGTCACTGCAGAGTAGATCTAAAGAGAAATATAAAAGTCATTTTGAAGAAGGAACATGCTTCAAGTGTGGTCTGCAGGCCTGCAACACTTGGGTGAACTTTTCCCCCCGACATTATTTATTGGTTGCATTGTAGTTGTAGATATGTTGGGATTTGTTATTTACATATTTGTACATGCATACAATATAATTTGACTAATATCACCCCCAACTCTTCCCCCTTCTCTCCCTAGGTATTGGGTAAACTCCTAGTTATTGGGTAAACTTGAAATAAAGTAAATACAGAAATGGGGAGTTAGCATCCAGAAACTTTGGGTAGTTTGACAGAATCATTTTTTTTTTATCTACTGTATATGATAATAAATTTTGGGAGCAGATATTTTATATAGATGATGTAAATTTAATTTTCCTAATAATTCATTAAAGTTTACAGAAGAATTGCCAGATGAGAAATTGAAGGGAAAGCTGGTCTTTCAACACAGACAGTTTGGGGAGCCTTAATTTATGAAACATGTGCATGTTGCTTTTCACACACATGAAAAGTGTAAGTAATGTAAAACAGTATTTGGGAAAGGGCCATGCCTATTCTTATATCTCTTTTCAGAATTGGGGGTAGTGCCTTATTGGAATGGCCCTTCCTAACTGTTTGTTTGTGCTGTGAAGGTTATAGTTTTCAAATCACAAATTTCTTTGTTTTCTTTTTTTAAGCTATGCTTATTTGCAATTAGCCTGTGAAATCATGATTTTGCGCTACCTTAAAAATATTCATTCTGCTTTGAGAGTTCATAAGTTTTCTGGATGGTAATGGAGCTTTTGTTTTGCAACATCTTTAGTTTGTGGGTTGTGAAGGACCTGGATTTTCCCCTGTCTTGTAGAAGTATGCTGGTACATGTGGTTAGGAACCATACTTTGAAAAATTCTGTTCTACGGTTTCATTAAATCATAAGTTCTTAAATTTTTTTGATCAAAGATGCTTTCGAGAGCTTGAGGAAAGTTATAATCCCACTCAATAGAAAATACATGCATGTTTACATACAATTTGCATACAAATTCAGAGGATTCATCTCATGTTTGAACAGATCCTTATGGGGTTAAAAATAAAGATATCATCTTTATTTTATTTATTTATTTTCATGTGGTGCTGAGTTTTGAACCCAGTGCCTCACACATGCGAGGCAAGTGCTCTATCACTGAGCTAAAACCCCAGCCCAGACTCAGTTGCATTTAACCTTTATAGTTTCCTGTTACTACTTATTTTATTATTATTACCATTTCCCTTATTATGGACTTACTAGTCCTAGAGTGAACTATATAGAAATGCTTGAATTATCTATATGTAACAAATTTATTTGATTTTGAGATGTTTGTGGATGTTTTCTTTTTACAAACCATCATACTTTTTACATTTTTGGTAGAATAATATCCACATATTAACATATTTAATCTTAGAGTATAGACACATGGATTAGCTATAAAATGAAAATGTTAAGTGGCATCTCAATAGTGAATCACAGTTTAAGAAAACATATTTGTATTTTATTAGGACTTGGTAGAGTAGAATTAGATGGTATTTTTATAAATGATGGGAAATACAGTCTCCTAAAACAATATTAGCAGAAACCCTGTGTTTGAACTAGATAGTTCAGTGGCTATGGAAGAAAAGAGGCTTAATCACCTTCTGTTTGGTTTTGTACGGCATAATGACACATACTTTGAGGTATTTTCCTCATCACCACCATATAAGGTATGTTCTCTAACTTTTGGGTAAAAGTTTGATTACAGTTTGACTCATAAACCAGAAAATAAAGAGTCCACAGTTAAAGTGTTCACATGAGTCAGAATTTTATACATTTACTCACCGAGAGACTCAGTGATTGCTTGTCTTCCTACTATTCTAACATAAAACAGCTAAATCATTTATTTCACAGAGAAAGGTATTAAATCCAGAGTAAATACAAATTTTAACAAAATATGTTTTATTAGACATCTATAGTAGTCTTTTTTGTTGTTGTTGTGATAATACTTGAGGCTGGGTATTTTATAAAGAAAAAGGTTGAATTAGCTCAAGTTTTGGGGGCTAAAAATTTTAAATTGGGTGACTCCTTTGGATCAGCCTCTGTGCTATTGGCTAGATCCTCATATGGCTAATAGCATAAAGGTGTGAGTATATATGAAAAAGAGATCATGAGGTAAGGGAGGAAGCCATCGAGTGTAGGCAAGCCAGTTTTTTTTTGCTCTTTTATAACAATCCACTCTTGTGGAAATTAATTGGTATCTTACAATAACTACATTAATTCCTTCCAAGGGTAGCGTATCCAAAGACCTAATAACTTCCCACACAGCTCCAGCTCTAAAAGGTTTCACAACTTCCTAACATTGCTACACTGAGTAGTAAGTTTTGGTACATGAATCTTTGGGGAGCAAACCATATCCATAGCAACATTCAAATCAGATTGGCATTTTAAATGTATTAATGTATTTTGTAGAGTGTTTGAATTGCCAAAACTATATAATGATAAATAGTTGCAAGACATTAAATAGTTCAAGAATGACATTAAATGCTCATGTAATACTGTAGGGTAGATTAATAAATAAGCCTTGGTGTGAGAGTAAACAAATTTGGATTTAAGAAAGCTTTAATGATACATATGTATATATAAAATATACATTTTTAAAGCAGCTTTATGAATTTTCTTTTTAGCAAAAAGCTCTGGGATTTTATTTATTTGTGATATTTGGTGGTGATAGAATAGCACCTATCATTTTGCAGGAAAACAAGTTCTGTGTAAGTTCTCTTACAGGCATAATACTTATACTTTCTTATTGCTTTTTGGGTGATGTTGATGCCACAAGTCATTTTTTGATACCCTGGGAGACTGATACCTAGAATCTCTTCAACCACAGGCTCATGAGTCTGAATTCAAATTTTTTATTCTAAAAATAGTACTGGAAAACAGATTGTTAAGCAAAATTAAAGATTGCTCATTCATTAGATTTTTTTAAAAAATATATTTTTCTTAGTGCTTTCTCTACCTCAAAAAAATTGTTTATCAGGTTGATATAATTTTTTTAAGCAAATTTCTCCAAAGTTTGTAACAGCACTGTTATAAAAACAATAGCTTTTGTTTTCCCATGGTTTGGTTCCCATGGTTTTTGACATGGGAAATTTCTGTTAGTGTTTCTTTCTGTAGCTATCATATTTATTGTTCCTTTTTTACATTCACTAAGTCTGATGGCATTCCTGCCATACCCACAGTGTTAGGGTCATGTGTTTCCAAGCATTCCATATTTGTTGAAAATATGCAGAAGTTGAAAACTTGTATTTTGATAATAGCTTATAATATAGGTACATGTCTCCTACTTGTTACCCATAGTACCTTAAAGGATAATTACCAAAGTGAATTTCTTTTGAACTAGTATAAATTGCTTTCTTTAGTAAACATCTGACAATTAAAATGATGTTATGTCTATTTTAGAACTGATTTCTCTGAAATGGACTTGAGCCTACCTATTTTTCAACAAATTATTTCTCTTGCTGTTACCTACTTTCTCAGTTTTGTAACTGCAAGCTTATTTCTAAGGCAAGGCAAATAGAGGTTTCTGTGTGTATGTTGAACATTTCCTATAATTAGGAAGAATAAATTTTATTTATTATTTATTCTAAGACATTGTTGGAGTCACTGAAGTTGCTAAATATTTTTTATGGAAAAACCGAGGGCAGTATAGCATCTGTGCTAGATGATCATTTAAAAGAGGGATTTTAGGGGTTAGACTTATTAAAATGGCGTTTGCTGTAATGGGTCATTATTTTTTTAAAGTGAAAAGCTCCATTGATTTGTTTCTGTGATGGAGATGTTCCCAGGAGGTAGTAACTATGGGGAAAGGTTGGTGAAATGGGAATATTTTAAGTTTCAAAAAGAAATGCTGCTGGAATCACATATTTGTATGGAGGCTAATAAACATTTTGAGAAATTATTATAAATTTTATTTGAGAATAGTAAATTAATAACAAAAATTAATGATACACATAAGTACCATCCTCTTCTGATTCTGTAAGCCTGAACTTTCCCCTCATTTAACAACAGAGATGAGCCTGCTATGGAAAAATGGCTCTAAATTCTACTTGCTAATTATAGCCATGTATGATATTTTTTCAATACAAATAAAAATGTAAAATCTTTTCTATTATTAGTGACCTATATTCTGTTCTGTTAAATATTATTTTGCACTTGTGTTTATGGATGGACGTCCTGTGACAAGGCCTAGATTTGACCTTTTAACACCTGGGCTATCTCATGCTCCTCTCTTCCGTCTGGTCTTGATTCCCTATTCTACCTTCCATACTAATACTCTCCTTTGTTCTCCTGTGTGTCCTTAAGTTTTCTTTTCTTCCCAGCCTTCCCTGACCTCCAACTCAAGGTTTCTTCAACAAGATCCACTTACTGATTCGTATCATTTGGCCACTTGGTACAGTGGCAACACCCAATTCTGGGAAGTAGCAACATAAGGTCACCATTCCGTGGGAATGGAATTTGGAAAACCCATACTTGGATTGTGGTGAACACTGATGCTGTGAGTTAAGGCTAGGAATCTGTGGCAGGCTTATGTCTATTGTTAGATGAGGGGGAAGTTTAAGCTTAGAGAGCAAAAGGAAGAGGGTGAGTGAAGGAGGGGATGTTTGGCTATCCTTTAAGAATGGAAGGGGAAAGCATGAAGCAGTTCTGATTGCTCTATATAAAAAGCTGTCTTCTTTGCCCTATAAGTCGTCAAAGTGGGCTTCTAGTTCTTATGAATTTGTGGCTTAATAACAAACAAATAGTAGTGAACCTTTGCTGTGCATTTTGTGGTATGTGCTATGTGCATATGTGTGGTATGTGCTCAGCAGCTATATGAGGCATATTGAATTGTAGTCTGCATTTTCAGAGAGATATCTGAAGCTTAGAGAGGTCAAGGAACTTTAGGACATAAAACTGGCAAATTGCACAACATGAATATGAACTCATGTTTTCCTGACTTCAAAGACTGTGCTGACTAATGTAGCAAGTCATTTAACCAGTTTGAAGCTCCATTTCCGGCTCCCTGTAAAACACTAAAATAACCTCATAGTTGTGATAAATGATGGAACCCTCCCCACTCCTCCTCATTGCCCCTAGTCCTTGACTTATTGTTGGTGCTCAGTGAATAATACTAGTTAACTTTTTCCAAATTGTTTCTTTCCCCAGGCAGTAAAAGATATGTGAGGGGAGCTACTCTCCTAAAATGACTAAAGAAAATTTACCCTTGGATAGTTCTGTGAAAATAAGGTGAGCGAAGGTGAAGGCACTGGTACTTTTTTCCCTGGCATTGTTTCCTACTCCCCCAACTCCCTTCCCCTGCTTACTGAAGACTGACTTCCTTTTAAAGAGAAAACTTGTAATCCATAATTATAGATAAAAGGGTTGAAATGCAGCTATCCCCAGAGGGGAGTTTTACTGTGATTGATATTAGATTCTTTTCTAAGTTGATGGGGAGGCTCAATAAAGATATCATTTTCTCAAAGAGTATACATTGTCCTGTATTGCTGTCATTTCAGCATGAGTGCACAGAACCGAACTCAAAGGTAGTTGCAGCTTGTGCACCATGTTTGCTTGCAACTTCAGAGAGACCAGATTTTTTTTTTAAAGTTATTTTCCATAAACATAACTGGAAGTCCTAGCACACCTGTGATCTACAGAGAATAGTCTCCATGGTGATCAAGGTAGTCTTTTCCAGAGCTACAGTTTGAACAGTGAGAATGAATAACAGTTTGAATGTTCATGGAACCCTTCACAAGCTTAGATAGGAGGAAAGAAAGCAATGTTCATGAGTGCTGTTGATCGATATTTGATATTGGAAGAGCAATTTAAGATTTGATATTGGAATAGCAAATAAAGGGAACCATTTAGGGCCCAAAGAGAGTCAAAGTAGTTCAGACACTATTTATAGTTTTTCTGTACCATCACATAACCAAGACAAGACTGCCATCTCCACCAAGGCCGCATGTCTCAGTGTAACAGCACAGACCATGGTGCAGGAGACAGACAGGTTCCTGGGCAAGAGTTTTCCAGAGTATTAGAAATAGGGAACAATGTGTTGGGACTAAGACCAGAGACATGGGGCTGGGGATTTAGCTTAGTTTCGAAATGCTTGCCTACCTGAGTTACATCCCCAGCACTGCCAAAACTCTCCACTGTCCCCCGCGCCCCATCTCCACCCTCCCCCACCCCACCCCCCCAAAAAAAAACCAAGACCAGAGGTGAAGAGGGCCTAGAATATGTGCACATGGCATGGGGTGAATATTGGAGAATTTTAAATGACGGGGGCTGAAGTGAGAAAGGTACAGAGGAAAGTGGGCAGAGAGAGAAGGAGGGAAATATTCTATAAACTCTGTGTGGGACTTGCAACCTCAGGCAAAGAAAGGTAATGCCTTTTAAAGAAGCATACAGCTACAATTAAGTCCATGGAAAATTGGACAGCAGTACTGAAAAATGCACTTAAAGATCAAAGGAGAAGCATTTCTTGTGGTTAGTTTGATTTATACTAATCTTGACCCAGGAGCCTCCTAAGACTGCTTCCTTCCTACACATTGTGCATTTACAAAATCCACACACTTATGTCTACCATATAACATGTACAAGATATACTGCTGACAGAAAGTTAGTACTGCTTCAGACTGACATAAGTTATTCAGACTTGCAAGATCAGTAAAAGATGAGCTATGTAAACAATAAGTGACCTTGGAGTCTTTCCTTGGCTGCTCACAATTCATAATAATGCTGCATACTACCTAATTAAGAGAAAAGAAACATTTGTCTTTCTGATGAGTGAACAGCTTGAGGAAGTTGTTCTGGGGATAAATGAAGCTTATGGGGAGTGTTCAGTGAGCTGTGTGCTCCCCTTTCACAAGTCGTGAATTTATTTCTATGCATCAGGCATTTCCCACTGCATAGTTCAGGCTCTTCATGCCCTTAAATTTAATTCAGGTGAGTAGGAATCCTTGCTAGAGACTAATGAAGATGGTTAGACATAAGAAAAGACTTCTTAGTGTTGAAAACCAAGATGATTAATATTACTATACTCAAAGAACTGTAAACAAAAAGTTTATGTGGCAGTTAAATCTGTAAAAGATTGTTCAGATGTCAGTGGGCGTTTGTTTCCATTTCCACTAATTGTTTGAATTATACTCTTCCTTATCTTTGTTAGATAAAGTTACCAAGGGAAATTGTGGCACCTCTTTAGAAGTCCTAGAAACCACACATTATCAACTGTCCAAAATAGATTTACTTTGTTCTATGTAACAAAATAAGGTTTGACTTTTGACCATACTTAGATCATTTCTACCTGATTTAAGATTCTGATTTTCAGATCAGAGCCTATTTTTTTCTCCTTGTCCAATGAATTTAAGAGCATTTCTACTAGAATTTAGCGTATTAAACTGATGGACTTCCTTATTGATTTTTTTTTTTTTTTTTTGTAAAGGGGTGAGGTTCACTATTTGCCCAGATTGGCCTTAACCTCCTGGGCTCAGGTGACCCTCTTGCCGCTGTTTCCTGAGTAGGTGAGCTGGGCCTATAGCCATACACAATTATGGCCAGCTGATTTTTTTTTCCTTACTTAATAAGATCTAATAAAATATTTTTCTAAAAAATTCACTATAATACAATTCAATACAATATTCAAGGCTCTTTAAGAAGAGCAAACTATGAGCACAATCACTAACCCCCTCCCCTTTTTTTAGTTGTCAGTGAACCTTTATTTTATTTTGTTTTATTTATATGCAGTGCTGAGAATTGAACCCACACATGTACCTCACACATTGTATCTCACACATGCTAGGCAGGTGCTCTATCACTGTACTACAACCCCAGTTCCATGATCACTGACCTTAATGGAGCTTATTTTGAAATTAGAAACAGATTGATAAAAGATTACAGATGGCTTGTATTTCAGACTTTGTTTTTATTCTATGTGGTATGAAGCAGAAGGTATTTGAAATTTTTCTACCCCCATTTTATAAATAGGGCATTGACATGAATAGAACTTTCTAGTGTTTTTGGTAGTGGGGCCATTGTAACAGGCCAATAACACAATTCAGCAAACTCAGGTGAATTATAAAAAGGTCTGTTTTGGTTCACATTCTGGAGATCCAAGGTTGAGGATCCATACTTGGTGATGGCTTTCTTGCTGCAGAGTCCCAAGATGCTGCAGGACCTTATCTAATTGTAATCAGCTCCTAGAGGCCCTACCTCCAGACACCATAGTTTAGTTCATTTTCTACCCAATTAATGCCTCACAGTTGAGACTAGATATCAATACATGAACCCTTGGCAGACACACTCAAACCATATCTAAACTTTATCAGCCACCATTCTGGAAATGTGAAGATAGAGGAAAGGAAGAGGAATTTGTAAAGTTTGAAGTTAGAGAAGGTCTTTAGAAAACTCTCAAGATGCCAGGTGTGGTGGTACACGCCTGCACTCCCAGCTACTTAGAAAGCTGAGTCAGGAGGATCACAAGTTCTGAGCCAGCCTGTGCAACCTAATGTAGACCCTATCTCAAAATAAAAAATAAAAAGGGCTAGGGCTATAGGCCAGTGTTAGAGTGCCCCTGGGTTCAATCCTAAATTCAGGGGAAAAATAGGAAGAAGAAAAAGAAAACTCTGATGGTAAACAAGTAGGTAATAGGAAAAATCAGGGTAGGACTAGAAAAGAGGAATGAAAGGCTAAACAAAATTTACTACTTTTGCTAGATATGGGACCCAAGAAAGAGTTAGAGCTGTATAGGATTTCTGTGCTCCATGGTCTGAAAATAAGGGTCACAGAACAAAAATAGTCCTAGAAAAATAGATAATTCTGAGAAGTTAGTCTTTAACATGAGACGATAGGATCTCAGTAGTAGACTACTGGAGCAAAAGAGGTTGAAAAGTTTGGTTATGGCATTGTCTTTGATGTGATTATTTTCTTTTTTTGAAGGCGGGGGATACCAAGAATTGAACTCAGGGGCACTTAACCTCTGAGCCACACACCTAGCCCTTTTTTTGTGTTTTATTTAGAGACAGGGTGTCACTGAGTTGCTTATTGCCTCACCATTGCTGAAGCTGGCTTTGAACTCAACATCCTCCTGCCTCAGTATCCCTAGCTACTGGGATTACAATTATTTTCTTCCTACATTGTTTGTTACCTTTTTGTTACCCCCAGACTGGGAATATTTAAAATGTTTCTGTTTGCTACATTTAGAGCAAATGCCTATAGGCTTTAGTGTTTCTATTTTAAGACTTTTTCATATGATGAGGTGAGATGATAGGGAGGTTAGTTGAGCTGTAGTTGTTTCTGGTGTGTGTGTGTGGTGGGGGGGTCATATGTGTGCACTCGCCCTTCTGGTTCATAAATCTAAGATAAATTATAAAATCTAAGATGAATTATGATGTTTTACTTTTCCTCTTATCAGGATTACAGATTTTAATTTATTTCATCATTTTAGTATGGAATATATGTTGCTTTGTCTCACCAATGAACTCTTTCAGACTTGACTCTTATTTTAGAATTAGCTCACACAGAGACTTCTAAAGCAGGCAGGAACCTTCAAAGGCCTTTGAGATCATCTAGGACAGCTCTCATATTTCTCAGAATAGTAATCTGATGTTGAGGTAATGATAATAGTCAACATTTATTGAGCTATTATCTCATGAAATCATTATAACAGTCTATAATGTATGTGAAATGGCTTTCCTGCAGTCACGTAGAAAATGATAGCCATAGCTGACTTTTTAGGACTTGTTTTCCTTAAAAATATATTCACAATTTAAACAATTTAATTCTTTGCAGTAGAGAAAGGTAGTCTTTTTTATCAAATCAAATATTTTGAATATTTAAAATAATAAAATACTAATTATAATACTCCACTTATTATTTAATATAGTAAAACCATATAAGTCATCTAGTAAAATTCATATATTTTGTGAAGGTCTGTAATATGCAGAAGAAACACAGTCCTGGTACTTGTCTCCATGGGTCTAGCAATCAATACTGTTTTCTTGATTTTTAGATCTAAATGCTTGTTCTTGTGTACTTGGATTGCTCTGCCTTAATGATGATGATGATCTATTTATTTATGGTACTAGAGCAGGTTGAACCCAGGGATGTTTTATCCTTAGCACTTTTTATTTTTTATTTTGAGACAGGGTCTAAGTTACCAAGGGTCTTGCTGAGTTGCTGAGGCTGGTCTTAAACTTGCAGTGCTCCTGCCTCAGCCTTTATTACAGGCATGCACCAATGCACCCAGCGTGATCATTATTTTTAAGAGAAGAATTAGACAGCTAACGGTAGCAAAACCTACCTGAGCATTATGTGTATCTTATTTATTGCTTTGCCTCCAGATTATGAAATTATTAAATTAATTTTCAGCACCTAGTTCTTGTTCAGTGAACTGAGGGTTGATTTGTTTTGTGTTGTTTTTATTAGAAAGTAATTTTACTATTTTAATTAGAAAATAATTTGGCTGGGGCTGGGGCTGGGGTTGTGGCTGAGTGGTAGAGTGCTTGCCTAGCATGTGTGAGGCACTAGGTTCAATCCTCAGCACCACGTAAGAATAAATAAAACAAAGGTATTGTGTTCATCTACAACTAAAAAAAAAAAATTTAAAGGAATTTTGCTGTATTTCTTAAAATTATTAGAGGTTCTTTTTAGAACTTATACACACACATATAATATATCATAAATGTTAACTCCTTTAATCATTTTTAAGTGTACAGTTTAGTTGCATTAATTGAATTTATCATAGTGTTGTGCAATCATCACCACTATTTATTTCTAGAACACTTTCATCATCCCAAACAGAAACTTTAGTTTCAAGTACTAGAGAAATACTGGTTACTTCCTTTCCTGGGCCTCATCTCACCTATCTTCTAGATTCAGTGTAATCTGTTTATATTTATTGAATACAGAGTTTGTCATTTGAATTATAATAGTTTCTTCTGATCTGTATTTTTTCATATTTCTAGGTATCTATGAAAACCACATAATTTTCCCTTTTATTTATACTTGCTGATTTGGAGCAGTGAAATATATACA
The DNA here is from genome assembly GCF_048772815.1 of Callospermophilus lateralis. Lineage (NCBI taxonomy): Eukaryota > Metazoa > Chordata > Mammalia > Rodentia > Sciuridae > Callospermophilus > Callospermophilus lateralis. The sequence continues at coordinate 97,992,943 of NC_135312.1, read as the reverse complement.
CATGAAGTTTGAAAGGAGCTCAAGCTAAATGATGTAAACATGTTAGAAAAAAGATGGAGGGTTTAGAACTGTGAAACACAAAGAAGTCTGAAAGTCTCAGATATGAATTTCCTCCCACTTCTGCTGAATGCCTAGAGCAGGAAGCACACCCAGTATAAAAGATATTTGGGCCTGTGATCTAAAAGAATTCAGTCCCCAAACACTGGATATGAACTGGACTCAACAGGAAGGACTGTTCACTAGATCCTCCCTCTGTGTTACTCTCTGTGCTCAAACAAAAATACAGCTGTTTAAAGAGTTTTTAAAAATTAGTTCTAAAGAGTATAAAAAGTCCATTCAGATTACATACTTTTTCTTCTGCTAAAATGTGAAGTTTCCTTGACTACTTCTCTTCCTCATTCAGAAAAATCGTCTATTACTGTTGCATAATAAAGAAATAGAGAAATTATCAGGAACCTTTCTCAGAAAATTATTTCACTTTTTTATAGAGTAAGAATTTAATAAATATGTAAAAATCATTGGGCTTTTACCCGATAAGCAATATAATTTTTTGTGTTATTTTAAAAGTATATTAACATATGTTTGATATAAGAAAAATATAATTTTTAATCTGCCTTTACTGTTCTTTGTTTTTTAAAGATTGATGCTCCTAATGAAATCTGTTTATTACAGCTAAAAGATGGCGGCAAGGCCTTCCAGGCCAATGTAAGAATAGGCGATGTGGTCCTCAGCATTGATGGAATAAGCACCCATGGAATGACTCATCTCGAGGCCCAGAACAAGATTAAGGGTTGTACAGGCTCTTTGAATATGACTCTGCAAAGGTAAATTGTTTTAAGTTTGGCTCTGAGAGAGAAAATGATACTCAAGAATTTGTGTGTGCGTGTTTCTCTCTCTCTCTCTGTATGTGTGTGTATGTATGATTCATGCCATTAACTATGAAGCAGTTTCTATTATCATTGTTTCAGGTAGATAAATAAAAAATGTAGTGACAATTCAGTTGGATAATTGAGCAGTATGAGAATTGCTGAAAGCTCTGGATTATTTCTCCACACAAAGGCATATATTTGCATATTCATAAAAATTGTGTGTACAGTTTATAGTTTCAGAGAATTCAAGTATTCCTGAAATTTCTTATGAGGGCTAAGAATTCTTTATGTAGGGGAAAAAATTCTTTACCTTAATATTCTGAACAGTATATTAGAGGGTATTCCTATTTAATTTAAAATATTTTAAAATTTAAAAATTTTTTAGTTGTCAGTGGACTTTCATTTTATTTTATTTATTTATATGTGGTGCTGAGAATGGAACTCAGTGCCTTGCACATGCTAGGCAGGCGCTCTACCACTGAGCCACCACCCTAGCCCCTTATGGGGTATTCTCTTACAGTGCAGCTTTTCTTAGTTTATCATTTTCCCATGTTTTTCTTCCTGAATACATTTTTTTTTGTACTAAGAATTGAACCCAGAGATGCTGTATCATTGAGATACATCCCACCCCTTTCAATTTTTTTATTTTTTGAAATTTAATTTAATTTTTCCCCACATTTTTAATTGGTGCATTATAATTGTACATGCTGATATCAGGGCATTGCTACATTTTTGTACACATACACAATACACAATATAATTTGGCCAATATCACTCCCCAGCACTTTCCCCCTGCTTTTAATTTTTTATTTTGAGATAGGTCTCACTAAGTTCCTGAGGGCCTTGCTAAGTTGCAGAGTGTGACCTCAAACTTATGATCCTCCTGCCTCAGCCTTATGAGTTGCTGGGATTTCAGGTGTGTAACACCTTACCTGGCCACAAATAATTTTTATATACTTGTTTGAAGGCTGGATTTTAAAAACTTATTATTTTTTACATTATTTTGAAATCACTTATAAAATAGTCATCTTTATATTAGGTATTAGAACATCCCAACATTAGGCTGCATTGAAATCACCTGTAGTGTATGTTAAAAATACTGATTCCTTTGTTGAATCAGAATTTCTGAAGGTAAGCACCAAGAATTACATTTAGATTCCACTTGATGCTAATGAATTATAAGGTTAGAATTATTGAAGTGTCCTGGGCTTAGTTTAAAGGAAGCGAGTAAGGGAATGGAGGGAGAGAGGGTGATTGAGTGATAGCTCAGAACCTTAGGTGTATAAGAATGGAAGCTTGGTCATAGTTAGGGACGGTTTTAAACAAGTCTTGTGTTTGATGATAACGGAAAGTGCACTGTATTCTGTCAAAATTGGAAAACACCATCAAGACCCTCCCCAAACATCTCACAGTCTTCCATAGATTACCATGTTTATTGTGAACCTTTAAAAGAATGATGTTTTCCCATTATCTTTGGTTATGGAATCTTTTTTCTTGGAGCCTCTTGTGGGACTAGAGTTTTGTGGAATGCACTTTGGAAATGCTTCTCTGTTCTTTGCCACTGCTATCCTAGGTGTCCTAGGATTACTATTTAAAGGATTTATATGGAGTAAAATATATTTGCTTGTCCGGATGAGTACTAAGTTAGTTGAATAAATTTTTTTTTTTACATTTTGATTTTGATTTAGATCTACTTCAATGTATTATGACTTTCTAACTAGTTCTCTCTTTGGGGTCCTTTTTTTGTGTGTGTTTTTGTTTTTATGGAAGAAATTCCTTCCAGTAGGATTGCTGAATTGATGTTTATATGTATTTTACATTTTGATGAATATCAGCTATGCATTTTAATAATAAAAAATAGTCAATGAGAAAAGTACTCTATTGCAAAAACAATTGTTTTAATATTATCCTTCTGTTCTATATATTGAGACATGTAATATAAAAGTTGTTACTAATTAAATGAGGTGTTCATTTTTTATTTATAGGCATTTGTCCATGTATGAATCTTGAAAGGGAACCAAGAATGTAAGAAGCTTAACTTATCTGAGATATCTCAAAAATAAAACAAATACAAATGATTATGGTCTTGTTTCTCACATTCTAAAATCGCATGTGTATATAATTGTATAAGCTCTCTTTTGGGGGGCTATGTGTCATTTTTTTCATACTAGCCTGCTTGTTTTCACATTGTGCTTCTTATTTTATAACCAGGACCTAGTATCTTATTTTCTATTGAAAACACTCTGGGCCTCATAAGAATAGATGAAAACCAGATGTTACTCTGTTTTTATGCATTTCCAACTTAAGCAGTCTGCTACTGACTCTAATAAAGATTCTTTTAAGCTGCTCAAGTATAAAATCTAACAAATCAACTTACAAAACCAACTTGTTACCAACATTTGGTAATTCTACATAATCTTATCTTCATTTTTCTAAATATAGATAGTCAGAGACCTAAAATAGGGAGAATTTTAGAGTCCTCTTCTCATTGTAATTCTCTTCATGTTTTTGAACATTTCATGTAAAATAATATCAGCCTTTTTCAATGTTGTCTGTATTTAGTAAAATTCATGGCATATTACTGACAATGTTAACTGAAGAAAGTTTTGCTTTGTAGGGAAGAAATACAACTTTAAAGAGTTATATTTGATTCTTTTCTATACCAAAGCCATATTTTTCTTAAGTTCTTTCTGTTTGTTATAGCCAATATTTCTGAATTTGAGCAGCATCTTATCTAGCCTCCAGTTACTCTTTTATCCCACCTCTCGCCAATCAGACTGCTCCGAATTCCCCTACAACAGTACTTTCTCTGTGCAGCTCTTTTCTTTATAAATATAGTTTTCCTCATGAATATGTAGTATCTCCATGACAGACTTGTCTGACTTTGGTTTCCCTAGAGGCAGAACCTGAGATGGGGGTTGCTCTGCAAGTGATACATTAAGCATCTCCTTTCAGATGTTGCTTGTTGTTCATAGTGAGCGAGTGAAGAAGGATTGAGGAGCAGAAGAAACTGAGATGAACAAAGATGTGATTTCTCACTTGAGAAATCAAATTTCCTCATTTTATCCATCAGGAAACTTGGGAACAAAACTGTACCATAGAGTTTTTCTTGCCTTGAAGCAAAAGAACTGGGTTATTTACCCCTCCCTTGCATTTGTTAGTTCTTGGCTACCAGCTCTCCTGCAAGAGGGAGAGCGAGAGAGCAAGTACCTGCAAGCCAGCCTACACTGCAGTAGGAGGGGGTTTCTGTTGCTTCTACAAAAAGTTTCTGGTGTGGACCTTTAGCAACAAAGCAAGGATCACCGGGGGCATGAGTATACCACATCCACAGAAAGGTTCCTGAGGATCCAGGCTGGGTGCAAGAGTGTACACTATGAGCTCTATCCAGACCTAAATGCTATGCTCAGAAGATGATGTTCTCTGCCTGGATACTGAGTGCATGTCTATTTTTTTCCAGAAATGTAGGAGGCTGAGGCAGGAGAATTGCAAGTTCACGGCCAACCTTGGCAACTTAATGATACCCTGTCTCATGGTTTAAAAAATGAAAGGGGCTGGGGATGTAGATCATTGATAAGGTACCCATGCCACCGGGTTCAATCCTAGTACAATACACAAAAAAATTGTGTTCTCTATAACCTAATCCCACTCAAGTTGCTCTCTCCATGTCACCACTAATTCTTGTCAAATATCCTCCATTCCATTTAGAATAAGTTTCTCAGCATCTCTCACATGCCCCTATGGCCCTTTGTGAAATTTGCTTCATCTGCAATGCCTACCACCTGTTCACTGCCCTTGTGTGCCTTTGTATCCACAAAACCTATATTAACCCTGTCTTCTGCCTATCGTCTTTCCTACTGCTGCAACTCATTCATGTTTTACCTCTCAGAACTTACATGAAAGAGTTTATGCCATTCATTTCAACATTTAATTATACTATAAGTATAATCAGAAATAACAAGATCCATTCTTTGAGTCATGTACAAATAAACATAATTGGTTAATAGTTATATTCAGTGCTATCTATATTATTGAGTAATTAACTTAATTAATCTTATTTCTCCAAATAGGCTCCTTGAAAGCAAAGACCATGTTTTTTGCTCATTTTTTTTAGCAACATCTTGGATAGTTTTGTGTTATTGATATCTAATGAATAATTATTTGATATATAACCAGCATTATTTGCCAAACATGGAATTGTTTATTTCCCAAATATTTATTGAACTTTCAGTATGTTCCAGGTATTATTATAGATGCTGGGAACATAAGACTGAACAAAACAGACAAAAATTCCTGCCCTCATAATACTGACATTTTAGTGGGCAGACAGGCAATAAACAGCATAGGAGAATGTGTTGTATATAATGTAATGTGCATTACTGGGAACATAAAGCACATAAAGGAGACAGGGAGTGCAGAGGTAGAGAATTGCAATTTGAAATGGAGTGGTGAAGAAAGCCCCAGTGAGGTTGTTGGCTGTCTGGGGCCTGACAGTGCCAAACAGAGAGATAAGCCAGTGCAGTGGCCCTTTGGTGCAGAGTGAGTGGATATAGACTAGTAAGAGGTGAGGTCAGAGGGGTAGTATGAAAGGGGCAGAAGTGGAATAGAATTTGTCAGTCACTGCAGGGTTCCAATGTAAGTTTTCTTGGGCCTAAGAAAAAATTGTCAGAAGGCTTTGGAAGGTTACAACTGCTTGGCCAGAGCTAGAGCAAGATTTGGGAGAAAATTGACTTCATTATTAGAAATGGAAGCTAGAGGAAGGAGCTGACCAACCCCCATCCCGAGTTTATTAGTGAATACACTGCTGAGGTAGGAGAATTGCAAGTTCAAAGCCAACCCTCGAAAATTAATGAGACTCTGTCTCATGTTGTAAAAAAATGAAAGGGGCTAGGGATATAGCTCAGTGATAAAGTACCAGTGCCACTGGGTTCGATCCTAGTACCACAAAAAACCTAACACTGTAGAAACACATGATGATAGCTGGGTGTGGTGGTGTATACCTGTAGTCTAAGCTACTCAGGAGGCTGAGGCAAGAGGATCACAGGTTTGAGGTCAGCCTCAGCAATTTAGCAAGCCCCTGTCTCAAAAAAAAAAAAAAAAAAAAAGGAACTAGGGAATGTAGCACAGTGGCAGGACATCCCTAAATACAATATCCAGAATAAAGAAGGAGAGGAGAAAGGGGAAGAGAAGGGAGTGGAAGGGGAAGAGACACCTGATGATTACCACTATTAGAAAATTCTTTTCTCCTTGGCCCAAGAATATAAGGGTGGAGAGAACCTAAGAAAGAAAGCCCAATGAAAATTACCAGCCATTTTGTTTTATGAATCTTTTATTAAATACTTTTATTACATATCCATTATTTTTTTTTAAAAAAACTGTATGTTTTCAAATGTGTCAAACTTAATATTCTAAAATAGGGTGTCTAATGCATATAGAGCTATAGGAAACTTTAATTTGTATTCTATCTTTGAAAAGGGTTGGAATTTTTTCCCTCTGAAACTGAAACAAATCTAGGAGAACTAAAATTAGACTATGAAAAATTTATTAAAATTATTTTCCTTCGGGCTGGGGATGTGGCTCAAGTGGTGGCGCGCTCGCCTGGCATGCGTGCGGCCCGGGTTCGATCCTCAGCACCACATACAAACAAAGATGTGTCCGCCGAAAACTAAAAAAAAAAATAAATGTTAAAAAAAAAAAATTCTCTATCTCTCTATCTCTCTCTCTCACTCTCTCTTAAAAAAAAAAAAAATTATTTTCCTTCTCAGGGAAATTGGTCAAACATCATTGTGCTTATTTTTAAATACCAAATCTATTTTGTGTATAATTTTTGATTTAAGTCAAAATAGATCATTTAAAAATTATATTATTTCAACTAATAAAAGAAGAACATTGCATTTAAAAGCTTTGATGTCTAATAACTATTAACTATATTAGAGTTGGCTTCTGTGGATAAGATTTTTAACTACTTTGTTTATTCAATAAACATGTTCTATGTTTATGTACATAGAACAGATAAACTTGCTGTTAACTCACTGATTACTTGGGGAAACCAGCTTCTTGGCCTTAATTTTTTTGTCTAAAAAAAGGGGACAGGAATGATTTCTAAATTCCCTTTTTGTAGTAAAAATCCTGGTTCTTGTTCTGGTTTTTCAACTGTAAATGGATAAATTCCCTAGAACTTGCTATTAGATCAAACCAACTTAGTTTGCTTACTTTGGCTGAGAGAATCAGGAAATGAGACTTTTTTTGTTGGTGCTGTCTTAAACTATGCCAGGTTAGCACAGTGACTTGTACACTACTCTGCTGACTTTAAGGTGAAAGGTAGGTCAGATAAGATACTCAAATGACATTTAATCATCAAAAAAATACCATGTACTCTTATCCTTATTTCATATTTTTATTTTAATTTTGTTGGAAGCACAGAGAACATACACACAGCTTTTCGAATCTTCCATGTTTTTTACATTATTTATAATAGTATATCTATTGGTTCTTTTTTTGTTTTTTTTTATTTTGTTCTTCAGACTTCATTTAGTTTGAAACTTGTTATGTCTGGAAATAAAAAATCTAGAATGGTTGAGTTTTGAAAAATATTGATGTACTTACTTTCTTCGTTCTCATTCTCATCCTTCAAACAACAGAAGAATTGTCAGAAATCCAATAACTACTGCTAATGAATGACAGATTGGAATAATTTAATAAGCACATTGAGTTACAAGAAAAAAGAAAAAGTAGCCATTGTACCAGACTGAAGCTATTAGCCATCTTTTGTTTCATTTTAACAGATTGTTTAATGTCCTATTACTGTCAGCTTTATGGGTTCAACTCCGTTTTACTTTCACTATAATAGCATAGAGGCAGGATTTTAGATTTTTTTTTTTTTTTTTTTTAATAATCCTGAAATTTTTACTCTCCGGGATATTTCAGTTTAGGTGAATTAAAAGACATTTATTTGGATTCTCTTTTTAATAACTAAAGTTGTACTTCATTCTTTTAAAGTTATTTTTTTCTCTTTGGTATTTTACATGCTTGTCTAATGTCTGTTCTGTGATTTCGATTTTACTTTGTTTTGCTTGCTTGTTGCTTTTGGTTTTTAATTCTTAGGTTGGAGGATGCTGCTTTTCAGAAGGAGTGAGTTTGACTCTCTCCCCCGCAAACCCACATCATTGAAATTAAAAGTGCTGCTTAGGAGAGGGTATGAGGACAAACATGTGGATATCTGTTTTGTGCATGGCTTTTCACTTAAGTCATTTAATCCTTGTATTAATCCATTGAGGAAGGAGTTAGCATACCCATTTTTCAGATGAGTACATAATAGTTTAGAGAGTTTATGTGATTTGCCTAACAAAGTCAGGTAGCTTAAAATCTGTGGCTTCTTCACTTTCTTTGCTATAGCAAAGGATTTAGTGAGTAGATTCATATTTATTATCTATAAAACAGACTAAGTAGCACCATAGCCATAACTTATCTTCTACTTATAGGCACCAGCATTTCTGTTAAAAATTACTTTTTATTTTTATTCACATCTATCAGTATTCTATGATAACAATTACAATGAATTATTTTGCGTTCTTAAAAAGACCCTACATATTACAATGAAGGGAAAAGGGTTAAATAGGTTTGAGTTATTAGATAGGATAAACATTCATTTGATTATTGACTTGTGTATATGGTTGCCCATTCTGAATCAGAATATTACTTATTTTTCTTTCCTAAGTTTATAAGACAGTTGACTGTATTTTCTAATTTATTTTTATATTCAAGTTTGAAGACTTTTTTCTCCCTTTCTGGTGGTGGTTCTGTGTTTTTTTGTTTTTTGTTTTTTTGTTTATTTTCTTAATACTAGGGCAAGCACACTACCACTGAGCCACAGTCCTAATTCAAACACTTAATTCTTTAGTAGGATTCTTTGTATGTATCAGGTATAACTAAGGCTTCAAGAATTTTAAAATTTTTATGTCTTTAAGGACTCTGTGCTCACTAACACTAAAAAATAGATTGTAATTGTCAACAAAAAAGTCTATAGATGAAAAAGTGTTTATCTTATATATTTCTTTTTCTTCAATAGGAATAAAGATAATTAAAATAGATTTGAAGGACCAACATAAGTTATCTTTCTTGAATAGTTTGTGGCAGTTTGACAGTAAGCAGATGTGGTAAATATGGGTCAGTCAAGATGTATTTTGAATTTTGGAAATTTTATAATTTTAGCTTTACATCTTGAAAATGTACAGTTATTTTTTAGTAGGTAAAAGTCTTATGTTTATAAAGGAAAAAAAGTATTTCAAATCTATAGGCCTTTGGGGAAAAATTTAGGAAACAGTTATTTTAAAGACCTGTTTAATTTCAACTATTTATTATAAATCTTTTTGGATCATACCTAAAATAGTCCTTGTGACAGAAAATTTTAATATGTAGAATTCTTTGTAGGGAGAATTTTAAAAGAAGGGACATGAAGTAGAAATATAAAATAAGGTGAATAGAAAGAACATTAACTTTAAAATTAGGCAAATTTAGTGCACATCCTGGATATATCACTTCTTAGCTGTGTGCCCTTAGGCAAGTCATGTAAGTTTCTGTTCTTCATTTATAAATGGGCATAGTCTTACCTGCCTTGTCAGGCCATTAAAATAAATGAAATAGCATATGGAAAGAACCTAAGACATGATACAGAGAAGTTTTTTTTTCCTTTCTTCTCTCCTCAATTGATAAATGAGTATTAATATGGTATCTATTATGAACTTATTTCTAGGAGATAATATTTGTTTTGTTTCTTAGCAACAAAATTGGGTGTGACTGGAGGAAAATAGGGAGAAAGTGAGACAGGGAAGTCAGGTAGGTCATTATCTGAAAAAGTCAGAAAGATGCAAGTGCTTGAAGAAAGGATTCTTTAGTCCAATAAGTGGGTTTGGGTCATAAAATTGTAATTAAAGCTTTTTAAAACTGTAATGGATACAAACATTATACTTATTGCTGACTACTGCTTTGGTTCAGAATTATTGTCTTAAGCAATAATTTATGGCCCATCTGGCAGGGAAAATAATATTGCAAAGAGAAATCAGTACACACCTAAGTTTTGTTTATTCTGCTAACTCCTCTTGTTCTCGTTAGAGGACCAGGACAGTTGTAATTCTCTTTTAGTGTTGGTTAAGTCAGAAAGACAAACAGACTAAAAGGGTGAGGTTTTTTTTTTTTTTTCCCCTCTCATCCTCCCATCCAAATCCATGTATATTTCCTTTTAGTAATTTTCTGAGTAACATTAAAGTCCTGTAAAAATTTCTAACTTTCAGACTGTTTTTATTATACTTTCTGAATACATTTCTTTCATTAACACTATCATTAATTACTGAGGTATAGTTAAAATCTCATATATTCCTCAAACAAAAACAAATTTGAATGTTTCCTTCAGAGCTACCTTATGACTAGTAGTTTAAGGGATAATAAAGAGTGATTTATAATCTTTGCATTTAAGGAATTTATAATCTCTTCATTGGGATAAGAGACAGAATAGGTCACAGGGGTTTGAAGGAGGGAGAATCCATTCAAATGGGAAGGTTGCTTGGAGCTGCTGAAACATGGGCCAGGCTTGAAGGTGGAGGAGGATCCTGCAGATGTAGGAAAGCACCCTGAAGTGGGGATTTTTAATCTCCACACATGTTAAATGAGTGTGTTACCCCAACTGGAAATAGATATGAATGGAAGGAAAGAGAAATTAGAACATTACTTTGCAGGGTCTAAGGTATTCAAAGTTTTGATCAGAAAAGTGACTCGAATGGACAATACTTAGTGAGACAACTTGAAAGAAGATAGAGACACCAGAGCACAGAAACTAGACAAGGATTGCATTTACCTGAGTAAAGTGAGGACTTGAAATAGAAAGCAGAGGAGAAATGAGAGAAATTAAAACTTATAATTCTAAAAGCTGCAATGTCTCAGGATTTTAGCCTCCTTGGGCCCAGGCTAGGTGTTCTGCTCCTTTCACCTTCCTCTGTTCTTCTGCTCACTGTGGTCTGGTTTCTGCTCCATCATGTTACTGAAACTGCTTTTCATTTGAATGTCTCACAGATCCCTTCAGCCACAAGGTTAAAAAGAACTCTATTCCTTGTCTTACAAATTCACATCTCCTGCTCCTGCACTTACCTTGGCAAATGGCCCAGACACCCCATTACCCAGATCAAAAAGACTCATTCCTTCCCTGAACCTCCCACATTCATCTATAACCACCTGATAATTAGCCTTTAAATATGCCTCAAAACAGATTGCTTTGAATAGAGTAGAATAAACTAGTTTGGCATCACTGTGTGGTGGTGGGGAGAGGCTCAGCTCCTAGTTAAGTGCTGACATCTTACATTTGTTGAGTATATACAAATAAATGCTTGCTGTGCTTACTATGCTGATCACTGGACATAGAAAGGATGTCCTTATACCTGATACCAGGGAGTTCACGGGACAAGGTCAGGGTTTCTTTGTTTTTGCAGTGCTGGGGATTGAACCCAAGGGCCTCACACATGCTAGGCAAGGAGGCACTGGTTTCTAACCTTATGTAAGAACCTTCCTTTTTGTGTGTAAAACATTTATAGATAACCCTTTTTTCCACCATATTAAGGTGATAATTGCATTTTTTAGAAACTGCAGATTTTATAATTTTTAATTGCAGTTCTAAATGAAGATGTAATTTTTCTACATTTATGCCCAAGAATCTACAAATATACACATGATTTAGGCAGACTTTATTGATAGATAACTTGTGAAAAGAAAATGGTGTGCCAGTTACTTCTAGCTGCCTCATGTGTGTCAGGTTGGGAACCACTGGCCAAAAATACTTCAAAACATCTGAATATAGACAAACAGGAAAGCAGAGGAGGTACAGCAAAAGGGTGGGGAGAAGGATGCAGATGGAAAGACACAGACCACAGGACTATTAAAGGTGTAGAATACCTTGAGAAGATCTCCTGCCAGCAACTGCTTATTGGCAGATTACAAAGAGGAGGATTCCACCAGATTAACCTAATCTGTTTTATTGTTTTAAACAAAAACAGCTAATTAGAGGCTTAAAGTGAGAATAAACAATATTTGCTCATATGAAAAGGGAAATCTAAATAAGACGCAGTATGTTTACTAAGTGGTAAGATCACACTCAGCTCTTTAAGATCAGAAACTACGTGTTTATTACATAATCAATACATATTTATTGCCTTGAATTGTAGATAATGTTTTATTAAAACAAAATAATTTTTTGCTACTTTTGCCTGATAAGTTTAGAAATCATGCATGAGAAGATATTAGTAGATAAAGAATGGCAGTCTAGTTTATGGTAGCAGTGTCCTTAGAATTCCAAATAAACATTTTTGTCCATAGCTTAAGAGCTTTCAAAAGGATTGAAATTCAGGTCATTCCCATCTGTTTTTCAGTTGCTGCTGTAGCTATTATTGTCTCAAAGACTGAAATAGCTTAGGCTTTTTGTGAGTTGAAAAGTAAATGGGAGTGATTGTGTAAAACACATATGTGGCAGACTATTTATACTGTCAACCTTTTTGTTTAATGTACTTAGCATTTTCACCAAAAATCAGCCTTATAAATAGGCTTCTAAATGTTGCTAAGCCCCTCCTAATAAATTCCTTTTACTCATGATCTCTTCTCATAGTCTTTAAAACTAAAGTGCCAATGAAAAAGTGTTATATTCATGTGTGTGTGTGTATGGATTTAATTTCTCTGATAATACAGTCAGGGTCCATTTCTGCATTACAATAAAAGCCCATAGTCCATAGTCTTGAATTAACATACCTTTCTCTCATTCCTCTGTCTTTACCTCAGCTTTTGTTGCTGAGGTTTGTAACATTGTTTTCCTGTGTAATTCATTCTATTACAGTGAATGTGAGGGACTTTCCAGAGTCTTTTGTTTTACTTAGGCTTTGAAAGAATAAATACTTGTTAGTCCCAAATATTTGTGTTATTGTGAGAATATTTTTGACAACCAAATTATTCTTAAAACTAAGAATATTTTTATTTTTGAAAGATAAGCTAGTTAACTGCATCTTTCAAAGTAGAATTTAAATCTCCTTACTAAAATATGGAATATTATCTCTTTTCCAGATTTCACGGGTTCTATAATGTTTGTGTAGACTTTATTTTCTGATTAGAAGCCTCTTCCATTTCAGTGTTACTTGTCTCCAAGCAATTATGTGTGTTTTTCTAGTGGAACTTTTCTGTGATGTTTTTATGTTTGCATGTAATTTCTCTTGCTATGTGTTATTTTACAGTTTAAATTACTTTAGTATTATGAAGGAAAGTTTTCCTTTTTATTCATTTGAAGAAGCTTATATCTACTATAACAAGATTCTTGCAAGAACTTTAGCTATTACTTTTTTTCTGAAACATGAAAAAAGTTTTTCTTAAAGTTGTAGGGAAGTAATGTCAATAATGTTTCTTAGTACACCATAGGAATTTAGTAAGTAAAGCCTACTAAAGAAAAAGAAACTTCTACTTTAAATTCTTGTTCTTAACACGTCACTGAGCTAGCATCTTGATATCTTCCAGTCATTTAATCTTTTTTGGTGGGGGTGAGTACTGGGGATTGAAGTCAGGGGCACTGAGCCACCGAGCCAGCCCTATTTTGTATTTTATGTAGAGACAGAGTCTCACTGAGTTGCTTAGCGCCTTGCTAAGTTGCTGAGGCTGGCTTTGAACTCAGAATCCTCTTGCCTCAGCTTTTAGAGCCACTGGGATTACAGACATGTGCTACCGTGCCAGGCTTAGTCATTTAATCTTTTTTTAAAAATTATTAATTAATTTAACTTTATTTTTTTTACACAAGTGGAGTTCAGCTTTTCATTTCCCTGGTTGTACATGATGTAGAGTCACACCATTCCTGCAATCATACCCATACATAGGGGTAATAATGTCCATCTCATCCCCCTACCTCCAGTCATTTAATCTTAATATCAGCTTTTTATGGCAGGTGTCATCATCCTACTTTATAAGATATTTAAACAGATATAAGTATTTAAACAGATACTCTAGAGTCACACAGCTTGTAAGTAAATAAATTAGAATTCAATCTCTGGTCTGTTTCCTTCTTTAAGTAATGATTTTTCTGTGTCATCCCACTGTCTCTTTAAAACGTAGAAGTTATATTTGTTACTGCACAGTCACAATAAATTTTTCCTGTCTGAAAGGTCATTTTGTTCTTCCAAATACAACACAATAAGGCATTTTGCCATTAAATGTATTCACTAGGAGCAGAAAAAGAATCAGTTTTGGAGACATTTATATGATATTCCAATAATTTCAGTTCCATGGGCAGCACTAGCAAGGAGTCAGTGGTCTTTGAAAAATTTTGCTTTATTAGAAGCTTAGAAAATATTCCAGTGGCAGTAGTACTTCATTCATTCCCCTTGCATTCTGACATATATATTCTCTGAATAAGTTGAAGCAGCTTTAATTCTGTCTTCATCTGTGAAAAAGTTTTTTAGTTGAATTAAAGTATGTGACTAAATTTGAGTATAAAGAACACACTTCTTAGATTCATAGCATTTTACAGTTTGAAGCACCACCAGCCATCTGTCAGTTTATAACCCTAGTTCACCAACTCCATTTGTCTCTATTTATACTTGAAAAAAAATTTTTTGGCCTGTCACAACTCTGTCGCAGTAGTAACGGTGGAATTAGAGTTATGCAGTGGAGGAGGGAAGGAAGAACAGACGGGCATTAGCCTATGATCTTAACCTTCCCACCCTGCATGCCTCTCATCCTTGTTTTGCTCTGTTGCTTTTTTCCATCCGTTTTATGGTTCAATTTCAGTGTTCTTTTAACTGTCTCATCAGTATTTATGCTGGGAATGGGAAATTCTGGATTTAGTAGCAAATTGGTTAATAGAAAATACCATAGCTATTAAGAAACCAACATGTTTCCCATTTTCTGTAACCTCTCCTCCCACTTTAAGTTGCTCATTTTCCTGCATTTCTTTCCTTCTTTGGAGCCACAAACTCCTTCCACTTGATTCTAAGGTGCTCAAATGTCTTTCTCCAACTGTATATTTTCTAGAATTTGAATAAACTAGATGTATTTGAAATATAGAAATTGGAAAGTTATTTACGTAACTTTCAGTGGAAATAGAGACCTTAAAAAACAACCAAGAGCAGCCCCTTTTATATGAGTTTGGGTGAATGATGATGTCAGAAAGGAGCAGAGTAGCATTGTTCTGTTGTCTCCTATTTGAGGTTCTGAAAAGAAAGAAATGGTGATAGTAGGAGGAAGGAGAATATTCTCTGTAGAGCTGAAAGCATAAGCAAAGCTGTGCTCAGTTCTGGGGACTACTAACATAGTTCCTTATGGCCAAAATGCATTTTTTGAGGGGATGGGTAGAGTGGGAGAAGAGTGGAGGTTTGGGTGGGTTCAGTTAAAAGATCTTGGCTACTGTAAGTAAAATTTTGAAGTTTGTTTCTTAGTTAATGGGAAACTATTGAAGAGGTTTTTTATAATATAATAATGAAAGATTTAATAATGATAATTGTTATTAAGCTGGTTCTATGTGTCAGATTCTTCTAAATGCTTTATGTATAACTCATTAAACTTTGCAAGAACTGTATGAGATATAGATGATATTATTTTCTTATTAAAGATGAGGAAAGGGAGGAGACCACTGCCTAACTAATTTGCCTGAGGTCTCAGAGCCAGGATTACAGCTATTCTGCTGTGTGATCTGAGTAGGTTGGAGAGGAAAGAGAGAGGTTAGGAACCTGTTTCACATGAGTAGGCGGGAATTGCTGAAGCCCGGGGCTGGGAGAGATTGGGGTGGAGGAGCTAATATTCTTCTGATGAAGAGAGGTGAAAGTCCCAAACTGGTCGAGTAACTTTGTATTGAGCAACTGTGCAGATCCAGATCCCTTTGCCTTCTTTCTGTTGCTTATCTTCCTTTTCAAACTGTGTTCCATTTCTTTGGTTTAGCTTTTTTTTCCTCTCCTGTCCTCCCATCCGTGATACTTATTCAAACAAATATTTGTCAAGTTTTTATTGGTATGATCTACATTAATTGCTTTGTAGCTACAGAAAGAAAAAGAAAAGGGTCCCTGCTTTTCAGGAGTGTTCGATATTGTATAACTGGTAGAGTAAGTACAAAACCTGTACACAAATCATTGTGCCAGGCCATCAGAATGATACAAGCTTCTGGGAGAGCCATGTGTCTTTGTGTGTATAATTCATTGTCCCTCTATATTTTTAAAAATATTTGAGATGAAACTGGGCTTATGAGGTCTCCAGTTCTGTGGTTTCTCAAAGGTCATAGTTTGGCCTCTTAGTAGCATTAACATCCCCTCTCTATGGGTAAGGAATACTTCATATCCCTAACATACACTCTCCCAATTTCCTAACATTCTTGACTTTGGAGGGAAAGAACAATCTCAGTCATGTAGAACCTCATTCTCATCTGTCAGTGGACTTTGGTTCCCTAAAGGCAAAGGCCATTGCTGTCTTGTTTTCAGTGGTATGTTGACATGGTCCTGCAGTTACATATGCTGTGTGCTAGAATATTTGTTGAACTAAGCACTGCATTCAAGGGTGAAATTGTCCTAAAAATGCTTTTATTGAGAATTAGGAAATTAAAGCACAGAAATGAATGAAATTAATGAGCAGAAGCTTGATGCTGAAAGATAGTCACTGATGACCAAGGGCAGTTTTGTGGGGGCAGAACCACATGCCTTTTCCCTCTTTGGGAGCCAGCACTTAACATTTTCATTTTTAGGGGATGGTTATACACCCAATCCCTTGTTTTGTCCAGTACCAGCTCAGGAGTGAGGCATTCTTTCTCCTTTCCACTGCTACTGCTCATTGTCACAATAGGACTTTCATACACTTCTCTGCCCACCTGTAGGAGGCCAGTGGTGCTTACAGCTTCAGTCTTCCAGATCAGCTCTCCCCTGAGAGTGTGTGGCAATGGTTCTCACTTGATCTTCACTTAGTCGCATACCAATAGCTGGAGTGAACTGTGCCTTAACAAGGTCAGTTTCTAAGTTGACTTTGTAGCCTCCTGTCCTTGGGTGTAGCAGGTGCACTGGTCAGGAGAAAGATATGCTATTCTGTCTCTCCTAGTTTCACGAATGTGAACCATCTTTACATTCATCCCCAGGGCATTTCAAAACCTGTACTCAACACAGCTGAATATGTTTATTTTGAAAACTCTTTATAGGAGTAGGAGTGAATTACAAGTGGCAGACATTTTTTTTCTCTCTCTCTTCCTGTTTCTTGTTTGTTTGTTTGTGTGTGTGTGTGTTTTTGTTTGTTTATTTTCGTTATTATTTGTTTGTTTTTACTTACTCATTCTATAAGTGAATGGAGTAGGGGGAATGGAAATTCAAAACAAGAGACCTCTCTTTGCTCCAGTGTAAACAAAAGCCCTACATTTGGGAACTTAAGGAGGGCTTGAATTTACTTAAGAGTTAACATTTATTTCTTATTTGCTTGTAGTGTTTGTAGGCCATAACCTGCAGAGAAGAAAGTTTTATGAAACATCTTATGTTTAAAGTGAGAGGAGGTTTAGGGTCCTGCCTGGTCAGTAGACTTCATGGACTGCTTGAGTGGCTCACATGTCTCTGGCTTAGAAGAAGAAATCGTTGTGCTTTAATGTACAGCCATACTAATGCAGTATTTCATTTGTTGGGATGTGAGTCTTTTTTTCTTTATTAGTGTAAATTTTTATAAAGCCAATTATCCCCAGTTATCTCTAATCATTTTATTCCATCTATTTAGTAGGTTAGGAGCGAACCATACTTTGTATAAGGTTTCTTTGTAAATCTGCCTTTTGCATAAATTAGTAAAATAAATGAAAAATCATTAAAAGAGAATTTTTTTGTCTTTCCTAAAGGGAAAGCTTACACAATTGCTAGTATGAAAATATTTCCTAGGGTGCCAAGTATATTTTTTGTAATTTATTTGACAATGGGGAGAGAAATGTGCAATATTTTCCACTCAAAGAAAATACAAATGCAGACTACATTTGCACACAATAACTGTGCCTTGTATATGTTCTTTTATTAATAGTAATCACTAGTATTTATTGCATAATTATACCTCAAGAGGCTTCACATGCACTGTTTCATCAAATCTTTTCAGTATCCTTTTTGTGGTGGTGGATTAGTTATGTAATTATTATGTGATTGCCATATAAATGACCACAAATGGAGAGATTTGAAACAGCAGTAACTTATTCTGTCCTTTGGTTTTTGTGGGTATTTTTTCTTTCCTTTTTCTTTTTCTTTTTGTAATGGGGATTGAACCCTGAGGTGCTTTATTACCGACCTACATCCCCAGTCCTTTTTTTTTTTTTTTAAGAGGGCCTCTTTTTTTTTTAATACCTTTATTTCACTTATTTATTTTTATGTGGTGCTGAGGATCCAACCCATGTCTCGCATATACAAAGCGATCTCTCTACTGATGAGCCATAACCCCAGCCCACCTTTTTTATTTTTTATTTTGAGATAGGGTCTCACTTAATTAGTTGCTAAGTGTCTCACCAAGTTGCTGAGGCTGGCCTTGAGCTTTTGATCCTCCTGCTGAAGCTTCCTGAGTTGCTGAGATTATAGGCATGCACCACTGTGCCTGGCTCTATCTCAGTTTTAGAGGCCAGAAGTTTGAAATCAAGTTGCTAGCAGGGCTGCTTTTCCTCTGGGAGAGTCCTTTCTTTCTTCTTCCAGTAACTGTTGCCACTCCTTTTTAAAAAATGTTAACTTTTAATGTTTTGAATTGACAAAATCATTTATATTGTATATGATATGATGTTTTGAAATTTTATACTTATTGTGGGATGGTGAGATCAAGCTAATTAACATATACATTATTTTACATACTAATCATTTTTTTGTAGTGTGAACATTTAAAATTTACTTTATTAGCAATTTTGAGAAGATATTAACTGTAATCACCATGCTCTACAATTTATTGCTATATTCTTCATTATTTTCAAGAATATGGTACCTTGTAATCAACTGTAATCATGTTATACAATAGGTCCTTTGAATTTATTGCCCCTAACTGCAATTTTATATCCTTGGACCAATGTCTCCCAGACCTCTCCATTGCCCCTTCCCCTGTCCCTGACAACCACTATTCTGCTTTCTACTGCTTTGAGTTGAGTGTTTTTAGATTCCACATTTAAGTAAGAACATGTGATAGTTATCTTTCTGTGCCTCACTCTTTTTGCCCCCATTTTCAGGGAGACATTGAGTAAGTGATGAGTCTGGCACTGGCCCTGCATTATAAGTAGGAGCTGTACCTCTCTGCCACCACACTGTGATGCTTGCTAATTTGTTCTACTCTTATATTTTTCTATATGATATCTAGTCCTTAAAATAAGGATGAATTTTTAGCTGGTCAGCTTTTGCTTCTGGTAGAATGACTTCTGTTTGGGGAAATATATGCATAAGATTTATTGATGAATCTCTTAATAACAAAGACAGGTGTTATTTTGCCATGGTTAACTCCATCTGAAGAAATGCAGCTCGCTGCTTAAACAACATAGACTTGTTTTTCTGGTTTAGTGAGACTAATCAGAAACATCAGACTTCTAACCCTGACTTCATCACTTACTGGCTATGAGCAAGTTGCTTCAGTTCTTCGAACTTTAGTTTATTTACCCAGAAAACAGGAATCCTTTTGTGGTTAGTTGAGTTTAAAAGTAAAGCTTGAGCATTTGATAAGTAGTTTGCCTAACTTAAGCATGTAAATATTTTAAAACTATAATTCCAATGTCTATGAATTTCTTCAGGCTGATTTAAATCCTTCTAACCTAGTAATGAAAGTTACACTTTCTAAACAGTTCTTTACATCACACATAATGGAACTTGCTGTTTAAAATTTTTAAATTGTAATAACATCAGCATCTTTCCTGAACCATGTACATACATGGTATCTTTTTAGCAGCCCCAGTAATATTTGCCTATTTGTGGTATTTCCCTCAACACACATTGGTTTTATTGTTTGTGTATGTTCTTCCTCAAAAGGGGGGAAAAGATCATTCCTCTTTCCCAGTGCCTGACACATACCAAAAAGGGAAAAATTACAAGAAAGAATGTTGATCAGGTCACATCATTGGGCTGTTGCACTTTTGGCATTTAGTGAATGATAGCGCCTTCCTAAGAAGATATTCTTGTTAAGGTTGGAGGTCACTGTTTCTTTTTTAAGAGCACTGTGTTCCAAATTTGAATGATATTTCCTAGACAGGAAACATAATCATCTTTCTTTTTTATTGCCATTTTTAGTAGATGTTTGTTGAAAATGATGTCTGTTGAGAATGCCATGTTCTGGGTAAAACAAAGTGACCTAGTCTAGTTGTTAGTACTTATTCTTTTTTTCATCTATTTTCTTATGAAAGGACTGGCTTTGTTTTCAATATATTATATTCTCTCATACTACTAAATGACTGATAATAGAAATTATCAAAAAACATTTTTTAGAAAAGTGTTTTTTGGAATATGACTTATTTCTTGGCATCTTATAATAACTTAATCTGTCTTAAATGGAACTATTGATCATATAAAGCAAAATCATGTGAAGTTGTAAGCTCATTTAAGTATTATTTATGAATATTTGCTTTCTACTTTTGTACAGATGATACAAATAATGGATATAAAATTTGTTTTGACATTAGAATTTGTAAGCTTGCTGCAGGAGGAATATATTCTCATAGAACTGAATGCAGTGATGGATTTTTAAAATATTCTCACCCAATTGATGTCACATTATCATTCTGTTCCTCCTATTAATTTCCTCCTGAAGTAGAAAATGTTTTGTTTCCTGCCACAGACCATTTAAATATCACCTCCTCCACCATCTGTGTACTCACAGCCATGCTTCTGCTCTAAGCAGAATAGTTTTAAACTGGAAGTAGCAATGTAGGAAAAGAAGATAAATTTTGCCTGGAGAAGTATGTGTGTGTATTTTTTTCCTTTCATCAGCCTTTAAAATTGATGTCAAACAAAAGCTTTTGGCCAGTCTTTGGAATTTACTTTGAAGAGATTCCAGGCAGATTCTCTTTAATTATATTCTACTCTTTAGAGAAGAACATTAATGTGATATAATTGTTTATCTGATATTAAGTTTACATTGAAGTTGCTATCATCAATAGAAGATGTTTTGAAGTAGATATAGGTGTTCCTGCTTTACAACAGCCCATCTATAGCTTGAAGTGCTTTTGAAATTTAAATGTAAATTTAACTTATAGTGAGAGATACAATAACATCTAGAAGGCCTGGGGATATAGTTCACTGGTAGACTGCTTGCTTTGCATGCACAAGGCCCTGGGTTCAATCCTCAGCCCCCTCCCCCCCAAAAAAGTCAAGGAAATTAAATTGCTTTTATTTTTTTGCGTGTGTATGTGTATATATATGTATGAGTGTGTGTGTGTGTGTGTGTGTGTAACTTACCATTTTACTTATATATTCAACTGTAGCACTCATTTTGGTCATTCCTTTTTCTGTCCTACCTATTATTGGACTTAAAGTATTGGAAATATGTGGTTTATAATCTGGTTATATCAATTAGCATTTATTTGTTAATGATCTTAGAACTTAAGAGGGGGTAAAAAACAATTTATTTCAAGTTGATGGTAAAGCTTCAGTTATTCCAGAAACCTCAGGGCATGGATAATTCTGAATAACTGAATTTGCTAGATAAATTGACACCAAATTCCTCAAGTTTTAAAAATATTTACTATAAAATTTTCATAAAGGTTTCTCAAAAATAGAGTATTCGTTTCCTGTTACTGTTATAACACCTTGTCTCAAACTTAGTGATGGAAAAAAATCTCTCACATTTTATTATTTTATAGTCTTGAAAGTCAGAAGTATACAATGAATTTCACTGAGCTAGAATTATAGGGTTGGCAGGACTCTCTTTTCTCTTAAAAAAGGGAGAACCCACCCTCTTACTTTTCCATTTTCTGGACACTACCTGCATTCCTTGGCTTGCATTTTTTTTTTTTTTTTTAAAAAGTGACCTTGGCAAAGTTGCCTATCTTGAAAGGCATCATTCTAATAGTGACTCCTCACTCTTCTATATTTAAGGAACCTTGTAATTACATTGGGTCCACTAGATAATCCAGGACTGTCTCCCAGTTTAAGATTATCTGATTAGCAGCTTTAATTCCATCTGGTACCCTAATTCCCTTTGTTGGTACTAAAGTATTCATTAATTCTGCGCATTACAAGTATCTTAAGGAGGTCATTATTTTGTCTGCCACACTTTGCCTTCTTATAGGTTATACATTCTGAATTGACTATAATCATGTAGATTACATGAGATAGGAGGGCTGACAGATTTTTTTTTTTTTTAAATCACCATCTGTTGTCCAGAGTGAAAAATGAATTTCTTCTACTTCCCTTCAGATTGTTTGGTTGGCCTCCATGTGGCCTGCTGATATTTTATGTAGGCAACTGAATTTATACAAACATAATATAGATTTTCAAGGGCTATTATTAGGACATTCCTTCTCACTCCTGAGAAGTACAGTGCTATTAAGTAATCTTTTGGTTATTTGCTCTTATCATAAAAAAGTCTATTTCTAGCCTTATTTATCACTTCTCTCAACATTATTATAGCTGATATGTCTCATTATTGAGAGTACCGGTGTTTGACACTTTTGATCTCCATGGGATTCTAGTTTTACTGTTTCTGTCTTACTGTCTGCTGTATCCTTTGTTCTTTCATATTTTAGAGCACTTTTTTTGGTTTCTTTTTTTTAAGATGAAGAAGTGGAAGCTTGGGTAACATGTACAAAGTTACTCATCAGCAGCTGATTCAGAATTTGAATCCAGGTTGCTTAATCTAGGAAAGCCCATGCTTGCCCTTCATCTGAATACCCATCCAGCATTCAAATCCAGAGACCTTACTTTTTAAATCCGTTTGTCATGACATCTTTCTAAAGAGATGTTATGCAGCTAGAAGAAAAATTCTTACTTTGTATATAAACTTACTGGCAAGAAGGTAAGAATAAGACGGAATGATAGTTGCACCTTGCCTCACCCAGTTAGGGGACTACTATAGGAAATTGGATGGATATTACCGGCTTTTAGTGGCTTGAGTAGATATAGCTTATATGCATCCATCTTTTAGTTTAGGAAAAGATAAAGAATTGGATTGTTTTCATGACATTTTTCTAAGGGAAGATGAGAAAGGAAATAAAAGGGTGAACCAAAAGACATCAGATATAAAGTGCCTGTTTACTCCCTGGGAGTGACTCACATGATTCTGCTTTAAAAACATGTTAGGAATTCATCTAATCTTCTTCAGGGCACACCCACTTCCCTCTAAGTCAATACAGTTCAAAGATAAATTGGTCTTTCTTGGTTCACCACTTTTACTCAGCATTTACCACGCCAGTAGTGACTTGATGTCCTGTGGATGACCAGACTTCCTATTTTGTCTCAATTTCTGCTTTATATAAATAAATATCTGACTAACAAATATTTTACCTAATCCTAAGCTTTCCATTGCCTTGGCAATGTTTCTTTGAGTTGAGAAAGCTTTATTCAAGGTGCTAAGTATCTACATACTGGTAGTTATCTTGTCTATCATAGGTTCTTTTAATGGATTACTCTTCTTAGTTTCCTATATTCTTGGTTCCCATAAGAAATTATTTGCAGGAAGCATCAATTTTATGTGTATTTGCTTTTGGTCCCAAAGTTTAGAACATTCTTTGCAGTATGAAAAGTTAATTGATCTTTATTTGCATGCCAGCACTCTAGGGCAACATAATACCCACAAGCTTCATATTCTTATAAACAGTGAGAAGGATCTGTACAGATTATGTGATTAATTGCTAAAAGACTTTTATACTCTTTTTCTTCCTCTATCTTAATACATGTATTTTTATTCTCCTGTTTGAGTGCCTATTTATATGTGTTCCCAGAAAAGGCTTTTGATGGACATAACATCTATAAGATCCATTCTCCTCTTAGGATGAAGAATAGACACATCCTCTGACCTACAGTTTCATTTCTAGAACTTTATCGCATAGATATTCTCATACATTTATGAAATAACACATGCTTAAAGTAATTCATTAAAGCATTGTTAAGGGTAATTAAATGTTCATCAATAGGAGACTTTCCATATATTTTGATTCACCTGTATAATGAACTATATGGATCTTATTTTTCCGATGTGCAAGTTTTTATTACTCTTATAGAAAGAGCCCCAAGATAACCTGAAATTTTAAAAGCTAAAAAAGCAAGATGTCAGACAGTATATAGATATAGGTAGTATCATAGTGCTGTTTGGGTAAGTATCATCTGTGTTCAATTGACATTGTTTCTATTGGTCTCTTTTTTCACTGCTAGTAGAGCTTATGACCTTCTAGTATTATTTTCCTTCTTTTAAAAACTCTTTTTATCTTATTGCCTATTATTTATTGGTATTGTATAGAGGCTGTAAATCCCGTAGAGTGCTTCTCTCTTTTGGCATAATGAGCTGTACATTAACTTTTCTCAGTCATATTTATTTGCTTCGATTATAAGAAATTTACTTATTCTTTATTATTAAAGTAGAGATTTCCTCCAACTACTTTACTCATTTGTTCTTAAATATTTACTAAGCATCCCTGGTGCAGGTATTTTACAGCTTCTAGGACAATTGAGTTCATAAAATTGTAACAAATCTTGGGACTTGGTGAGATCTTGTACACATCACATTCTTGTATCCTTTGTAAAGGGTCAGTAAGATGATCATGATACCAGTATCTCATATTTGTTAGTGATTTTGCAGAATATTTTTGATATGATTTTTTTGATATGCTTCCTTGAGAGTCACTGGTATGGTATCCAGTATATACACATTAATTATATGCAAATTTTATAATAGTATAAGATTCATAATTAATAATCCAGTGGAATTTTCATCTATGTACATTACTGTTTATTTTTTAAGATTTGGTTTAAGACATCTGTCTAGATTTAAATATTATGTCCTGATCTATAATTGTATACAATTATATGCAGTACATTTTATTCTCACATATTAGGTTCAAAGTTAGCATGTTTCAGAAATATTTGTGCATTATTTATTTAGTAGAAATCTTTCAATTATTTTCTAATTTTTAAGGATGAATTGAGTCACAGATAAGAAATTTAAGACTTGTAAGCAAGCATTTAACTTGTGCCATTGTCCTTGTAAAATTTTTTTAAGCTCTGGATATCGCCACACATTGAAAGATGCAAGGAAACAATGTGGCTTTGGCTACATCTTATCATCACTTCTCAGAATAACTTTGGCATATTACCTGTAGTGGCATTTTAGCTTTGTTGACACAAGGTGGACCTAAGTTTTGATGGCTTGAAGTTCCATAAATGTCTAGTTTTGAAAGTCTAAGAATTTGGAATTCTAAAATTCTAATTTTAAAATTCTGTAACGTCTATCAGAAATTCTCTGTACTTGAGGGACAAAAGAGACTAATTCTGATATTTGCAGTTAATGATGTTTTTATTATTTCTGTTATTAAAAATCACCACCCACAGTATTTTGGCCTCTTCTTTTGGCCAAAGTATATAACTTTTCTTGGAAATAGACTCTACCTGGGATTAAGGTCCTGTGGGAATAAAATTAATTATAGAAAGAAAAAGAACTGAAAGAACAGGAAATGATGAACAAACAAAACAGAATAAAATCTTGAATTTAGCCTGCCAATTTGAAAATTCAAATGTGAAAGGACTAAAACCAAGAAAAATTTAGAAATTTTTGAAGATGAGGTAAGAGGATTGTCCTGTCATATGTCAAAATATAAAGCTAAGGATATTTT
This sequence comes from Callospermophilus lateralis, assembly GCF_048772815.1. Lineage (NCBI taxonomy): Eukaryota > Metazoa > Chordata > Mammalia > Rodentia > Sciuridae > Callospermophilus > Callospermophilus lateralis. Next base: position 97,967,296 of record NC_135312.1, on the reverse strand, counting down.
GAAATCAGTAGTTAATATCACTTAGTGCTTAGGACAGAAAAAGTAGTAGTCTGAAAACTGTTAGATTAACTCAGTGCACAGTATCCCTGCTCCATGCCCCACTTAAATTACTTGTGCAAACAACAAGAATTGGATTCCAATTACAATAAGTCATAATCCATGTTATGAGTATGTGTAATATGTCAAAATACACTCTACTATCATATATATCTAAAAAGAACAAGAAAAATGGTATGCATCTTTTAATTTTTAATTTCAATAATTTTTTTTAACAAGGGAGCATCTGTCAGCTCATGTATGATTTTGAAAAGAAACCCATGGAGCAGAAGCATGTTTGTGAGTTTTTTCATATGCATTAACAGGTGTTTGTCTTGCTTTTAATAGCCTTGTTGGCTGTACTGGTCTTTCAGGTCTGTTGGTATATATTTAAATAGGCTGAATCAGTACTTATTGATCAGATTCAAGTTAATTTCTCTTTTTATCCTCAGTATATCCATTTAACCATCAAAAAAACATAACTTTTGCAGAAGCTGTACCCTAATGTATTTAAAGATGTATAGTAAATGAAAAGATATCACTTAGCTTCTCTAAAATCAAGGCCCTGAAATTTTACTGAGCTTAAAAATTGAAGTGGATTACTGAATTCTACCCCCAGATTTTTTTTTAATATTTGTTTTTTAGTTGTAGTTGTACATAATACCTTTATTTTATATTATTTTTTTGTGATGCTGAGGATTGAACCCAGGGCCTCTCAGGTGCTAGGTGAGCAAGCACTCTACCAGTGAGCAGAGATTTTGATTCTAGAATCACATCTGTCTACTACACAGCCCAATATTTAATCACAGTCACACAGTACGTGTTCATTTTATCTCCTTGAAATAATTGTTAAGATCCTGGAAAGGATTCATTTCTTTTTTTTTAATTGGTGCATATTAGTTATCCAGAATAATGGGTTTCATTGCCGTGTGTTCATACATGCATACAGCATAATTTGTTCAGTTTCACTTCCCAGTGCTTCCCCTCACCCTTTCTTCCTCCCTCCTCCTGGTCCCCTTCCTCTACTTGATGGTCTCCAGAGGATTCATTTCTTACTCTACTATGTCATGTTTCTTACAGTACCCATAACAAGAGTCTTGAAACACAGATGATGCTAAAATATACAGAGACATAGGAATTCATTCAGGTCAACATAATGGTTGCCTAACCAGCCACTATCCCCTGTATATGACTATTAAAGGAAAAAGTGATAACAACCGAGGTCAGATCAGAAAGAAAAGTCTTCCTGTACAGCTGAGCCTAAATTGTTCTCTAGGAGGAAATGGAATGGAAGAGGCTTCCTTTCTTTCTTCTTTAGGAAATAACGTTATTCATCTTTACAGAAGAAATTGACTGGCATTTTTTCCCTATGAACTGATTATTTCTTTTTTTTTTCTTTTTTCTTTTTTTATTTTTATTGTTGGTTGTTCAAAACATTACATAGTTCTTGACATATCATATTTCACACTTTGATTCAAGTGGGTTATGAACTCCCATTTTTAATGTGTTAAATAGGCAGAGATTACATAATAAAGTTTATTCATAAGAACATAGAAATTTTGACTCTGCCTTAAGATTTTGAAGTTTAATCTTTGTTCTCAGTAGCCACCTAATGCCTCACAAGTGCTTCTGTAGCTGAGATGACCTGTGAACATGTACACATTTTTATTACTTCAGTTGTAAAAAAGACACTTTGATGACTTTTTAAATGTATCATTGCAGTTAACTCTTTTCAGAGTCTGAGGAACTTATCTCCTAGAATAAGTTATATAGTGTATTTACTGACAACTGTTTCTTGACAATGTAATATATAGTTAATTTAAAAATATTCATAAATTGTCATGACAAGTGCTGCAAGATTTGTTTAAAGAAATGTGGCAACATTCTTGTGGTTGGAAAAAATGAGGGGAAATGAAAGTATTGTTTAAAAGCTGTTTTTAAAGCTTGTATTATGAAATGGATTATGTCTGAGATTTAGAGTCTTTTTAACATAAAAATGAAATAGATGGAATTCTAACTCTGTAAATCTTGTTGGTTCATATTTAGGAGTCCTGAAGAGAAATAGTATTAGAGTTAACTTCTGATTATGAATTATATGACCAATTAAATAAAAATAGATATAAAATAGGTTAAAGTTGAATTTTAGTATATACTTTTTTATATGAACACAAAGCCAGAATAGGAGATTTTCCATAAGAGAGACTATAAGAAAAAGTAGTGAAGGAAAAGATCTTTTTTCTCTTAGATTTTGCTTCATAAAATAGAAGTAAGTTGAAATTGGCTAATAAAGAGTGATCTTGTTTCATATGGTGTCAGTAGAAACACACTTCAGGATTACATCAGACATGTGTGCAGTGTTCATAAGAAAGCTGAGAGGGCAGCTGAAATGGATGACTGAGTATTCTAGTCTGATTCATGCTTCTGATGTAGGAGGGAGATAACTAGAAATGTAGTAAAGGTGGGTGTGTTGGTAGATGTTTTGGTGGGTTTCTTTGCTTTATTCTTATTCAATTTTACTGAGTTTGAAACACTCTGGTGATGAAGCATTTTGATAGAGAATGCTCAACCTATAGTACATAGAGAGGGAAAACGAAAACCCAGTTATTGCCTGTGTGCATAAGTTTGTCAAATGTTATTTCATTATAGAATTGTGATGTGGTAAAATATTAGTGTGAAAAACCTACTTGCTTTAGCTTATAAACTTTTTTATTTCAATCCTTAATTTCAGTCACCACATGCCAAAGTGGTAAGATTGTTAATAATGAATTTGCTCCTGAAACTTCTATACAGTGATTATAATGTTAAGTATATACATTTTATAAATACATTGAAATGATATAAAAACTCTAGTCTGTTTTATTCATCAACTACAAGCTGCAGGTAAAGGGTGTGATAATTTACATGCATTGCCCCATTTAATCCACGAATTACCAGGTGAGGTTGGTGGTATTTATCTCTTTTACACATGAGGAAACTCAAGTAATTTTATGGACTAACTGCTGACAAGATGGTATTGAGACCTAAATCTTACTTAGCTGCAAGTCAAATTTCTGCTTTTATTTTCTTGACATTTAGCTGTTTTCTCATAATGAAGTATAATGATGAGGTAGATGATTGGGAATGATTATACTTACTTTTCAAATAAGAAAATAGAGACCCAGAAAAGGCTAGTATTCAAATGTAGTAGAAATGGAACTTCTCAGCCTATTCTTTGAGACTTCAGTTTTCTTGTCTTTAAACTTGAGGACCCAGCTTTATCAAGCTCTTTCCTGAACTATCCTAGGGTGGTACTACCAGGAGGCCAGTGGAAAACATTCTGAGTTTCTAGCCTGTGCTTGTACTTCAACGACAGAAGCTATACTTTTACTTGTTTTATATGTTGGACCTTAAAAATATTTCAAATGTAGTCAAGGATTATAACATCACCCTAATTTGGGTATAAAAATTTGGGCTTTTAGGTTTGGTTTGCTTCTTTTATTCTAGATGATGAGCTTATATGTAAATTAGCTGTCTTTTCCATTTTTCTGTGAAATTAGCTGACATTTCTGTGAAATTAGGTGACATTTTCCTGAGAGTAGTAAAAATTTTTACAAGTTACGTATGTGAATGTTGTTCTTGAGTGTTTTTTATGATCATTGGATCACCTCTGCAAATAGTTATAATGAACTTTGTTGTTGTGTTTGTTATTTTGTCTAGAGCATTTCAGCAGTGGTATATTTGAGTCTGTATAGATTTTCCTGCTCATTATTTTTGGTAAACTAAAGAAAATAAATTTATAGGATGAGGATTTTAATTGGACTAGTGGGAAATTGTGATAGTTTTACATAGAACAACAGTTTGTTAGCTGTTATGAAACCTAAAAAATTGAAAAAGATCTAGTATGATTTTGATATTGATTCTGTAGAAGGTCAGTTTGGATGATCTGTCAATGATTAATCTCAAACCATCGCTGAGTATTTTATCAAGTTTTAAAAACTGGCCTAGTTCTCTTATCTAACTTTATTAAATACAGACTCATCAGATATCTAGGTTATAGCAAATATTTTTTGATGGTTCTGAAAAGGAAAGTTGTAATTATCTGACCCAGACTGTTTTAGTCAGCCTTTTCACTGCTGTGACTAAAAGACCCAACTAGAACAACTTTAGAAGAAGAAAGGTTTATATGAGGGCTCATGGTTTCAGAGGTCTAAGTCCATAGACAGCTGGCTGCATTCCTCAGGGCTCAAGGTGAGACTGAACAACATGGCAGAAGAGTGTGGTGGAGGGAAGCAGCTCACATGATGATCAAGAAGCAGAGAGAGACTCCACTCTCCAGATACAAAATATATACCCCATAGCTATGTCCCCAATGAACTAGTTCCTCCTGCCATACCCCACCTGCTTCTAGTTAATCCCATCAGGGATTAATTCACCAATAGGGTTAAGATTATAACCCAATTATTTCTCCTCAAAACCTTCTTGTATTGTTTCATCTGTGAGATTTTGGGGGACACCACATCTAAACCATAGCACAGACCTACTGTCTAATTCTGTTTATACCAACTGCTCTTTCTCTACAAATGTTCCTCTAAACAGCTGGCTTCTTACAGCCATGCTCATCAGTATCCTAGCACATGTAACTGCTGTTCTCTTTCTTCAAAACTCACATGAGGCACGTAATTCACCAAGAGCAGTGAGTCATGCTGCATCTTGTTTTCATAGAAACACCAAAGCATAAGCATATGACAGCGTTCGTTTTTTTTGGGGGGGGGGTAGTGTTCCCTAGAAAACAAGCAGATCAGTGAGATGCTAAATTGCAAATTTATGTGACAGACAGCTGAAAACAAGACCATGGGTGAAAGCAGCCAAGCTCTTAGATGTTGTGCGTGTCAAAACGGGAACAAAGATTTTAATGCAAGCTCAATTTTATTCAAATATGGATCTCGTTATTAATTGAGGTATGCAGCTCACTAACAGGCTTGGGTGTGGTCCCTGAACACAGCTGCTACTTTGATCTTTAATTATTATATTTTATTGCCATGTATGACTGGGCTTTTAGGTATAACTAGTGATGCCAATAAAAGAAAGGGACATGTTGGATATATAGGAACATGTGTTTTGGGCAGAGTGCAGTGATGCATGCCTATAATCCCAGCTACTTGCGGGGCTGAGGCAGAAATATCACAAAACTTGTCTCAAAATTAAAAAAGAGTTGAGGACCTCAGTGGTAGAGTGCCTTTGAGCTCAATCCTTAGTCCTGGCTTCCCCCCACATCCTTGCCAACATTTATTGTTACTTGTGTTCTTGATAATTGTCATTCTGTCAAGGTTTATTTTTTGAGAAAAGATCACAGCATAGAACGTATTTTTTTTCCTGTGAACTAAGTTACTTGTGAATTTTACATACTTCCACAAATTTCATAGAGAGGAAATTAATATGATTCCCTTGCCCTTCAAGGTGGCATCATTTTAGCACATGGATCATTAGAGTACATGTTAGGAAAAATATCAGATTAGAGGTGATGTTTTTCTTTTACGATAGAATCTAGTACATTTCAGATTATTGACCATAAGAGTTAGCCTTCATATTTGACTTCTCTATATTTGTGTCCATTGTTAGGGGAAATCTCCATTATATAGTTCAGTTTTGGGGTTTTTTCTTTGTTTGTTTATTTTGTTTTGGTGTAGGGAATTGAACCCAGAGGCATTTTACTACTGAACTGCATCCCCAGCCCCTTTTATTTTTTATTTTTGATACTGCGTCTCACTAAGTTGTTTAGGGCCTTGCTAAGTTTCTGAGGCTGGTCTTGAACTTGTGATCCTCCTGCCTCAGCCTCCCAAGTTGCTAGGATTACAAGTGTTTGCCACAATACCTAGCTGTAGTTAAGTTTCATAAGCAAATTCCTATGGATGAGAGACATGTCCTGGCCAGATCCTTATGTTAATTATTATTATTGTTTCTAGATCTATTTATTTTATGCGTTTGAGGATATTATTGTGTACGTCACTTTTCAAAAGTTAAACTAGGGGTCTGGGTTTGTGGCTCAGCAGTAGAGTGCTTACCTCACATATGTGAGGCACTCAGCATCACATAAAAATAAATAAACAAACTAAAGGTATTGTGTTTATGTACAACTAAAAAATATATTAAAAAAGGTAAACTAGTTTAATGTTGTTTTACAAATGGACTGTTTCAGTACAATTCAGTAAACATTTGTATATGACCACTCTTAGCCAGCCTTCCTGTTTATTAAATGATCTTTCTGAGCTCTCTGACTTTGAGTCCAGATTAGTGTTTATCATATTGAGGTTACAAATTCAGTTTATAGGGTTAGGAGCAGCACCCCAACTCCCCTATGCTGTTTCTTTTCTTTTTTCTTTTGAAAATGTATTGAACTAGAACAGAATATATTTTCACAGGTTGTATATAAAAATATGTATTTTATATGTTCAGATTTGTACTGGGTAGAGCGTGTTTAAAGTAGTTTTGTAGGGCATTGGCCCAGCCCTAGTCTCATGTTTGTTCCTGGTCTGGTCTCCAATGAGATAAGTACTAAAATTCAGAATAAGCATTTAGAAACTTTGATAGCAGTTTGACCTTGCTAGTTTTTAAGCTTTTCGTAGAGGATTTATCCATTGAACAGGTGTAGAGTTAGGGTTTTGAAGTTCCATGGTGAGTCACATATATTATAAGTAGTGTAATACTAAGCGTTCTTTTAGGTCACTTCCTAATAGATTCAAATAGTGGTGGAGAGAAGGTACATTAATTTTCAGAGGATAAAGAATTTATCTTTTGGTGAATCAGGCATCATGTGTTCCTAATTTTCTGTAGTCTCAGATTTTCTATCTGTAATGTAGAAAAGGTATCAGAATGGACAATGTAATTTTTGTTTTATATAATTCCTTTATAAAAAGAAAAGATACTAATATTTTGTTAATATTAAAAAGCTTTGGAATTTTAATTTATTCTGTATTTTATAAAATCCATTAAATTATCAACCAGATATATAAGCAATGCTAACTTCCTTTATAAATAAAATAATTTATATAAGAAAAATAAAGTTTCTTGATAAGTAAAAGAAACACTTGAATGAGTTTTGTTTTGTTTTCTCTATAATGGTATAAATGTGAAGTAAATCACAAATAATAGAACTTCTAAAAATAAAGACTTAAAAATTTGCCTGACTTTTTTATTGGATTTGTATATTATTATCACCTTTGAACTAATTTAAGATTCAGTAATGAGAGTAAGATTCTACTTACTAATCTTTGAATGTGAAATTAAGGGCTTATCTAGAAATTATTAAACAAAAACAAATCTAACCCATCTATTGCTAGAATATTCACTTTTGATCATTTATTTTTAAGTACTTTGAGTAAACAGATTTTTAAAAAGTCTAAAATTATCAAAAAATTTTTAATGTTAAATAACTGGGGAAAACTAAGTTGAGAGTTATGAATGAAAAGTTTTCATTTCATATGGTTCTCCACAAGAGATGGCAGACTAACTGTGTATTCCTAATAAGGCTATGTTGAATGATGGAATTTTATTGAAATACCTAAAAATACCCTCTTTATTAAAAAAACCAAACACCTTGTAATTTAATGTTTTTAGCCAAGATATGAATAGAAAAAGAGAAGGATGCCTAGAAAAAGTTACTGGCAAAATTCTGCCTCCATTATTAGCATAATTCAGGGTGGATGCAAATATGAACCACAAAGACCATATCTCACACTTTAAAAAGAGCAAGAACAATTAGGTATTTTGTTAATTTCTATTTGCATTTTGTTTATTAAGATATGTTAGAAGTTGGCAATTTTAATTCTTTTCCTTTTCAGTTAACAAGCAGGTTTATACAGTTCAAAGTGGATACAGGCGAATTTATTGTTCAGCATCGGGATTTAGTTTAACTTTCTTCTAATGAAGTATTGTGCTAAAAGAGATTCTTTTCATTCATAAAGGAATACAAATCCTTATAAAGGTTTTATGTACCTTAATTGTTCTGTCTCCCTGCTGTCGCTAGCTTTATCTCTTGCTGTTCTCCAGTTGAGATTCCTGGAACCATTTTAGTTCAAATGCCCCATTCCTGCTTGAGGGACTTGGCAAGGAGTAGGTGATGGAGAAGCTGCTCTCTTCATGATGACCAGGAAATCTTCAAGGACACACCCTTATTGCCTAAAATCCTTCTCTTAGGCTCTACTTTTAAAAGTCACTGCACCTCCCAATAGTGCCACTAGTCGGGGACTAAGCCTTGAATGAGCCTTTGGGGGCACATTTCATATCAAAATGTGATACTTATCACCACACGACCTTTTTTCATCTTTTACATGGTGCTGGGAGTTAAACCCCAGGCCTCATGCATACTAAGCAAGCGTTCTACCCTGAGCTACATTCCCAGCCTACCACATGACATATTTTGCTTGCTTGTTTTTTGTTTACCTCTCCCAAGTACAAGTGAGCACTTTCAAAGGAGTGATTTTGTGTTTTATTTTTACTATTGTCCCACTCCCTACAGCTGAGCCTGTTCCATCAGAGATTCAATAAATATTTGTGGAATGATTTAATAAATTCATGAAATTAACTTAGAAAAAACTTAAATTGACTCTGGTAAAATAAATCTCACTCATGAATGATAAGGTACTTATTTAAATAATTATGGTAATATAGAAAGCCAATTCTAATCATGACAAATCTGGTGTTTAATAGGAACTAGAGTCTGACCATAATATAAGGTTGTTCATGAAAATACAGCCTGATTAAAGAATAGTTACATGTATGCACATATTGTGTGAATATGTGGTTAAAATCAAATTGTGCAGGAACCATTATGGTTATTTCAGTAATCATAAATGCTCAGTATACACCACTCCCTGCATCACTAAGCACACTTCAGTCAAAAAATCTAATTAATTTTGAATCATTGGTAGCAAATATCCATTAATAGTTGTGATGGGGACTATGATATAAGTTCCTTTATTTCTTAAGACCGTGAAGATGAGGAGGTATAAACATAAGATTCTAGATCCATACCCACAAGAAGATCATATGATGTACCTAGGGATTCACATGGCTTCTAATCTCAGAAGCTGGTTGCTGTTTCAAGCACATACCCAGGTTGACATTACAGAAGATATTCATTAAGAAACTTCTAGTCCCATCCTTCTGGAAAATGAAATTATTAGAGAATTTCAGTTGCTATGGATAAAAATATGTACAACTCTGGAAAAATAAGGAATGGGCTGAAACCTATCTATTTGTTTTTTAATCTTTTGCTTCAGCTGGGAATTTTCTGAAAAAACTTAAACGCTTATTTATGTAAATATTGTCCAAACTGTAAAATGTGCACTAGATACATAAACAGTCTATCCATTCACATGGATATGTATGTGTGTATATCATACAGTAACTTGTGTTTATATGAATTAGATCAAAGATGACATTTCATAAATTAATTTTTAGCTTATTCATTTTCAATCACATTATTACAGAAATTATTCTGTTTCAATCACAGTATTGTGATTGAAAATGAGTGGTTATACTTAATTGAAAGTTAATAGTTATTCACTGTTTAAAATCATCACTCTCTCTACTCCTTTACCAGAGTTTAATTTTATGACTTTGTTTGATTTTATTCCTTAAAAAGTAATAGCATCTGGAAGACTTGGGTTCAAATTGTGATTCTGCCACTATCAAATTCTAATTTGTGATCATATTACTTAGTTTGAATTTCTGCTTTCTCTCTTTAAAATTAAAACAATGCGGGCTGGGGATGTGGCTCAAGCAGTAGCGCGCTCGCCTGGCATGCGTGCGGCCCGGGTTCGATCCTCAGCACCACATACAAACAAAGATGTTGTGTACGCCGATAACTAAAAATAAATAAATAAGTAAATAAATATTAAAATTCTCTCTCTCTCTCCCTCTCTCTTTAAAAAAAAAATTAAAACAATGCTACTTCCTCAGGAAGAATAATTTATGTAATAAGCTAAGTGAAATTGACATTGGTAAGTGCTCAATAATGATATTTTCTTGCTCATCTCTAGATTTTTTTGTTGTTGTTTTGAAATTTATCCTAGTAGATAATGTAATTGGAACAGTATATAATTAGAAACAGAATAATTTCCAGAGCTGCAGGGTCTAGTAGTCTACTTAGACAGTCTTCTACATCAACATTTGTCCCTGCTCACATTCTGCAAAGCAGTTCTGCAAGGGAGGCAGTACCATTATCATTATGCCAACCAGTACCTAATTTCTTTTGTTGGCAACATAAGCTTGCAATCTTCATTTAGCTATTTATCCCATTTCTCAAAGAATCACTCAGTATCAATGAAGAGCTTGATAAGAGAGAGCTTAGATATGAAAAGCAAGATCTTTTTGTCTCTTTAGGGTTCTAAGCTTTTCCTAAAACGATGAAAAATTAAGAAGATAGACTTCAGATTGTGAATTGCCTGGAAAATACCACTTTTATCCTCTATATGATGCTTTGCTAGCATTTGATCTTACCAAGGTTTTCCTGAAGCAGTTAACTTTATATTTGCTGCTGAATTGTGCATAAATATAGTTATAGGTATCATTTATTATTGATATGTACTCTCCTAATATGAACCATATTTATTTCAGGGACATTGTAGTTGTGTCTCAATAGAGCCAGTAAAATGTAGACATATAAATGGAACTCTGTTTCACAGGCAGATCATTTGCTTTTCAAGTTCTGTTATTTTCATATTGGTATTGAAGTACTATGTGAATAAAACTATTGCTTTTTTTTTTCCTATCAGATTACAGCTAGAAGGGAAGATACATTAAGTGGAAGTTTGTACCTACCAGTGGTGCCTAAAGGAAGATGTGAAGCTAGTAGATTTTCAGGGAATATAACTCTGTTATACTTTGCTTGCTTTTGTCAGTTCTAAAGTTATTATAGCCTGTGGCTGATAAGAAATAAAGTGTAGAGTTTGATGGGAAAGAGGAGAATTATATTTGTCAGCCTTTTCTCTTTCATAATAATGCATGGTACAAGCCTGGCATGATGCATATCTGTATTTCTAGATATTCAGTAGGCTGAGGCAGGAGGATAACAAGTTTGAGGCCAGCCTTAGTAGATTAAAAATTAAAATGACTGGAAATATAACTGAGTAGTAGAAAAACCCCTGGATTCACTCCCCAGTAGAGAGAGAGGAAGAAGGAAAAAAGAAATGGATGGGAAAGAGGGGGTGGAGAGAGATGAAAGAATGAAAAACATGGTAAATCTTACTTGTTCTTTTAGAATATTTTTAATTAGATTACTAATAGTCCCATTTATAGTATATGGAATCAGAAGATAAGAGGTATTTAGTAATCTCTTAGCAAATAAACTGAGGTGCTGAGTAACAGAGTTAAAAATAGGGCTTAAAATGTTATCCTAGTTCAATAATATCTGTCCCTTCAACTAAACTTTGGAATCAGCGCTGTGCAGTGTGAATTTCATTTGAATGGGTAATTTGGAAGTCTAGATGTTTCATTCATTTGCACTCAGTATAAAAGTTTGAAATAAAGTAGGACAGAGGAACTGAAAAGTGGTATCATATAATACAGAAGGAATAATGGAATTATTTCTGAGGCTTATGGGTGCCTGAATATGTTGGGCTTTTCATTGTTCAGGAATGGTTATGAGGCTTAAAAACCAAAGGAGCTGTGGTCATGTGAGTTTACTTTCTAGAAGATTTGTTATAATCTAAATTATAAAATGATCTAAACCAGAGGTTGGCAAACTATTTCTTACAGGCCAAATCTTGCCTACCACCTGTTTTATGAATGAAGTTTTATTGGAATACAGCCATCTCATTCATTTAGGTTTTATTTGCATCTTCTTTCTTTCCACAGTGGCAGAGCTGAGTAGATGAATTACAGATAATGTGGCTCACAAAGCTTAAAATATTTACTGTCTGGCGATTTACAATAAATTTTGTCATTTCTTTACAATGGGACATAATAAATTACATTATTTATATAAACCCTTTATTAAAAATTATATTTTCACAATAATGGAGTTGTATTAATAGTAAAACTGAATTATTCTGATCTTTGAAATTCCTTTTACTTAAACTTGAGCATGTCTATCATAGAATATTTTTAATATTCTTTTTTGACTTGAATATTTTTAAATACCAGCCAGAAAACGCTGTTTTTCTTCTCAAGTTATTTTGAGTGTGGACATGAGGCACAATAGATAGATGGAATTTTTTTATTCTCATAAAATATTGTGAGGGGCTGGGGTTGTGGCTCAGTTGTGGCACGTGGGGGGCCCTGGGTTCTATCCTCAGCACCACATAATAATAAATAAAATGAAGGTATTGTGTCCAACTACAACTGAAAAATAAATATAAAAAAATATTGTGGAAATAAACGTAGAGTAAAAAAATTAATTTCTTCCCCCTGAAGTCAAGTAAATATTGCGAAATTTTACACAAAATTTAAAGATAATTTTAAGATTTGCAGAAATAAATGAGAGACTATAGAAAAATACTTATTATTAATGTGATAATTTTTTAAATAAATATACATAAAGACAACAATCGATACATCTTTTTTGGAATATTCTAGAAGATTTAGGCCTTGACCAAATCCATTTATGTAGAATATCACAAGATCAATTTGAGGGTTGCCCCAGTTCATTTTTAAAAATCCCTCTCTTCATATTGAGTAGAATGATATTTTAGTTGATTCTCATTCTTCTATGAAACTAGTCTCTAATAATTTTGGATTCTTGTTACCTTTGAAGAGTACTTGTATCCATATATATTGGGGTTTTTTCTACAAAATAACCACATCCTTATTGAGAGGTTAGAAAAGAGGGAATCACTGGAAAGCCTTCTTGCTTGGGTTGATTCATATCTTTAAAATGGATGAAATTTGTTTTGTGTTGAAAAATGAAGTCTTTGAATAAGCCTTGGGATAATAGTCTCCCACTCCTAACTAGATGGATGACTTTTAATTTTACCCTTTTATATTTCAATTTCTCATCTGTAAAGTCAGACACTAGCACTTATATTACAGGATTATTTGGAATAAAATTGTTTTTATAATTTTAAGGTAGCTGGTTTTTAGTCTACAGTTCCTCTTATACTATTTAAATTAGCTTGAATTGCCACCTTTAAAAATAGTTTGTTTCTGAGAGATTTTTAAGTATTTAGGCATTAACTATTTAAACTTTGAAGTAACTAGTCAGAGTGATATCACTTACACTCTCTCGTGTTACTGTGATCGTTTTCTTAGCATGTATATCATATGCAGCTATCTTATTTATTGACATGTCTGCTTCCTATGTTACAATGTAGATTCTAGCCTGAACTTTGACTTATTTACCACTGTGTTTCCAATTTCTGGAACTGTTTTTAAAGCTTAATAACTATTTGATGGATGGACAGATGAAAAAATGATCTCAAGTGGGAGATGTCAAGTAACATAAAACTGTCACCAAAACTGGTTATTTAAGTTGATCAGTATTCAGTCTTCAATCACAGAAAATAAAGCAGTATACCATGAGTGGAAGAAATATTTATTAAGGAACTAGCATTGTTTGCTATAAGATTAATATTTAGGGAAAAACGTGCACATTGGTGTTAAACTTACTAATGATGAGAGTTATTTAACACTTCTGAGTTTTTCTTTTTGTAACCTAAACACCATATTATATATATAAGGCCTTTAATTCATTGTTGAGCCCAGTAAATGATAGTTGTATTGCTGACTTTTATGCTCTCATTATTTGTAATAATGGCAGATATTTATTTAACCTTTTACAATTTAATCTAATGCTCTCCCTCCCCATTCTTTTCCTCCTTGAAACTGGTATACCCTTTTGGATCGGGCAAGCTCAGTAAAACTAACTAACTTCCTCCTTTTCTCCTTGTTCCTTTGCATCCATCCATCCATCAGCTCCTTAGCTTGATTTATAACTGGTTGATGAAAATTTCTTGTCAAACCTTCATCATCTGTTTTAGCCACCTGAAAAGGATCATTACAACAGAAACACTCATTCTTACCTAAGGAAGTACTTATCAAGTGGTAACTGTCATCGTGAATATGTATCAGAGCCTCACCTGATTTAAAGTGGAGCCACAAGCACAGGGTACCTCATGTGCTCAGGTGGGCAAGAGCAGTTCCCCTGCTTGTGTCCTCTTTCCTTCTTTCTCTCTTCAGAAAGTCTGTCCAACTTTGGATTATTTCTTTCTCTCACTAGGGGGAACAATCTACTCTATTAGTTCTTGTAGTAAGATAGAGAAGATGCAAAAAGGCAGAGCAAAAGTGAGAGTATGTGGTGTGTGTGTGTGTGTGTGTGTGTGTGTGTGTGTGTGGCGAGTGCAGCCTTTGATAAGCTAAAAGCTGTTACAGTGTGCATAATGATGCACACTATAATCTTCATTTATAGGAAATAAAATATTTACATATTTTTAAGTCATTTTGGATTAAAAAAATAAAACACTGGAACATTGCCACAAGTGATCTAAATGTTTAGGGTTTGAGATTTGGGGATAGAAGATTGAATGAAAGAGCAATAAAGTTTGGAGAAATTGTTTAAAGAGACATCTCTGCACTCTATAGAGTGCTCACTTTTTCCCCCTGGAGTGTCTTTGTTATTGCAAATTGACAACTTTGCAATTAAAGTGATTAATGATGTGCCCTAGTGTTTTTGGGTCCTAAGGTCAGTGGGCCCAAAGATGGCCATGCTGTGGGAAACTTTGATAGAACTCATCTCATAGAAGATGAACCACACACCCTACTCTTTATTGTATGACTGTTTATGAGTTTAGTATATTAGATGTGATTGAAGGAGTCGCCAAGACAGTGAGCAGTGTGAATAATTTTATCAGTTTGGTTCTGTTGCCTAATTCCTCATTATTAAACACTAATATGAAAATTCATTCATGGCTATTTTATTAACTAAATAACATGTTATTTTGTGAAGCATTTAAAAAAATATATGCATTGGTTAAAAGCATAATTTAAGTATAGCATCATTTGTTGGGTGTTTGTAAGATGAAGTTTTGCTTGATTCTTTTGAATCTAATTCATGATGGAGACATTGCTAATTCATTAATTTTTCCCCTATTTATTATTCTAACTAGGACATCACATTTCTAATTTTTAATAAATCTGTCATGAATCAGAACTCCTTTCAACTGTTCAGAAGCTCTGAAACTGGTTATAATGAATCAGGGATTTTTATTTTGGATACTGTTTTTATAAGAACCAATCAACTTTCAAATAGATTGTTTGAGCCACACTGACGGCTTTGTTCTTTGAATTCCACAAGCCAAGGGTGGGACTGAGCTAAGGCACTCATATCTCACCATCATGGCCTACTCCTGTAAGGTGGCTTCACACCAAGGGGAGAGAGAACAATAAGCAAATTGTTGAGCCTGTGGCACTAAGCCATTGCCAGCTCTCCGGTTGTTTGAAACTCACACACTACATGAAAGTGACTTGTGATGATTACTGTGGTTCAAAGGGGAGATATATTATCCCATTATGAATGAAGAGAAAAATGCAAGAATAATTTTTTTATAATTACTCCTCAGTTTTTAACCATTCATTTATTTAAATATCTTTGAAAAATAGTCTTTTTCATGGAACCGGTGCCATTTCTAAAAGAACACTTTCTTGACAATATTTGTCTAAGGGAAAAAAACCCCAGATAATTATGATTAATTTAATTTTGAAAAATGCTTTTTTTCTTATTATGTTAGGACTTTCTCCCTGGGTAGTATTGAAAATAGATATTCCAGTTTGATGAAGAAATAGAATTTTCTTCCTTAAACTTTGGTTAAATTATGTTCATTGGCTTTGAGTATCTTATTAAACATAAAGTTCAAGAAAGCAGTAGTTTCATTAAAAAAGATAATTTGTATAACAAAAACTTTTGAGAATTTTAAGGACTGTGATATTTCTTTCCTTTAAATTTAGCCACTGTGGGACTCAAGTAAACATTTCAGACTTTACAGACTTGTTCCTTGGTAAAATATTTCTTTAAAATAGTGTTTCCCAGAGGGCCACCCCTCCCAATTCCAATCTTGAGAAATGTTTCTTAAATAATGAGTTCTCCTTCAAAGTGTATGGGCAATAATCCATAGTCTGCTCTCCTTTTAGGCATTTAAAGTCTCTGAGAAGTTTAGCAGCTAAGATATTGTGTAACTTTAACTCCATATTTTCCAGATATCTTTGATAACAGAACATGTTTGTGTGTGTATTTTGTTTTGGGGGAAATTGTTTTCCATGAAATGTGCTTTGAGAAATAGTTTTCTAATTACAAAAAGTACTGCATGTACATTGTATAAGATATCACTTAGAGAGACCCTCTTCTAAAATTTTTGTGTGTTTTCACCCATTTTTTCATATATTTATCATTACTATATATGCTTGGTATCATATAAAGGAAACATTTTATCATGTAATGAAAGATTCTTCCTTAAGAGTACTTTAATTGTTTCATCTTTCATTGGTGGTTATATTCCAATTAGCCTTTTTCTTGTGTATTTAATAGTTTGTTTCTAATTTTTTACTATTATAAATTATGCAGTAGTACACAAATATCTTCATGCATAAAATCTTTTTTGTACTTCAGATTATTTCCTTATGACAAATATCATAAAGTTGATTATTGTGTTACAAGATGTGAGTTTTCTTTAGGGCTTTTAGTAAATAAATACCAAAGTATTTCTCAAAAGAGTTACATAGATCTCCCAGTAACATAGAAGTATTCTCACAAGTATTTATATTAATATTTTTAAAAAATCTTTATACTATTGTAAGGAAAAGGTGGTGTATCTTTTTATTCTGTTCTTTGATAAATAGTAACCTTTGCTTTTTAAAACTGTATCTTTGTTTTTTATGTCTTATAAGTTTCATTTGTAATGGATTATAAGTTTCCTGAACTACAATACTTTTAGTGTCATAAAAATGTGTTAATTGTGGGGCTGGGGTTGTGGCTCAGTAGTGCAGTGCTTGCCTGGCACTTGTGAGGCACCGTATTTGATCCGCAGCACCACATAAAAATAAATAAATACAACAAAGGTCATTGTGTCCATCTACAACTAAAAAGTATTTTTTTAAAAAAAGTCTAATTATACTCATGTCTAAAATTGTTGTAGCCTACTGATCTTTTAAAATGTAACTACTACAATACAGATTTTGGTACATGTTTTTAATGTGAATGATTTAACTTATCTTTACTCCAAAAAGTAAAGTAACACAAAACAAATGTGTTACTTTACTTTTTGGAGTAAAGATAAGTTAAGAGAATTTCAGCTAAGAGATTAAGTTAAGAGATTTCGCTAAGAGAAATTGTCTGAGTACCCATGGAAAGTTGTGCAACTGCACAGGGTAGAACCTATTGCTGTAACTGAATGTTAGCATCCATTTTAACTGAAGAGTTCAAAATTTTGCTGAAATCATAAACTTCTATAAATATTCATACAGAAGTCTTAACAACCCCCTGATTGGGATGTAATAAAATAAGGAACCTGGGACTGGGGACAGAGCTCAGTTGATAGAGTGCTTGCTTTGCATGCACAAGGCCCTGGATTCAATCCCAAGCACCAAATAAATAAATAAATAAATAGTAAGGAATCTTTTCAGAATTTAATGATTCTATGACTCATTTGGTGGTTAGTTTTTAAAACAAGAAAACTAATTTTTATTACATCTAGTGTTGACAATTTTATTTGACATTTAATTACATGCCTCTTTTCCCCTCCTCGAAAAGGGTGTTTGTGTAATGAGTTCAGTCCTAGGTTTTTGAAGGCATGTTGCCCTTTCTTTCCCCGTCTTAATTCATGTCATTGCACTTGTAAGACATTTTTATCAAGACACAAATTGGGCCCATATTTAAATTACAGATTTAAATTTTTTGTGTGCATTCAAAATTTCAAACCGTATTTCTCTAGAACTTTACATGGTAAATTATGTTAGGACTCATTCTGTTTGTTCAGAACAAAATACATTGATTGGATTCCAAATGTAATGAAACGAACCATTCTGGGGCATTTTGTTGCTTATACTCTTTAAATTAGAGCTAACAGCTCTAAAAAACAAAGAAGTTTGTTTTTCTAGACATAGAATATATGTATTTTATCCCATGTTTAAAGATCTAGCAACTGTTAAATATCATGTTCTTTTTCACCAATTGTTTTTATGTTTCTAGAAGTGCTCCATGTACTTTGAAGTGTTCAGATGAAAAAGAATACTGGCTTCTATGCTTTGGCAAACTTTCAGTAATGTTTTGGGTGGTTTTAATAAGTAAACCCTTTGCAATTACATCGTATTGTGAAATTTCAATGAAAGGAAGATTCCACTGTTCTGTACTTGAACTTGTTTCCTTTGCTTGTTATAATAACCCTTTCAGCTAAGAGAAATTGTCTGAGTACCCATGGAAAGTTGTGCAACTGCACAGAGCAGAACCTATTGCTGTAACTGAATGTTAGCATCCATTGTGGCCTTCCATTGGGTTAGCCAATTGTTCAGTCAGTGCCTGCCCTAGCGAACCAAATTAGTAGTTGTTGGAAAATTCAGTTGCTGCTGAATGTGTTGATCAGAGTTCATTGTTAGGTTATGCTCATGGAGATCCAATATCCTGTCCTAGTGTCTTTTAATTGTGATCTGTTGACTTTCTAAGTAAAACAATCTCTTGGTTTGTAGAATAAAATTATTATCACATAGTATTTACCTATTATGCTTACATTTCTTAAATTATGCACCTTATGGCTTATCCTCAGACTGTCTGATATGAGAGGAATGTAATTGCTTCTGGGATATTAAGTGTAACACGCACCTTAGCATTGAGTAAAGTATCCCTGGTTTTCTCAGTCATTGTGTTAGTTGAATATAGCTAGTACACAGTAATGTATAAAAACAGAGGGCTTCCATGCCTTCCAAAGCAGTTTACATGAACTTGAATTTTCTCATTTGAAAATGAAGACAATAATACTTTCTACTTTTACTATTGTCATGATTAAATAATTCCTCCAAACCAGTTGTTGCTGTTTAGTTCGCACTAACCAAAATGTATATAATGCTAGAAAACATATGTTAAAAATAAAGTTTCACTTGGAATTTGTAAATATTCAATTTATATGCATGGATTTTTGTCTGTCTTTCCTCTCTGCCTTCAACACTCATTACTGATGACCTATTACATGCCAGGCACTGTGCGAAGTTATAGATAAAGATGGCACATTCTCATTGCCTTTATTAAAAGTATAGCCTAGTGGAAGAAATTACTGTTTATTTCTTAGAATAGTAAATACTTTAATTTGCACAAACACTTAAGAATATAAATACAAAATACTCATTCAGTGATTCAGTTCAACCTGAATCAGTATCTTCATAGACCCAGCACCCTGTGGATATGTTCATGGATATTAGGAGAAAAGGCAGATACTGCTAAAGATTAAGATTCAGGTTAGATGGTTGAGGAACCTCTCAAGGTTTAAGGTGTCATGTTTTTACTTTATGCTTTAAGAGGGGGAATAGCCTCAATTTAAAGATTGAAAAAGGGGTGTTAGCAAACAAGATTGATGTTTATCTTTCCTCATTTGAGTTTATAGTGAACTGCTAATGAGTACTTTTTGTGTAAGGACATTGGTTCTTGCAGTGTTTGACTTAATTATGAATAGACAAAACTAGGAATTATGAAAATATAAATTCTGGTGATATACCATAAATTGATATATTATAATAAACTATACACTAATAAGAAATTATAAGTTTGCAAAAATTCATGGATTTTTTTTCTTTTTTTCCCCCAGAGCATCTGCAACACCCAAGCCTGAACCAGCTTCTGTTCCAAAGGTGCGATTCTAATCTAGCATCAGTAGGTTACCACATGATTGTTCCTCCTAAGTTTCTGTAATTTCTGTTTTTGTCTCAGGCCATACAGACATTTAATTTATAGTCTTACAGTTCCCTTCATTTTATTTCTTAAAAATGAAGAGGAAGCTGGGCACAGTGGCACATGTCTATAATTCCAACAACTCAGGAGGCTGAGGCAGGAGGATCACTAGTTCAAAGTCAGCCTCAGTAAATTAACAAGACCCTAAGCAACTTAGTGAGACCCTTTCTTAAAATAAGAAATAAAAAAGGCTGGGGATGTGGTTCTATGGTAAATCGCCCTTGAATTCAGTCCCTGGTACCAAAAAAAAAAAGGAAGAAGGGGAAAATGGAAATCAACACATGCAGAATTATCATGTGTAATTGTACCTTTATTTTAAAACGTTATTTCTAAGGCCAATGTTATTAATAATTTATATCCAAATTTCTTCTTTTATATTTAATTTAAAATTTTCCATCTTTATTTATTTGTTTGCTAAGAAAAATAAGTGATTACTCAAAATGTGTATCATAATAAATCATTAATAACAACCAAAAATTACATTTCAGAATATTCTTGAATTAGGTTATTGGAAAGTACCCTTTTTTCTCAAATACATTCTCAAATTGTCCCAAACCATTATTCATCTACATTTGATTTATATATTTTTAAGTTTCTCTCTCTCTCTCTTTTTTTCTTTTCATTGAATTACTTATTACATTGATTTATTTAGGCCTTAAGCTACTTATTTTTCTCAATTAGGTTTCTTGTTGTTAAGATTCATTTAGATTATTTTTTTCTTAAAATTAAATATATTAGAGTTATCATTATATGCTTTCCTAAAATTTTGATTATTTTTCTTTTGAGATGGTAAATAGAGATTTATTTTTGAATATTATATAGGCTTAATTTGATTTTTAAAGAACATTAGTAAATATGCTTTGGGATAAAGATTGATAAATTCTGGTAATCTTAGGAAGAATTGATCTTTCTTTTTTATAAAATATTTGTTAGTTGTAGATGGACACAATATCTTTATTTATTTTTATGTGGTGCTGAGGATCGAACCCACGAACCCAGTACCTCACACTTGCAAGGCAAGTGCTTCACCACTGAGCTACAGCCCCAACCCCAAGAATTGATCTTCCTTACAAGTTATTTTTTTCTTTGGCTGATAGTAATGAGGAAATATCTAAGATAATTTTTTCCTCTTGAAACTATTAAATATTTATTTTGGAAAAGGGAAAGAATTCTATCTCTGAATCATATCTTTTAAAACATTCAGAGAGAGAGAGAACACGTGGATTATAGGAGAAAAGACTTAGGTTTGTTCATCTGTTTAAGTTTTCAAAAAATTTTTTATCTAAGATAATTAGAATGTATATGTTTCTGAGTTAGATGAAAATTATTTCATCCTTCATTTTTAAATGGGAGAGTTTGAAATGTGCTGCTTCGGCATGAATCAAGTAATCGTACTGTGGAAAGAAATTAAACATGTTTGAGAGAAGGAATTATAATTGAAGCTCTGTTTATTTTAAAAACATTTCACTTAGCAATGTTTTGTTTATTATGGGGTATTTAAAAACTTCTCCTTTGTAATGTAGCTAAATTGATACTTAGATGGCCTTGATGCTTCTTGATGGTTTCCCTGCTGTTTACTAAATATTTTGGAATTCCTTTTATTTTTATAAATAAAAATATGCTTAGTATACACCTCCGTGTTATGCATGCTGGGACCAGTTAGTGTGCATGTTATGCTATATCAAATCATTGTTTTTACTGGAAATGTGTGATATTTGAGCTTCTAACATAATTGTGTTTGTCTTTTTAAAAATCAGCTGTGCATTCTTTTCATTGACTATGTTTGCATGTATTGGCGTGTTTTGTGTATGTTTATTTTTATTTCACATAGGGAGAACCTAAAGAAGTAGTTAAACCTGTGCCCATTACATCTCCTGCTGTGTCCAAAGTCACTTCCACAACCAACATGGCCTACAATAAGGCACCACGGCCCTTTGGTTCTGTGTCTTCACCAAAAGTCACATCCATCCCATCACCATCGTCTGCCTTCACCCCAGCTCATGCAACCACTTCATCACATGCTTCCCCTCCACCTGTGACTGCTGTCACTCCTCCCCCATTCTCTGCATCTGGACTGCATGTTAACGCCAATCTTAGTGCTGACCAGTGTTCATCTGCACTGAGCACTGGTAAAACTGCAGTTAATGTCCCACGGCAGCCCACAGTCACCAGCGTGTGTTCCGAGACTGCTCACGAGCTAGCAGAGGGACAGAGAAGAGGATCCCAGGGTGACATTAAGCAACAAAATGGGTAGGTGACCAAGGGGACTTTCTGTTCTTATCAGAATTCTTCTTTTAGGTAATCTCCAAGAAACTCTTAATCTATCTTTCCCACATTCAGCTGTTACTTTAAGGAAGGTGGAGTTATGTTTGCTTCATTAACATGTGGCCTTATATTACATATATACAACATTGTCTGCCAAGCAATTATAGGTTAATCAAAACCTAATTCTACATTTTAATGTGTTATGAACTGTGTAACATGCTGTGTGACTCTTCCTCCACCTCCTGGCACAACATTGCGCAGCTGGCACTTATAATGCAAGGCAAATCTTGAATCTTTTTTCCTCAAATTTTCCATCCTTTTATTGCTCACCAAAAGCTTCAACAGTGTGATTATAATTGTTCTCAGCTTATGTATGTTACCCTATAGGAAGGGGAAATGAGGAGTTTTTAAGAAGCCCTGTCTCCCACGAAGTAGTGTAGAAAATGGAAAACAAATCAGTTTTTGACACATGTCTGTATGAAGGAATGCATGAACCAATACTCTTTAAAAGCAAATAGTAGGGACAGAACAACAAGGATGTTTAGATAGTGTCCAAAGCATTTTATACATTTTTTAAAAAATGAATGAAAAATTTAGTGGAAACTAGATATATAATGTTAGCAGAAGTTTTTGAAAATTTGTTATTTCCTTATAATTTTTCCTTGAGGATACACTTTGAAAAAGTCAAAGTTATTGACTCATTTGAACCCCACAGTTGTAATTTCAGCAACCATAATTTATATCATTTCATTTATTTAGGGATTCAATGAAGGCACCTTAAAGCAAAACATTTACACAAAATCATTTTGATTTTTATTTATTTGACAAAAATATACATTAAAAGGAAAATAATTTGCACACATGATGGTTTTCTCCCATGTCAGTTCTCAGGAAAATATAATTAAAATGATTGTGTGGATAGATCCTTTCTGTTAGATATAATCCCTTCCGAGAATGTTAATTCACATAATGAAGAAGCAATGCTTTCTGCAGCACTGCTGCCATGGTAACTTGGGAACTTGAAAGAGAAAATGGCAGGGTTCCAGGTTGCTGCTGAGAGCGCAGGAGCTCTGCAGGAACAGCTACTGGGCTGTACAGATGGCTTTATGGTTGTGAGTGGCTCAAAAGTTTTGATTTCTTCTTTAAAAGCAAACGGTAATGAAAAATAAGAGGGGGCCTTTTAGGTTGCATCAGAGGCATTATAAAGATTTTTGTAAAATAAATGAATTTAAATCCATGTACATCAAATATGAAATGTTTAGCAGAAGATTTTGAAAATTCACTCCTCATTTTTCCTTTTTGGGTGTACACTTAAAAATCTTCGAAGTTACTAACTCATTTGAACGGATAGTTACAAAATTACATTTCAGTAAACTGTATGTTGAGAAAAACTAGTGTCTTTCAAAGAATGTCATTTCTTCTTTCCTGTGAAGAAGAGGAACAGTACATGGTGTTGAGGTGTGTTTGGTTGAAAACTTTTTTTTTCTGTGTGTCTATTTTAAGATAACAGATTTTGGAATAATCAGAGTAGATAACCTGAAAAGAAAGATGCTGCCTGTTAAATACTAGCCCCACAAAGAAACTGAAACAGAAGTTTATTGTTTATTAAATTCCAGGTTCAGTAGGAAAGAAGCCCACTAAAGTTCAGAAGTCTTTTCTCCTAACACATCTTGAAATGTATTAGAAAGTCTTCTTAATAGAAAATTGTAGAAGTAAAAAGCAGATTGAGGTTATAGATTGGATTTAAAACAAGTTTAAATTTTGCGCTTAATAAATTAACACGACTCTGATGGTTAAATTTGAGATGATTTAAAACATTATTTTTGAGCTGAAACAAGGAAGTGATATAGTTTCAGAGCCTTATGGTAACTTCTCAGTCATTCAACAGGTGTTCGTTAAGCACATGCTTGGCATTCAGTACTGTGCAAAATTTAGGAGAAAAGGGATTATTACATGTTTTGCATCATTAACAAGCAAATTACTGCTTTGCCTTTGCAAACTGGATGTGTTTAAAAATAACTTGATCTCAAATGTTGTCCAGATGTTAGGACAAGGAAAACTTGATTATTCTGAAAACAAAACTGTGTTATCTGTGAAATTCAAAGACATATGTGTAATGCTCCTTCTCTCACTATGTTTAGAGAAATAAAAAATAAATCACATCCTTTATTAGTCATTGATTTGTCATCTTGGAGAATAGATGTTTGGGGATATTGTCAAGTACTTTTTATGCGTAAATGTTGAAGTTTTCACTCTTCTATTTCCCAGATATATATTATGTTGGCAGAATAAAATTCTTTTAATATTGAGAGTTGTTGCTTTTTATTAATTATTTCTTATTTTAGTAATAGTCCATACCCATGACCAAATAGTTAAAAATTCAGAAGGATATAGAGTTAAATGCCTGAGTTATCTTTTTCTTTAAGGCATCACGAAGACTGAGTTTTTGAAAGTGATTTAAAGTGGCTAGCTAGTTTGCCTCCCAAATTTGTATAGGATTGATAAACATTAGACACAAAAAAGAGTGTTTCAATTAAGCATCATTACTAAGAATTAATTAGCTAATCATCCTAATATTATAAAATCTAGAAATTATACTGCTATTTATAGAATATTTCTTAATAATACTATGTAATCACTCCTATTCCTTCTTACAAGTAATAATGATTAAGGCACTTCAAAAAGTTTAAATCTTTCGTCTACATGTACACATTATTGGTCATGGCATTCTGTTTTCTCTACTACTCTGCTTACTCTGACAAGCAGAATGGGACTTTTTATTTTCCAGGGCAAAAGGAAAGCTGTTTTTTGTCAGGCAATTAACTAATATCCCTTTTCATTTGTCCTTGCATTATAATGTGCCACTGCTTTCTGAAGGTAAGTCTCTCTGGTATCCTATATTAATTTCAATGTGGTTGGACTGCAGTTTCTTCTAACAGTTTTTATATGGTGTTTTGAAGAACCTGGCCTTGGAATATACAAAAATTAATGATGTAGTAGTGATATTTTAAAATGCTTTTATTTTTGCAGAAAACACACGTGACAAAGTTAGTATCCACATTACTGGAGAGGAAATATGGTGATTTATATATGAGTAAACAGCATGAATGCCCAATTTTTGCAAAATTAAATTATATTTTGCAAAATTAAGTTAAATTTTGCAAAAGAGCTATAATTTAAAATAACCACATATAGTGTTTTGAATAAGTTTGGTTTGCATTGCTATGTTGTGGTGAATTGCTTTATAGTAATAAATAGTAGTGTTTAAGTTATGTCATTAAATATATTTGGGGTTTGCTGTGGAAAGGTTGAAAAGAGGCAGTGCTTGGGGGGATGTAATTTATATCAATCAAAACTGTTAGAAGATAAAGATAGAAGAGAAAGCAAAAACATTTGTATCACTAGTAAATAGCATATGTAAAACTGAGTTAATATTAAAAATTAGTGTTTCCTAGATTGTTCTCCAAGAACTTTTTTTTTTTTTTGGAGTTTTAATTAAGTAAATGTTTCTAGAAGATATTGATATTTCTATGTGCAGTTATATATGTGAATGATAGACAGCCAATACACTATTGAAATCAGTTAAGAGAGATAATTGCCAGGTTTAATAAATGTCACTAAGAGTTAGCGTAGGCATTGGGAATTACTATGGTATAACTTCAAACCTTGTTTTTGTGCTGTTTTAATATTGACATAAAACTGGTTAGTAGTTAGCTAGCTTTAAGGCTAAAGAAAAATCACATGAGATAAGAACTTAAAATAATTTTGTACTAATCAAGTTATGATTATTCTGAGCATGTGTTGAAATTCTTAATCCATATTATAAAGAAAATTGGAAATATGAGATATCTAACTTAGATATACCCAAGAGAATTAGCTTTTGAGATATTAGAGAACTTCTTTCTAAATAGCTATGGTCTCATTGATTGTAATAGTTTCATGTTATTTATGTATAGGAATATCACATACCAGTGTATAATAAAACATTATCAAACCCTGGTTTATTGTCTTTTAAAAGTTAACTTCTTATAAACAACAACTTTTGCTAGTTACTGGGTTCCAGTATCACAAACAATTTGATTTGGAAAGGGGGGACAATTTAACTTGAAAAAAATAAATTTAAACCTACAGATTAAATATAATTTTTAAAAATTCAAGATTCAGAGTCATTAATTTGTTAAGTATTACTATGCATTGTGTATTAGGTATTTTATGCATTGTGCTGTGTGTCTCTGAATATATTATATGATCTAATTCTCATGAGAACTGAATATCAGGAGAGCACATAATTTTCTCAAGTCAGGTGTCTTGTAAGTGATTTAGCTGAGATTTGAGCTTAGGTCATTTAAAGCCAAATTTTGATGTGCCTTCCACTATATCACCTGCTTTTGACTTGCTTTTTTTGTTAGTTTGAGTTAGTATTTGTTTTTATAATGACTATGGAGTTGAATCAAAAGCTTATAAGTGAATTGATGTTTTTTGTTTCTGTTTTTGTTTTGTTTTGTTTTTGAGTAATAGGGGCATCTATCCCAACAACAAATCAGTGTCTGTATAGTTTTCAAAGTGCCTTAAAATATGTTAAAAATGAGTCCTCTTGGGGCTGGGATTATAGCTCAGTGGCAGAGCGCTTGCCTAGCATGTGTGAGGCACTGGGTTCGATCCTCAGCACCACATAAAATAAATAAAAAATAAAAATATTGTGTCCATTTGCAACTATAAATATTTTAAAAAATGAATCTCCTCACAAAAAGTCTGAAGGAGGCCCATTGTGGTGGCATATGCCTATAATCCCAGCAGCTCCAGAGGATCCCAAATTCAAAGCCAGCCTCAGCAATTTACTGAGACCCTGTCTCAAAATTAAAAAATAAGGGTTGGGGATGTAGCTCAGTAGATAAGTACCCCTGGGTTTAATCTCTGATACCACCAAAAAAAAAAAAAAAAAGGACAGAAAAATTATAGTTCATTTCATAATTGAGAAACACAGTTTTCTTTAGATTACAATTTTCCTAGAGCAAGGTGAAGTGGGCAACACAGCTAAGGCCAGGTTAACTGGCTGCTTGGGCGATAAGTTTGCCTCTTCTCTGCCCACTATTCCATTTGAGCACATTTTTTTTAACAATATGGAAAGACTTGTTTGACATTAAAATTGGCATCTTTGGATTAAAATCAATCAACCCTCCACTTGATGCCCTTTACCACTAAAGTTTGCACTAATCAAGTTATGATTATTCTGAGCATGTATTGAAATTCTTAATCCATATTATAAAGTAAAATTGGAAATATGATATATCTACTATCTGCCTGCAACTTCATGTTGAGATAAAACATTTTCCCTCAGCTTTAAAATACTTAAATATATATGTCTAAAATTGGTCTCAGTTCAGAGAGATTATTTTGCAAAACTATTTTTCTATTATTTAAAATAGCAAAAAAGAGAAGAGAATGCTTTACACTATGATTGGCAAAGAATACAGACAGGCAAACTGTTGAGATCAACTTACTTCTGTGTCCCACCCTCATTGAGTGGAACCCAACCCTGTGTGTTGAGTTTATCAACTTAATTTAAAGTGGAATTATAGCCATACAGACCTTTTTAAACATTAAAGCTGACAGGCAGTTTTTCTCACTATGAAATTTTTTTATTCTGACTAAACGTAATTGGAGGATCCAAGAACACTACAAGGTGTTCTTTGATAAATAATACAAAGTTTATATTTTGTTTTCTATCCATAATGGAACGGAAATATATTTGTTTTTAACAATTCTACCCTTAATAGGCTATGTGAATGAATTGTTTTGACTTTCTCTCTGTTCAGGTATTATTAACCCATTTCCTTTAGCATATCAAATCAGATACACTTTTCTGGGAAGTAATTATGTCACCGATAACACAGAGCAGTGGGGTTCCCACACCAATTCTGAAGTTACTGGGACTTGCTTTTGATTGAGGGAGGTGAGACTAAGAGACAGGGAAAAGTATGAAAACTGAGAGAGAGAGAGATCCCATTATCCATGATCCTACATCTTCATCAGACATTTTACATTTAAGAAAAAAAAAATGGTTTCCAGTAGTGTAACATTCTCTGGCTGTGTATGATAGGGATAATGTATGTAAAGAGATTACACTGGTGGTTAACATTATACTTCTCTGATGTGAGACTGAAACATTTTTCTCTTTGTTGATTTTAAAAGTGATTGTAAGCTGAACTATTTCTTCATGTTTTATCAAACTATTTTATTCTCTGCCTTTTGTTAGGAACACTATTAAGAATTTGAACTCATATTAAAGTGAATTTTATAAAAATCTGGATATTTTTTATAGTGGATCTTTCTTGGTATTTAGCAATATGGAGACTTGAACTAGCATTAGTACATGCAATTATTTTCAGTGTTTAGGGCATAAAAAACATAGAACTTTTGTCCTAGAAATAATAATAGGAAAGAATTTTGACTAACATTTGTGCATTTTTGTCTACATTTGCATGATGCATGGTATTTATATAACATCTTCATTTAAATTCATTGTTTTGAATTTTGCTATTTCATTTTTTCTCTTACTATTCCTTTTTCTTCATCTCTGCTTGTGTTCCATCATCCTCGGAATATCAATCTCATCTTTATCACATCTTTATTATGTGTATTATTCCTCCTTCAGTAATCCTGGCACTGTGTAAGTACTTATGGCTCATTTCATCATCGTGTGTCTGTAACTTTTCATCTTGCTCTCAACACCACCAGCAAATCTTATTAATATAATTTCATTCAGGAAGTCTCAAAAATATTAAGGAGCATACAAATCATGGTTTTTATGTCAGAGAACTTCTTTAAAAAAAAATTTTTTTTTTTTTAGTTATAGGTAGACACAATATATTTATTTATTTTTATGTTGTGCTGAGGTTCGAACCCAATGCCTCACATATACGAGACTGGCACTCTACCACTGAGCTATAGCCCCAACCCCCCAGAGAACTTCTTATGAATCACTGGGTGTGTTTGGAACATCCACCCTGTAGCAGTGGAAAAACTTATAAGCTAACTATGTTCAGGGGGATGGATAAATGTTCTGGACAGTGTACACTGAAGTTAGAGATATAGTTTGGATTTTTTTTAAAAAAAATTGAATGAACTTGCTAATTTTGAAAGTCCATATTTTGAAATGAATTACTTGTTCTTGAGAGTTAAGTTTATATTGTATCTCAAAATATTGTAAAATAAAATCATTAAAATTATTGTTTTCCTTAATCATAGTCATCAGAGTCAGAGTCTCAGAACCAGAAAGTGCTAAGTAAATGTTCAGAAAATTCATATCACTAATATGAGACTTTAGCCATGGTTAACAACAGAGTCTAAGATAAATTCTACTTTTTGCAAGTATGCTGTAGCTAAATACAATTTCAGTTGTGGCATTTTAGTATTTTAGTGTCTTAGCATGACAACATTGTTTTGTATTTTTATAGACAAAACCTTTTTCAAAAGATAAAAAAAAGTCTTATACTTGAAATTGGCAATATTTGGGAGTAAACTACATTCACTAATTGTAGAGCAGTTTAAAACTATAATATTTAGAAGCTGAATGTAAACTTTTCAAGTACTTACATAAGAGCTATTTTATATGTGTCCAAACAATGTGTTTATGGAATAATCTCTATTTCCTAGTTTCTAAAAATTTTGTCTATTTTTAAAAAGACTAGATTTTGTTGAGTATTAGTAAAGATCTTTTAAATACTTTACTTCAGGGATTATGAAATCTTACCATAAATTATAATATGTCTTTCCATTTAGCATGTGAATGTTTTTGATTCTGTTCTATTTATATGCCGATGACCCATCGTCTTAGAAGACATGTTGTGATTGTTTTTGCTGATCATCATAAAAGAACATGTGATGATGCTCATTACTGGGGGCTAGAAACTGTAGAGAGCACTTTATGTACATTTTGAATCTTATTTATTCCTCAGAATAACCTTTAAGATTTAATTCACAAGTCTCACATAGAAAACAGAGACTCAGAGAAGTGAACTAACTTGTAAGAAACACCCTGAGTGGAGGATTTAGTGCTTGCAACTTGATCTGATTCTAAAGCTATTGTTACTGACTTTAATTCTACCATGTTCTTTGTGGGGAAAAGACTCCAGTGTACTTGGGCAGTTTTGATAGTGTTACTGTTATAAAATGATAACAGTCACATGACATGCTGATCACACTGTGATGTTTCAGCAATGAGTTAAACCTGGCAGATCCTGCCACCCACAACCGGCCACACTGAGAGCACTTTCTCTACATAGACCTTTGGCCAGTAGTCTGCTAAGCAAGACTCGTGTTACTTTTTCTCTTCTGAAATTTTAAATTTTAAATTCATAATCTCCAACTGTTTGCATTTGTCCTATTTTGAGAAAAGAGAAACGAGGAGTGTTTATTATATTCTGTAGATCTTAAAGTATTAAAATAATATACATTGTAAATTCTTTAATGTTTATGCTATGCTAATAGAAAACTGAATGTTCTTAGCAAAGCTGGAGTTCTCAAACTCTATAGTTTATACCTTTATAAATTATTACCTTTAATCCTCAGAACAATGTAATATTCTTGCTTTATCAGTGCAAAACACTAATATTCAGTGAAACTGATTTGTCCAAAATCATTCATCTGAAAACTGATAGAGCTATGCTTTCAATCCTTTTCTTTTCATAAATATCTCAGTGGTTTCTAATATTGCACAATCATCATCAGTGTACTGATCCTGCCCAATAGTTTTATTCAGGATAAAGAGATTTGTACACATAAATGAAGAAAATCATTTCTGACCCTTTTCAAAATTATGTTTGAAATTGCTGATTTAGCCTGTACTAAATCAGTCTTGGTTCCTAGGCTTAGTGAAGAGGTAATCTAATTTTGGTAACTCCCAACACATTCTACAGCATATTGATATTAAACTGTGGTTAAATCATAGTTCATACCTTTGTCTTATGTGGCATATGATGAATGATAGAAGTAATTTTCAATTGTTTGATTTTGACTACTTTATACTTTTCATTTCTAGTTTCCTTTTTTCCTTATTATTTTCCTTTCCTTTTCTTCATGTTGGAAATCTTTCTTCTGCTGCCTTCTTCTGTCAATTAAAGGAAAACCCCACCTAAACGGTAATGTTTCTGTTGAATACATTCTTATAGTGTTAGTTTATATGAACCTTTTAAGTACATTGTTTTTAATTGATTAAAGAAAAGCTAAACCTATTTTAGAAAGGTACTTTTTTTAAAAAAAAAAAATTGAGACTGAGACAGTACTTGCATAAGCAAGCTATATAAAAGGAATATTGAGAATTGAATATTTAAATAATTTTTTAAAAAATCTTTTTCCTAGGCCACCAAGAAAACACATTGTGGAGCGTAATACAGAGTTTTATCACATACCCACTCATAGTGATGCCAGCAAGAAGAGACTGATTGAGGATACCGAAGACTGGCGCCCAAGGACTGGAACAACTCAGTCTCGCTCTTTCCGAATCCTTGCCCAGATCACTGGGACTGAACATAGTAAGTGATCTTTTAGGGATCCTAAAGGATGATTTCTTTGTCCCAGAGAATAGTACTTAGACTAATTTGGCAGTTACTGGAAGACAACCCTAGGACAGTGTACTTTTAAATTAGTTATACGTAATATGGGTACTGCAAATGAGATGTCAGTCTGGGAGAGTTACATAGAGAAGAGAAGGAATATTCAATAGAATATGGTATAGAATTTTTCTTAGTGGCTCAGTGAGACTTGAGTATTTGATATTGACACAGATAATTGCTTAAGAGATTTTGAAGTTAAAAAAGACAAAGTAATACTGCATATTTTCATATTTCAGTGAAAGAATCTGAAGCTGATAATGCAAAGAAGGCAAAGTAAGTTTCTTTATCTTTTTGTAAGTTGAATGCTTTTCTTTCATGAATGGTCTCAATTTGGTTTTTCAAATTTTCAAGTGTAATGAATGGTATGGCATTTTGTCTTTGCAAATAGAAGCTAAGCATTTAACTGTGGTGCCTTTAGTGTGACCTAAATGTACAACTTAACAGCCTTTTAAAGTAGTATATATTGTCTGGATTTTGGCTAAGGCATATTCTCTTTAGTACTGAAGTAAGAGGTGGGCCAAACAGTGTAATTGAGAGTGCTTTGCTAACAGTATATATCTCTCTGAATGAGCTCATGTGTTGTCTTGCAGTCACTTTATTTTGGGCATAAAAATTGATGTTTCCAGGAGGACTCTATACATTCATTTCTGTATTTCTAAAACTGCTCTACCTTTAAAATCTTTGCTATTTAACAAAAAGCTATGCGAAATTAAGCTTTTATAAGGCATGTTTTCTGCATGATGGAATTAGTGTAGAATCTTTTCCTCTCTCTTTTTTATGACTCTTCTATCACTCTTTTTTTTTTCTCTTATTTCCACAGGGAAAAGATACCCCTTCACGTCTTTAGTCCCAAATACACAAAATTACGTGACTGGCACCATGAAGTTTCAGCACGTGCTCTTAACGTACAGTGATTTATAAGCCTTGCCCCCCAAGCAGTCAGCACATACCTTTTCATTCACTTTTTCTTTTTCAACTTGATAGCAAAATCTGTATTAAATTTGCCTGATGAAAAAAATAGAAACTTTTCTATACTTTTCTAACAATTTCCTGTTGTCATGAAAATAAGGAAGATGAACATGTTTTGTGCTAGGTGGTAGCTCACAAATGTAAAATCAAAGAAAATAATGAAGGCACTAGATCTAATCAGAGGATTTACACCTGTTTCTATTGTTACTAATGGTAGAAATCTTGAAAAAAGAATTATTTTCATAAGTTGGGTTTGTTTGGTTAGTTGAAGCAGAGGCATATGAACAAATAATGTCCTTGTCTAATTTGGAAAATACTTCCTTTAAAATGTGATTACTTTTCCTGAGATTACTTTAAGTTCATTATTATGGAATGGTCAAAGTTGATTGAACATTATTCTAAGTACACAAATAGGAGGAGGAAAGATTAGAGAGAACTTTGTTAGATAAGAGTCCATTGTAGATTTAGGTATCCTTTTAAACAGGCACTCTTCAGGGGGGTTGTATGAAGAAGAGGAAGCCAAGATTTGGCTTCTAAACATGGAAAGAAGATTCTACACCTGTTTGCAATGGGAAAATACAGTGTTCTTTTGGGTTGGTTAGATTCAAAATCCTGTTTTCTACCAAGAAAATATATCTAAGCTGGTGGGTATTTTTGTGGTATAGGAAATTTCTAGATATTAACTATCAAAACATAGAAAGATAGTTTGCTTCACTTTTAAATCAGAGGAAAATAATAAAACACATTGTAATATGAATGATTCTGAGATTTCAGAGAAATATTTTACTTAGTGTTGTAAACTATTGTGTGTTGCTGCTATCCTTAGGAAGCAATGTTTTGGGCAGTACATGGAAGCTAAAAATCTATGAGAAATGCTTTCTGCCTTGTAATATAATGTATTATATAGTAGATCTAAATGCAGTAATAAATGCGTTTAAAGTTTGGAAAATTATTGTAATAAAGTTGCCTTTAACTTAGCTTTGTACTTATTCTGTTTCCTTGAGACTAGTAACCTTGCTGTTCAGGACCTGTTACAATATCACAGGGGTAAAATCACTAATTACCTTGATATTTCTTTTGGAAAATGTTTGTAATTTTGTGACATTACTAAATGTAAAACATGGCAAAGGCCCACTTTTGTTTTCTCCTGAATTGTTACATTATTTAACATCATACGTGAATAACATATATGATCATTTAAACTATGATATGACATAAAATTATTCTTTGTGAATAATTACTGAAACTTCTTGCCTGCATTCAAGGATCCATTTATATTTTTCCAGGATATCTACGCTTGAATGTCACCCTAGTAGGATAATTGCCTAATAACACAGAAAAACTAACATTAACTTTAGTTAGTGATTGGTTACTCTTTAAAACTTCACCTGGTAAATGTATTTAAAAAGTAATTCTAGAATTTATTGTTGCTCATTTCCACTATACATCCAGATATAAGACGTCTTACTTTATTGCATCAGTTCTTCTTCAGACACCAAGCAGTTTTGCCCAATTGGGCTTTTATGATCCTGACATCACTTCCAGTTATTACTCTGTCTCTGACCTCTGTAAGAAAATCTACTTTCTTAGACTAGGCCTTCCTATACCTAATAATTCTTATCTCAAAAAATAATGTTTGAAAGAAGATTGAATTAAAGTAGCATAAAAATAAATAATGTGAGAGAGTTAACATGGGATTTTCTACCAAGAACCAAGTTTCTAAAATAACTACAGAATTGATAGAAAGAACTACTAAAAAGAGTTTTAGGTAAATAAAAAAAAAATTTTTTTCCTAATACAGACAAGAGAGCATACATAGAATTATGTAACTCAAAATAGGGGCTATTGAAAATAAGAATTTAATACCATGTATAATTAAAATTTTTAATGTATCATCACAAGAACGGACTTAGATTAATGAAATTATTCATATTTGAGTAGAAGGACAAATTTTCAGCCAGGATCACAAAGGACATTCCATTTGAACCTGTCAGAAGTTAAATTCCTGAGCTCAATGGATCTTTTGGGACATCTTATATTCTTAGCTTTAAAGCTAGCCAAAAATTATAAAAGCCTCTTACAAAAATGTTATTGTAAGTCTAATGGCCTAGTTTATGACTTATATTTGTTTGTCTCTCTTATACAGATTTTGTCCTAAGCTTTTCTTAAATATAAAGTTGGGAAGTTACTCTTTAAGAATTTTGAACATTTTTTTCCTTACAGTGTTTTACCAGTCAGAAGATGGAATGTGTCTTTTTTGTCACCTCAAAAAAAAAAATTGTAGAAACAGAAACACTTATTTTGTACATTATATGCCATTTAGGAAGGCTCACATATATAAACATCTCAGAGTTTGTTGAATAGAAGTTATGATATTGGGATGCAAAATAGGAGTTTCATCTACTATTCAGTATTATTCAAAAAATACAAAATGATATGGTTTTCCCCCTAGTTATTTTCATTCTGGTGTGTATTTAAAATCATGAATCATAAATATTCATTTATTGTCTCTGTTCATTCTTCCAAGTAATTACTACATACTTACATGCTAGACACTAGTCTATGTACTACAGATACAGTAGTGAATAACAGTTAAATATAAAAACAAGATGATCAGAGGCAATTTTGTTAGCAAGGTAATAAAATTGGCTAATGAGAAAGAAATTTGTCTTAGGCAGGGCAGGATTACTTTAGATTATGTGGAGATCGGAGGAGATGACTCTTTGGAGAGGAGAAGCCAGCTGAATGATGATTTTTGAGGATGGTGTTCCAGGCTGAGGAAACAGTGTGGAAAGTACTGTGGCAAGTACTCAGATCAGAAAGTCAGTGTAGCTGAAACATTCAGGAGGGAAGCATGACATAAAACTATAGTTCTTAAGAATATGGGAAAATAGCATATTTCCATTACTGTTACAGCATTTCAAGTAGGAAATTATCCTGTCATTTCTCACTACTTTCAAGTAGAATTAGAAAAATGAAGAGTCAAGGAGGTTTGTCAGTTTGCTGAATGAAGTGCACACCTAGTTAGTGCCAACCCTGATTTCTGATTTCTGATACTCTATTGAGATCCAGTGAAGACCTAAAAAGAGAAGGCATAAAGGTACTACATGTTGGTAACCTTAGTAGGGTACAGAAACACAGTGTCCTGTAAGCATGTATAAAGCCACACAAAAATGAAACCTGGACATCTGAGATTTTGCTATTTCATATACTCTTCGTAATTTGGTGATGAATTTGACATTTTAGTCCTCTCTATAAAAAACTAGCAAGAATTATTTGGACTGATTCCTTTTGTTTCTCCTATTGAAGGAAATTCCTTAAGCTAAGTAATAGTTCCTGATCATTCTTCCAAAATAGGCTTTTTGATGTTGTTGTTAGAAATAGTGAGAAACAGGAAATGATAAATAATTGAGGGTGTTAAGTTCAAATTTGTGACTGATTACTTTCTGCTCCTGAGTTTCCATTTCTTTAAAATATGAAGTTATAATCTGCATTGGACACTGTGCCCACTGATAACATAACTTGAGTGGACAACGCAGGCAGCCTTCCTGTAGCCCCTTCACCATCGCCTCAGCTGTCCATGTTCAGTGAACTCATTGATCTTAGGTGCTAGGAAGGAAAGGTGAAGAGCCTTGCCATTTCACCCTATTTAGCGACAACTTGGGAGGACTCCTCTTAGCTCCAGAGGTGCTATAGGGTCAGCTGAAGCTGTCCTAAGTTCTCAGTGGTAGCTCAACTTCTGCCCATTTCTGCTACCGGACCCCTTTCACAGATCCTAATCCTAGAGGCACTTCCTAATGAACACCCTCCATGCTAAACTCTGCTGTGAAGTCTGCTCTTTGAAGGTCCTTTTCTGCAAGAGAATCATAATCCTTTGAATCCCAATTTGGTCCTCAGTTGCATAGATTCCTTTTTATTTATCTCATCATTTCCAGTATCCTTGCAACTTCTTCCTTTATTGATTGATTGATTGATTGATGGATTGATTGATTGATTTTTTGGTAGTTGCAGTTGGGCACAATACCTTTATTTATTTATCTTTATGTGGTGCTGAGGATTGAACCCAAGGCCTTGCATGTGTGAGGCAAGCACTCTACGCTGAGCCATAACCCCAGCCCCTCTTTGCCACTTCTTATCCCTTCTCCTAAATCTTCAACCCAGATCACAATCATATAATTTAAGGGAGTCTATAAAGTAAAAGATCTATTGAGATGCCTGAAAGTCAGGAAGAAGATGCCTTTGCTTTTTTTTTTTTTTTTTGTCTTAAGTAGAGTGTTTGTTGATAGCTTCAGAGACTACCCACGTAGGAGTAATAAATAAGTAAAGGTATTTAGAAATCAAATATACTCATTGAGCTGTATCAATGAAGCAAGGAAATAAAAAGCTTCAAAATGAAAATGAGAACTGAATAAATATAATGAACACTTAAAATAGGAAAGCAGTGTTGAAAATATTATTATAATTTGCATGTGCAAATTTTAATTTTCTATATGTAGCATTTTAGAATTATATCTGTTAGGTCTTTAATCAGTCACATGAACAATCTGCTGGGTTTTTTAATATTTACTTTTTGGTTGTAGTTGGACACAATACCTTTAATTAATTAATTAATTTTTATGTGGTGCTGAGGATCAAACCCAGGGCCTCGAATGTTCTAGGCAAGTGCTCTACCACGGAGCCACAAACCCAGCCCACAATCTGCTTTTTTCCAATTTTACATTTTTATAAGTGTTCCCCAGTTCTCTCTTGGGGGAGATGCTGCTGCTGAGTAGCCTTTGGAATTGTTTTGGTAATATGCAGATACCACAAAGACAGGAGGGGGCTGCTAGAGTGCTAAATAAATAGCCCTCATCAAAAGAAATCATCCAGCACCAAATTCCAGTGTTGTACTACTGAGAATAATGGGCTGAGTAAAAATGCCATCTCTCTCAAGGTGTTTTTTGTTGTTGTTGTTTTGCTTTTTTTTTTTTTTTTTAATCATTCTCACATCACAACTTTAGCCACACATGCTTACCTACCATACACCCTCTCCACAACCAAAGGACAAATAATCTTACTTCTGAACTAACTTACTCTCTTTTGACACCTCTTTTCTAATTTATATTATGGATAGATGTATCCTAACTTTCCTACTAGAGTATAAGTTTTTCAAAGACAAGAGTCTTCCTATTATGTAAATTGGAACGATTGATAAGCATTGTATTTCTTCCTGGCTGCAACTATAACTGTGTAAGTAAAGGTCTGTATATACAATGAAATGATTTCTCTTGAAGGTAGGTGTTAGGATTGCAGGATTCATCTCTGTCAGTCTATTCTTAAATTAGAAATACACTGTGTAATGCAGCTCTGTCACAGATTGGGTAGTTTAAATAGTAGAAATTAATTTTCTAATAGCTCAGAAGGCTGGAAGTCCCAGATCAAGGTACCAGCAGGGTTAGTTTGTAGTGAAGCCTCTCTTCCTGGTTTGGACATGGTCATTTTCTCACTGTGCGCTCACATGGCCTTTCCTCTGGATGAGTTCACAGAAAAGGATAGTATAAAACAAGTGGCAGGTAAGGATATGTAGACAGATTAATTCTCTTTTTATCTTTTAGGGACACGGTCACACGAATTCGGGTTCCACCATTATGATCTCATTTAACCTTAATTGCCACCCCAAGGGACCTATATCCAAATTTGTTCACACTGAAGATTAAATTAATTGGGCGGGTAGGGGGGAGATGACTCAATTCAGACCATGACATACTTAAACTTATTTGACAGATTAACATTTAAGAAAATATTGTTCTTAAGTAGAACCACTGCCTTGGACCCAATAGAAAGCATTGTTGTTAACTTTCTTGTGGCACTTTCTTTTCTACTTTAGATAGGTATTTGTCTCCATGTCCTCTGTCTCCAGCTAGAATATAAGTCCTTTAAATACAAGCATTTTAGTATTCCCTGCCATGTTTGGTACTAACAGTTCTGACAGTATGTAATTGCATATTTCTTCAGTTCTCTACTTGTTGAATACTTAAGAAAAAATTACTTACAGCATGGTATACAATATTTTAATTGCAGATTCAATATTATGTCAAATTTTTATTAAAGTGTCAAGGTATTAATATCTATGTTGAAATGTTATACTATATCTAAGTTGCTGAAATAAGAATTATAGTGCTTTGGATAACCTGACTGCCAAAAGTTAACACTTTCTCCCTGGAATTATCTATTTATTAAAAAGCTGTGGAAAGTTTTTTATTCATTAAATGGACATTTATTTCTTAATCCTCCGTCTTTGGATTTTTGGAGTGTTTTAGCATGAAATAAATACATGGAGACTCCTGGGAGGAGAACATAACTAATCGTAGAAAAAGGAATATGAGATGCTTAGTTAATGCTCTAATTGGAAAACAAAACAACAGAAATAGCTTTGTCTTAAATAAGCAAATGTTTAAAGTCAAGAATCTATTCTACAACATTTAAAAGAAGCCACAGAGCTGTTGGGGGATGCAACTCATTGTTAGTATGCATCCCTGGCACTGCAAATACAAATAAATGAATAAGGCAATAGCCATCTTATTATTAATATATTAATAATAGAAATAGTGATATTAATTAATAAGTTTACTATCAGAACAGAGTCATTTGGGAGACCATAGAAAATTTCACTTAAAAATAATTATCTTGGGGGTGGGGATGTGGCTCAAGTGGTAACGCACTTGCCTGACATGCGCCGGGCGCTGGGTTCGATCCTCAGCACCACGTAAAATAAAATAAAGATGTTGTGTCCACCGAAAACTGAAAAATAAATATTAAAAATTCTCTCTCTCTCTTTAGCTCTCTCATTAAAAAAAATTATCTTAAAAAACATGGGTATACTA
The DNA here is from genome assembly GCF_048772815.1 of Callospermophilus lateralis. NCBI lineage: Eukaryota > Metazoa > Chordata > Mammalia > Rodentia > Sciuridae > Callospermophilus > Callospermophilus lateralis. Next base: position 97,927,649 of record NC_135312.1, on the reverse strand, counting down.
GGCTGGGGATGTGGCTCAAGCAGTAGCGCGCTCGCCTGGCATGCATGCGGCCTGGGTTCGATCCTCAGCACCACATACAAATAAAGATGTTGTGTCTGCTGAAAACTAAAAAATAAATATTTAAAAAAAAATTTCTCTCTCTCTCTCTCTCTCAAAAAAACAAAAACAATAACATGGGTATACTTTAAAAATATCATTTTATCAAACAGTACAATAATTTTAATTAAATAATTTTTTCTTGATCTCACTTTTCAGTTTCTTCTCTATGGAAGTATTAATCTAATATGCAGTTTAATTTTTTTAATATTTAAGTGATCTATATCAATTATAGAGTAGCATTTTAGTTTAGCAAAACTTCATTTAAAAAATTATTGTGATCAGAACATACTTCTATCAGCCTTTCTTTTATCTCCTTTGCTAAGGAATAGTAGATTCTAATTTTACATGTATTATACTAAAAACAGTAATACATGATCTGACTTCCCAGTTTTCAAAGAATTAAAATGCTAAGGAAAGACTGACTGCTTTTTCTTTGGTAGAAAATCAATTCAAACTCAGGCCACCAGTTAGTTACATTGCAAAAATTCAAAACAGTTATGGAAGGGAAATACACTCTTTTTTGGGAGGGGGATACTAGGGATTTAACTCAGGAGCACTTGGCCACTGTGCCACATTCCCAGCCTTATTTTGTATTTTATTTAGAGACAGGGTCTCATTGAGTGGCTTAGCACTTCACTCTCTGAGTCTGGCTCACAATCCTCCTGTCTCAGCCTCCCAAGCTGCTGTGGTGTGCCACCACACCTAGCAGAAATACACTCTTATAAGCTGTCCAATAGCACTAAATAATGTCTACATGGTTTCTAGCTGATGGGCATCAGAATGGAATTTTGGCATTCTAAGAATAAATCTCAAGTTACTTCTTAAACCAAAACCTATGAGCTTTGTATATTCATTGGCAATTGAGAAAGGAGAAATTACATAAATATTTCCAAGCATACTGATTTATGAGTTTTATAAAATTTCAGTTGTTCATAGATATTTATGACCCTTTTTATCTCTCCTTAGAGGTAGATGAAGAAACACAATTTGCTGCCTGATTCTCTGTCTTCATTATTGTTGTGTTTCACAAACATCTTAAGTCACTTTTAAATATCCTTACTAAGACATATGTCAGTTGCATAGATAGTTATTTCCCAAAATTACTATTCTTCATATGCTCTACAAGAAAAGTGGGAACCATTCCCTGGTCTTATATTTGCAAATATTTTTATGAGGTGAGAATTAACTATCACACTTGCTCCCAAAAGATAGGGTACTAACATTTCCACAGCATAGCCTAATTAAAAAAAAAAATGTAGATGGACACACAATATCTTTATTTTTATGTGGTGCTTAGGATCAAACTGAGTGCCTTACACATGCAAGGCAAGCGCTTTACCACTGAGTTACAGTCCCAGCCCCTAGCCTAATTAAAAAAAAAAAAAAAATTTTTTTAAATATAGGGCTGGGGATGTGGCTCAAGTGGTAGCGCGCTCGCCTGGCATGTGTGCGGCACTGGGTTCAATCCTCAGCACCATGTACAAATAAAGATGTGTCTGCCGAAAACTAAACAATAAATATTTTTAAAATATATATATATAGCCCCAGAGAATCTCTTAGCTGATACCATCGTAGACATTTCCACAAAATATGTTGGCCAACCTAGAAATAATATCATAGGTTAAAGAAAAATGAATATAAAATCAAGTAATTTTTTTCAGTTGCAAAATATGGCACATCTGTATTTGATCTGCCTTCATTTTCTGGATTGTACTATTTTATTCAAGTTTTTATGGGTTGGTGACTGCAATATAAATATCGCCATCTATTGAACGTAAGTACTTATTACACTTCAGTTTTTCCTGAGAATAGTACTTTCGTTGACATACTTACTTAATTACTGTTGAAAAGTGTGAATTCACTTATTTGAAGAGGATATGTTAGAACTAGGATAATACTGTGGAATTTCTGATTTAGTGTTACACACTCATTCTTTATATCAATAATCAGATAATTCAAAATACGAAAATTTTGAACATGAATTTCTGAACAACTTGAGTGGATCTAGGAAGTTGTATATCATCATTGGTTAGACAGTGGGTGAATTTGAGGTTTTAATACAGAGATCCAACACTTTTAAACAAACTTGGTGGATTCAGACTTATCCTTAGAGTATATCAATGGTATCAAATATTTGTTAAAATAAGTGAAGCCCTTAGCAGGGATGTTGGAACAGCACCACATGATGTTGAGAAAATGTCCATCCACCACCAAAAGAAAAATTCTTCAAGTATGAAATATTAAACAACCAAGACAACATTAATTTAGGAAATAAAGTAAAAAACAGAAGTGATGTTATTAATGGTGATGGTGAAATCAATGGTCTTTTTTGAAAGACACAATCAAAATAATCCAAATTCAAGATGCAAATACTGAAACATTTTTGGTTGTTTTGCATCTGGAGGGAATTGATGTCCTGATAGAAAGTAATTCTAAATAGTTCTTTTATTCAATGATTTATAATCCAGAATACTTAGAATAATTACAAATGAGATTCACTAAGTAACACTATGGGGTTTTTTTTCTTCTTTAACCTTAGAGAATGGGAAAGAAAATGAATGTGAAGAGGCAAATATAGTACTGCTTTTCAAAAGAGGAAACAGGTTAATTTCTAAACCATAAACTAGTTTGAACTTGCGGTCACTTGAAAAAAAAAAAAAATCTAGAAGGTATTCTTAAAAACACGGCTAGTGAGTACTGAGAAAAGGCAGAATTGCCAAGACCCAGAATTACGTTCTCAAGAAGCTGATTACATTCAACTTATAATGAAATGAGGTCAATGATTATAAAGTTTTTAGATTCTTAATAAGTCAAAAGAGTTTAACCAAAGAATATTATTTGAAAGGTCAATTAGTGACTTGGATACATACCACCATAACCTACTGCCTAAATTTGCAGAATGAGGCAAGAAGATATACAATACGTGCACTATAACCAAATCATCCTTCAAAAATATGTTGAGAGTGTAAGAAAATGGACCAAATTTAGTGAAAAAAAAGAAATTTAGTATAATTATGTATAGTTTGGCTCAAAACATTTTGTTCTTCTGCAATAAGTGGGGAAGAAAAGGTAAGGTTAGCAGAGGCATTTAGGTGAATAATTGATATTAGCTGACATTATGAGCTGGTTCCTTAACCTAAACCCATAGTCATCTTTCCCCAAACATTTTTTCTTAGTTTCAGACTGCATAGTTTATCAGTGGTCCTTGCTCATGTTTAGTTGGGTTGGCCCTTCTATATCTGTGGGTTTCTCATTGAGAGATTCCACCAACCAAAGATCTTTTTTTAAAAAGTCATCTGTATAGTGTATGTACAAACTTTTCTTTTCTCATTATTCCACAAACAATATAGCATAACAACTATTTACATAGCATTTATATTGTATTAGGTATTATAAAGAATCTAGAGATGACTTGAAATACATGGGAAGGTGTGAATAAGTTTTGTGCAAATAATATTGCATTTTATATGAGACTTGAGCATCCTCAGATTTTAGTATGTGTAAGATACCCAGGACTGGCTGTGTAGATTGTATGTAATAATTAAACCCAACAGTTGCTTACTTTTTGTTCCACTCACTGTTCTAGGTGCCACTTTACAGCAAAGTCAAGGTGTTATCATGGACTCGGTCTAGAAGACATGCATGAAAAAATAAGTTTTATTTGGTTTATTTTATTTAAAAAAAGAGGGTAACATGATGAATGCAATGAAGGGAGGATAATTCAACACTAGTTACGGAAAAAGCAGATATTTAAGCTGCAGTGATCTGAAGGAGTCAGTCATGCAGCTATGGGACAGATAATTCTCCAGACAGAGGGAGCAGCAAGTGTCAGGAACATAAGATAGGCATCACCTTGGTGTGCTTAAGGATCTTAAAGATGGCTTTTATGAATGGAGCATGACATATAAGAGAGAGAGAGAGAGAGAGTGATAAAAGATTGAGTGAAGAAGTAGCCTTTATTGTCTTGTAGGTTGTGTTAAGCAATTTAGAATTTTCTCCCAATTAAATGAGAAGCCTAAAACAGGATTATGGTTACCAGAGTAGCATCTGACATGTTTCTAAAAGATTTCTGTGTATACTTTGGAAATTTATTTTTTAGGGAGAAATAATGGAAGCAGGAGACCATTAATGAGCATTTCTATACTTAAGGCAAGAAAATGACAGTGTCTTGAGCAATGGAGTTACTGATGAAGATAAAGACCATTAAATACATTTGAATTTTAGAAGAACTGACAGGATTGTAGGAATATTGGGGGATGATGAAGAAGGGAAATTTGATAAGTTATTGAATTTGATAAGAATTGATTCACTTGGTAAGGGTCAGTTCAGTTCAGTAAAGAAGCTAATAAAATAAAGAGGTAGAGAAGTAAATGAGGAAAAGACTAAGAAGGGTATTTAAGATCTAGATTTCAGATGTATTGTACTTATTTATGAAAAAGTGAAGGTTATGAATTAGAGAGTACATGGCTGAAATGGTCCAGACCTAAGACTTATCCTTCAGGGAAATAATATCATCAAAGTGAAGAAATCGAAGAATTTGGTAGGTTACTTGATGATTTAACATGATGACATTGAAGTCATCAAGAAAGATTGTAGGAATGAGGTAAAGAGGAAGGCAGGTGCTAAAGCAAACTGCATGAGACAGAGACAAGACAGTGAGGTGGGTCATTGGTGGGTACTATAGAGAGATTGCATTAGCCTGTAAGGACTTAGGATTTTGGAGGATGGAAGGTGGCTGATAGTATTAAAAAAATAATGAAGGGGATACTTGTTCCATCTCCATAAGAAAGTGGAATATGAAAGAAAAGTCAACCTCTATTGAAAAGACTACAGAGAAGGTGAAGAAGAATAAAAAGTGGCAGAGTGCAGTGGATGCCTATAATCCTAGAGGCTGGGGAGGCTGAAGCAGAAGGATTGTGAGTTCAAAGCCAGCCTCAGCAACAGCAAGGCACTAAGCAACTCAGTGAGACCCTGTTTCTAAATAAAATACAAAATGGGGGCATGGTGCTGGGGATGTGGCTCACTGGTTAAGTGCCTCTGAGTTCAATCCCTGGTACCCCAAAAAAAGAAAAAGAAAAAGTATAGTAGAATGATAGAGGGTTAGAGGGGTGAGAAATTGATTGGATTAGAAGACGCACAAAGTAGTAAAGAAAGAGTCTAGGAGATGATGGTTAATCCAAAGGATTGGCACATGTGGTTGTGGCAGGTAAACAGAGATGGGAAGCAGAACAGGATTCATCTTTAAGGTTTGTTACAGGAAGGTGAGCACTAAAATGCAAACTCTATGAGGGGAGGAATTTAAAGTGGGCCTAGAAGGTGTGAGGATGCCTGGCATAATGTGGGAATTCAGACACATTTTTGTTGTTGAATGAATGAATGAATGAATGCCATGAATGATTGAATGGGAGCATTTAGGACAAAGTTTATCTAGAAAGTATTGTACTCTAAAGTTGGCAGGACACTGGTAAGGTATTGTGGTAACTTTCTCAAAAGACTTGGATTCTTTTTTTTTTTAATTTTATTTTATCAATTATTCTTAGTAAGATCCAAAGGTTTGTTAAGGAGAAACCACCTAGTCCCTTCCTTCTGTTGTGCAAAGAATTTAAGCTGATGAGACCCAAAATTTCAGCAGTTAATACCAGCAGTAAGAACAGAATCCTGACTTTAGATTTCTGTTTCTTGTAAGACATGGCCTTTTCATGGATTCATAGTAGGTGGGCTATTGAATGTGAGGCAGACAAATTCACTTATATTTTCAAAATTGATACAACACTATTAAATAGAATTATGCATCATTTATCCTTTTTATCATGAATGTTACATAAATTCTTTTTATAATAGTATGTTAAAACTACAAAATAGCAAATTTTTTGACTCATATGAAATAAGCTATTTTTAGCAAGTAGAAATCTCTGAAAATGCTGATAGGAGTGATCACATGAAGAACCTGGTAACAGAGTGAAAGGAGCTAAGGTTAGTGGTAAATAAGTGCCCCAAAGTTACTACAGGGGTTGTTCCAAGTGAGTTTTAAGTTGCTATTCTACATTAAAATCTTCATATTATATTATTATACATACAGTTTAAAATCTTTACCTGCCCTTATCTTTCTAACACATAGAACATTGTCTCTGTGGAGATGAAGGAGTAATATAGGTAACTCTAGAATTCACAAAATATTAAGACTGGATGCTTAATAATGGTAACTTGCCACAGCCCGGCTGGCTGGGCAGAATAACCGGGGGTGACGAATAACTTGTGTACGTTGATGCAGCAGGAATGGAAGCCGTTTATTGTAGGATAACAGAGGTATTTATACATTTTGCACAGCTTATCTTAATTAGCATAAACTAGATACAGCAGTCAACCAATCAGGAATCTCCACACTTAATGGCTTGCTTTTGTTACTTTACAAACCACTCCCTCTGGCATTTTGCCAGGCGCCATCCAGACTTGTTTACAGACTCTAACAGTAACTCCTTTAGGTAATACCTCAGAAATATGTAAGAGTTAAGATAGGAGAAAATGGAATATATCAAAAAAGAGAAAACTCTTCCCATAATACAAATATCTTAGTTCAGGCTGTCATAACAAAAATACCATAGGCTGAATGGTTTAAAGACTAAACTTTTGTCTTTCACAGTTTGGAGGCAGGGAAGTCCAAGATCAAGACTATGGTAGATTCAGTGATGGTTAAGGATCCTTTGTGGTTCATAAATTGTCATTGTCTTCCCAGGAGTGCATAAGGGTAAGGGGGCAAAGAGCTCTCTGAGGTGTCTTTTTTAAGAGAACTAATCTGGGGATGTAGCTCAGTGGTACAGCAGCTACTGAGCATGCTTGAGACCCTCGGTTGTGTCCCACGTACTCCAAAATAAAAAGCTCTAATCCCATTCATGAGAACTCTGTCCACATGATGTAATCACCCACTTCCTAATACTGTCACATAAGGGTTTAGAACTTCAACATACAAGTTTTGGAGGGACACAGACTTTAGTATGTAGTAACAAATTGAATATTCAGCAATTCAGCAATATCCAATTTTGGCTTCCTGTCTTTGCTTTGGTTAGTGGGAAGCTCATAGGAAAATTATTTGGGGGGCTAGGACTATTAGCTCAATAGTAGGTCATGTACCTATTATGCTGGAGGACCTGGATTCAATCTCTGCACTGCCAAAAAAAAGAAAAAGAAAACACCAATTCATTGAATCTTTTTTCTTTTTCTTTCACAAAGTAAACCTAATTTGGGTGGTATTTTTTCATGTCAGCTAACTTACTTCATACCCCTCTTTTAGCCCCTAACTCATAATCTCCTTGCACCTCAAAAGCAAAGCACAGAAGTCATTGAAATCAGTTAATAAATAAATTCAGCTGTAGTTTAGAGTGCCAGAACTTTACACCTAAGTTTTAGTAGATTTTATTTTCCAGAAGGAAGATCATAGTTATGAGTGAACACACTCACCATATTTATTATGAGGAAGCTTGTAGAAGATACTCATTTTTTGAGATGACTGGCAATTTGCTTGGCTAAAGTAAATAGCTCTCCTGTGTCACTGAACCCCGAAAGAACAGACTTCAGCTATGACCCTGATATATTTTTAGTTTCTTCTTTAGCAATATTTCTGTGTGAAAGTTTGCTTTATGGAAGAGTGAAAATACTGAGGACAATTTATTCTTGTTCCCTTCTTTATCTGCTATAAAATACATATTTTAAGGTTTGTGTATTTTTTCCTTTTATTAAAAACTTGTCATGTGGGGATAGAATATAATTCCATTAAAATCCATTTGAGGCAAATTAAGGTATAGAAATTTTATTACTGATAAAAATCTTTCATATTCTGCAACCTAGTTTCTATTTTCTCCAATCTACTGAATATATTCTTACCATGGTTACCAGTTTATTGGCTCTACCATACACTGAAGTAATCACTTTAGCAAATTACTGGGGACAATTCTAGTACCTACATTATGAGTTTATGGGAAGGATTATATGTGCCTTCTACATACTGAATGATAGAAAAATATTATCTTTCATTATTCACATACAATTTCTATATATAAGTTAAACACTAAAATAAAATTAATACAATCATTACTAGTGAATAAGATACTGAATTATGAAAAAACTTTGTTTAGAACATTGAAAAATTGATCTACATGAATGGAGTTTAGTGAATAAAGGGAAGATTGATATAGAAAGATACTTGAGAAGTAGATCTTCAAGTCATTCTGGTATTTGGGATTTATATAGCCTGTTAAGGATTTTGGATATTATCTTAACTATAGTATGAATCTATTTCAAGGTTTTAATGAAAAGAGTGATATGGTAAAGTATACTTTTCTTTTTTCTTAAGGCACTATGGCTACACTAAGCCATACCAGATAGTACAGAAGCTGGATGGGGCAGGATTTGGCAAGAGGGAAAGCAAGAGACCAGATAGACAATTATTAAAACACAGGTATAAGTGAGTGCTTTGAATAGTCTAGATGAGAGAGAGTGGTGGCAATGATTTGGAACAGACAGATGGATTTGAATTAAAATTTTGAGGTGGAATGATTGGGACATGATGATGAATAACTTTAGGGGGAGAAAATGGTATTAGAATTAAAAGGTTTCTTACCGGTTTTTAGTTACAGTAAATATGTCAATTGAAAGACTGTATTTCAGGAAAGGTCTTAGAAGTTTTTTGAGAAAATCATTCACTTATATGCTCTAAGACAGCTAATAAAATAATTAAAGAAGGAAATCCAAAATATGGGTGCTGCTTGTAGGAGAGAGGTAAGCTAGAGTTATAAACCTGGGACACTAGTAAATAAACAATGTTTAAGGCTATTAAAGAATACAATTGTTTGCTACCAGTGATAGCAGAATACAGAGAAAGCAGGTCAAGGACAGAAAACTCTGAGAATAAAGAATAGCTAGCAACTTATTGATTAAAAAGGCAAGTGTATAGATCATGGCACAGAAGACAAAAATAAAAGGAGCCATCATTTAGGTCAGGTACTGAGACAGCAACGTGAGGAACGCACACAAAAAGACAGATACTGGATGGTTCCATTGTAATTACTGGATAGTTCCAGGGTAGGAAGGTAAAAGGAATTTGTTGTTTAATGGGTATGGTGTTTCAGAATTGCACAACAAAAATGTTTTAGAGTTCTCTTTCACAATAATGTGAACATATTTAATACTCCTGAACTGTACACTTAAAATGGTTAACATAGCAAATTTTGTGTCATGTGGTTTTTACTACAATAAAAAAAAAAACGACAAAAACAAATTGTTAATCATATTTAGCTACAAAGAGGCCATTAGTGACCTGTACAAGAATATGGTTATGTGGAGTTTTGGGGGGCATGAGGTAGTTGAGGTGGTTGAAGTGTGACGGGTGGGTTAGTGTACTATTATTTCAGTTTATATTCAGGGGAATAGGCAAATAGAAAACAAAGGTAGTTTATTGTTGTTTTAAGAGAAACTGTAGCATTTTGGGATGAGGATATGGAACATCCAGTGCTGGAGAGAGAGGTCACTTGAGGCATGTGTTAGACAGCTTTATGTCACAGTGACCAAAATACCTGAAAAGAACAGTTTAGAGAAGGAAAAAATTATTTTGGCTCACAGTTTCAGAGGATTCAGTCCATGTTCAGCCAGCTCCATTGATTTGTGCCTAAGGTGAGATAGAACATGGCAGAATATGTGTGAGGGCATGACAGAGGAAAAATCCCCAACTCATGGCAGCCAGGAAGCAGAAAGAGAGTAAGAGAGGCTGGGGAGAAGATAAATGCTTCTAGAGCATGCCTCCAGTGACCTACTTCCTCCAGCCTAGATCCCACCTCTCAGTAGTCTATTCAGCTGTCAGTGGATTGACCCATTTGATGGTGAGAGCCCTTATGATCCAATCATTGCCTGAAAGCCCTGCCTCTGAACCTTGCTGCATTGGGGACCATGCTTTCAACTAGACTTTGGGGGTCGTCCCAGATCCAAACAATAGCAAGACACTTGAGAATAAGGGAAGAATGGAGTACATAGCATAAGGATGTTATAATTTAACAATTGTTAGGACTGGGGAATAGAAAGAATTCCACTCATTTGGTCCTGGAGGATGATAATAATGGTAAATGAACAGCCTCATGGCTGGTTTGCCTGAACACATTGTTAGTATGGGTCCATGTTTAAAAGAAAACAGTGCAGACAAAGACACAGCACACAAATAATTTTTTTGCTCATTTCTCCTAAGTCATTTTTCATTAGAAAAGCAGGCCAAAAGGCTGCAAGCCCAATTCTGCACACATGTCTGAGAAGGAGAAAGCCTCCGTATCTCTCCCTGGTGAGAAATGAAAACTCACTTAAGCAATAGACAAAGCAGAAAGTTTGGCTGCTGCAGACATGTCATTAATCAGAGCTTCTTCTAACCCTAAAAGGAGTAAATATTAGGAAATGTCAGAATAAGAATAGATGTTGATGTCTGTTCCATATTAAGTAAAGAAGTTTGAGATTTTGTCATAAGTCTAGTATTTTTAGAGACTGGCTAAGTAACAAATAGGTAATCAGTGTGCATAGCACATGGGAAACCTCCCAAGTACATTTGTTTAGAAACTTGGAAATCTGGCTTTAAAACTATTTCATGAAATATATGAACTCTGTTCTCAAGTAGTACTCAAATTTTTCCAATCATCATAGTTCATGGAAATATTGCAAGACTTAACTTTTTCAGCTTCCTTCTTTTAAAACTTCTCCTCTCCTCATTATTTGTCAATATGTAGATTTTGGTGATTCTTTATATTTTCTTTTTCCTAAAATATCAATGATTTTTAAATTTTTCTTTCTTTTTTGGGGCAGGGGGGTATACCAGGGATTGAACTCAGGGGCATTCAACTACTGAGCCATATCCCCAGCCCTATTTTGCATTTTATTTAGAGACAGGTTTCACTGAGTTCCTTAGTGCCTCACCATTGTTGAGAGTGGCTTTGAACTCGTGATCCCCCTGTCTCAGCCTCCCAAGCTGCTGGGATTATCAGCACCACATAAAAATAAATAAAGTATGGGGCTGGGGATGTGGCTCAAGCGGTAGCGTGCTCACCTGGAATGCACGCAGCACTGGGTTCGATCCTCAGCACCACATACAAAAAAATAAAGATGTTGTGTCCGCCGAAAACTAAAGAATAAAAAATATTAAAAAATTCTCTCTCTCTCTCTCTCTCTGTCTGTCTCTCTCTCTCAAAATAAATAAATAAATAAAGTATACAATTTAATGTTTAAAAAAAGATTTTTTTTTTTAATTTTCTAAGGGATATTGTTGTTCATGTATTTTGAATTCTGGTCATTTCGTTGGTTGATCACACATTCTCCCTTACTTAGGCAATAATACAAATTTAGTCTGTAGTGTGACATTCTAGAAGGTGTAAATATGTTCTAAGAAAATATACAAATATCATGAGTTCTGTATTTGAAAACAATAAATTTCACTTATGCATTTAGTTAATATTTATTTGTTTTCTTTATGGTGAGCATTGTATTATATTTAATTTATATCAGTAAATATCATGACCCTTGACCTCAGGGAACCTCTAGTCTACAGAGGGAGTTTGAATTTAAATAGCCACACAAATTATATAATGACAGTAATGACAAATTCTATCAAGAAAAGAACAGAGTACCATGAAAGCATATGGCAGGGACAAATGTGGGTGATTTGGGGAATTGCAGAGGTACCTCATTGAAAAAGCAGCATTTGAACTGAGCCAGAAGGATGCTTATGAATTGGTGCAGTGAAGGTATGATAGAGAGAGGGGTTTTGAAAATGAGAAGTAGTAGACTCTGCAAAGACCTTGAGGTGGGAAGAAGTGTGGTCTGTTTTGAGAAGAGATGAAAGGCCAGATGCATGGGAGCAAGAGAGAGGGAAAGAAAGAGCTCTGTGAATGAAGAACAAATGAAGAACAGGTAGCCAAAGATCATAGTTATCCATATAGCTGTACCAGAAGGTCTAAGGAACAGACACAGCAAGATTTATATTTTAGAAGTTAACTCTGATAACTGTGTTGGGAAATTGTTCTCTAGAACAAAGCTCAGCAACTGTCTTTTCTGTCAAGTTCCAGATAGTAAGCCATGTAATGTGCAGTAATCTCTGGGTAGTGTGAAATAGTCATAGGATTTTAAATAAAAGTGCATCAGTGTTCCAAAAAAACTTTATTTATGGATGTTGAAATTTTAATGTCGGGGCTGGGGCTGGGGCTGGGGCTCAGCGATAGCACACTTGCCTGGCATGTGTGAGGCACTGGGTTTGATTCTCAGCACCACATATAAATAAAGGTCTATCAACAACTAAAAACTAAAACAAAAATTTTTTTAAAAAAAATTTGAATGTCATATGTTGTTCATGTTGGAAATAATAGGACATATTCTTTTTATTTTTTTAACCATTTTAAAATATGACAACCATTTTTAGCTCATAAGCCATACATAGACAGATGGTGGGCTGTATTTGGCTTTTAAGCCATTGTTTGCTGAGTCATTTTGTAGATAATTCTTATTCTTTTAACTTTTTCTGTCTACCTCTTTAATGATATTTTAGTTCCACCATAAAATTTTTCTTGAATTGCTTAAATTTTTCAATACTTAAGTAAAGGTAAGACCTATTATAAATGAAAAATTAGAATTTTTAGATCTTATGATCTCCTTTTCTATTTCTTTATCTTTGTGTTAGTTTTCCAATTTAAAAGTCAGTTTAATATGACTGGCCCATTCTATTTTTTTCTTTTTTATTGATTTTTTAAAAATAAATGACAGCGAAATGCATTACAATTCTTGTTACACATATAGAGCACAATTTTTCATATCTCTGGTTGTATATAAAGTATGTTCACACCAATTTATGTCTTTATACATGTACTTTGGATAATGATGTCCATCACATTCCACCATCATTGCTAACCTCCTGCCCCCTCCTTTCCCCTCCCACCCCTCTGCCCTATCTAGAGTTTCTCTATTCCTCCCTTGCTCCCCTTTCTACCCAACTATGAGTCAGTCACCTTATATCAGAGAAAACATTCGGCATTTTTTGGGGGGTGTGGGGGGGATCAGCTAACTTCACTTAGCATTATCTTCTCCAATACCATCCATTTACCTGCAAATGCCATGATTTTATTCTCTTTTATTGCTGAGTAATATTCCATTGTATAAATATGCCACAATTTCTTTATCCATTCATCTACTGAAGGGCATCTAGGTTGGTTCCACAGTTTAGCTATTGTGAATTGTTCTGCTAATAAACATTGATGTGGCTGTGTCCCTGTAGTATGCTATTTCTAAGTATTCTTTGGGTATAGACCTAAGAGAGGGATAGCTGGGTCAAATGGTGGTTCCATTCCAGGTTTCCCAAGAAATCTCCATACTGCTTTCCATATTGGCTGTACCAATTTGCAGTCCCACTAGCAATGTACGAATGTACCTTTTTCCCTACGTCCTCTCCAACGCTTATTGTTGTTTGTCTTCATAATAGCTGTCATTCTGACTGGAGTGAAATGAAATCTTAGAGTAGTTTTGATTTGCATTTCTCTAATTGCTAGTGATGATAAACATTTTTTATTTATTTGTTTATTGACTATATGTCCTCTTCTGAGAAGTGTCTGTTCAAGTCCTTGGCCTATTTATTGATTGCGTTATTTGGTTTTTGTGGTGTTTAGCTTTTTGAGTTCTTTATATATCCTAGCATAAAAAGTTATTTTTTTCATATTTGATTTTCCCCCCAAATATTATATTTGGTGCTTTCTTCCTTTGAATCTGATATTGAATTTTTCATCTTTTTTTTTTAGCTAATTGGAATTCTAAATTTTAATTCTGGCATTCTGAAGAAAAATTGGTACAGGTGTCAGACAAAGTTTAAAAAAAAAGCACCACAATTGCTTATGACCATTTCCTGTGTGACTGGTTACAGTGCTTTGTTAACATCAAGACAAACAACATCCCTGTAATTTCAGGTCTGCAAAAACAACATTTTGACTTGAAAGGACACATTTCAGGCAGCTGCACCAAAAGATGCAGAGAGTGTTATGTAGTGGAAATAGTACAGGCAAATTTCATCTGACTATTACTGTATGAATGGCATTGGACAACTTATTATTTGTTGGACCCTAAGTTTTCTTAAAAGTATTCTCATTCAGCAAATAAGAATTACCATCTTTTCTCCCTTTAAGCACTGTCTTTTATCAAGTGGAAGTTGCCATGTTAAAGGCTTTGGAAGGGGAATAGCCCATACTTTGTGTAGGAGGAGATGTTGGTTTTAGTTTTAACCTCTTGCAGAATAAGGAAGTTTAAAAAAATCAGCAGTATTCTTAGGATTGAACATTATGGTATACTCTTAAGAGATACTACAGATGATGAATGCCTCCTGTATTGTTTGTTAATGTTTCCTTTGCTTTGTTTATTTTACTTTTGAAAACTTAGGTTTGACAGTTCTCTAGAAGATCTACCCAAGAGTGAATCTCACCCACCTGCAACTCCTCAGGTGTTAAATATCGGTAGACAAGTAGCCACCCTTCTTAAAGTAGCAACTACATGTCCTAGGTAGAGTCTTCCTTCTTGGCATGTCTAAATTTCAGTGCTGGTGGTGAACCTAAATACTAAAACTGTTTGACTGAAAAAGAAAAGGTGATCATCAGTTGCAGAACTAACATCTTTAACATGTAGACAAGAACACTTGGCACTTGGCCTCAGAACACTGTTTCACCCTGATTTTATATTTTGCATATATATTGTGTTTGGTTTTAACTTCTAATATATAATCTGGAAATTGGTGTCTTTTATTGCTTTACTTTGTGATTTGCAAGGGCAACTTTTTGAGATTACCATAGGTCTGCTTTTCTGAATTAGAGGTTTTAACTCTAAAAGAGAGAAAGAGAGGTTGTCATATGATCCCAAGCTCTCAGACATATTCTAAGTATATTTAGGTAAATAATAGTGCTTATAAGATACTGCCAGACTCCACTGAATAAATCATTTTATATTATTATTTGACACAATATGATGACATAAATTCATAAGTTTCCTTTTTTCTTCCTGGAACAGGATAATTTAGCTGATTTTTTTTTTCCAAAATTTTTTTTAGTTATAGATAGACAACTATAAAAGAGTGAGCCTCACTCACCTGCAACTCCTCAGGTGTTAAATATTGGTAGACAAGTAGCCACACTTCTTAAAGTAGCAACTACATGTCCTAGGTAGTTGCCTTTATTTTATTTATTATTATGTGGTGCTGAGGATCGAACCCAGCGCCTTGCATGTGCTAGGCGAGCATTCTACCGCTGAGCCACAAGCCCAGCCCCCAGCTGATATATTTTTATATGACTTTTTATTAGCCCAAGTTTTTAGTTCTTATTATTCACCATTATTTTTCACACACAGGTAACCCTTGCCTCAAAGATGGAGAGTGATTCAAAAACTAAAGTTAAATCACTTGGCACAGTGTTGCTACTCCAGAGGCCAAGGCAGAAAGATCACATATTCAAGGCCAGCCTGGGCAATTTAGGGAGGCCCTGTCTCAAAATAAAAAATGGAAAGGGCTGAGGATGTAGCTCAGTGGGAGAGTGTCCCTGAGTTCAGTCCCCAGTTCATCAAAAAAGTTAATTAATTAATTAATTAAAAATTGCATCTCTTGGTAATGTCACTTAATATTCATATTACCTGACACTGCCATCGATAGCTTCTTTCCTTTCTCTCTTTTCTAGCCATTCATGACAGTTGTTAAAACCTAACCATACCTTCAGTTTAATGAATACATGCAAAAATTATACATGAACAGTTCTGTATAAGTACCATGCACTAACTGATAGCGCCACTGGGGCATCCAGACATGAACAATTATGTATAATTTTTTTGGAAATAGATTGTTCCTTTAATTTTTCTTCCAATGGTTTGTAAAGTTGTATGGAACCAAGAACAAATTGGTTTATCAAATTGTTATGATAGGGAGAAAAGATTTATGTCTGCCCTTTCAGTTTCTGATGTGTGAGCTTTCATTAACCTGTATTAAGTTTGTCATGTGCATGATTACTTTGTGTTGGAGATAACCACTGTCACAAACTTCTGAAAAAAGTGTTCACAGTATGGTGATGTTTTTCATTAATAAATTATACTCGAAAGGAGAGAGAGATAAGTTTTACACTGTGTAATTTAAATTCTCAATTGTGATTTTTTTTTAATATTTATTTTTTAGTTATAGGTGGACACAATATATTTTATTTCATGTGGTGCTAAGGATTGAACCCAGTGCTTCATGCATCCTAGGCGAGCACTATACCTCTGAGTCACAACCCCAGCCCTCAACTGTGATTTTTATTACCAGTTTTAAAACCATTGCAGTCCTAATGTTGAATGTTAATTCCTGCTCAGGTGTATAACCTTATCTAAGAGACCAAGGGAAAATAATTATTATTTTAAGTATAAAGGTTCTGAAGATGAAATTGTATACCAGTGTTTAAAAATCTTTTCAGAGCTAACTGAAAATAGAAATATGAAATTGCTCAAAAATTGATGTTTTGATCAAGTTCACTGTAACTACTGTTTATTTTTACAAAGCTGCCTGCCCTCCCTAGAGAATTCTGCTCCCACCAGGCATGATGGCATATGCCTGTAATCCCAGCAGCTTAGAAGTCTGAGGCAGGAGGATCATGTATTCAAAGCCTAAACATCAGCAGCTTAGCATGGCCCTAAGCAATTTAGTGGGACCCTATCTCTAAATAAAATATGAAAAAGGGCTGGGGATACAACTCAGTGGTTAAGCACCCCAGGGTTCAATCCTCAGTACCAAAAAAAAAAAAAAAAAAAAAAAAGGAACTCTGCTCCCAATACCTTAAACAGTTATTTATTGTTTGTGAAATTATATATTGATGCATCTGAACAGGCGTACTTGTTTTTCCTGAAAACAGAGAAGTCTCTTTAAATTGTCATGTTATTGGTATGCATCATCTATAAGGTGATATTCCTGATATAAGGACTCTTTGGGAAAATCCACTTACCTTTCTCTTGCTGCTTATGGAAATTCAACTTTATGTTTAGGTTTATTTTCTACTTAGTTATTGCAAGTCAGTCTTCAAATGTGTGCTAGATGGTTTTAATTTTAAATCAAACTAGAGACAGTGAACATTCAAGAGCATTCCTATGTAAAAAAACAGTTTAATGTAGGATTGTACCTCAGATTTTAATTTCTTAGAGAAATCATGGCCACAGTAAATAAATGACTCAAGCTCCTATTACACCTCTGACTTTGTGTACTTTTATAATACCTAAATATTAATATAGAGCAGTTCCTATCTTGTGTTTATTCTGCTACCTTTTCTCACTTTCTTTTTGTGTTCCTATCTTTTTTTCTTTCCTTACTTATCAGTTTAAGCAGCTCCACAAGAAATGTAGAAGGTTCTTTGGAAGGTTCTCGAAATTTTTCCTCCTTCTCCTCTCCTGCTAGATACAGCGCTGCAGCTCTGAGCAGTGCAGCTGCTACCGTGTCTGCTGTCATTGCTACAAAAACCAGGTAGAACTAACTGCATGTGCAGTGTCTGTCTGATGTGGCCTCGTCTGCTTCAGAGAACTGTTCATTTGGAACAGCCACAGCTCTGCTCTGAGCTCTTCATGGTACAGTGGATGTTTTATCTGAGTTGTGGGTAAAGCCCATGGTATTTGTTAGCATTGTTTGAAAAAATCATCTTTTTATCTCTTTCCATTGCTACTATTTATATATGATATTTCTCACTTGTCATGTTCTTGTTGACTTTAGGGTGTTTACAGTTTTCATTTTTTATATTTGAATCAGAATCAAATGTGACATAAGTTTTTATTGATGTTTCTTCTCCCCAAACCATTTGGGGGTGAATGAAAACCTAACAACTTTTCAAAGCACTCCTTCCTCCTCCCACCCTAAAAAAGTAAAAATTTTTTGTAGGATTTTGTTATGTTATATAATTTCTGTAGTCTTCATAGTGTAAATGCTTTCAAAAGATTGTCTTGCCAGGTATGGCGGCACACAATGGCTTGGGAGGCTGAGGCAGAAGGATCTCAAGTTCAAGGCCAGCCTCAGTAATTTTTCGAGGTCCTAAGGAATTTAGTGAGACTCTGTCTCAAAATAAAAAATTAAAAGGGCTGGGATAAAAGGAGCTCAGGGTTTAAGCACCCTTGGATTCAATTCCGGATATACCCCCCTCATTTTTTTTTAAATAATAAAATAAAAAATAAAAGATTGTTATGCCCAATTTTGGTGAAAACGTATTTAATTTTATATTAATGAGTAATAGCATGCAGTGAATTAATTCATGGCCCTTCCTTTATGCTCTCACTGCTTAGTGCTTCCTTTCCCTCTTTCTCCTCCACACACTTACTCTCAGAGGAAAAGTTTCAGATCATAGACGTAAAAAAACTACTTTTTGCTTTTGGTAGTGCAATTTTTTAACTTAAAAATCTTTCTAAATGCTTACCAGGCTCTCCAGTCCTGAAAACTATTGCTCTCTGCTGGATGCACTTTGCATCAACCCTGTTTTCAAGCCTCTAGCTTTTTCCCATCTCCAGTCCTGCAGGAGATCCACCGGCTCTGTCCATGTTAAGCAAACAAGGTACTGTGGGGGTGGATTTGGCAGGTGGTGTTTTGCTGGTAAGGACACTGCTACACGGCTTTCCCTGACACTTAACCACCACATTAACAGACCAGATGAGAAAACCCCTGAGCTGATTTGTAGTCAAATTTGAATTAACTGTAATTTCAATGTAGTGCTAATACACAGGCATGTTATTTTGTATGACTATTAACTCCTCTTTTAATCCTTTGTGATATCTTTCATTAGTACACTTGATATTTGCTTATGAATGAAATTATGAATAATTATGCCAGTACTTATATTATGGTGGAATCCTGTCTTTTATTGCGTGGACATAACTGTATTAGAATAATCAAATGTTTAATAAGACATACCTTTTGAAAAAAATAACAATTTGATTTTTAATTGCTACTGTCTTATTAGTTCTTAAACATGAAGGTTTTCCTTGAAAAAGCAACTTAATTTTCACCTTATCTGGGAAATGCTGTGTAAGTCAGCTTTACAGCTCTATGACAAAGTATCTGAGATAAACACTTATTAGGAGAAGTTTATTTTATTTCATGGTCTCAGAGATTCTAGTTTATGGTGGGCTGGCTTCATGGAGTTGGGGCCTGTGGTGAGGCAGAACATCACAGTGGGATGTGCATGGCAATAGAAACTACTCAACAAATGACAGCAGGAAACTTGAGAGAAAAAAGAGAAAGAGAGAGAAAGGGCTCACAGTGAACTAACTTCCTTCCACTTGGCCCCTACATGTTGTGCCACCTCCCAAAATGTTCTCAATTTGTACCTGAACTTATTTGTTGTAATAGTTAAACAAATATGAGAAAAGAATATAAACTCAAGATAAATCAGATTGCTGACACTGAAAGTTAACTTTTATTCCTTTTTCTTTTTTCCTCACTGGCTCAGTTTTGAAAAGAATCCTTTGCTTTCTCTATTAGTATATTTTTCTCCATTTTCAGTTTTGGAAACAAAAACTCTACTTTAGAAGTCATATTAATTTATTATTTCATTTAAGTTTTTGATTTTTTGGCAGACTAGTGAAAATGATCATATTTAATTCTTAGTATCTGTGATATTAACCAAAAGTATTTATGAAATTTATACTGATTTTCTTACTAGAATCCTTTAGAAAGAATTTTATTTTGCATAGAAGTTGGTGCACCTTAAATAATTTAAATTTTGAAAGAATATATTTGAATCATGAGTTCAGAAATAAGATAGCAATCTAGGTAACAATGCCATACTCCATTAACAAATTAGTTACTAAGTTTAGGCTATTTTGCTACCAGTGGTTACTAACATTTGCTCCCCAAATAAAACAGTATTGCCAATACTGTCCTAATTATTCTTTCATCTGTAGCACACCATACCTAATATTTATATGTTTTCTTTAAATAGCAGGCAGTAATTAAAAATTAGAAAAAAGACATGGTACATTTTTAAAAGAGAGGCATCATATATTTAGATATGTGATGAGTGACGGATAAAGTCTAATATTAATAAAGACAAAGTCTAATATTCATCCGTTACTACACTAAATGTTTTAAATAATTAGGGATCTGTTTCTCCAAAAGAAAGTCAACCTCTCATTAATTGTGAATTTAAACATAAACTTTTTTGCTTATAACCTGTACTTTTATGGATTCTTTATAATCGACTTTAAGCCCTTTATAGCTAAAGAATATAGTTTAAGATTTAAACATCTCAGGCCTATTGGGAGAGAATATATACCAATTTATGTACAAAGGATATAACCAAAATTAAAATATTTTTAAGCTTATGTGATTACTTATCCCATGGGAATTTTAGAAACTATCATGTTATTTAAAATTGAATTGAGGAAGCAAAATTGTGTCTGGGATCAAGATCCTAGATTTAAAACTATCCATAGACTACATTTAGAAGCAGAATTGTTACATGAGGAGTGTTAATTTAGTAAATGTATTTATTACTAATCTTGTTACCACTGAACTAGACAGGTATTTCAGGATGTAGAAATAATAGTCCTTCATTTTTGGAGCATAGACTCTGCATTGGACATTGTGCCAACAAGCACTTAATGTTTATTATTTAGTATTTTATTTAATTACGGTAACCTTGGAATAAAGATAGTATTTTAATAACATTTTACAAATGAGGAAATTTACTAGTATTAAGTAATATGCCCAAAGTCGCAAAAAAAGCCCCTAACCTCAGGTAGTTTATAAGTAAGGGAGGAGACAAGATACATAAGGAAGTTATTGTTAATGATAATTTTTAAAACATCTTTTACAAATCAATGTAAAATTATATGTCATATGGTTAATAAATGCCATGAATTAAAAGGAATGTCTCTACCTCTAGAAACTTGAGTGTTAAATAATGCATTAATTGCTTAATATGGAGCACTTAATATAAGTGCAAGATGGGTATTATTGTTCTATTTATTATAAGTAGAATTTCTATGGATACAGAGAGGTAGGAGAAGTACCTACTATATATAATGCCTGGAAAACGTAAAATTTGGGGCAGAGAATGGAGATGGCCAGAATACAGTTTCTGTGACAGAGAGATAGTTATGATTGGGCAGATCAATTGTCACTTTGCCTAGAAGGCTTTGAAAGCCACGCTGAGCTGTAACTTAGCCCTCTGCCTTCTTAATGGTCCATTTGTTTCTTCTTAATGGTTCCATGCTCTGCTTACATACTTTCTGGTGACAGGGCTCTCATGAAAGGCACCCTTAGGAACAAATGTTTTCCTTTGGATAATTTTACATATTAGGAAGTACTTCCTTTTATCAAACCAAATCTATTATCAAACCAAATCAGTAGATTTGACTCACTGGCATCAGGCAAAGAGAAGATAGCCACATAGAGTGAATCCACATGGCAGATACGAGGATTGTGCTCATCCTTCTCTTGAGTTTTTTTAATACCCTGAGCTAGTATTACCAATCCTCACAACCAGAATCCATTAGGCTTGGCATTGAATTCCTATTATCCTGGTTACTCTCTTCTAAGACAGTTTGGCAATTCTCCTGGAATTAAATTCTAATTTCTTCATATAACATTAAAACTGTTATTTTCAGTTTGTAACTTTTGTTTCATTTATAAATTTCTAGTACTGCTTGGTCATAAATTTTTTCCTTGGAACTATGACTATTTAGATTATTAGGGTTTTTTATTTTGTCAAATCCAAATGAATAATTTAAACCTAGAATGAAAATTACTTCTGTTGTATGTTTCAGAAATTATTTAGTTATGGTCTGGGGGTGTAGCTATGTGGTAGAATGTTTGCCTAGCAAGTATAAAACCCTGAGTCAATTTCCAGTACCACACATACACACGTAAAATTATTTTATAAAAATATTGAAAATAAGTCTTAATTGTATTATTTGAATACATTAATTATCCTTTTCATGTGTTAATCCCACATTCTGTGCCTTAGAGGTGGCTAAATACTTTTATATAATTATCCCATTTAAGCCTCATGGAAATCTTTTTTAATGATTTTTGGTATACTATAATTACACATAATAGTGAGATTCATTGTGACTTATTTATGCATGCACATAACATGATTTGATCACTTTATTCCAAAGTACCTTCCCTTTTTCTCCCCTTTCTCCCCTGATCTCCTTCCTATACTCTGTTGGTCTCCCTTTCTTTCTTTTTTTTTTTTTTAATTAGTGAACTGTAATTAAATATAACAGTGGGATTCATTGTGGTAAATTTGTACATGGACAGCAAAGTCTCATGGGAATCTAGCCAGCAAGGTACTATCCTCATTTGAAGTGTACGAAACTGAGGCTTGGAGAAGAAAAATAATTTATCATAAAACTTTTAAAAGGTGTCAATTTAACCACTAATCAAAGATGTTTTTGCTTCTTTCCACTAATGCTTTTTATGTTGCCTTTACTGATAATAGGGTTCAACATTCCCATTAAGAATATAATTTTAGACTTTTTTTAGAGAGAGAGAGAGAGAGAGAGAGAGAGAGATAATTTTAATATTTATTTTATAGTTTTTGGCGGACACAACATCTTTATTTGTATGTGGTGCTGAGGATCGAACCCAGCGCCGCACGCATGCCAGGCGAGCGCGCTACTGCTTGAGCCACATCCCCAGCCCCAAAGACTTTTTATGTATGATAAAAATCAAAGTGCTAGGTGTAGTGGTGCATACCTATAATCTCAGCAACTAAGGAGGCTAAGGCAGGACGATCACAAATTCAAGGCCAGCCTGAGCAGCTTAGCAAGATCCAGCCTCAAAATTTAAAAAAACATGAAAAAGAGCTGGGGATGTAGCTCAGTGGTAGAGTGTCACTGGGTTCAATCCCTAGCACAAAAAAAAAAAAAAAAAAAAAAAAAATACTGTAAGTTTTTCATTGTATAGTCTATTTTAACGGCAAGCATGTTCAAGTTTCTCATTAACCTGATCAGAAATAGTCAAAGATGATGGCTCTGACTCTGTTACACTAGAATTTGCAAGCACAAGAGTAAGCACAAGAGTTAAGGGTGGTGGGAAATGAGTTCAATGGAATTATGTTATATCCATGTACAAATATGGCATAATGAATCCTGCTATTATGTATAATTATAATGCACCAATTAAAAAGAATACGGTACAGTATTTCAAGAAAGTTAAAGTATCTTTAATATGATTTTTCAAAATTGTTTAATATCAGAAGTGCCCCTGGACTACCCCGGGTTTCATGTTTCACTAGAAGGACCTACACAACTCAGTATATAGTTAAACTCATAACTATGATTTACTATAGCAAAAGAATATAAAACAAAATCAATAAAGGAAAAAGGTGCATGGGACACGCCTATAAGAAATAAGGCTCAGGTTTACAAGAGTCTTCTCCCAGTGGAGTCTCGTGGGATGTACTTAATTCCTTCAATTAGGAGTTGTGGCAAACTGTGCCAAGTGTTATCTACAAGATAAGCCGGTCAGAGTCTAAGTACCTAAGGTTTTTAGTAATTGCTTGTTATACGCATCAGAATTCCAAAGTCTCAGAAAGAAAGTATCTATATGGTATAAATTGTTTTTAATTAAAAAAAAAAAAGTTGAGGCATGGTAAGCCACTGTTGTCTTTGAGAGAAAGTTTTATTTCACTGTTGGGGACAGTTTACCAGTCAAGTTCCTATATGCCTAAGGATAGGCAGTCACATATCTGCTATATTAGGTGTCAGGAGAGATTCAAGAGGAATTGGGCAAATTAGGTGCCAGAAGGGTTCATTTGGTAGTATAGTACACATAATTGAATTTGAAAATTCTTTTTATTGAAGTAATCTTTACTTAAATCTTTACTTATAATTTGAGGATATTTATTTTACTAAAGACATTAATATAGTACCTTATCTTTATAAGTCTTTTCTTCCAGCTATCAGTTTCAGTTAGTGAAGGAAGAGAGTTTCTGTGCATAGATTTATTTAAGCTACCAGTACTGAAAAGTTTAGCTGTAAGAAGTATTGTTTTGTTATTATTATTATATTTCATTTTGGAAAAATAACCACTATCATATTTTGTCATTTCAAAGTCTGTATTTTATAGTTTGGGCCACCTCAAATTGCTACTTCCTTTGGAGATGTTCTATGTAAAATTGTAAATAAAAAGTGATAATAAAAGTCATATGATTTTCTAAACCAAACCGGAACCAGCAGAGATAAGGCTTCTGTTAAGCATATAACTCTGGTTGAGAGAAAATAATGGTAGGCTAGAATCTTTTCTTCTTAGTGTTAGGAATCCAGAATACAGGACATATCGTGTTAGGCAGGGTATGTTGCTTCTTGTTTATTCTGTGTGCATGGTGTAACTCTGGCAGTAGAGTAGGGTTTAGGTTTTACTGAATGAGTGAGCATGCAAGTGAAAACAGTAACTGGTGAGGTATCAGGAAACAGTTCATAAAATACCAGAAGAATGTGCAGAAGGGGAAACATGGATTCCATTTCATAGAGCTTATGAGGGGCTCTCCAGTAATGTATTATTTTAATATAGATGTTTTTTCTGAAATGTTGAGATGGGCGATTCTTATCATTTAAAGAAATTGGTTCTATGTTTTTCAATAGCCCACTCTCTCATGGTAAACCTTTTAAAGAGAGTTCCCAAAAGGGGGGGGAGGGGAGCCACTTCTTTTTCTTTACATTTTTTTTTTCTGTTTCAAAGAGAAGCAATCCCTGTTGTGATTTTAGAACTTTTTAAATTGATTAATATTTTGTTTTCCTTAAACATTCAATAGATTTGGAAAAGAAAGGGTCATTGCTCAATTAGATTGCTATGCTCTCACCAAAACCGTTTCCTGCTTTCCTTTACAGTAATTCTCAGGAGCCTTCTCAGCAATTGGCTTCATCAGCAGCTTCAACTCGGAGCATGCCAGAGACTCTGGAAAGCCCAGGCTCCAGCAGGCCAGGGGTGGCCAGTCTCACAACTGCTGCTGCCTTCAAGCCCGTAGGATCCACCAGTGTCATCAAGTCACCAAGCTGGCAACGGCCAAACCAAGCAGGTATTTCAGAGAAATCTCTTCTTCCTTGCTTTTCTAAGTGAGTGTAATTAGGAAAATGTGTGCTGGGATCATGTTAGAATTTGCTAATGAATCCTATTTTCAACCATCTAAGCTTCAGAAAGGACAATAAAGAACAACTGTAGCTATTTGCTCTGTGAAGTGTCTCATAAATATTTTCTGTATAATAAACTTGCCCTTTGCTATTTATAATTATAGAATTGGGCATTCTCTGTTTCTCAGATTACTCATGAAACATGTTTTGACTTGTAAATTTAGCATATTATTTGATAATCAGTTATATTGCTTAAAAATGTAGCATTTTGGTTTTAATGATATATACAAATAACAAAAGCATCAATAACTATGAAACAGTTATTGAAGAAAGGATCTTTTACTTCTTGTTCTCTGAATAATTATGAAGCAGAATAATTATGACATAATACTAGAAAGAGAATATTTGAATGGTAGGATGGAACACCTTGGGCACAACCTGGAAAGCTGAATTCTCATTTACTTCTACAGATGGTAGCTTTAAGTAAAATCATTTAATCTCTTAGACCCTCAGTTTTCTGATGTAAAAAAGGAAGGGACTCTAAAGCATTTCCTTTTTCTCACAAGACGAACAAAGTTTATCATTATATATGCCTCCGTTAACAGGAAGTTGAAGTTCTGCTTGAAAGTTGCTAATCCCAAACCCAACTTCATCTCTTTTCACTCTCCATGTTTATTTGTTATCTAGCTATTGATGATTTGCCATCCTTTCTCTGCTGAACTCCATGTCCTCAAACACATTGACCTATTTGCTGTCCCCTGGTGGCACCTTAAATGCCACATGTCTGAAACTATTATTTTCCATCTTGGGGAACAAAAGGTCTACTCAGTCACCAAAGCTAGAATGTAAACTCGATAACTGCCTTACACCCATACTCACAATAACTAATATCAAATGTTTCTTTTTAATATTTCTCAAATTTTTTCTGTCATCAAAGCCTTGCCTTGGTTCAGAACCTTGTCATCATTATTTATACAGTTTATTTCACAGTGGCCTATGTTATGTGTTGCCAATTCAACAAAGCTAGAGGTACAATCATCCCTCAGTATCCAAGTTGTCCCTCAGTATCCAAGTTGTTCCCTGATTCTTTGCAGATACCAAAATCTGCAGATACTCAGGTGCCTTATTTGAAATGACTTGGTATTCACATATTACCTTCTTACATTCTCCTGCATACTTAAATCATCTCTAACTTAATGACTGGAGGGAAAAAAGAAATACCTGTTTAGAAAACACAAATTTTTTCTTTGAAATATTTCCAGTCTGCTGTTGGTTGAACCTATCAGTGTGAAACTGCAGACATAGAGCTCTGAATATATTGGTGTTGGGAGAGAGACAGGATAAGACATTATGTAAAATCTAGACTGTCTTAAAGAAGAAATTGTTTTATTACATTTGAAAACATAAAATGTTCGGACTAGTATTATCTGCCTCTGAAATTTCTGAACTATCAAGATAGCAAGACCTATTGAGGAGAAAATGCTAGCAAAGCTCAGCCACTTTGAGTTATTTTCATTCACTGAAAGCCTATGTATGATGATGGAGATTCAGTATAATTATTTTGTATGTGCATTTAATGTGAAAAGTAACTTTCAGAAAAATTCCTTTGGGTATGTGTGGTATTTGAGAGCTACCAGAATAATTTTTTGTAAAACAGCAAGGAAAATACCAAATATCTGAGTTTGAAACTGAAGGGAGGGCAAAAAGTTTATTTGTACCAGAGAACAAAAGTATATGTACTGCTTTTGGAATGAAATCATGGCATTTGCTGGTAAATGGATGGAAATGGAGAATACCATGCTAAGTGAAATATGCCAAATTCAGAAATTCAAAGGTTGAATTTTTTTTTCTAATATGCAGAAGCTAGAGTATAATAAAGGAAAGGGAGACAGGAAAATAGGATAACATAAAGATAAAGGAAAGATCAGTAATGTAGGAGTTCAAGAGGCTGAGTGGAGGGATGGGTAAGGGGAGGAAATGAAGATTAATTTTTAGAAAATTATGTTATGTGCATGTATAAATGTATAACAGGTAACCTTGCCTTTATACATAGGTAAAAAGAACCAATCAAATATAAATTAATAGGCCAGTAAAAGGATGTCTGGTAGAGTAGAAAGAGAATGGGAGAGGGGAGGGAGGACAAGAGGGAAAAGTGGGAGGGAAAAGCTAGGGATATCATGAACTGAAATAGAATTTGGTTCAATTTCATAAAAGAAAGTATATGTACTGCTTTAGAAAGTTCAGGAATTTATGATCAAAATAACTGCTATGATTCTTTAAAAGAAATCTATTGATATGGAATTCCAGGGGAATACAGTACAACAAAATTACCACAAGAGGGCGACAGAATCCTTTCTTCTCTTAATCTAATTTAATTTTCTTTAATAATCAAAGCAGACAAATCATAGCAACTGCAATCATGATTCATAAGGTTAGTATTTGAAACATTTTGCTTTTTTCCAGAAAACCTAAGTGAATTTAATGTGAGCAAAATTATAACAGTATAAAACATTATATATTATATAAGATTATGTAACAATTTTATGAAAAGAAAATGTTTCCCATTGTGAAGTCATAGTTGAATTACATCATAATCCTTAGCTCAAGTCAGAAAATATTTCTTGAGATTCTTCTATTTATCTTGTTCTAGGTGTTGGAAATAGGTTCTTAATAAGTTGTTATATTAATTATTTGTATTATTTTGTAAAATATTTTTAAGGACACAAAATTCCCAGCCTCTCAAGCTCTTTTATTCCACCCACCCAGAAGTATACCATATTTTTAAAAATAAACAACACCTCAAAATCTATTCTGACTTAGTCTTGGCTAGTTTCAAGAGCTTCCTAACACAAGTTTAAAGTTCTTTGATTTAGAGGAGGATCGCTGTCTCCTTGTGGGATCTTGTGCACCTCACAGTTCACCTCTGTAAACAGTGCCAAGCCAAGGCTAAAAAAGTGAGTGACTGGGCTAGGGCAGGGCCAAATAAAGCAAGAAGGCAAGTGGCAAGTTTCTTTCACATGGAGAATGACAGGTTCTTTCTTTTGCTAATTGATGGCTGTCCTCTAGTGTCAAGGAGAAAGGGAAAAAGATTGGATTCTTTTCCCTGCCCCAGCCCTGACAGATTACCAAAAACTATTACCACTGAATCATTTTAAGATAATTTCTATAAATTGGGCACACACCTGTAATCCCAGGAACTCAGAAGGCTGAGGCAGGAGGATCATAAGTTTAAGGCCAACCTCAGCAACTTAGCCAGGCCTTATCTCAAAATAGGAAATAAAAAGGACTGGATGTGAAACTCAGAATAGAGCATCCTTGGATTCAATCCCCAGTACCAAAAAATAAATTAAAAAATTGGTCCAGGTGGATGGGAGAGAGGGGATCAAAAATTACTAAATTATAGTCTGTGATCCACTTGGTTCATTCTAAAATCCGTTTAATGGATTGTTACCAGCATTCGTTTTTATTTTTTATTTTTATTGATACAAATATTTGTACATCTTTATGGGGTATACTGTGATGATTCAATACATGTATATAGTGTGTAATGATGAAATCAGGGTAATAAGCACTTCTGTCTCTTCAAACACTAATTATTTTTACATGTTGGAAATTTTGTATTCTCCTATGTAGCCAGCATTTAAAAAAAATAAAATAGCATGGAATAGAAAATACCAGAATATTTTAATGTATTATTTTTAACATTCTGAATTTATAAAAATCTGGTTTTAGTGTATTTACATGTACATGTAAATTCACACATGCACACACATACAGATATGTTTTGGGACAAAAAGTAAAGCATTTTTCTTACTGTGTTTTACATTTAAAAAATAGTTTAAAGTTACCAGTTTTAAGAAGTATCTTAGTCATACTTTTGTTTATTGAGTGGTGACTTATATCATTTTGAAAACAATGAGACAAAACAAAAAAGACTGCGTTGAAAGGCTTGATTAAAATTTTAAGACCTAGGGGCTGGGATTGTGGCACAGGCGGGACCCGGGTTCGATCCTCAGCACCACATAAAAATAAAGGCATTGTGTTGTGTCCATCTACACCTAAAAAAATAAATATTAAAAAAAAATCAAGACCTACCATTGCATTATGAGCCTGTCGTAGGTTTCTGTTATATCCACAGAAATTCTGACTTTCGATCTTAGATCATTTCACTCGTGGTGTTACATTGCCTGTGGTAGGCAGAAATCTTTCAAAAACACTGTAATGCTAAACCAGTTGATAACTAGAAACTAGGTGTTATGGATCAGTATTGTAGTTTAGATTGGATGATCTGCTTTTTCTCAGGAGTATAGTTTAACATACACGCCCCCGCCCCGCCCCAACACACACACACAGACACAATCATGCTTACCAATGACTCACAAAAAGCTAAATATTTTAGGATGCCAAGTATTCAAAAATTCATAGTCTTGATGAAAATAGTAAGATACAGGAGAAATAAGAATCCAAGCCTGAGCTTCATGTCAGCTAGGAAACTCCTACCTCTTTGCCCTGTGTCTTTGGCAACACTACTAACGTGAACAAGATATAATAGTCCCTTTAGAAACATTGTCTTGAAACTAGAAAAATATATCAAAGGTGAGATTTTTCTTGATACTTTTCAAAATTGAGCATATGTACTTTTGTAAACATATTTAAATTTATTATATTTGTTTCTATTAAAATTTTATGTAAGAAAGCTTCATGTTGTATATAGTTGTATATATGCTGTACATAGTTATTAAGAGGTTCAATATATTTTCAAAACCTTTGTAAATTTAGTGGTAAAATTTGAAAATATGTTTTTGTGTTTATGTAGGTGAACTAACTTGCTCTGTAATGCTATTCCTAGATTCTATAGATACCAGATTAGGTAAATTTAGATCATTGGATATAAACATATATATAAAATATTACCAATATAGTCAAATATTTTTCATAAATCCAGTCTTAGTCACAAAGAGCCACTATGTGTTGGAATACATTAATTTGCTAATTTTAATTTTATCATACACAAAATGAAAATTATTGCTTTGCTAGAAAATAAGCAGTGCCTTAAAAATTGGAAAAGAAGAACTTAAATTATCACTATTTGCGGACGACATGATTTTATACCTAGAAGACCCAAAAGGGTCTACAAAAAAACTACTAGACCTAATAAATGAATTCAGCAAAGTGGCAGGATATAAAATCAACACGCATAAATCAAAGGCATTCCTGTATATCAGCGACAAAACTTCTGAAACGGAAATGAGGAAAAACACTCCATTCACAATATCCTCAAAAAAAAATAAAATACTTGGGAATCAACCTAACAAAAGAGGTGAAAGATTTATACAATGAAAACTACAGAACCCTAAAGAGAGAAGTAGAAGAAGATCTTAGAAGATGGAAAAATATATCCTGTTCATGGATAGGCAGAACTAACATCATCAAAATGGCGATATTACTAAAAGTTCTATATAGGTTTAATGCAATGCCAATCAAAATCCCAAAGGCATTGCTTGTAGAAATAGATAAAGCAATCATGAAATTCATATGGAAAAATAAAAGACCCAGAATAGCAAAAGCAATTCTAAGCAGGAAGTGTGAATCAGGCGGTATAGCAATACCGGATTTCAAACTATGTATTACAGAGCAATAGTAACAAAGACAGCATGGTACTGGTACCAAAACAGGCGGGTGGACCAATGGTACAGAATAGAGGACACAGAGACCAATCCACAAAGTTACAACTATCTTATATTTGATAAAGGGGCTAAAAGCATGCACTGGAGGAAGGATAGCATCTTCAACAAATGGTGTTGGGAAAACTGGAAATCCATATGCAACAAAATGAAACTGAACCCCCTCCTCTCACCATGCACAAAAGTTAACTCAAAATGGATCAAGGACCTTGATATCAAATCAGAGACTCTGCGTCTGATAGAAGAAAAAGTTGGCTACGATCTACATATAGTGGGGTCGGGCTCTAAATTCCTTAATAGGACACCCATAGCACAAGAGTTAATAGCAAGAATCAACAAATGGGACTTACTTAAACTAAAAAGTTTTTTCACAGCAAGAGAAACAATAAGAGAAGTAAATAGGGAGCCTACATCATGGGAACAAATATTTACTCCTCACACTTCAGACAGAGCTCTAATATCCAGAATATACAAAGAACTCAAAAAATTAGACAATAAGATAACAAATAACCCAATCAACAAATAGGCCAAGGACCTGAACAGAAACTTCTCAGAGGAGGACATACAATCAATCAACAAGTACATGAAAAAATGCTCATCATCTCTAGCAGTCAGAGAAATGCAAATCAAAACCACCCTAAGATACCATCTCACTCCAGTGAGATTGGCAGCCATTATGAAGTCAAACAACAACAAGTGCTGGCGAGGATGTGGGGAAAAGGGTTCTCTTGTACATTGCTGGTGGGACTGCAAATTGGTGCGGCCAATTTGGAAAGCAGTATGGAGATTCCGGGGAAAGTTGGGAATGGAACCACCATTTGATCCAGCTATTGCTCTTCTCGGACTATTCCCTGAAGACCTTAAAAGAGCGTATTACAGGGATACTGCCACATCGATGTTCATAGCAGCACAATTCACAATAGCTAGACTGTGGAACCAACCCAGATGCCCTTCAATGGATGAATGGATTAAAAAAATGTGGCATCTATACACCATGGAGTATTACGCAGCACTAAAAAAATGACAAAATCATGGAATTTGCAGGGAAATGGATGGCACTAGAGCAGATTATGCTTAGTGAAGCTAGCCAATCCCTAAAAAACAAATACCAAATGTCTTCTTTGATATAATGAGAGCAACTAAGAATAGAGCAGGGAGGAAGAGCAGGAAGAAAAGATTAACATTAAACAGAGACATGAGGTGGGAGGGAAAGGGAGAGAAAAGGGGAATTGCATGGAAACGGAGGGAGACCCTCATTGTTATACTAAGTTACATATAAGAGGTTGTGAGTGGAATGGGAAAATAAACAAGGTGAGAAATGAATTACAGTAGAAGGGGTAGAGAGAAGATGGGAGGGGAGGGGAGGGGGGATAGTAGAGGATAGGAAAGGTAGCAGAATACAACAGTTACTATTATGGTATTATGTAAAAATGTGGATGTGTAACCGATGTGATTCTGCAATCTGTACTTGGGGTAAAAAAGGAAGTTCATAACTCACTTGAAGCTAATGTATGCTAATGTATGAAATATGATATTTCAAGAGCTTTGTAGGGTTTTGAACAACCAATGAAAAAAAAAAAAAAAGAAAATAACCAGTGCCTTGTGAGATCAGCCCCATTGTTCATTGAACCTAGTTTTCTGACTGATGGTAGTTCTAAAGAACAGGAATGTGTGCCCTGTGGGTTAAGAATTTTAAAAGGCTAGAGTTTTTGAGCCTGCAGTATCTTTATTAAAATAAGGATCTAAGAAAAGTCTCTTATAGCATTGTTGTGAAGACCAATGGTATACCATATCAAAGTGCCTAGGTACCTAGAGAATGCTCAAGAGGTTAAGTGTCTGCCCTGTATTCCTTTCTCCATAGTATTAATAGTTTTCACTGTTAACTATCCAGCAAAACAGTTGTCATGTGTCTTACTGCTTGACAACATCTTAAGTACTTTGCTGCCCAGGCGAACTGTTTGCCTTCATAATAGGGCTCTCTGTCACCTTGCAGCCTTGGGCCAATCTTCTTCAGCCTTATTTTGTAAGATTGTTCTTGTGTTTCTTATAGTCCAGTAATGCTGACTTCAGAGTTCATACCACTGCTTGGTTCCACACCTCTGTGCTTAATGCAAGTGGGTTTTTTGTTTGTTTGTTAATGCTTTTCTTTCCATCCCTGAGAAACTCCTGTTCACCCTTGAAGACCATTTATCACCTTCTTTATGAAGTTTACTTGAACCATTTGTTAACCTGTTCTTTCTCTATGCTTCTACAAAATTTTGGTAATGTCTTTATCATAACATTTATCGTGTTTATTTTAATTATTTACATATGTGTCTTTTTCCGCTATTTTTACATCCCATGAAGAACAGGAACCAAGTCTTACTAATTATAGCCCCTGAACAATACCTGGCACAGTTTTTGTGGGCCTTTAGTAAATGTCATTGAGAGAATAAGTGGATAAATCAGTTTTTCTTATTTCGAAGATCTTCTTTATTCAATTTGAGGGGTACAGCATTCAATTTCTCTTACTAGACCTGAAATTCCTGTAACAGTTATTGAAGAAAGATGGAAGTACTGTCTGCCAAAGGCAGCTACTAAAAATACTAAATTGCTTGAGGAAGAGACTCCAATCTCATGAAGTATTGAACTCACATAAGAATTAAAGTTTGTGAGTATAAGCTGTATTGTAGTTAATATTACAGTACTTCCATTCAGTAATTTTTCAAAATACTAATAATTCTGAAGTCCTGTAATAGGAAAAAAATTATATTTTTTTCCCTCAAAGAATATGGAAATTTACTGTACATAGGAACCAAACAATGGAGTGCAGAGAGAGAACCTTAGGGACATAGGCTCACTTGTTTCATCAAGGTGAACAAATTAAGTTTGGATACAAAGCACAAGTAATAACAGAGAAAAAAAAAGAGTTAAATCAGATTGCAAAACCCAAGACAGAGACATGGAGATCAATGGAAAGAGGAAAAGAAGACTTGGATAAAGTTTAAGGATATAGTCTTAGGGTAGAATATATATTTGTTTATAGTGAAATCTTATTGTATTCAGGAATGGGATTTCAGTGTTTGTGCCTAAAACAGAATCACACTTAGTCAACCACCTTAAACATTTTTAGCAATACATAATACATATAAGACTCTTGAGAGAACTTGGCTTCTTGAAGGAAAAACATGTAGTTCAGAAATTTCTATTGGCAAGAGGGAAAATTGGATAGGTTATTGTAGGGCCTAGTCAGAAAGAGTTTTGACCATAAGAGAACGGACTTGATGCTGAAAGGAAGTTATTAAAAGATTTGTAAACTAGAGGTAGTGGGAAAATCGGATTTGCATTATTAAAAGATCATTATAGTGGTCATGTATTTAAGAGATCATTATGATTTCACTGTAGAAATTAAGATTGGAGTCCTGAATGCCATGCAAGAAGTGGTTGAAGTGATCTAGTACAGAAATGTGATAATGAATATTTCTGGGTAGTAGCAATAGATATGGCCATAATTCTATGGGGACCAAAACTGCTGGGTACTTAGAATATATCCCTACTGGAATGCAATGATTCCTGGTGGGATATTTAGCAGCATTTCTTGTAAAACACAGGTATACGATTTTATTCATAGAGGAACCATACTGTCAGTTCCTGTGTCTTGAGGTTTCTCCTGTGTGGATTCAGTCAATCTGAGATGGAAAGTATTCCAAAAAAAATTGCATTTTCACTGAACATATACAGATATTTTTCTTGCTCTTATTCCCTAAATAGTATAGTATAACAACTATTTATATGGCATTTATGTTGTATTAGTTATTTTTAGTAATTTAGAGATGATTTAAAGTACCCAGGAGGATATGCTTAGGTTATATGCAAATACTATTTGAGCATGTGCAGGAATCCTAGAACCAATCCCCTATGTATTTCAAAGGAATATTATACTTTGTTCTCAGCAATTCAGACCATGACAAAGAAAATTGGTTGAATATATATTTATATTTTTTAATGTAATGTGTCACATTGCTACATACAAATCTGGATTGATTGCATCTTGTACTGTACTTGAGAAATAAGCGAAAGTTTACTTTTATAATCTATCTACTTTATTTATGCAGCTTTTCTTTGTGTGCGTATTTATTTCCCCTAAATAACATTTTCTTATTTCTCAATTTCACAATATATGATATTTGTAATGTTGCTTAATAAATATATTAACACTGTATCTATAATAAATAAGTTATAACTTCTTGACCAAAAATCATTGAATTATGTATTTGCTAACACCCAATTATCATTTTCTATAGAAAACAGTGCTGCTTTATTTCATAGAGCCATTTAGAATAAAACACTTTGCTATGTTTTTTTCCCCAGTATTTAGTTTTATCTAGCTGTGCTGAAAATGTTGTTTGCTGTTTTCATTAGCTCATCTTACAGCATGTATTACCACTGTCATGCTTTTTCTAATTGTACGTACATACAGCTTCCAGTTGAGTCCTGTTTATTCTTTGTCCCCTGAGGTTGGCAAGAAATCAGGGG
The DNA here is from genome assembly GCF_048772815.1 of Callospermophilus lateralis. Classification (NCBI taxonomy): domain Eukaryota; kingdom Metazoa; phylum Chordata; class Mammalia; order Rodentia; family Sciuridae; genus Callospermophilus; species Callospermophilus lateralis. The sequence continues at coordinate 97,892,238 of NC_135312.1, read as the reverse complement.
CCTTTTTTGTATTTTTATTATTAAATGTATCCATAGAGACAGGAATTTTTCCAAGGAAAATTAGTCGATATTATGGTGACATCCTCCAAACGCAGTAGTATTGTTTCTCTTAATACTCAATATTCTTGACCTCTGATACTCCATATTGAACAAAGTATCAGTTTCCCTGCTTTATTATTAAGTGTCATTCCCTTTATATTAATCAGGTGATGTGTATTAAGCTTTTTATTAATGAACTGCTTTTTATGAAACAGGAAGATGTCATAATATGTGGTAAAGGCAAGGACTCTTAGCTAACATAGAACTTTTTTTAAATGTAAGTTGTGTTTTTTTAAATGTAAGAAATAATATAAATGATAAAATAAAGGTTTTGATCAGTTCAAGATCTTTGGAGGACAAAGGAAATTTCTTGGTCAAATGAAAAAGGAAAAAAAGGCATGAAGTCCCATTTTAAAATAAGTACCTTGTTAACTTTAGCTCCCGCGGCACCCTGTCTGGAGGAATATTCACCATCCCCCATTTGGGGATTTGGAACTCATGAATACAGTGTACAGCCCAGAAGGAAACAGACTACCTCGTTTAACTATGAAATTCTGGGTATCCTTGACTGGGGTAGTAATAATTTTTTGTGATATTTTGAATTTCAAAAATTATCTTTATTCAGAGTACACATTAAGTAATATCATTACAATTAAAATACACATTATCTTACCAATGAGGAAACAGTTTTAGAAAAGTCAAAGGAATTGTGCAGAATCCTATAGTGAGATGACCCTAGTAATTTAGACTCAGAATAGTGTATTTTCCTGTAATAAAGATAATAACATCAGTGAATATATATTTAAAGAAGACTAGATCTCTTTAGTAGTAGGGATAGAATAGAAAAGATTCCATCCTTGGACAGATAAGATAAACTAGGTACCTGGCAACTGCTAAGATTTGTTTCAAGAAACATGTTCTTTGTATCTAAATTTCATTCTTGAAATTCAGACTGTTTAGCTATAAAATTCTAGTTCATTCTATGCTTAATCATACCATGTCTCTGGTATATGCTACATTTTAGCAATAAAGACAAGCTTATTTACTTCATTATGGAGAGAGCTTTGGAGAGATCTGATATATTCTTTGTTTTCTTTTTTCAAGGAAGACTCAGATATATTTGTGAGATTTGATTAGATCAAAACTGAATGATGTGCATCTCAGTTATAAGTGGATATAAATTCTATCTTTTATTTGAAGTCTAAAGGAGATAGGGGTGAGAAAGGAAATTACTGTTTCTACAACCACCCCAAATTTCATTGTAGGCTTCGTGCTACACTAATAAATCGAGATAACTAGATTTGCTTAGCTAAGATGGATAGATTTATTGGTTCCATCTTAAAATTTTTATACGAATAAGTAAAATCATACCAGTTGCATGTATTTCATCTCTTCTAATAATGTTTTTTTGCCATCTGCTCCCCTGCATTTTGATATCATTATATAGTCCACTTGCCATGAAGGTCTGAGTGGACACATTTATTTTCAAAATTGATGTGTGAAGCATCTAAATATTTTGTATCTTCTTATAAAATGAGTAGATTTTTGTTTAAAATTATTATGATTCTTAGAAAAAAAGAAATGTAACAACCATTAACCACCTTCTTTCTTTCTTCTAAATGTTCTTTTATTGGGATATATTTTTACATTGAAAGCTTCAAGTACACATCTGTGAAAGCTCTTCTTTCTCCCTGTATTTCTTTTATCCTGACATTAATGAATTAAATCTTTTATAAAAGAAAATATCTTGATTTGTCTATAAATGCTTTTCATAAAGAGTTACTACATCTTATAAATTGCATATGCTTTAAGTCAGGCATTAGGTTAGGATAATATGGTTCTTGCTCACATCTAGACCACCACTTGTTTTTGTAAATGAAGTTTTATTGAAGCACAGCCATACATATTGTCTGTGGCTACTTTCATGCTCCAATGGCAGAGTTGAATGCTTGCAAAAGAGTTTGAAAGTCTCATAAAGTCGTAAATATTTACTCTCTGGCTCTTTACAGAAAGTATTATAAACTCTAGGCTTAAACCATATGAATAAGAAAAATTTTGTGCTTGATAATTCTGCACAGGAGGTGAAAACTTTATTGGGGAGTGGGCTGTGAACACCCTTTTCATCACTGATGTTGCGACACAGTGCATATTTGTTTGTCTATCTTACCCTCCCAAAGATAAACCATTTGGAGGCAGATGTCATATCCCTGGATGAATCTTTCCTACCAGAAGAATTCCTGGGTGTAAACATTGTGTGTCTCTTAAGTACTTTATGAGTGAATGGATGTTTTATTTGTTAACCATGTAAGATCTTATGTCAAAACATAATAATAACTGACATTTATGAAATATTTCTTAAAATTCAAGGAGCCATAAGTAAACATTTTACTTACATTGCCTCATTTTACTTTCTCACATTTTGAGGTAGTTATTATTGCTGTTTTACATACAAGGAAACATAAGACCCAGAATGATGACATTTCTAATGTCACAGCTAGAAAACAATAGAACTGTGAACCAAGTGTATCTTTTTTTTTTTTAATCTTTTTTTTTTTTAATATTTATGTTTTAGTTTTCGGCGGACACAAGATCTTTGTTTGTATGTGGTGCTGAGGATCGAACCCTGGCCACACGCATGCCAGGCAAGCGCGCTACCGCTTGAGCCACATCCCCAGCCCAACCAAGTGTATCTTAACATTATGTCATTATGTTAGATTTATTGCCTTACTCCAGCCTTAAAAGAGCTAAGTGACAGTTCTTTTAAAAAAAAGTGTGAAAAATCAAACATACTTTTGAATAGTGATAATAAAATTGTTTTTTTATAACTTCATTTTATTTATTTATTTTTATGTGGTGCTGAGGATCAAACCCAGTGCCTCATACATGTAAGGCAAGAGCTCTGCCACTGAGCCACAATCCCAGTCCTAAAGTTTTTTTGTTTTTTTTTTAAATTTCAGAGATCTAATGACTTTAAATGAGAATTAGATCTTAAGAGAATAGTTATAAAGACATGAGGACATTCCTGATTTTAAAATTTTACAGCCATATGTATTCATCATTAGAGACATTGTGAATCAATATTGTTTGACAAGGGAAACCTCCCTAATTTTTTCCTTTCTACTTTAATTATTTTCCCCTACATGATGCATATTCTATTTGTATGAGTGATTTAAGCCATAGATACCACCTTCTTTTTTTTAAATTTTTTTAGTTGTCAGTGGTCCTTTATTTTATTTATATGTGGTGCTGAGAATCGAACCCAGTGCCTCACACATGCTAGGCAAGTGTTCTACCACTGAGCCACAACCCCAGTCCCATGATACCACCTTCTTTTATCTTTGAGTTTAGGCTTCTTTTTCATTTATATGAGATTAACCCATTTTGGTTTCCTTACTTAGGAAACATGATATGCCAGAACTCTAGATTTATTGTGAGTATGACATAATTTTAATGTATGTTCTTACAAGTTTTTTCATCCAATATGAGCAAAATTCTACAAATTTAATATTTTAAATTAGTTTTTAGCTTACAAAATCTATAAAACTTTGCCAGTTGTCCTCTTTAGTATACCTGATGTAAAGAATTATGCTTGTTTTTTTAAAATATTTTCTTTGTCCCCCCCTTTGTTCTTTATGTCTTTTTAATTTTTAATGATACAAACCACATTGGCCTCTCACAATTAAAGTATGGACTTGTCTTCCCATTTTTAAATTACAATTGCAATGATATTGAGAATATTCAGAAAATTCTGCATACATTGGATAGATATATTTTTTTTTACTTTAATTGAATGATGGCAAAACCGGATACTTTAGTATCTTGTTTCTTTGTTTGCAAGGTACATGCTGGGTTTCTTTTACTTGTACTCTGACCAAATGGAAGTCTTCTACATAACGTCAGTCAGTGTGGGAAAAAAGACAAGTCTGTGTGTACCCAATTTTTGATTACGTGTGATGTAAGAAATTAAAAAGAGAACTAAACCTAATCCAAGTCCTATGTTCACTTTAATTAAGACAGTCTCGATCTAGTTTAATCTGTGTTCTTAAAGTTGAAAGACTGGTTGCTAATGGAAGAAACTAACCTCCTGAAGTTGCGGAAATACTTGATACTTAGCCTTGGGTGCACCTGTTCCAGTTCTTTATGGAATACATACCAGCATTCTCAACTGCTTAGAAAAATGATAATAGTTTAATCTGTCCAATTTTGCTTTTAATCATTGAGTTTAAAAAAATCCTTGATTCCATTTAATAAAAATTGCATAAACCTCTTCATAATGCTCTCTGATCTTAGATCTTGGCTTAACTTTTTCCATTTCAGTTGGATATGATTTCATGCCCGGATTACAAAGAGTAGACTGCTGTTTATTCTTCCAAAGCAAGGAGCTTGACAGACAAAATGCACAGATCCTGTGCTTCTCTTGGCCACCATCTGTCTGGGATGGTTGGGGAAGGGGCAGAGGAGAAAGCACTGACTGTGTACAATAATATGCAAGCTTGCTGCCATCACTACTGCCCAATTTAGTATGTGTAAAATTTCTGCCATACCTTTGAGGACATATTCTGAGACGCTGAATTATGATACTTTATCTCCCCCAAGAGTGCCAGAACGTCACTTTGATGTAGCCCAGTTATTTATATAAGTATAGTATTAGCCTCCACGTTTTCAACAGGAACACCCCTTGCAATTCAGCCAGTTGTTTCTCACACCATAAACGGATGACTTCTGCCTTGTGAACATTTGTCTTTTCTTTTTGCAGTGGGGGACATTTGTATTCATAGATACTTTCAATACAAACCTTAACTTCTAACAATGAGATTGAAATATTACAGGATTTTTAAATAAGGAATCAGAAATGCTTTATGGTTATCCCTAGATTGATTCCCATAATTTTCTTTGTTGCTTTATCTTAATCCAAATGTAGTGGTTGAAGTATTTACAGCTCTATGGAGTTTGTACAACAAAATGGATTTAGTGGTTCTTTCCTGTTTGTCCATGGCAAAAGTATTAAATCTGCAATTATGTTTCTCTTATAAGATTTTTTAAAATTTAAACATGAAGTCTCAAACATTTTTCAAAACATGGATATTCAGCCTTATAGCCATATGTTTTATTTAAGGAACCGTGTATCCATTAATTATAATGATTAAAAAGCACAGGCAGCTAGGTTTAGGGAAAGAAAGAACTCTGTAGGAAATTAAACTTGTCATTTACAAATACATGAATGGCTTAAAGGTGATAATCTAAGCTGTTAAGGACACCAGGGTAAATCAAAAATAATGCTTTCATACATTATTCCTAAATTTATTCTTGTAGGCTCGGTAGGGAAATTAAAATAGCAAAAATTAATCATTTCAGTTATCACTAGCCTCTCCTCTAAACTGGTCTGGAAGTTAGTATTTCCAGGTTTAGATCAAATTGAGGAGATCTGCCTTCATATAATGTATCAAGGCAGTCACTGGCAAAGCCATACCTTGGCAAGAATTGATACATGATAAATGCTTGATTTACGCAATAGGGACGTAACCTTTGGAGTCAAACAGACATGGTTCTGGGTTCAAGAGCCCACATTCTCCCTTCATTGGCTTCCATGACATACTCTGCTGGTGTTTATCCTATCTATGTCCATCCCTAAAGTGTTTTTTTATTTGCTTTCTACCTAAGGAGCTTTTCTTCCTTCATGATGCACTTTTCCTAAACTACCTCACTCCCATGACTCAAATGTCATCAATATGCTGGTGACCCCTGTTCAGTTTTTCTAGTTTTGATATTTCTAATGAGTTCACATATTCAACAAACTGGGCTAAAATGAACCACAGGTGCCTCCAACTGAAAAAAAAAAAAAAAAAAAGGCGGGGGTGCACCCTTTGAGGGAAAAGACCTATCTTGCTCTTATCGTCTACTGTGCATTCATTCACATGTAGCAGAGTGCCTGCCACTGTATAGAATTTCAATATATAGTTGTTAAATGACTATAAATATTTATACTAGTAAACAGTAATATACTGATTCCTCGAACTTATACAATACATTAGTTAGCTTTCTGTTAGTATAACAGAATACCTGGGATAATCCACTTAAAGAGTAAAGGTTTATTCTGGCTCACAGTTTTGGAAGTTTCAGTCCATAGTCAATTGGCTCCTACAACATTTAGCCTGTGGCATCATTGCAGGAGTGCACTGTGAGGGAACCCAATCATCGCATGGCCAAGAATGAAAGAGAGGAAGAGACTGGAATCCACCAGTCCCTTCAAGGGCATGCCCCAATGATGTCCCACTAGGTCCCACCTCTTAAAGGTCCTACCACCTTCCACTAGCACCATGGTCTGGAGACACCAAGCTGTTAACATATGTGCCTTTGAGGGGCATTTCATCAGTTGATCTAGAGCTTCTTCTATAACATAATTGATCTGTAACATTCTTTAAACTCCATGGGGGCAGAAATTATGTCTGTCTTGTTCACAGTGGTAAAACCCAGCACATTGCTTGATTCGTAGTAGTTGTTCAGAAAACATTTATTTTATTTCATTATTCGGCACATCCTTGGGCAAGTCATTTATCCTTTCTGAGCTTTATATTCTTGAGCTATAAAATAGTAATAATGGCAATTTATGGTGTCATTGTAAAAATGAAACAGTGTTGTTATCCTCTATTTCTTTTAACTCGATAACATTAAAAAGTTCAAATATATATAAATGTGTATATATATACATATATGTATATACATATGTGTGTATATTAATAAAGACTTGGTTTCTTCTGCATATATGTTACAAAGGATGTAGTGATAGAGGGAATTATAGATTAGAAGGAATTTAAGAGACAAGTATAATATATGGACCTTATTTGGATCCTGTTTAATACTGCAGTGGGAGATATATGGTAGCTGTACATTTTCTAATACACTGAACCTGTGAATATGTTGTGTTATGTGGCAGAGGAGAATTGAGGATGCAAATGGAGTTAAAATTGCTCATCAGTTGACCTTAAGATGGGGAGATTATCTTAGTGTAACTCAGTATATATCATAAGGGTCTTCAGAAGTGGAACAGGGAAGAATGAAGAGAGGATCAGAGTGACACAATGTGAAAAGGGCTTTATCTTGTATTGCTGTCTTTGAAGATGGTGGACTGGCCATAAACCAGAGACTTTGGGCAGTCTATAGAAACTAGGGAATAAATTTCCCTAAATCCTTCAGCAGAAAGAAACATCCTGCCAATACCTTGATTTTGATCCAGCAATATCTGTATAGGAAAACTATAAGAAAATAAGATTATGGGTTTTTTAATATTATTTTTTAATTGTGGTTGGACATAATACCTTTATTTTACTTATTTTTATGTGGTGCTGAGGATCAAACCCAGGGCCTCTTGTGTGCTAGGCAAGTGTTGTACCGCTGAGCCACAACCCCAGCCCTGACTGTGTTGTTTTTAAGGCAAGCTGTTTTGGTAATTTATTATAGTAGCAATAGGAAACTAATACAGTATATAATAAGAAAAAAATTAATTTGATTGTTTGATGATATTAAGGAATAATTTTAATTGTGATAAAACATTATGTTTTTAGAAGAGTATTTTAGGTATACTGCAATATTAGGGATTAAATGCTATATCTCAAATTTACTTAAAAATAATCTAAAAGATGACAGAGAAATAAGAAATCAAACATGATCAGTTATGAAGTCATAATGGTCAAAGATTCTTTGCCTTTGTTAAATTTTACTGGTTTTCAAAATAATGAATTGGTTCCTTACCATCCTGTAGAGATTATAAAATGTGGGTTTTTTAAAACTCTAGAATCATTGTGAACTTAGAATTTGAACATATTAGATTATTTCAGTCCCTTGTAATTATTAATAATGCTCAAACTGCCCTATCTGCTTCTTCCAATCCTTTTGATACAACCCCAGTAGTGTTGCCTGCTTTCTAATATGAAACGATATTCTATACTATCACTGTTCATTTTTTGGCCCATCCTAGAATCACCAATTTCTCTAGAATCTTGTTCCCTTTAATATAGAAAGAATAATTTGGGCATTGGAGTCCTTCTTCTGTAAGCAAACATTTATTGGGCAATAAGCCAGGGACTATTCTAGGTGCTAGGGAGAGAGCATGAACAAAGTAGACAGCATGCGTGGCCTCAAGGTATGGAGAGACAGCTGATTAACAATTTTAAAAAAGTGTATGATACATCAGATGGTGATGGGTGCAATGTCAAAAGATAAACCAGTTAAGGAATACAGGGAGTGCTGGCTTGGCAGGGGGTATGTGCGGTTTTGCATAGGGCAGTCAAAAAGCAACAATGACAATATGGGGAAGAGGGAATAGAAGGCACAGGGGCTCTGAATTAAAAGCATGCTGGTAATTTTAGAGGAATAATAAGGCCAACATGTTTGTTATATAGTGGACAAGGGATAGAGTGACAAGAGAGCATGGTCAAAGAAGTGGCAGGGATCAACCCTATGAGATCTTTGGGTTTAGTGGTATGTTCAAAGGGAGTTATTGGAAGGTTGGACTTGAGGAATAGAATGGTCTGACTTCATTTTTGCTGGCTTCTGTGCTAGTGGCAAGGGTAGAAGCAAGGAGAGCTGTAGGTGGACTCTGTGGTAACCCAAACAAGAGATGTTGATGACCTACACCAGGATGTACTGTGGAGAACTGAGGATGCAAATGGAGTTAAAATTGCTCATCAGTTGACCTTATCAGGTTATGTTTTTTGTACTGTCATGTTATCAGATTATGTTTTTTGTATTATCATGGGCAATTCATCTTTGAACACCCATCTTGCCCTCCTCCTAAGTGATATGTTTAGCAATACAAAAACATTACATCCAGTAAGAGTAAGCTGCCTTAGATGACATTGACAACATCTGTTATCACTAATATTTGCTCTTTGTGATATTATTCCCCAATTGATTTATATTATGTGTCCAAGTAAAGTCTGACATAATATAGTATTTTATCACCTAGTATATGTCAGTAATAAGAATTTTTTAACTGTTAATTGAATAATTTTATTTGAACCAAAGAATCAACTAATTTGTATCATGCCTATTCAGGTATAGTTTGGCCAGGTGCTTAATATATGCATTGTAATGTTCACTGCTATTTTAAATGCATTTGGTTAGAATTAACTGTCATTTAGGAACAGGAATCAAGAGCACAAATATTAAATAACCCATCTTATTCTTAATATAGTTAGAATACATCCAGAGAAATCACACATTGTACTACCAAGAATTCTATTTCTCACAGAAAACTTTTTTATAACGTATATAGCAAGTACCTTTTAATGTATATCGCCTATTAGTGCAGCAATTATTTGAATAATCTTGATAATCACCTGATAAGGAACTTGAAGCGATTAGAAAACTAGCCCTCGGACCATTTAAAACTTGTGTTGAATATTTCACTAAATAATACAAACCTGAATTATCTAGCACATGCAGTAGCACAGGCCTGTAATCCCAGAGATATGGGGGCCAAGGCGGGTGGATCACAAGTTCTAGTCGGCCTCACCAATTTAGCAAAACCCTGCCTCAAAAAATAACAGGACTGAGAATGTAGCTCAGAAACTGGGTTCAATTTCCAGTACCAAATGATTAAATTAAATTAAAAACCTGAATTATCTGCTCAGGAAAAAAAAATGCAGTTAAGATCTTTCTAGATTGAAGAATTTTCACTTTATCTTGCCAAATGAAATACCATAAAGACTTGGTGAGTAACAGCAAATAAGTGCTCTATCAAATTAATTAATATTACATGGTTCAATTTTTTTTAATTCTTTATCTCCAATTAATAGTCTATAGTCCAAAGAGATGGTTTTTCTTTGTAGTAAATTAAACTTATATGTAGTAAGCCAGGGATTTGTTGGCTTTTTAAAAATTCTGATGTATCAACATGACAAATATTTTTAAAACTAGCAACTCAACATGTTATGCACTGAGTATATTTTACTTGGTTAACTTGACAGATTTCTTTAATAAGTACTGCGAAAGCATTCTAATACACTGCTAGGTTTCTCCCTCAGTTACTTTGTGTTGAATTCATTTAATGATAATCTTTGTAACCTTAGGTTTGACTATCATAGGGTCAAAAAACAAAAGAAAAAATAAGATGAGAATATATGCCATTCATAACCTTTAGAAGACTCATAAATAACAATTTTTTAAATTAATGAGTGAGATTGTCACCAGTACTGTTGACTTGAAGGATAGCTAGTGGGTTTGAATTTCTATGAGTTTTGTGGAGCTGAAATATATCTGATGCAAATGAAAAGAAATTAATTTCCAAACAGGGTCCCAGTAGAGTAGGATTTGCCCACAAAAAAAGCTGAATTTAATGAAAGTTGCTCAAGATTAAGGTTGAAAAGGAAATCTGGAGTTAAGTCACTTCTTCTCAGTATTCTCATTGTGACACTTTACTGACTCATTATTCACTTTGAGTAAGTTACTAGACTTTGTGACTTAGATTCCTACATTATGATGTGGGGTTGATTCAGCGCTCCTATTTAATGGTCTTAATAGAACTTCAAAGAAAAAAAGCTTCTTAGTTTGAAGATACAGATAGTCATCTTCAAACTATCTCTAAAGAGATCAATTTTTCTGCATACAAATAGAAGATTTTTATAATGGGTTTCATACATGAAGCATTTTGGTCACTGTGCTGTGGAAAAATGGTTTTCTGTGTGTAGGAATGCAGTTGTCTACAAAATAATAATGGAAGCAGGGCTCCTTTTGTGGTGTTTCCCTTCTCCTGAGACCTCACCTTCTTGTGCCTCCCTCTCCTGTGAGTAGAGGCCAGGGAGTTGGCACTTGACAGCTCAGAGGTTGCCCACTCCTGTGCTGGAGTAGTGAGAAATTCAGTCTGAAGAAATGAAACATCATTTATTCATATGGGAAATAACTGTTCTTTGGAAATGTTCAGGACTCAGTAATTAACAGGGCTTGTATGACTTTGTATGCGAGCCAAGCTAGCAATGCAGCAAGGAGGTGTGAGAATTTCTCTTATATCCAAAGTAGTTAAAATGGGGCAGTAACAGAAGCAAGGCTTTTCTTCCCCCCCACCCACCAAAAAAAAAGGAAAGCAGTAGAACCAAGAGCCTTCTTATGTTTTTAAGATATAGTCGCATGTTTCATGTGTAAGAATGAATGCTCATGTTAAATGAGTTTGTCACTCATATACCTTCTGCTTGAGGCATGGGCCAGATGGATATGTCCCATTTTTACAATGACTGATGGAGAATTACTACACTCTTTTAATGCTAAAATTGTCTCAGTGCCTCAGCACTTTAGGGCTTATGCATAGATAATGTGATAATACAAAGGCACATGGTAGATGAAAGGGTTTGATTTGTCTTTGAGGTCTGATTTTCAGATTTTCCAGTCAGTAACTTTCTCATTATCACAAATCCTGAAAATCCTGGACCTAATCCACATTTTTAAAATACCTGTTTGTATAGTTTAAAGGCAAAAAACAAAAAGTGATTTGGAACCTTCTTTTCCATTTAATCGATTAAATATTAATTTTTCACTTTCTATTTGCAAGGCAATCTTGTGGTAATAGAAAAGAATATGCAGTTTATGCCTATTTCTAAGAGTTAATAATCGACTGAGGAAGGAAAAGTATTAATAGGATATTAATAAATACCAAAGAAATCATATAGGAAGGACTCTTCTAGCCATAATGCTCAGAGGAAACTTTAGAGAAGAAAATGGTACTCATATGAACCTTGCAGAATGAAAAAACCTAAGTAGCAGTGGAGAAAGGGGCATTTCATTGACAGGGGGATCATAGAGGCAGGGTCTGGTATGGCATACTCAAGGGACAGTGAGTAAAATATAGCACAGTGTTTAAGAATACAGACTAAGAAGCCAGATTACCCAGTAACAAGATTGCCTTTTCTTGCTATGTGACTTTGGGCAGGTTTCTTAACCTCTCTTTACTCAGATTCCTCACAAACTAAAAAGTAGCACCAATCATACTGAAATTACAGGACTTTTGGAAAAAAACGTGAGAATAGTACCTTTAAATAGTATTCGCACAAGTTTAACATTAAACAAAAGTAACTTAGTATGATGGTGATGGAAATGATATTTAGGGAAGAATAAAAAACAGTTATTAGGAAGATTGGAGTAGGCCCAGTGAGTGATGGGCTGCATACAGTTTGCAAGGAGGAGTCACAGTTTTATGAGCAAGACAATATGATCAGAGTAGTGTTTTTGAAAAAAAATGTAGCATAACAGGTTGAAGAAGAGACTGGCAGCAGATATATGATTAGAAGACCTATAATAATCCTGACTTGAGGAATTCAAGACCAGAACTCAAATGGGTTTGAATTAGAAATGAGGGACCAGCTTAAGAACATGTTCTTTGAAACAGTTGCTAGGGCCTAGGGATGAAGCATCAGGGAAATTGGAAGCAGAGTCCTGTGCCTGCTTATGTGGTAGTATATGCGGGAAGAGGAAAGTCCACTTACTGTCTTAAATTTAAAGACAATAACTGGGTTTGGCATTGAAAATATAAACCTGGATTAGAAACTAAAGAGCCAGAGATGGGAGTTGCATTGTGAGAGTAAATGAGAAGGAGGAAGCTGTACTAAGTGAATATTGCAGTAATTCTCTTTTCCAGTTCTGTGAGAGAAAGTGAGAGCCTAAGATAATGGAAACATGTTCCTGGTCTAGCAGACTTCACTATAATTTATTTGGTATTTATTAATACCCTATTAATACTTTTCCTTCCTCAGTCGAGATCCCTGTCCTATAAAGTGCCATTTTACAGATGGAGTCTCAGGCCTAGCACCAAAGATGTGCTAAGTGTTCACAAATGCTGGGCTTCTGCATCTGTAATTGCACATCATAGCGAAACAGGCTTTATTCTTGTGAGGTGTCCATACAATTATTTTAATTAATCTTACCCCATTCCAACCACACTTTAATATAGATACTGTCAACTTGTGTTGGTATATATGTAAATATGTCCATCTATAAACACACATTCTGTTGTTCATTTGAAATGATTTTCATGTATTTTGTTGTTTATTTAAAACCATTTAGTATGTATCTTTTCTCTTCCATCATAGTTTAGTGGCCTGTGGGTAAGAGGAAGGCCTTCTGCCGGTTTCACTCACTTCCAGTTTTCACATTTGTTCACTTATGTGTCAGTCCCAGTTCATTCATTCATTTATTCATTTCAAACACTCTTGCAACTGCAAGAGTGATAAATAAGACAGTTCTTGGGAGCAAATTGTCTAATTGGAGAAAAAGAGACACACACATACGCAGTAGAAGCAATAATAAAGACATTCACAGAAAATTATGGGAACATCAAAGAGAAACATTGGATCTAGAATGTGTAGAAAGGGCCATGTGCAGAGGTGGTTCAGGGAGGGTTTCTCAGAAGCTGACTTAAATAGTAAGCAGTGGTTACTTTGCAAATAGGAAGGAGGGTAGAAAAATGACATTACTAAGAGCAAACCTAGCCTGTGTATAGATAGCCCCATTCACAAGAAAAAGTGAGGCAGTTTGGTGTTGAAGCATTGAGAGGCAGCATAGGGGAATGATGAAGTTGTGGAGCAGGAGGGATTTGCATAGGGTGCTTAGAGGCCTGAACTCACTGGCCATGAACAGCAGGTCTTGAAAGGCTCTCCACAGAGTTGTGGTTGATTAAGATTTCAGTCTTAAGTGGCAGTTAGAAGGGTGAATTTTGGCAGATAATACAGAAGATACTGAGAACCTGAAGCAGGACACTGTTGCAGAAATGGAGAAGAGGGAGCAAAATCAAGAATTGTGTGTGGTATACAATCAATCAGCAAGACCTGTTCTCACCAAACATGAGGAGGGGAAGGAACAAAGATGATTCTAGGTAGCCACCTTATATGCTTGGGTAACTGGTTGCATAATCTACTTAGCACATATTGCAAGAGGGAATATAGTTTGTTTTTGTCTTCAATACACTGAGGTTTTTAATGTGCCAATGATACATTTGGAATGAAGTCTAGTTAGTGGTTAGTAGAAATTTCTAGATAACTAGAAATATATCACCTTTGTTATTGACCTAGCCATAGCTCCTCTTGGAAGCAGAGCAAGCATCCAATGCATACATTTGTCATAACTCTTCTACTGTGTTATAATCATTTTCTTCTTTTATACTTGTCTGTATAACCAAAGCCCAGTATTTGGGTCATAACTTTACCACAAATATAAGACTGAGTAAAATATAATTTTAAAGATTATTTGCTTCTTAGGAGAAGTTTTTATTTGACGAATTCTCATTCTGATTTATCTGTGTTTTAACTCCCAGCACCTTCCATTGGAAGAATCTCAAACAGTGGGACTCCCTCAGGAGCAGGGGCAACAGCCAACTCCACTGTGGGGCAGCCCCAGCCAAGTGACCAGGATACTTTAGTGCAGAGAGCTGAGCACATTCCTGCTGGGAAAAGAACTCCAATGTGTGCCCACTGTAATCAGGTCATCAGGTTGGTTATTTATTTTTGAAATTTTCTCCAAAGTCCTTGATAACAATGTTGTTGTTTTAAAATATTCTATAATATTTGCAATTTTATTAGTAAAAATATTCTTGCCATAATTCTGTATAATAGTGTTGAAATAAATAAATGTAAATATATATTTTAATTAAACCTATTTTAATGAGAAGTAATTCTGGGCCTGGTAAAAATAAAACTGAAATTACCAATTGTTTCAGGTATTAATTCCTATCAGAACTAAGGAAAGATAGTGATTAATTTGGTCCTTCAGAGAATAATAAAATTTTAAGACTTAAAGGTACCCTGAAATCATTTATCTCAACTTTGTATTTTACAAATTATAAAAGTGAGAACTTTCATTTAGATGAAAAATAAGTAGCAGTATAAAGAACTTTAAGCCCTAGAGAAAATATTGGATTTTCAAATACCTAAGCATTGAAAGATATAATTACCTTCAGTTTTGTTCATAAATGCCCTAAATGTTAGGTTAGGTCATAACCTGCTTCTTTAAAACATTTTTTTCTCAAACCTATTTTACTGTTTCTTAAACTGCCAAAAAGGGGAAAATGTACAGATATCTTAAGTGAGTATACTATTCTGGAACTTTTTAAATCTCTTAGCATTTTTAATAGGTGGCTTTTAAAATTTTATGAGGTGTAGGTCTAAGGGCCAATTTGCAAATATCTCATCTAAAGGACCTTGTTTCCTCTTTGTGAGTTGCCTTGTTGACAATAACAAATAATTGTTTGAAATTATTGCTCATTCTCTGTTCTTTTCTAAATCATCCTGTTTTGAAACTGTTGAAACAACGGCTTCACTGAATGAAGTTAAGACTTTCTTAAAACATAATCCCCTCCTCTAGTACATAAAAATTACTTGGCATAATATTAAAATGGAACCCAAGTAATTGTTTTCCTTAACCAACTATTAATTAAACAATGTTACAAGAATATAACACACTACAAAATTAAAAATAAAATAGCATTTTTTAAGTAGTCAGTGTTGGTAGTGATGTTTTAAAAATACAGAAAAGCAGACATCAAAAATCAAATTCACATATAATCCTGTCTCCCAAGATAACCATTATAAATATTTTAGTACAGACTTTTAAAACATAGCCAGATATCACTTTACAGAAATAGGATCATAATATGGTATTTTGTAAATTGTTACTGTTTACTTAAGTTGTATTATTCAGAGTTAATTCTACTTCATAAGAATTAACCAGTTTGTAGTGATAGTAGTGATAGTGGTTATGAGGAGAAGGGACAAATCAGTACAAGTTTCCAAAGTCTAGCACAGTGTCCACATACAGAAAACACTCAGTGGCTTAACTGCACAGACTAGATAGGACTCTAGGCCAATTCCTACTTCAGTGAATTTGGTTAGAGTGTCAATTTGGTTACTCATTTTCTTAAAAAGTCTTCAACAGAGTTCTTGTCTTACAGGAAAAAAATAATATAAAATCTAATATGGTGCTGCTCTATCCCAATAAAAGAAACAATGTAATGTTTTTAAGTATGACCATTTGTTATATATTTGGTTTAATATTAACAAAATATAAAGGTAAATGCTGACTTATTACATAGTTACAAGTTTTTTAGTACTTTGGCTACCTGGACTGGTGTTTAGAGATACTACTTTTTTTTTTTAATTAGTTGCTCAAGACAATACAATGATTTTGACAGATCATATATTTGATTCAAATGGGGTATGAATTCTTTTTTTTTTTAAAGCCTCTATGGAAACAGAAATCACTGCTGTTATTTATGTGCTATTGTAAACAAGTACTAGATAAGATAACAAAATGTTAAGCGATATCAGTTGCTGATTCATGTTGTCTGATTATTAAATTCTGTAACATTCTGCAATCCCTACTACTAGTACTTTTGAAAACTTACTTAATAGGGAGAAAGTGTGAAGATAAAAGTAGAAATTGCATTCGTCACCCCTACCTGCCTTTTTTTCAAATGGAGTGCCAGGCCAGGTTGCAATTTTAATGCAGACATTCTACCATATGAACTAAATATATGGCCATCGCTTATTGCTCCTTCATCTACTGAGTTTTATATTCTGTATTGTCCAGCACTTGTTATCACTTAAGCATTAAAGCTTCATTTACTGAGGAAGTTAATAGGATTGGGGATTAGTTCATATCAAGATCATGTAACAATAATTAACATAACACATTTGCCTGGTGCCCAAGTGCTAAAGCAGCTTGAATAGACTGTGGTCAGTTCAGAGACCTGGTCAAACCATAATTCTGGTTCCCAGCTTCAGTGTCAATATTACTTACCAAAGCAAAGAGGCATTAGATCAAGTGACATTCTCTTGGACACCTGTTTTTAAAATGAGCTGCAGTTGCAAGTTTAATATTTCAACACAGAATATTATACCCTAGCAAAATCACTGAGAAGCAAACGGTTTTAGAATTTGTATTGTTAGTTTTCCACCATATAATTTATATTTGTTTATAATCCATATTGTTTGGTTTTATATTTACTTTTTTAATATTTCTAATTTTCAAAAACGTTTTTTATGTAAGGCAAACTAAGAAAAATTTTGTGTTCATTACATTTTTTTTTTGTTGTTGTTGTTTGTTTTGTTTTGTTTTTTAAGATAGTTGGTAGTTCTGGGGAGATGCTAAAAACCAAAATGTTAATACTGAACTAGTTATCTTTGTAGAACATATTCAGTTTAAAATTCCTTAGATAATCTTATTTGGATCTAATGTTTAAATGTTTTTGACTTAATTGAATTTTGAAAAGTTTATGGATGTTTTACTTAAGCTATATTATGGAGACATTATCTTGACTAGTTGCAAATGGATAGGGAGTTTTATTTTAGAAACTTTTACTGAAGCTTTAAGTTTGCTGTGGAACATTTCCAATCCAATTACGATAGAAGTCCCATTTCTTCAATTCTTATGCTTGTGAATAGATTGACTGTTAGAGGGCTGGTGTAATTGGGAGCATAGGAAATCAGACTAATATATACAAAACCAGGTTTTAGTTTTCCCCGTGGAATGGGCTTATGAACATTCTAGCTTATTTCTTGAGTGTTACTTCTAGTGGCATTAAATCTGTTGGCCATTTGTATTACATGGAGTTAACTGAACCATTTATGTTTAGCTTCTTAGCATCTTTGTGAAAGAAGTGAAGAATTTATAGTGCTTGAATTTCTTCCTTGATATGGAATGCTTTAAGAAATAGCCATATTGCTATGGCTCTTGTCTTTGTCTGCAGTGCTGCCCCGGAACAATCAAATTCGGGCAACCTGTTCTTTATCCCAGGGAGAGAAAAAATTTTAACATTGATGGATTTTTTTTGGGGGGAGGGGGGGCGGGCCTCAGTGATGTTCAAACTTTTCTCATAGCAGAGCCATCTCAGGTTACCCCAAAGAGAAGCAAGCAGAGCCCTTTGCCCATTTCATCATCCTTTTAAACCTCTAAGCACACCTTTATTTATGGCTCTTAATTATTGTCCCTTCTGGTTAAGGTTTTATTTAAAAATGTTTCCTGGCTTAACATGTTAGCCCCTGTATTTGAAGAAATAACTGAAGACACCAAGATTTCTGAGCAAGACATATACCAAGACAGAGTAACTGGTAGTACTTGAATTTAAGTGTTGATCTCACTTTTGTTTTTCTTCATGTTTTAAACTACCACAACATAAAAAAAATTATAATATTAAGATGGTAAAATATAAGAATTTTTTTAATTTTTAAGATATTTTTAAATAATATAAGATTTTTTAAAAAAAATCTTTTTTAGTTGTCGGTGGACCTTTTTAAAAATATATTTATATGTGGGGCTGGGATTGTGGCTCAACGGTAGAGCACTCAACTAGCACAGGCGGGACCCGGATTCGATCCTCAGCACCACATAAAAAAATAAATGCATTGTGTTGTGTCCATCTACACCTAAAAAATAAATAAATAAGTAAATAAAATGTTTATATGTGGTGCTGAGAATTGAACCCAGTGCCTCACATAAAAGCGCTCTACCACTGAGCGATAATCCCAGCCCACGATGCTAAAATATAGACTTTTAAAGTGTGATTCCAACCTTGTATAAAGAAAATACATACCAAGATACGTTTTTAAGCATGATAATAAAAACAGCTACTCTTCATTGAATATGATTGGTGTCATGACAAGAATTTTTTTTCTTTTTTTGGTACTGGGGATTGAACTCAGGGACTCTTGACCACTGAGCCCCAACTTCAGCCCTATTTTATATTTTATTTAGAGACAGGGTCTCAGTGAGTTGCTTACTGCTTTGCTTTTGCTGAGGCTGGCTTTGAACTCATGATCCTTCTGCCTCAGTCTCCTGAGCCACTGGGATTACAGGCCTGTGCCACTAGGCTCAGCTCATGACAAGAATTTGATCACTGTTACCTATTGGATCTTCAAATAATTCTATGAGGTTTATATTATTCTCATAAGTACTTTGTAGATGGGAAAACTGAGGTTTAGATTGATTTGGTCATAGTCACAAAGTTGATTAGTGATGCAGCCAGGACTAACACCAGTCTCTTTAATCATATAATACATTAATTAATTCATTCAACATTTAGTGTCCTACTAGTTGTAGGCATTGTTTTATCCCTTTATAATATAATATAAACAACACACACAGTCCTACTGCTTTAGAAAAAAACAAAAGGAATTATGCCTAAAAGTTATCCCTGTTTGACTTGATGTGATTTGTTTCCTTCTACGTGGCATTTTGAACTAAGTTATTGCACAAGTGTATGCATGTGTTTGTGCTATGAATATGAATATATATGTATGTATGTATGTATGTATATATATATATATATATATATATACAGATACAATCATATATATTACTATATTAAATCAGGAAAAAAAGCATAAGCTGGCCTGCCATTTCATAGGAATGTGGCAGGGTGCTTTATTCATAATGTTGTAAAGTACAAATAAGAAAAAAATACATAGTAAATAGGTTGAACAGTTAAATAGTGTTATCTCCCCTTTAAAATGACTTTGTGTCACCTATACACATTCTTAAACTCATAGTAGTGACCCAAGGCTACTCTTCAGTTTCTCAGTAACCCAGGATTGTGGTCATTCTACAAGTAGCACTCACCTTAGACACCACTGAAAGATAAGTGGAAGATTCAGAGGATATTTAGTCTTTGGAGAGACAAAATTAGACTAGTGTGGGCCTTCATCCACTGTGACCGGTGTCATTATAAACAGATGAAGACACTGAAACACTGAGGGAAGATCATGTGAAAACAGAGAAGACAGCCACTTACCTGTACAGTCAAGGAGAGAAGTCTTAGAAGGAACTAAGACTTCTTGATTTTGGATTTCTAGCCTACATTGCCATAAGAAAATAAACTCTTGTTGTTTAAGCCACCTGGTCTGTTAAGGCAGCCCTAGCAAATTAATAGTTACACTCTAGTAAACAAAAAAACAAATAGACAACTAAATTAACATGGAAGTCTCATGGAGCTACATCTAAGATTGTACTGGTACAAAGCAAAGCAAGGATTATCTAATTTCCACAAATCAGTTAATTTGAAAGGAACAGCAAGTAATAAGATTCAGTAGTCTACTTATTAATACTTTTAAACAAAAAATGTCCATTGTAAACTTTTGTTCAAATTGCCATATTAGTACTACCGTATATACAGATTAAAAGGTATTCTCTGTCCTCATATATTTTATCATCTGAGAGAGTTGCTAAGACCCTGGCCCAAATGACCATAATGTAAACTTAATACTCTTATTAGAGTAACATAAGTTATATACACAGATATCCATTTACCCTTATATCTATAATAAGGAGTTCTAAATCATGATATCTAGGGATAGTCATGAGATAGCTATGAGATTTTTAACTGTCACAGTTGTAAAGTTGAAAAATTAATCGTAATTCAAGAAGAACATTTATGGGAAACCACATTGGTGATTTCTGTATGTGCCTATATGATTCCTTAATTTCATGGTCTCTCAATCCCTGATGTCCTCTACTCTAGTGATCTCTTTAGGCAATGTCAGCCACCACTCTTCTCCTAGATTTTATCTTTACCAGTAATTATAGTTCCTCCCTAATATCATTTCCACGCATCCTACTGTTAATAAATGTTTCCACCCCAACTCCAAAGGTCCTTTGAGCCACTGCTTATAAATGTTTCTTCCCCAATTTCAGAGATTCTCTGACATTCGTTTTCCCCTTCCCACCTAGAAACACTAATCTATAGTTCCTAATTTCATACTTCCCTTTTTACCAAGTCAATTCCATAGTCAATTCTGATCCCTCCTTGCCATAAATTCTCAGTTCTTTTGTCCACTTTTACTTTGTCATTCACTTAACTGAACTACTAGCCTGAATAAAATCAGCTCTTGATCCACAGTGCCTATAGCTGAACTGGTATGTCTGGAAGGAAACCCATAACTACACAAACCAGTCTCACTTTAAATTCTTGACTAATAATCTCAGGTGTACTATTAATAGTAACAAAAGTCTACTGTATTTCTCTAGTATGTTTACTTCCTTCTCTCCCCCAAAGCCATTTTATATTTTCTACTTTTTCTTTTAAAACCTTTACTGCCTTCTTTCCCATTCTATCAGCTAATAACCTTGATTCTTCTTTCATTGTACTCTTTCATGTAGAAAAGGAAACAGAAAAAAGACAGATTAAACAAATAACAAAATTACACTCATAAATCCTTCCTTATCAGTAATCACATTAACTGTAAATAGATTAAACACTAATTAAAATACAGAGTATGCCAGTGTAGATAAAGTTGAATAAGTATATGCTGTCTGCAAGAGATGTAGTTTGAACTAAAATGTTACAAATAGGTTATAAATAAAAGAATAGAAAAAATCTATCATTGCATCAGTAAATAAAAAAGAGAGATAATAACTATACCAATGTTATGTAAAACAGGCATTAAAACAGGAAGTGTTCTTAGAGACAAGAATATTTTATAATTATAAAAAGTTTAATCCATCAAAATTTATGATTATAAATATATCCTAACAACAGAACCCCAAAACAAGTGAAGCCAAAATTAGCAGACTAGGAGCCAGGCATGGTGATACATGCTTTTTTTAAAAAAAAATATTTTAGTTGTAAATGGACACAATACCTTTATTTTATTTATTTATTTTTGTGTGGTGCTGAGGATGGAACCCAGTGACTCAAACATACAAGACAAGCACTCCACCATTGAGCTACAATCCTGGCCCCTGGTGCATGCTTCTAATCCCAACTTCGTAGGAGACTGAGGCAGGAGGATCATAAGTTCAAGGCTGTCCTAGGTAACTTAGTGATACTCATCTCAAAATAAAAAAATAAAATGTGTCGGGGTATAGCTCAGTGGAAAAGTGCCCCCTGGGTTCAATCCCAGTACCACCAAAAAAAAAAAAAAACCTACTATATTTAGGGATTTACATCTGTATAATCCTTTTTCTCATATAAAGTAATCTAATGTTATGAGGTACCTCCACACAAGGGGAGGAATTTTTTTCTGGCCATATATACCAGTAGATGGATATCTTGGAGGTTGTACTAGAATTCTGCCTGTCACACCTTGTGTCTGTCTTCCTTTTCTTAGTAGGTGGCATCTCTCTTCTCTTAATTACTCAAACTTTATGTGATCCATATCAGTAAATCCATTTGGCTCTAACTTCTAAATACATCCAGAATCTGAACTCTTGTCATTGTTTCTACCCACTACCCTGATCTAAGATACTGTCATCTCTTATCTAAGGTAATAGTTATTTTCTGACTCATTTACCCCTGCCCCACACCTATTACCAGCACAGCCGCTTGAGAAATCCTGATAAACATAAATCAGATCATACACTCTTTGGCTCAAAACCTAAATGCCTCCACTTGTAACAGAAGAATCCTGACAATGACCTAAAAGGCTCTACACAAGTAGCCCTGCCCACCCCCACCTCATTATCTCTCCAACATTATTTGCCAGTTCCCCTCTTGTTTCCAGTACTCCACATACACAGCCCTTCCTGCTGAATCTCAAACACCTCAGGGACCTAGATGTAGCTTCATGGCACTACCTTGCCTGGCATGTGCCAAGCTGCCCTGGGTACCCGAGTACCTCAAAAAAATAAATAAATAAAAAATAAAACACCTCAGACCCTTTATACTCGCTCTTTCCTTGGCCTGGATTCTCTTTCCTAGGCATTTCAGTGGTTCACTTTCTCCTCCTTTAGGTATTTACTCAAAAATCAGTGAGTGAGTCCCTGACCACCTTTTAAATTCTCCCACTTCAGGGGCTGGGGTTGTGGCTCAGAGGTAGAGTGCTCTGACCTAGCATGGGTGAGGCACTGGGTTTAATCCTTGGCACCACGTAAAAATAAAGATATTGTGTTCACCCACAACTGAAAAATAAATGTTTTTAAAAAAATTCTCCCACTTCACCCCTAGCCCCACATACATAGTCTCCCTCTCTTCTTCTCTGCTGTATTTTTCTCCTCACCCCTCAATATCTAACATGCCATATATTTTATTTTTTGTCTTTCTCCCCCACATTAGGATGGACCTAAGTTTCATGCAAGCAGGGCTTTTCCCAGCTTTGTTTTCTGCCGTGTTCCTTATTCTTAGAACAATGCATTGCATATACTGCATTTAATAAATTTTTGTTCAGTTGATGAATGAGCTTTTTTAGTAGGTTGTCAGTTAATATTGCTAAATTGAAACTATATCCCATTTGTCAAATCATAGTTCTCTTGCTTTTCTAATTTTATAAAAATCTCAACATAAAGAATTGACTCTAGGGGCCGGGGTTGAGGCTCAGTGGTAGAGCACTTGCCTAGCATGTGTGAGGCACTGGGTTCGATCCCTGGTACCACATAAAAATAAGCAAATAATGGGGCTGGGGTTGTGGCACAGAGGAAGAGCACTTGATTAACATGCATGAGGCACTAGGTTCGATCCTCAGCACCACATAAAAATAAAATAAAGGTATTGTGTCCACCTACAACTAAAAAATAAATGTTTAAAAAAAAAGCAAAAATTATATACAAGAGGAAGTGAGGGGAAAGGGGGAAAAATATAAGGGGGAGAAATGAATTACAGTAGAGGGGGTAGAGAGAGAAGAGGGGACGGGAGGGGGGAGGGGGGATAGTAGAGGATAGGAAAGGCAGCAGAATACAACAGACACTAGTATGGCAATATGTAAATCAATGGATGTGCAACTGATGTGATTCTGCAATCTGTATACGGGGTAAAAATGGGAGTTCATATCCCACTTGAATCAAAGTGTGAAATATGATATATCAAGAACTATGTAATGTTTTGAACAACCAACAATAAAAAATAAATAAATAAATAAATAAATAAATAAAAAGAAAAAAAAGAAGAAAAAAGAAAATAAAATAAAGTTTAAAAAAATGGACTTAAAAAAAAGAAAGAATTGACTCTGTCTCCAGTATACTTTTGTAAAATTAGCAATTAAAATTATCTTCTTTAGAATTAGTTCTCTTTATTTACTATTGTGTTTAAACTCATTATAACTTTGAGTTTATTCTTGAGGGAGCAAGTTATTTATGCCTTTAAAATATAAAACTATAGTTGGCCTCACAACTCTCTTAAAATGCAGTATTTTAAAGATCTACAAATAAAAGATAATATTCAACAAAGGCGGAACTATATGTGTGTGTATATGTGTGTGTGTGTGTGTGTGTATATATATCTGTATATATATACACATATATATATTTATATATATATATTTTTTTAATGTTCTAAATTGGAAACTCAGGGCATAATCCACTGAAACTGAAGAATTAAAGAGTGACAGATATGTTGTTTCCCATCTTTAGGAAAGTTGGTTATTCTTTCTATTAGTATTCTCTGGTTTGATTCTCTTTTACTCTTTTGCTAGGTGTGTCTTTGCATGTGTTATGAGTCTGTGTATGTGCAGTTTCTCCCCAGTTATCTTTTTTGTTTTCATTCTGTTTCTCTGCTTGTTTTGTTCTTGGTCTCTTCACTCATGCTAGGTAGGTCCTTCCTAAAAGTTGGTCAGTTTACAGAAGAATAATATCTAGAATATATAAAGAATTAAAAAAAAAACTTAACACCAAAAAAAAAAAATAACCCAGTTAATAAATGGGCAAATGACTTAAGCAGACACTTTTCAAAAGAAGAAAAACAAATGGCTAGCAAATTCATGAAAAAATGTTCAACATTATTAGCAATTAGGGAAATGCAAATCAAAACTACACATGAGATTTCATTTCATGCCAGTCAGAATGGCAGTCATCAAGAACACAAACAATAATAAACAATGGAGAGGGTGTTGATAAGAAGTAACACTTTTACACTGTTGGTAGGATTGTAAATTAGTGCAACCACTGGAAATCAGTATGTAGATTCCTCAAAAGACTAGGTGTGGAACACCACATGACCCAGCTATACCACTCCTTGATATTTATCCTAAAGAATTAAAAAGTCATCACACTAGAGTAATACATGAATACACGTTTATGGTAGCACAATTCACAATAGCCAAACTATGGAATCAGCCTACATGTCCCTCAACACATGAATGGGTAAAGAAAATGTGGAGTGTGTGTGTGTGTGTGTGTGTGTGTGTGTATTTGCAATGGAGTTTTACTCAGCCATTAAAAGAAAATGAAATTATGTCCTTTCCAAGAAAATGGATGACTTGACACCATTATGTTAAGTGAAATAAGCCAAACTCAGAAGGTCAAGAGTCGAATTCTTCTCATATGTGGAAACTAGAGAGGAAAAAGAAAAAAAGGTGGGGGGCAGGGATATCACAAAAATCCAAGAAATATCAGTAGAAGAAAGGCACCCTGGGGATGGGAAGAGCAAAGGGAGAGGGAAAGTGCTGGGGAGTGATATTAGCTAAACTATATTATTAAATTATGTGCATGTTTGAATATGTAACAACAATCCTATCGTATTTACAACTAAAAAAATATGGAAAGAAAAAAGTTTTAATCACCTCCCAAAAAAGTTGGTCAAAATAAAAACATATATTTATATTCTTTTTATATCTAGTTAAATGGAATTTGAGATTCTATTTTTGTTTTTGAGCACAAGTTTTTAAATTTACTTTTTTTTTCTTTTTAGTTACACATGACAGTAGAATGTATGTTGACATATTATATGTACATGGAGTACATCTTCCCATTCTTCTGGTGGTACATGATGTGAGATTACATTGGTCATGTATTCATATATGACCACAGGAAAGTTATGTCTGATTCATTCTACTGTCCTTCCCATTCCTATTCCCTCTCCCTTTCCCCGACCTCCTCCTGTCTAATCCAGTGAACTTCAACTCCCCATCCCATTGTGAATCAGCATCCATATGTCAGAGAGGATATTTGGCCTTTAGTTTGTGGGGATTGGCTTATTTTACTTAACATGATGTTCTCTAGCTCCATCCATTTATCAGCAAATGCCATGATTTCATTTTTCTTTATGGCTGAGTAATATTCCATTGTGTATATATACCGTATTTTCTGTATCCATTCATCTGTTGAAGGGCACCTAGGTTGGTGGCATAGTTTAGCTATTGTGAATTGAGCTGCTATAAACATTGATGTAGGGTAGCATCACTGTAGTACGCTAATTTTGAGTCCTTTGGGTATATATCCAGGAGTGGGATAACGGTCAAATGGTGGTTCATTCCAAGTTTTCTGAGAACTCTCCATACTGCTTTCCAGAGTAGTTGCACCAGTTTGCAGTCCCACCAGCAATGTATAATTGTACCTTTTCCTCCACATTCACGCCAACATTTATTGTTGTTTGTATTCTTGATTATTGCCATTCTGACTAGAGTGAGATGAAATTTCGGTGTAATTTTAACTTGCATTGCTTTAACTGCTAGAGTTGTTGAACATTTTCTCTATATTTGTTGACTGATCATATTTCTTCTTCTGTGAAGTTTCAGTTCAGTTCCTCTGCACATATGTTGATTGGGTTATTTAGGTGTTTTTTTTTGTGTGTGTGTGGGTGTGTGTGTGTGTGTGTGTTA
This sequence comes from Callospermophilus lateralis, assembly GCF_048772815.1. Lineage (NCBI taxonomy): Eukaryota > Metazoa > Chordata > Mammalia > Rodentia > Sciuridae > Callospermophilus > Callospermophilus lateralis. The sequence goes on along the minus strand of NC_135312.1, from coordinate 97,865,701 downwards.
AGTTTTTTTGAGTTCTTTGTGTATCCTGGAGATTAATGCTCTGAGGTGCAGGTGGTAAAGATTTACGCCCATTCTGTAGGTTCTCTTTTCATGATCTTGATTGTTTCCTTTGCTGTGAAGAAGCTTTTTAGTTTGATACCATCCCATTTGTTGATTCTTGATTTTACTTCTTGCACTTTAGGAGTCTTGTTAAGGAAGTAGGTTCCTAAGCCAACATGATGGAGATTTGGGCTTACTTTTTCTTCTGTTAGGCACAGGGTCTCTGTCTAATGCCTAGGTCCTGATGCACTTTGAGTTCAGTTTTGGAGCACAAGTTTTGTTTTTTTTTTTTTTTTTAAGTGGCTTTGGTAGAATTTTGTTTTTAATTTCTTTTGATGCAGTAACATTAGTTGTTAATCTGTATGGCTAGACTTTAGAAGATTCTAGCTGTGTAATTCATCATTCACATGGTCTTAGGAAAGTTGACTCACTTTTCTGATATTTTTCTTCATCTATATCATAGAATTAATTTCTGTCACTAAGGCTATTATGAGAATTATATTAGCAAAGGGAAGCAAGAAGTATTTGTTTTTGAAGCTATATCCCTTTTACCTTGTGCCTGTTGAAATTCGCAGTTCCTTTCACCTTTCTGTTTGTAAGCTTTTCTTTTTCTCTTAATTCTTCCTTGGCATTCTTCCCTCCCTTCCCTCCCCACTCTTTTGGGCATAAGTCACAGAAGATAAATAGGGTAAAGTTTCATACCATGCCTAGCTCTTCTCTTAACGAGTCAAATGCCTTAACATTCTCTCCTCCTTTTCATTGTCAGTCAACAGGCTGAGGGTGTGGAGTACTATAAGAGGTAGCTGAAGGTTTAATTCCAATTTGCAGTATCCAAGCCTGTCCTTCCAGTTCACAAATGGAAACCCAATCCTACCTGGAATAAGAAGAACTTCTTTAGTGTTAATCCTGTGTTAATGAATTTGTTAAATTAGTCTTTGTTGACACAGATAAGAAGACACTTTCTTATATATAAGAGATTTTATTGTCTAATCTATATATCACTCTTGTCAAGGGCATACCTGAGAAAGATGCTCTTTGAGTACAGCCAGGGGTATCAGGTTAGGCTGATGTTTGTCCTGAGTGTGTTTATTTAAGGAAGGACATGTGGCAAGAGCAAGGGTCATTTTTTAACTCATGTTTTAAAGGTACAGAGAAAATTTCTTTACTTTCTAGAATTCCTTTCACTATTCATATTTGGAAAGTACTAATAAAATAATTTATAGTTCTTCTTTTACTAGACTGTAATTTTAAATATTTATTAATATAACTACATGTCAAAATTTTTAAAAGACTTTTTAGGAATACATGAAAATAAGATGACCTTTGAATTACCTAAGGAGGCAAAAGAATGAGAATCATGGATTGGACCATTAAAAATGAAGCTAGTGTTGAGACTGGGCATTATATACAATAATAACCTACAGATTTGCCTGTGACTTGCTTTAAACCTTCTAATGGTCTATCAAAAAAGAAAATTTATTTTGCAACCTATTTCATAATAAAATAAAAAGAAAACTTTTGCTAAGAAGCAAAAACTGTTTCTTATTGCAAAAATCTGATAGGAATTTTTTTAAGCAGTCCACATGAGAAGGACCCTGTGTGATCTAAGAACACTCTCAACCACAGCTTACAGGAAAAGCAAAGGTGACTTCCTTAGAGCTATTTGTTCTAACACCTGTCAGTATAGGCTAATGTATCTCACCAGGTGGTTTATAAGAGGAATAATTCTGTGGAGCAAGTAAGGCCCAAATGCTTTGATTCATAGAACCCAGTTCTCTCCTGATTTGACTTGGTCCCAACACATATTTTATATAGAAAATCTGGAAAATGGATTGTATGTCCTTTAGAAAGTTTGTTGTTTTGTTTTGAGATACTGGGGATTGAACTCAGGGTCTCATGCATGCTCAGCATGTGTTCTACCACTGAGCTAAAACCCAGCCACTTAGTTAAATAACTGTTGTGTACAGTGCAGCATACTATCCTAGTGACTACAGAGGCTGAGGCAGAAAAATCATGAGGGCTAGCCTCAGCAACCTAAGTGACTCAGCTGAGACCCTACTCAAAATTTTTTTAAAAAAAGAGATGGGGATATAGCTCAGGGGTAATGTGCTTCTGGATTTACTCCATAGTACCAAAATAAAAATAATAACTATTGTCTTTTCTCTCAAATGAGCTTCATCAACACTAATAATTGTGTTCCAGGAACACAGCTTTTCTTTTTATTCCAGATGTATACCAATACTTAGGCTTTGGTAGAATGCAGAGTTTGAGACTGAGATGACTTCTTTTGAATACTGAGGAACCAGATAAGGATACTGGCCTCAAGGGACCATTTAGCCTATGGATGAGCTAAAGATGTACCTTAATTAAAAAAAAAAAAAAAAAAAAAAAACAGCCTGGTAATGTAAATTGTTTTGGGTCTGAATATCCATGCAGATTGTAGCATAAAACTCCAAAATTCTATTATATCTTCTGGTCTTAATAAATTCAGTCTGGAAGATTTTTTTCAAATGTTTTTACCAGATACCCACCTGGTGAAAAAACTCAGAGCACTTGTAAAACTTCATCCAATTCTGAACCACATAACTTCCTGATTTATCTTTGAAAGTAAACTACTTGCCAAATATATATTAAGAAAACCAAAGAAGGAACTTGTTGAATAGGATTCTTTTATAAACCAGTTAAAAATGGATGGGCAGGGGCTGGGGCTGTGCCTAAGTGGTAGAGTGCTTGCCTAGCATGCATGAGGATCTGGGTTTGTTCCGATCTTCAGCACCACATAAAAAAAAATAAACAAATAAAATAAAGGTATTGTGTTCATCTACAAAGAATTGACCAATTACATATTGTTATTGAATAGCAAGCCTTATGTCATTGTCAAAATTTTTAAAATGCTTCAACTCTGTGATACTCATGGCTGTGACTCTTCCTATTATTAATCTGCCTAGAAGTCTGGTGTCGGATGCTTACCGACAATTACCTTGTGCTCACTCCATGATGGTGTTGGATGGTAATGAGATTGAAGGCAGACTGTCAGTTGACTGAGTAATAAACTAGAAATTAGGAAGTTCAGCTTCTGGCCTTGACTCAGTCAGTGATTTTGATATTTGTCATATCTTTTGAACATTCTGTATCTCAGCCACTCCATCTGTTAAACTGAGTTTGTAATAACTGCCCTGGTCTATCTCACAGGAATGTTGCATGGACAAATTAGATAAGTGTAAAAGTGCCTTGGAGGTAAAGCCACTCTATGAATAAAGATTAGTATGATGTATCTACTGAAAAGTGTGTTGCAGAGGCTAGAATGGTTCATCTCTGCAGGCTTCATGACCAGATAAGGCTTCATAATGGATTCCTGTCAAACCAAGCTCATCTTATCAGTTCATGACTGTATAGTATTTAATGGAAAAAAAAAATCTCTTTGCAAACATTTGTTACCGTGATACAAATGTGCATTAAAAATTTGTCATGTTTAGGGAGATGGGGAGGGGAGAGTTGCTAAATAATGGGTGTAAAATTTCAGCTATATAAGATGAATAAGATCTACACAGCTACTGTACAACAATATGCCCATGGTTAACAATATTGTGTTGCATACTTAAGAATCTGTTGAGAGTGGTTCTTATGTTAAATGTTCTTAAGAATCACAATAAAATAAAAATATTTTAAAATCAGTCTTATTTTAATTAGATAAAATCTTTCTACCAGTATGGTGGCACACACCTATAACCCCAACTACTCAGGAGGCTGAGGAAGGAATATCACAAGTTCCAGGCCAACTTGGACAACTTAGTGAGACCCTGTCTCAAAATAAAAAATAAAAAGGGCTAAGGATGTAGCTAACTGATAAAGCCCCCCTGGATTCCACCAAAATAAAACAAAAACAAAAACTTTCCAAGTGGCTTCAAACAATCCATAATATACAGTTTAATAATGTTAATATATATGTATGTGATACAGTGTGTAATCAAGAGAAGTTCCCTAGAGTATTTTCTTTTCTCTGGGAATAAATACTCCTGTTTTTAAGACTCTGACATTACCAAATTGGATTTTTTTTTTTTGTTTTCTAGAAATGGCAAATTCTCATCTCTGCATAATGTAGATGAATAAGATCTACATTGTGTTGTTTTTCTAGTTGCTTCATAGTCTGTCCCAGTTAGCATTCTCATTCTCAATCCTAACTGTGATGTAGACAGATTGATTCATTGCAGCTTATTAAAACATCCCTTGGAATCCCCTGCAGACAGTAAAAGGAGGGAAGGGTGGCTTTTCTTGAAGGAATCTTTAAGTGCTCTTACTCCTCTCCCTTTTTCTGTCGCCATAAATGTACAGAGAGTTCCTATGTAAATTTACAGCACCCCTGTGTTTAGTCATTGAGAAGGAAAATAAGCAAGTATTTGATTGGACATTTCATAAAAGAGGTCCTATCTAGGCTAACTTTAGAAACTTTAATCCTTGAGCCAAGTTGATCTCTTTTCTTCTGGCAGGGGACCATTCCTAGTAGCACTGGGGAAATCTTGGCACCCAGAAGAATTTAACTGCGCTCACTGCAAAAATACGATGGCCTACATTGGATTTGTAGAGGAGAAGGGAGCACTGTATTGTGAACTCTGCTATGAGAAATTCTTTGCTCCGGAATGTGGTCGATGCCAAAGGAAGATCCTTGGAGTAAGTATTGGAAACTGCTCTTTTATTCTTAGTGAGTTTTAAAGCAAAAAACACAATAGCTGTTTGTTATAAAACTCTTCCATCGTTTTTGCTTTTTTTATTTTCTTCTTGCTTTATCAACCCTCTTTGATTTCCTCACTATTTATTATTGTAAAGCAAAACTAAATAGACTTCTGGAGAAGTATATCGGACTCATGGGGTTAGGTTGCCTTTGGTTTTGTCTTACTGAGTGCTGGTTTGTCTGGTGAAAGTCTAGCCACTGTAGGGGAAAAATAATTTACTGTGGGTGTGCTACCTCAACAGGACCCTGTTTGCTCAGGAATGAAGAGGTCGCACAGGACCACACACATCAGAGTCCTCAGAACTGACACCTTTGCTGTTTTAAATTAAATTCCATAGCTTTTATAAGAGCAGCATTTCCCCACTTGTCAGGGTTCATGCACAGGACACTGACCTCATGAAATATATAAAACATGAGACTTATAATTGAATATATTTTTCTTGAATGCATATAAAGTTTAAAAATGTAACTTCAGTTTTACAAGAGTACATGTGATAGAAAAATAATTTCAAACCATGGGCCTTTTTTTCCTTAAGAAAATAATTTAGGAGTAGATACATAATGAAGAATGATGAATCAATGAATATCCTATTCTGGAATATCTAGTTTGCAGTTACAAGTAAGTGTCAGGCATTTCTTGAGAGTGACTAGAAGTTGGAATTTGATCTTAGAATAAATTAAGGTACCTGGCCTGATATAGAAGGAAATGGCTTTGTTGATTGGAAATGACTTTACTGAACTCCAACTAATACACTATATGAAAATGAAACTATAATTCACAGTGAGAGAAAGTTAGTGTAAATTATGAGTATACCTTGAAATGTGCCTAAAACTATTGAAGACACTTTAAATTATAAATATGCTGCATGAAATATTAGTGTTATTAATTTGAAGAATATGTTGGCCCAAAGAGTAGAATGATTCAAACTGTACCTTCCCAAATGTTAATAAATAATTAGTAGGATATACATTAATACTGTTTTAGTGTATTAATGTCTTCTGTGGATTCAAGAATAGCTAATAAAACAAAAATGAAGTAAGTCTATTAAAGTTAGCAAAGGAATTAGAAAGGATACATTACCATGTAATTATTCTTCAAAAATTATTTTAATGACTTCTTTTTCTCAATCTAAAGAGATAATTTCTTGCAAAACTAACTCCTCCAAACCAGTTTTACTAACTAATCCAGCCTAAATGGTTAGTACTTGGTATATTTAACCATAAAGCTACTGCCAACCAGAATCTAGGCTTTATGGTTCAAATCATAGATACTTGCTTAAGTACATAGCATAGTCACATCTGATTTTCTAAAAGCTGAACACACACTAAACTGATTGGATTATACTGATTACATTATTGCTTCAATAATGCACCAAAGTATAGGGTTTGTTTTAGTTTTTAAATGCTTCCCCCGCCCAGACATCTTTAAGATAAAAACTTTTGTAAATTAACATTTCCTGACACTTTTGAGAGAAAGCAGAACGTACTGTCAAAACACTTTATGAAATGCTTCCCTTAGTCACCATATATATCATGTATAAATAGTGGTAATAATTCTTTAAATAAGTTCATTTATTTGTGTTTGTGAAAAATACAAATTAAAGTGCATAGGTTTCAATGATGTGTGAGTCTGTCCTTAAGTATCTCCTATTGCTTTAACGGAAAGATGAAGTCTTTGTCTGCTTTGGGTTACCTCTAACTTGTACAGGTACAGCTGTTAGAATAAGCATTAGTGTGTGCTCATTGTGATCTCTCTTTAAATCCAATTACTTTTCTGTAACAGGAAGTTATCAATGCTTTGAAGCAAACTTGGCATGTTTCCTGTTTTGTGTGCGTGGCCTGTGGAAAACCCATTCGTAATAATGTTTTTCACTTGGAGGATGGGGAGCCCTATTGTGAGACTGGTAAGATCAAGAGCCATTAGTTGCTTGAGTTTTGAATAAAAGTAAAACATTAACCCTTATATTACTATGAAGTGAAAAGAAAATACTAAGCTTGGGCTGGGGATGTGGCTCAAGTGGTAGCGCGCTCGCCTGGCATGCGTGCGGCCCGGGTTCGCTCCTCAGCACCACGTACAAAGATGTGTCCACCAAGTACTAAAAAATAAATATTAAAAAAAAAAATTGTCTCTCTCTCTCCCTCTCTCTCACTCTTTCTTTAAAAAAAAAAAAAAAAAAGAATACGAGCAGTACTAGGGCTTGGGATGTAGCTCAGTGATAAAAGCATTTGCTTGGCATGTGTGGAGTCCCAGGTTTAATTCCTAGCACTACAAAAAATAAAAGTAAGCAGTACTTAGTAGGAAGAATGTGTTTTTTTTTAGTCTCTAATAATTTATGGATACACATTCTACCAAATCATGTATCCTAAAGCCACTTCTTATAGTATAATAGTGAATTTTGAGTGATTATAAACATGAGAAATGTTTAGCTTTAGAATATGATAAAAATTTTACTGATTTGCTTTTTAAGACAACTGTCTTGCGCTGGGGTTGTGGCTCAGTGGTAGAGTGCTCACCTAGCACACATGAGGCATTGGGTTCAAACCTCAGCAGCACCACATAAAAATGAAATAAAGATATTATGTCCACCTACAACTAAAAAATAAATACTAAAACAAAAGACAACTGTCTTGCAAATAAACTTGAAATCCTGTGTTACTTTTATTGAGTGTAGGATAATACCTATTTGGACTGCTCCTTTGCTACAATTGCTTTAAACTAGGCTCTATGGACCTATCTCCTCCATTTGTCTTATTTTCTGATCTCTAAATGCGTTCTTTTTCTTTGCAGTGTCTATAAGTGAACTTTTCTAATACTTATTAATATTGCCCTTGATTAGATATTGCTACCACAGTACGTATTAAAAATATGAAATATTTTTCTGATCTCATATCTCCACTCATTGTCATTACATTCCCACTACTGATTTTTTTTTTTTTACTTTTTTTTAGTTGTACATGGACACAATATCTTTATTTTATTTTTATTTATTTTTATGTGGTGCTAAATGAACCCAGTGCCTCATACATGTAAGGCAAGCACTATACCACTGAGGTACAATTCCAGCCCCCCACTATTAAGTTTTATTTTTATTTTACCTTAAATCTAAAATGTGGTGCTAGAAGGGAATATTCTAGGGCAGTCAGAATTAATAGCACTCTACCTTCCTTGCCCACTCAATGTTCTCTCTCTTTTTTTTTTTAACCTTTTCTTTGTCTCCTTAATCAAGAACCACTTGGATCATCCATCAGAAAGCCCTAGAAATTCCAATAAACTATCCTGTGGGCATTTTTGGTATAGGTGGGCTCCAGGCTGCCGACCCTATCCAACAAGAATATTTCACATTTTGTAATTCCACTTAATTTTCTGTTTTTTATGCTTCTTGTTCAAGTCAGTTGGTATGATTTTTTTAGACACTTTGCAAGACATTCTAACTGACAGATTGTTCTTCTCTAGTCAAAACATATAAACTATCTAACCTTAATGTCATATTTAACATATTCCAAGAAGCAATATTTTTAAAACCCAAAGAATTGCTTATAGAAAGATAAAAATATTATTGTAGATCTATTTAAATGTTGCTTCAATTTGGTCCATTTTTTTTTGTTCTGTCTTTTTCTTTAACCTCGCAAATCAGTTTTTTTTTAATATTTATTTTTATTTTACTTATTTATTTTTATGTGGTGCTGAGGATCGAACCTAGAGTCTTGCACATGCAAGGCGAGTGCTCTACCACTGAACCACAACTCCAGCCCCTCAAATCAGTTTTTTACATAGTTCCCCATCCCAATAAATGGCCCCATTGTCCGCTATCCAAAAACCTAGAGATGACTTTAGATTCTGCCCTTTTCCCTATTCTTCCCACATCCAATCTAGTGAGTAAACCTTGGCAATTCTCCCTCCACTCCCATCACCCAGCAGGATATTGTACTATTTGTTTCTCTCCATCTCAAGTATCACAACTAAACCCAACTTGTTCTTGCCCTTTGTTCAAAATTGTAATCACTAACTAAAGGGTGTATCTCCTCACCCCCAACCCCCAAATAGCAGCTACAGAGAAACCTCAGTAATGTTTTTAAAAATGTAAATAAGATTGCTTAAAACCCTTTAGTGACTTCCATATAAAATTATACTCCTTGCTACAGCCTGCTTTGCCAACCTCATCTACCACCTTATGTTCTATGTTACTAGATTTGGGCCATACCTGGCTCCTTTGCTATTTCTGAGCATGCTAAGATTCTTCCTGCATCAGAGCTTTTGTACTTACTATTTCTTCTAACTGGAGTGTTCTTGTCCAGGTTTTCTGTGGTGATTCTGCCTCAGTCTTCAAGTCTCTTCAAAACTACTATCTCCACTGAGAAGCCTTTCCTAACTTTCCTATGTAATGTAGTACAACCTCTACACTTATTATTCTGTATCATAACACTATTTTCTTTTCTTGAGGGCACTTATCAATCATGATCTGAAAACACACTGTTATCATTTATCTTTAAAATCCAAAAAAATTATGACATGCTGTTCTCAATGAGAACATAAAAGTCCCATAAGGAGAGCAAGCACATCTGTTTTCTCCACCACAGTACCTCTGCGGTATCTAGAACAATGCCTGGCACACAGTAGGGTGCTGTGGATATGTGTTGAGCATGGTGCCAGAGTATATTAAAGATCCCTGAGAAAAATGGATCAAGCTGCAAGTCTTAGCCTACTGCACCTCCAGCTCAGGTTGGATTGACTAGTGTCAGGGGCCAAAAGGTGAACCATGAGTCAACATAGTGGTGTGAGTCAATGCATAAAAGGAAATAAAAGTGCTGATAACATTCTAATTTGGTAATTGAGAAAGATCTTATCAAATCAGTTTCTTCAGAAAGAAATTCTATTAGTATTCTATAACTAATCTGTGCCAGGTAAATAGTGGGTATCAGGCTAAGGTTCTTCTACATGAAGTCATAAAATTGAAAGAAAAGTATAATGAAAGAAATTGTACTCATATTGTGATACAGTCTAGCTAGAAGCTCAGTCATGGTCCTTATTCATGGAAATTTTCTATAACTTGTTTTCCTCACCAAGTCAGATACCTTATGAAAATCTGCCAATAGCAGATATTTATTTAGAATTTATGTTAATTAGTCTTACCATTGCTACTTATTAGAGGTCCTCTTGTATTTAAAAAAAATTTAGGTGTGAACAGACACAATACCTTTATTTTGTTTATTTATTTATTTTTTATGTGGTTCTCAGGATCAAACCCAGTGCTTCACAGCTGCTAGAAAAGCACTCTACCACTGAGCCACAACCCCAGCCCCTCTTGTATTTTATTTTTTGCAACAGTCAAGTCTACTGATAATTTCTCAGAATAGTGTTCTTTTTTTTTTTATTTATTTGGGCATTTAAGTAGCTAGAGAGGATTGAGAAGTATAATGTGGAAAAATATAAGAAAGAATGCTACCCTGTTTACCTGTTTACCAAGGGAAATCTGAAACGTGTTAAACATGTATCTCAAGCCAAATATTATGCCATCTTCTGAAATTTTTCTAATTACTAGTATCTTTAACTTCAAGATCTCATTTAACCTCAATTGTGTTGCTGTTTTCTATGAATTATCAATCTAAAGCTTCATCACGTTTAAATTATCTCTCCCCCACCCCAAACAGATTATTATGCCCTTTTTGGTACTATATGCCGTGGATGCGAATTTCCCATAGAAGCTGGTGACATGTTCCTGGAAGCTCTGGGCTATACCTGGCATGACACTTGCTTTGTATGCTCAGTAAGTAAACTCTAAGCTCCTAATTAAAGTGGTACAGTACAGCCAGTTCTAGCATAAGAACTTAAGGGAAATAATATTTCTTGTATCTTTTAGTCCTTCAAACCTAAAGAAAAAAAATATTTTTTCAATGATTTTTAAAAGTTGTTTATTAATTAAAATTTGGGAACATCTCGAAATTATTTGGTATACAATAAGCTCTTTACCCTTAAAGAAAATTCTATTTTTAATACATTTTTGCCCATAAGGAGAAGCTATGTATTTCTTAAAACAGTAAGGGTCTGTTATTTTTTTTCTGAAACTTCATTTTATTGGATGTTTTTAGTAGGTTTTAGAAACATTAGGTACTTCTTAAAATAGAAATAAACAATTTTTAAAATCTATTATTGAATTAACACTGGGAATAAACTATGTGCTGGTTCATTTCCTTCCTTAGCAGTCACCCATGAATGTTCTTTTTGAGACTATAATGTTTAATAAAATATTTACTAATTTCATTTGATATTTTAATATTTTTGGTTTTATTTTTAATAATTTGGATAGAGCTCCACCTAAAATACATATTGTTTTTAATTTAGAAAGTAAATGTTTAATAAAAGTGCTCTGTTCCAATGTTTGATTATTTTCTTAGATTTAATATATCTAATAATGTCTTGATATCCATTGTGTTAAGGGGAAAAAAAGTAATGTTGATTAAATTCAGATGATTTCTCCAAACATTGCCTTTGAACTCTTTCTTGTTTACTTCATTCATCTCTTAGACTTCATGAAGTCTATAAAAAGTAACAATTTCTAGAAGATTTATCTTGTGTTCTCTGGTGGAGCTGTTCATGAGCATTGTAATTAGCCAAGGCAAGAGGAAAAACAAGAAGGCATAAGTGAGAAAAACTGATGATATAATCAGCCATTGGGCAGATATTGACTAGGATTTTCTGATAAACATTAAATGTATTAACTCTTTCATGAATTTGGGCTGAGGATGTAGTTGTATAGTAGAACTTGTATCTAGCAATGTGTGAGTTCTGGGTTCAATCCCCAGTTCTGCAAAAGATTTTTTTTTAATTATTTCATGAATTGGTGATTTCATTAAAGAATGAAATTAAAGGAGTGAATTAAAAAGAAATCTCAATTATATGTCTCTCAATGTGTGTTTTGGGAACAGACTCAAGTTGGGCTTGGACATGTTTAGAAAAGCAATTGACTTGTGTTTTCTGTTTGAATGCTTTAGTTCTCTTCAGCAGGAAGCAGATTTAAAGCATTGATTAGAATTAATCTGGGGAGATAAAATATATTTAATGTGACCTCGTTACATATTAATTTTTTCATTAGAACTAAGTACTTCCTACCCAATAAAAAAGTAATGATCAGTGATTTAAATAAATTAGAATATATTCCAAGAAAAAAGTCATTCTTCATTGCCTTTCAAAGATTACATGAAATGTCATAGTAATCATGAAATGTCAGGGTTTCTAACACAACCATCTAAAGTACTTTGTCATATTATCCCATTGGGGGAAAAAGTCACTTTCCCCTTCTCTGGCATGCTTGATTAAAATAATGACAGTCTCTTAACTAATACTTCTTTTTTCAGGTCTGTTGTGAAAGTTTGGAAGGTCAGACATTTTTCTCCAAAAAGGACAAGCCACTTTGCAAGAAACATGCACATTCTGTGAATTTTTGAAAGTCAACAGTTCAGGGAAAGAGAAGAAATCAAAAAGAAAGAAGAGAATTGAAATTACCAATTAATTTTTAGATTCAATATTTATTTGGAGTTTTGAAAAATAATAGTGTCCCTGAAGGGATAAATTTCAGCATTAAAAATATTTGGCTTCATAAAGTAAAGAGACAGTTTGACATTTGTTATTACTTTTTCCTGTATTTTCTGCCCATAAAATAACCTTTATAAAAATCAATTTTCTGGTTGACTATATCTTTGAGTAAATTAGCAAAGAATTAAATTTTACATTAATAACTCCAATCTCTATGCTGAAATAATTACACTTTTCTTTCCTTGCTAGGTAGTTATGAGTAAACTGTAAAATACAATGAAAATGCCTAAAAGTTTATTAATAAGAGAATTGTTCTTTTGAAAAATCTACTGTTTATCTTTAAAACAGTGAATGAGACTTTAAACAGAACTTTTATCAGTAGGAGATGACAGTTTAAAAAAAAAAAAGTGTACTTTTTGTTGTTTGTTTATTCTTAGACAGTTGATCATTCCAGTCCAAAAGCCAATGATATTTTGGGTCAAAATGTGTCAAGCCTTTCTTCTCTTACCCCCCTCCAAAAAGCTGCCATATCTCTTATAAAATCTCAAATTTTTGCCTTGTATTAAAATGTGACTATTTCTACTCATTGTGTATGCTTCATCACCTGTACTAGCCAAACCCTGCTGTTTCCTTTCCCTCATAGTGAGATAAAGAACATAGTTTTCTTTAAAGAGAAAACAGAAAAGACTATGGTTAGGAATTATGGCAGCTGAGAGGATTGGACCTAAAAAAGCACTACTGCCCCCTTTTCAGAGTTGTACCACTGACTGAAGTTTTGAGAGCTGGCTTTGCAGAAGTTTATGTTTTGTTTTGTTTAATTTTAACTTAGAATTGGTTTGGGATAATAGTAAGCTCTAGATTTTTTTTTTTCGTAGTTTTCTCTCAATAATAAGCAAACCACTTCAAATGTGATCACAAAAAGTAGAAAGCTTTTATTCACAGAGATTTGGTAGTATAGGAGAGGGAGGTGATTAATTACTCAGATTGACCTATTATTTGTTTTCCTCATTTGTGCAAAGAATCGTGTAGATACCACATGGAAACACAGAAACAATTGTAAAACTGTGAATCCTGTTGATATTTGCCCAGTGAGAAAACAGATTATGGCATTTGGTAGTTTTTCTCTTTGTTTCTAGAATGGATGAAAGCCTATGAACCCACTGAGTTATAATTTAAATCTGTGTGAGGCAAGGTGCTTTTAAAGTCCAGACAGAGTCCCCAAGCCCTTCCTGCCCCATCACTCACTAATGACTTCAATTCCATTGTGTGTATGTTTGTTATAGAGGAGGTTTTAGGCTACACTATTTGTTTAACCTCCCTAAGAACTTTCAAGGCATCTGTCCTGAAAGCTGCTAATATATGGTCTAGCAGATTTATATTATATGCAGATAATAATTAACTGGGGATAAAAGAATAGGAGGGGGTGACACAAAGTGGCAAGCTGAATACTTCCCCAGTAGCAACTCCAAACTACCTCCTCACCCTGCATCTTGTAGGGAAGGGGAAGCTTCTTTTGAGATGAAGTGCTGGAGCTGAATTGTGCATTAGATCTCATTGCTGCTGAAGTTGCCTATGGGCGACTTGCTGGCTAATGTGCATCCTTACATATCTTAATGTCAGTCTTTGCTTTATACAATACAAAGTTGATTGTTTTGTTTGGTATGATGGAGTATTTTTGTTGTTTAGTTTTGCCTTTATAGATTGTATGCCAAGATAGTATTTTATAAGTGAAAGGCATTGGGGTTTTTTCTTTAAAAAATTTTAATTTGACCTGGATTTCTTATAAAGCTGTCTTTCTCTAAGGGTATCATTAGACCTTTCTACATATATTCTTCATGGAGCATAATGTTGCATGTCTCCAAATTTTAATGCCTAAAAAGATAGTTTGCTTTCTTTTTTTTTTTTTTTTTTTTTTTTTGTGCTCTGTCTCTGGTGTTACAGAGCTTTTTATATGTTCCTAAGACAGTTAATCCTGTGAAATAAATATTACCCAGAACCCAGAAGAATCTCTGTGTTTTACAGTGGGGAATGCCATGTTTAATTCACCAGCATTAATTTTCTAATAACTGGCTGAGCACTTTATTCTTCTGGTGAGCTTTCTGAATATTTATTTTTCTGATTATAAATATTCTGTGTCAGTAGCATTTTTATTATTACTTCTTCACTGTAGAGCATTGACTTTTCATCTCCCTAGATGTATATTTTGAAATGATACACTTGGTAAAACACAGATGAAAATCATATAGTACATGACTCTAAAAACTCCTCTACTTGAATCTCCCACTTTAAAAATTTTAGTAATGGCTTAAGATTCATAATATTTCTCCAAACTTGCAAGGGATAAATATTGCCCACTGAAATAGCAATCTAAAAATGATCCCCTCTGCTTTAGGTTATAGTAACATATGTATTTCCTATTAAGGTTACATTTAGAGTTTTGGTTTTTGTTTGTTTGTTTTTCATGTTGTGCTAGGTATCAAACCTAGAGCCTCACACATGCTAAGTCAGCACTCTGCCTCTGAGATACATCCCTAGCTCTTTTTGTTTTTATTCTGAGACAGGGTTCTCATTCAGGCTGTCTTAAACTTGAGGTCTTCCTGCCTCGGCCTCCCAAGTAGTTGGGATTACAGGTGTGTACAATATTTAGAATTTAGAACTAAAACCTATTCATTTGGTCAAGAGTGTTAAAACAAATAGAACTAACAATTTAAATCTGCAGAATACTAGCGTAGCCTTATGTTTAAAATTATCCACAACAAAAATATATGATTTTCAAGGAGTAGTATAATTAGAAGCACTTTCATAGGAAATAATTTCTTCCTTCCCCTTGTTGAGTGTGAATCCAAAAACATATTGATACTTTGTGGCATTTGGAGTTTAGTCGGCCCCATTGAAGGGAAGAGGAAACATACTGAGTAGTTTTACACAAATCTAACCTGGCTTCAGTTTGTCTCCCTCACCCCTAAATGTTGAAAGATGTCTGATTTGAATTCTTTATGTATTAATTATCTATTAATCTCTATCTTCTGTTTCTTTAAGTTTTAAAGTTTGTATATATGTACTCTTTTGCTTTTGGATACCTTTTCTAATTAAAAAATCACATGAGAAATATAATCATTATAGTAATACTTTAATGTGCATATATTCAATAAATAAATGCCTTCAACAGTATACACAAGCTCTCCTTGTTGTTTTTGCATAGTAAGAGATTCCATTAAGTAATCATGGGGAAAAAAATCATGTTCCATATGCACAGGATAGGATGAAATGTAATAATTACCTTAAGAATAAAAGAGGAATTGATTACTCATTTTGGATATCCAATTTGATTGGATATTTTGCCAATCAAAATATTCCAGAAACAGAACATTTAAAAATACTGTCACATTTATTCTGTTTTTTTATCCATTTTTATAGTTTTCATGTAGAACGTACACAATAAATGTTTGTAAATTTGTAGATAAGTCTGTCTTAAAAAAAATATTTATTACTGGGTTGGGAGTGTGGCTGGGTCACTGGTAGCATGCTTGCCTGGCATGCATAAGACATTGAGTTTAATCCCAGCACCATAAATAAATTTAAAATTTTTAATGTTTACAGCTGAAATTATTTAATGGAATAAGTTAACATATTAAACATTATATTGTTATCATAGATTGTAATCAAACAACATAAATTCTCATCTACATTTTCACATTTTGTATTAGCCAGGGCTCATTACTTCGTGTGTCACATCCAGATCTCATTAGCTAACTGTACATTAGTAGGCAGGCTCACCTCGTCCTCGTTTGTTTATTGGCTTGAGTAAGATTTTTTTTGCCAACTGTATAAAGTTAAGAGGAATGTTTCTGTTGCAAGCTGTGTATTGGAAATAAGAGAGAAATTCAAGTCTATTTGCTCACAGTATATTAAACTCCAGAAGCCAAACTTTTAAGGGCATCAAGTCTGCATCTGACATTTTAATAGCTGCTGTTTGGTTTCTATCAATCACGTCATTGCACATTAAAATGCACCAACAAAATAAGAGATCTGTCATTCCTTCGTTAAGGAACAGTAATCCAGTACAAGATTTATAGGCTTACGACTCAACTGTGTGTTCACAATAAATCCCCATTCAGTGTTCAAACCAGAGCAAGCCTCCCTGTTCAGTGTTTTCTAGTCAAAATGTCCTCAATATAAGATTATCAAAGGTTTTCTTACAGAACTACATATAAAATCTTTTTGCCAGCAAAAGCTTAATTTAGGTTGGCGGCTTCCCTTTTTGAGTACCTAGACAAGATCTTGGTTATATCAGAAACACATAGGTACTGCTGTATTATTAGCAGGCCTGGTGTTAATTAGGGAGAATTACTAGAAATAGTTTGCCTCGTGGAAATTTATTACAGAATCACACTTGACTGATGGCAGAATAGGAGTTGCTGAGAGAGAGCAGCTCCCACTCATAACCACTAATTAATAGGGTGCCAAAATTCCGCAGAGAAGGTTTCATCCCAAGTGTGGGAGCCTCACAGGGAAAATGGTTCTTGTACAGTATTTAAAAATTAACAGAGGGAAGTAGCTGGACACATGGCTACCTAACAGAACTGAAGTCTCAGACTGATGGGGTCTTAGGCTGTATGAATGAGAAGATTTAGCTCAGCACCAAGCCCAAAAGTTACCTGTGTGTTTGTCATGCTAAGGACATATGCTTATTATGTTTAATGTGAAGCATCTGATTCCCAAACTTCATTTTATGAAGAGAATTTAGAACAATCATTTTATCTGGTCTGATAGTACTCTTGATTCCATCACTTAGAAGTCAAGTCGGTGGCAAAATCACATCAATGATTAATAAGAAAGGTGTGGCCTCTGCACCTTGAACATGGAGTTGGGGAAAGTGAGGTGCACTTAGTGATTGGCACTAATGGCAGAGCACTGGAGAGTCCTACTGGATGAAAGCTTGCCAAGAAGGAAGTTTCTTGGTTTTTGTTTTTTTCCCCTGTCTGTAACTGCATGTAATTACACACAATAAAGCTTGGAGACATTGTTGAATGAGAAGAATAAAACATTTTCATGTCAGAAAACCACTGATCGTTGACCTCAGGGAGAAAAATAAAACAATTTAGAATTCACAAAGAGAATAATTTTTCAATTTCTCAATTATGTCAAATAGTAATCCCAAGGAAAACGACTTCTTTGCCAGGCCCATGAATCAATTTGCCTAGTCTCTTATGCATCCAGGTTTCAAAGGACAGTTTCTGTCTTTTCTGTCCAGAGTTTTCTAATTGGGTTTCAAATTAGTTTTTCATCTTCATAGTCTAAACTGTCACCTACTTCAGATATAACTGGGTTTGTTTTCTCGGACTTGTTTTTTCCCTTTCTATTTCTTTTGCTTATAAAGCACGTGGCTGGTGCGATTCTAACTTAAAAGTCCCATTGTTTCTTTGTTTAAGGTATTTTTATTGGTGCATATTAATGACACAGACTGGTAGTTCTCATTGCATAATCCTAGATCCATAAAACATAATTTGATCAATTTTGTTCCTTAATACCTGATCCCTCCCCTGACCTCCTTGCTCTACCCTAAAGGCCTCCCCTCTGTTTTCATGGCATCCTGTTTTGAGGTTAGTTTTTGTTTTCCCTCTAGTTTCACATATGGGAAAAAACATGCAAAATTTTTTCAATTATGACTTGTTCTGCTCAAAATATGGTCTTCAGTTCCATTTTCCTGCAAATGACATAATTTCATTCATTTATGGCTGAATAAAATTTCATTGTGTAGATATATCACATTTTCTTTATTTATTCATCCATTGACAGACTCCTAGGCTGATTCTATAACTTGGCTCTTGTGAGTTGTACTGTGGCAAAAATGGGTATGCCTGTATCTCTAAGGTATGCTAATCTTAATTCTTGGTGACAAATATCAAGGAGTGGTATAATTGTTCATATGGTAGGTAGTTCTATTTTTAGCTTTCTAAAGAAACTTCATACTGATTTCCCTAGTGGTTGTAGAGATTATAACATCTTGAGGTGTGTCTTTTAATTTTTGACCTTAGTGTATCAATAAAATGCCCAACCGTTCCCTTAGAAAGTGAAAAAGTAAATGTAATTCCATTACTCTATTATTAGTTTTGCATAAATAAAAGTTGGTTTATGTGTGACCCATATTGATGCCATCTGATCCCAGAAGCTTTCTCTATCCCTGTTTGCTTGAGTATCCTGACAATTTAATGGCCTCCATAGTTGCCTGAACAGAGCAAAAGAATCCATGGAGCTTTTCAAGCATGAACTTTGAAATATAAATTAAATTAGTTCTGGCTTCCTCATCTGAAACTTATCATTCTGCTCTGCTAAATTATTATGCTACTGCTAAATATTGAAAATGCTTTGAGTAAAAATGAACTTAACAAGCAGGTGGAGAGGCACAGAAGAGACCTCAGTACTTCTGCCCCCCATAAAAGATATAAATCAATGCACATCTATTATAATTTGCTTATTCCTAAATCTGGGAAGTACTTGATGCTCTTTAACAATATCAACATAGATTATAATAACATGAGTTAGGGCTAGGAAAAAAGTTTGTTTTGTTATTCATGGTCAGAATCCAATCTGGACGGAAATCACAATAACTTAAAAGTTTAGCATGAAGAATTATTAAGGGACTGGGGTTGTGGCTCAGTGGTAGAGTGCTCGCCTAGCATGCACTGGGTTCAATCCTCAGCACCACATAAAAAAATAAATAAACAAAGGTTAAAAGAAAAAAAGAATTACTAAGCTGTGATAGGAAAGCTGAATAGGAAAATATAAAGAAAACTCTAAGGGATAACTTAAAGCTGAGAGAAGACTCAGCAAAAACAACCTCAGAGGCAGGTCTCCCCACGGCTAGGAGTGAGAACTCTGAGAAAGTGGTTATCAGCCCACTGAATGCCAGGTTCTGAAGCCTGATCACGTTCTCAGTAGCCAAACACAAGGAAATTGCTCTCTGGATGGCAGGCAAGCCAGAGCTCATGGCTGGGGGCACAAAAGAAGTGGGGATGCTGCTGTGGGTGCTGGAATATACAGTACTGTGGCAAGAGGGTCAGAGCAAGGTGCTGATCAAGCCCAGGCTAGCTGTGCAAAATCTCTGAGGGAGTGTGCACTTTGCATACACAGCTGGGGCAAAGAACCACCAGATGTCTCCAAACACATGCAGCATGATGGACCACCAGAAAAGCATAACTAGCACCTAGAACCAGAAAAAGAAGCCCCTTCCAGGATATTCTTTTGTCTCCCTCATATGACAAAACAACACCGTGACCAGTACAAAGAGAGTCCAGTTTGGACTGGTGCAGTGGTGCATGCCTGTACTCCCAGTGACTCAGGAGGCTGACACAGGAGGATCACAAGTTCAAAGCCAGCCTCAGCAACTTAGCCAGGTCTTAAGTGACTTGGCAAGACCCTGTCTCTAAATATAAAAAGGGCTGGGGATGTGGTTCAGTGGTTAAGCACTCCTGAGTTCAACCCCCAGTACCAAAAAAAAAAAGAGAGAGAGAGAGAGAGAGAGAGAGAGAGAGAGAGAGAAAGTCTATTCTGGTATCACAGTGCAGGTACTGAAGGGTGAATTTGGAACAGAAAATCAATAAATTAATAATTGACACACTCAGTTACAAATAAAAACTTAAGATTCTTGACTAAATAAAATCCTCATTATGCAGAACATCACTGTATATTCTTGGTGAGTTAGAATGTCAAGAAATTCTAACTTTGTTCTTTATTTCAAAAGTCCTTTTATAATATACTTTCAGTATACAAATTAAACATGATGTATTGATGTTGTGTTCCAGGGTTTACCCACTCATCACTCATTGTAACTCTATAGTTCTGAATATTTAAGAGATTCAGTTGGATATATACAAGGATATAACCAAAGTAGTTCTTTTAATGAGTTAATTTTTTTACTGCAATACTTGTGCTACAATTAAAATGAGTAAAACATTCTTAGTTGAAGTTTTATGTTATTTAATAAGGATTTCAGTGTACAGAAGTTATTCTGTATAAACCTCAACCCCTATCATATACAAAAATCAGCCACTTTCATATTCAGCAAGGAGATTGACAATTTTCCTTTCACAATACACTAAATCATGAAAGGATCAAGCCTATCTGATCTGTAATAACAACTTGCATTTGTAATTTGTGTGGTACATTATCTGTCACACGGGGCTATGCCAGTACACTGCAAACTCATAATTGGAGAAACTGATAGTGGATGTTTTTAATCCACATTGTAGATATGAAAAAATGGAAATTCAGAGACATAATTTTCTAAAAACAGCTCTAACCTGGCAAATTTGAAGCTTGAACTTTCTGCTAGACTAGAGATAAAATATATTCTTTTCTCTACATTCCTTTTGAAGTCCTCTTATTAATAAAGAATAATTCTTGTATATTCAGTTAGTAAAGGTTGGTGTTAGGAATATTTAGTTTTGGTAGAATATGTGGAACCCGAGGGCTACATCTCTCTGGTGTGTGCAGTTGCCTGCCACACAGATGTCAATATTTGGGCAGTTTGCAATTGGACCATCTGTTCTTTGAGGGTATTTGTGATGCGATAGTCTTCTCTGCAATGTGCCATTTGCTGTTCTTTGTGTTTTCACTCCATTTCACAGTCCATACACTGTGGTTATAAAACAAACAAACAAAAAAAACCACAAGAAGAATGAGAGAAAGTTGGTTTGAAATGTGGGTAACACCAAATGTGATTATTAAACTAATTAGAAAACTGTAGGAAATGCAATTAAAATTACTTCCACACACAGAGCATAAGGCCTAGTTATACGATGCTGGAAAATAAGTCAGGGTGGTTTGACACCCAGTAATGCTACCTTTTCAGTGTGATGAATTTAGATCCCAGCTGTGAGTCTGAAGACTGCAAGGTAGAACAAGGTAAGACCTGCATGAGAGTGGAGAGAACTACATATAAGTCTAATTGTACAGACAACATTGCAGAAGATTCTGGGTTTTATGCAATTGAAATAAAACCTCGCTGTTATTTTGTAATGGCAGGCACCACTGCTAAGTCCACTGAAGCATAGCTGGAAAATCCAACTGCCCTCACATCTGTTTTGCATGACCTTTCAATCATCGACGAATACTCCTGCCACTAGGAGTAGAAGGGGGGGAGGATATGGCTATGTGACTTTCTAAGCTATCGCTATGGAAAACATATTGAAACAAAATTCACGCATGCCATGGACTATGCCCAGAAATTATAGACTTGTCTGGGTGGTGTTAAGGATTTGACCTGCCGAGAGTGCTCACACCTGCTTCTTACATTCAAGCTGTTAATCCTTCGTTCAGAAAATGAGACATATGAAATATGTGAATGGACTGCTCTGACTGAAATCTTAAGAGTGTGGACCCTTAAACTGGTTTGAACAAAAGTGGCAGAATAAAGTATATTGTGGATTTCCATTACATTTATGATACTATCAGACTTCCGAAGCCTGTGTGACTTGACTCTCATCTGAGATCTATGGCTTAAGCTACAGTGATTGCTTGAATTCCAAGCTGTAATGAAGTGTTCTGAAAAGGGTTGTTTATTCCAAATTTTTAAATAAAAAGAAAATCACTAAAGAATCTCTTGAAAGGATTGTAACAAAGAATACTGTCATACTAATAAATTTCACTCTTACTCCAATAAGATGGAGAGCCATTGGAATAAGATCAAGAACTACAGTTTGGGCTGGGGTTGTAGCTCAGTGGTAGAGCACTTGCCTTGCATGTGTGAGGCACTGGGTTCAATTCTCAGCACCAAATGTAAATAAATTATTAAAATAAACTCAAAAAATATTTTAAAAAAAAGAACTACAGTTTGTCTCAAAATCAACTTAAACTAGTGTCAAGGTGGAATCATTAGCTAATAATAACTGAATGTAGCAATTATATGTAAATATGAGTCAAGTGCTTGAAGGGCATAGACCTTGTTTATGAAACATACAAGCTCTGGCATTTAAGAGGCATTCTGAGCATGAATCTTGATTACACCCAGCTTGAATTTATGATGACTAATAATATGAATCCCAGGTAGTGTTGGTTTTTTTAAAATTACATATATATTGTTTTAGTTGTAGATGAACACAATACCTTGATTTTATTTATTTATGTGGTGCTGAGGATAGAACCCAGTGCCTCACACATGCTAGGCAAGCCCTCTATCAATGGGCCCCAGCCCCAGCCCGGTAATGTTGCTTTTTAAAGAGTATGATTCAACATTTATGTAATGGGGGAAACTGAGCACCTTTGGGGGAGGAAGGAAGAAGTGGAGAATAAATGAATTCAGAGGAGGACCTCTTAAAATGCCCTGATCTACTCAGCAATGCCCCAAACTCAGCAGAACAGCCCTTAGCCAGGAGTTGTCTGCTGTTTTCTGAAATCTCTCTTTTGAGAGTTTCAATTCCTGCCTCTAAACTGCTTATCAAAGTGTCCCATCAGACTCAATGGTGTTCTTTCTGCAAGAATCTTGTGCTAGCCAGATTTTCCGACAATGACTTAGAGGATGAAGGTTTATTTTGACTCATGGTTCCAGAGGTTCAGTCTCAAGTCAGCAGTTTCAAGACAGAAACATCATGGTGGAAGGGTGTGGGAGAGGAAAGCTTCCCAGCTCATGGCAGCCCAAATGTAGAAAGACAGAGGAAGAGACCAGGGATAGATCCTAGACCCCAAGGCCATGCCCCACCCGCCTTACAGTATTTAACCTCTTCCCCATTAGTCAATTCAAATTATTAATTCATCAGATTGATCAATCCACTGATAAGGTAAGAGCCCCATGATCCAATCATTTCACCTCTGATCATTGCTGCATTATCTAAAACATGAGCCTTTGGGAGACATTCCAGATTCAAATGATAACCACTCCAGTAAATTATAATTATTTCTATTTCCCAACATTTACAGTGATGTTTTAGAGTTTCTCATACACTGGTGTCCTGGGCAATTGCATGCTGGGTCAACTTCTTTAACTGGCATTTCCTCATCTAGGAAATTTCTGACCTTGGAAAAGCTATAGAACTTGATTAAGCCTATATTTCCTCACTAATGTGTCCCTTGATCCTGTTAGAGGATAGATCTCCTGTGTCTTGGAAAATTGTTATGACACTTAAACGAGATACTATCCCTACCAGACCTCCAAACAACTCATCCAGCCCTCTTTTCTAGGAGACATCAGAAATACTACTCATGAAACAAATTCAAATTGCTACTCTTTTGTTCAGGAAATGAGATGTATCATGGAATATATGAATGGACTGCTGTCCTTTAAATTTTAAATGATCCCACACAAACTTGAAGATTACCATCAGCTATCTCAGGGGTTCATAATGAATGCTTAAGCTGAGTGAATAGTCTTCCCATGAAAAATACATGTTGTAACTATGTGTTTTGAAATATAGTTGGCCAGGAACCCCTTTATTCAAAGAATACCTATTCTACATAACACACTTTAGAGTGAACATCCTGAGTGTTTACCATCTTCACATTTTAGACCAATGTTTCTCAAACTTTAGAGTACCTCAGAATCTTCTGGAGGGTATCTTAACACTAGATTGGCCCACAGTCAGAGTTTTGATGCAGTAGGTCTGGAGCAAGATGAAAATCTGCATCTCTGACAGGTTCCCAGGTGAAGCTGATCCCATCAGTCTGGGGCCCACTCCCTGGGAAACGTCTTTCTCTAGACCACTGCCTCTCACCTTGAGGTGGAACAAGCATTTGTAACAAGCTTCTGGGTGACGCTAAGCATCTGATCCACAGAACATACCTTCCAGAGGGATCCTCTGGTTTAGATATCATGAAACAAAACATTGAAAGGATTTCCTACCTTACAGGTAGATACTAACATATTCTCTCCCCATCTTGTGTCTAAAAATCAGAGAATCATGCTTAGGTTTCTGAAAACTAGAATCATAGAAAAAAATCTGATCAACTCGGGGAATTATGCCAGTTTTTTTACACCATTTTTCCCAGGATTTCTACAGTGCTGGTGAAGAGCAGAGCAGAGCAGATTCGCCAGATCTGGCTCCAGGTGTTGACTGAGCCCTAAATACCAGCAATGGACGTGAGCCCTACCAGTGAGTTTAGAATTAGGTTAAATCTCAGATGGTAGGGTTTGGTTTGGTTTTTCTTTTTCATCATTCCAGATTAGTAGTGTTAATTTTCCTAACCTTGAACAGTAAACTTCATGGCCCTGTATATTTGCCTTTCTGACAAATATTCTGGCCAGACCTTCCTTCTCTATAAAAATCAACTAAATCAGTGGTCTTCCCCCTTTGTTTTAGTGACTTTCTCTTGAAAACATCCTCTTCAGAACTGACTCGGGAAGCAGGCAGGTGGTAAGCAATGGGCACTTCAACATCTTAATTTTTTAGCCAAAGTTATTTCTCATTTGCAAAACTGCCAAAGGAACTGTGGATCCCATAGGCTCTCGGGGACAAGGGCCTCCTAAATTTCTTCCAATCTAACATGAAACCACCTGTGGGGGATCTAGACCTGTGCGGTTGGAAACCCATCTATTCAAATTCCATACAATGACTCCGGCTTGTCCTAAAGAAGAGTTGTTTTTGTTTTTTGTTGAAGATCAGAGTCCATTCCTTCAGGGCTTGTCTCCCCTTAAAACTAACAAGCTGATTCTCCCCCTTTTCAACTACTGAAAACTGCCTTTCTCTGGGAGGGGGAGGTAAGAGGAAAGGCTGTCTGCAGCCCTGCGGGGAGGTCTGGGAGTTGCTTTGTTTTCTTAGCTGTGCTGTGGAAATGAACTGAAGGTTTAACACTTAGGTGCTGTTTGAAGATATAATACAACAGAGCCCAAAGTAGGGAGTCTAGGAACCCCATGGCCCGCCCTGCCGGAGGCCCCTGCTGTACAGCTGTTCTGAGCACTGCAAAGCTAAAATTTGTTGCTATGGCTTAGACCTAAACAAACCTGGGCCTGTTCTGGTATGTAGATTATGTTCCCCCAGGACAGCCCTGCTCACTCATTCCATGTCCATCTGTGGGACCTATGGGTTTCAATCATTCCTCCACCATCTCCCATGCGAAAGCCACAGTTGGTTATATGATATAGTGCCTTGTCACTTAGCAGCAGACCCCACGGTGCTGGAATCGGCCTGTTCCTCCTGCTTTCCCCAGCTATACTGGAACCTCTGTCCTGAGGGGCCTCGCTGTGGGACCACCTTGCAGGCGTTAATACTTTTCCCACTAAACCTCCTTGGACAGAGGCCAGCAGGAACGCTGCACTCAGCAGAGCAATGGGGATTCCAGGATGCCTTTTAGTGAGTGCAATATTCCTCCTCTTCCATCCATGGTCATCCTTCTCTTTTAATTTCCCACTTCACCCTAGAGAGGTGGCCATGCTCTGGGAGATGACTCTTTGTTTGTTGGTTGGTTTTTTTTCCTAATACAACAACATTATTTGGCTCTATTTTTGAGTTTCTGCTATCTCTGAGGTCTCAGAAGCAATTTTAGGGTCTAGGTCTCCTAGGGAACAGTAAAATGGCATTACTTCTAATTCCATGCAACATATTAAAGAGGTAGAGAATGCACATACACTGCCATATCAACGTAAAGTATAACTAACAAGTGAAAAATCACAGGTAATTTAAATCAGAACTGCCTCTTGCGTGTGCACACACACACTCTTTCCATGACATAGTCCAACCGCAGTATTATTTTCCTGGCAGCAAAAGAGAAAAGTGTTATACGTTCTGTACAGTCAATTTTAAAAGATGTAAATAAGTGTTGCTCTAGAGAAATCTCCAAGCCCTACATTCTTGAAGGAAATTATTTTGTTGATCCTGCCACAAGAGATGTAGGGTAATCAAGTGGCCCATGTTCTCCGACTTGGAATGGGTAAGACCATCATTCCCATACAGCCATCATCTCTTCCCAAGAGCAAGACTTTAACTCCCACCCCAGAATGCATTTCCCCAAGGGGAAGTGAACGGATATGATCAACACATGTTGATGCCTTAGTCACTTTTCACATTTTCATTTATTAAACAAAGATGTATCGGAGGGCCCAGACTCTGCCATGTACCATTTTAACCACTGGGGATCAAGCAGCAAACAAAGCAGAAGTCTCTAACTTCACATTGCTGTTAGGAGAGAGATGATAAACTAGCAGCTGAATAAAAAGAACATCAGGTGGTGAATGGAGTACCATAAATAAGGGTGAGGGAGAGGTAGCCATGTGGGAGACCAAAGGAAGGGAAGGCAGCCACGTGGATGTGTGGGAGAAGGTTGTTCCAGGCAGGGGAAAAAGCTTGGCATCTTCAAAGAACAACCAAGAGCCAGGGTGGCTGGAGGCAGCCAGAGGAGACTGGGGAGGGGACTAGTGAGGCCGCGCAGGGCCTGTTAGGCCGTTTAAGGACTTTGGCTTTTACTCTAACGATCCATAGTTAAGGAGTTCTGTAGGCTGATGGATGCTATTCATTCTCAGTGTCTCTCCCCTCTTACCTCTGAGGCAGGTCTTTGGCAGCCACGCATCACATTCTGGTGTCTGAATGAATGACAGCCTGAGTGTGTGTGTAACATTACTAACCATCTTTGACTTTTACTGTGATTTGCTCACAGGGCAGGGCTTCCTGAACACTCTATTTTTGGCTCATAAGAAAAATTATGTAGTTCTCATCTTGATGAAATTTCACAAGTCTGGACTCCCTATAATTTCCGTAATACAAAATTTAGTAGTATTCAATTTCCCTTTTCTTATTTCTTGCTCTTTCTGTGTCTGAATGGAGCTCATTCTCACAGGGCTGGCCGAATTATGAGATGGGACTTTGGCAATCCCTTGTTCAAACTGGCTCTCAGGCATGGGAAGGGGCTTTTCACTGAAGAATTCTGGTGGTAGCTTGGGTGGGGAGAGGATGTGAAATGACCAGATATTAAGTATGTTGCTGATGGGCCGAGGAGATTAAATAGACGTACCTGCAGCCACAAGTGAAGGGAATAATCTTGACCTTTCTTTCCAACAAAGATGTGGTGGAACTTGAAGTTAAAAAACTTGGGACTCTGGCTGGGGAGGTTGAGGCTAGAGGATCTCGAGTTCAAAAGTTCAAAGCCAGCCTCAGCAGCTTAGCAAGACCCTGTCTCTAAATAAAAATAAAACAAACAAAAAACAAAAGACAAAAAAACCCGTGAAACTCTAGTATTTTGTTTATGCATTTGCTTAACTGTTTTGAAGTGATTCTCACCTGTTGCAAAGATCTGCAATGCTTTCGGGAAGTCACATTGTCATCCCCCCTCCATCTATTTTTACCCTGGAAAAAATATCTATAAAATAGGGCCCAGTTTAAAGGCAAAAGGACATTTCCTAATATATCTTAAGAGAGCGTGAAAATGATAAAGACTTTGCCCTGGCATTGTGGACTTGCTTGGTAGAGATGAGGAGTATGGTCTGATGACATGACTGTAACCCTCAGACCTCTTTGAAAGCCACCAGTGACAGGGCTTCCTCAGCTCCCCTCTCCATCTGCTCTTTGCCTGGCTTGGTGAGTGACTGTCCAGCCAGACAACATTCACCTGGTTCTTCAAACAGTTTTCTGGCCACATAACAAAAGATTTCAAAGCTTCACAGACCGTTCCCTCTAAGCACACAGAGGATGTTTTTTACTGGGGATACTATGTGTTCCTTCTGGACTTCAGGTACATCACACACATGGGCCCCTTTGTACGGCTGGATTTTATGAGCTTCAAAAGGTTTGGAACAGTTGGAGGTTGATCCTGTATCCCAAGTAAGAAAGGCTGTCTTTCACCAATCATTTATCAGGATAATTCCCCCAAACACTTCTCTCTCATTCTGTTTCCAGATCACCACCTCTAGGTGACATCATGGGAGCTTAGTGCAAATAAATCTCCAGAGAAACCTATGCCCGACAGATATTAAAATGGATTGCTGCAGAAAGGCATTACTTATCTGCTCAGAGAGCACGGTTTATCACAAAGGCAAGGCTTTGACAAGAAACACTCCTGAGGCTTGTGTACCTTACTGAATCCAAAGCATCTCACCACTGAGTTTGGACACAGCCCAGAGCCGGATTAGAGCAGGATCTTATTAGCAGCTTAGAGCTGGGGCCACACTTTGGGTACAAGACGAAGCAGCTGTGATATTACATGCTAGCTGCTCTTAATTATTGATAGAGTTGTTGTTATTTAACCCAAAGAGTTAAAGGGATTCCTGGTGGTAGCTATTGAAATGGGTCTTGAAAAAGTTGATATTTAGAAAGTAACCATCAAAGATACGCCCTTTTCCAAGTTTCTGAATTATCCTACGTGGAAGCTTTATATCGCTACAGGGGAATCATATGATCTTATGTGGGGACTGATGCTTAGGATCCATCAAAATTTGAAATGTAGAAAATTTCTGGAGAGTATAATTTCACTCTAACTCAGGTTAGACTTGACAATGGGAATTGGGGGTTTTCAACACATTCTTTGAAATCCTGAAGGACACAAAGGAATGGACAGACAGAAAGATTTTGGGTGGTGGCAAAAAAATAAATGCTTATGGAGGATAAAGCAGAGAAGTCAATCCTGGCGGAGGTGGTCTGGAAGGGCCACATGCAGGAGGGGAATTTGAATGGGGCCTTCAATCTGCCATGAATCCTCTGGGCGTGGAGCACAGGACAGTGGAGGCAGAGGGCAAAGATGGGTCCAAGATGCTTCCAGCCTGGAAAGAGCAGAGAAAAGAGGGAATTAACTTTATTTTAAATCTGGGGAACTGGAGGTTCCAAATAGTTAACCAGGTGAGGTGGTGCACACCTGTAATCCCAGTCGCTCAGGAGGCTGAGGCAAGAGGATCACAAATTCAAAGCCAGCCTCAGTAACTTAAGGCCCTAAGCAACTTAGTGAGACCTTGTCTCTAAATAAAATATAAAAAAGGGCTGGGGATGTGGCTTAGTGGTTGGAAGTCCCTGGGTTTAATCCCCGGTTCAAAAAAAAAAAAGTTAAATATCTTTCAAAGGTAGCAAATGGCCAAATTGGAACTTATATTGAGAGCCGTCTGAGCTGGGCATGGTAGAAGAGGCTTGTAATTCTGGTGACTAGGGAGGCTGCCTGGGCACCTAAGCAAGATCCTATCTTAAAACATAGAAGTTTTTAAAAGGGCTGGTGACAAAGTGCCCCTGAATTTGATCCTAAGTACCAGAGGAGGAAGAGGAAGACAAGAGAGACAAAGAAGAGGAAGAAGAAGAGAAAAAAAGGAAAAATCTATCTTCAAAGCCCATGTTCCATGCCGGTCTTCAGAGTGATGGACTAGGTTGCTGATTCCAAGAAGATAATGGGAAAAAATACATCAGGGCTACTTGGCAAGAGTCTTGCTTGTCATCTCAGAAATTGCAAACAAGCAGCCTCTCCACCTGCCCACTGTGATCTTTATGTGGCCACCAGGTTGAAAAAATTTACACATAGGCACCTGCTGAAATTCTAAAGATTATACAACCAAAAGGTTAAATTTTTGTTTCTCCTAAAAGGAGAGAGATGTGGCAACTGTGGGGCTTCCTGCTCACCCCATGGGCCTAGGGCTCAATGCCCAGGGCCTTTTCCTGCCCAAGAGCAGGTCAGTTGGCCAGGAGGCCCTGCAACTGCTTCACTCAAGGTCATCACCTGCCTAACCTAGCAGACACTTGAGTTGGAGGCCCCTGATTTAATCTTTGGAAAAGAATGAGGGGCTTTCTTCAATGTGGTGCCTACAGCACCTTATGCAATGCTAGCAAGCCACTCTGCTCACTCTCTTCCACTCAGATCTTCCCACTTAACAAGCTATTCTAGGGAGCAAAGTATTTCTTGTCAGCTAAAGTAGCCAGTAAGTGTGTAATGTTAGTGTTGGGAGGTATGTTAGCGACTGAGTCCAACCCGCGTTTCCTAGATGAGGACAGAAAACCCATCTAGGAAAAGCAAATTTACCCAAGGTTGGTTGCATGGCCGAGAAGCATTCTCTGTTGAATATGTGTTAGAATGTATTCATCTGTAATGGTATCGAATAGCACGAAGTATCAGAAAGTTTTGAATAAAGTTCCTGATAGAATTATGCATTCCATAATAGACCTGATTTTTAATTTCCCCCCACCCCCACCCCCATTCCTTTTTCATGAT
Organism: Callospermophilus lateralis; assembly: GCF_048772815.1. NCBI lineage: Eukaryota > Metazoa > Chordata > Mammalia > Rodentia > Sciuridae > Callospermophilus > Callospermophilus lateralis. Next base: position 97,835,300 of record NC_135312.1, on the reverse strand, counting down.
TTTATTTATTTATTTATTTATTTGGGTACCAGGGATTGAACCCAGGGATACTTAACCACTGAGCCACATCCCCAGCCATATATATATATATATATATATATATATATATATATTTTTTTTTTTTTTTTTTTTTTTTTTTTTTTTGAAACAAGGTCTCACCAAATTGCTTAGGGCCTCACTAAGTTGCTGAGGCTGGCTTTGAACTTTCAATCCTCCTGCCTCAGCCTCCCGAGTCTGTGAGATTATAGGCATGTGCCACTGCACCTGGCTTTTTCATGATTCTTGAACAGAAAATAATTGTATAATTCTCCTCATGGGTTTCTAGGTGGTGAGTGTAGCTGTCCAGCAAACCTGTTTGTTTGCACTGAGATTGTGTCTGAGACTATCTGAGGTTTTACCTTCTAACCTGTCCCATACACTGTCCTTTGTGAGGCCAGTGGATAGGAGGTGGACTGAAAAATAGAACATACAGTCAATTTTTGGTTCTGAGGCTTTTGAATTTAATGTAGCATTAACATTTCAAAAACAATTTAGAGGCAATTTTTAGGCAATTTTTAGACTTTCTACAAATTGACAACTATCATCTACTATAGAAATCATTACATTTAAAAAGGACATTTCAACATCAATGCCAGTGAAAGAACATAATCTCAGAATGATTGACAAGTTTTCCTTAGTAAATCTCATTGGCAGTCTAACCCTGATGTATATACATTTGTCTTTACATGTATAAATGTTAACAATATGCCTAATTTGGTTCTGAATGAGGGAACACTTTAACATAGTCTAGCATTTATGAACATTTGTTCCAAATAGCCCTTAACTACAAACTGGGATATTTTTATTGTCACTGTGACTAAATTTTGATTATTACTTTGTTTTCATGTCAAACCATCTGCCAAGTTTTTTTTTTTTTGAAATCCAAAAGAGCCTACAAAAGGCACATTTATATGCTACCAGAAAGTGACTTTAGATATTTATAGTCTAATCTCTGCTACTTCTAAGTCCATTCCCAAAACCTTGCAGAAAAGGAGACATCTGCCCCACACTCTTTCATTCCTAGCGCCGTCTGTGGTTGTAGTTGGTTCCTTTCAACATAAGCTGTGCACCGAAGGTGACTTTTGCTTGCTGGTGGCCTTGGGTAAGGCAATTATGAAGTCTGACATTATTCTTGGAATGATTTTAAGCAAAATATCATAGTTCATCAAAACCTGTCTGCAAAACGCCAACAAGTTAATAGTCATTTATGTACAGAAGGAAAAAATTATGCCTGCCAGACCACCTTCATGTGGGAGATTTGGCCATAAATTTTAAATATCCATTGTGAGAATTATATTATGTGTAAGGAAATCAGCATCCTGCAGTTTTACAAGTGGGCCTTAGAAGGGCATAATGCACAAAGGCCCAGTATGAACACAGAGACTTAGAAATGGAAGCAGAACAGGCACATGAGCAAGCATCTCTGAAACTTCTGGCTTCTCCTACAAGGCTTCTGGGAACAGACAGAGTTTCTAAGGCATAGTTTTCTGAAAGACAAAATGGTGGTGTGAGGTCCTGAGTTTTTAAACACAACAAATTGCTACCAGTTCTCAGAATTTTCAGTGTCTGGTCTTATGTGGGTCATCTAATGTAAGCTTCAGAAGAACCCCGGGGATGGAGATACGAGGAAGCCAAAGTCAAGTGAGAGGTTGGTGACTTGCCCTGGGTCACAGTATGGCAGGGTGAAGCTTTCAATATAGGGGTTTGGGAGGACCTAAGCATTTAGTTCATGCACTCCCTTGCAGCTCTGATGCATTATACCAGCTGCTCTAGTCACATGGGCAGTAAGAGCTGCATGACCCTAGAGGCAGATGCTTAGGTGCTACCCTCTAGATTCACCTGGTCTTACTCCTCTTTAGTAGCTCAGTGCAGCCCAGCAGGCTGGTATCTCTAGGATCCATGCAGAGGACCATAGCTATATTGGTTCCTTGCTTTTCCTTCCCAAAGTTGTTCCATTTCCCCAGCCCATGTAGGCATTTAAATTCCCAGGGAACCAGACAACATGGAGCCAGCCTTCACAGACTCCACGCTCTGGGAATATCACAATTCAAAAGAGAAATTCGATAAGCAGTTAGTGCACACAGTGGTAAATGCCTGTAGGAGGGACACAAAAGGGAGCTATACGCATACAGAGAGGAGTCTTTCACCCAGACATGGCATCAGAAAACGACTTCTGGAGGCAGTGGAGGCTAAATCAGTTCCTACTTGAAGGACAGACATGAGCTAATCAAGAGAAGGGTGGGAGCAGGAGGGCCACAGAGAGAAGATGAAGGTGGTTTAGGGAGGAAAGCAGGGGCCAAATCGCCAAGGACCTCATGGGCCACTTCAAGGGAATAGGACATTATCCTATGGCACAAGGACACCACTGAGTGGCTTGAAGCAGAAAATGACTCTTGGGTTTATCTTTCAGAAATGTTGTGCTCTGTAAAATAATCATCCTAGGGGCGAGCATGGTAGCACATCCCTGTGATTCCGGGGAGGCTGAGGCAGGAGGACAGCAAGTTCAAGGTCAGCCTCAGCAACTTAGTGAGATCCTCAGTGTTTTCAGTCAACTTTTTTGCTGCTGTGACCAAAGACCTGACAATTATATAAGAGGAAAAGATTATTTGGAACTCACAGTTGCATAGGTCTCAGTCTGTAGATGGACAGCTCTATTCCTCAGGTCCTAAGAACTTCATGGCAGAAGTGTGTAGTGGAGGAAAGCAGCCGGAGACATGGCACCAGGAAGCAGAGAGCTCTGCTCAACAAGGGACAAAATATATATCCCAAAGGCTTGCCCCCTACAGACCCACCTCTTCCAGCCCCACCCTTCCTGCCTACCGTTGCCATCCAGTTTATCCCTTTCAGGGGATTAAGATTCTCATAACCCAATCATTTCACCTCTAAGCTTTCTTACATTTTCTCACACATGAGCTTCTGGGGGGATACCTCATTTCTAAACCATAAACCCAGCAACTTAGTGAGACCCTGTCTCAAAATAAAACCGAAGAAAAAAGGTCTGGGGAAGTAGCTCAATGGTAAAGCATCCCTGGGTTCCATCCCTAGTACCAATAAAATAAAATCATCCTATATGCCCACGCCATCAGATTTTTACATGACTTTAAACCTTGTATTTTCTTTAAAGTTACATTGTATAAAAAGATCTTACCTGTTTTTTTTTTTTATCATTTCTAAGCCATTTTCAAAACCATTTTTTAACCTTCCCTGCAAGACTTAGTGTTTAACCATCTCCAGACTAGATTTGGCCTAACACTGTCTTCCTCTGTCACAGCATTAACACGATAGTGACTGGTTTGCTTACTGGCTGCCTATTCTACAAGCTTCTATGAGGACAGGAACCTTGTTTGTCTTGTTCACTCACATAATAATTGCTCAGTAAATATTTGTGGAAGAAGTGGATGAGTGTTCATGGCAAGTGGCCCTGCTATTCCTTGAGGTCTGGCTGTTCCCCAGCAGATAGCCTATGGGAACAGGAGCCTGAGGCATGACCTGTGAACTCCCTGCCACTAACCAAGAGTTTAGAGCAGGCTTTCAGGATGTGCACAGTTAAAATTGTGTTGAATGCAGCCTTTCCAAGATTGGCATTACATTGTCACCAGAGTTCCTCTTAGGAAGTCTATTCCCATTGATGAATGGCCTCATTGTAAATAAAGCAGAAATTGTTGGGGATAGTTGAAAACTAGGACTTTGACTACTTGGCAGAGAGCTTTCCAACATCATTCTCAGTTTAGGAGGACACTTGCATTAAGTGTTCACAAACCCATAATATATTTATGTTTCTTTTGTCTCATGTTTTTTTTTTTTTTTTGGGTGGGGGGTGTGTGTGTATGTGTGTGTGTGTGTGTGTGTGTGTTAGGGGTATTTGGTTCGTTTGGGGTAATACTAGGATTGAAACCTGGGATATTCTCTACCCACCCCCACCTTTTTTATTAACTTTCATTTTGAGATAGGGCCTCAATATATTGCTCAGGCTGGCCTTGAACTTGAACTACTCCTGCTTCAGCCTCCTGGGATACAGGTGTGTGCCACCATACCCAGCTTTGTGTTTGGGGTTTACACTGGACCCTGTCATTCAATCCAACAAGGATTTGCTAAGTACTTGTATTTCTAAACATTAAATCTGATTATGAATCATTCAGGAGCATATCGTCACTCTATGGCTATAATATGTGTTTCTATTTCTGCTGTCACAAATTACCACAAACTTAGTGATTTAAATCATCATAATGAATACTAATATTTTTTTAGTTCTGTAGATCAGAAATTCAGAATGGATCTTAGGGGGCCAAAGGAAGGTGTTGGTAGGCCCATGTCATCCTTCTGGAGTCTCCATAGAAGAATCCGTTTCTTGCCTTTTCTGGTTTCTGGAGGTTACCTAGGTTCCATGGCTCATGGCCTCCTTCCTCCATCACATCACTGTGACCTCAGCATTCGATCAGCCTCTTTCTCTGACTCTCATGTTTGTGTCTCCTTGTTTGTGTTAAAGGACCCTGTAATTACACTCGGCCCAGATAATCCAGGCTAATCCTTTTATCTAGGAATTCTTAATTTAATCACATACCCAAAGTGCCTTTTGCACATGGGTATTAGTTTCACATGTTCTGAAGATTAGAAAGTAGATATCTAGGGCTGGTCGTGTAGCTTAGTGGTAGAGCGCTTGCCTAGCCTGCCCAAAGACCTGGGTTCAATCCCCAGCACTGAAAAGAAGAAAGGAAGTGGACGAATATTGGAAGGGGGGTCATTATCCGGTTACCTCAGCTACTCTTTGGTGCTTATATCCAAATTGCTTCTAAAAATGGTGTGACTTTGAAATCAAGTCACACCTAATTGCAGATCCATCCCCATCACTCACTAGAAGTGCAACCTTAGGCAAGTTCCTTAATATATCTAAGCCTCAGTTTTTTTTATCTGTTGAATGGGAAAGATACTCTTACTTTATCTCATGGGGTTTCAGAGTTTACAAATAATAGTTCATGCCACTGCTTGTACCTAGTAAAATATTTTAAGATATTAGATATTATCATTATTAATTTATCTTTCTTGAGCAGGAAGCCCTGATATCCACGATTCCCTTTGAGGGAGTTTTACATGGTACATTTTTATTTTCTTAACATAGTTTTGTTGTTGTTAACTTGAAAATTTATAGTTTTCATAAAGGAAAATTACAAATACTCAAAGTTCAGAGAGACAGAGAGTGATACAAATTTCCAAAAATAGATTTTAATTCAAATAAGAATTTTATTTACTTTAGGGACTGAGTGTGTTCTCAGAAAGACTTTAAAAGTACACTGTTCCAGTCTCAGTGGGTTCAAGGAGCCTGTCAGTCTTGGGTGCTGTGCTCATGGTCTTTGTGGAAATCTACTTTTCTCTCTCTTTTGAATCTTGGCAAAAAAAAAAAAAAAAAAAAATGTGTTTGTATTCTTACCTTGAAATCATCATGGTGTATTCGGGGCTAGCTTTGTGAATTAGACAGGGCACCCCCTTCCTCCTCTCTGAAGCGAAATTCCCATAGAACAAGGCACATTTCCTGCTGCTTCTTTCCCAGCTGACTTTTGTACAATCAACTTCCTATAAATTCAAAATGAGAGGCCAGTTCGCCATAAATATGTTTTAAAGGTCCTCAACAGCAGCCTGAACTTGCCTCAAGGCGAGGTTCTATTACATCTTTTCATTTCCTTTCTCCTTCTTATCAGGGAGCAGGCCTTCCTGCTGCAATAAGAGCCCTGCTCTCTGCTGAGGACAGACACTAGGTCTCTCAATTCAGATGCTCAGGTCTATGTGCATATTTTGAAAAACTTGAACAGGAAAACAATAGAGAGTGAAAAATGCAGTTACTCCTTCTCCCTCCATCCTCAGTGTGCACACGCACATGCATGTGCACACACACACACACACACACACTCAGGCAAAGTATACATACACCTACACACAGTCAAGAATGTAGGGGAAAGAATCTCTTTCTGGAGCAAAAGTGAATTGCCAGGACCAAAAGAATAAAGCCATTATTGAGGCCATTCCTAAAAGCTCTGAGCTTTGGACAAGGAAAATTCTTGGCTTATGTGCCTTTGTCCTGAGAGTTAATAATCCTAAGTATGATTCTTTTTTTTTTAAGTTATTTTATTCTTTCTTTTTCTTCTTTTTCAAACAAATATCTATCTGTGCTAGAGTAGACAGATTTCAGGGAGTTCAGTTGTCCCATTCAATTCTTACTAGATTTTAAAGGAATTTGAAAAAATACATAACATTCTCACATATGTACAATCAGGCACGAGTTTTGTACATACACATTTGTTAGCTTTCTGCTACTGTGACCAAAATGCCTAACACAAACAACTTGGAGGAGGAAAGTATTATTTTGACCCACAGTTTCAGAGATTTCAGTCCATGGTTGGCTAATGCCATTGCTTTGGGCCTGAGGTGAGACAGAAGATCTGGAAGAAAACTATGATGGAGGAGAGCTGCTCAGCTCATGACAGCCAGGAACTAGAGAGAGATGGAGAGAGGAAGGGGCCAGGACAAGATATAGCCCAGTCTCCAAAAGCACACCTACTTCTTCCACCTGTGCCCTACCTGTCTACATTAAGTACAATTCTTGAGTAATGAAGTTGATTCTAACAAACATGCCAGAATGTTTGCACATAATGATCATGGTTCATCTGTTCATTCGTTGCACTTAAATGTATCAGCTGATGTTATAAAATGATCAGAACTTTTAACCATGAGAAGTAGATGTTACACCCTATGATCATAAAGTAAATGTTGTTTTACGCGTTTATTAAAAAGTTTCTGAAGTATTATTCAAGTTAGACTTTTTAAAGTTTATATTGTTATTAATGCTCTAAAACATTTAGGCCTCCTTGCAATAAGTCTTTTGCATAATCAATGTTTTAAAGCAGAAATCAAAATAACACTGACACAGGTATAGACAAATTGATCCATGGAAATAAAAAAAAAAAGGTTCCATTTAAAATCCTGAGCACAGAACAATTTGATTAAGAATCGGGATAGCATTGCAGATTAACTAGAGAAAATCAACTTTTCAAAGAATGATGCTGTTATTGTTGGATGTCCAGATAGGATGATTGAATTTATAATTCACCTCACACATAAAAATTTATTTCAAGTGCATAAAGATATAAATGTGGAAAGTAAGCCTTCAGAAATGTTAGAATATAATAAAATTTGTTAATTTGAGGTAACATGAGAGTTTTAAAATACTATATATGTGTGTGCATGTGCATACATGAAGGATATTTGTAAATTCTTCCCCATTAAAGGTGAAACTAATATTCAAAGTTCATTTTTAAAAAGTGAAAAGATCAGACACAGTCTGGGAGAAGATACTTGCCAACTATAAATCTAGAAATCAACATTTTATGCATTATAAGTATGTAATAGAAAAGAAATATGCATATAATACTATAGAAATACAATTTTAAGGGCTAAGTCTTCTAAAAGGAAGTTATAAGTGTTAATTTTTTTTCTTTAAATTGATGTATTATATATGCATTGAGTAAAAATTAAACCCTATCTCTATTATGTGTGTGGAGGTTATACTGGAAATTGAACCTGAGGGTACTTTACCACAGAGCTACATCCTTAGCTCTTTGAAATTTGCGGGGGGGGGGGGGTGGTACCAGGGATTGAACTAAGGGACACTGGATCATAAGCCACATCCCCAGTCCTATTTTATATCACTGGACCACTGAGCCATGTTCCCAGCCCTATTTTGTATTTTATTTATAGACAAGGTATCATTGAGTTGCTTAATGCCTCTCTTTTTCTGTGGCTGGCTTAGAACTAGCAATCCTCCTGCCTCAGCCTCCCAGTAGCTGGGATTACAGGCGTGTGCCATGGCGCCTGATTCTACTTCATTTTTGTTGATATATTCTGTTGTACATGAACCATGAATATTTTTGAATTGTGGTTATAAGAAACATTTTATACCACCAAGATGTAATTCTAGTTGTTTTATCTATCTATAGTCACAAATTTTGGGACTCATTGTTTTAATGTTCATTTCTTTCAAAATACTTTCACATTTTCTCCTTTGACCCTTAAGTAATTTAGAAGTTAAATTCCTAGCACTGTGGAATTGTGGCTACCTTTTTGTTATCTATATCTAGTTTAATTGTTAGAGAGTTTGATTTGAGAATCTATATAATATCAATTCATTGAAATAACACTTGCTTTATGGTAAATTATATTTTGTATTTTCAAGTGTGTCATATATTCTTTTTGGGGGGTGGGAGGTAGAGTACCAGGGATTGAACTCAGGAGCACTTGGCCACTGAGACCGTGTCACTGAGTTGTTTAGCACCTCACTTATGTTGAGGCTGGCTCTGAACTTGCTTTCCTCTTGCCTCAGCTTCCCAAGCTGCAGGGATTAGAGGTGTGTACCACTGCACCTGCCTCTGTCATATATTCTTAAAAACAATATATCTTCTGCAGTTGTTTTGTTCTTATGTATATATCCTTTATATATAAAAAGAGTTATAGATAGATGTAGCTCTTTAGGTCAAGTTTGTTCATCAGGTTGAATACATTTCAGCCTTTCTATCCATTTGTTCCATTAAATTACTCTTAAAATTCTCATTTTGACATTATTTAGTTCTCCTTTTAATTGTATCATTTTGCTTTATGCCTTTAAGGCTACACTATTAGGTACGGACAAATTTAAAGTTGTTACATATTCCCAATGAAATAAATATTAAATATTTTATTATCAAGTTACTCTTTATTTCTTTCATAAAATATTTTTAGTTATAGATGAACACAATACCCTTATTTTATTTTATTTTTGTTATGTGAAGGTAAGAATTGAACCTAGCCCCTAGGCAAGCACTCTACAACTGAGCTACAACCACAGCCCCTCTCTTTATTTCTAACAATTCCTTTTTGCCTTAATGTGTAATAGTTACACAGGCATGGGACATTGCTGATATAATTTCCCCCAGATGACCCAGGTAATATGAGCTTGGATTGAAATCCAGGCAAGGACTGTTTGCTTACAGTTTATCTTTGTCCTAGGGACAGCTTATTGGCACCTCAGTCTATTGCAAGGAAGATTTTCTATATATTATTCCCAGTTCTGGGTAACCCCAGGTTTCTGATTTCTCTTCCCTTTGCCCAGAAAATCCATAAGGTAAGCATTTACAGGTATGAAGCTCTTCAAGGAAGAAGCTTCAGCCATATTATTAGAACTGTATAGATTTTGAAGTACTTTTTATTCTTCTATGATCTTTAAATAGTGAATTTTTCTGAATAGTAGGCAAAAGTAACAAATATGTGTTATGTTTTTCAATTACAGCTGAAAATAGAGTTTTAATAAAAATAACACTTTTACACGACTAATAACATATGGTAAACTTGGGATTCAAAACCAGACAGACTGGCTCCAAAGCCTACTTAAGTGAACACAAAGAAAAGTTCATTGAAGACTTCGCTCTCCTGGGGGTGGAATCCAACTGTATTTCTATATACTATGTGCCTTTCTGAGAACACCTGTTAGAAAATTGAAATTCCACATCTTCCCTAACAAAATGGACTTTTGATTTCTCTTTGAAATGCAACAACTCTGCCTAAAACAATTCACAAAAACTATTGAACCTTTCATATTCTCAATAAGTATTTGAACAAAATGATAATGTTCACTTAATATTACACAAATGATCACATGAATTCAATTTCTTTCTTGATTCACAAAGTACATTTATAATCTATACAACAGTCCACATTTGTAAATAAGTTAATCTTCTTGTCCAAATTGCTGTCCTTCATGAAGAAACCACAGTGTATTTGTGCCTCATTTTAGAACACAATTTGTGCACTGTTTCCACCTCTTTACAGCAATAAACTATACAATATATTCTGAAGTTTCCATAGCCTTAGGTGTCTATTAAGGAATTTGAAGATTTCCTTAGTTCTTAATTTAATCCTGATTTAAAATGTCTTATTATCAACCTTCATCTTCTTGAGATAATTATTTGTTTATGGTGCACAACCCTACAAGTTGGTCTAATGTTTAGAGTATTAAATACATTCATTTCTCATTCATGACTAAGCCACTTTAAAAATCATTTTTCATTAATTCTGTCTTTAGAGTTTTCTTCTCCCTCCTCCCTCTTTTTTTAATGTGGATTTTGGTAGTATTGGCTCTGGATCTAATGCTTACAAGAGAATATTTAATGGGTTGGTGGCAGTTTTATTGTCCCTTAAACATTTAATAGGTTTTCTGCATAATTTCTTAATGTGCTCTTATTTGTTTACTTTTTATATTTTTAGTATAAAACTGAAAACTTGTGGTATTGAATTTTATGATGTTGGCACAATTTCTCCTCTAGAATTTCTAAAGTATACTACTACTATGTTCTTATTTCCAGGGCACAAAATATAAATCTATGCATGCAACATGGCTTTGATACCTAAAGTTTATATTTGGATCGGTATTACAAATTGTAAATGTTTTCTTTATTAAAAAAGAAGATTGTACATACTGTTGATTCTTTTTTATATTGTTTATCATAAATATTCTGGGTAAAACTGTGACTACATTTTATTGTAATTTGTAAAGTTTCAGCATCAGTTTGATCAGCTGCTTTACTGGTCTGATCATGTTCTGATGGGGCAAGAGTCAGGAAATTGAGATGCTAGATTTCACACTCCATGTAGATGCTCTATGATCCTGGGCTTCAGTTTGGACTGGGTCAGAGGTTTCCAGAATTTTTAAAGGGCTAACCCTGTTTTTTTAAACAAACTCTTACCATGTGACAATCAAAACACATTATCTGGAAAATAGTGTGATACATTATTTTTATTGTTACTTTATAATCCTTGAACAATACGGTTGATTTACTGAAGCAAATAAAGCTTTATGGGGGACTAGAGAGATATATTTCAATGGTTGGAAGTAACTATTTTGCTTTCTATGGCTACTCAATTAATAAGCACAGAAATGATAAGATAAAGAAATGACCTATAAACAATTTCTGCAGATAGGTTTATTAAAACTTTCAATCAGTATGTGTACCACTGTACTCTCTAATGATGTGTATATTAATGGTTCAGTAAAAATAAAACCAATTCTAGAGCTGGGATTGTGGCTCAGCGGTAGAGCTCTCCCCTAGCACGGGTGGGACCCGGGTTCGATCCTCAGCACCACATAAAAATAAAGGCATTGTGTTGTGTCCATCTACACCTAAAAAAGAAATATTTAAAAAAAATAATAAAATCAATTCTAAAGATACAGTTTTTCAAATTCTGTACTTCAAACAGAATTCTCTTCAATGAAAATATTTTTAGGGGCTGTTGTTGTGGCTCAATGGTAGAGCGCTTGCCTGGCATGTGTGAGGCACTGGGTTTGATCCTCAGCACCACATAAAAATAAATAAATAAAATAAAGGTCTGTCAACAACAACAACAACAAAATTTTTTTTAAATGAAAGAAAATATTTCTAAGAGGGCTTTTAATCTGGCATTTAAATTTTGCACAAAGTGAGTAAACATAAATATTTTTGTTTTCTTCTAAAATTCCACACATGAGAAAGTTCACTCCCATTTCTTCTTTTGTCCTTTGGTAAACGCTCTGAAAGAACCTGGTTGTGCATCACCACTGATTTTAGACAAGCCATTTCATGCATAATTCAGAACCCACTGTCAAGAGACAGAGTGGCATTCTTCTATGTTCCGGACAAACCGAGTGTGACTACCTGTCTTATCACTTTATGCACACTCTGGAGTCCAGCTGTGACCAGACCCACTCCTGCCTTTGGGCACCTCCCCTTGCTGACCTGCCCCCACCCTCAACCCTCCTTCCTTCAAGGACTTGTGGCCACCCCATAACCAGTCCCAGCCTGGCCCCCAGGGCTGCCCTTCCTCCTGCAACAGCTCTCTCTGCCTGCTCCGACACAGCCTGGGAACCTCTTCCCTCTTCTCTCAAGTCATCAGTTTCAAAGGAAAACTTTAAGTTCTGTGCTGCTCCTTGCTGTCTACCTTGTTTTGCATGTTACCCCACAAAGCATCCTCGCCCAGGCCTTCCCATGACTTTTGCTCTTGAGCTGACCTGACAGAGCAGCCCCAACCCACCCGGCCCCTCCCTTCCTGGGATAGGTCCCCACCAACATCCAGGGTCCCACTCTGTCAGCACCGCTTGGAACTGGGGCTTTACTCCTTTGAATGATTTGTAAATGAAAGGTTGAATTTGTATTTTCAAGTCAATTGTGTTAGGTTTGAATCCTTTTAATCCGAAGAAGGACAAAGCATCACCCTCCCCCCAAATTATTTTCTTCTTTTTCTGCCTGCTGATCTCCAAATCAGCTAAAATCTTTAAAAAGTCTTTTTTTTCCCCCCATGACCTTTTAGTTCAAATCCTCTTTGGAAGAACCTGACCAATGCTCACTTCGCAGTTTTAGACTCTGTTTTGTGGTACACTGAGTTCATTTGTACTTAATTTAATAATTTTATTCTTGCTGTTTTAATGAATAAGTCATACACAGTGGTAGGAATTTGATTTACATAGGTGGCCAAACATCTGAAAATACTGAAGTAACTACTCAATTTATTTTTACGTTGTTGGATGAAATAATATTTATTATTTACTCTGTACAGGATTCCATAAGAGGAACATTTATGATCTAATGAGCAGGTCTAAAAGCTCCTACAGATATGTATTTTTCTCTCTTCACATAGTTATCATATATGCTTGTGTTTGTCTTCTTGCAGAACGGACAGAATCCCTTTGAAATACACTGTTTTCACTAAGTTATGAAATGTGTTTTATGGTATAATTCCACATAAAAGCTTCAGTTCTTACACTGTAAAATACAGTATTATACCTTAAATCCTAAACATTCTTGCTTGTGAGCTGAAAATTAAGAATCGGGATCCAGTCAAGCCCTTCCAATTGCTTTTGGAACAGGTGCTGGGGCAAAGCTGTGAAAACAGAAAGCTGAGCGCCCAGAATTCCCATAGCCCTCAAGAGTGGAACAGACAAAACCTAAGGGTGGTCCAGCAGCCACTGCCAAGTGACATAGCTCGCTCTAATCGCTGTATATTTTGAGAGCAAATGCACTGGAATAACGAAACCAGTTTCCTTTATTTTTACATTTTGAAAAATAGGATCTCTGACAGTTGTGAGAATTTTCTGTTTTGGAAAGAAGAATATAGGGAGGATTCAGAAGCTCCAGTTTTTGATTAGGAAAGCAAAAGTTGGTCAGAACTGTGCTGCTTTTAGTGCTGGGTCTCCCTAGACTCAGCTGTCCCATGTTACTGCTCGGGGTCAGAGAGCATGGGGAAGGGTGTCCTAGTGCGCTCCTACACAGTCTGCTCCCCATGCCCAGGACTCTCAATTTTCTTGTCTGAACGAAGGATTACTAAAATAGGCCCATGTACTTCACTGAGTCAAACAAAAGAATGTATATAATATACTTCTAAATGCAAGCAACAGGATGAAGATAGGTATTTTGATTGACACTGGAAATTGCCAGCTGATACAATAGATGTGATTAAGAAGTTTGAGGGAGGTTTGGGTTGGGGAAAGAGGTACAAATTGAGTATCTCTTACCCCAAATTCTTGGGATAGAAGTTTTTCAGATTTCAGATTGGGGGAAGGGTGGTTACAATATATGGCTATAATATAATGAGATGTCTTGGGAATGGGACACAAACATAAAATTAATTTATGTTTTATATATACTTCAAGACAGTGTTATACAAAGTTTTTGTGTGTGTGCCTGCATTTTGACTATGACCTGTTACGAGGCCAGCGTGGTGCTCAAAAAGTTATGGGATTTATCATTTCAGATTTTAAATTATCAGATTATGATGTGCAACCTATTATCATGATAGAAACAATGTATTGTCTAAGAAAGATAGCTGTAAAAAGAGATAAAACCAAAATAAGAGGAAATTTAGGAGAAAGATAGATGAGAATTGAGAAATGTGAGGCTTGAACTGTCTACGTACAGGTTGTCTGGTTCCAAACAAAAGCAAACTCTGATAGCTATGCAGGGTGTGTGAGGACAGGGACAAGAGTTGGATTTACCAGTGATGTGTTGGGGACAGAAGTGTATTATGAACTCCTAACATAGGAAATAATTTACTTATTTATTTTTGCCTTGTACAGAAATGAAAGTGTGAAACATGAATCCGGTTATTTATCTTGCTAGGAATAAATTGAAGAGGAGAAATAGCTCAGAGATCTTCTTTTATTGCAATCTCTTGATTTCTTTTAATTCATTTAATCATTTTGAAATAATTTAAATTTGCAGAAAAGTTGCTCAAATGCTCACCTTCACCTCAAATTAACATCTGATAGAACCACAACAACACAATCAAAGGCAGGAATAATATTCATAAAATATTATTAACTGCAGATCTTATTCAAGTTCACTCATTTCTCACTATGTTCTCCTATAGCATCAAATCCGGGATTCCACATTGTATTAATTATCATAATTCTTAGTCTTCTCCAGTCTGTGATGACTCCCCAGGCCTTCCTTGCCTTTCATGACATGGATTTGAAGAGTATTATCAGTCATTTTATAGAATGTCCTCCAATTTCCATTCATCTGGAGTTTTGCAAGATTAGTTTGAGATTATGCATTTGGGGCCATGTGTATCATATCAGAGTTTAAATAATATCAACAGGTTTTCTAATGTTCATTTGGCTAATGTGCTGTCTGCCAGGCTTCTTCACCATGAAGTTACTCTTTTCCCTTTTGTTATTAGAAATCATTAGGGAAGGAGATACTTTCAGATAATACAAATAAAGTTTTTTTCTCATTGTATGTTCTTGCCTTAAGCAAAGTTTTGCAAATGATGATTTTCTTTTTGTCTCGGTCTTTTTCATTTATTAAGAACTCTATCATTTCTTAATCAATACTTAATCAAGGTAGTGATAATGATATCCATGTTACAGAAAACAATATTCTTACTAAAAACAATGAAAGTTGGATTATGGAAATCCAGGTTGAATTACTGAGGCTTTCTGTAGTTATTTGCTTCCAACTTGTATCTAATTTCTTAGTGGCAACTTTTTAAGCTTCATTAAGTTCCATAAAAAAGTTATATAGAAACTTGGAAAATTAAAACTATTTTGTGACAATTAAAGACCTACATATCTCTCTCTGTACATGGCCTGTGATTGTGAAAATGATTCACTGCTCTCTAGACCCAGAAACCCCCACAAAATTATGTAAATCAAGATGTTCAAATCTCTGTGTTCACTCTTTTTGCATATGGGGTAGGGGATGTACTGGGAATTGAACCCAGGGCCTTGCACATGCTAGGCAAGCACTCTACAACAGACCTACATCCACAGCCCTTTTAAAATATTTTTGAGACAGGGTCTCACTAAGTTGCCCAGGCTGACCTCAACTTTGCAATTCTCCTGCCTCAGCCTCCCCAGTAAATGAGATTACAGGTATAAACCACCATTCCCAGTTTGTGTTCTCTTTAAAAATACCACAAAGCTGGGCATAGTGACCCAAGCACTGGTAATTCCAGCAAGGCTATGTCAGGAGGATTGCAAATTTGAGGCCAACCTGACCCTGTCTCAAAATCACAATAAAAAATGTGCTCAGGGTGCAGCTCAGTGATGGAGCACCCAATGAGGGGGAGAGGGTGTAGCTCAATGGTGGAGCAAATGGCTAGAAAGGGTGGTGGGAAGAGAGGCCCTGGGTTCAACCCCCAGCACTCTAAAAGAAAGAACACTCATGAACCTTCCCAAGTCATCAAGGTTATGCATTTCCAAAAAGCCATCAAGTATCTGAAACACGTTACTTTGAAGAAGCAACCAGTGCCAGCCCTTCAGGCATTACAATGCTGGAGATGGTAGGTGTGCCCAGGACATAAAGCATGACTGGACACAGAGTTGGTGGCCCCAAAAGAATGCTGAATTTCTTTTTTTATTTTTTAGTTGTTGATGCTCCTATATTTTATTTATTTATATGTGGTGCTGAAAATGGAACCAAGTGCCTCATGCATGCTAGGCAAGCGCTCTACCACTAATCACAACCCCAGCCCAAATGTGCCGAATTTTTGATGAAACATAATTAAAAATGCAGAGTAATGCTGTGCTTAAGGAGTTAATTGTAGACTCTCTGGTCATTGAACACATCCTGGTGAACAAAGTGCCCAAGATCATTGCTGCACATACAGAGCTCAGGGGGGATTAACCTTGAGCTCCTCCTGCCACCCTGGGATGAACCTTACTGAAAGGAACCAGAAGAGGAGTTTTCACAGCAGGAAAAGATATCTCAGAAAAACAAACAAACAAACAAAACCCAAAAACATGGCACAAGAGTAAATTCAGCATAAAATAAATCAGAATCGATTAAATCAGATGATGCTTGTTAAAATAAGTTAATTATCCAGACTTGATTGACATAATGTGGGAGAAAGTATACTTAAAATATAGATAAAATAGCAAGAAAAAGGATATTGTCCCTTTAAGAAACCAGAGTCCCGATGGTAGGGATTGTTTTCCTGGAGGAAGTGGCTCTGGGTGAGAGTGGGGAGAGCTCCACTCAGTGATTTGCCACCATTTTGATAAAAGCAGAAAGTGCACAGAGGCTCTGAGCTGTAGCCTCTAAGTCAGGAACAGCCCTGGGGGAGAGAAATTAAGAGCCTAGAGTAACCAGAAGGTGTTAAGGAGGCAATAAAACCTTTTCCTCTACATGGCAGCCAGGAACTGGCTGAAGGAGAAGGTGCCAGGGGCCATGAAAAGGTCCAATAACTTGAACCTATGGCATTATTTCAGATTGCAGAGTGTAGTTGGTATAACCGATAAAACGCTGTGTGAAGCGAATAAAATGTTCCTAATTTATAAGGTCATGGGAGAAATGAAATAAATATGTAACATTCAGCAGTGACTGGCATTCAGTAAGCAGTGAATAAATTAGTATTCATTTTCGAAACAAACATCCATTGAGTTCTCATGGAGGGTTAGCTTTACACTTAGCCATTTGGGGCCTTCATTTTTATACTCATAAAAGCAATTGTACTAATGGCTTCTAAAGAGCCTTTTAACTCTGAAATACTATAACCATATGGCCATAGGTGGGGAATGTAAAACAAAAAGTACCTACTGGACTTTTATTAAGGTTGACTCAACTGCCTGCACTCATTTCTGTATTACGCCCTGTATTTTTTTCAGTAGGCAGTTTGCTGAAGTCTAGAAATGTTAAAACTGAATAAACAATGCTTATTTCCTGAGTGCATTGGGCTCACATTCTATTTTGACCAAAGATCATGCAAACAAACTATGAATATGTAATAATGGTAGAGGGGTAGAAGAAAAGTTTCTCCTTGAATGAATAAGGGTTCATCTCAGAGAAGATTCTAGACCTGATTCATAGAGAACAAGAAGAAATTTTCCAAGCAGAGAATAGTACTTACCTGGTAAGAGTTTGTTTGAACAAAGGCACGGAATTAGGAAATGGATGGTAGTGTAGGGACGAGTTACTTTGGTGCATGGAAAAGAAAGGTTGAATGTGAATCAGGTTAAATTTGACCTCTTTGGGTAGCAGGGAGCCAGTGTGATTTTTAAGTTAGAGAGTTACATGGTGGGTCAGTATTTTACAAAGTGTTTGTCAGTAGTGTAGAAATCGGGATGACTGGAGACTGATAAAACAGTTTGAAAGAAATTCTTTTAATTTGTTTTAATTAGTTATACATGACAGTAGAATGCACTTTGATACATCGTATATAATGGAGTATAATTTCTCATTCTTATGGTTGTACATATGTAGAATCCCACCCGTCTTATAGTTATATATGTACATAGGATAATAATATCTGATTCATTCTGCTATCCTTCCTACTCCTATGCCTCCTCCCCCCCCTTCACTGTCTTCCACCTAATCTAAATGAACTCTATTCTTCCCTAGTCCTACACCCATTGTGAATTAACATCCAAATATCAGAGAAAACATTCAGTTTTTGGTTTTGGGGGGATTGGCTTATTTCACTTAGCATGAAATTTTCCAGCTCCATCCATTTACCTGCAAATGCCATAATTTCATTCTTCTTTAAGGCTGAGTAATACTTTATCATATGTATGTGTGTGTGTGTGTGTGTGTGTGTGTGTGTGTGTGTATTTATCACATTTTTTATCCATTCATCTGTTGAAGGGCACCTAGATTGGTTTCATAGTTTAGCTATTGTGAATTGAGCTGCTATAAATATTGATGTGGCTACATTACTATAATATGCTGATTTTAAATCCCTTGGGTATAAATCGAGAAGTGGGATAGTGGGGGTCAAATGGTGGCTCCATTCCAGATTTTCTGAGGAATCTCCATATCACTTTCCACAATGGTTGCACCAATTTGCATTCCCACCAGCAATGTATGAGTGTATCTTTTCCCCCACATCCTCGCCAACATTTATTGTTGTTTGTATTCTTAATAATTGCCATTCTGGGACGAGATGAAATCTTAGAGTAGTTTTGTTTTGCATTTCTCTAATTGCTAATAATGTTGAACATTTTTTCATATATTTGTTGATTGATTTCATTTCTTCTTCTGAGAAGTGTCTGTTCAGTTCCTTAGCTTATTTATTGATTGGGTTATTTGTTTTTTTGGTGATAAGTTTTCTGAATTCTTTTTATATTCTGGAGATTAATGCTCTGTCTGAGGTGCATGTGGTAAAGATTTTCTCCCATTCTATAGGCTCTCCCTTCATGTTATTGTGAATTGAGCTGCTATAAATAAAATTTTAAAAAATTCCTTTGATGAGAAGAAGCTTTTTAGTTTAAATCCGTCTCATTTGTTGATTCTTGAATTTATTTCTTGCACTTTAGGAGTCTTGTTAAGGAGGTCAGATCCTAAGCTGACATGGTAAACACTTGGGCCTACTTTTTCTTCTAATAGGCACAGGGTTTTTGTTCTAGTGCCTAAGTCTTTGATCCACTTTGAGTTGAGTTTCGTGCAGGGTGAGAGATAGGGGTTTAATTTCATTTTGTTACATGTTGATTTCCAGTTTTCCCAGCACCATTATTGAATAGGCTATCTTTTCTCCAGTGAATGTTTTTGGCTCCCTTGTCTAGTATGAGAGAACTGTATTTATGTGGGTTTGTCTCTGTGTCTTCTATTCTGTACCATTGGTCTACGTGTCTGTTTTGTTGCCAATTCCAAGCCATCTTTGTTACTATGGCTCTGTAGTATAGTTTAAGATCTGGTATTGTGATTCCTCCTGCTTTTCACTCTTCTTGCTAAGGATTGCTTTGGCTATTCTGGGTTCTTTTTATTTTTCCAAATGAATTTCATGATTGCTTCTTCTGGTTCTATGAAGAATGTCATTGGGATTTTAATAGAAATTGCATTAAATCTGTATAACCCTTTTGGTAGTATGGCCACTTTGATAATATTAATTTTGCCTATCCAGAAGCATGGAAGGTCTTCTATGGTCTTCTTTAATTTCTTTCTATAATGTTCTGTAATTTTCATTGTAGACGTCCTTTACCTCTTTTGTTAAATTGAGTTCTGGGTTTTGTTTTTGAAGCTATTGTGAATGGGGTAGTTTTCCTAATTTCTCTTTTAGTAGATTCGTCACTGATGTATAGCAACATGTTTGATATATGGATCTTGATTTTTAATTTGCTACTCTGCTGAATTCATATATGATTTTTTAAGTTTTCTGGTGGAATTTTTTGGCTCTTCTAAATATAGTATCATGTCATCAGCAACTAGTAATAGTTTGAGTTTTCTTTTCCTGTTCCTATCCCTTTAATTCTGACATAATATTTTTAACAATTCAGATAGTAAGCAATGACTTTATCTAGGGCAGGAGTCATGGAATAGAAAGCAGGGAAGGGGTTGCATAAGTATTTTGAAAATATGGCAGCTTTTGTGAGTTCTGCAAGCTTACATCCTAGAAGGCAGAAAGAAGTGCAGGAGTCTGGAGTCTACTGAATGAGAGAGAAAGTGGGAGAAGTTGAAGTCAAAGAAGTGAGTGGAGCCAGAATACAGAACTTCATTCTGTAAGGATTTGAGTATTATAAAAGTGTGAGAGGTGGTATAGTATTGATTAAAGTAAAAGAAAAGATAAATATTTGAATATGTGATTTGTAGTGGGTTTCAGGAGACAATCCTCTATAGGTTCTTCATATTTCTTCATGTCTTTCAAGCAGACGTACTGATGGCTTTTGTTATAGACTATCTTTTCTGGATGATATCCCTCTACAGAGGAAACAGTCTTGGAAGACAGAGATGGTGCCTACCTCTTTAGCCAAGGGCTGACATGCTTAGCAGTCATTATAAATTATTTTTTAATTAACTAATAGGTGTATTTTAATTAGGTATATGTGACAACAGAATGCATTTGGATTCATTGTACACATTTGCAGCACAACTTTTCATTTCTAAGGTTGTACATGATGTAGAGTCATACATATACCTAGGGTAATGATGTCCATCTCATTCCACCATCTTTCTGTGCCCATACTCCCTCCGCATCCTCCCTCCCCTTTGCCCAATCAAAGTTCCTCTTCTATAGGAGGAACTTTTTTCCCATGCCCCGCCCCCCCAATTATGGATCAACCTTCTCTTACCAGAGAAAACATTCAGCCTTTAGTTTTTTGGGATTGGCTTACTTTGTTTAGCATGATATTCTACAACTCCATCCATTTACCTGCAAAAACTCAACTCAAAGTGGATCAAGGAACTAGGAATTAGACCAGAAACCCTGCATCTCATAGAGGAAAAAGTAGCCCCAAATTTTCATCATGTCAGATTAGGCCCTTACTTCCTTAACAAGACTCCTAAAGCACAAGAAAAAAATCAAGAATTAATAAATGGGGTGGATGCAAACTAAAAAGCTTCTTCTCAGCAAAAGGAAAAAAAATCAATGAGGTGAAGAGAGAGCCTACATTTTGGGAGCAAATTTTTGCCGTATGCACATCAGATAGAGCACTAATCTCCAGGATATAAAAATAACTCAAAAAAATAACACCAAAAAACAAATAACCCAATCAATAAATGGGCTAAGGAGCTGAACAGACACTTCTCAGAAGAAGATGTATATTCAATTAACAAATATATGAAAAAATGTTCAACATCTCTAGCAATTAGAGAAATGCAAAACAAAACTATTCTAAGATTTCATCTCACTGCAGTCATAATGGCAGCTATTATGCATACAAACAACAATAAGTATTGGCAAGGAGAAAAGGCACACTCATTCATTGCTGACTGCAAATGGTGCAACCAATCTGGGAAGCAGTATGGAGATTCCTTAGAAAACTTGGAATGGAACCACCATTTGATCCAGCTATTCCACTCCTCAGTCTATACCCAAAGGACTTAAAATCAGCATACTATATTAACACAAACGATAGCTGAACTATGTAACCAACCTAAATGCCCCTCAATGGATAAAGAAACTGTGGTGTATACACAATGCAATATTACTCAGCATTAAAAGAGAGTAAAATTATGGCTTTATAAATGATTTGGCAAGGGCTGGAGATAAAGCTCAGTGGGTAGAGTGATTGCTTTGCATGCATAAGGCCCTGGGTTCAATCACCAGCACCACAAACACCAAACATATTAATGATTTGGCCATTATGAATCAGTTTAGATGATTTTCCCTAGTCAAGGTTTGTCTTTGGTTAAGCAACCAACTCTGACAGCCTATCTTCCCTGCCTCTCCTTGCATTGCTCTTTGGGAATTGGGACTTGAGGAAATAATGAAAGAAAATGCCAATACTCTGGCCATAGCTATTGGCCAAATTCTTTTATTTATAACTAAAAAAATCTTATTCTTTCACTAGCATGTATGAAACTGAGAAAGTCTAATATATTAGCTTGCAGATAGGGTCAAATCTCTGATCTTTGCAATTTCTGGCAAGAACTTAGACTGATAAACTAGATAGTGAATATTAGAAATGCAATAAGAAATGAGATGTTGCAGAAGGTGAATTCCTAGTAACAGAACCCAAGATGAGCATGTTGGAGATATATATATATATATATATATATATATATATATATATATAGTATTTGATAAAGAGTAAAAAAAGAAAGAAAAATTGGAGAGTCATAGAAGTAAGAAGTATACTTGTCACACCTAGGAAGATGTGGGCACGAGCTCCAGCTTCAGCTAAATAAGGGAAGTTCTTCAGTACTTGAATTCACCCAAGAGAGAGTCAGATTTTTAGCTCAGATTTCTCAAGTTCCTATAGTCTACTTCAAATTTGAATTGTTCTTAGAACTAAGGATAAGAAACGGGCAGATCATATGGAGTCAAGAAAGTCAGAGATATTGGAAGTAAAACCAAGAGTCAAGACAAAACTGCTTTGGTGATTCTGTCCTCTTGCATAAATGTTTTCATGTTTCTTAGTGTTGCATGTCACAAATTTTCCCAATTTGTTTCTCATTCCTACCTTTTTTTGTGTCAAACATTTGATTTATATGAGGACTGTGTCCTAATACCTTTTTGCCCATTTTTAAGACATATTTCCCTTTTAAAACCTATTTTTAAAATATGTTATCAGGCAGTTATTTGTTTGAAATACTTTCAAGAGGAAGTAACAAATACCCACTAGCTGAGTCTCAAACAATTAAGATATTTGATTATCTCAACAAGAAAAGAGAAGGTAGGCAGTTGCAGGTTTCATAAAGAAAGAACAATGTCACCAAGGATCTGGTACTTTTCCCCTCTGTATCCTGCATCTCTTAATGTTATTAAGGCTTGTTTGTAGTCTCATGGTAGCAATTTTGCTGCCACCACTTTTCCCTGAACTGATTCCAAGTAGGAAAAGAGGGTGGTGGTAAGAGGTCTTTGCCTCATGAGGCTCAGTCTCTTGATTTTCAAAACCAATAAGCTATCTCTAACATCTCTTTGGCTAGAACTGGCTCTAGACCTGTTAGCTGCACCTGGTCATGTGCCTGTCCCAGACCTATGACTAACAAAAGAAAGGGCATTGCCATGATTGACATAGGCCAGCATGTCTCAGACAACACTGCACATTGAAGTTGTCTGTGAGTTTTAAAAGCTACAGATGCCCAGGACTTACCTTCATATATTCTGAATGAAATTATTCTGGGGTACAATGTGGGCATCAGATTTGTTTTTTGTATATGTCTCCTAGGTGATTCTAATGGGCAACATTGACAACTACTACCTAAAAGAGCAATTGTGATCCCTTGAGGCTGGCAAAGACCCTGACTTTGCAAACTCAGGAGATCTCAGTTGCCAAGTGATGGAAAGTAAAGTAGAAAAATGGCTATTGGTGGCTTCAGACTTACATCTTTTCAACTTAGTGAACCCAGTGGGAAAAGTCTTCTCTTTCCCAATATTTCCAGTATAAGTCCACAGTTGGTCTCAGGGAACTGTATTTGAGCATGTGCCATCCTTGAACCAATCATTATGTCTAAAAAGATAAAAAAATAAAAATAATGGATCAATCCTAGGTCATGTGCCAGGAAAGAACATTAATCCAATAGAGCCAAGTATACTTTGAGTGGGAAAGGAGAGAGGGAATTGTTCCCTAGGGGAAAATATAGGTGCTGTTACTAGAAAAAGAGGAGAGAACAAACCCAGAGGCTTATTAGTGCCCAACATATATTTGTTGAGTGAACGAGCCAAGGAATGAGTGATTTCTCATCTTTTCCACTTCTAAGTGAGCTAAGGGAATAACTACCACAGTTTACTCTCATTTAATCTGACATCCATTCTTCAGAGGGTCTCCACTGATTCTCAAGACGTGGATCTTTGAAATACAATTTATTTTCTCTTTATATGTTTGGGATGACTATTTCTATTCTTTTTTTTTCATATCTTTAATTAATTAATTTATTTATTTTATATGGTGCTGAGAATCTAACCCAGTGCCTCACACATGCTCAGTAGGCGCTCTACCACTGAACCACAACCCCAGCCCCGACTATTTCTATTCTTGAGCAGTGACCAACTGCTACTAAACACTTAAGAGGACAGTTGTGTGAAAAAGGCAGCTACATGTAGTAGGAAATATTGGAGTATTTTTGTCCCAGTTTCACTTCTCTGATCATAACAGTGCTGATTATACACATGTAATTATTAACTATTCAATATCAGAGAAGACCATGTCATCAAATGATCAATTTTTAGTAAGCAAAAGTACTTTTGCCTGAAGGTAAATTGTTATCTTCACAACCAAATTGAAGTATGGATTTATTGTTGATAGGTTTTTTTTTTTTTTTGAAGAATGAATAAGCCACCTTATGGCTCTTCCCCTATCTTAGCCAAACCTGTGAGTACTAGCACAGCACCAAGATGACAACCTCAGCAGGTGTGCAGGAATGTGAACAACCCAAAGAATATTCAAGAAGAGATAGAAGTCAGGAAGCCAGAAGCAGTTCACTCAGTCTGTGTTCTGACTTTGTGACTCTCCACTTAGAGGTGAAACATTAGCTTCAGGATTATTCCTCTGCCTGGTGATTATTTTCAAGCATATATAAAAATGATCATTTTCAGGGCTGGGGATGTGGCTCAAGTGGTAGCATGCTGGCCTGGCATGCGCAAGGCACTGGGTTTGATCCTCAGCACCACATAAAAATAAATAAATAAATAAAGATATTGTGTCCACCTAAAAAACAAAAAATAAATTTTTTTTTTAAAAAAATGATCGTTTTCATAGCAGCACCTTTTGTGATGATATTCCAGAAGAGAGAATGGAGGAAGAAAACCTGAACCTGGTCTTCTCAATACCTTTTGTTGATTCTCAACCCCAAACCTGATAGTGGAGCAGAAATTCTCATGAGACTTCAATTCTTGTTTGGTAGGTTGGTTTATTTATGTCCTAGTTTTTAAGGTAATAGGAGAAACATGTTCTCGCTAGTTTGCATTGGTCTATTGACTCAGGGCAAACTACCAAGGAATCTGAGGTTTCATTGTCTTATTGGGTATCCAGGAAGGCAAGAATTCTCTCGGATCAGATTTCAGTAGTTTCTAAAGGTATTTGTGGATGCCATGGAGAACAGGGTGGTGGTTAGAGCAGAGGCAACTACCTTGTCACATAGTAACAATCTAGAGGACATAGAACATGGTAACTAAATTAGAAGGTCTTCAATCCCTGACATTCTAAAATATAATTAGTTAATGCCAACTAGCAAATTTTTATACACTATCCTCTGATTTTGAGTGTGAGTGAAAGAACCTCAGTTTCAACCTAAAAAGTAAAAACTTTTCATTTATTAGAAATTTAAAAGGGACAAAAGTACACAAAGAAGTGATAAGAAAATTTCTGAGATGTCCTCAATTTAACTACAAGGGTCAGAGGATGGAGGAGGGAAGAGATCAGGGAGAGAGTCAACAGTTAAAGACAAATCAACAAAAGAAGGACTCCACATGCCCGAATGCTAAGTTAAAACCTTGACTCAGATCCCAGGTGGCCAATCCCTGGTGCCACTGCATCCTGCTTAGAATCCCAGCCAATCCAGAAAAGACAGTTAATTCTCCATGTGAACTGCCCCCCATCCCCAATCTTTCTCCTCTTGAATAGCCAATGTAGGTTCACTTCAAACAGCTACGCCTTTCTTCCCCAAATTTTCATTTTAAAAGTGCTCTTAGCTCTAGGTCTAGTGTACATATTTCCAGCCGTAGTCTGGCCCTGCCAGCGCGTAGCCGTGGGAATGTGTCCTGGGACTTGGTCCTTTCCTGGCCAGCATCCATTACAGCTAAATAAACCTTAAACATCAAGAGTCTTGATTTAACAGAATGTATCATTTCACACATCTACCACCCAGTACTAACCAGGTTTAATGTTTCCTTCCTTTTTTCAGCTTAATCATTCTTCCTTCTTTAAAAATGATGCATATTGGGGCTGGGGTTGTAGCTCAGTGGTACATGGGTGAGGCACTGGTTTTTATCGTCAACAACACATAAAAATAAGATAAATAAAAATAAAGGTATTATGCCCATCTACAACTAAAAAACAATTTTTTAAAATGATGCATATTAATTATAGCAAATTCCAACAATGGCCAGGCAGGCATGATATCACATGGCTATAATTCCAGCAACATGGGAGGCTAAGGCAGGAGGATGATAAGTTTTAGACCAGCCTGGGCAAGGTAGTGAGCCCCTGTCATAAAATAAAACATAAAGAAGACTAGCTCAGTGGTAGAGCATTGCTGTGTTCAATCCCTAGTATCGCAAAAATAAAATAAATAATTTAAATGATTGATAAAAATATAATCATGAGAAGGAAAAAAAAGAGGCTCAAATCACACACCCCAAAATACCATCATTAACATTAGATGAGCATGAATTGAAAGATTTGTCTGTG
Organism: Callospermophilus lateralis; assembly: GCF_048772815.1. Taxonomy (NCBI): domain Eukaryota; kingdom Metazoa; phylum Chordata; class Mammalia; order Rodentia; family Sciuridae; genus Callospermophilus; species Callospermophilus lateralis. The sequence goes on along the minus strand of NC_135312.1, from coordinate 97,808,989 downwards.
TATTATTTCTATTTAAATGTAGAAATAACTAGATAAATGAAACTACTTACATAAAATAGGGATCATCCTTTAAGTCCTGCTTTTAATGTAAAAGCATAGAAAATTTTTATTTGAACATGAGTAAAAAATAGCTGAAGTAGAAAAGAACAAATAATTGAATATGTACACACACACATATGGAGTCACATACATACGTACATACATACAAATTACACATACATACATACACACACACACACATATGGAGTTACACATACAAGTTACAAATACATACATACATACACACAAATACAAATCAGGATATATTATTTTCTTCAACAAATATTTAGGCTAAAATATAATTTTAAAATATATATTTTTAAATTTTTTGCATTGCTGGGGATCAGACCTCAGGCCTTGAACATGCTAGGCAAGCACTACCACTGAGCTATACCCTCATTTCTTAAAATGGCTATTAAAATTGGCTTGACATAAAACATTTTATAAAATTTCTTTTAAACTAAAAAACAAATGCCAAATGTCTTCTTTGATATAAAGAGAGCAACTAAGAACAGAACAGGAAGGATGAGCATGAGGAAAAGACTAACATTAAACAAAGACGAGAGGGGGGAGAGAAAGGGAGAGAGAAGGGAAAGCATATGGAAAAGGTAGGAGACCTTCAATGTTACACAAAATTATTAGAGGTTGTGAGGGGAAAGGAGGAGGGAAAAAAGGGAGAGAATTAAACAACAGCAGAGGAGGTAGAAGGACAGATGGGAGGGGAGGGGAGGGGAGGGGGGATAGTAGGGGATAGGAATGGTAGCAGAACACAACAGTCACTAATATTTCATTATGTAAAAATGTGAGTGTGTAACCGATGTGATTCTGCAATTTGTATTTGGGGAAAAAATGGAAATTCATAACCCAATTGAGTCAAATGTATGAAAGATGATATATCATGAGCTCTGTAATGTTTTGAACAATCAATAAAAAAAATTTCTTTTAAACAATAGAATTTGATCCTTTTTACAATAATGGGACCATGAGTACCCTTACAATACCTCTTTTTGCTTCCCTCACATCTGGGTTTTTATTATTTATATTATTGTTTTTATATTGCTCATGCTTATAATATTTATATTCTGTTCTATAGAACACATTCCTCTTCTTATTAAGTCTATATTTGAACTCACTCGGTTCTACCATTAGGTTTTATCACAGATCCCCTATTTCTGTATTCTGTATTTTCATTGGACTCTTAAGGGCTGGACTTAAATTCTTTTTTTTTTTTTTTTCTTTTTCTTTTTCTCTGGAAGGCCTCATAGGGCCGTATTCATCAGTTCCTTATTTTTGAGAATTCTACCTGTTGCATTTATATTTGAACATCTTGGCTGGCTATAATAATTGTGGGTCATGCTTGCCTTTCCCTCAGAACCTGATGAACCTGGCTTCACTGATGACCGTTACACTTTGCTGTAAATCAGATTAAGAGTCTAGACGATTTTCCAAGTAGAAAATTTGCATTTTATTTATTCATCTATTATACATTTGTTGAATGAATGAGCCAAGGAATGAGTTCTGTAGTTTTCATTGTAGAAGTTGTTCACCTCTTTTGTTAGATTGATGTCCAGGTATTTTATTTTATTTTTTTGAAGCTATCATGAATGAAATAGTTTTCCTCATTTCTCTTTCAGCTGATTTGTCATTGATACATAGGAATGTAATTAATTTATGGGTGTTAATTTTATATCCTGATACTTTGCCAAATTTGTTGATGAGTTCAAGAAGCTTTTTGGTGGAGTTTTTGGGTCTTCTAAATATAGAATCATGTCATTGGCAAATAGGGGTAGTTTGAGCTCTTCTTTTCCTGTTTGTATCCTTTTAATTTCTTTTATCTAATTTCTCTGGCTAGGGTCTCAAGGATTGTGTTGAATAGAAGTGGTGAAAGAGGTCATCCCTGTCTTGTTCCAGATTTTAGAGGGAATGTTTTCATTTTTTTTTCATTTAGAATGATGTTGGTCTGTGTTTAGCATATATAGCGTTTACAATGTTGAAAATCATGTAAAACAATGTTCCTACTATCCCTAGTTTTTCTAGTGTTTTGAACATGGGGAGATGCTGAATATTGTCAAATACTTTTTCTGCATCTATTGAGATAATCATGTGGTCTTTAAGTCTTTAAGTCTAGTATGAATTACATTTATTTATTTCTGTATGTTGAACCAATCTTGCATCCCTGGCATGAAGCCCACTCCATCATGATGCCCTATCTTTTGAATATGTTTTTGTATGTAGTTTTCCAGGACTTTATTAAGAATTTTTGCATCTATGTTCATCAGAGATATTAGTCTGAAGTTTTCTTTCCTTGATGTGTCTTTGTCTGGTTCTGGTATCAGGGTGATACTAGCCTCTTAGAATGAATTTGGAAGGGTTCCCTCCTTTCCTACACTATGGAATTATTTGAAGAGGATTGGTGTTAATTCTTCTTTGAAGGTCTTGTTGAACTTGGCTGAGTTAAAACAGGGTCTCAAATAAGTTTCCCAGGCTGGCCTCAGACTTGTCATCCTCCCGAATCAGCCTCCTGGCTCACTGGATGTGTTCTACCATGCCTGGCTATCGCATTTCTTTTATTGTTTGTTGTATAATCACAATCTTTAAACTCCATTTTATTTTTAGGTTTGATGTCTTCAGGAGGAATCTCCTGTGTCTTGATTGTACTTTTCTTTATTTTTGTTGTTTTTGGTGTCCGGTACAGGGGATTAAACTTATAAGGGGTGCTTTAGCACTGAACTTCATCCTCAGTTCTTATAGTTTTTTGATACAGGGTCTCACTAAGTTGCTAAGGCTGGCTTTGAACTAGTGGTCCTACTGCCTCAGCCTCCTGAGCTTCCTGGGATCACAGATGTGTGTCATTACCCTGGCATGGCTGTGTCTTTTCCTGGCTTGTGTGGTTTTGTTCTTTGGGTGGGTTGTTCCTTTGGTTTGTTTTGTTGGTGGGTGGTCTTTGCCTCCCACCATGTTGTGGAGTTGCTGTGCTGTTTCTTTTACGTCTTGTTCAGGCCTGGGTGACTCCTTGTTGTCTGTTTGCTGTGATGATGTGGGAGTGATTGCTCAACTCTCTTCCCGTCACATCTGAAATCTAGTTGTTGCTGTCATTGTTTTCACGTCCCCTCTATAGCTATATGTTTTATATGTTCTTAAGCTTTTTATTTGTACCTTACGGGAATGACGAGGAACAGGAGTCGTGTGCAGGCTGTGTTAGATGACCTGGGGTTCTGCACTTTTTCCTTGAGATTTTTTTTCTTTTTTTTTAAAGAGAGAGAGATTTTTTTAAATATTTATTCTGTAGTTTTTGGCGGACACAGCATATTTGTTTTTTTGTATGTGGTGCTGAGGATCGAACCTGGGCCGCACGCATGCCAGGCGAGCGCGCTACCACTTGAGCCACATCCCCAGCCCCTTTCCTTGAGATTTTTATTACCTATCCTGTGCAAGATTTTATGCCAACTAATTAGATCTCTGTACCATCCATGCGGGGGAGCGCTCTTGGACCTTGGATTGCTTTCTATTTCACCCATCTCTCCCCTTGAGCCCTTTATTATTCCTTAGTCAGAAGGGGACTAAGGTAACAAAAACGAATTCACTTAATTTCCCCCCCATATTTGGAAGTTTCTGTGAGAATTCGAAAATTTTTGTGAACCTGTCACCATGGTTTCTGGAAATCCAAGGACTGGATTTTGAGCCAAGTCATGTCTTTCAGTATTGCTTCATTCCAGAATCAGCTATTTCTTATTGCAGGAGAGTATGTCTCTTTCCTTATTTGGTGCTCAATGAATTTTTCTCTTTGTTGGCTTTCATGTTTCTAAGAACTATGATACTCAGCTGGAGCAGAGTGGATAAAGGTACAAACTCTGAAGCCAAGCTCACTGACTTCAGGTCTCTGTCACTTGCTCCATAGGCGACTGGAGAGGGTTATTTATCTTCTATAATGTTAGTTTCCTGGACTGTGAAGTACTTTTCTTAAGGGGTAAACTAGTAAGATAAAGTCAGTTAATACAGGTAAATCTTTTTGAACAGCCCCTGCATACAGAATGCAATTGAGTCTTTATTTCAACCTTATCCAGTCTTTAGATCAATGTCTCCTAGTCTTTTTGAGTCTATAATACATATGTAGCTAAACAGCACAATGAGGCTACTAAGAGTTAATATCCATTTGTCCAAACCTCTGTTTACAAACTTCCCCCATCTCATATAAACATGTCCATCATTCTTCTTCTTTGTCATCTCATTCATTTCTCAAAAATAACAGCAACAATAACAACAAAAACTCTGGCAAATACCAAGAGTGAAACTGGGGATGTAGCTTGGTGACAGAGTGCTGTGCTTGTACATAAGGCCTTGCACTGCATCCTAGAACCACAAAAAAAAAAAAAAAAAAAAATATATATATATATATATATATATATATATATATATATATATGCGCCTTGGATTGCATCCCAGCACCACACACACACACACACACACACACATGTACTTTTTGTGGTGTTGGGGATTGAACCCAGGGCCTTGTGTAAGTGAGGCAAGCACTCTACCAACTGCGCTATATCCCCAACCCTGTATATGTATAATAATAATAATAATAAATGAAGAGTGGAAAAATCCATGACTTTGAGAAGTTTACTAAGCACTTAATATCTGCTGTATAACAGGCACCAGTCAATGTTTGCTAAATGAAGCTAACTAATTGCTTCACACTTGTTGGAGTAGTTATGCCCCACTGAGGATCATTTAAGAGTGTATCTATTCTTTTATGTATTGTGTGTCCTGAATTTAAGTAATCGACTAGACACCCTTTATCACTGCACAAGTTAACATGGTATCATTTAGGACATATATTTTAAATATATGTATTAGGGCTCTACGTTGTTAAGTGTTTCCCTTATTCCAATGCTTCCCAAATATGGGGCCCTACAAGTGAGCCACAAATAGCTTACACATGGAAAATGATATGGGTCCCTTCCAGCAGTTTGTACTATGCTGGAAAGCTGGAATTCCCTGTCCTTTGTCCTTTCTTAGCCTCATAACAGTGATGGTCTTCGGTGTGTCATGATATGGAATAGATTGGAAAAACTGAATTGATTTGTGCAAAAAAGCAGTAAGTTATGCCAATAATTAGGAGCTCTCAAGTGGAGAGCCATGGACCATCATTCTATAGGACAATTAATGGGTTTAAGAAGGTCCACAAAACCCTTAATATTGTATGTGAAGTTTATGAGTGTTTTTCACAGGCAAGGATGTGTAGCTTTTACAAAATCTGGAAAACGGTATTGTTCAGTTGTAATTTGAGGGCTAGGGATGGAGCTCAGCAGTAGAAAGCTTGTCTAGTGTCGTGACTCAGGCCCTGGGTTTAATCCCAAGTACTGCCAAAAAAAAAAAAAAAAAAGGTGTAATTTGAGGTCTAGGATAATTTGAAAAGAATGTTATTAAAATGCAGATTCCTAGAAGCCATCTTACTAAATATTAAATACTTTTAAATTACTAAAGTACTTGTGTCCAAAGTGGTTTTTTTAAAATTTGCTGTAGAAATAGCAATCATCTTTATTATTAAGTGGAAGTTGGGGGTCATTTTTTTGTGTCAAAATCAGGCAAAGAAAAGAATCAAATACATTTGACCGTAAATTTTGAATTTGCTGATAATATAAAGAAGCCACCAAAATTTAGTAAGATCTTGTGCTTTGTGGATAGGAGCTTTATATGTACAGTGAGAGAGATGGAATTTTCCTTCAATTCTTCACAAACTGTTTTAGACATAGGGTTTGTTCCCACTTGGGCTTTGAAGGGAAATGTGAAAAAAATACTGTCAGCTCATCTAAAAGAACAACTTTCTCTCAGTTAAGGCTGACTAAAGAATGATTGGGTTGTTTTCAGGAACAATAAGTTTACATCTCATTAGAATTATTAAACATGAGGGGCAAGTTCACTTCTAGAAAACTGCAGAAGGAACCCAAATATCAGGGCTATTGGCATGCTGTTACTCTATTTAACTTGTCTTTCCACCCCAATTATTTATTTATTTACTTATTTATTTATTGGTACTAGAAATTGAACCAAGGGCCCTGTACATGCTATACTAATGTTCTATCACTGAATTACATCCTCAACCTTTTTTATTTTATTTTGAGGCAGGGCTTACTAAGTTGCCTATGCTGGCTTTGAACTTGTTATCCTCCTGACTTGGCCTCCCTTTTTTTTTTTTCCCCCCAGTATTAAGGATTGTACCCAGGGATACTTTGCACTGAGCTATATCCCTAGGCCTTTTTATTTTTTAATTTGAGGCAGGTCACGCTAAGTTGCTTAGTTAGGACCTTGTTAAACTCTTGAGGCTGTCCTTGAATTTGTGATCCTCCTACCTCAACCTCCAGAGTTGCTGGGATTATAGGTATGTTCCACCATGCCTAGCTTATTATTGTTATTATTTTTAATCTGGATAATGAAGTAAGTAGAAAGCTTGGAAAATATAGAACAGCAGGAGGGGAAAAATAACACTATCCTACCCACAGAAAATTGCTGCTAACATATTATTTTAGTCTCCTAATCTTTTTTAAAAATAAAATAAATTTTATATATAAAATAAAACATTTTATATTATAGCATTGCATTATACCTAATTCTTCATGAATTACTTTTTCACTTAATATTAGTTTCTATGTTAACAAATCTTATTAGATTATCTTTTAGTGTCTCTACCTCTTATTTCATCTTAAATATAGTCATCAATTTCCAATATGAAATGTTTACATTTTTCTTACTCTTTACCATTGTAGACAATAGTTCAATAAATGTCCACGAAGTCAAAGTTTTCTACATATCTGTATTCATTGTCTATTTGTTTAAAAAAATAGGTAATTTAAAAAAATCTAAATGGATACAATACCTTTATTTTATTTATTTATTTTTTATGTGGTGCTGAGGATTGAACCCAATGCCTCACACATGTTTGGCAAGTACTTTAACACTGAGCTACAATCCAGACCCCCTTATCCATTTCTGCATTAACAAATTGCCCCATGTTTAATGGCTTAACACAACAGTAAGCATCTATTATCCTTGTATTTTCCATGGGTAAGGAATTAATAGAGATGATATATAGTTCAGACTTGGGCTCTCTTGTGACTGTGTAGGAAGATGTGAGCTGGTCCTCTGATTATCTGAAGTCTTGTTAGAGGCTAAAGGCCTGATCTCATGGCTAGCAAGTGAGTGCTATTGGTTCCTGGCAGGAGTCCTCCATCCCTCCCATATGGGCCTCACCAAGACTTCTAGAGTTTTCATATAACATGGCAGCTGGCTTCCCTCCAGAGTGAGTGATCTCAGAGAGAAAGCCAAACAGAAGCTGTTCCTTTAATGGTTTAGCTTTGGAATTCATTTAGCAGCACTTCCCCCAGACTGCATCCACCAGGAGTGAATCCTCATTAAGTCTGGTCCACATTCAAGAATTGGGCTCTATCTTTTGAAGGAAGATGTTAAAATAAGGCACATGTTAAAAACTACCACAATTACTAATTTTAAAATAAATTCCTAAAGGTGGGACTCAGAAGGACCAAAGGATATGGGACACATGAAGGCTTCTTATGCCTATTTCTGAATTTGTGTTAATTCATAATCCTATTGTAGTGTATACTAGTTTTTATTTCCCAGAGCCCTAGGGAACACTGAGCATTCTTTTTAAAGCAGGGACTCTGCTAGTCCAAAGGATGACTTTGTGAAAATTAGAAAAAGGAGCCCCTTCCTCTGGGCAGAAAGTTTCCCACCAGGGAGAATGGATTGGCAAGAGCAGTGCCAGCTGGATTTTAGATCCTCATCCCACCCCAGACTCCTGAGCTAGGCACCCGGATATAGTAGGCCATAACCTGGGAGCAACCATACTGGGTGGCCCTATTCAAAGCTTTATGGTTCCCTGCCACCGCATGAACAACACTGAAGTACCAATTTGTCTTCTTTAATTCATTAAAGCAAATTTGATTTTTCTTTTTATTCATATCACTAAAGAATAACCCTGTCTATCTGGTAATTTTAAATTTATTACATATACCTGGGAATAATAAAGATTTGCTTCCTTAAAAAATATTCTATACACATTTTTAAAGATTAAGCTGGGCGTTTTGTCCCTGTTTGCCTTGTCTTTGGCCACCTCTTCAGTAAGGATAGGGCTATATCACTGAATTAAGACAAAATTGTCTATAGAAGTGGTTTATTTTTAATAACATAGGCAAGTGTGTAAGATGTTAGCCAGGAAAGTTGAGTGTGTACTTATAAGCATCCGTTGCCCTTGACCATATTTACAACTTCTTACCTCCACCTCCACTTTCATTTCCTGTAAAGCGAGATGTGATAAACCATGAACTTAGCCATTTATCCTTCACTTGCTAAAACTTGCCACTTGGATCCTGGCATTCATGTTCCATTAAATATACAAGTGTATTTATGCCAGAGTACATAACAATACAACAGCCTATTCACGAGTTTTCTATTAGAAAGAACTATATAAATTATTATTTTTATGCTATCTAAGCCAGGCTATTATCACTCATTTTATGTTCTTTTAAGATTGAAAAATGTTGTCATTTATTGGTTAAAGAAAGAGACTGTAATTAAAGTTTGGGGACCCTTGACTTATGTAAATATGAATAATCCTGTATAGCAACTTGACTGTTTTAACTGCTATGCCACAGTGTTTGTTTTTTGTATTAAACTTACCATTCAGTTGAATCATAAATGGTATGGCTGTTCATGTGGTTAGCACAGTTGAAGCCAGATACATAGTCACTGTTTTCCACCTCAATTATTTGGGTTTGATATTGTCATATTTAGTTTTTCATTGAATTATTGCCTGGTGATAAGTTAAGAAGCAGCAAGAACTTGGGTTTAGCCAGTCATGGGTTTGCATGCCTATAAAGCCAGCAACTCTGGATGCTTAAGGCCAGCCTCAGCAATCTATCCTGGCTCTGTCTCAAAAAACAAACAAACAAAAGAACTTGGTTTTATATTCCCAAATTTTGTGGGAGATATAATTGAAACATTTAAAATATAATTGCTTTTCTATCAGAAAATTTGAAACAGAGAGATTATTTTTCCAGATGTCAGATAAGTTTAAACAAAAAGAGTGGCAGAATCACAAACACGTATCACAATGTGTTCTTTATATTTTGGTTCATGGTTTTAGAGGTTGAGTACGTGGTTGAACAAGTCCATAGCTCTGGGCCCCAGGCGAGGTAGAACATCACTATAGAAGGGCGTGGTAGAGTAAGGCAGCTCAGAACACAATAACCTGGAAACACAGAGCATTGCTCACCAGGGACAAACTATAAACCTTGAAGGCCTGCCCCCATTGATCTACTCCTTCAGCCATACCCTGCCTGCCTACAGTTACCACCCAGTTAATCCCTACCAATGGCTTAACCCACTAATTAGGTGACCTTTCTCATATCACTTCACTTCTGAAAATTCTTGGATTGTCTCACACATGAGTTTTGGGGGGATACCACATATTCAAACCATACCATTACCTAGTAATTGAAAATAAATTCTGCCATCTTAAAATCATACAAATTCATTCACCTAAAAAAGATGCATAGTTATCTAAATAAGTACATGAATTAAATGATTTTTATAAAGGTCAACGGATTCTAATATGACAAAAATGGAAAGCTTACTAATGGCCTAGAACCCATTCTGAAAGAGTCCCATGTGATCAGTAGATCAAGCAGAATCAGTCATCTGTAGGTTAACTGTGGGATGTCTTGAAGCATGTTTTCCTGGACTATTGTGTCATTGTACGAACATCATAGAGTTACTTACACAAACCTAGATGGCGTAGCCTACTACATACTGAGACCATATATGCAGCCCATTGTTCACACAAATACTTTAATTTTAATGGAAATCTGAATTCTCAATATCATATTTTTTTAAATGATAGAGTAAGAAATATTTTTGCTTCTAAAATGCCACTGTACTTTCTTAGTTGTCAACCTGGACTTTACATCAGTACAGAGAACGATGTGTGAAAAAGCTTTAAAAGTTTTGCTTAAATCAATTTCTGTTAAAGTGCTTTCTCATTTATCACCTCTGCAAGGACATTTAACAAAGGCCTTCTGGTGTAACTTTTGTCTGAGGACCAGGTGAACGCTGTGTGAACATTAGCTCAGTCTGGAGACTGAGTCCTGGGGAGGGAGGGGCAGGCATCCAACTTTAATCTCTATGAGGAAATGAATTTATTTTGTTAAGTTGTGAACTTCTTTTCCTAAAACAAAAACCTGTCACTTGGAGCTTAAGAGTTTCATGTACAGGGTGAGAATGAGCATGTGAAGCATGGTCCAGGGTATTAAGATATCTAAAGGCTAAAGCCAAAAAACAACAACAACAAAAAATGAGGGTGGATCACTGGAAATATCCTTTCCAATGCAATAGTATAAAAGATTTTATGTGTACTATGAACCTGGAATATTTGGATCTTAAGGGGGGAAAGTTGACTTTTCTGGCACTTTCTTGATTTTTTTCCCTTGTTTTTATATTGTGTTCGTTTGTAGGACTTAACTGGACTTCAAGATGGAGATTTTTACGTATGTGGAAGGTGGTTCATTTCTGTGAGATATTTTCAAAGATTTAGTTATAGTAGGAGATCAAGTCCAAGGGCAAAATAAGAAGGATTAAAAAAATTTTTTTGTGTTATAGGTGGACACAATACCTTCATTTTATTTACTTACATGTGGTGCTGAGGTTCGAACCCAGGACCTCACACAAGCTAGGTACTCCACCGCTGAGCCACAACCCCAGCCCAAACAAGAAGATTTGAGAGGAGATGCCACCCGAAAGGAGATGACCTTAATACTTGAAAGTCGTTTCGAGAGTAAAGTATTATCTATCTGCATAAGTCCTGGATTCTCAGCATCTCCTTTTTGTCAGCGACAGTGAGTAGGTAGAGCAAATAAGAGGCAGGCAATATATGGGAACATAAAAGATCATGCCTCTACCCAAACTGGCCACAACGCCAATTTTATTGAAACCTTTTCTTTTTTAATACCACTTGGAATTTGGAAGGAAAGTGAGAAAACCTTTTCTGTTTTATCACTTATGCTGGATGTAGAGTCAGAAAAAGAGCACCCATGGGGATTTTAGTATTTATTTAGTATTTCTGTTTAAATGAGAATACGACTAGAGCAAGAAAAACCTTGTGCATGCATATCTCCATACATGGCTGTTATTCAAAATAGGGGAAGCAGAGGACGGGATGCTGTAGAGAGGGGAATCTTTGACTACAAGCAAAGCTTCTAGGGAAAAGTGGATTAATTTTTTAGTTATTTCTTGAAAACACTTTTCAAAATATAGAACAGTACTCTGAGACATTAGATGTTCAATAATTGCTTTTGAATAGATTATAACCTAAGTTCCTCTAAGTCCCCTGAACTGTTACACCAACAGCAATAACTCTCATTCCTTTTTCTACCAGCAGGACTTTGAGAGCACCTTAATATCCCACCCAGTTATTTCTGGTCCTTTGAAAGGAATGTCTTCTCTGTGCTGGAAAGCAGGTCTGCCACAGTCCCCACCAGAGTCCTTACTTCAGCTCTCCTTTTTAATTTCTGCCGATTTGAAACTGCTTAGGGGCTCAATCTGGCAATGATAATTTCTTTAATATCTCTGCCAAGTGTGCAGCCTTCTGCTTTTCTAGGCTTGCTTTGTTTTGGTACTGGGGATTGAACCCAGGGCCTTGAACATGCCCAGTAAGTGCTCTATCACTGAGCTACATCCCAGCCCTTTTAATTCTTTTTATTTTGAGACAGAATTTCACTAAGTTATCCAGGCTGGTTTTCAACTGGTGACCTTCTTGCCTCAGCCTCTTGTGTTGCTGGTGACACAGGCATGTGCGACTGCATGCTATAGCCTTTTGCTTTTTCTATACAGGGCTGCTGGTGAGGCTATGATGTGTGGCTAGTACAGAAAGACGGAGAGAGTGCCCTTGTCCTCTCCACCGTGGTTTCCTTCATGTCTGTCCCTCTTGAAAATAGCAGCATCAACTTCTGCATATTTCCGCTGAATGCACATGGCCTTGTCATAACTGCAGTGAGACCAAGATTCAAGAAGATAGACTGCTTTCTGCCTTCTCCAATGCCCAAATCCGCATGCCCAAGAGAAGCTTTAGATCAACTCCTAGAGACCCAACATGCCTGTCATGTATGATTTCAAATTGGGAATCTAGCAAAGAAACTTGCTAGAATTTGAATAAGTGAGTAAATGGGTTTTGGCATCCATGCTTGTGTCTTTATTTATTAAACTTGGTTTACCACAGAGGAAAAAAAAAATGCCCACATGTGGTATTAGTGTCAGAGTGGAGTTAATCTGAGCTCACTGATCAATGTCTTTTGGAAAGTTCATTATTTCTATGTTTTTAAAAATTTATGTAGACCCTTTCTCTGTCTGATGAGTGCATGCAAAAAGCTTTGAGTTTGATATACAATCTCTACAAAAATTCCTAATAAACCTGTATTGAATGGAAATATGAGATGGCCCAATGCATCCTCTAGCGGAATTTGAATAATTTTGAGTTCTGCTCGGTTTGCTGTAAATGATGGAATACCTAATGGTCCCCAGGGCATCTTTAACATAAGTAATATACTTTTAATTTTAAAGCAAAATCCTGGTTACCCTTAAGCCACAGGGAGCACTGTGGTTTTCTAGTCTGGTATGGAATAACGTGCAAAGCAGCCTGTTGTTTCCAAAGACTAAAACATCCCAGAGCCTATAGCCTGTGGCTGATCTGCATCCCCATACCTAGTTGCCCAACGCCCTGCACCCAGGAAGTCTGCAGATGTGGTTTATGAGGATAAAAAGGTCTTTCACTCTCCTACATGGTTTCTTTTTAAGTCATAGTGATTCTAACTGGTCTCTACTAATTTAATACCTTGCAATTTACAATGGGATACAGAGACTGGATTGATTGAAAGCTTTGTTAAAGTACTTTCTGTTATTGATACTCAAAAGTCTAAACTCCTCAACTTGTAACACAGCCCTTACCAGTGTGACCCCAACCTACCTTTCCAACTGTTTTCTAATATCTCAGGCTCTTTGCCCCAGCCAACACTAAACTAACTGCCATTGCCTATAGACGTCATACATCACACTTCTGTGCCATCATGCCTGCTGTTCCTTCTGCATAGAAGACTCTCCCTTTCCTTCTTTATGTAGCATAGTCTCATTTGTCCTTAATAAAAAGCGATCTTTGGGGCTGTT